>NC_044306.2:137357317-138602317 GCF_007474595.2 Lynx canadensis
GAATTTCCTAGGTAATAGGTTCTAATGAGGTGACTCTTGGTGAGCTCCTGGTTGGGGGCTGGTCACCAGAAAGACTAAGCCATGATTAGAGACTTGGAACCTGCCACCCAACCATCCCATCCTCTGGCAAGGGAGAGGGACTAGAGACTAAGTTAGTGACCAATCATGCCTACGTGATGAAGCCCCCATAAAAATCCCAAAAATATGGGGTCAGGGAACTTCTAGTCAATGTATGTATCCATATAACAGGACCATGGTGCACTCCAACTCCATTAAGGACAGAAGCTCCTCTGCCCAGGACTGTTCTAGAACTATGCACCTCTTCATCTGTCTATTCATCTTTCTCCTTCATCATACCCTTTATTATGTAATAAACTAATAAGTATTTCCCTGAGTTCTGTGAGCATTCTAGCAAATTATTAAACTTGAGGAGAGGTTAATGGGAACCCTAATTTCTAGTCAGTTAACTCGAAGTACAGGTTAACAATTTCAACTTGAGACTGTATCTGAAGTTGGAGGCAGAGAGGGCAGTCTTTTGAGACCGAGGCTTTAACCTGTGGGATCTGCACTAAGCCTGGTTAGTGTCAAAATTGAATTGTATTATAGGACCCACAGCTACTATTAGAAATTTGTTTGAAAACCCACACACCTGGTGTCAGAAGTAAAGTACTGTATATGTGAGTAAAGGAGAAACACAAGAGTGTATTTTTTATATACATTTACCAAACAAGTCTTCATATTCTTATGTATGTTGTAGAAATTAACTTTAATATGCAATGACAGCACACACACATAACTATTTTTAAAAATTCAAAAATATGTCTTATTAACTGTTATCAAGGAATGTCAAGTGGATTGTGTAAGAAAATACTCAATTTCTGCGATATCCCCTTTTCCCAATCTCAAATATATAGAACAGAGCTAAGCACCATTATTTTTGATGTGTTGTATTTGAATCCCAAAAACTCTAAGTCAGTTTTGTAATTAGTTCCATTATTATTGACAGTTTTGAATTGAAACTACATAAAGACCAACACCTTTTACCTAAGAATTAACCAAGATAATAGTGAGGAGAGAAAAACAAAATAGTACTTCTGCTTCTGGTTCTTGGCTCAAGGGATGGGGCCCCCAGCAGATGGAATGAGGAGTCTTACTACTCTCCCACACGGTCACTGAGGAGCAGCCAGACAGAGGGAAAAACAGCCCATGAACATGCTCCTTCCCACAGTAGCTTGGGTGTGGTGTAAATGCTCTGAAATGAGGGTTGGGACAAAATGAGAGTTTGGAGTCTGGAATACCATTTTCAGATATCCAAAGTGGGAAGTCCTGTCTTCCCCGTCTGTTTGTGGGGCTTCTCCATTCAACTTTTTGCACCCTGGACCACTCACTACCTTGACAAATGATTTTCACCTGGAGTTAAGCAAGCTGAATGATCTGAGGGCATAGTCCTTCACAGAACCAGCCTCCCTTCTGACACCAACTGCTAGTTTAGGGGGTTCCCAAAACCACACCCAGGTTTGATAGTTTTCTAAAAGCACTCACCTAACTCACTGAAAGCCATTATACTAGCAATTATGCTTGGTTATAGGGAAAGGATACAAATTAAAATCAGCCAAGGGAAAAGACAATTGAGGCAGAGACTGGGAAAGTTCCAAATACAAAGCTTCGATTGTCTTCTCTGGATGTGCTCCTCTTGGCACTGGCACATGACATTATACACAGAATATCACCAACCAAGGAAACTCACTCTATCCTTGGGATCCAAAGTTTGTATTGGGGCTTCATTACTAGGCATGATTAATTAATTGATTGATTGTCCACCTGACTGATCTCAGCCTCCAGGTCAACTGATATAAATAACCCAAAGCCCTCACCCTAAATCACCTGGTCAGTCTTTCTGACACAGCTACCCACCCTAAGATTATCTGGTATGGCCAGCTCTGCCCTAAGATCTAGTGTGACCAGCACCCACCTAAACAAAGACACTACGAACAGGTTTGACACTGATTTCCTCCTAGAAGTTAAGAGTAGAGGATGACCTCTTTTGGGACAAGGTCAAATCATTTACTACACAGACCCCAATTTAAACTTAACATTTTTAACTAATGGCCTTCTCTAGGAGGCAATTTTAAAGGTGATTTCATTAACTTGTTATTTACCCTAGTGGAACTGAAATATTGTAACACTACAGCTTAGCTGTGTGTGACTTTTTATTCTTTATGTCCTATAAACTTTTATCACAACTAGCACTGCCACTGGGTAATAGAGGAAAAAGCATTGGGGAAAGCAGATGATGATTAAACTTTCCAATTACACTCATGCCCCTGGTTAAGTACTTTCCCATATGTTTTATGCATATCTCATATGCAGTAGCTTCCCAGGGCTGTTGTAACAAATTACTACAGACTTGGTGGTTTAAAACAACAAAAATTCATTTTTGGACAGGAACCCAAAATCATGGTGTCTGCAGGACCATAATCCCTTGAAAGACTCTAGGGAAGAATCTTTCCTTGACTCTTCCAGCTTCTGGTGGCTCTATCATTCCTCGACTTCCTTACCTGCATCACTCCAATCTCTGCCACTGTGGTCACGTGGCCTTTTCTTCTTCATGTGTCTGTGTCTTCTCCTCTTCTGTCTATCATAAGTACTCATATCATTGAATTTAGGGCCACCCTGGTAATCAAAGATGATGTCATCTCAAGATTCTTAACTTGATAACATCTACAAAAATAATTTTTCCAAACATTCACAAGTTCCAGGGGTTGGGTGTGGACATACCTTTTTAGTGCCCACCATTCAACCCACTACAGACATCAACCAATATCAAGAGGTGTGAATAC
Source organism: Lynx canadensis (assembly GCF_007474595.2). Classification (NCBI taxonomy): domain Eukaryota; kingdom Metazoa; phylum Chordata; class Mammalia; order Carnivora; family Felidae; genus Lynx; species Lynx canadensis. The sequence goes on from NC_044306.2 coordinate 137,360,158, forward strand.
ACAAGGTTTGAAGTAAGAAATCTGTATTCTAATTCTGGGTCTACAAGTCCTGCACTCTTTCTACTGCCAAACGAATCCTCCTGTTTTTAGGATTCCCTGGGAAATCTTCCTTTGCTACATGCAAGACTAAAATCCTATTTATAAAGCTGGTATGACTGAACGTAGCTGTTAAAATTCTGAGAGATTTCTTCATGACCACCGCATAAAACTGATTCTTAGGACACCCTCTCAACCTCCCCACTCAATCCCCAAGCTAAAACTTCAATGCCTCGCAAATCTGAGAGTTCCCAAGACCCTGTTCCAACCCTCTGACCATCCATACTGATCAGCTGGTGCCTGTGCCTTACCATAGTTAAATATTTAGAACATTACCCCTATTTCCATGCCAACAAGCACTAGTTCATAGTTCAGTTGATGCTGGCTGTAATGATGGGCTTCTGTTCCTCTCCAGTGGGTATCTCCATGTGGTCTTCAACATGAAGAAATTTGAACTTTCTTAGAATATAGTGGCTAAGTTGAGAGAGACAGAAAGAGTGGTGGAAGCTATACCCTCTTCTAGGACCTAGCCTTGGAGTCACATAGCTTCACTTGCACCACACTTTACTCATCAAGACAGCTGCAAAGTCCCACTCAGCTTCAAGAAGAGGGAAACAGATTCCATTTCTTGATGAGAATGACAAGGTTGCAAAAGCAAGTGGGACTGGAAATATTGCTCTGGCCATTGGTGACAATACAATCTGCCATATTGTGCAAACACATAGAAATAACACATAACCTAAGCTAGGAAGCAGGGCTTGGGGAAGGAAACGGAGTGTGAATCATGAGCCACAAGGCAAAAACTACCCTAAAATTTAGTAAGTAAACATGAAAAACAGAAGCACAACTTGCAGCCATGTTATAATCTCAAAAGACCACGTACACCTATAAAAGATGAAATGAATTGGACAGTAGAGATGGAAGTCTATCTCCAACTTCTGCCCAGACCTTGGCAGGTCTTGAGCTGGTCTGACTTGTTCCCCCTTGGCCAGAGCAGTGACTTCCATTTGCAAAACATCACCACCCCTTCAGGTATCCATTGTTCCACCCTCCATTCTGAAGACTTCTAGGTATTCAAGAGCATTAGAAGAAAGCATTAGGAAAGCAAGATGAGTGCATTTGGAAGGTGGAGTTGCCCCATAGAGTGGGCTGAATGAGTGCTGAAAAAGTCATGGAGCACAGGCCAGCCTGCAGCAGAGTGCTAAGGCTGGTGCCTCCTGTGCATTGCCCAGCCAAGAAGACAGCTTACATGCACCCTCAGCATGAGCAGCAGACAGACTCCCACACAGACACACGGTCTTTAGGTGTCTACTTGTTCTTTTCACCTGGCACCTCCCTCTTATCCTCTATAGCTAAGAAATCTTGATCTTGTCTGAAGAAAGGAGAAAAAAATGGGGCATGTCTTCTTCTAAATTTTCTATCTTATTAGTGGACCGTGATTTTGAATTTCAAAGTCGAATATTTAGCACCTTTGTTCTCTGATTCCATTCTATCTAGCTCAGCACATTTAATTCTTTAGCCACACTAGTTACATGTGACTGGTGGCTCCTCTATTAGACAGCACAGGTCTAGGTACCCAGTCTACGTCAGGTAAATGAGCCTCAGAGAGTACGGTAGAAGGAACTTTTGAAAATGGCTAGAGGGGCCAGAGATAGGCACAGAGCAGCTGATCCTTCAAAATATTTTCCCAGCCCAAAGATATGGTGCAAAATTAGGAACCATTCACTACCAATTTAAAAATAATAATATTTTCAGAAGTTAAATGGTCAAAATAGCAACAGATCAAATAGAATCCTTGAAAGATGAAGGCCCCTCCTGGAAATCCCAGCCATGGGTCAGGATTGTAGAGCTGAGCTAGTTATGGCTGACAGGAGCTGTTTCAACCAGAATAGACCAGAACTCTTCTCCCCAGCCCCCCAGCACAACAGCTGACTGGCATTTATTTCTTGAGCTGGGTTCCTGTCCCTCCTAATCTAAGATGTGATTAAATTGAATTGCTTTCTAAATCTGTTATGTAATTTGTATGTAATGTCCTTAATATTGGGTTTGAATACAATTGCAGTAAGATACACTAATTGATTCGTTTAATTTTATTTTCCATCCTTTGAATTGAAGCCTTTGGGACTCAATATGTAAAGTAATATGCAAATTGGGATTTTGATGCAAGAAGACTTGGCAGTTTTTTTAAACAGGACTCAAGCATTACTTGGAATCATTTAAGAGAGTAATTTCAAACAAAGCAACCTCTACTTGTCCTTCTGTGTGATTAAATTTTGGTGTACACAAACATATACACAACACCTGCTCAAAATCACTGAATATTAACTGATAATATAGGTCAAAGAACAATTATACTTCTCCCATAAAGCAGAATAAGGTTTTACAATTCACATAACTTTCCACAGACTGGCTGAAGCAGAGAATAGTTGCAAAAGAGAAATCAATCCATCAAAAACTAGTGAGCACCTTCTTTGGACTAATAATAATAATAAGAGTTAACACTTACCGAGTGCTTATTATGGAGCAGGCACCATACTCAGAATTTTATCAAGATTATTATCTGGCAAGGGATTCAGTTAGGGGCTTTCAGAGATACATAGGTGATAAAACTCATTTCTTATGTTCAAGGAGCTTAAAATTTAAATGCCAAATGTTGGTATCAACAAAAGTTTCTCTGTGGGAGAGGGACGCCTGGGTGGCTCAATCAGTTAAGCTTCTAACTCTTGGTTTCTGCTCAGGTCATGATTTCAGTTTCATGAGTTTGAGCCCCACATTGCATCAGGCTTTGGGGCTGTGCGCTGACATCGTGGACCCTGCTTAGGATTCTTCCTCTCTCTTTGCACCCCCCTTCCAAAATAAATAAATACACTTTAAAAAAAAGTTTCTCTAGGAGTTGAGAGAGGAGAGAGTCATCTTTCAAATCCCAAGAAATTTAGCTTTCTGTCGTCCTTATTCTCAAACTCTGCTACTGTGGATGCAAGCATGACTCTGATACTAACAGACAGATAGCCTTAATATGCAGCTAAGTTGATTTCAAAATAACTGTTCTTGGCCCTCCACTTCCTCCTTCCAAATGAATGCCATTTTTCTGGGTTCAGAGGAGATCACAAATTTCAAGCTGTGAATGTAATCTCTCAAGAGTTGTCACTGTTTCAAAGTGTGGCTCACACAATAACAACACTGGCAATTTCATCACTCACCGCAGTTAATATATTTCACTATGATCAAACCATAGTTTACAGGAAATTGCTATACTATTGATGTCATGGATGAGGAAATCACTACATGAGATCGCCAAGTCCTAGAATTCTGAGAAAATGAGAAGTTGGTGGGATGGAGCTTGTTTGGTTGTTGAGATAACATTAACAATGTGAGTACCATAGCTAAGATTTCATTTTGGAGATGACCTGAAAAGGCAGACCAATAGCCCAGGATCTTGACTAAGTCTCTCTAGGCCTCATTTCCCACATCACTAAGAATAAGGTGTTGGACTCAATGAGCTACATAATTTTATGATTTTTTTTAATTATTTTCTAAATTCCTCAGTATCATGCAGGCAAAGGCATTCATTTTAAATCTGAAAATATCTTAGTCCTAGAAACAATATCTCCATTTAAGTTTGAAGAATAAGTGACCCAAAGAAAGTCAGTGAGTTGTTCCATGTCACACAGTGAATTTATAGTAGGGCCAGACAAGAAGCCAGCTCTCTGGAGTCCAAGGCCAAGGATATTTCAAAACACCATGCTCCCTCTCTGGATAGTGACAGGATGACATGATATCTCAAAAACTGCCATAGCTATTGATGAACAATGTCTACAGCTACTTTTGGTTATCCAAACCTGTCTCTATTACCGCCATAGATTGCAACACTGTCACAAATGCATTCCTTTCCTATATTCAGGACCCCCTGACACGTGACTTTGAGTGTCTCCCATTCTGACTCTGGGCTCGGCCACATGACTTGCTCTGGCAAATAAGATATGAGTGAATGTGACTCAAACGGAAACTTGACAAGCACTTGACCAGTGGGGCTTGTCCTCTTTTTGGCTATCCTTAGAACTCTGATTCAACATGTGAATGAGACCAGACTAGCTTGCAAGATGATAAAGGACTTGTGCCCCAGTCATTCCTTTTGTCCCACCCCACAGCCAGCCAACCCAAAAGACAAAACAGCATAGCTGAACAGCAGATGACCACAGATGCATGAGTGAGACCAAATAGAATCCGCAGAACACCCAATCTGAACCCAATCCAAATACCTGAACAACAGAATCTGAAGTGTAATAAATGGTTGCTGTTTTAAGCCACTGAGTTGTGGGATCATTTGTTACACAACAAAAAATACCTAATATAAGTCCTCCAAGCAAATTCTCAGAGGGATTTCTGTGTGAGGTCGAGAGCAGCAACTAACCAATGCAATGAACAAGACAAAATTATCTTAAAGGTCTGCAAAAACTAGCTGTCAGCAGCAACATGCAGTTGTGATTGGTTTTCAGATATAAGCTGGTCCTTGAGATTCCACTCTTTCTCTGAAAATGTTCAGAGCCAAATTTCACAACAGCACCCGGTTGCATATTCATTTATATGCACTACTTCACATCTTCTTAAAATGCCAATGGTTCCAGACTTTATACTACTTTTACTGGATTACAATTTCAAGACTGAATCTGAGCTCTACCAAGTCATCAATGAGGTATTGTGAGGAAAAAAAAAAAAAATACACGCTCACTCTGCTCAACAGCTCGTTCATAATTGAGTATTTGAGCAGAAATTCACTTGGCTTCTAAGTTTGTTTATACTAGTTTGATCAAGCTGTTGGGAAATTACTTCTGATACATAGGTCTGTGGGAATTATTTTGTATGTTCAATCAAAAATATCTAAAGAGGAATAAAAATTTCAAGAGCATATTAACTTATTTATGATCTCCTAATTTAGCAAAAATGCTAAAGCAAAACCAATTCTGTGAATTACAGTAACATACTTAGTGTTATTTTTTGATCTCATAGATCTTTTTTTTTTTTCAGTTGAACTTTGGACATGCTCTAACATCTCTGCCTGTAGAGAGACAGACTGAGGAACAAGCAGAATATTAAACACCCGCTTATATGTCTCCCTAGGGAGTCTTCTGCTAATATTATACATTGCAACAACATTGCTTGAATGGTTTATTAATGGCAGCAAAACAGAGTGAATGCTACATACAATGATAATAACAATAAAGGTTATTTATACTCTGCCTACCTACCAGATAGCTTTAGAGGCCTTACAAAGATACACTTAAACCACTAGCAATACAAAATAAAAATGGGACAAACTGCTCTTGGATACGAAAAAGAATCAGAATGATGTGTTGTCCAATGCCAGGAAAACTGAACTGTGAACAGTTGTCCAACATTTCTAAACTTATAAAAATTTACATCCTCCCTTCATTTTAGGGTTTGAAATATATCCATGAGGATTCCAAGCCATCATTTCTGGTGAACAGGAAATTCAACTTTAAAAAGAAATAATCAGTATACCCACCCGAGACTTAGTGCATCTCAGTATTTTCAGTTCTTCACCAAGAATTTCCTCCTGAACCTAAGACCCTGAAAAAGTTGAGAACCAAAAGAAAAGAGAAAAGGGAGAAACATAAAGATGACAAGATAGTAAAAACTGACCACCTTCTTGCTTAGAAACTCTATCTAGGAAGCTGAACACATTATATGATTACTTCTTTGCCTACAACCCACTCATCCACCTCTGGAAGTCAAATATCTGTCAGTAAAGTGTCCATCAATTCAAATATCTTGTAGGAGAATATTCACACCAAGCCCTTATGGAAACATCGACTTGATTATATTCAGTGAAAGAGAAATTCCCAAATTGGAATAAAACTTTCTATTCCTGGACACTCTGCCCTAGCCCACACCTATGCTAGAACACTTTACATCCCTAATTTACATCATCTCCATACTCAGATCCATTTTATTGTTATTATTTGATCAGTTTTTATAAGTGACTTAAAATTTTTGTGATTTATATTCTCTCTGCTATATTCTAAAGAAGATAGATTTTACTATCTGGGGTATGTTTTGTCTGTTGTGGAGTGTTGGTTGAAAGAATACAGATTTGGATGAACTAGGGCAGAGCTAAATCATTCTGAGTGAGAAAGATCCAGAGGTCAGGAATCAGAATGGGAGATGTAAAGACTGGGGGGGGGGGGGGGGGGGGGCGGGGCAGGGAATGAAGAGATAAAAGGAAGGCCAGCATCAGAGGGCAGCCAAGAAGAGAGTTAGAAATTACTAAAGAGGGTTTTTTGCAGTATAAAGCTGCTTGTTATGTAATGTATGAAATTACAACAGTATGAAATCTATACTGTTCACCAATACCTGTTGAATTCATTTTCATCTTGAGGAATGCAAATAAATACTGAATCTTAGAGGGCAGTGGGTATATGGGTTGGAGGGCAGGGTGGGGATGAAAACAAAGGCCAAATGTAAAGGCAAACATCATGCTGACCATATACAACACACAAAAAAAAAAAAACCCATCCACTTATTCATGTTTTCTAATTATCAAATAACTAAATCCTTCCAGGAAATTCATTTGTAGCTTGTACTGGAAATCTTAAGGTGATAGAAACTTTTGTTCCATGTATTATGTTTCATGTATTATTCTATTTATACAGCTATTATTCTATTTCATATATCTATTCAAGTGATAGAAACTTATGATCCAAATGAAAGAGATCCTTTTGGAGTACCTAGGTGGCTCAGTCAGTTAAGTGTTGACTCTTGGTTTCCACGCAGGTCATGATCTCACACTTTGTGGGTTCGAGCCCAGCATCAGGCTCTGTGCTGAAAGCATGGAGCCTGCTTGGGATATTCTCTCTCCCTCTCTCTCTCTGCCCCTCCCCAGTTCATCCTGTCTCTGTCTTTCTCAAAGTAAATAAATAAACTTAAAAAAAAGAGAGAGAGATCCTCTCTTTCCCACTTCTATATTTCAAATCTCAAGAAAGTCTCTAATTGGTCATAGTTATTTGCACATCCTTGAACCAATTAGTGTGTCCAGGAATGTTCAGTACTCTGAATGACCCAATGTCGAATTATCTCGACACCTGGGCACCTGGGTGGCTCAGTTGGTTAAGCATCCAAATCTTGATTTTAGCTCAGGTTATGACCTCACAGTTCATGAGATTGTTACCCGTGTCAGGCTCTGCTCTAACAACATAGAGCCTGTTTGGGATTCTCTCTCTCTTCCTCTCTCTCTACCCCTCCCCTATTCACATTCATTCTCTCAAAAGTAAATAAATAAACTTAAAAAAAAGAGTTATCTCTAGAAATTAACAAAATTAGTGAAATGAAAAAACAATGACTTTATCTTGTTCTATAGCCAGTTTACTTGTTTGCTTCCCCAACTATATTATAAGAATCTTTAGAATAGAAATTAAAGATTATTAAGCTTTGAACACTCAGCACCTGGGATAATACATGAAATGTAGTAGTCACTAAACAAATCGTGGAAAGTGAATTAATAGGTACTCTGGACACTTTGCTTTTCCTCCTTCTGCAGTGCTCATTAGTCCCATCCCATCTGTAACAGCTCCCCCAGCTTCCCCCTTCTTCCATCTCCCTGAGAGTAAAAGATTAACCTGTAAGCAATCAATCCTGTCATTTATAAGATCTTCTCAGAAGCTGATACAAATAATTGGATGAATATATTTTCTGAACAAATTAATATAGCATTCAATTCTGTGTAAATTGATGATGAAAGATCTTGGGAACATGTTCTCAGGTAGAAATGAATAAATAAGGAGCTGTTGCTTTGTTTTATTATTTCCTTTTAGCCTCTGACTTCAAATGCTCTTTTTATATCCAAGCTAAAAATTATACTTAGCTTGGAAACATTTACAAATTTCAAATTTATATCAGGCACTTGAGAACTTACTGCTGCAAAATACTCTGTTACTACAGCTTATGATCTCATCAGAAAGTCTGATTGATTTATCCCTTGTTAACTGTCCCTATTCATCATTCCACATTTAACTAATGTGAAGTTTTATTGAGGTTGCCAAAAGACAATGTCGATTATAAAGAGAGGGAAAAAATACAAGCTGAAATATGTTGACATATTTTTAATCTAAGACATCCCACATATAAAAGTTCTAGTTTGGATATTTTATTAACTAAGATTTGTGTGTGTGTGTGTGTGTGTGTGTGTGTGTGTATTTGGGTGTGGGTGTGAGTGTGTGTGGGTATGTGTGTGTGTGTGTGTGTGTATTTATTTGTGCTATGTGTATTTTTCTATTATAGCAGAAGGATTGAAAATAGCAGCGGCTTAAATAAGAAAGCAGTTTATTTCTTTCTCACAAAACAGCTTAGCTAAAAGATCCCAGGCTGGTATGATAATCCCACAGGGACCCAGTTCCTTTCATCTTCTGACTGCCATCATCATCTCCCAATCCAAGATGACTGCTCCAGATGACATCATGTTCACATTCCAGTGAGCAGGAGGCAGAAGCACTCCTTGGGCAGGTTTTACTTCTATCCTTTAAGGGCACAATATGGAAATCACACCATCACTTCTGCTTACTTTCCACTGGTCAGAACTTAGTTACATGGCCACAACTATCTGCAAAAGATACTAGGATATAATCTTTAGCTAGATAGCCATATGCTCAGGTATATATCTATTATTGTATGTATTCTATTAGAAAGAGAGAATAAATATTGGAAGACATCCAGAGCCTCTACCACTGTGTTTTCCTTGATAATAAAAGATTTCTGTTCCAACTACCTACCCATAAAGATTCAAACTTCTTTAAAGTTTTGAAATCAATTCACCAGAGTAATAATAGGCTGTGTGTGCCTACTGACACTGAGCATTATAGATCAAACAGCAATGCTCATAAGTTACCATGAGGTACAACAAAAGGGAGGAAAGTGTTATTGGCATTGCACAGGAAGTGTCATGGCGGCACAATGAGGTATTAGTTTTCAACTTGAACTTGAAAGAGAAAAGCAATGCTAAATGCCTTTCCAGCACCACCACTCTCAGCAGAACACTGATAATGGTAGACAGAATAAACTACGAAACAAAATCCATAAGTGTAAGGATTAGATGTGAGATAGAGAAGTAAAGCATCACATAAGTAATGCAGGTAGTGACTACTATTCAGATCATGTTTGAGAGAAGTACAACTTTCTGGAGAAATACATTTGTAACAATTTGGTATCTAATGATCATATTTTGAATATGTGCATAAGCAAAAACTCAGAGTTTTATATAAAGTTTCCTGATCCCAGAAGCAGACTTCTTAAAACAGCAACGGAATGGGGTGCCTGGCTGGCTCAGTCAGTTAAGCATCCAAATCTTGGTTTTGGTTCAGGTCTGATCTCACAGTTCATGAGTTCAAGCCCCACATTGGGCTCCTCACTGTCAGCTTGGGATTCTTTCTCTCCCTCTCTCTCTGCGCCTCCCCTGCTCTGTCTCTCGCTCTCTCTCCCTCTCAAAATAAATAAATAAACTTAAAAAAAAAAACAGCACTGAAGTGAAATAATACAAGGGTCCACAGACACCCATATCCTCTGACATGATATGCTAAAGCCTTGAAGTAATCCGGTGTGGTCTGGCTAAGCTATCAGGTCTGTGGTAAGAATGATTGCAGACTATTACTGGGTTCCACTCTCTACATATCCTTTGTAAATTGTTATGTGTAAGTATATCAAATTACCTGTAGTTTTCATTGTACAATGTTAGTTTACTCATTCTCAATGGACTATTTTGCCTTCTTTATAAAGCCATAAGGTAAAGAACCCATTCTACCTAGCTTTCCACTCTGGGAAGTTTATCCTGTAGGCATACTTCCCCAAGTACAGAAAGATAAATGTATGAGGGTGTTTACTATCTGTTTATACAATAGAAGTATATATGGTCATTAAAAAGAAAGCAAATATATGTGTAGTATGATCTTATTTATTCTCTTAAATGTTCATAAATGCATATAACCTTTCTAGAAGAATTAGGACTCAGAAAGGACTTATACTTTTCACATTCTGTACTATTTTGACTGTTTTCCATAAATAACATAACTTTAATTCTTTTATTTTATTTTTTTTAATGTTTATTTTTGCGACAGAGAGAGACAGAGCATGAATGGGGGAGGGTCAGAAAGAGAGGGAGACACAGAATCGGAAGCAGGCTCCAGGCTCTGAGCTGTCAGCACAGAGCCCGACGCGGGGTTCAAACTCACAGACCGCGAGATCATGACCTGAGCCAAAGTCGGACGCTCAACCGACTGAGCCACCCAGGCGCCCCCATAACTTTAATTCTTTAGCTAATAAAAAGAATTCCTTCAAGCAATTGTGACATTAAGTATCTAAATTAAGAAGACCCCTCCAGGCCATGAATTAGGAACCAAGAATGGGTAGTACCAGGTCAAGAGTATCCCCTAAAGAATACTTCCTGAGTATTTCTTTCTGTCTGGTTCTGCCAAACGTCTCATTGGCTGTCAGAGATCCTTAGACTTCAGGATGTTGTCTCTATCTCACTAATCACTCTTAATATAAACATCTTTTTCTTTTCTCTGTTACTAACAGGGAACTTCAGGCATCTCTGAGCTGCCAGGGAAGCTCATAGCTACAGAAAAGTCATAGAAAATGCTGTAAGTGGGACAATGATCCATCTCCTGAGCTCAGAATCAATGAGGTCCATCCTTTTGGCATGGGCTCTGGAATCACAAAGTTCTCAGTTACTTTTCTAGTTATACCACATTTTAGTTGGGCAATCATGCATAATTTCTTGATTTTTCTCTATGTTTGTCTATCATCTGTAATATTATCACCATAATGTTGCCTAACTCATACGTACCTTGTGAGGAATTAGTTAGTGAGCACACAGAAAGTGTTTAGCAAGTACCTGAGCAAAATCCCATGATTCAAGTTGCCTCAGACAATTAGATAAATGCAATTTTGCCCATGAGATAATCAATCCTTGTTCCCAGTTTATTGTAGACTATGCATCTATCAATGCTGACAGTTTAGAATATACTCAATTTGCTATTGAAGTTAGAGTGACGAGAAAACAAAATTGAGATTCCCAATCATTAGCCATCATAAAACATGGGGCAACAATTCAAGTTAATAAATACTTATTGAGAGCCTGCTATGTATAAAACATTCTGATTGACTGAAGATTAAAAAAAAAATACATCATTTCCTATCCTCCAGGAGTTTACAAACTTACGATGAATACAAGTCAAAGTGAAGTATTCTTTAATAGAGGATCAAACAGTTATCAAACAGTATATCAAAATACAGAAAAGGGACATTAATTCAAAAAAGGAAATATCACATCCCTCAGAGTTTTTGGAGAAGATATCATTTAGATGAAGCTTTACAGGAAAGAGTATTCAAGGAAGATAGGACAGCCTGGGTAAAAATGTGGAAACATGAGGAGGAGACAAGATGGCGGAAGAGCATGGAAGTTTTTTTCCTGTCTTTCGTCCATGAAATATAGCCAGATCAACACTAAACCATCCTGCACACCTAGAAAACTGATTTGAGGATTAACACAACAATCTGCACAACCAGAACCACAGAAATCAGTAGGTATATGGCGTGGAGAGGTGACCTGGGGGAGAGAGAAGCCACAGAGGGCAGGGAGCTGTTTTCCTGTGCAGAGAGAGGACGGAGACAACAGGGAGAATACGGGAAAAGCATCCCCTGTCCAAAGCAGCTGGAGAGAAAGCAGAGAAGTGGAAACAGCCACAGTGACTGAATTAAAAAGGGGAAAAGGAGAAAAAAAAGGTTTTAAATTCCATTAAGACTCTATAAACAGGGGAGCACAGAGTCTGAAACTCTACAGCTCAATACCTGATGGTGCTCTGGTGAGAAGGGCGAATCCCCAAGAGCAGACTGAAGTCTGGGGTCTTTGGGCCACACGGGGAGAGGTGGTTCCCCTGCTGGGAGGGCATCTGGTAGAAGCAGTGTGGCTCCCCCAAAGGCAAAGACCCCAGCAGATCCCAGAGAACAACCACATTCGCTGGTGCTGGAACAACGTCATTGGGGGTGAAGCTTGGTGCCAGATGCGTGTTGTGATTTGCCATAACCCCTGAAATGCTGCTGCTACACAATCACATGAACTTTTTCTGAGGCAAGCTGGCACCTAGCCACAGTCTCTGGGCATTGGCAGCAGCACGGTCCCATGAACCTTCCTGGGTGCAGCCAGCACCCAGCCATTGTTCAGTGAGATCCTCCTGCAAAGGGGCAGAATGTGTCAAAGCCACAGTCCCTCAGAAGTAGGGGGTTGGGAAACACAACCACAACTGAGATATAACTCAGGAGGGAGGTGCTGCCTGGGACTTGGTCACAGACAGTGTAAAAGCAGGGAGTAGACGGAAGCTGAAGACAAAGGACGAGTATACCATTGCTGATTGCGGAGGACAGAGTTCTTTCTGATACTAGGGACTGGGTAGCTGGGTAACTCCATTTTCACCTCTCCACTGCATGCACATACACACCTACAAACACCACAACAATCCACCCCAATAAGCTAAACAGTGCCATCTAACGGAGAACAGAGCCGTTACACTAAGCCCCGTCCATAGGGGTCTCAGAAGATAAAGAAAGAGAAAAAGGGGTAGAAGGGTTATGTGGAGCAAATCATAGCGGAAAACTTTCCTAACCTGGGGAAGGACACAGACATCAAAATCCAGGAAGCACAGAGGACTCCCATTAGATTCATCCAAAAAACGACCATCAGCAAGACATATCATAGTCAAATTCACAAAATACTCAGGCAAGGAGAGAATCATGAAAGCAGCAAGAGAAAAAAGTCCTTAACCTACAAGGGAAGACAGATCAGGTTTACAGCAGATCTATCCACAGAAACTTGGCAGGCCAGAAAGGAGTGGCAGGATATATTCAATGTGCTGAATCAGAAAAATATGCAGCCAAGAATTCTTTATCCAGCAAGGCTGCCATTCAAAAATAGAAGGAGAGATTAAAAGTTTCCCAGACAGAATTCAGCAAAGTGGCAGGATATCAAATCAATGCACAGAAATCGGTTGCATTCCTATATACCAACAATGAAGCGACAGAAAGAGAAATCAAGGAATCTATCCCATTTACTATTGCACCAAAAACCATAAAATACCTAGGAATAAACCTAAGCAAAGAGGTGAAAAACCTGTACACTGACAAGTATAGAAAGCTTATGAAAGAAATTGAAGAAGACACACAAAAAAATGGAAAAAGATTCCATGCTCCTAGATAGGAAGAACAAATATTGTTAAAATGTCGATACTACTCAAAGCAATCTACATATTCAATGCAATCCCTACCAAAATAACACCAGAATTCTTCACAGAGCTAGAACAAACAATCCCAAACTTGCATGGAACCAGAAAAGACCCCAAATAGCCAAAGCAATCTTGAAAAAGAAAACCAAGGCAGGAGGCATCACAAACCTGGACTTCAAGCTGTATTACAAAGCTGTAATCAAGACAGTATGGTACTGGCACAAGAACAGACACTCAGATCAATGGAACAGGATAAAGAACCCAGAAATGGACCCACAAACATATGGACAACCAATCTTTGACAAAGCAGGAAAGAATATCCAATGGAATAAAGACAGTCTCTTCAGCAAGTGGTGCTGGGAAAACTGGACAGTGACATGCAGAAGAATGAACCTGGACCAATTTCTTACACCATACACAAAAATAAACTCAAAATGGATAAAAGACCTAAATATAAGACAGGAATCCATCAAAATCTTCGAGAAGAAAGCAGGCAAAATAGCTTTGATCTTGGCCACAGCAACTTCTTACTCAACAGGTCTCCAGAGGCAAGGGAAACAAAATCAAAAATGAACTATTGGGACCTCATCAAAATAAAAAGCTTCTGCACAGTGAAGGAAACAATCAGCAAAACTAAAAAGTAACTGACGGAATGGGAGAAGATACTTGCAAAAGACATATCAGATAAAGGGTTAGTATCCAAAATCTATAAAGAACTTACCAAACTCAACACCCAAAAAACAAATAATCCAGTGAAGAAATGGGAACAAGACATGAATAGACACTTCTCCAAAGAAGACATCCAGATGGCCAACCAACACATGAAAAAATGCTCAATATCACTCAACATCAGGGAAATACAAATCAAAACCAGACTGAGATACCATCTCACCCCTGTCAGATGGCTAACATTAACAACTCAGGCAACAACAGATGTTGACCAGGATGCGTACAAAGAGGATCTCTTTTGCACTGCTAGTGGGAATGCAAACTGGTGCAGTCACTCTGGAAAACAGTATGGAGGTTCATCACAAAACTAAAAACAGAACGACCCTACGACCCAGCAATTGCACTACTAGGTATTTATCCAAGGGATACAGGTATGTTGTTTCAAAGGGACATATGCATCCCCATGTTTATAGAAGCACCATCAACAATAGCCAAAATATGGAAAGAGCCCAAATGCTCATTGATGGATGAATGGATAAAGAAGATGTGATATATATATATATATATATATATATATATAATGGAGTATTACTCAGCAATCACAAAGAATGAAATCATGCCATTTGCAACTACGTGGATGGAACTGGAGGGTATTATGCTAAGCGAAATTAGTCAGTCAGAGAAAGACAAATATCATATGACTTCACTTGTATGAGGGCTTTAAGACACAGAACAGATGAACACAAGGGGAGGGAAGCAAAAATAATATAAAAACAGGGAGAGGGACAAAACATAAGAGAGTCTTAAATATGGTGAACAAACAGAGGGTTACGGGAGGGGTTGTGGAAGGGGGGATGGGCTAAATGGATAAGGGGCATTAAGGAATCTCATCCTGAAATCATTGTTGCACTATATGCTAACAAATTGGATGTAAATTTAAAAAAATTTTTTTTAAATGTGGAAACAGGAGAATGCAGAATATATTTAGGGAGAATGCATTTGTTTGCTAGGGCTGCCATATTAAAATACTACAGACTAGTTCACTTAAGCAACAGAAATTTACTTCTCACAGTTCTGGAAGCTAGAAGTCCAAGGTCAAGGTGTTGGAAGTTAGTGTCTTGTGACACCTCTCTCCTTGGTTGCAGATGACTGCCTTCTCCCTGTGTGCTCACATGGTCTTTCTTTTGTGCACATGACCCTGGTGTCTATGTGTGTGTCCAAATTTCCTCTTCTTATAAAGACACCTGTCAGATTGGATTAACACCAATCATAACGACCTCTTTAAGGCTGTTATCTTCAAGTACAGTCACATACTGTGGTTAGGATTTCAACATATGAATTTTGGGGGAGGGATGCAATTCAGCTCTCCCATAACAAATAACAAGGAATGTGATGGAAGTAAATAATGTACGAGAAGGCATAAAGGATGAGGTAGATAAAATAATAGGTAAAAACCAAAAAAAAACTTCTTGAGCTCTTATTATAAACAAGTTCTATTCTGAGAACTTGCACAGGGGCACCTGGGTGGCTCAGTTTGTTGAACCCCTGACTCTTGATTTGGGTTCAAGTCATGATCCCAGGGTCATGGGATCAAGCCCCACGTCAGGCTCCATGCTGAGCCTGGAGCCTGCTTAAGACTCTCTCTCTCTCTCATTCCCTCTGTCCCTCTCCCCCACTCATGTGCATGTGCTCTCTTTCTAAAATCAAAATACCAAAATATAAAAATATGTATTTTCTTTACTGGTGTGTTTTACTCAACACAAGGCTTTTGAGATTCCATCATGTTGCATGTTCATTCCTTTTTGTTGCTAAGCAGTATTCCACAATTTCTTTTTCCACTCATATGGTGATAGACATTTGGATTGGTACTACTACGAATAGAGCTGCCATGAATCTGTGGCAGTATGTGTGTGGACATTGCTTCCACGTCTCTTGGTTAAATACCTAGTAATGGAATGACTGGGTCCTACAGTAATTGTGTGTTTAATTTCTAAGAAAATGTCAAACTCTTTCCAAAATGATTGTATCATTTTACATTCCTGCCAATAGAGTATGAGAGTTGCTCCACATTCTTGCCAACATTTGGCATTAGCCTTTAATTTTAGACATTTTAATGGGTGTGTTGTGGTATCTCAATAGGGTTTTATTTTGCATTTCCTTAATGACTAATGATGTTGAGCATTTTCTCACATGCGTATTTGCTATTCATATCTAGTCCTTGGCGAAGTTTCTGTTCAAATCTTTTGCCTATTCTTTCCTTGGGTTTTATCATTATTACTATTACTATTATTATTAAGTTTAAAGAGTTCTTTGTATACTTTGGATATGTCTTTATCAGATATTCAACTTGCAAATATTTTCTCTCAGTCTGTGATGTCTTTTCATTCTCTTAACAGTATTTATAAGAAGTTCTCTTTGTTTTTTTTTTTTTAGAGAGAGCGCGCATAAGCTGGGGAGAGGGGCAGAGAGAGAGAGAAAGAGAGAGAGAGAGAGAATATTAATCAGGCTCCAGGCTGAGCGTGGGGCTCGATCCCACAACCCTGAGATCATAACCTGAACCAAAATCAAGAATTGGACACAACTGACTGAGCCACCCAGGTGCCCCAGAGAAGTTCTTAATTTTGATGAACTCTAATTTACCCATTTTTTTTTCATTTAGGGATTATGCCTTTGTGCTGTTTTTAAGGAATATTTGCCTAACCTGCAGTTACAATAATTTTCTCTGGTTTTTCTACCATGGATTTTATAGTTTGAGATTTTACATTTAGGTCTATGATCCATTTTAAGTTAATTTGGTTATGGTACAAGGTATGTATACAAATTCATTGTTTTGCATATGGATGTCCAATTGTTCCAGCAACATATATGTTGAAAAGACTTCCTTTCTCCACTAAATTACCTTTGCAATTTAGAGAAAATCAATTAACCGTATATGTGTGGATTGATTTCTGGACTCTCTATTCTGTTCCATTGATTTATATGTGTATTTTCACACCAATACCACACTTTCTTGATTACTGTAGCTTTATAACAGTTCAAGTGAGGTGAGTTAAATCCTCCAACTTTATTCTTTTTCAATGGTATTTTCATTAGTCTAGGTACTTTGCATTTCCATATGGATTTTAGAACCTACTTGTCAATTCCTACAATTTGCCTTCTGAGATTTTAAATGGAATTGTGTTAAATGAATACATCAATTTGGAGGCAATGACTATCTTAACAATATTGAATCTTCCAACTCATAAACAGATTATACCTTTCAATTTATTTATGGTTTTTAAATTTTTCATCAATAACATATAGCTTTCATTGTATAAATTTTGCATATCTTTTGTCAGATTTATCCTTAAATATTTCATGTTTCATATATATAACTATGTAACAATACAGTTATTGTTTTTGCTTTGAACAGTTGACTGTAAATTGTTTTAATTAGATGATGAGAAAAAATTTTTTATATTTATCTATGAAGTTGCCATTTCTGGTGTTCTTCATTCCTTTATGTTGATCCCGTTTCCCATCTGGTATCATTTTGTTCTGCTAAAATGACTTCTATGTAACATCATATTGTAGTGTAAGCCTAATTATGGTTCATTCTTTTTAAGTTTTTTCTTAATCTCCAAAGGGGTATTTATCTCACCTTTGTTTATAAAATACAGACAATCCTCACACTGCACAGTTCAAATATTATACATAAATTTCAATTACCACTATTTAGTTAAATAACACTACCCCCCCAAAAAAAACCATAGTTTAAATTTCAGTTTCCATGGCATATGAATGATGAATAATTGCATAAAGTAGAAAATTTGCTAATAGCTATTCATCCCATGAATGACTATGTAAATGAACATCAGCTAAGCATGTAGTTGTGCTGTCCCCTTGTCTCCTGGTGATAAACCCACAAGACATTTTACAGAAATGGCTATTCAAGGAAGAGAACTGGCCTCAAAACATACAGGTATAACAAGGAAACAAAAAGGAATAATGTTGGAATGATGGAAATACAAATGGAGTTATAGAAGAAATAACTGATGGTGAGAGGGGCACTGTTTGAGAGACTCAAGATATGCAGGAAGAAACCTTAGTGAAAGTGAACATGGACATAAATGAGGAAAGTGATTTTGATGGAAAGGAGAAAGAGGTCCCAGAGGAAAACATGCCAGCAAAAGTTTCACATTAAAATATTTCTGGGAATATTTAACTATTGAAGGTGCAAAAGAGAAAATATTAAAAGTTAATCTAAACTTAGAAGGAGTACGACAATTCACCGAAGCATAGAAATGACTATTGCTTTGTATATTAAGTTATATAATAAGAAAGCAAGCATTGTTTAAAAAACTACTTTTGATAAGGTTTTTACAGAGAAATAAAATACTTTAATTCTCAATGTTTCTAATGTTTTAATTACAGTGTCTAACTAAATACTAGTTTTACTATTTTTATTTCCCTGTATATTTGTAGCTGATATAAAGAGAGTTTTTAATATTTTGGTGAAATTCCTTTTTGTGCATATGTGCTTGTTGGCCATTTGTATATCTTTTTTCTTTTAATTAAGTATAGTTAATATGTGGAGATATATTAGTTTCAGGCATACAATACAGTGATTCAATAATTCTATACATTACTAGGGTTCATCACAATAAGTGTACTCTTTATCCCCTTTACCTATTTCACCCATCCCTCCACCTACCTCCTGTCTGGTAATCATCAGTTCTCTATAATTAAGAGTCTTGGGGGGGGGGTGGTGGTCAGGGGGAGGTCTCTTTTTTTCTTTGTTCATTTGTTTTGTTTCTTAAGTTCCAAATATGAGTGAGATCATATGGTATTTTTCTTTCTCAAAGGGACATTATTTCACTTAATATTATAATTTCTAGTTTCATCCATGTTTTTACAAATGTCAAGATTTCATTTTTATGGCAGAATAATATTCCTTTGTATGTATATATATATATATATATATATATATACCACTTCTTCTTTATCCATTCACCTATGGATGGACACTTGGGCTGCTTCCATAATTTGGCTATTGTCAGTAATGCTGTAACAAACATAAGGATACATATATTTTTTCTTTTTTTTTTTTTTTTAATTTTTTTTTCCAACGTTTATTTATTTTTGGGACAGAGAGAGACAGAGCATGAATGGGGGAGGGGCAGAGAGAGGGAGACACAGAATCGGAAACAGGCTCCAGGCTCTGAGCCATCAGCCCAGAGCCCGACGCGGGGCTCGAACTCACGGACCGCGAGATCGTGACCTGGCTGAAGTCGGACGCTTAACCGACTGCGCCACCCAGGTGCCCCACATATATCTTTTCAAATTAGTGTTTTCATATTCTTTGAGTAAATTCCCAGTTGTGGAATTACTGTATCATATAGTAATTTTGTTTTTAACTTTTTGAGGAAGCTCCATACTGTTTTCCACAGTGGCTGCACCAGTTTGCAAAGCACGCAAGAGGTCCTTTTCCTCCACATCCTCACCTACACTTGTTGTTTCTTTTGTTTTTGATTTTAGCCATTCTGACAGGTGCGACGTGATGTCTCATTGTTCAAAGTTTCTGCTGAAAAATCAGCTGATAACCTTATGAAATTTCCCTTGTATGTAATTGTTTTCTTTTCTTTTGCTGCTGTTAAAATTCCCTCTTTATCACTACTTTTTGTCATTTTAATTACTATGTGTCTTGCTGTGGACCTCTTTAGGTTGATTTTATTGAGGGATCTCTGTGCCTCTTGGATCTGGATTTATGTTTCCTTCCCTAGATTTGGGGAGTTGTCAGCAATAAATATATCTTCTTCCCCATTTTCTCTCTCTTCTCTTTCTGAGATCCCTATAACATGAATGTTATTACACTTTATGGTGTTACTGAGTACCCTCTCTAAGTTTATTTTCAATTTTTATTTTTATTTTTCTCTCTGTCTCCTATTCAGCTTGATTTCTTTCCATTGCTCTGTCCTCAAGGTCACTGATCCATTCTTCTGCTTGCTCTAGGTCTACTATTTACTCCATCTAGTGTATTTTTAATTTCAGTTATTGAGTCTTTTGTGTCTGATTGGTTCTTTTTTATGTTTTCTATCTCTTTGTTAAGGGTCTTACCAAGGTGCTCCACTCTTCTCAAGCCCAGTGAGTATCTTTGATTATGACTTTAAATTCTCTATCAGGCATATTACTTATCCATTTCATTTAGCTCTCTTGCTGTGATTTTGTCCTGTTCTTTCATTTGGGACATATTCCTCTGTCTCCTCATTTGTCTAAGTCTCTGAGTTTGTTTCTGTGTGTTCAGAAAGTCAGCCACATCTCCTGCTCTTGAAAGTAGTGGCCTTATGAGGAAGAGCTCCTGTAGTGGCCTGCAGTGCAATGTCTCCTGTTCACCAGAACCTGGCACTTGAGAGGTATCTCCTATGTGTGTTGTATGTGCCCTACTGTTATGGCTGAGCTGCTTTTGCCTTCAGTCCAATCATCTGCATTGGTTCTTTTTGCCTTATGTGGGCAGGGTTTGGTCCTGTGTTGTTAGTGGGCCAGTCTAGGGCCACCTTGGGCTTGAGTTGAGTCAGACCAGGTGTTTACCAGAGATGCAGTAGCACCAAACTGCAGAGTCTTTCCCTGTGTTGTCCCCTTAGATGCTTTCATTGATGGACAGGGCCTGCAGTTAGACTAATTGTCTGCCCCCAGCCCACTGCTTGAGATAGTTGGACTGGTATATGTGGTTATCTTCCTCTCTTCCAGAGCAGGAGTCACTTTGGAGTGATGCTGGCCTGTCAGGGCTGCTTGCACACTGTGAGCACTATGGCACTACTTTGGGTGGGCTCTGGCCAAGGGCATACTGGAAAAGGGAGGTCCACAGGAGAATGCAGAGGCAAGGCATTCAATTTTAGCAAGCTTTATACAGGTCTGCTAAGGGAGGGGAACTGCAGCTGCCCAAAACTCTTGCCAAGGCCAGCTGGATTGGCGGGGGCAGATCCATAGAAGCACACAATGGCAGGCACACTGTTAGCAAGTTAGGTAGAGACTGTTTATGCCTCACTAGCTCCTGCAGGTGTCCATGTGTGTAGGCTGGGAGGTTGGATGGGAAATGGTGCCCACTAGTTCCTTTGTTACTGGAGAAATCTCTCAACAATCCTTGTCCCTCCAGTGCATACTCTGAGATTAGTAAACAAATCTCTCTCTTATATGCCAAAAGCATTTTTCAAACTGCTATTTCTATGCTGTATCTCTGTGGGGGCTGTTTGTTATGCTGTCTTTTTTTTTTAATATTTATTCATTTTTGAGAGAGAGAGACACGGTGTGAGTAGGAGAGGGGCAGAGAGAGGGAGACACAGAATCTGAAGCTCCAGATCTGGAGCACAGATGCTCCAGGCTCTGAAGTGTCAGCACGGAGCCTGGTATGGGGTTCGAACCCACATGTCATGAGATCAGACACCTAACTGACTGAGCCACCCAGGCACCCTTGTTATGCTGTCTTTTAAAGGCAAGGGCTGGGGCGCCTGGGTGGCGCAGTCGGTTAAGCGTCCGACTTCAGCCAGGTCACGATCTCGCAGTCTGTGAGTTCGAGCCCCGCGTCGCGCTCTGGGCTGATGGCTCAGAGCCTGGAGCCTGTTTCCGATTCTGTGTCTCCCTCTCTCTCTGCCCCTCCCCCGTTCATGCTCTGTCTCTCTCTGTCTCAAAAATAAATAAACGTTAAAAAAAAAAAAAAAAAAAAGGCAAGGGCTCAGTTTCATCTCACCTTCCTGGCTCTCCCAGAGCTGAACCCACTGATTTTTAAATTTCCGGATGTTAAGCCCTGCTGATTGTAAGAACTCATGAAATTATGCCCCTCTGGTTTTCAAACCTTTCTCATGGGAGTTCCCTGTGCCTGGGATGCCTGGTGTGAGAGTCTGAGCCTACATCATCCCTCCCTCCCTCCTTCCTTCCATCAGACAGTTATGTGGGTCCATTTAGCTCACAACTTCATCTCTGCTCTCTTCAATGTGGTCTCTTCTCTATATTAACTATAGAGAGTCTGTTCTGCCAATCTTTGGGCCATTTTGAGGGTTATTTACACTGATGTGCAAGCTATCTAGTTGTATCCACAGAATGAGGTAAACTTACAATGCTCCTACTCCCCCATCTTCCCTGAAAGTCCTATTTTGGCAAAATTCTTAAAGGTCATAGAACAATGGTAATTTTTCTCATTGATTATTAAAATTGTTTTGCATAGTTTAGGGTGCCTGGGTGGCTCAGTTGGTTAAGCGTCAGACTTCAGCTCAGGTCATGATTTCACAGTTTGTGGGTTTGAACCCCATGTCAGGCTCTGTGCTGACAGCTTGGGGCCTGGAGCCCACTTTGGATTCTGTGTCTCCCTTTTTCTCTTCCCTTCCACCACTTGCACACTGTCTCTCTCAAAGATAAATAAACATTAAAAAATTTTTTTTAAAGATTGCTTTGCATAGTTTCATTTTGCATGATCTATTTTACAGTATCACCCTACTCTCCAAAGTGAGGACTACCTATATAATTTCACCAGGTATAAAATTCTAAGTTGACAGAGTTTTGTTTTGGTTTGCTTTTTCTTTCATTACTTCTAGCTATCTTCTACCTTGCGTTGTTTCTAAGAAGAAATCTATCATACTCATCTTTGTTTCTGTGTACACTATGTTTCTTTGACTGCTTTTAAGATTTCTTCTTTTTCACTGGTTTTACAGAATTTGCTTATGCTATCCACTGGTGTAATTTTCTTCATATTTTTTGTGCTTGAAGTTTACTGAGTTTGTTGAATTTGCGAGCTAATAATTTTCATCACATTTAGAAAATTTTGACAATTTCTTTTTCAAGTATTTGTCCTGTTCCCTTCTACTTTGGGGACTCCCATTTCATGTATATTTAGATGCCTGAAATTGTTGCAAAGCTCACTGATGTTCTTTTCAATTTTTTGTCTTTTTTCTTTCTGTGTTTCATTTGGAAAGTTTATATTACTCTGTATTCAAGTTCACTACTCTTTTCTTTTACAGTACCTAATCTGGTATTAATCCTACCCAGTATTTGTTTCATTTTAGGCATTACAATTCCTTTGACTTGGATTTTTTTCTTTATTTTCCTTATGTCTACCTAACAAGTTCAATCTTTACATTAGCTTCTTGAGCACACAGAATACCATCATGGTAACTGCTTTAATATCCTTTTCTGCTAATTCTATCATCTAGGCATTTCTGGTTCACTTTATTTGATTAATTTTCCTTAATATTGGATCAGAGTAATACTTCCTCTAGGTGCAATCTTTTCCCACTGCTGAAGCAAAACCTTTCCCACTACTGAAGCAAGTACTTTACCACAGACCCATGAATGATGAGATTTTCTGCTTTGGTTGTTGAGAACAGGTACTATTCCCAGCCCTGTGTGAGTTCCAAAATTTATTACCTCTAACTCTTTTGGATGGCTCTTCCCCCACCCTTGGAAGCTTTTTATACATGTGCAATAATCAATAACCAACTGCATACTCAATTGAGGTTTTCTCTGTGCAGCTCTCTTTTCTAGCAGTCGTCTTGAAACTCTATCTCCCCAGACTCCCAGAACCTTTTCCTCAACCCCTTGTAAGTAATGTGTTCTGGATGGATCCCCCTCCTTGGGAAAATGCACCAGGCCAAAAGATGAAACAATGGTAGGACTCACCTTATTTGCTTACAATTTTTAAAGAAAAACTTGCTTTGCTGCTTAATATCCAATGTCTTCAGAACCATTTTGCTCCACATCTTTTGATATCACTTTTTTGTTATTTCAGTTAAGAAGGTAAATTCAGTCTCCGTTATGGCCAAAAAAGAAACTCTAAGTATCTAGAATTTTTATCTGAATCTTCCTGATGAGATCTCAGAACTTTACTTCTTTTAGATACAAATTCCTCAGTCTTCATCATTCAATTTTTAGGATATCTATTTGGTAACTAAATAAAATTTTAAAATCTATTTTATATATAATATGTACTAAAGCCAAAATAAGTACAAACCCCAAGTGTAAAAGAAACTAGAAGACTAAAAGCAATGATGCATGTAAAATATCTGAATCGAAATATTAAATGCCTCACTTTAGACATCCTACATTCACTACTAGCATAGTTTATCACTAGGTCATTGAAGAAAAATTTACAAAACAGTAAATATTTTTAATGTTTCCCAAGACTTCACAAATGACACATGCCAGATTCAAATACATGCATATTTCTGCACACCAACAGGTTAACAAACAATTCCATATGGGGCAGTTACTATAAGCCTGACACTTGATTAACCTACAGTAAGTTACAATGCATTGTCCCAGTCCTCAAGAACTTATAGGGCCTGGCATATAGTAGGACACAATGAATCCCCTTTGAATGAATAAATGAATGCAAGAGTCAATGAACAAATCTGTCTAGATGAAAAGACCAAGCAGTGCCAGTTTAGATGAGAAGGAGTCTCAGGAGGGGTACTCAACCCAGGAGAAAAGAAATGATATCAAAAAAATAAAAAGGACTCATAGAAATAGAAAGTACAATGATGGTTTTCAGCGGTGGGGGTGGGGTAGGGGTGGAATGAGGAATTCTTGTTTAGTAGGTACAGTTTCAGTTTTGCAAGACTTAAAATGTTCTGTGGATGGATGGTGATGTTAGTAACACAGCAATGTGAATGTACTTAATGCCACTGAACCATATACTTAAAAATGGTTAAGAGAGCAAATTTTATGTTATGTGTATTTTACCACAATTAAAATTTTAATTTTTTTTTCAACGTTTATTTATTTTTGGGACAGAGAGAGACAAAGCATGAATGGGGGAGGGGCAGAGAGAGAGGGAGACACAGAATCGGAAACATGCTCCAGGCTCTGAGCCATCAGCCCAGAGCCCGACGCGGGGCTCGAACTCACGGACCGCGAGATCGTGACCTGGCTGAAGTCGGACGTTTAACCGACTGCGCCACCCAGGCGCCCCAAAATTTTAAATAAATTCATAAAATCATCAAAGCTGGGAGGATTTTTTTTATTTTTTTTTATTTTTTTTTATTTTTTTAAATTTTTTTTTTCAACGTTTATTTATTTTTGGGACAGAGAGAGACAGAGCATGAACGGGGAAGGGGCAGAGAGAGAGGGAGACACAGAATCGGAAACATGCTCCAGGCTCTGAGCCATCAGCCCAGAGCCCGACGCGGGGCTCAAACTCACGGACCACGAGATCATGACCTGGCTGAAGTCGGACGCTTAACCGACTGCGCCACCCAGGCGCCCCGGGAGGATTTTTTTTAATACAGAGAAGTAACTAGGTATAAGGAAAGAAAAAAAACCTTTTCCTCTACTCATCTGAGGTTCCCCAGCTGGGGCCCTATAAATTTGACTGGCCAATGACAGGGTAACAAGAGAACAACAAACAGAAGTTTATTAACATGTGCATTATGCATGTACACATGGAAGCACCCAGCAAGGAGTAACTCAGAGGAGTGATTAGAATTGGGGCTTAAATGCCATCTTAGGCTAACCAAAAAAAAAAACCAACCACATTTTGGGCTTTCAGGCAGGGGAAGGTGACCAGGAAAAGTATGGTAACAAGGGTTATCTGCTAAGGTTTGTTATACAGTTTCAAGTCAGTGCCTTCTCCACTGATAAGAGTTTTTAAGAGTCCTCTTCCTGGTACTGGAGAGGGAGACATCTCTACAAATGGAAATTTCCTTTACAAAAAGAAAACATATGCCCTGTTTTTAAGGTTTTTGCTGTATCTTCCAGTTCTCAATAGCCTTTCATTCAAAATCACCTTTATGCCTCCAAAGAGGCATATTTTGGGGTGGCAAATTCTGGTAACCCTTAACGCATTAGCATATTGGTTCCACATATCAAGAGTATTTTTTCCTGATTTATAATTTAAATTTCACACTAGGAAAACAACATGTGTTAGTCCTTGGCTGAACAATAAACTGGCTATTGATGTTACTATCAAGCTTTATCTGGAGCAACCATGTAGCAACTACTCTCTTCACCTTAACATCCCCAAATTACAGTTTGGGAAAAGTAAGAAATGTAAGTTTGCATGTTGACATACAACGATATCCATTTATGCAGTGTGGACTACAAGTGACTCCCTATACTCTCCAAACATGTATTGAGTGCTTTCTGTGTGCCAGACTGTGAGACAAGCGTTCATCTGTTTTATCTACTTTAGTCCTCCCAATAACATTTTGTAAAGTAAATACTATCTCTGGTGAGAAAACAGAGTTATAAAGATTTTTATAAACCCTGTCATATTATGCAACTTAAATAGAGAAGTCAGGATTTAAACCTACTTCTTATGTCTCCAAAGTCCATATTCTTCACTTTCATTCTGCTACTTACCGGCCAACTTGTTTCGGTATTGCTGTGGTCCCCAAAGTGTGACCCTGTGATCAGCAGCATCAGCACCATCTAGGAACCCATGAGAGATGCAAAAACTTGGCTCCTTCCCAGACCTCCTGATTCAGAAATTTTGCAAGTGGAGCTCAGCAAGTGATTTTGATGGCCACTCAAGTGTGACAGCCACTGAATTATCAGATGACCAGTGTCAACGTGGGGAAACTCTAGAAGATAAAAGAGAGTGGGATGAGAGAGGAATGGTGGATGTAAATTGGCCCAGTCTCTGATAATATCCTCCATTAGGTGATCATATCTGCAGCTTCAGGAACTTACAGGAAAAGGGATATGCCACGAATCTGTTGACCAAGATGGTGATAAAGTGAATCCCAGGTATGGTACAATAATAAAAATAACTTCTTCCAACACAGTATCACTGCATAATAAAGAGACTTCCAAAACACCAGGTGAAACATCCATGTCCAGAGTCTTTAAGTCGGCATTTCCCAAAGTCTGTGCCTCTGACACTTGGACAACATGCAACCACATACACATAAAAAAAGGAGCCAATAAAGTAGAAAATGTATTTCTACCCGTGTACCATAACTACTTCACAAGGCAATTGAGCACATTATGGTGCAAGAAGCTTCAGAAACTTGCCCAAAGACCCCTTTTTATAGATAAGTGCCTAGTAACGTCCTACTGAACTAGATCTCTTGGAGGAAATAGCTCTCCAAGACACCAGAAGTAGAGACACAAATGTTATGTAGGGACTTTGACATTGCTTCCTCCCCACCCAAACCTCAAATGAGGATGCAGCTTTGCTGATTCTGGATGGTCCCAACAACTAGGAGAGCCCCATATGTTCATAAATATTCTTTAAGTTTAATTTGTAGACAACTTGTGACGTTCTTCTGGAATAAAAAGTTAGCAGCACAGCAAAAAAGTGGATTTCTCATATCAAACAAGATCTGAGCAAGCAGTATCTCAGGCAGCAATCTTCTTCCTATAAGGAAGAAGGTTTCTGAGAGAGACCATGCAAGACATGCCTCATCTACCTCTACCCTGTGAGATCACCTTTCTTCTCATTAGATTTTATTTCCTTGGCTAATTAAAGCACCATCTGAGTTAGTTAATAAAAATATATCAAGCTGGCAATTTTTTTAAAACAAAAATAAAGAAATTAACATTTTAAAAGGCCAGCCCACTAAGCAGTGGTACTTTGTTTCAGGACTTCTAGCGTCGGGAGCGTAGAGCCAAGCAGGACCAGGCAGACAGAAGAGCAGCCAGGGAGGGCTTCCTCGGCTGGGAGTTGACCCAGAAAGATGCAGAAAGTGTGAGAATCTAATCTCGGGTTAGATCTTGTCACCACATCTTCCACGGAGGGGCTCACAGTGTTGCCAGGGATAGCCCGGCCTTAGACCTAGCCTACTGGAAAGAAGCGATCTGAGAGATGGAAGAGAAAGTCCCAAGAGCTGAGAGGAAAAAGATGCAGGTTTGGGCAAAGACCTGCTCAAAATACCAAACTAAAAAAAATACCCGCAGGAGAAGCAAAGGGACTACTTCTTCACTTCCTCATCCTGGGAAACCAACACTCTTTTTGAAAAAATAATCAGTGGTCTGAGTGTGAAAAGACACTGACTACCATACCAGCTCCCAGATAGTCAACATAAAATCATGAGGTTTCTAAAAGTTACCACCAGAAGGCTATTACAAATAAATGCCTAACCCTGGTCCAGACCAGGTCTAAGCAGGAATCTCAATATCTAGTTAGCTTGTTTGAATGTGGGCCAAATCATTTTCTACAAATGGAAGATCTTGTTAAGCAATATCCGCCTATTTACTTGGGGGGAAAAATGCCTCTTTTTTGTGGCAACTCTGATGTTACCACAGAATGTAAAATTGGGATTAACCAGATGGTACATTTTAATCTATAATACTTTCATGTTTGTACACTAGAATATTCTATGGCTCCCCTGAAAAATTAAATTTTTAATTTAAATTTAATTCAATTAAAAAATAAAGCTACACCATGCCTCTTTCCTATTAGTTTTGGAGTTATAAGTGTAACATAATACATTAGTGAGGGTTTTGACACAAAACAGCATGCTCATAAGATTCAACTTAAAGAGAGAGTTTTTGAAGTTCTGAAGTAAGCTAAAGGAACCCACAAAAAAAGTTGAAGCCTCCAGAGATGAACAATCAACTCCACGACCTCCCTCAAGTCTGAAAGGCAAGAGGAGGGAAAAGGGTTTCCAGAGCCTGGGGAAACCTGGAGCCCTGAGACCACGGTCAACTGACAAGCATTGTATACATGCTAAAGAGGTGTTTCAATCTGAGACCTTCTCCTAGAGACAATCATAGCGATTACACTGTGATCAATATTAATACTATTAACAATAATAGCTAATACTAATCAAGGTATTACTATGTGGCATCCACTGTTATAAGTATCCAGCATGCATGTTCTCATTCAATCCTCAAACGAGCCCTATGGGACACATACTATTTCTATCCCCACTTTGCAGAGAGATTAAATGATGTGCCCACTCGCACAGTTTATGAGAAGCTGAATCCAAATGTAAACCCAGGCAGTCTGACTGCAGAGGCTGCACTATTAACCACACACACACACACACACACACACACACACACAAAGAGATTCATGTAATTAGAATCAAATGACAGTGTAATCCTTACAGTGAATCAAAAATCAGGGAATTTGCTCCAGACTCCACTCTCTGATTTGGTTGGTTTCCTTTAGGCAGAGAGATTTCTTTAATTATGTAAAACCTATTTGAGGAACTGTTTTCTGATTCATCCCATGAGGGAAAAAACACACACACACACACATAATATCTCTGCATCTTGAAATCGTTGAATATTTTGCCTTGTCAAAGCTGCTTGTTTTTCTGTACTTATCCACAGGGATTTGATGCCCACCTGGACCAGAGGCAGCAGTTGGCACTGGGCTCCAGCGAGGTCTTGCCATTCACCACACCCTGCCTGTATCCATGCCTCAGGTTAACCGTGAGGGTGCATTCAGAATATTGTTTTAGGGAAGACTTTCTACATGGGATGGAAGGCTACTTGTCTTAGAAAAGGCTAAACTGGGGGTGTCTGGGTGGCTCAGTCAGTTAAGCATCTGACTTTGGCTCAGATCATGATCTTGTGGTTCATGGGTTTGAGCCCCACATTGGGCTCTGTGCTGACAGCTCAGAGCCTGGAGCCTGCCTCATAGATTCTGTGTTCTCTCTCTCTCTCTGCCCTTCCCCCTCTCATTCTCTCTCTCTCTCTCTCTCTCTCTCTCTCTGTCTGTCTCAAAAATAAATAAAACATAAAAGAAAGAAAGAAAGAAAAGGCTAGACTGTATTCATTTCTAACTTCTCACTACCCTCAACTCTCATTCCCAATGCCATTCTTGGTTTTTTAGGCAGGGAAATTTGTATATTCTTCTAATTTGTATTGTTCCTTAGAAACCTACTATATCCCAGTTTTGGTAAATTCATCATTGAATACTTTTTTTACTGTTTCCAAAAATATTATTTCATACATTAAAATGCACAAAGGTTTGCACCTCAACTAATTATCACAAATGAATGTATCCATGAAGCCCCTACCCAGATCAAGAAATTGAAAATAAGCCTCATTTCAGAATCCTTCTTGTGCCTCTTCCTGATATTGACCACTTTGTCTCTAAAAGTAACCACTGCCCTCATTTCTACCAGGGATGAGTCTTAACCAATTTGGGGACAATACATACTCTTTCGTGTCTAGATTGACCCATGTTGCCATACAAGGTTAAAGTTTATTTTCATTACTATATAATATACCATAATTTATGTAAGTATTCTACTATTGATAGATATTTGTAAATTGCAATACATAACTGACAAAGGTCTTGTATATAAATTATGCAGAGATATGCTACATAATAAAAATACCAATAGTCCAATAGAAAAAAGTCTTAAGAGACACTTTTTTAAAAAAAGGATATCCAGGGGTACCTGAGTGACTCAGTTGGTTAAGTGTCCAACTCTTGATTTCGACTCAGGTTCTGATCTCGCAGTTCATGGGATCGAGCCCTTGTGTCAGGCTCTGCATGCAGAATCCGCTTGGGACTCTCTCCCTCTCTCTCTGCCCCTCTCCCACTCATGCTCGCATGCTCTCTCTCTCTCTCTCTCAAAATGAATAAACTTAAAAATAAAACAAATTGAAAAATAAAAAAGAATATCCAAATAATCAAAAAAACAAAAAGAAAGACATGAAAAGATCTTCAGCCTCATTAATCATCCAGAAAATGTAAATTTAAGCCATGCTGAGACACCCCTACATGCCCACAATTTCAGCAATGGTAATAAGCCTTACCCAGTGTGAAACTGACCTATTTGACTTCCCTTTTCAAGCCATTCAATGGCTCTTCATCATCTTTGGCACCGAGCATAACCTATACCATCTCAGTTTATGTTATAAACAACGAGAATATTCAGAAACTGTAATAGTGGTTGTTTCTAAAAGGAGAACCTGTTGACTGGGGAATGGGACAAAAGAGACTTACTTTCATTCTATACTATTTTTATACCTTTTAATTTGGTACTAGAGCCAGGTATTACCTATTCAAAGGATATGGGTGGTTTTTTTTAATGTTTATTTCTTTTTTTTTTTTTTAATTTTTTTCAATGTTTATTTATTTTTGGGACAGAGAGAGACAGAGCATGAACGGGGGAGGGGCAGAGAGAGAGGGAGACACAGAATCGGAAACAGGCTCCAGGCTCCGAGCCATCAGCCCAGAGCCCGACGCGGGGCTCGAACTCCCAGACCGCGAGATCGTGACCTGGCTGAAGTCGGACGCTTAACCGACTGCGCCACCCAGGCGCCCCTATTTCTTTATTTTTAAGAGACAGAGAGAGAGAGAGAACAGGAGAAAGGCAGAACGAGAGGGAGACAGAATCCCAATCACGCTCTGTGCTGTCAGTGCAGAGCCAGCTGTGGGGCTCAAACCCACAAACCATGACATCATGACCTGAGCAGAAATCAAGAGTCAGATGCTTAAGTGACTGAGTCACCCAGGCACCCCAAGATATGTTTTAATGTATGCCATAAGATTCTACACATTTGCAATAAATTTGCTACAAATTTCATTCTGAACATCCCAATAGCCAAAGAAATGCAGGGAAACATGAGCAGTTTTAAGTCACGTGTCCATTAAGATAAAATCAAACTTGGGATTTGTTCCTGGGAACAAGTCCAGCTTTTCCTGGTTCTAAAAATCAGGAAAGAAGTTCCCTGTGAGGTCTTACTGAAAGAACACTGTATAGGGGAAACCTTCAACCAATATTTCCTAGTAATTTAAATAGTGACTTTCAGGCTGCAGATCCCCCAGACAAGTCAAAAGCACAATTTGGTAAAACAGTTCTCCTAGGGACTAATCATCTCATTTTGATGGTTTCAGATGTTCCGTTCGAATTGGACCTTGTAATGCGATCAATGTATGATAATAATATTTTCCTTTAATAATATATATGAAGGAACTTCACAGAAGTCAGACCTGCCAGTAATGAGATGGTCTGATTCTGAGGTACAGTAGTTCCCCCCTTCCCCACAGGGCTTATATTCCAAGATCCCCAGGGGATGCCTCAAACCACAGGTAGTACTGAACCCTATACATAGTATGTTTTGTCCTATACATACACACCTATGATCAAGTTTAATTGATAAACTAGGTACAATAAGAGGTTAACAACAATGACAGGGGGCACCTGGGTGGTTTGATCGGTTGAGCACCCAGCTTCGGGCTCAGGTCATGATCTCACTATTTGTGAGTTCAAGCCTTGTGTCGGGCTCTATGCTGACAGCTCAGGGCCTGGAGCCTGCTTCGTATTCTGTGTCTCCCTCTCTCTCTGCCCCTTCCCCTGCTTTCACTCCGTCTCTCTCTCTCAGAAATAAATAAACATTAAAAAAAAGAGATTAACAGCAATAATAAAACAGAATAATTATAACAATATACTATAATAAAAATTATGTCGATATCGTCTCTCTCCAAATATCATACAGTACTCACCCTTCTTCTGACGTGAGATGGTAAATACTACTTGATGAGATGCAGTGAGGGGAGTGACGTAGGCGCAGTGATGTAGCGTTAGGCTACTATTGGCCTCCTGACGCTTTGTCAGGAGAATCATCTGCTTCCAGATCACAGTTGATCACAGATAACTGACGTTGCGGAAAGCAAAGCTGTGGCTAAGGGGGGGGAACTTCAGTAATTAGCTTACCTTCAATATCAGGGATATTACAGAACAGATTTTTGCCTTGCAAGGGGTTTGGAGAGGTCAACGTCTAGGATCCCTTCAAATGTTAAGATTTGACAAGGTGGTGCATCCATACATCTTGAAATCACCTCTTTAAACTTTCAACACATCTCTGTTCATTAAGAGTTACTGTTTAAATAAATTTATTAAATGCCCCCTGCCTTACTCATTGGGCTGCTTTGTATTTAGGCAATACTCTGAATAGAATTAGAGGTATTACCAGCATTAGTTTAAAAGAAGCCAAAAGCTAAGTTTGAAACTAGTGAGACATTTAGGAAGTCTCTGTGTAAGAAGTCCTGAGGACTCAGTTGCACATCTATTAGCTTCCCTCTGTGCTTGATCGGGTTTAGCAATTCTCCCAAAACAAGCAGCACTACTCCACCTCTTGCCCTAGATTTTCTTACATCAGGCAAGGAGAAAGTATCTCTGCCGGGTCTGCATAAAGCTACAAAAAAAAAAAAAAAAAAAAAAAAAAAAAAAAATCAGAGAGCCCGTCCCTCTCTTAAGTACACACGTACACTGTAACATGAAAAAAAAAAAAAAATCCCTTTATTTAAAAGGAAAAAGGATGGGAGGGAGAGAAGAAAAAGAACAGAAAAGAAAAAGTAAAGCAAGAACTTATGGACCTAATTGTCAAGGAACGAAACGGGGAGGAGAGGAATGTCCTTGCTACCCAGAGTGAAGCCTGGTGCCGGCTTTGCCAAGACCCACCACATCTCTGTTGCCACATTCCATTGGCACCTGAAAGGTAAGTACCACTCGTTCTAGCCTGTGGCTGAAGGGAAACAGGAAGGGGAAAAGGTTGAGAACAACCCTCTGGCTGGGAGTGTATGCAAACTAAATCAAATGTATTGTTCAAAATTTACAGTGGGTCATCTCTTCTTTTTTCTTATTTCTTTTCAATATCGAATGAAGGGCTGACCAGCAAGGTCAAACTCCCCTTATTAATGAGGCATTGCTGGGGCTCTGTCTCATTAGGGCACTCAGAACTGTGCATTTACTGCAATTTGCAGCACTTAATAGAGAAAGGTCAGAGCGGGTCACGTTCAATTTCCACTTGGCAGAGGGAGGAAAAATGGAAGCAATTCATTTGCACAAATTTGAATAATTCTTCTCAGTCTCCTTTTCTTTATCTACGTATGGATAATTCCTGCATCTTACCTCACTCACAATCATTTCAGAACTGCTAGCGGCCGGATTTCTATGAAGGCTGTAATGGAGCTGACAGATTCTATGAATCCAGGTGTCAAAATAAAGCCTCTGGCTTCTTCCCCCGCCCCCCTTCCCACAACAGGGAATAGGAGCTGCCTCTAGTGAGCTCTTAAACTTATCATAAATGTATCAAGATTGCTGTGGGCCATGAAACAGCTGTAGACAATTAATCTTTCCACAATTCTTCGGCATAAGAATTGCTTTCCCCGCAAAGTAACATCTGCCGTGCCGAGGTGATTATTCACGGCCGAGGGGCGCCACCATAGTTTTATGCATAGAGCCATCAGTGGCAATGAAGCAAAATTTATAGTTTTCCCTGGTTCAGTAAAAATAACATTTCAGCTGCATTAAAACATCATCCATCAGCATTGTCCCAGAGCCCAGAGCCCCATCTCATCTAAAGAAATTAAAAAGTATTCATTTTAATGCTAACTTCTGAAGCTTGCAATGACATTACTGCCTTCTTTTGGAGGGGGACAGGGGGAGTGATATCACAGAGGAAGACAGAAGGAAAAGGTTATGCAGCACAGTGAAGCTGAGTATTAAATGTGCTACTAGATAGTAATGATATCCCAATTATTGGACTGCTGGTTCTTATTTATTTGTAACCCCTGAATGCATAATCCAAAATCCTTGCATCAAATTGAACAACTAAAGAGGGAAAGTTATTTCACAGAAGCAACCTAATTCCTTGGCTTAAAAGAAAAGATGTAAAATGGATACCAAGGCGACAGCTGCCTTTTCCAATGCAGTGGACATCTGTTTCTTTACAAGAGTTGTTTAATATTTGTTTGAAGGAGTAAAATTTTACCTGGGTAAAAAACTGGGTATTTGCTTTCGAACCTCCCTGGGCATTATGTCAAGCGTGGTGCTTGCTCTCAAAAAAGAAAGGACCTCCTGGTACTTTGGAGCGTTATCTATAGGAAATCACTGGTTTCAGAACTGGGTGTGTGGCTGTTTGAATATAATAAAATAGAGGAAGAGAAAGAGGGAGTCCTTGGGGTCATTGGGTTTACACAGGCCTTTATACACAGTGCATGTCTCCGAATATGCCAATTTGCAAATAAAATATAAGTAATACGTTATATCCACACTCACACCCACTGCATTCCACTGCACCACCCTTATAATACTTATGCTTTAAAATTTTCAAATAATGAGTCCTTGCAGTCAGCATTTAGTTGAGCGCTATGTTCCAAGTCCTGTGCTATATGGCTAGAAGTGCACAGACTTGTCAAGGACACATCCTGCCTTTCAACAGCTTACAGTCTAGAGGAAAGCATGTAAACAAATAACGGAAATACAGGTGATGAGTGATATAATAA
Source organism: Lynx canadensis (assembly GCF_007474595.2). Taxonomy (NCBI): domain Eukaryota; kingdom Metazoa; phylum Chordata; class Mammalia; order Carnivora; family Felidae; genus Lynx; species Lynx canadensis. The sequence continues at coordinate 137,395,309 of NC_044306.2, forward strand.
AAGCATAAACAAAGTGCTATGTCTGCACAGAAAATATAATTGTTCAGTTGGGGATAATGGAAGAAATAATGCGTCAATTCAAATGCAGTTCAGAGAAATAGAGGGTATTGGAATACTCGCTATTTAAAACATTAGTAAATATCATCTGGCAATTGTGTCATCATACCTAAAAATGATTCCATCATACCAAAAATAATATTCAAGGTCATAAACAAATTGACTTAGAAAGCCACCTAAAAAAAAGAAGAAAGAGGAGTGCATGGGTGGCTCAGTCGGTTAAGAGTCTGACTCTTGGTTTGGGCTCAGGTCATGATCTCACAGTTGGTGGGATCGAGCCCCGTGTCGGGCTCCAGGCTGACATCACAGAGCCTGCTTAGGATTCTCTCTCTCTCCTTGTCTTTCTGTCCCTCCCCTGCTCATTCTCTCTCTCTTAAAATAAAAAGAAAGAAAGAAAGAAAGAAAGAAAGAAAGAAAGAAAGAAGAGGAGAGAAAGAAAGACAGAAAGACAGAAAGACAGAAAGACAGAAAGACAGAAAGAAAGAAAGGAAGGCTGAGAGGTAATGAACTAGAAGGTGAGATTTTGGCTACGGTCCCTCAGCACTGAACTATCAATGGTGTGCCCCTGAGTGAGGTTTTATAAGGTGCAATGCTCTATAAAGGATCTCTTAAAATCAATGTTTGTCCTTGGCATGTTTTCATCCAAAAGTGAAAGCTAATCATTTTTTACTCATTGGAGATTCTCCTAATTTCACAGTCAATGAAACACAGATTTCACTGCAAACCAAAAGTTGAATTTCACAAAGGTCAAAGGGAAAGTTCAAGTTGCTGTGTCAGTGAGTCTCAAACCACAGGATGAGATGTGCTGATGGTCACAGCAGAATACCCTCAACATAGGAGTGACTCCTTGCCTGACAGGTAGTGTTCAAAACATAGACCCAGAGCATATGTTCATAGCACAGCAAGGCTCTCAAATATTTTTAAGGTAATCCTATTTATTTGTTTGTTTTCCAATTTGTTTTTGGAAATTTGGGAAGGGCTTTATGCACTTCAGTGAAAGAACATTTAAATCCTTACAATTCATTTATGTTTATTTAAATTTAAGGTTTCTACACAGAGAGAGAGAGAAAGTTGTTTAATATAAGCTTTAAAGTTTTATATGCAAATATTTAAATTGATATACATTTATATATAACATATAAATATATGTATATAATTTTACAAATACATTATATAAAGTTATATATGTAAACATATAAACAACTTATATAGCTAGATAGATATCCAAATATGGTCAGTTCTGATCACATGTTTTTTGCATGACACGTGTCTCTTCAGCCCTTCCTGAATATATTTAAACAGAAACTTGATGAGAGAAAATGGTTCTGGAAGGATGCAGGACTTTCAATCAAAAGCTGACAATACAATAAAAAATAATTCTGATGAAAAAGAAAAGTTAGCTAAATAAGGACTATACAGGGGCACCTGGGTGGCTCAGTCAGCTAAGCGTCCGACTTCGGCTCAGGTCATGATCTCATGGTCCGTGAGTTCGAGCCCCATGTCAGGCTTTGTGCCGACAGCTCAGAGCCTGGAGCCTGCTTCTGATTCTGTGTCTCCCTCTCTCTCTGACCCTCCCCCGTTCATGCTCTGTCTCAAAAATAAATAAACATTAAAAAAAATTTTTTTATAAGGACTATACACTAATAAACATAGGTTCATAATTTCATGTACAAAAAATGGAAATAAAAAGAGGACACACTATCTAGGACAAAGTTTTCTAAATACACAAAGCTATAGGAATATTGTTTTGAGAGCTAAAATACGGAATGGATTGAAGATAGGGAAAAATTCTATAAGCAAAATGTACCTTTTAAACTGTGCCTGTTGTCACAAGAACAAAGAAAGCATCGTGGCCAACTCACGGTGTGGAGTCAGAACGAGTCAATGCCTATTTTGTTTCAATCTTCTCTATCTGGAGCATGACCTTCACTCTGGAGAGGGAAGCGCCAATGTGGTTTAAGAGAAATGAAAGCCCAAGAAAGGTAGAGGACATTAGGGACACGGCCAGCAGTTTCAAGCAAAGTTACGTTTCAGGACCCAAAATAATTACATTTCAGACAGAGTATTGAAAAGATCACAGTCGTGGTCCCATCACCACAGTCAAAATCTTGAAAAGGGGAAGGGTTCCCAAAGACCAAACGGGAGCAAATGTCTATATTTTCAAAAGAAATGAAAAGCAGATTCAAGAAACATTTCATACTGAAACTCAGGATGATTTTAGATGGGCTTGTGAACATTGGGAAATGAAAATGGGGCTCACTTGAATAAACTGGACTAGCCTCATTTCCTCTGGGATTACTAGACTGGTAAGCAGGAGGGTGCCAGAAGCTTATTCTAGTTTGATTTCATCAGAGCATTTAATAAAATGTCTCAGATCTTTGTATTCAAGATAGAGAAATGGGAGCCGAATGAAGTAGAATATGCAGGATTCATAGCGGTTGAATAGTGTTAATTGAGTAACAGAAGGAAGTTAGTACGCGGGAGTGCAGGTACAGGGACCTGGGTGTTCAGTAGTATCCTCTTCAAAGAGGGCATATCTCTGCGGCTGCAAGTGGCCTGGACTGACAAGAGGGGCGGACACTGCACCAGGCTGCCGGGCTCACCACCTTCAGGTAAGCTGAGAATGGGCTCATGGGCCAGAAACAATAAGGTAAAAGGTATTAAAAATAAATGTAAAGCCTGACATCCACATTCAGTCCACTGCAGCCCACAATCCATCCTTAAACTAAACAGTGATCTAATAAAAGAAGTCCCATGAAATGCAGGAGTAACACAATTATCATTGAATATTCAACAAACAAAGTTCTAGACTTAGTTCTAGCCAACTTAATGATGCGTTGTTAATGAGCAGAAAAGTACAAAAGACAGATAAAAGGTTGTCATCCATAATGTATGATTAGATACCTCCAAAAGTCCAAGAGAGTCAAACTACTGGAATCAGTTGTAAAAAGTAATAAAAGTGGTAATACAACATGAAGTTACAAAAATGAAATGTTTTTATATGTCTAGAAAAATCACTCTGAAAATATATTTTTAAATTTCTGCATAATTATAAAAGATATAAAAATAAAAATAAAATAGGGAAACAAAACAAAAAGAAATGGCAGGAAAAAATCTAGTAAAATTTGACCAAGAGTTTGTCCTTTTTTTAATGCTTGAGTAAGTAAAAAGATATGACATTCCTGAGTGTTAATAAAATTCTAATTAAAATCTCAATCAGATTTCTGTTTTGTTTTGTTTTGTTTTTATTTTTTTTAATGTTTATTTATTATTAAGAGACAGAGTGTGAATAGGGGAGGGGCAGAGAGAGAGGGAGACACAGAATCCAAAGCAGGCTCCAGGCTCTGAGCTGTCAGCACAGAGCCCGACGCAGGGCTTGAAGTCACAAATCATAAGATCATGATCTGAGCCAAAGTCGAACGCTTAACCGACAGAGCCACCCAGGTGCCCCGCAATCAGATTTCTTTAACTTAAAAATATCTTTGGGAGAGTGAAGAAGGAAAAGTCCATTTTAAAAATAGACACCATGAAGGGGTAGTAGTCCCATCAAATATTAAAACAAATTATAAAGCTATAATAAATAAACCTGATGGTACTGACTTGAGAATTTTTAGATCAATTGAAAACAATAAAGCTATGATATATGATTAATTAGGACTTCATTAATCAGGAGCAAAAACCAGCCTTTGAAAAATATGGTGCTGCTGGGAGTTTGTCTATTGGTTCAAAGAATAAGACTAGAGCAATTCATATTGTGCCCAAAAAGAAATTCCAGGAAGATTCAATAGTTCAAGTCATAAGAATTAGAGAAATGTAGGTATTTTTTGATTTCTTTATGAGGAAAGACTTTCTAAGAATAAAATAAGTAGAATAAAGCATTAAAAAAGAATAGTTGAAATTGAAAATAACATAAAACATGTTTTATGTCTTTTCATATATAAATTAGAAAGGATCTAAATGGCAAAAAGAAAAAAGAAAAATTAAAAAGCAAACAAAAAACTGAGAGAAATATTTATGGCAAATATTACAGACAATAGGTCATAGTCCTTGAAAAATAAAAATTCCACCAACAAATTGATAAAAAAAAATTAAGGCCGTAGTAAATGAGTAAATACTACTAATAGACAATTTGTAAGAAAAAAAGTTAAAAAAATATGGAAAAACAAACTTTACTAATAATCAAAAAATTAAAATGTTATACCACTTTTTTCCTGATAATTTAGTAATTATTTCCAAATAAGAAAATCTAATATTTATGAAAGCACAGTGAAATGGGTAGTTTCAAAGGTGAAAGTATAAATTGGTACAGCATTTCTGCAAAGAAAGTTGGTAATATGAATGAAGAGTCTGGACTATGTTTTTGCTCTTTGATCCTGTAATTCTACTTTAGGAAGAAATCCTAAGAAAATAATCCAAATCAAAGGGATTAATTTTTTAAAGTCTAAAAAAATTAAAGTCTGATAATTTAATAAATATTTGATAAAAGAATATCAGACACACAATAGAATAGTAAATTACAATGAGATTCTTAATACATAGGTAAATATGTGTTACAGATGAGTTACGTCTCTTCCAAAATTTATATGTTGCAGCTGTCACCCCCAGTACCTCAGAATGTAATTGTATTTGGAGATGGGCATATAAAAAGGTAATTAAGTTAAAATGAGGCCATTAGATTGGGCCCTAATCCAATCTGGCTAGTGTCTTTCTTTATAGGAGAAATTAAGACACACACAAAAGGGACACCAGGAATGTGTCCTGGTGCACAGGGGGACAACCATGTAAAGAGGCGGCAAGAGGGCAGTCTTGAAGAGCCAAGGAGAGAGACTTCAGGGGCCACCAACTCTGCTGGTTGATCTTGGACTTCCAACCTCCAGAGCTGTGGGAAAATAAGTTTCCGTTTAAGCCCCCCAGTCTGATCTTTTGTTATGGCAGCCCTAGAAAACTAATAGAATATACTACAGTGTTTGAAGGGAAAAGAATATACATTTCTATATACACTAGGATCCCACTATGTTCAAAAAAATTTTAGACAAAAGACTGAAAAGAAATATATATTGATGACAACGGTTGTTGCCTCTGAGTGGTAGAATTATGAGTCAATATTTTTATTCTTCTTTGTATTTTCCCTAATTTTCAAATATTCTACAAAGAACAACCTATATTGTTTCTGAAATCAGGAGGAAAATATTGTTCTAATGACAGTCATATGTGTAAATTAATAAAAAGTAGGAAAATTCAGGGGCACCTGGGTAACTCAGTCAATTAGGCATCCAACTCTTGATTTCAGCTCAGGTCCTGATCTCACCCTTTGTTGAGTTTGAGCCCCTCTCAGGCTCTGCACTAATAGTGTGGAGGCTGCTTGGAATTCTGTCTCTCCCTCTCTGCCCCTCCTCCATTCACACATGCACACACTCTCTCTCTCTCTCAAAACAAATAAATAAACATAAAAATAAGAAAAATACTAAATACAAAATATAAGAATTAATGCATCTTGGGGACATTCTGCTAAATGAAATAAACCAGTCACAAAAAGATAAACACTGTATGATTTCACTCACATGAGATATCTAATGTAGTCAAACTCGAGGAAACAGCAGGTCGAATGGTGTTCACCAGGGATGGGGGGAGAAGGAAATGGGGAGATGGTGTTCAGTGGGTATAAAGTTAGAGCTGCAAGATGATAAGTTCTAGAGATCTGTTGTATAACAATGTGAATATACTTAACACAACCGAACTGAGCTAAAAAATGGTTTAGAAGGTAAATTTAATGTTTGTGTTTTTTATCACAGTTAAAAATTAAAATAAATAAACAAAAGACATAGGATTTAGAGTTGACTTAGACTCAGTATGAGTCAGCACTTTGACTTATTATGAAAAAGCTTACATTATATTTGTGATATTTTTATCAAAGGAAAAAAGCATGTGGTTACATAAGAACATAAGAACTTATGATTGAAATTGCCTACGCTACTACATTCTATTCTTTACTGCATTCCCTATTCTGTCTGTTATTGTAGAGTTTAAACCCTTTTTTATTCTCTGGGTTTTTTTTTTTTAACATTTATTTATTATTATTGAGAGACAGAGACAGACAGAGCATGAGCATGGGAGGGGCAGAGAGAGGAGGAGACACAGAATCTGAAGCAGGCTCCAGGCTCTGAGCTGTCAACACAGAGCCCGACAGGGGGCTGGAACTCACCAACCGTGAGATCATGACCTGAGCCCAAGTCAGACACTTAACCGACTGAGCCACCCAGGTGCCCCATTATTCTCCTGTTTTAATGGGAACTACAGAAGGAAAGAGAATAAATGAGTGTATGCCATCTGCCATCTTGAATCAGGAGTCCACATCCCATTTTAAGTTGTAATCACAAGTGTCATATCCCAGGTGCCTGGGTGGCTTAGTTGGTTAAGCATCTGACTTTGGCTGAGGTCATGATCTCACAGTTAGTGGTTTGAGCCCTGCATCAGGCTCTGTGCTGACAGCTCAGAGCCTGGATCCTGCTTTGGATTCTGTCTCCCTCTCTCTGCGCCTCCCCTGCTCACACTCTGTCTCTCTCTTAAAAATAAATAAACATTCAAAAGGATTTCTTTTTTAAAAAGTGCTATATCCAAGCAAGGAGATACTAGCACTCCTCTTAAGAGAATGGATTTTAATGTAGACGAGATTTCAAGTTTTAGTTCTTGCACTCTAATATATAAGTAATATAACCCTTCTGATCTGAGTGTCCTTGTATGTGAATAAGAAATTATAATCCTCTGGGTTGCATAAAGATTAAATGAGTGGATAAACAGAACTTGACGTGCTTGCTGCTTTTCTGTAAGTATACCTGTTCTTAATTTTATAAACATAGCAGCAATAAGGAACTGTTCAGAACTCCCCTTTGGTATCATATAATATACCAGATTTAGAACCATAAAGTCTAAGTTCAAGTTCCTGCTCTGGCTCTAACATCAATGACTTTGAGCAAATCACTTAATCTCTCAGCAACTTTTTTTTGCTTCATCTCTTTCAAAGGAACATTTTCAAAAAACTACAACTATTACTCTTATATGAATATATAGCAAATACATGTCAAAGACTCATTAATGAGGGAACCAACGGGATGAAGTTATTTCAAAAAATGACAGAAGAGGGGTGCCTGGGTTCAGTCATTTGAGCTTCAAACTCTTTATCTGGACTCAGGTCATTTCCCAAGGTTCGTGAGTTCGAGCCCCACGTGGAGCTCTGCTCAACACCGAACCTTGGGCTCTGTGCTGGCAGTGTGCAGCATGCTTGGGATTCTGTCTCTCCCTCTCTCTGCCCTTCCCCCACCTGTGCCATGTGTGCACGTATGCTCTCTCTTTCTCTCTTTCTCAAAACTAATAAACTTCAAAAGAAGAAGAATGATAGAAGAGACAGAAGTAAAGTTCGCTGGAATAAAATTGCTAAAGTACATAGAAAAATGGAGCAAGATACACAACTAGTTAGTGTCTCAGAGAACAATTAAACCTTTGGTGTTCACTTTCATATCAGACAAATTCTTATTCTTCCAGCTAAGAATCATTTGCATCTCTATTGGCTTTCTACCAGTTAATATCTACCCTTCAAGGGTTTAAAAAAATATCTTAATTGACAGTAAATCAGTAAACAGTAAGCCAAACAAAGATACTGACCCCAGGAGAATTAAGTAATCCTGTTAGACACTGAGACGTGGGAAGAACACGTGGCCATCTTTTTGCCTACCTCCAAATTTTGAAAACTTTTCTTAACATCTAAATATTAGGAATAATAATGTTTACCTTCTAGTTTGTTATGAGGCTTACATGAGAAAATGTACATGGAAGTGTCCTCCTCTGAAAAGCATCATCCAAATATAAAATATTGTTATCATTAAACAGCTTTCTAATTGAATCAGTCTCTGAGAAAGACTTTCAACCTATTCACTGCCTTTCCCTCTCCTCTTTCTATTTTTCCAAACTTATCGCTAGCCATGGGCAGTCAGCAACTTGAGTATTAATTTTCCTTTCTTTCTTACCGCCCACCAGGCCTTGTCTATTGATCTCCTAAACATCTTCTATTTGTTTAATTATCTCCTACTTAACTTTTAAGCCTCCACTTAACTGCCACATCTCCAAATCTCTTTCCTAATCTCCAAGAGCAAATGTCCTTGTCCCTTCAACTATTTGATCCTATGATACCATGTACTTCCTCATTCCTAGAACATCACATTACCAAATAAAATACTTTAATCTTTTTTGTCTTCATTGCTTCTTTGATGAGATTCCTCCTTCACTGTCTTCTTCAGTGTTTTCCCAGTCCTTGGCACATTGTAGGAGCTCAGTAAATATTTAACTAAGTGTATAAAGGGAAAGAAAATGAGTCGTCCACCAGAATAAAGAATGCACATATAAAAATAAATAATTAAAAGGCTATCACAAAAGGATATAAGGGAAGGGAAATCATAGTTCAGGAAGGAAGGAAAATGAAGGAAAGTAAAGGGAGCTGACATATAAGACAGTCATAAAATTTAAGACATAGAAGGACATTAGAAGTCATGTTGATTCCCCTATTCGTTTTACACACGAGGGATCCAAAAAGTCAAAATTATTTGCCCCAAATCACACAAGTTAGAAACTCAGCAGGACACCGGCCTTGGTCCCACGACTCCCTGGTACAATACCACCATGCAATAACCATCTGCAGAAAGAGAGAGGGGAACAAATGGAATCTCTTCTTCACTCTTAGCAAGGGTGCTGGCACTCAGTCATTTACTCTCTGTATGAGTTTCAAGGTAATAATATGAGCTAGAGAGATAATATTCTGATTCATTGTTTCCTGGGCCTATGCCCATTCCCCTTACATCTGAGTAATAATGTATCCCTACAAGACTGTGCTGTCATTCTCCTAGAAGTCCTTGAATACTCTCAACAGTCTTGTGGGAAATGGAGGGCTAGGGGCTGCTTTTCCATAGAAGACGCAGAGTGGCTAATTTCCTCCTCTCCTCCCCCAAGCACCCATTTCAAACTCATCCATCAGATCTCAGGAAAGTACAATACATGAAACAACAAGAATAAAAGCCTTTATATTAAATTCCTTGTGGGTGAACTTTGCAGATAAAGCAGAACAATCTGATCTTAGCAAGTTAAATGGTTTGCAAATCACAATGTGCTGCACCCTTCAGATGCATCCTTATGTAAAATAAATCACCTAGTATTATCATAACAGTATTTGGGAAATTTGCAAGTGCAGTGGAGTAAGAAGGGTTTGCTTCAGAAAATCTGCATAGACATTTACATCTCTATGAATTGATACCAGGGGTCTCCAGCCATTTAGGAAGAGACAACTAATTTTTCACTTATCTAAAGCCATAGTAGCTTGATAGAAATGCAGAAACAAGGGATGGGGGACTAGAATGTAAAGAAATGGAAAGGAAGAATAAAGGATGTGGTCATTGAGTCCTTGAGTATATAGAATCACAGACAAGGACAGAAAGGAGATGGCTTGTCACTGCTTGATCTATGCCACTCTTATGGAAACTATAGTAAGCTTCATTGAAAAATCATGGGATGGAATAAGGCTATAAACTATTCTGATTGATACTGATCTGTGGACTGCAGACCATATATACTACATTTTTTTTCTGCCTGCATATATGTATATGTATATGTACGCATTTGTATATATACATAAGTGTACATAAAATCTGCTAAACAGAAATATTAGCAGCTTGCTAATGGTAGGACATCTTGAAAGAACAAGTTGAAAACACCTTGCCAAGGTTAGAACTTCAACTTGCATTTGAGAGACACAGAGACACAAAGTAAATTGTACAATGACTGAATCTACAAGTTAAAGTAACATATGAGTATTTGTCTGTGTGTGTGTGCATGTACACAAACATACACACATCCCTCATTCCTTCATATAAATGAAGGCAGTACTTGCTACAAATATTACCTCAATAGCGATCTCACTATCTATGCCAGGTAGGTCATACTCCAAAACACAAAAAATAATATTAAGGTAGGTTTTTTTTTTTAACTGTGTAATCGATTGAAACAAATTTTAGAGTTCTTAAGTTACATCATTGTAATAATAATAGTTACCACTTAGTAAATGTTTCCTTCTATGCTGGGAACTATAAGCAAAAACAAAAATGGAAAAACTACCTCAACAACTCAGGCATAAGCCTTACTGAAGAAAAGTTAGTAATATCATCTTTATTTAAAAAGACAGTGTGTACATTGGCGACTTTAAAATACAATGATCACCCATGAAAAATTCCCCAATGCTGATAAGACAGAAGTTGATTTATTTTACGTAGGCATGTAACTGAAAAGTGCAGCACGTTGCAATTTGCAAATCATTTAATATACCAAGTTCAGATTGCTCCACTCTTATTGCAAAGTTTCATCAGATAGTATATATTAGAAAAAAACTATTCTCCAGGTTTTTTATGCTGTATTCTCTTAAAGTCTAGTGGGAAAGGTGAAATTTTAAAAAAAATAGGAGCTGAAAAATTAAGTTAATTGAGATGGCAATGTTGCTTTCAGACCAACCATGAGTCAAGATGAACAACATTAACTCTATAAGACAGAGCGGCTTCTGGAAAGCTGTAAGCTCTGTAGCTGGTGGGGAGGCTGAAGTCACTGTAGGTCAGTAGGCAGTTGGGAAGAAGAGCCAGATGCTTTTCTAGCTTTTTCAATGCAGCCAGAACACAGTTATTGAAAGAGATAACTAGTAGAGGAAAACAGGGACAAACCGGGACCTGGACTTGACTCTCACCGCATGAAACCCCAACAATGAAGGCGACTTGCAGAAAAAGATGGCGCCGTCCACCTTGGAAGTTCACGTGTGCCTGGCCCAGGATTCAGAGATGCTCAAGTGGCTGATGAAGTCAGAGCTGTAGGAGCTCTAGGCCCAGCAGCCGCCCCGCACAGAGGAAGAGAGCCAACAGGCCACCCGTCTGTACAGCCCTTTCCAGCAGGGGAACAGCAACGTAGGTGACTTTCCAAGTGTAATGGCTGCTGCACCCACAACTCTCACCCATATCTTCCTGCTGGTCAACCCTAATCCAGAGCCACAGAGGGAAGAGAATTCTGGGAGACATAGCGAAGCTGACACAGTACCAAACCAACCCAATGAATTAATAAGAATTCTTTTTCTTCCTGTTTCGGTTGGTTTGTTTGTTTCTTTCTTTCCAGGATATGTTTCTGTTCATTATGAACCACGTCACTGAGCCGCTGGCAATACACCTTGGTGTGCAGACAAAGTCAACGATTTGCATTTCCAAGCACCAAACAGATGAGAGAAAAAATTTGTGTTTGCTTCTGGTCCCTGATTCCATTGCATTTTAACCCCAAAAATATGTTTATCTAATGAAAAGATTAGCTATGCCTCATCTCACAACCTTGAAAATTCCAATAGCAAACGTGCCTTCATTTTCCAGCAGCAGAAGAGGTAAAATTAAGCAGTTAGGTTTGGAGCAATGAAGAGGCCAACTTAAATCTTTACCACCACCCCTGCAGTTAAAAAGTCCACCTTCTTTTATATACAGTTATTTACTGTAACTTAACTTCATTAGTGTAAGAGCTATTATTTCATTTTAAATGTTGCGGTCTTTTAAATATAGAAGACTCAAAAATAGATGACAACCTCTTTTTTCAGACACATTAAATCGTTATCTCTGTTTGATTTTTCAAAATTGCGAGGCCCAAATTGTCCAGCGCGTAACACTCCAAGTCTCTTTTCTGGCCTGTAAAGTCAACAGTTATGGTGCTAAAGTTTAATCAATCCCATAAAATGTTACTCAGAAAGTGACCTGGTGTTATGCCTGAAGTACATCTCCTACATTAAAAAGCACTTTCAATGCAGCCAGAACAGTGTTATTGAAAGAGATAACTAATAGATACCGGGACGGGGATGGGGAAAAGGGAGGGCAGGAGGAAGAAAAGTCAAACGGGAGAGAAGGCCACGAAAATTCCATTTTCAAGCATTTCCCTAAGGAGAGGTGGGTGCATAGATGAATGCACAGGTTGAATAATAAAGGTCTTTTATATTATTTCCAGCAGAGCGCTCCATGAATTTCATAGTGAAACCAGAGGTAGTGTTTCCTTCTGGTACAAACCAGAGATGCCAACACAGAAGGAAGGAGGAGTGCCTGGATGGAGGCCAATGATACAAGAGGCTATTTTGGAAACAATCAGCACTGCTCACACCAATTATTATTATTTTTTCTAACAAATGAAGCTTTCAATAGTCATTACGCATACCAGGAATATAACCCCTTTAGTTCTGAAATCACACACACATATTTACTCTATGTGGGTACGATGTTTGTTGATGTGAATAAATAGACATGCGCAAGAACTTAAAATGGGTTCAATTTTGAAAATGCAAAGATAAAAAAAGTAAAATTGCTTCAAACTGCCATTCTGGAAGGGAAACACCCGTAGTGAAATGTGAAGTTGCCTCCATTCCCTGCGTCTCCAGGTCTACCTTCGAGAGGTAACCCTGCAAACAGTTAAATGCTTATCCTCCCAATTGCTTTTCTACATTTTTACAAATATATGCAACCAGTGTATCTTCCTCTAGCCCTGAATGAAAACACAGGCCCTATGAATTTTCTAGTCTCTCTTAGGTAACAGCCACTCCTACGGTCACTTTTAGTCCTTACAAAACAAGGCTCAAATCTGTGTTTACATTTAAGCACGGTAATAATCAAAATCTCATTCTCGACCTAACATTCAAGATTCTCTCCTGCAGGTATGTGGATGCCGCTCAGACTTGAACCAGATAGAACAACTGTACTTGGGGGAGACAGTGTAACTGATTTCCACCTAGCATTCCTACTCATCCGCCTAAACTGCACGTTCTGATCCCTCAAGGTAATTGTGTCAGGAGAAGGGAGAATATCTCTTGTTTATTGTCATAAGCTGACTTTGGGCTTCTCAGGCCTCCAGAAACCTGAAGCTGGTCCCCCTTCCACCTGTATTGTGACTGTCTCATCCACACCTCCCTATGCCAGTAGGTTCATCTCTCTCTGCCGGTCATGATTTCCTTCCCAGCTGTCCCTGCAGCTTGTCTCTGCTGGTCTGACTGTTCCTCCAAGGGTTGCTCTCGAGCAGAGTCTAAGAATAAACCACACCAACGCTTGATCTCTGTCCCTCTCACATATGGCCCAACTTCGGTTCACCAGAAACACACCTGGATCTTCTACCCACCAACTCCAGGACTGAGAGCAGCCAAAGCAGCCACAAAGTCGAACCCAAGGGTTCAATTCCCAGTTATCTCCTACAGTTTTCATTTCTCGGATGGAGGTTAGACACCAGTCTACCACGCACCCCAATTGCAGGATACACATATCAAACTTTCCAGGTGGCCCCACTGAAACCTTTCTCACCAAGTTCAAGGTGAGGGGCAGGTACCCCATACACCCTATTCTAAGGAGGGGGAACTCAGCACATCAATACTTCTCCCCAAATATCCTCTTCATAAATCTACTTTCAATTTCTACTCCCCTGGATTTTTTACGTCCTCAAGGTGCAAAAGGTTGAAGAATCATCCATCTGATTTTCAGCCTATTTTGTAAGTCCAATAAAATGGTAGGTCTTATCAGTCACTTTATTTAGCATTCTTTAATAAAGTTCTTTAATAGTCTCCATTTAATTGGTTTATTTGTGTTTCACCAGTCACTTTAATATCTGTTATCTATCAACTCAGAGCCTTTGTGGAAACTCTTATTTTAATATCATTTTAGACATACACATGGATATATATGTGCATTCATGAATGTGTTTCTAAACCGTGCATGTCAATAAGATTATTTGCTATATTTATACCCCAATTTTGCTGAATGTTTAAGCAAAGGGGCATTCTGGTTAACCTGAAAATTCTTGTCACTTTGAACACAGCTGCTAAAATATAATATGTTATAATTACCTAAATTATTTGATTCAAATAAGATGACTTCTTAAATATGCTTTTGATGTGTCTGTTTCTTCTTGAGTGTAGAATCCAGTTAAGTCAGAGCAGAAATTAGCCAGGTTCAAGTTGATATAGGTTTTGCCCTACTGCTCTTTTTCAAACTCTTCCACTCCTTTTTTTGAACATATCAAATGCCTGTTTTTGTTGTTTCATAAAGATAGCAACAAACTGCAGGTCAGGGGTCGATCCACTCTGGAGAAAGCCTCCCGCTAACATTTGAGTTCCCTGAAATGCTACACAAGAGAGAAAAAATATTTTCCCAACTTTTAAGAAACTCCATCTATTGCTCTGCTTTCATCATGGAAGATAATTATGGATTTCTCTAAATAAATAAATAAATAAATAAATAAATAAATAAATAAATGCATTCCGAGTTTCCCAACTTCTTATAGTGTGCTCATTTACTGTTCTTAATACAAAGGACTAGTAACTTCCCTCCTATAGCCCCAGGAACAGAAGGGATGGTAAGCAGCCTACATAATATTCTGCTCAAGAATGTTTTAAGGCATCCTAAAGGAAACATTCTCCAACAGAGTCTGTTTTGTTATGTGTTCAATAACCATATGTTCATTTCTATGTGGATAATGTGCAGCATAATAGATACCTGCAATGATTCGAGGAGAAGGCAATTATTGACTCAAGGGGGTTTTACTGATTAGACTCTGAATGGTTCAAACATGACCAGAACTCCAATTGGGCATTATTAAAAGTTTGCTTTGATTCTTGGGTATTTGTCCTTTTGTGCATAACTGGATTCTAAAAAGCACATACTACCTCCCATGTTCAATGGGATGCTACGATTAGTTATGATCCAAAAGCACAATGTCATTTTACATTTGAATAAACCTTACTAAACTTGCTCCCAACTGAATACTTTTCACACGTGAAATCATAACTTTAATTCAAAATAAGTCCTCTGAGACATTTACAGGGCAGTAAATGAGGCTAGTGAATGTATAAATGAAAAGATGAACAACGCAGTGCTACAATGCAGGTAGATAAAGAGAACCTGAAAAGTAAAATGGGAAAATACATTCCTGGGCAATCCCTCTGTTCCAGGGGGAGAGGGAGACGAGGGAGTTAACCAACAATAATAATCTCATCAACTGTTATAGAAATTTCTAGTTTATTTGGTTCTCACAAAAGCCTGTGTAGTAGGTGGGGGAAGAGATCATTAATCACAGATCAAGCTACTGGGATTTAGAGAGTGTATCTTTTCCCCAAGGTCATATAATTACTAAGATTCCTTCATTCAACATATATGTATGTGTCAGACACCTAGAATTAAAACAAAGTGATAGAACAGAAAATGACTAGGTAATTATTATATATTAAGTGATCAGTGAAGTCCTCTCTGGAGTGGTAGCACTTAAGCTGAAATCTAAGACAGAGGCTCAGTCAAGGAAGATCAATTAGAAAAGCACACCATGGAGAGGCCATGATTACAAAGGTGAGACAGAATTGGCTAGGTTCAAAACCAAAAGAAGGCAGCGAGCCAGAAAGATCGAGTAAGGAGTTCTGGAGGAACCGGCCCCTAGGATGATCCCCAAGGATCCCCATCTCTGACATTCATACTCTTGTGTGGTCCTCTCCCACACTGTACCAGAGTTGGTCTGTATTACCAATAGAATATAGCAGATATGATGATATATCACTCCTGAGATTAGGTTACAAAAAAAAAAAAAAAAAAAAAAACGCATCTTTGTCTCTGTCCCTCTGTCTCTCTCTCATCATTCACTCTGGGGGAAGCCAGTTGTCATCTCATGATGTCACCCAGACAACCTATGAAGAGGCCCCTGTGGCAAGGAACCAAGGCCTATCAACAACACATGAGCAAGCTTGGAAGTGGATCTTTCAACCCCAATTGAGCCCAACATAACTGCAGCCCTAGTCAATGTGCTGACTGTAATCTCATAAAAAACAAAAACAAAAAACAAAAAAACAAAAAAAAACAAAAAAAAACCCAGAAAACAAAAAACAAAAAAAAAACCTCTCAACTAGAACTATTAAGTTAAACTGCTCCTAGACTTTTGATTCACAGAAACTTTGAAATAATAAATATTTATTATTTTAAGCTGCCAATTTAGGGCAACTTGTTATGTAGCAATAGATATCAATATAAGTTCTAAATCAGTGACCTTTTCACTAGACTGTGCTATTCAAAGAATTTTATTAGAAATTCTTTTTTGCTGTATATCATTAACCCTAATTTAACTACAAGACTGGATTTTCATTATATTGGCTTGTTTGGTGAGGTCCAACTCTAACCATTACAGAGCCTGCAGTAAGAGTACAAATGAAAGGCCACGGGGGCTCCTGGGTGGCTCAGTGGCTAAGAGTCCCACTTAGGCTCAGGTCATGATCTGGCAGGTTTGTGAGTTCAAGCCCCACATCAGGCTCTGTGCTGACAGCTCAGAGCCTGGAGCCTGCTTCAGATTCTGTGTCTCCCTCTCTGCCCCTCCCCCACTCGTGCTCTGTCTCTCTCTGTCTCAAAAATAAATAAACACTAAAAAAAAAAAAGAAAAAAAAAGCCCACATACAATGGTGTCTAAATATTTAAAATTTCTGATCAAGCTAACTAATTGCTAAATAAAATTTGTCCTATCCTTCTATACTGACAAAAATACCTTCATAAGCTCCTAGAAGGCCAGGTTCCCAGACTTTCAGGAGTTCAGTACATAAAAATAGTAGGCCCCAGCCCCTGGACAAGACTAGTGGCATGACCCCTTTTTTCTTGCCTCAGGCTCTATTTTATACCTTAAAGGAGCTTGTTGCACACACAAGTGAAATGCCCCAAACTCCAAGTCCAAACTTAGTTCACATCCCACCATAAAGAGCTATGCTGTAGCTACCCTTGGGAACTAGGGGAGGTACACTGGCTGTGGGATCTGCCTGCAGAGAAATGGACCAGAAAGAAGCCAACAGAGGTCCTGGCAGTAGGTTTGGGACTCTTTGGGGCAGAAATTCCTGGATCTCATGTACCCAGTGCATGGTATAGAAGACAAAGCATGGCTGTGCATGGGCATATCCCATTAACTCTGCAGACTCTTTGCCCCATTGAGGGAGATATAAATGCAGGAAAGCCTTCTAAAGCATGAGGCCTTTGGAAGTGACCCCTCATGCCTGAGTAGAAGCACAGTACTGCAGTATTCCTCTCAAATAAGTAGAAATGCTGGCTTATTATAACGTTTCTGAAATGTCCCACAAAATTCCAAAAAGGGAAATGCACCAAGTATCAAGAAGCACAGGGGCACCTGGGTGGCTCAGGCTACGTTGGTTAAGTTATCTGGCTCTTGACTTCAGCTCAGGTCATGATCCCACAGTTTGTGAGTTCAAGCCCTGCATCAGGCTCTCTGCTGTCAGTGCAGAGCCCACTTCAGATCCTCTGTCCTCCTCTCTCTCTGCCCCTCCCCACTTTCACTTTCTCTCTCAAAAATAAATAAACATTTTTTTTAATTATAAAGAAGCACCTGAAACCAGAGATTCTAAATGCTCTCAGTTGTCTCTCTCCATCTCTAATCTGTAATTTTTTTAAAGACACTATTTTCTTAACATTTTTTTTATTTGAGAGAGGAGAGTGTGCACAAGCACGTGAGCAAGAGAGGGGCAGAGAGAGGGAGAAAGAGAGAGAGAGAGAGAGAGAGAGAAATTAAACAGGCTCCATGCTCCATGCTCAGTGCAAAGTCTGACATGGGACTCAATCTCATGACCACAAGTTCATAACCTGAGCCAAAATCGAAAGTCGGACAGTTAACTGACTGATCCACCCAGGTGCCCCAACTAATCTGTGGTTTGATTTGCATTTTCTGTCTTTGTCACCTGCCTGCTCTCTAGACTCTCTTTTTCTGCTTTTCTTGGTCAATATAGCAGAAAACAAGGCCACTAGAATTGTCAGCCACACAAAGAGAATGCTCTGGCCCATCTGGGCCAAATTCCCACTCCTAGACTAATTAACTGAGTCAGGAGGTAGAATTACATTGTGCTAATAGGTGGCAGCGATGGCTGTAATCTTGAAGGCAGATGGGAGATAATATTTCCTAAAGGAAAGGAGTTCTTCTTTGATATGTGCTCACCATATTCATATAAAGTAGAATTTTATTTTTCAAGACTATAATAAACAATTGCAAAGTTTAAGTAACTCAAAGTTTTCACAAAGAAAATAATCTAGAAAATGGGCAAGAAGCCTTCAGGAGACCAGAGGTCCAAAAAGAGTAGAGCAGGGTTGTCACATACAATTTTGCAGGTTGTGCAATGTTCAACTTCTAGGATGCACCATTCATGATGACCTTATATGACAGCCCCAGTCAATGAAATGCTCAGGGAAGGAAATTGACTTTATGAGATACAGATTGCTTGGTCTTTTGCATAAGAGTCATTACATTTTTTTAAAGCCGTATTTTCAAAATTTCTAGTTGTTTACAGTCTTCATACTCCAGTTACATGTATCAAAATGATCATTATTCAATTATTTACTAATTTAGATTTATGTAACACTGCACACGTGACTTTTTCATATCAGTCTAAAACAAAACTAGAGAACTAATTTAAATGAGCTTCTGAGAAACAACCAGAATATCCATCTTTTTGGTCTTTTTCAGAGACAAGGCAGAGCTTTCTTGGGAGGAAATACCATTGACTTATCTTTGTAATTTGAGCTGCTGAAGGATGAAATTCATACATTAGAGCTCACAGAAAGTCAAAGTAATTCACAGAAAACATACCAACTCACCATAAAGTTACAGGAAAAGTTTGTATATTTTCAAGAAACTTAACTGGCAAACTTGGTCTATCCTGGGCAATTTAAGCATGTAATCTCAAATAATTCACTGGAAACCAACACAGCATAACCCTTAATTATTGAAACATTCCCCAATACTAAACTTTCAAAACAAACAAGAAAAAAATGATCATAGGAATATAAAACGTAACAAAAATTTATTCATAAAAATATTTTTCCATTACTAATAACCTCTTACCTAGCCCTCTCATGCATACCATGTTTTGAAAAACTCTGTGTTCCAAGTTGCAATGACTAAATATTATTTAGTCAGTGATCATAGCTATTATCCTGAGTTTCGGATTTACCATACAACAAAATTATGGTCAAAAGCAAAGAATCTAATATTTCAGTTAATCTGGACAACTTCGTTGATGTTAACATATAGTTCTAGTTCTTTTTTTTTAAATAGGGAAAATAATTCACTGATACCTATTATTACATTTGAATCCATTACAGTTCAAGGATCTTAGTCTAGAAACCAGAGTTTGAAAATCATCATAAATTAGACTTACTCTCTTAAACTTACATTCATAAGTATATATTGAAATATATATATTGAAAAATTATTGAATAATTATTGAATATATTGAATATATATTGAAATTGAATATATATTGAAATTGAAATATATATTGGATTATTGAATATATTGAATATATATTGAAAAATTATATATTGAAAATGTTAAAGATAGGGACCATAATGTAATATTGGAATCACTAAAGATTAAAATTGTTAGCAACAAAAAAAAATATGTATTATTTACAAAGTTTCCCAGTAAGCAAAGAATATAAAAGCATAATACATTCTCTCAGTGAGCTTAGAGGACACTGGGAGTTATAAGACTTCTTTCACCCAATTCTTTCACCCAATCAGCAAATAAAGAGTGGGCACCACTTGTGCACCAGGCTTTGTTAAGTACTTGGAAATTAAACACAAATCCCTGCCCTCAAAGCACTCACTAACCCACTAACCACTGGGGGGGGGGGCAGGGGGAAGGAAGGGAGCTGTAAATAAACAAATGCTAAATAGACATTGATATAGAGTAGAATAGAGGCATGAGGGAGAAGTAGTCAACAATATTTGGAGTTTTCAAAAATTCCTCATAAACAGGTGATATTAACTCAGCCCAGAAAAAAAAAAAAAAAGACATTGCTACACATATAGATTTGGAATAGGATATTCCTGGTGTTAGGAAAATAGTGAAAAAAATAAAAGACTATGACAACGTGGCATGCTTGGAGAACTGCAAGCTGGGTATCAGTGATACAACAGGCCTGGAAATTGCAGTAGGAGAAAGGATACAGAAAGAGGTAGGAAGAGGAGAGTTTACAAAGTAAGGCATATACATTATAAAATTTGATGTAAGGTAGAATGCTATCAAAGGTATTATAGACTTACTCCATACACAGTGGAAATCTATTGTAGATTTTTTTAATGAGCAATTGACATGATTACTAAGCTATATTTTCTAATAAAATAAAAGGAAATTAAAACACTTGATACCAAAATTAGACAGAAACATACCAAAAAAAAAAAAACCCACAGAACAAGATCCCTTATGAACATAGATATAAAAATTATTTAAAAATTAATAAATTTAATCCTGCAATATATTTTTTAAAAATCTGGGGCGCCTGGGTGGCGCAGTCGGTTAAGCGTCCGACTTCAGCCAGGTCACGATCTCGCGGTCCGTGAGTTCGAGCCCCGCGTCAGGCTCTGGGCTGATGGCTCGGAGCCTGGAGCCTGTTTCCGATTCTGTGTCTCCCTCTCTCTCTGCCCCTCCCCCGTTCATGCTCTGTCTCTCTCTGTCCCAAAAATAAATAAAAAAAAAAAAAAACGTTGAAAAAAAAAATTTAAAAATCTTACACTAAAACCATTTAAAGTCTATCAAAGGAATGCACAGATGGCTCAAAATTTGAAAATCAGTCATTGTTATTCACCATATTAACAACCTAAAGAAAACTGTGTGATCATATTGATTAATGCAGAAAAAGCATTTGCCAAATCTCAACATCCATTTATGATAAAAATTGGGCAAACTAGGATATAGAAAAAAATATCCTTAACCTGAAAATGGGCATCTACCAAAACAAAACAAAACAACAACAACAAAAACTACTGTTAACATGATATTTAATGTTAAAGACTGAATGCTTTGCCCTAAGATTGGGAGCAAGGCAAGGATGTCCAATCTCATCACTCCTATTCAACATTATGGAAGTTCTAGCTAGTGAAAAAAGGGAGAAATAAATAAAGGTTATATAGTCTTAAAAAGAAGAAATAAAACTGTCTTTATTCACAAACACCATGATTGTCTGTGTAGAATATACCAAAGAATATGCCCAAAAAAATACCCCCTACAACTAAAAAGTT
Organism: Lynx canadensis; assembly: GCF_007474595.2. Lineage (NCBI taxonomy): Eukaryota > Metazoa > Chordata > Mammalia > Carnivora > Felidae > Lynx > Lynx canadensis. The sequence continues at coordinate 137,416,494 of NC_044306.2, forward strand.
TAGTAAGGTTATAATATACAGGGCCAAAAAATTAAAATTAGCCATATTTCTATATATTAGAAATTTACAATTAAAAGTAAAATTAAAAATGAATACCATTTACAATAACTCCAAAAAATTAAATACTTAGGCATAAATCTAGCAAAACATGTACAAATTTGAGCCTTATACTTAAGGAAAAGAAATTCCTTTGGGGAGCTAAAAACAGGAGAAAATGACGCACAAGGGAGAGAAAATACGATTTTCATCAGACATTTCAACATCAAACTCCATTCCAAAAATAAATTGGAGTAATATATTTAAGATACTTGTATTTATCAGAATTCTCTAGATGTGTATAGAGAGAGAGAAAGAGAGTTTATTTTAAGGAGTTGGTTCATGCAACTAGGGAGGCTGGCAAGTCCAAACTCTGCAGGTAGACCAGCAGGCTAGAGACTAGAGAAGAGCTAACACTGCAATCCAAGTGCTAAAAATTCCCTCTTGCTTGGAAGAAGTCAGTCTTTTGTCTTATTCAGATCTTCAACTGATTGGATGAGGTCCATCTACATTATGGAGAGCAATCTGTTTTACTCAAAGTCCACTTATCTAAATGTTAATCTAATCCAAAAACACCCTAACAGAACCATCCAGAATAATATTTGACAATATATCTGGGCATCATGGCCCAACCAAGCTAACACATAAAATTAACCATCACAACATTTTAGGAAAGAAAATGTGAACTAAGGATTTTATATCTAAAAAAAAATGGAGTTTTAAGTATAAGGGGCACAGACAAAATGTTAACAACACCAGAAACTAGAGAACACTATGCCCATGAGTCCTTTCCAAGGAATCTATGGATAATGAGCTTCAGAAAACCAAAATAACCCAAGAAACATTAACACACGATTTGGTAGAACTGAGTATTAATGGTTTCCAACATTACAAAAGGAAAGACAACCTGACATGAGATGCTTCCTGAAGGAACAACCACGTATATAATTATTGCCAAAGGGATTAAATTTGAATATGGATCCAGTTGGCCATTTACAGAAAATACAGAGAACAGAGGAAAACTAAACTTACCCTTGAGTATGCAATCAGCAAGAGCCAGAAAGTGGAAAACTACAGATCACAGGACTCAGTTTTTCAACAGGTTAATTTTAAGGTAAAAGAGGAGATGAAAGAATATCCACTAGAGTAAAGAAATTAAGTTCATAACAAAATTTCATATGCAAGATAAAACCAGTATATTTAGGAATGCCCACTGGGGTGATAAAACTATAAAGACATGCAATGCGTGATTATAATAAAAATTAGGATAGTGATTACCTCGGAGGGTGAGGAGATAGTTCTGATTAAGATGCTTGTGACCAGTACCACAATACGATGTTAGTGGGACTGAGGTACTTTTGCCTTCCTGGTTTACTACCTCTATAAAAACTTTTATTGGCACAAAAACAGACACTCAGATCAATGGAACAGAATAAAGAACCCAGAAATGGACCCACAAACATATGAGCAACCAATCTTTGACAAAGCAGGAAAGAATACTCAGTGGAATAAAGACAGAGTCTTTGGCAAGTGGTGCTGGGAAAACTGGACAGCAACATGCAGAAGAATGAACCTGGACCACTTTCTTACACCATACACAAAAATAAATTCAAAATGGATGAAAGACCTTAATGTAAGACAGGAATCCATCAAAATCCTCGAGGAGAAAGCAGGTAAAAACCTCTTGGATCTTGGCTGCAGCAACTTCTTACTCAATACATCTCCAGAGGCAAGGGAAACAAAAGCAAAAATGAACTACTGGGACCTCATCAAAATAAAATCTTCTGCACAGTGAAGGAAACAATCAGCAAAACTAAAAGGCAACTGACAGAATGGGAGAAGATATTTGCAAATGACATATCAGATAAAGGGTTAGTATCCAAAATCTATAAAGAACTTATCAAACTCAACATCCAAAAAACAAATAATCCAATGAAGAAATGGGAACAAGACATGAATAGACACTTCTCCAAAGAAGACATCCAGATGGCCGACCAACACATGAAAAAATGCTCAACATCACTCATCATCAGGAAAATACAAATCAAAACCACAATGAGATGCCACCTCACCCCTGTCAGAATGGCTAACATTAACAATTCAGATAACAACGGATGTTGGTGAGGATGCAGAGAAAGAGGATCTCTTTTGCACTGCTGGTGGGAATGCAAACTGGTGCAGCCACTCTGGAAAATAGTATGGAGGATCCTCATAAAACTAAAAATAGAACGACCCTACAACCCAGCAATTGCACTACTAGGCATTTATCCAAGGGATACAGGTATGTTGTTTCAAAGGGACATATGCACCCCCATGTTTATAGCAGCACTATCAACAATAGCCAAAGTACGGAAAGAGCCCAAATGCCCATCGATGGATGAATGGATAAAGAAGATGTGGTATTATATACAATGGAGTATTACTCGGCAATCAAAAAGAATGAAATCTTGCCATTTGCAATTACGTGGATGGAACTGGAGGGTATTATGCTAAGTGAAATTAGTCAGTCAGAGAAAGACAAATATCATATGACTTCACTCATAGGAGGACTTTAAGAGACAAAACAGATGAACACAAGGGAAGGGAAGCAAAAATAATATAAAAACAGGGAGGGGAACAAAAACATAAGAGACTCTTAAATATTGAGAACAAACAGAGGGTTACTGGAGGGGTTGTGGGAGGGGGGATGGGCTAAATGGGTAAGGGGCATTAAAGAATCTACTCCTGAAATCATTGTTGCACTATATGCTAACTAACTTGGATGTAAATTTTAAAATAAATTAAATGAAAAAGAGAAATAAAAGGAATACAAATTGGAAAAGAAGAAATAAAACTGTCTCTATTTGCAAATGACACAACTGTCTATATAGAAAATCCCAATGAATCTATAAAAACAACTCCTTGAACTCATAAATGGGTTTAGTGATATCACAGGACACAAGATCAACACAGAGAAATCAATTCCATTTCTATATACTGACAAAATATAAGTGGAAACAACACCATTTACAATTGCTCCAAAGAAAATGAAATACTTACATATAAATCTAGCAAACATATACAGAATCTGTAAAATGAAAATCATAAACTGCTGATGAAAGAAATCAAATAAGATCTAAATACTTGAAAAGGTGAACTGTGTTCATGGATTGGAAGACTCAATATACCAAAGATGTCAACCATCTTTAAATTGATCTTTAGATGTAATGCAATTCCTACAAAAATTTCAGCAAGCATTTTGTTGACATCAAGGAGCTTATGCTAAAATTTATATGGAAAATGAAAATTCCCAGAATAGACAAAACAATTTTGAAAGAGAAAAATAAGATGAGAGTGATACTTTTTCCTAATATTAAGATTTCCTATATGGCTACAATAATCAAAACTGCATAGTATTGATGGAAGAATAAATACATAAAGCGATGGAACAGAATCATAAACCCAGAAAATAAAAACATGCAAATATACCCGACTATTTTTTAACAAAGGAGGAAAAGCAGTTCAATGAAGGAGAGATCATCTTTTCAACAAATATTGCTGGACCAGGTGAGTATCCAGTAGAAAGAAAGAAAGAAAGAAAGAAAGAAAGAAAGAAAGAAAGAAAGAGGAAAGAAGAAAAGAATTTTGACCTAGATCTCACACCTTATAATTTAGATCATATACTTAAATATAAAGGATAAAACTATAAAACACCCAGGAAAAAAGACATTAAAAAAATTTCAGGATGTAGGACTAGACAAATGTTTAAAGAATTAACACCAATTTAATACAATCTCTTAGAAAAGTAAAAAAGAATCAACAAGGAAACAATGGCTTTGAATGACACACTGGACCAGATGGGCTTAGTAGATATATTAAGAACATTTCACCCTAAAGCAGCAGAATATACATTCTTCTCCAGTGTACATGGAATGTTCTCCAGAATAGATCACATACTGGGACACAAATCAGCCCTGAGTAAGTACAAAAAGATTGAGATCATACCGTGCATATTTTCAGACCACAACGCTATGAAACTCAAAATCAACCACAAGAAAAAATTTGGAAAGGTAACAAATCCTCGGAGACTGAAGAATATCCTACTTCATTCATCCAAAGAATGAATGGGCTAACCAAGCAGTTAAAGAGGAAATTAAAAAGTATATGGAAGTCAATGAAAATTGACAAATCAGAAGAGACTCATAAATATGGAGAACAAACTGAGGGTTATGGGAGGGGTTGTGAGGAGGGGATGGGCTAAATGGGTAAGGGCAATAAGGAATCTAGTCCTGAAATCATTGTTGCACTATATGCTAACTAATTGGGATTAAATTTAAAAAACTAAAAAATAAAACAAGTTAATAAAAAAAAGAAAAATAAAAAAGAGAGAACTGTTCCCAACTCAATTTAAGAGGCCAGTATTAGTACCCTGACACCAAAACTAGATAAAAAAAAAAAATAGTACAAAAAAGAAATATATAAGCCAATATCTGGCATGAACATAGACATCAAAACCTAGCAGAATACTAGTAAATTAAATCCAACAGTATAATACCAAAATCATGATCCATGAAAGGAAACATGGGTGAATTTTGACCTCATTAAAATGTAAAACTTTTGCTTTGTCAAAGTCTATACGAAGAGGATGAAGAGCCAAGCCACAGACTGGGAGATAATGTTTGCAAACCACATATCTGGTAAAGGACTAGTACCTAAAATTGTACAGTAAAAAATTCAAACAATCCAATTAGAAAATGGGCAAAAGACATAAAGATACATTTTGATAAACAAGATATACAGATGGCAAATAAACATGAAAAAATGTTCCACATCATTACCAGTCAGGGAAATACAAATTAAAACCACAATAAGATATCACCACATAACTATCAGAATGCCTAAAACTAAAAATAGTGACAACACCAAATGCTGGCAAGAAGGTTGAGAAACTGGATCGCTCGTATACTACCGTTGGGAATATAAAGTGGTATGGCCACTCTGGAAGACAGTTCAGCAATTTCTCAAAAACCTAAACATTACCATCCAACCCAGCAATTGCACTTGTTACAATTTATCCCAAATTGCTCACACAAAATCCTGTACACAAATGTTCACAGAAGCTTTAGTCATAATAGCCAAAAACTGGAAACCACTCAGTTGTCCTTCAGTAGGTAAGTGGTTAAAAAAACTGAGGAATATACATACTAGAGGATATACTCAACAATAAAAAAGAACAAACTATGTGCACACAATAACTTGGAAGAACCTTCATGGAATTGTGCTGAAGGAATAGAGGCAAGTGTTACATACTGTATTATTCCATTCTTATAACTATAAAATGAAGAACAAATTAGCAGTTGCCAGGGGTTAGGGATGGGGGAGTTGGCTATAAAGAAATAGCAGGAGGGACCATTTTGGTGATGGTAAACTACCTGATAATGGTGGTAGTTTCATGAAGCTACACTTGTGATAACACACACACACACACACACACACACACACACAAATACATGAGTGCATGTAAGTATTAGAGGTGCAACTGGAGTAAGTTCTGTGGATTGTACAAATGTTAATTTCCTAGTTTTGATATCGTACCATATTGTCTTATGTAAGATGTTAACATTGGGAGATGCACGATGAAGGGTGCACAAAACTTCCTTGTACATTTCTTTGCAATTTCTTGTGGACCTACAATTATTTCAAAATAAACGTTAAAAAAATAAACTGCCCAGAAGACATGAACAGACATATCTCCAAAGAAGATATACAGATGGCCAACAGACACATGAAAAGATGTTCAACATCACTCATCACCAGAAAATTACAAAACTATAATGAGATATCACCTCACACCAGTCAGAATGGATAAAATAAAAAACCCAAGAAACGACAAGTGTTCACGAGGATGTGGAACCCTCCTTTAAAGGAATCCTCACACACTGTTGGTGGGAATGATAACTGGTACAGCCACTATGGAAAACAGTACGGAGTTTCTTCAAAAAGTTCAAAGTAGTCAAGATGCCAGGCTGTGTCAGTTGGAAGAGCATGTGACAGTTGATCTTGGGGTTGCAAGTTTGAGCCCCATGTTGGGTAAATAAATAAAATAAATAAATAAACTTTATTTTTTTAAGTTAAAAATAGAACAGTCTTATGATTCAGTAATTGCACTACTGGGTATTTACCCCCAAAATACAAAAACACTATTTCAATGGGATACCTTCACCCCTATGTTTATGGCAGCATCATTTACGATAGTCAAATTATGGAAGCAGTGCAAGCATCCGTCAACAGATGGATGGATAAAGAAGATGTGATATAAATATGCATATATATGTACATATATAATAGAATATTACTCAGCCATATAAGGGAATGAAATCTAGCCATTTGCAACAACATGGATGGAGCTAGAGAATATTATGCTAAGCAAAATAAGTCAGTCAGAGAAAGCAGATACCATATGATTTCACTGATATGTGGAATTTAAGAAACAAAACAAATAAGCAAACGAAAAAAGAGAGAGAGAAACAAAGAAATAGACTCAACTATAGAGAACGAACTGATGGCTACCAGAGGGGAGGTTGGTGGGGGGATGAGTGAAATAGGCGATGGGGATTAAAGAGTATACTTATCATGATGAGCACTAAGTAAGTAAAGAATTGTTGGGGCGCCTGGGTGGCTCAGTCGGTTAAGCGACCGACTTCGGCTCAGGTCACAATCTCGCAGTCCGCGAGTTCGAGCCCCGCGTCGGGCTCTGGGCTGATGGCTCAGAACCTGGCGCCTGCTTCCGATTCTGTGTTTCCCTCTCTCTCTGCCCCTCCCCCATTCATGCTGTGTCTCTCTCTGTCTCAAAAATAAATAAACGTTAAAAAAAATTTTTTTTTAAATAAAAAAAAAGAATTGTTGAATCACTATATTGTATCCCTAAAACTAATATAATACTCTATGTTAATTATACTGGAATTAGAACTAAAAACTTAATAAAAAATAATAAATAGAAATAAACTGCCCAGAGATGATACTCAGTTGTCTAGAATATACTGATACAGCAAACACTCAAAATCCATCCAATCTGCAAAAACAGAAACTTAATATGACACGTCTTATTAGAAAATTGTGCTTGCCAGTTATCACCTAAGTATGCTGTTTTCCTTATAGTTTATTTAACTCCAGGGTCAATTTTTTAAAAATCTAGATGTGGGATAGAGGCATTTTACATAATAAATTTGTAATGTGTCTTTGGCCATTGTCTGTACTGAAAGTAGGTAGAATGTAGTGGTTTCAGGTAGGACTCTAGACCTGGACAACCAAGGCCCACGTCTAGCATATACCAATTACTCCCCACGCAATACGGAGAAAGTTGTTTCAGTTGATTTGTGCATCAATTCTTCATCTGTAAAATCAGTATAACAATAGTATCAACCTCAAAATGTGGTATGATTAAATGGATTAAGCCATGTAAAAAGCTTTGAACAGAAGCCTGGCACACTGTAACTATTAAATGAAAGTGAACTCCATTACTTGTGTCCTTATTAACATTGCTACAGTGAGAATTTGCTCTCTCTCAATATCCTTTATCAGATGACAAGTGCAAAACAATGGGCCACCAGAAATTTGGGGGCATAAATGAAATCTTTCATATGACTTTCACACCAAAAATCCCTTACCTTCTGTACAGTATTTCTTTACATGGTTCTACTGAGTAGCATAAAATGTCTCCAGGTAAACAATTACTGTCAAGATTCTCAACTGAACCAGAAGTGGGAAACACTAGGAAAATTCTAACAAAGAAAATTGTCTAGGGGCGCCTGGGTGGCTCAGTCGGTTAAGTGTCCGACTTCAGCTCAGGTCATGATCTCACGGTTCATGAGTTCGAGCCCCACATCAGACTCTGTGCTGACAGCTCAGAGCCTGGAGCCTGCTTCGGATTCTGTGTCTCCCTTTCTCTCTGCCCCTCCCCTACTCACATTCTGTCTCTCACTCTCTCTCTCTCAAAAATAGATAAACATTAAAATTTTTAAAAAGAAAAGAAAAGAAAATTGTCTATGAAATTGGCCTGATTTCTGCTTCAGAAGGTTTTGGATAAGGCACCAAACTTCTGGACAGTTATTGGGTCTAAATCTTATTTCTTTGGATTTTTATATTTTAAAAAATGACTGATTTTCATAAAGGACAATTGCAACCTGGAATGGATATTTTCCTTCTGAAAATAACTTAGCAGTACCTTCCTCTCGCACCTGATCTCACTTGATTAAAGCACCTACCATTGTCTTTTCCCAGTCAGAGCAATCAGGTGAACATGCAAATATAACTCCTTTGGGCATGGAGGTGGGGGTAAGATAGGAGAGTATGACAGAGTAGAACATTTTAGCATTATTAGAGGAAAAGTCTGCATCTCTTCCTATTTTCTTAATCTATGTATTAATTCATTCAAAAGTCTTTTAAAAGTTTCTCTATAGGGGCGCCTGGGTGGCGCAGTCGGTTAAGCGTCCGACTTCAGCCAGGTCACGATCTCGCGGTCCGTGAGTTCGAGCCCCGCGTCGGGCTCTGGGCTGATGGCTCGGAGCCTGGAGCCTGTTTCCGATTCTGTGTCTCCCTCTCTCTCTGCCCCTCCCCCGTTCATGCTCTGTCTCTCTCTGTCCCAAAAATAAATAAATGTTGAAAAAAAAAATTAAAAAAAAAAAAAAAAAAGTTTCTCTATAAGGCAGGCACTATTCTGGTGCTGGAAACACAACAAAGAATAAGTGAAGATAATAACTCTGTGCTCAGATGGCTCACCACCTAGTGGGGAAAGCAGACAACATAGAACTACAATGTTGTATGATGTCATCCACAAACAGGAACAGTAATATGATAAAGAAGCACAGCTCTGTGCTGAGCGTGGAGCCTGCTTGGGATTCTTTGTCTCCCTCTCTCTTTCTGCCCCTTGCCCACTTGCACACATGTGCATATGTGCTCTCTCTCTCTCTCAAAATAAATAAACAAACATTTTTTTAAAACATTAAAAAAAGAAGAGAGAGAGGTGGAAGAGTTTAAAGGTCTGGGTGAGAGGCGGTTGAGAGCAGCCTGGAGGAACATACAAGGATTTCTCAGCAGCAGAGAATACAATTGGGGTTGGAGACCATGAAGAACCAAAATGAGATGGCTTCTCCTTTTCTGTGCCCCCATGAAAAGCAAGGTGAACTTGGATGTTGTTGGCATCTGTAGTAAGGTGTTATTTGAACATATTCAGGAAGCCAATCTGAAAAGGCTACATGCTGTATGATTCCAATTATATGAGTTCTGGAAAAGGCAAAACTATGGAGAGAGTGAAAAGATCAGTGGTTGGCAGGGATTGAGGAAAGGGATGAATAGGTAGAATACAAAGGATTTTCAAGGCAATAAAATTACTCCACATGACGATAATAACATATTCATGTCATTATACATTCAGCCAGACTCACAGAATGTACAACACCAAGAGTGAACCCTAAGGTAGGATGGACTTTGGGTGATGGTGATACATCCATGTAGGTTCATCCATTGTAACAAATATACCTCTCTGGTAGGAGATGTTGATAATGGGAAAGGTTGTACATGGATGGGGGTAGAGGGGATATGGGAAATCTCTGTGCCTTCCTCCCAATTTTGTTATAGACCTAAAACTACTCTAAAAAAATAATATTCTTTTCAATTTTTTTAGTGTTTATTTATTTTTGAGAGAGAGAGAAAGGGAGACACAGAACTCGAACCAGACTCCAGGCTCCACACTGTCAGCACAGAGCCTGACATGGGGCTGGAACTCACAATTCATGAGGTCACGACCTGGGCCAAAGTCGGACGCTTAACCAACTGAGCCACCCAGGGGCCCCAAAAAAAGAATATTTTTAAAAAAACAATAATACTTGCAGGGCCTCTGTAACAATGCATTAATAATGAGGAATCTTTTTTAAAAAAAATCCTCAATACATCCTGATGCTTCTTTTAAGGAAAGAAAGCACTAATAAATCATCTGACTTAAATATCACTAAACAGAATATATATGTGTTGAATATATATATTCATATATATATGTGATGAATACAAGGCATCTCACTTCTGGGTTGAGATCCAGAGAGATGTTCCCTCTATACAACACATCAGAGGCAGATCCTGAACACACATCCTGTCTCCTAACTTCCAATCTGGGATGCTCCCTACCACACCATACTCTGTTTTTTTTCATTAGATACTTCCTCAAGAGATTATCTCACTTCCGTTTTTCTGTTCTACCACGCAACACCAAAACAACACTATGAGATGTTCCAATCTAGTCAGTCAGCCAGTTGCTCAGCCCAGCCCAGCCCAAGGAGGGTGCTCAACTGATGCTTGGTTTGGTGTCATGCAGACCCAGCCTAAGTGCTGACCATCGGTGGCTCCAACACAATCTCTAGAAATTAAATCACAGACGTCATCTGTCTCTCCAAATCTTGGCTGTTGGCATCAGTGAATAAAGAAAGGATGAGGAGGGAAAAGGCAGTTCTCAAGTCAAATCGAGCAAGAATTTCTGGAAAATGAAAGGGTGGAAAGCTGTTCTCAGATCCACACAGAGCTGCCTTCCCCCAGCCTGGCAAAGCAACACCTCAGTATTGAGATGCTCACGTTCTAAGTCACTGAAGTCAGCCCATGCCTCTTTCTCTTCCTGTCTATTTCAGACTTTCCAGGATGGATCAATAGGAGGACAGAGCCAAGAGGTGCTCCTCCAACCATACGTCCTAAAGACAAGGCACATTCAATGAGATCTTCTATTTCCTATCTAGTCTCTGGGAAAAGGGCTAGTACTAGCTAGCCAAAACAAACAAATACAGCCACAATATTTATCTCCAGCCCTTCACACATACTTCCATTTCCCCACCCCATCAGCTGCCCCACTCTGGACCTCCATCCCCTAATGCTCCCCTGTAATACTCTCATGTTCTGCTTCCTCTCCCAAAGCGTGTCCAGATCAAAGCTCTCCCTCTCTCCATGTATGACATCCAAACCAAGCATTAGGCAAGAGCAATATGTAATTAATACATTAGCTCATGTGCACTATCTGTCTTATTTGCAGTTTTGCACAGTAGTTCTGTGTACAATTTTGGAGCTGGACAGTCTGGGGTCCAAGTCCTGACTCTATCACCCGCTAGTTTTGTGGGCCATGAGCAAGTGACTCAATTTCCTCATTGATAAGAGGGAGATACAAGGATATCCGCCTCATCTCATCGCAGCCTGCATAACCAGCAGAAAGAAAGAAAGTAAGAATTATTTGGCAAGGGAAGAAATTTGCACATAGGACTTTTATCTCCTGCTTTTAAGAAAAAGAAAGATTACTGACAGCCCCTGTAGCAAGGCACTAAACACTGCTCTCAGTCAGTGGAAAATCACTACCACCTCAAACTCTTGTTCTTCTCCAGTGAACTTTTGTTCAAAACAACCCTCCTCAATTTCGTCCTAAAACCTAATAAAAGCTGACCTTCCCCAAAAAGTGTGTGAGTGTGTGTGTGTGCGTGCGCGCTTCATGTGGGTATTATGAGAATTAAATGAGATAATATGCATAAGTGCTTAGATAAGAACCTGACACTTGAGAAGCCTCAGTAAGTGGTAACTATTGTTATTCCTGATTCTTACTACATACGTGTGATGCAAACAGGGCTTCTAATCACTGTTCTATATAGCAGTCATGTGACTTGCCCAAGGTCATAAAAGAAAGCTTGTATCTTTTTTTTACCACCAAACCCCTCTAAAAATATCCCTTTACCTCCATCATTTAAAAATAATAATCATGACAATAATAATAATAGCTAACACTGTGCTGTATGAGGAAATTGAGGCACAGAGAGTCAAAGTCACCAGCTAATAAGTGGCATAGTCAAGAACCAAACCCAATTAATCTGGGACAAGAGTCCAGGCTCTTAATTACCACACTATAAAGGAGGTAACATTTCATTCATTCATTCCATACACGATTCTTAGAACTATTATTTTCCAGACACTGTGCTAGGTTTGGAAACAGCAGGATGTGTAAAAGGTCCTTGACATACAATAGTCTGCAATCTAGTAATGACAAATTACCACCCAATCTGATAAATGCTGTTTTAGTGGCATGAATAAAGTTCTTCAGAATCATAGAACAACTAACGGTGTCTGGCCCAATCAAGGAAGGCTTCACACAAGAGGTGCCCTTTGAGGGCAGGTGAAGAAAGAGCAAGGCAGGACATTTTAAGCAAAGGAAACGCCGTTTGTAAAGGCTTGAGATTCAAATGTGCAGATACACTGGGGCCAGTGAGAACTTCAGTGTGGACAGATTAAAAGTACACGAAGGAAAGACAGCTGGAAAGATGGGCAGGAATTGCATTGGAGAGGTCCCAACACACTAAATTAAGAAGTCCGAATTTGGGGGCACCTAGTGGCTCAGTTGGTTAAGCGTCCAACTTCTGCTCAGGTCATGATCTCACGGTTCGGTTCATGAGTTCGAGCCCCGCATGGGGCTTCATGCTTCAGGGTCAGAGCCTGCTTGGGATTCTCTCTTTCTCTGCCCCTCTTCACCCCTCAAAATAAATAAACTTAAAAAAAAAGAAGAAGTCTGAATTTTATCCTTGGAACAAGAGAGAGGAAAAACAGGTTTTTAAAACAGCTGTGTGGAGTACTGTGATTTGATCATTTTTAGGACAATAACACTGGAAGATGGTAGGCTGGACTAGGGACAAGTTACTGGCAGGACATCCAATTAATAAATGGCAGAAATGGTCTAAGTAACACATTTCCAACTATAGCTGACCATTAAGATGACCTGGAAAAGTATTTTTAAAATATAGATTCTTAAAAAATAAATAAAATAAAATAAAATAAAATAAAATAAAATAAAATAATTCTTAAGCTCCACCCAAATGAGTCAAAATCAACAAAGGTTCACTTGGAACCTCAAAGGTGAACTTGGAAAATCTGTGTATGTATTTGGGGGCAAGAGGGTGTGTGTGTGTGTGTGTGTGTGTGTGTGTGTGTGTGTGTTTTACTCTCCAGCTAATTCTGAAGATAAACCTGATTTGGGAAACACTGATCTTTAAAGAGACCCAGTAGGAGTCTGAACAAAATAGTAGCAGGGAGGATAAAAAGAGGCTGGATTAAAGGTACTATTCTACACTAGAATTAGCAGATTTTTGTGGGAGTGTATTTGATGCAGGATCCTCTTATATGAGTCCCAAGAGATACAGGAGAGCTGCTTCTTGGGACCCAAAGTAAGACAAGAGGATATCCCTAAATTTTCACCCAAACTCTAATGACATACACTAAAGATTTACATCTATAAATTTGAAGAAACATTTCCCTGCCCCAGTACCTATCACTACTTCACCCACACTTCCATCCTTTCTCCTGCTCTCCGCTCTAATTCCAAATCAGTGTCCCTACTAAGACCCCAATCTGTCACTGCAGTATCACCATGGCTGTTAAGACTTTTTTTTCAAGCCTGTTGATTAAACAAAATCCGGGTTGGAATGAATGTATCGTCCCCAGTAAATTAGCTACTTACTGTTCTCTGACCTATTTTTCCTATCACAGTCTCATTTGATTATTCCAAGCAGACAAGTCTATTTTCCTCTTTTGGCAAGCAGACGAGGAAGGTGGGATGGAAGTTATATTAAAAAAGTAAGTGCGCTGTAGTGCATACTTGAAAGCCTTTCTGCGATAAAAGGACGGAACTTAGCCCAGGAAAGTCACAGTGTCAAGCTTAAATGCTTTCTCTACTGGTGTGCTTTAGGGTGGGGGAAACACATAACCTGGAAAGCTGGTCGGGCAATTATATTACTGACAGAGAGTTTTATGAGACAATATCAGAGGGGAAGTGCAATGAGGCTATGTCAAACCACAGACTGCACAAAAAGAGGAAAAAAAATGGGATTGTAGAAACAGGGACAAATAAAGTTGGCAATGAAGAGGGCATTAGTTTAATTGCTTAACCTTTCCTTTCCGCTGCATCTTTAAGTGGAGCAAAATGTCCCCTCCAGTCTCCTGAAGGCACCTGGTGCTTAGCAGGAGAGCAAGGACCCCAGAGGCAACAGCAGGCAGGAGGGGGAGCTGATGGCCCACGGAGAAGTCAAGACTAGTCAGTAACGGGTGAGATAAAGTGTATAACCCCTCAAATGATGTATTTCAGCCTTCCACCGAGTCCGAAATGGCAGGTGGCAAAGCTTTGACCCCAAAAGAAAACAATTTGCACTGTTTGCACTGGTGGGAGAATTCATGGAAGAGTGGTTACTTTTGCTTCATGCTTTGTAGGCACCATTAGAGATTGCTGGGAATAGACGTATGGGAAAGGGAAGTTGTATTTGGTGGGCAGCTCTGTGCAGTAGAGCCTTGGGGACCTGAAAGCTGTGAATTCCAATTCTGACCCTGCTACTGATTTCCCACGGGACCTTGAAAGGATGCACTTAACATCTTAGAGCTTCAATTTCCTTCCCGAGAGGTGGGCCTGAACCTTATCAGTAAATGATTATGAAGCATGCATTTCATTCACGCTCCCAGAATGGCCTGTCACATGGGTTATTCTCAAGAGTAGCAAATTAAAATGTTTCTAAGCACAAGTAAGCCAGAAAAACCAAAATATTAACATGGCAGTAAATACATGGTTTACTTAACTCTAATCTTAAAAGAGTGGCTTTTTTTTTTCAAAAATATTCAAGCGTTGAATGAAATAAAATGTCAAAGCTCTTTGAAGAAACATTCAGTGCTATTCAAACACAAAACTATGTTTCTTATCACTAAGAAAAATATTGTGTTAAATCCTCAAGGGGCATCCTCCAACTAACACTTCCATTTATCCCATATTTATTTATCAGGTGCCTTTCTTGTGCCTGGCATTAACTAGGCACTAAGAATGCAAAAGTGAACTGTAGCCAGGCACAAAGGACAAGTACTGTATGACTCCACCTATAGAAGGCATCTAGAATAGGCAAATTCATAGCAACCGAAAGTGGAGTAGAGATTACCAGGGGCTGGGGAGAGAGAAAATGGGTAGTTATTCCTTAATGGTTACAGCTTCTGTTTCAGGTGACAAGAAGTTTTGGAAATGGATATTGGTGATGGTTACACATGGTGTGAAGGTACTTAATGCCCCTAAATGGAACATTTAAAAATGGCTAAGATGGTATACTTCATGTTATATATATTTTACCAGAATTTAAAAAAAAAAAAAAAAAAAAAAGAGTTGAAACAAAAAAAAGAAGTGAACTGCATACGTTCTTTTTTCCTCCTGACAAAGAGAGGACCCTTCCCTCCCAGTCAGAAAACTCTGCTCTTGGGGATCCTGTGGCTTTCTGCTCCTCAGGAAGTTTTCTCGAGGTTCTTTATCATCTTGCGTTTTGACACTAAGAACCTACTCGATTCGGGTTATTTCCAGAATATTGAGTATTATCAAACTTTCATTATCTTGGATGTTCACTGAAGCTCTCTTCTCACAGCTGAATAAATATTCTTCCAACAGGAAGCCTGACAGATGAATTGTCTTGGCCTCAAAATGTATTTGCACGTCAGAACTCAGACAAGTGTGACAGTTTCTTCCTCTAAGCTTCCCTTTTGAATTGTTTAGCACGACTCAAGGCTTTACCACCCTCCCTCACCTTTAGGATATTCTTTTCTGAGACAATTTGCCACTAATAGAGACCATCCCCTCAGAGGAGAGGGAGCAGCGTCCTGGCCTAGGAAAGGAAAATGGATGGTCTAACTTGGAAAATCAACCAACACACCTGGAAAGCTGAATTCTGGTTCCAGTTCTACTCCTAATTTATCCATAAGACCAAGGCCTAACCTTGTGATTCCTTTCTATGGAAAAGGAGAGATTGTAACACCTCCTAAAAACCTCACTGTTAGTTAATAAATCAAACCCTGAAGGAATATGTTTTGAAAAAGATTTAAACTGAGCAAAACTATTTTGGTAGTTCAGGAATTAAATCACTTTCGTTGGGATCCAAGACTAACCCAACTTATACTGTATTTACTTAAAATGATTAGTGTTATAGTCAAGTTATTGAATTTAGGGTTCACTTGGCATAGTATTGACTGACGTGTTTGTTGTCTTTCTTTAAGAATAGAATTTAGACTTACTTTTACATGTCAGCTTTGCAACACCTCACCCTAAATCAGAGTTGTTTAACTTTATCTCTAGAGACGTTTTGAACTAGATCATCAGAATCATTCTTTGTCATGATGGGCTGTCCCGTGCATTGTTGGATGTTTAACAACATACCCACCGGATGCTAGTAGCTCTGCTCCCCTAAAGTTGTGACAACCAAAAGTGTCTCCGGACATTACCAAATATTCCCCAGGGGACAAACTTGCTACCAAAGCCATCTCTTCCCCTAGAGAACAACGGTCCTAGCTAGACTTTGTTTCTAGCCATATAACTAACACTAAATAACCACATGTGACAATACTCCCAATCATTCATAACTCCTAATTGGCCACTGTTTGTCTTACCATCTGTCTTTCCGAACACCTTTCCCTCCTCCAAGAAAAAGGGCAATTCCTATCTTAAAGTCTCATCGATGCATAGAGCCCAGGCATTCGATACTTTGAATGGTATCTAAAAGAGACGGAGTCCCTTAAAAGCCTCAATTATTCTAAAAAGATCAAGCTGGGAATATTTAAGTTGATTTTGAGATAGGGCTTATAGATGAGAAATGGATAAAAAAAACTGACTCAACCTTCACTACAACTCAAAATGAATCTTAGCAAAATCCTTTTAGAAAACAAAAACGAAATAAACAAAACAAAAAAGATGGTGTGTAACTTTTCCAGAAACCGTCACTCACTTCATATTGATTGTGTGTCAGATTCTATAAAATAAACCTCTTCACCTTTTTTTTAGCAAAAGTGCACTTTTTATAAACCATTCCTGACTCTGTGTGGCAAACTTGTCTAATTTCAGCCTGATTGGAAATATTTTCCACATACTTTTTCTCTGACCCCAACACCAGCTTCGTAAATCTCAGCTGGTAGTTGAGAGACTACAACGTGATTTAAAATATTGGAAAACTTGAGATTTCAGGAAACTGATGTAAACTGATAATATTTGTACCTCACGTTCAAATTTCCCAGATTGTCTGGTGAGCTTTTCAAGGTTTCTTCCAATCAATGGCTGAGGTAAACATAGCTTACATTTAAGGAAAGGAATGAGGAGAAAGATATTTCTACAATTCTGGGTGCTTTCCACCTCTGCCACCTGATTAGACCTGCAAATGGGGGGAAACACCCATTTTTTGAAAAGTAAGATAAATCTCTTAGTTTTAAATACCATAACTGCACGACCTGAGGAAGTACAGTGTTATATTCTGTAAAAAATAAATTACATAAATTCTTTTCATCCAGTTAGTAAGTATCTGTTGTGTTTTCCAAGGAAAGATGTAAGCAGACAAAAGTCCAGGAGCTAAAATTTCAATTCTTTGGTCTCAACTACCTATCATAAGGCATCCGCGACCAGGAGCTGAAACAGTGTGTTTAAGCCCAGACATGTATTGTTAAATGTGACATGCTCAATTTATCATTAGTTATGAAGTGAAAACGGATGAATACACATTCAATTTAGTTCAGCTGCTTTCTTCATTTATCACACTCTTTCATCATCCATCATCTTCCCCCACCCTTTTGATTTGAACAAATAACACACTTTCATAAGTTTAATCTAATTAATCATAATTGTAAGGTAATGTTCCCTTAATGAACCATACATCTGATTTTACAAAGTTTGTTGCAATTTTAATAAAATGTGCTCCAGATAGAATCTACAAATGTTCTCTTTGAAGCCCAACCACCTAATCATTCCTCTGCCTAACTCGTGTTTCTCAACTCTGCACGGATGCACGCGCGCGCACACACACACAGGCACACTCTTCTTTCCAGGGTTGATAAAGATGTAACAATACCGAGAGTCATCGGAGCGTGTTGGTCTTCTATAGAACAACTGCTTCAGTAAATTGGAAAGCGTTCATCGTTTTATGAGGTGAGATAGGAAGTTAGGAAAATTAATTGCAGAATGGAAAAAAAGTAATAAGGAATGGAAATAATTCCTCTTCCGTCATTGCTTTGAACCTAAAGTCAGACCAAGATAGTAATTACAAAGACGAAGTCAGAAATATAAAGAAGAAATGGTTATCTGTGGGTAGTAAATGATGGTACAAATCCCTAAATCCTCTCTTTATTCCAAAGAGAAGCTCATAGGAGAGATGACAATCTAAAAACTACTGCGATCACACACCCTCCCATACCCCTGAGCTCAGGAATAACATGAGCCTCCACCTGCACAAGCTGTGCTTTAGGTGACAAAGCATCAGAGAGCACCTAAAGCCAGAGCAGACATTAAAGCCATTTTCCTCAAATCCTGTGCTCTAAAAATGAGGACACTAAAGCCACACAGGTTGAGGGACTCGCCCAAGTTCATGGAAGGAGAAGGCAATAGAATCAAGACTGCAACACAAGCCCACGAATGGGCATTCCAGCACCATTTCCCATCTGATCTTGCCTTTGCCTCCATGTCACGGAAACCTCACAAGCCTTTCCCTGTTTGAGACTTTCTATTTTGTGTGAAAAATAATGTGGCACATGTTAGAAAGAAAAGCAGAATTTCTTTAGAGCCTAGACCACAATAGTAAAATGAAGTAACAACCTCATAGCACTTTAGAAGCCAAGTGCCACAATAATACTATCAGAGAGGGGCCAAAACTTTTCCATTGTATCTCTCTTGTCCTCTTGCAGAAGATGGCATTCCATGTCTCACGTGGGACTGTTGCCTCCAGCCAGAGAGAACACTTTGATTTCTTTGCCTGGGGAAAAGCTTTTCTTGACTGGCTAGCTCCTCTTTACAATCCTTCTCGTGGGTATGTCTGCTTCTCTTTTGCAATCTCATTAGTGACACTGGCACCGTTTGCCCTAGCTTTCTCCTTGTGTTCCTGACATTCTAGCCCAGGATATTTCTTAACTGCTCTTTCTCCATGTGACCGCAAGATGATGGCCAAACGGAAGAATCAATTAACATAAATATAAAGAATAGGACCTATTAGTCATTCCCTTGCTTTACGGTTTAAGGGCTGAAACCATCCAATAGTCCTGACATCCAACCTTGGCAAAATGCTTTTCTGCCCGAACACTGATTACAAATTTCATTCATTATCTGTTTTGGAGCCAATCTCAACAATCAATGCATAAGAAATGATCACACACTCACAAACAAAAACACATGGACAAGGTTAATTCCTTTTTAAATGAAAAAAGTGCTGATACCAGTCCTCCTATACACTGCTACTAAAAGTATAAACTGGCAAACATTAGGGAGAGCAAGAAGGGAACACAATCATACTCATCAAAAGCTTTAGATTTTGGCTGATGCCTTGACAGAAAAATTCCGATTCATCATTTCTTCTAAGTAAATAATCAACCTATCACAGCTTGAAAGTTTGGAACATTGTTTAAAAAAATTAGGGGCTATTTGAAATGACATTGTAAAATAACGTTGAAAGCCTTAAAGAAATATTCACAAGATATATTAGGTTCAAAAAAGGTAAATTAGAAAACAGTGTTGTAGTATTATCTCATTTTTAATTCCGTGAATATATTGTTTTTGTAAATAGATTAATAAATACGCTAAAATGTAAGCATTAACTACTTCCGTGTGTAAGAATTGTAAAAAATTATAATTCATTAATTAACTGTGTTAAGTTACAATGATCTGTTTAATTCTCTGTAGTGAAATTCTGAAAGCAGGATTTGGCCTATCTTGTTTACTGTTATATCGCCACTGCATGCCACTAGAGAGCCATAATTGTAACGGCGTTCCTGGGAAACAGTGAGCAACTAATGTCCTAAGGAAACTAGGGAAAACTCTATTCATTCAGGAAGTCAATGGAAATTAGATAAGAAACTCACATATTTGTAAATCAGAGCTCAGCACTGATAAGCGTGCTTTAAGGTGTCTTCCTTTCAATCAACAGTTAATTGAACAGCTACTGTGTACCAAGCATTCTAAAGTTTCTTGAGATGGAAGAAAGAGATGGATACAGTGAAGAATACAGCGGGAGGGGGAGAACCTCCATTCCTTCAGAAAAATTACAAATTTTATTGGAAAAACAGAGCTTAATTCCATAGAAGACAGAATGAAATGTGATACAACAGAGCTATAAATTAAATGCCATGAGAGAAGAAAAAGGAGGAATTAAATGCAACTGGGTGGTGGGAGGTCAGAGGAGGCTTCAAAGAGGGGCTGACACCCTTAAAAGATCCATAGTTGAATTTTGATAGATGGAGAAGAGGGAGGTCTTTTCTACATTTAACCTTGAATTAGAATAAAACTAATTCCCAATAGCCTGGCATTTAATCACTGCAGAATCAAAAGGCCAAGCAGACTCGCTAAACATTCAGGGACAGATTTTTTTCTAACCCAGAGGGCATGCGGCAGCAACAACAAATTACAAACTTTGCCCCATAGTGGGATGCCTGTCCAGCCCTCACCTGCCCAGCCAGCAGAGGAGCAGCGACAGGTTCTGAGGTTTCAATTTATTTTTTTCCAAAGCATTTCTCATCACCTGATTAGCATTTATGTGCTGATTGTCTGTCTCTTCTCACTAGAATGAACGCTCCAAAAAGGCAGGGATTTTTATCTGTTTTGCTCACCACTGTATCCCCAGCACCTGTAATAGTGCCTACAATATGACAGGAATTCAGTAAATCTTTTTTAAATCAGTTAATTCCCTGTGGTGTGGTGTGGCACATGCATCGTGTGCTATACTCTGGGGGGATACCATCACCACCGTTGAGGCAAGGAAACTAAAGACACTCCATGAAAAAGTCTTTTGCCCCTTTTCCTGTTTCTATTCTTCCTGAGTAAGACCTACACCCCCACCTTACACATGCCTTAGAGAACAGATAATATACGTCCCCCTTGTAAATGTCAAGGAGCTAACAATTTCTTTGGAGTCTTCCAGCACAACAGATAGCATCGAAGGAGTGACCTGACAGGGTTGTCATGAACTGTTTTCCAAGATCACTGACTCACCAACACTCTGGCTCCAGGGCGTAAGTGACTTATGGAAGACAACTGAGCACTTGTCCGTGCTTTGAGCAGTTCCTGGACACCTAAGATGATATGTACCCCAGACTGCCTCAGTAAAAACCCCAGACCCCAGGCAAAGCCAAGACTCACTCTTTTTCCTTTCCAAGTCTCCTGGATGCTGTCTCTGTATCTGCACTTTATGTCTCCAATAAACTCTGCTCTCGCTTCCTCTGGGCTTGTGTTTGATTTCTATCCTACATGAAACCAAGGACCCTAGCTGGTCCTGGGAGACTCCCCTGTGGGTTCTCAGACCAGCCAGCCTGCATCGCCATCACCACCACACCCCGTTGAAGGGCCAACTGAGAACCTAAATCCAAGATGCATATCCCCTATAGACATGCGGATTTGGACTGGTTGATTCGGAACACTTCAAGGAATGGAGCTCTATAAAAAATTTTAATTAACTAATTTTTAAAAAAGGGAATGGATGGGGCGCCTGGGTGGCTCAGTCGGTTAAGCGGCCTTCAGCCAGGTCACGATCTCGCGGTCCGTGAGTTCGAGCCCCGCGTCGGGCTCTGGGCTGATGGCTCAGAGCCTGCAGCCTGCTTCCGATTCTGTGTCTCCCTCTCTCTCTGCCCCTCCCCCGTTCATGCTCTGTCTCTCTCTGTCTCAAAAATAAATTTGAAAAAACGAAAAAAATAAATAAATAAATAAAATAAAAAATAAAAAAATAAAAAAGGGAATGGAGTGCTATTAGAGGCTCCCAAGTTCATTACCCTGGTAAAGACCTTAGATGGCCTGATTCAAATGTCTCAGAAATCCCATCAAATTCATTCATTTCCTCACTCATTCTTCCATGCTTTCATTTAGCAAGGATACTAATTCTTGATCTAAAAGAAGTATTATTATAATAAAGAATTTGCCTTTGACCCAGGTTTCTGGGAGAGGATTCTAAAACCCTTGGAATTTCCTGACTGATAGGAGTGTCTTTGTTATTCGTGGCAGATCCTTGGACCACACCTGAGTTTATGCTAAGGAAATGATTCATGACCTGGGCTGGTCATGCCAGAAAGACCAAACATGTGACTAAAGCGTTGAGGCTTTGAGCTAAATGATATCAGCCCTACCTGCAGAGAGGAAAGGAGGGTTGGGGATTGAGTTCAACCACATGGCCAATAATTTAATCAGTGACACTCCAATAAAAAATCTGGTCACTAAAGCTTAAGTGAACTCCCTGGTTGGTGAACTTACTAATGTGCTAACAAAGTGATGTGTCCTGATTCTGTGTGTCAAGGACATGGAAGTTCTGTCTTTGGAACCCTCCCAAACTCAACCCTATGTGTATCCTTTATAATAAAACCATAAGCATAAGTATAGCACTCTCCTGAGTGCTATGAGTCATTCTAATGAATTATCAAAGCTGAAGGGATCATGGGAACCCCCCAATTTATAGCCAGCTGGTCAGAAGTGCATGTGACCTGGGGACCCCCAAAATTGTGGCTGCCACCTGAAGTAAATACAGTGTTGTTGGGTACTGTGCCCTTAACCTCTAGAGTTTGCACTAACTCTTGGTGGTTAGCATTAGAACTGCATGCACTATTGCAAGTATTGCAACTATCACCAAAATCCATGATCCCACAGGAAGTTTCCAAAGAACACTCAAAGGTACACTTTGGGAAATCAGACTTGAAGAACTTAAGATACTCTCCATTTATCACCAGTAAAAACACAGGATAGAAATAGCCCTTGGTTATCAATTAGTTATATTACAAAGTAGGAAGACTCCCTCTGGTAGAAGAATGCTTTTCCCTGCTGGCACCATCGCTACAGTAACGGGACAGGGTACTGGGAAGACACTCCAAGTTCATCCAACAACCCACACGTGATTTGGCTGAAGACTGTGATTCCAGCATTCCCCTGTGTGTGTGTGTGTGTGTGTGTGTGTGTGTGCGTGTCCTGCAGAAGAATTGGCTCATTGGCATACTAGGAGAAATCCCAGAAACTTGAGGTTTTTACCTTCGAGTACCCTCTTCTAGGTAGAAAAGACAAAAATGCTCTCAGAATATTATATGTCATGACATATTAAAGACCAACATATAGCCTATTAACTGATCACTGAAGATCCATCCTGGAGCATGGTAGTAGCTGCTCTAAGCACAGCAAAATAAAATCCTGTAAGCCTATAGCATGCATGGAGTTCTAGCATAGGGACAATCACATACTGCTGCTGAACTGTGTTCTCCAATGACAATCAAGTCAGAGCAATACATTTGGCTCAGAAGTTAACATTCTTATCCGAAACAATGATACATGTTGTGTTACGGATTATGAGATAAGAGAACAATTCTGACATTAATTTCCTACATGAAATCTTAGGAAGTTTCCTAAACTTTAGGAGCTCCAGTTTTCTCAGCTATAAAATGAGAAGGACAAGTCATGCTCCACATGCCTTAGAAGACTGTTGTAAAACAAATTGAAGCTATTTTAGCAGTTGGCTCACAGTCAGATGTGGATTGTTATTATAATACATCCCAAGGAACTACTGGACTTGAGTTTATAACAGAAAATAGTTGTTGCATATCTTATCTATTCATAAAGCCTTTCCTACTTCTTGATCAAAATCTATAACATGTATTAAAGGTCAAAATGTAAGACTAAAATTGCACGTTTTGGGGGACCTTAGCAAAAAGAAACTTGGAAGATTTAAAATAGAAACAACTCAGTGACTCCTTGAGTACTTGTCTCCTTTGCTAGGAAGTTCTGATAAAATTTTCAAGAAAAACTGGAAATGGGGGTGCCTGGGTGGTTCAGTTGGTTAAGTGTCCAACTCTGGATTTTGGCTCAGGTCATGATCTCACGTTTCATGAGAGTGGGCCTCATGTGGGGCTCAGTGCACAACCTGCTTGTGATTCTCTCTCTCCCTCTTGCTCTGCCTCTCTCCCACTGGTGCACATCTACTCTCTCTCTTTATCAAAATAAATAAACTTTTTTTAAATGTAGTAATTTACTCTTACAAAAAAAATCTAGAAATGGGATTAGTAACAATGGTATACTATATAATGAACAATTTAAAATTAATCCTATATACTTATATAATGAATCACTGTCAAATTTTACACTGATTAATCTCTTTTGGTTTTCCAACAATGTTATGAGGTGCATTTATTTATTTATTTATTTATTGCTTTTATTTTAATTTTATTATAATTTTTTTAATTCACATCCAAATTAGCTAGTATATAGTGCAACAATGATTTCAGGAGTAGATTCCTTAACGCCCCTTACCCATTTAGCCCATCCCCCCCTCCCACCACCGCTCCAGTAACCCTCTGTTCTCCATATTTGTGAGTCTCTTAAGTTTTTGTCCCCCTCCCTGTTTTTATGTTATTTTTGTTTCCCTTCCCTTATGCTCATCTGTTTTGTCTTTTAAAGTCCTCATATGAGTGAAGTCATATGATTTTTGTCTTTCTCTGACTAATTTCACTTAGCATAATACCCTCCAGTTCCATCCATGTAGTTGCAAATGGCAAGATTTCATTCTTTTTGATTGCTGAGTAATACTCCATTGTATATATATACCACTTCGTCTTTATCCATTCATCCATCGATGGACATTTGGGCTCTTTCCATACTTTGGCTATTGTTGATAGTGCTGCTATACACATGGGGGTGCATGTGTCCCTTCAAAACAGCACACCTGTATCCCTTGGAGAAATGCCTAGTAGTGCAATTGCTGGGTCATAGGGTAGTTCTATTTTTAGTTTTTGGAGGAACCTCCATACTGTTTTCCAGAGTGGCTGCACCAGCTTACATTCCCAATGTTATAAGCCTTTTTAAATATGATATTAAGGATCCAGAAATGCTAATAATTTGCCCAAGATCACAGAGCTAGCAAGTACCACTTGAAAATAGCTGACCATGGATCAACTGATCATGGATAAAAATAGCTCATATTTACCGAGTGCTGATCATGGATAAAAATAGCTCATATTTACTGAGTGCTTACCATGTGTCAGACATCATGCTAGGCATTTCACACTTAATTTGTCTAGTTTTCCCCTAAACCCTGTAAGATGGGTCACACTATTATCTAACTAAGGAACCTAAAAAAGAGAGATTGGAAACTTCCTCACAGTCACAAAGTTAATAAATGACAGAACTAGGATTCAAACTCAGAAACTACACACTGACCACTATCTCCTTCAGTAAAATGGGTAAGACAATACCTAGCTTGCAGGGTTACTGTAAGGATTTTAAAAAGTAGTAAATGTAGATGTGCTGAATTCCTTGCCTGGTGTGTGAGATTAAGATACGTTACTTGAATCTGCTCTTGTGGAGCCAGATCTCCTGATTCCTTGACCAGACTCTCCCTCACACTATGCTACATCTCATCTTGGGGGGTGGGTGGAGTTCCAAGATTCCAAAAATTAGTTCAGTATGGCAGAAAAAATTACCAAATTAGAATGTAAGGACCAAGGACCTTACATTCTAGGCCAGACTTGGCCAAAAGTATAGGGCATAAATTTCTATGTGGTCTTGTGCATATTCACAAACATGATGTATGGGAGTCAGCTTCCAGTGGTAAAGTGATGTTACCGACTTTTGTTCCTGTCAATCTGGGATATCTTGTCACCTCAGGGTTAAGAAGTGGTTAGCATTATTAACTTTGTAATTTCTCTTCTCAGTAAAATACCCCAAAGTAAAATTGTGTAGCCTTCCTATAGATCTTAGAATGAGAGGGGAAAATTGTCAACAGCCTAAAATGTATTTGCAAGTGCATCACCTACGGGTCTAGTATGGGTTGAATTGAATGGATGAATGAATGAATGAATGAATGAGACAAAATTACTATACATTATAACCCTCTATTGGCATTCCTTCCTAAGTGGAAAATTATTAGTTTTTTAAAGAGCAAACTGATTTCTTTAACTTCTAAATTCTTCACTATTAGGAAACTTACCCTTTAAATGAGCTTAAATACATGGCTGTCAGTGAAGAATTACTACAAACATATGAAAAATTCCAGTATCCAAGAAAAATATATTATCCCAATTTTTGGTTCATTCACTGATTTTTTTAATTAAAAGGTCATATTACAGAAATTATGAGAGTTTTATATAATACTATGCCTAAATATCCTAAGTATCTTTGAGTCTGTAGCAAGCCCACAATTTTAATGACTCCTACCTAGTCTACACATTGTTATTACATAAGTCAATCATTCTTTTCTCCTGACATCTAGAAATGTAGACATCACCAATTTTAACAGTAATTATTTCTGGGTGATTGAATTCATATTATTTCTTGCTTTCATTTTGCATTTGTCTGTTTTTCTGGAATTTAATGACAAGCGTTTTTACAAAAGTAATAAATGCATTATGCTTGATACCTTCCTAATAGGGCTATCACGTATTCAATCATTCAAACACCATTCCTAACCACCTGCTATATGCAAGGAATTTTGTTAGACATTCCATATCTAGCAAAGATGAATAAGATAAAAACTCTGAGCTAGAGGATAGTAGACGGAGACAGACTTATAGGACAATAAGATCAATAATGTGTCAGACTGATGCCCAAGAGAAGAATGTACTGGGCTCAGTGGAGAGGAGGATGCAGAAGAGGGAGGTCAGACTATCTGGAAGAGGAGGGTGGGAGAAGCTTCATAGAAGATGTGACCTTTCATAACAGAACAAAGCCTATATCTGTCCACCCTCTGCATTCTCCTAATTTTGATAAATTTATCAATTTTGTAAACAGGCCATATTTCCTCTGAAGGGTCTGTAGAATAAATTTGACCTAAGAATCAGTTAAGATTCCAAATCAGTATAATTCCAAGTTAAAAAAAAAAAAAAAGATTCAGGAGTGACCAATGGCTTATAATTATATTCTGGGTTCTTCAGCATAATCCAAAGAAGCTAGAGCATAAGAAGGCATAGTTACCAAGAAATTGTTATGGGAAAATAAAGGAGCCTTTTTTATTTTTTTAATTCTCCTCATATAATCAGTTGCCACAATCAAAAACCAAAGAAGACTAAATTTTTTGTCTGCCAAGTGATACAAAGCTGTGCAATGAACAAACAAGTCATGGGGGGGGGGGGCAGGGGGGAAGCAAAGAGAAAACCAGCAGAGCCAAAACAGCATGGCTGAAGTGTCATCCTCACCACGTAGTTATTCAATTTATAATTCTTATCCACATGAGAAATTTACAAAATTTTCCAGTGCTACATAGCAAATAGGAAATCAAGCTCAGGCTCAGCTTAGCCTGAATCCTACTCCTCATGTCATGGCAGAGCCAACTATAGACTGATGTGGCCAGAGGAAGGAGAGAGAAAGGAAAAACCTAAACCAAGACTTCTCCCCACCTCTTTCCAGCCCTGGAGTTATAGGCTGCATGCCCGGTCCTTAACCCTTTCCCACACCACTTCCCAGAGTCACCATCTTGTCTTGCTCAGACGGACAAAGTACCTAGGAGATCCACTGAATCTGGATTTTTCTCTGAGATATAAGCAAATCTTTAGTTTTCTCATGTATCTGAAACTCATCAGCTCCTATACTCGCTGACTTTTCTTACTGAAAATGAACAATGAAAGGACTGATAAGGGTCAGAGTCATGGATAAGAGGTTGGTACCCTCCCTTTATTTCTCTTTGTTGCTGGGATTAAAACTCTTTATAAAATTGAAATTGCTCTGTGGTAGATATAATGGATAGGCACTCAACATCCATTCCACCCTCCTCCTGATACATCTTCCTGTACTTCAAAGCCTTAAAAGCTACGAAAAGCACAGCTGACCAACAACTAGAGCTCTAGATGTGATTTTGGTTTGATCCATCCAATGAACTTGTGCAGAATCTGAAGGGTAGAAGGGGTGGAGGCCATGCTGCTGCTTTCTGTTGCCATTCCCACTCTTTCTGCAGATAAGCACATCAGGGAGGTTCAGCAAAATGCCCCAAAATGTGAAAAGCAGGCCCAAAATTTTCAATCACAGAAAAGGCAGGCTGGTGTTATTCTGAGATTAGTGTAATGACTGGAGCAAGCCCACACAGCTAGGCAGCTGGGAAGTTCTGAAGTTCCAGCTGCACAACTAAAATTTATTCTGTCCTAGCTCAGGCTTGATGTCAACAATGGCAATTTTTTTCTTCATCTTTCATATCAATGATAATTCTAAGACAATTATAGCAATTCCAGAAATTTCCCAGTTAGTTTGTACCCATCTTTGTCAGCTCCATCCAGAGAGATTGAATATTCTTGAGTATTACAAGAATACTAAAGATGCAGGGACACTCCCACTAGCTCAAGATAGGCTTGCCTGGATTTCTCTACCTGGCCATACCTTCCCTTCATCCCCAAGGCCCCAAGACAGACTGAGGACTTTAGCCCACTCTCATTCTCAAACAAGGCTGGATGGAAGATAGCGACCAATCACATTATATCCATATTTGCATTACTGTGAGTTGGTGTTACTGGATTTGACTTTTACATAGCTGCATTAGCAGAGGTCTTGTTACTAGCTTTGTAGGACTTCAGAGAATGAGAATGGGCATCCATTTTGCCATGTGAATCATAGCAGGCACAATATGGTTAGTATAAAAGATTGTAGTAATGACAACCCCATCACTAGGCTTCATCACGAGTTCTACCTGCAGGAGAACCAATTTCCTTGCCTCTTCCTTATTCTCTTTTGTATTCCCATAATTTCTCCAACCTTGTTAGGATTCTTGCCCAAGGAAAGAAGCAAGGCAAACTCCTATTTTAACTATTCTTCCAAAAATATTCACGGGAACATTCATGAAGGGATTTTGCTCACATATTTTCCTCACATAATCATTATAACTCATAGCCATCAGTCACTCTTGGTTTTATACTTTAGTGAGGTACATTGACTCACATGTATATTAGGTTAAAGCATATGAAGTTGCTTTTTTTGTAGGGTAAAAATGGTGAAACATTGGCAATTTCATATGGTTCACCCTACCACTTTATAGATTTTTTTGTAATCTAGGCTGTGGACCATATATAATATTATCTACGTAGTTCCAAAGAACTGGAACTTACAAAAGAATTTCTGACAAATATTTCTATATTAGTAAGATGACTTAGCACAGCTAGAGCATTTTATTTATCCTTGTATCTCTTAAAATACTTATCATAATATCTTACATATCGAGCTTCTCAATACATGTCTATTGAATGAAAGAAGATTGTGGTTATTTATTTTTATCTATACCTTGTTCTTCAAAGGACTTAAGGTCTCAATTTAGAGACTAATACCCAAAAGGACAAATACCCAAAAATTGCACACAATAATTTCAAAAGAAATTTTTGAAGGGGAGAGACTCAACCATTTAGAAAGATTAGAATCATAATCAATTCAAACTTCTAAGCTACTCTACCCATCCAGAATGGCCCATCAAACACCTCTACTTGTTTAAGTGTCCCAAACTTCAGGGTTATCAAACAGGCTGAAATTATCGTCTGTTACTTTAGGGTTGGGGCCAATCTGGACCAACTCCCAAGTCTGAGAGGTGGAAGACAAAGTGGAAGCATCCCTCACTTGGACTGAATTGACTCACGGAGAACCTACAAAGCATCGAAAGATGGGTGGATGGATTCAAGGATGCAGAAACAGATAAAAAGAATAGATAAATGCATGGATAGATGGAGAGAGAGACAGATAGTATGCTCGTGTAAGGAAGAAAATGAGGAACAGTAAGATATGATGCACGTCTCTTGTTCTCTACATACGTGTATATACACTCTTGTCTCCAATCTGCACAGAGCTTTCTTCAAGAATAACAATAGTAATTATTATTATTATGTGTAGTATCCATTTGCCAGCTAAAGTACCAAAGTCCAATTCCACTGAGCACATTTCTCCTGCTAAAAAACAGGCTGAACCCTGATGATTACTAAATAAGAACATAATTAATTATTTCTTCAACTGAATAGTCCTGAATTCTACCACAAATCAATCAGTTCTTCTAGCCTAAGAAGCTCTGACTCTATTTTAGCTCAATGAAAACAAAATCAATGAAGGCCAATTATAGCCCATCTCGTTAGAGTATGCAAATGGTGTGCCATACAAATGCTCAGTCATTGCCTCAGGAGACTCAGAGAAGGCTGGGGGAGCCAACTGTGGGCTGCTGCTGGCCCCTAGCTGCTCAGACAACAAGACTAGTTGGCCATACCTAGAGTTTGCATGTGGGAGGGCCAAGGCTAAGCTTCCTTCCTTTGTTATTTTAACAAATCCGTATTTAAAAGCTTCTATGCAGAAAGCATCATGTTGGATCATCAGGGTACTGGAGATAAGTCTAAGGGCAGATAGCTGATGTTCAGGGTTATCTCTTTCTAGTATAATAACATTGTGCATCTGAAAGCTGGTTTCTTTATCATTCATAAGACGGCAGCCTGATTATGTAGTACCTAGAGATTTCTGGGCTAGGGTAACATTATGTCACAAAGGGCCAGGTGAGCCTCAGGGTTGATAAACTCCCCAGGATCCCTGACATCCACCACAACCCAGCCATAGGGCTGAAATTTCTACTACTGCTATCACTCTTTGGGGCTGTTTTTGCATCTGTAGAGAGCTCCTATTAAAACACAAGGGCATCAGATGGAAAGAATAGGTCTCAAAACCACTGTTTCCCAAACCTCAGGCATTTGCACACCATATCTCCACTTTTTGCATATCAGAGTACTACCTGTAGTATTACAGCTTATTTACCATATTTCATCAAATCCAAATTGCCCTGACCTTGATCTTTCTTGATTTGACCACAGCCAAAGTTTATACTGACAGTTTATACCACTAGGCCATGGGCTTCATAAGATGACACTAATTGTTGATGCACCATGAGTTTAGAGTCATTAAAATACTGGGAGAAAATGTGCATCTTTAGAATCTATGAGATAGAGTAATATGTTTTTTCTTCAAATCAATTCACTTTTTAATTGATAAATTTATTTTCTTCTTATTTTAAATAAATTTCTTTTTTAAAAGAAAATATTTTTTTCACTGCATTTGAAAACCCGTATCATTGGCATAAATAAAAGGGAACTGCATAAATAAATGCAATTAGAATAGTTTTAAAAATTAATTCTAGCTAGTATAGTTAATCAAGGTGTACATTTTTATTAATGCCCCTTTTTAGTGTGTATATTATACTTCTATAAGAAAAGTCTAGGAAATACCTCTAGCTCCCAAGGCTTTTATCCTACACTTACTTTGTTAAAAAGGAAGATCCACAGCTGTTAAAGGATTAAAAATACACTAGTACCAAAATGAAGCTTTCTTCTTGACTGAATCAGATTTGAAAAGAAGTTGAAAAGGGAATAATAATTTTTAGTCTACATGATTCAATGTTATGTAATGATGCCACATTCATATGCCACCTGAAATGTTCTCCCTCATACCCGTAGCATGGTGCTACTCGGTAAGAGACAATGAAGAACCACCATTAACTCCTTTAGAAAGAGTTTATCAGAATTAATAAACTGATGGGGCACCTGGGTGGCTCAGTCAGTTGAGTACTCAGGTCATGATCTCACCATTCGTGGATTCGAGCCCCACATCAGGCTCTGTGCTGACAGAGCTGGAGCCTACTTTGGATTCTGTGTCTCCCTCTCTCCCTCTCCCCCCGTCTCTCAAAAATAAATAAATATTTTTAAAAAATTAATAAACTGTCAATTTGGAAAGCCAAGTAAAAGATCCTAGGTAATCTGACAAAGTAAAGGTAAGTTTAGACAGATATGTGGGGGTGGGGTAGTCCCAAGATAAGAAGAGCCGTCACAGAGAAAGCAGTCCAAGGGAAAATGTCCAAGTGGGCTAGGGGGCACTGAACTGCTGGAGAGAAGCAACATAAATGTCTGGGCATCTGAGGAAGAGACATTCTGGGATGCGCCCATGGAAAAAGGAGACAAAGAGTAATTAGGAGGAATAAGAAACGAATCTTGCCAATTTAGTAATTTTGGCCTCATTATCAGAATTCCCACTGAAATGGGCACTGTTTTTCATTTACTGTTGTCAGAGCATTGCTCCTTCACTGAACCAAGGCACAGAAGGTTCTATGACAACACAGGAAAACAATGTATACCCTGCATTACTATGATGATTTGTTCAGAAAACAAGCCCTCCCTTCTGGTGTTTAATCACTGTTATTTTAGTTCTATTTTGGTCCAATTCTCTTAATACCAATATATACCAACCCCCTCATGCTCTCCTCTGGAAAATTTGAAGAACAAATGGTTCTTCACAATAATCCTTCTTCTACTCTAGCTGCCTCTTTTCTGAACAAACAACCCACTCCCTTTAACCAGAGATGCAGCTACTGAGAGAGATACAGATCACTTAAGATGCAAAGCCTGTGTTTTCCAAGTCAGTGTAATCTGGAAGCCACTCTTCTTCTTTTTTTTTTTTTTTTAATGTTTATTTATCTTTGAGAGGGAGAGACGGAGAGACAGAAGGCGTGAACGGGTGAGGAGCAGAGAGAGAGGGAGACACAAAATCTGAAGCAGGCTCCAGGCTCTGAGCTGTCAGCACAGAGCCCGATGTGGGGCTTGAACTCATGAACCATGAGATCATGATCTGAGCAGAAGTCAGATGCTTAACCCACTGAGCCACCCAGGCGCCCCTGGAAGCCGGTATTTTTAACCAAGAGACGTAGGAGTGGAGAATTTAACCATTTACTCCCACCATTGGTCTCTCTCACGTTTTTTATTCCATTTATCATCTTGTGCTTCTTTCCTTGAACCTACTCAACTCTTTTAATGTACAGCAACCAAAATTGGTAATTATATTCTAAATAATGGTTGATCAATGCCAAGTGTATGCTTGCCCTTTCCATGTCATACTCCTATTAATACATCTCTCAGTCATGTTCCCCCTTTAAATAATAGCATTACAAATCGCTGACTCATGTTCATTTACAGTCCACAACACTTCAGCCAATTGTTTTAGGACCCTTGGATGCAAATCACTGGTGCCTGCACATTGAGATACAGATCTTAAATTATCTTCCCCCCAAGTCTTCTTTTTCAAACCTTTTCATTCTCCTAAAGTATGCATTACCTATTTCCAGAGCCGCATTCACTTGATCATGCAGAAAGGCTTTTTTAAAAAGATATCAAATGCCCTGTGGCCTTTTGATGTCATCCCTGAGTCTCTTTCTTCCCTATGTAATTAAAGGACAACACTCTGCTTTATTCTTCTTGCTCCTGCTAGGGTAAAAAGAAAAAAAAAATGTTCTATTTCAACTTTAGAAGTTGCATCTCATTTCCTGCTTTAGTAATTCTGACCTTACTTTTATGAACCTTTGTACAGGTATTTGTCCTTAAAGGTTCAGCTTTCTCTAAAATCTTTTTTTCTATTTCACAAGCTTATGTAATTCTTCTATAAGTCAATTAGACTTTTTTCCTATCTTTCCAACTTTCTTAGCATGTATGTGAACCTATCCTTCCTCTTTCCCTTGACAAAGTTCTGATCGTGCACTTTAAGAAACCTAATCTCAGGGCGCCTGGGTGGTTCAGTCGGCTAAGTGTCCATCTCTTGGTTTCAGCTCTGGTCATGATCTGTGTTTCATGGGTTTGAGCCCACTTCGGGCTCTGCTCTGTCAGCACAGAGCCTGCTTGGGATTCTCCCCCCCCCCCCCCCGCCCCATCTCTCAAAATAAACTTTTAAAAAATAAAAAAAAAAAATCTAATCTCATGTTTAAGTAATTAGATGAAACAGAGATGAAAGGAAGGAGCCCAGTTGGGGAGAAAGTGCCTTAACAAAACATGTCACATGGTCACTTTAACTTGAAGTATCTTCTTCCTTTACGTCCTCAATACTTCCCTTTTCTTTTTTTTTTTTTTTTTTTAATTTTTTTTTTTTCAACGTTTATTTATTTTTGGGACAGAGAGAGACAGAGCATGAACGGGGGAGGGGCAGAGAGAGAGGGAGACACAGAATCGGAAACAGGCTCCAGGCTCTGAGCCATCAGCCCAGAGCCTGATGCGGGGCTCAAACTCACGGACCGCGAGATCGTGACCTGGCTGAAGTCGGATGCTTAACCGACTGCGCCACCCAGGCGCCCCAATACTTCCCTTTTCTAAAATATCTTCAAGAAAGGTATTCCACATTGCTTCCATCCGACCAATCCAAATTTGCCCTTACCACTCTTCTTTCTCCTCATAAACTAAATTCTCTGCTTGCACCAGGGCCCATTTCCTCCTATAATGTCCTCAGCACAGTAAGAATGAAACCTAGGTCAGTAGTATCTGTACTAGAACTCCAAAGTGTATTCAATACTATTCTGTGACCACTTCCCAACACCCCATTGTCAATACATTAATTAGTCTAAACCACCCAAATAACTGCAGTAGCCCCGATTACCGGCCTGCCTTACCTCTCTACAGTCCATTCTCCATACAGCAGCAGCATGTTCTTTTTAAAATATAAATTGCATCATGTCGATCTTTTGCTCTTAATGTCCTGTTGGCTTCCCTTTACATCCAAAATAAAATCAGACTCCTTCCTTATCATGGCCTACAAGACCTTCCATCATCTGACCACTCTCCTTCCTGCTTATTTGGCCCCAGGGCCTTTGCACTTGTTGCCCACTGTTTAGAACACTCTTTCCCTTCACATCTTTATCTGCTTAAGTGTCATCCCTCATTACATTCACCTTAACTTGCTTTATTTTTCTTCATTCCAATGACAACCACCTGACATCACATTTATGATCCATGTGTACATTTGTTTAATATGTCTCCTGACTAGAATATAAGTTCTGTGAAGGCAGGGATTTAGTCTGTTCTGTTCTCTGCTGTATTTCCAGCAACTGAAAGAGTGCCTGGCATACAGCAAGTACTCGAAAAGAATTTCAGAATGGTTAAACGGTGGAATAATCTCTGATCTTTTTACTTAGTAATTGATCACATTCTTTCAGGTACACAAATGAACACCGGATGAGAATAGATTGTTTGGAACTCATGTCTTTGCTCCTATCGGAAGTCTCATACAGAAGATAAGTATTTGACTTTATAATGATAATGCAGCTTAGAAATGTCTGTTGCGGAACACTACTCTGAGTCATTCATTGCAAGCTCACTGGGGAAAATAATTTGCAGTTTATCTACAGAAGAAAGTTTTACTTTGCTCACTACTCTTTGCAAAGGTCAAAAAGGACAGCATCAATCAAGGTTCAGGAGGGGTAATAAATGCTGAGGAAACAGGTATTCTGGATTGAATTATGAAATCTAAGAAAGCATGTTAAGTACTGAAAAAGAAGGCTAGAGTAATGATATTACTGGGAGAATGTGTTCCTTCTCTTGTGCACACAGCCACATCTTCCAGTGATTTGAAAAATTCCAATTTAGAAGTCACTTGTGAATTTCATTTTAACATGGGGTGTGTTCTAAATAAAAGCTTGAGGGAAAAGAAATTGTCTGTGATAGATATGGGCTGTTTTCATAAGCATTCTTGTAAAAAAAAAAAAAAAGATGGGGGGCGCCCAACAGTAAATAAAAAATACTTCTTCTAAATCACAAAATCCCTGTTGTTTCCCAGTGTTTCACCACCATTAAAAATCAAGATGTGGGGGCACCTGGTTGGCTCATTTGGTTAAGCGTCCAACTCTTGATTTCCGCTCAGGTCATGATCTCAGGTTTGTGAGTTGCAGCCCATGTCAGGCTCCCCACTGAAAGCATGGAATCTGCTTGGTATTTTCTCTTTCTGCCCCTCCCCCGCTCATGTACATGTGTGGTTGCAGATGCGCTACGTCTCTCTCAAAGGAAATAAATAAAATTTTAAAAAAAGATGTGATCTATTTAGCAATTATTCATTCATGCATTCCATTATTCAGTGGTAAAAAAATAATTCCTGTACATTTACTATGTCCGTAGTACTAGGGAAACAGCATTAATGGCAGTGGGAGGGGGAATGAAAAGAAGGTTGGAAGACATGTTCCCTGACTTCACAGAGATCACATGGAGATAACAAATTACATTGTGTTCGTCAATTAGACTTTAATCACTATTGCTCTGAGGTGCTCTTGTTAAAAAGAGAGTTGATTATGGGGCGCCTGGGTGGTTCAGTGGGTTAAGCATCCAACTTCGACTCAGGTCATGATCTCATGGTTCCTGAGTTGGAGCATCCATCAGGCTCTGTGCTGACAGCTCAGAGCCTGGAGCCTGCTTCAGATTCTGTGCCTCCCTCTCTCTCTCTGCCCCTCCCCCACTTGTGCTCTGTCTCTCTCTTCCTCTCAAAAATGAATAAATGTTAAAAAAAAAAAAGAGAGAGAGAGAGAGTTGATTATGATCCAAGCATCCAGGAATGACCGAAGGGTCTGAAGAGAAACAATCTAGGCACTTATCTGACCATGACCATGGAGAAGCAATGGTTTTCCAAGTATATTACAAAATAAACAGCTCCTTTAAATTCATCGTTACTAAACATGCTTGTCTGCTTGTGAGAATTTGAGTTCTTATTATATTTTAATGAGATTTCAATGGGTGTGGGACTTTTAAATAGAATTCAAGGACAGGGACTGCTTTTACCAATGATATTTAAATTGCCATTTCTCTATGCATATCTGGTATTAGCGAAGTGCTGGATTCTAAATAATTCAGTTTCTATGTTAGAGTTCACTGAAATTAGTCATGGGATCAAGATAAAGGTGAGTGCCTTCCTGCACTGCAGAAGCTGGAAAGATAACTCCATTTCCCTGACTGGTGTGAACATGCATTTGGGGCAAGACCCAGGTTCAAATCTGAGCTAAGGAACGAGGGAGATAATCATTTTGCTGCTGCAGATTGAGCAGAAGACCTTGGCTCTGGAGGCAACAATGATTGAGTCAGCCTCCTGACCCCTAAATTTTGGCCCAGGTGGTACATTTCTGAACCAACAGTGTAGGCAGTGGCTTCCAGACCCAGACTCACAGCTAAGGTCACGTGACCCTGGAATCAAGAGAGGCTTCCTGATTCCCCAGCTTCCTGATGGTGCTGAAGTCATAGTTCCTTGGCCAGGCCAGTTTGGGTTGTCATTTTGGTAACGGTCCCTGGAGAGCCAGCCAGCACCTGCTCCTCCAGTCCTTCCGACAATGTTGTAAGCACACTTATCCCCCATGTTACATCTCTTTCTGCTTCAAATAGCTGAAGTGGTTTCTCCTATATCCACCCAAGTCCTGACCGACAGATCTCCTAACCATAACTGTTCCCAGGTATTATCTTAGGCAAAACTGGATAGCCTGCGTTTTTTCCACCTGTCTATAGAAAACATTCTCTGAGTCTTATCTAAATACTACTTTGGTGGTATTTTAAGGTCTTTTTTCTTTTTATACTACTTTAATGACTCCTGAAAAAGAACATAAAATCCCTTTTATGTCTCCTGGTCCTCTCTCCTCCAATTTGAGTCAGCATCCATTTCCTGGTCATGGTAAGCTCCTTGAAGTGGATCTGTTAATGCAAGGGTAATAAATACAAGACGTGCCCTGAAAACATTGGAAGGGGGCGGGGAGGGACAGGTGGGAATCAAGAGACTCCATTTTTACTTCAGTACAAATTATTTTGTTTAAAAACTCTGCACCTGAGAAACATCAAAATCTATGATTCCATACTTAGGTTGGTTTTGTTTTGTTTTGTTTTGTTTGAAGTATGGTTGACACACAATGTTACATTCATTTCAGATGTACAACATAGGGATTCAACAAGTCTGTATGTTATGTTATGCTCACTGTAAGTGTAGCCAACATTTGTCACCATAGAATACGACTGCAATACCATTGACTATACTCCCTATGTTGTACCTTTTTTAGGATTCCATACTTAATTTTAAGATAAAACACAGAGATAATGTAGCCAAACCTTCCAAAGCTGAGAAAATGAGGCAATTAGTTCTTTGCAATATTTTTGAAGATTTCTTAAGTGTTTTTTTATTTATTTATTTTGAGCGAGAAAGATAGAGCATGAGCAGGGGAGGGGTACAGAGAGGGAGAGACAGAATTCCAAGAAGGCTTTGTGCTGTCAGCATAGAGCCTGACATGGGGCTCGAACGCACAAACCGTGAAATCATGACTTGAGTTGAGATCAAGAGTCGGATGCTTCACTGACTGAGCCACCCAGGCGTCCCAGTTCTTTGCAATTTTTAAATCAAATGCCACCTTCCAACATGGAGCAAAATAATAATAATAATAATAATAACAATAATAACAATAACAAAAACATAATCATAACAATTGCTCCTACTTGTTGAGAGCATATGTTGTGCAAGACTGTATGCTACATCGATGATTATTTCCAAACCTCCCATCACCCCTGAGACAGTTCCTTATGATACATGAAAAAACTGAGGCACAGAGAAAGTAAATTGCCCACGGTTTTACCTCTGTTTAACTCTAAAAACACTAATCCTTCCAGTATATTCATTCAATCCATCATCGAATAAATCTCTTTTGAGCACCTCAAAGAGGCTGTCCTTCCCAGGGGGCCATGCCTTCCATGGGCTAACACAGGAGATCAAGTTTTGAGTAGGTTGGACACAGTTCTATAGCCCAACTGCTTGTTGAAACAGAAGATGGTTGGTCATGCTCACTGCGGTTGCTTAGGAAACCTCATGTGAACAGCTCTCAAGACATCAGGGACCATCTCTTTTAAAGACCACCCTGCTTTGGTTCTGACTTTTTCATTTTGTTTTTCGTGCCTGACTTTGCAATCCAGCACTGCCATCTATTTGCTATGTCAACTTGGGCAAGTTTTTTAAACTCTCCGAGCCTGTTTCCTCATCCCTAAAGTGATTATGATAAAATTGCCTACATCACAAGGCTCATCATAAAAATTAAATATAAGACGGTAAATGGAGTACGTAGATAGTAATGGCCGGTAGTAACACAACAGGCTGTTGTTGCCATTCCTGCTATTCCTCCTGCAGCACCACACAACATTACCAGTACACAGAGTTGTTACCATTTACTAGAGTATGAGAAAATCTTGAGGCATGCTCTTCTCAAAGTGAGAAGGCCACAGGAACAGATTGTAACTCACTCACTTCAGTCTGACTTGATGTAAAGCTTAGTTTACAGACACAAGAGAGTTCCTGATGTTCAAATTCAAGAGTTACTATAGTTTGTTTTGATAGTCCACACCTATTTCTTTTTGTTTTTTTATGTTTATTTATTATTGAGAGAGAGAGAGAGGAAGGGAGGGAAGATGAGGGAGAGAGAAAATCCCAAGCAGTCCCCGTGCTATCAGCACAGAGCCCTACATGGGGCTCAATCTCATGACCCTGAGATCGCCCCCACACCAATTTCTATCTTCCCAAATCAGAAGTGTTTCAGTGCATTCCATTGGTCTCTCAAAAGATAAGTCCTTTCTAATAGACTGTATTATACCACCCGGATCCCAACTGCAGGACTGAAAGATTTATTCCTCCAACTGCTGGCCCTGCTACCCCCTCCAACAACTGTCAGCTCTCAGCCCTTGGGAATTGCCCTCGGCTGGCTGAATGTAACTGCCATAACCAAAGTCTTACCCTCTTCCCAGGGTCAATGTGGAGACATGAAAATCCATGCTGGATATTTTACACTTTAAATCTGTAAAGCAGCTAGAAAATGGTTCTCATAACTACAGTACGATAGCAACAGCTCCAAAGGGCTATTGCAGATGCAAAGCTTTCCATGGGGTCAGTCACATCATGGCCCAACCCCTCTCCAGCACGTGTCAATCCCAAGAGCCTGCTCTAATCAACTCCTTGCATAGTACTAATCGGAGATATCCACTTCCCAGGAATCCAACCTGCAGCATCCATTCTATGAGTGTAAATTCCAAGTTTGCTACATGTCAAAACTGCTATCTTTGCAGGTATCAATCCCAGCTCAACACGGAGGGCACCTCTGCGGCTTCTGTACTTCCCCATGAGCTGTATATGCCTCAGGGTTTCTGTCCCTCTTATGGATGCTCTGTTGTTGAAGGGCTTCCAGAGCAGTCTGGAATAAGACTGGTATAAGAACTTTAGTACCGGGGCACCTGGGTGGCTCAGTCAGTTAAGCATCTGACTCTTGATTGTGGCTGATGTCATGATCCCAGAGTTATGGGGTTGAGCCCTGCATTGGACTCTACACTGAGCTTCCTCCTTAATAGCTTTTTCCCCCCACCATTACTCATCCATAGGACTGAGGTAGACATGTTCAAATAATGTTCCTCCCAAAACTTACTCTGGGCTCATTTAGGGATTGGGCTCATGAAGCCTGGTTCCTACCTCGCTCGGGATGAGTCCTCTTTATACAGATAGACCTATACAGATAGCCTTCTGTCAGGCCTGCTGAACTCAAGCTACCAACACAGCTGATGCTCATGTGACTTGTTCAGTCCACAGGATTTATCATTAACTACTTAATGTTGTTTTCTGGTAGGAGGTGAGCATAAATATTCACCTTATTTTTTTTCTTTTTTTTTAATGTCTTATTTATTTTTGAGAGAGAGAGAGAGACAGAGTACGAGCAGAGGAGGGGCAGAAAGAAAAGGAGACGCAGAATCCACAAAGCAGGCTCCAGGCTCTGAGCTGTCAGCACAGAGCCCGACATGGGGCTCAAACCCATGAACCATGAGATCATGACCTGAGCCAAAGTCAGACGCTAAACCAACTGAGCCACCCAGGCGCCCCAAATATTCACCTTCTAAGCAGAGAATTGTAATTCAGCCCACTTTGTAGCTGCAATTTTAAAAAGAATGAACAATTTCTAGTTCCTTTGAAACCAAAAGAATTGCCTTAGCAGCAAAATTTACCCCTGGGAGGATGAATTCCGCACATTTATTAGCTGATCTGTGTAGTTTCCAGCTGCCCAGTAAGGAGGACATGCCATAAATTTGCTTCGCTGCCCAGGGCAGGTACTTCGAGCATGTCTCTCTTCTCCTTGAGCTTAAACCTGGCCTTAGTTGTGTCTGCTTCCTGCTCTCACCTGTACCACAGTACTGGAAGCAGGTTAATCCTCAACTCCAGGATTACTTTCCCTAGTGCAGAACGTCAGTAGATGTGTCAGAGAAGAGAAGAGAAGAGAAGAGAAGAGAAGAGAAAATTGGGCAGGTTTGTGCGTACAAGATTGGTTTACATTTCCGCTGTTCCCACTGCTGGTCACACTTTTATGCTGTGCTGACAGCTGTCCATGGTGTCTCTTTCAAAGTGGAGTGAGCACCCCTGGTTCTCAGCCAAGGAGAGCAGATAGCACTTGGAGGAAAGAATAAACCATATCCCGGAGGAATCCCAGGAAGAAACTTACTAGTTCTGAAGAAATCCTGGCTCAGCCATTTTTTAACATAAATCAGATTTTAATCCTCAAGAATTTATCAAATGGATATTTTACACTTTAAATCTGTAAAGCAGCTAGAAAATGGTTCTCAGAACTACAGTACGATATCAACAAAAGGATGATTTCAGCTCAGGAGGAAAAAATGATCGCATAAACTGAGCAGAGAAAGAATTACCAAGCTTACTACATCATAGCAAAAATGAATGAAATGGCTCTCCTATTATTAATAATGATACTATTCATACCTACTATTTATTGGGTACCAACTAGGTACCAGGAATTATGCTAAATT
This sequence comes from Lynx canadensis, assembly GCF_007474595.2. Lineage (NCBI taxonomy): Eukaryota > Metazoa > Chordata > Mammalia > Carnivora > Felidae > Lynx > Lynx canadensis. Next base: position 137,458,113 of record NC_044306.2, read on the forward strand.
GCTTACATTAGCTCATTTAACCCTAAGAATCAAACTACAGTGAAGAAATTGTGCCCCTGTTCACAGATAAGGAAACAGAAGTTTGCAGGGATTACATGGATTGCCCCAGGTTGTGTAGCTAAAAAGCAATGGAAAAAGGGATTCTGATAAAGGACTATCTGACTCTGCCCTTAACATCTTTTTTTTTTCTTCTTTTCTTGGGGAGGTTCTTTTTCGTTCTGTTTGTTTTTTTCATTTTGCCCTTAACTTTGATTCATCAGCTATTGACCACTTTTCATACTTTCTCGACAAAAACCAGGAGAGGCATCCTACACTCAGCCCACTCTCCTCTTCTTCTAGAAGAATCTGTGCCAGGGCCCGCCCATCCTGAGAGTCCATCAGAGCACAACACGCTTAATTCCTGAGGCCTCCTGTCTGCAGACCCTCCCGAGGACCAGCCTGGCTTCTCCGCAGGAGGATGCCACGCTCACAGATCCCTTCCCTCGAATTCAAAGGCTTCCCTCTAAATCAAGGCCGCTTCAACCCGGATGCACCTCTCAGAGCTTCCAGGCCTGTTTCATCAATCAGCCATTCCCTCTTAATATTGGAGGCAAATACATCGGAGGTTCCCACTTATTTTCCACCTTTGAAATTTTCTTTTTTTTTTTATTTTTTTAAATATTTATTTATTTTGAGAGAGAGAGAGAGAGAGAGCGCGCGCGCGCGCGCGCGCGCGCGCGCGCGCGGGGGAGGGGCAGGGAGAGAGGGAGACACAGAATTGAAGCAGGCTCCAGGCTCTGAGCTGTCAGCACAGCTCCATTCTGGACTTCAACTCACAGACCACGAGATCATGACCTGAGCTGAAATCAGATGCTTAACCAACTGAGCCACCCAGGTGCCCTCCATCTTTGAAATTTTCAATAAAGCCCAAATCTCATTTTTTTAACATTTTTTTAACGTTTATTTATTATTTTTGAGAGACAGGGAGAGACAAAGCATGAGTGGGGGAGGGGCAGAGAGACAGGGAGACACAGAATCCAAAGCAGGTTCCAGGCTCCAAGCTGTCAGCACAGAGCCTGATGCGGGGCTCCAACCCACAGACTGCAAGATCATGACCAGAGCCGAAATCAAGAGTTGGGTGCTTAACTGACTGAGCCACCCAGGCACCCCAAGCCCAAATCTCATTTTGAATTGAGGGCAAACTCCTTCTGACTCAAAGGTTTACTTGTATATTTTTATCTTCTTAGATACTCCCTAAACACGCAGTTATTTGCATGGCATTTCACAGCTATGGGTATTTTATTTTCATTAAAAAAGGAATGTCTGGGAGCGGATCATCTCCACTCTGAAATGACATCTGTCCTTGTATTCTCATGGCCTCTGTATCTGTCCCTTTAGCACTTGGCTTATGCTGTCTTTTCTGCAGCTATCTGGAGACTTCACTCACCAGCCTACTCCAGGTAGAAAGCTCACTGAGAGCAGATTTGTTTTGTTAATCTTCCGTCCTTGTAGGCTCTTTACATTGGAAGTGCTCAAAAAAAGTTGTTGAGCTGAATTTTATCTTTCTCTTATACATAAACAAAGTCCAGAGAATATCCATCCTCTAGAGTGACCAATTCATCCTGGTTTACCAGAGATTTCATAGGGTTTGGCACTGAATGTCGCATGTCCTGGGAATACCTGGATGGCTGGTCACCTACCACCCTCTCTCGCATATGTACACCTTCCTAAAGGGCTTCCCACTAGTCTGGGGGAATACTCCAAGGCAAAACCAAAATCATCACATGTACACATTTGGACTTTTCTGAGACACATAAAACAGAATCCAACATAGGTGTAGAGACGTAATTAGCTACCAGATAAACTTCAAAAGAATACAGGATTTTATCCCTAAAGATATTTCTTTTCTGCTTCTTTTAAAGAACTTCGTAGTTATATCATAACTGCTGAGGATGCAATTAGAGGGGTAAAATGATAACGGAAGGAAGCCAGACCCTCAACATGTACCGTCATCTCTTAGAACACCAGTGCAATGTGAGCTAAACTGCACCTGTGTGATTTTAGCAGCATACTGTGCACATGTTTAAAAAAAAATCAATTTTTCTTAAGAGCCAAAGGGTTAAGGAGAGGTCGCAGGCACAATTGAAGAGCCTAAAAGCCAGATATTATTTTTGAGAGACTATAATAGCCTGGTGATCAGTTCAAGAAAATCACAGTCATTCAAGATGATGTCTTACATGTACTGGCTTCTCTGTAAAATGAATTTACCTTTTCATTATTATTTACTGAGTGAGCCAGTATTTCATTTGTATGGATTTTATCCAGCAACTAGAGGGGGGAAAAAAACACAGAAAATCTAATAAAAAGATGAAGCTGCTGTACAATATTTTGAGTCTGTATCCTGTCTTTTGAGGTCACATTTCTGTCTTTTTTATGATGTTCATTTTAGAAAATAAAAAAAAAAGTATACATATGGACATATGCATTTTATGTATTCCAATGGACAGTAAATTCAACCTGACAAGCACAGAGATATACTTATCAGGAATGATAATGACAGAATAGTGGCAAAAAGAGATCACAGTCTCACAAACAGGTTGGTATCATTGGTTTATCATTTGAGTAATAATGTAGAATCTTGTCTGCCTGGGACAGGCATTTCATTTCTACTATTTCCGGATGGGTGGTGGGGGTATAATACGGTTAGATTTGGCACACGGTACCATTCCCCACGCAGAAAGTTGAACCCCTAGAAAACATGTTCGTTAGCAAGTCTCTGCTCTTGAAAGGGACCTTCACTAAACCCCCGACGTTTCCATTTCTCATCATCTACTATTAATTCCTGGGTGATAGAAAGCTTCACAGTTACACATCTTGTTTATAATATCATTGCATCGCACTGCCATCCAGATCAGAGTTCACTAAAAGGTCTTTTAAAATTAAAATCTCTTCTGCAATCATTTTCCAATCTGTGCACCCCTAAGAGGTTACAGAGTCACTGCAAAGGGTCTATGACTCTATTTTGGATTTTCCCAAGCAATAGATACTGAAACTATAGCTACTGGAAGAAACCCAAGTGTCCAATGACAAATGCGTAGATAAGCAAAATGTGGTATATACATACAATGAGATATTATTAAGTCTTTAAAGGAAATTCTGAGATGTGCTATAATATGCATGAACCCTGAAGGCATTGTGCTAAGTGAAATACACTCATCACAAAAGGACAAATACTGTATGATTTCACTGATACGAGGTAGAGTAGTCAAACTCATAAAGATGAGAAGCAGAATGGTGATTCTCATAGGCTAGGGGCCCTGGGAATGGGAATTATTGCTTAATGGGTATAGAGTTTCTGTTTTACAAATGAAAAGAGTTCTGGAGATGAATGGTGGTGATAGTCACACAACATTATGAACGTATTTTATACCATTGGACTGTGCAATTAAAATGGTTAAGACAGCTGGGGCGCCTGGGTGGCTCAGGTCATGATCTCATGGTTCACTAGTTCGAGCTGTGCGTGAGGCTCTATGCTGACAGCTCAGAGCCTGGACCCTGCTTCATATTCTGTATCTCCCTCTGTCTCTGCCCCCTTCCTCAAAAATAAACATTTAAAAAAAATTTTTAATGGTTAAGATGGCAAATTTTGTGTATTTTACCACATATAAAAAATTGAAGAAAAATACATGTAACTACCATCATACAAGGGTTTCAAACTTTTTAACACAAAAATAGTGTCCTCATACTAAAAAAAAGGTTGGGAACTGTCAGTCTAGTGGGAAAGTATGGGTGGGAACAGAAACTGGGTTTATATCCTACCTCAGACGCTAACTAGCTTTTGGAGCCTAAATAAGTTATTTGTCTTCTCTGTACCTTCTCTGCATCGGAAAAATGAGGACCGTGAAGGCAAGCTCATTGGGAAGCATAAAAGTACCCATCAAAGGAAATAGTTACGATTTATCCAGGTTCCTGCCCATTGCTAAAAACCATGACCCCAGATAGCCAATTAGCAATATTCGTCTCTCAATTATGAACCCCAATTTCACTGATTAGGGTTATTCATTCCAAGCCTATCCCTAATTGTCAATACTTGACCACATCGTGGTTCTCAATTCTTCAGCTGCTTTGCGAGCCATAGAAAGCTTACCTGTCAAATGACATTGCTTACAGCAGCCAGACACATGAGGTGATCTTCCCTGTTAATCAGTGAGCCATCTGGGTGTCGGTGCTACCGAGATGCCAAAGCTATGCAGGCAGCCCGGAACCTTATGAGTCCATCAAGAGAGAGCCAACAGTCAGTCAGTACCCTCAGCCTGCCGGACTACAGAGAACAGTTGGGCCCCGTGTCACTGAGGTGGGAAGGTGGGACAGACAGGTGTTTGCTTGTTTGCCACACTAGCTATTACAAAATCTTCAGGCCCTTATACCTATTGTTGATTTCCCCTAATTTGAGAACTCAAGCTGAATCCTAAATCTTACCTCCAACTGAGAATCAAAATTAAGCTAAAATCGACCATAAAATCTGCAGTAATTCTGAACAATGGTGATCACTGGGCAGCATAGTTGTTCACTTTAAAGCTAAGCTTAAGAAATTCAACACTAAATACCTATTTGAAACCACAGGTCTGTGGCCCATCTTGATAGATATAAAATAACATTACTGTTTTTATGAAATAACATTAAGGAGGAAAAATGGAATATAAAATGGTATTTTTAAGACAAAGTAATAGATTGACTCATTATAACTATGCAGAATGCTTATATGGACGTTAGTAAAGACAGATTATTTTGAATAAGAAAATGGTTTAATATTTATTATTTTTGGTAAAATCTGTTTACGGTCAGAAGAAAGTTAGAATGGAAGAAGAGATGTGCAGAAAGATTCACTACAACTTAAGTGCAGCCAGTTTTAAACAAGTGACCCTGTGATACTAGCCCATAAAAAAAGCTCCCTTAGAAACCTGTGACAGCCTCAGGGTCAAATGTCTAGAAGTCAGTGGCCATTTCATTATCTAAATCCAGTGGGTGCCATCCTAGACAGACGTTCCACCATTGCCTTTATTTTCGTTGTTCGTTGCTCTGCCCCCGGTTAGAAGCTGCGAGTTGGTAGAGAACCATAAGTGCAGCTCCACCGGAAATAGGTAAAACCCCCCAAATGTTTGGTCAGATGGTATTATCTATCAGAGCAAAGGGGTCACAAAGCCAATCATGAGAGAAGACTCTCTGCTATATGTTAATGTTGACCTTCTCTGGAGCAACGTGCTCTCTTTAGCTTCTACACATGTCTAATCACTAGGGAGTTGTCTAGCTACACGAATTTTTCACATTTGTCAGCTAAATCAGCGCTCCAAATGCACAATGCAGCACTTAGAAACATTATGTGAATTTATTAAATTCTCTGGAGGACTTTGGGTCCATAAAGCAGTAAATTGATTACAGGGAACCGAGGCCATAATATTTTCATCAGCAACAAAAGCAGCCGTGCTCCCATATTGTCCATGGCACGGGAAGAGGAAGTGTTCCTCACTTCACGTAAGCCGGCAGGCTGAGAATCACACAGCAAATGAGAAGGCTCTGGGATGCGCCGACATAATCTGTCATTTAATCAGTTTCTTTCAGGATGCCCGCTTTCCAGTGCACCAGTTATAAGAAAACATGTGAGAAATATAAATGGCCTCTTTCTACTCTGGATTTGCCTATGAAAGCTTTCAGAATTAGCCCTGGAGATGCTCTGCTCATTGACTTTACCGTGAAATTGCCTATTGACTTTGCTATCAAAATAAGGAGCATTAGTAGCAAGCCAGGAGGAGATGACGGGTCAATGTAGATGACATAATTTTGATCCTAAACATCCGTATATGTGGTTTGGTGACCGTGTGACTGACTACCAATACCCTCTCCAAAGAGGGAAGGGACAGTTCTAACAGTTCTAACTAGAATGCCTAGTATGCCAGGAATTACTATCGGTGCTTCCCCATGTTATCCTACTTCCAGTACTGCAAAACCTTATCAGCTAGGAACTGTAATTCCTGCTTTCAAGTGAGAAAACCAAGACTTAGAGTAGTTCAATAAACTGCCCCAAATCATAGAGCTAATAACATGTTTAAGTTGGGATCTGAACCAGAACTGTGTGTTTTCAAAGACGTCCTTTTTCTATGATCCCACTTCAAAATATTTGCTACTCATTTCTTCTAAAACTTTGACTCTTACAGAAGGTAACTGAGCATCCTAGCAGTTTGCCAAGTTATACATACCAGATTATTAAGAATCACTTTACGAGTTGTTTTTAAACGTAGTAATTTCTGTCCCTGCATGGGGCAAATTTCACCATGGGGCAAATTTTTGCACCTGCATGGGGCAAATTTCAATCTTTCTGGATGATGAGAAGGTAAATCTGGGGGCAATCATGTTCGTGTCTTGGCATGAGACGTGTCACTTTAGAACCTTCCCCTAGAATATAACATTGACCATTTTACCGCGTCTTTGAACTTTCCGCAAGCATCCTGGAAAAGCGTATGATTGTAAAATGCAGGTATGACGAGTGATTTCTTTTAGTTTATCGCTGGGTTTTAATAAACATCTAAAATAACCATAGTGTTCCCCTCTGTTTGAAGGGCGTTAGCACAAGAAGTATAATCAGAAGGCCAGAAGTTATTCCTCTGTAGCTTCCAGAATAGTACAAAAGGTCTCTCTATGAGGGAAACAGGGCCTTGGATTTAGGGAATCCTAAAGGGAACAAAGGACCATGTATTTAGGGAGTATTGACTTTCCTCCCTGCACCACAGTCCTTGGACCAAGACCTTTACTATGATGGAGCAGAAGCAGGGTCTCCATAAGGCCTGAAAACAGCTGGGCTAAAGGCTAACACAGAAGGACAGGCTCTGTTTTATTAATTTGTGGATTCCCAGTGCTTGGCAGACTGCCTGGTACATAGTAGACCCCCAATAAGTGTTTATTAAATTCGACTGAAATATTAAGACAGCTCAGCGGTTTGTCAAGCTATACGTATCAAAGTATTAAGAATTACTTTGTGAGTTGTTTTTAAATGTAGTAATTTGCAAGCACAAATGTATTTCATACGTGGTTATTCACTAAGCCAAGTTCAGTACTTCCCAGTTCATCTTAAAGCCATATGTTCAAGCAACCCTTGACCCTGGAACAAAAACCAGCCACTATACTAGAATTTTTTCTAGCGTATATGCCCATCCAGAACAGTCCTTCAAAACTGGAATTATCCAGGCCACACCAGGGCATATAATCAATTTGGAATTAGCCATCGTTTTTGTGTATTTCTTCTCCCCCATTCAATTGGCTGCAGTTGTAGGACTTGCAAAGATTGTATTTCTCTCTGATTTTTTTGCTTATGAATGGTGGGGGGGGGCAGGTTTTTTCCCCTTATTGCTTATGTGTTGCTAAAAAATCCTATCAGTTGTTCAGAAAATAACCTAATTCATTTTGAGATTAATATTGTGAACTCTATCACTGTCCAAATCCAAAGTCTCAATTGCTACATGAAACAGCACCACCTACTGGCACGATTGTCACATTACAACCTCATTTTTTTAGCTCTGAAATCTATCTAAAATGCTGAATTTTCTCCCTTTGGGAAACTTTGACAAGCAACTTCACAAACAGAACCAATTATAAAGAATTCAGAAAGAATGAGTTTATTACCCTATATTACCTTCATAGGAACTACTCCTTGATCACAGCATTTGGGGTTTTGGGGGGTTGTTTGTTTGTTTTAAGGAAAATACCTCATCTCTAACTTTTTTTTTTTACCATAAAGTTGTAAAAGACAAAAATTTCCTTCATGTCTGACACCAGTATCAGATGGATTCAAACCAAGCATTTCATGTCTTTGTGTTAAGTTAGTTCAGCAGTACTATCCCATGTGTAGTAAATTTATTTCTTACAAAACACCAAAACAAGCTTTAATAATAATCATAGTTGGTTTTCTCACTGTGAATATTTTATTTTCTCATAAACAAAAAATCCATCCAACAAGTATTCACTGATTACCCAGACTTGAGGATACCACAGTGAAGAACACAGATCTTATCCCTGCCCACATAGCCTAGAAAGAAAAATAGACGACCTGTACAATGTCAGAATTTTTATAATGGAGGAAACCGGAGGCTGTGGGATCATAGAACAAGGGCATCTAACATAGTCAATGGGAATTCAAGGACAACTTTATAGCCGGTAATGTTGGTACTCCAACCAAATCCCCTCAACATACACTGAAAGTCACTGGTAACTTCAACAGGTAGTTCTAGTCACACTGATGGTTTCCTACTTCAAGCACTTTCTTGCCCCTCAGTAGACAATCCTGAAGTATATTCCAGTTGGGCACCTATGAAGTCCTTAGTGCAACATGTGCAATCAGTACTTTGACAGGACTGTTAGGATTTCACTAGATTCAATAAATAATATCCATCTTCCCCATAAATGTTATCAGATAATTAATAAATAAGACCAAAGAGTAACGCAGACAAGACTTTGATATCGCATTGTTACTATTAGAAAATGTGGTCCATATCTCTAGACAAGTGAGTTCCACTACGGTCAACCTAAGAATTAAACTTATCTTCTAGATAAGCACCACTGAAATGGGCAAGCCCCAGAAAGACAGCACCTGTCCCTGGTATATTTATGGCAAAGAGGGTCAGAGTAGAATGCAAGATTCCTGGGTGCCCGGGTGGCTCAGTTAAGCATGTGACTTTACCTCAGGCCAGACCATGATCTCAAGGTTCGTCCCGGCCCCGCGTCAGGCTCTGTGCTGACAGCTCAGAGCCTGGAGCCTGCTTGGATTCTGTGTCTCCCTCTCTCTCTGCCCCTTCCCCACTTGCACTCTGTCTCTCTCTTTCTCAAAAATAAATAAACATCAGAAAGAAAGAGAGAAAAGAATGCAAGCAGACTCACTCCCAAGAGAAAAAGAGGAGAGTGTGGGCCACACAGTCTTGGTTACTCCTTCCCCCACCCCAGCCCCCAAAAAAGCCAAAAGTCCTACACTAGCAGATCTCCCTTCACACAAAATAAAACATCCTCAATGGAAAGAAGTGTCCCCAACACCACCACCAACACTCCATCCTGTCAGCAACACCCTAACATAATTTTGCTAGTCCAATGATTCCCCAATACCACTCAATAAATAGCAACAAAATCTTTTCATTTCCATACTCTCAATACTCTTTGCAAGTGATATTGGCCCCAATTAAGTAACCAATTATATGAACAGACAATCATTAAATCAATGGTCTCTATGACATTAATAAATGAATTTTAGCCATGTAGTGGCCCCCTATAAAAGGCATTTAAGAAAAGCTTTGCTTTTTTCTGATTTTTCTTTTGACATTTTGTACCCTTAAGGTGCCAATACCATTAGATATTTATTTAACCCTCACTAACCTACTGAGGTTAATACCGGTCTTATCCCCACTATAGTAGTGCTCCCTTACCCGTAAGGAAGACATTCCAAGGTCCCCAGGGGATGCCTAAAAACATAGGTAGCACTGAACCTTAAATATACTATGTGTTTTTTTCTAAGTATAAGTACCTATGATAAAGTTTAATTTATAAATTACGCACCGTAAGAGATTAATAACAATAATAATAATAATATAGAACAATTATAACAGTACACTATAATAAGAGTTATGTGAATGCGTTCTCTCTCTCAAAATGTCTTGCACTCACCCTTCTTGGGCTGACGTGAGATGATAAAATGCCTGGGAGATGAGATGAAGTGAGGAGAAGTACGTAACTTCCTGACGCAGAGTTAGGCTACTATTGGCTTTCTGATGATTGGTCAAAATTCTCTGCTTCTCCCCCCCACGCCCCCACGGATGGTGGTAATGAACCATTGATGGTAACTGAAACCGTGGAAAGTGAAAACTACAGAAGGGGCAGGGAGTGGCACTGTACCCAGATCAGGAACCTGAGACACAGACAGGTGAGAAAATTTGCTGAGTCACACAACTAACAGAAGTGGAGCCAGGATTCAACCTTTGTCAGTCCGATGCCAAAACCCATGCCCTCGAGCCCTACCCTATTGTTCCCCTGTAATCGTTAAGCTAAATGTGTGTCTTAAAATAAGTCAATTTGCTTTAAATTAGAAACACCAAGAGGACAAGGAGGTCTGAAACTAATTAATGAAGAATGTAAATGGATTCCAAAATCATTTCATGATTAATTATCACTCAAGGGCACAAACCAAACTCTGCTTGGAACAAAAGATTCCCAAAACTAGAAAGAGGAAGGAAATGTTTCTATCTTTTTAGACAAACCATTGCCACATGCCTTCCAATCTGAAATAATCTTTGTAATACCTCTGACTCTTTGAGGTTCTGTTTATCCCTATCCTCTATCTCAATGAGATTCTTTCATTTCAGTGGTTTTGATGGTCCACAGGCACCACCTGTAAAATATATACAATTCTGAAAAATGCTGCACACAGAACACACATACACATTGCATACTGCGATTGCAGCCTCTTGCTATTTGGTATAATTATTTTTCATGCCTTTAAGTTCAGAGGAGTCAGAAACATATTCCTAGCACCCGGAATGATACCTGACAAATATTAGGAATCAAATAAGCATTTATTTGAATGAATGAATAAATAAATGGAGATTTCTGAAGTGCTTGACTTACTAAAAAATAAGTTTCTCACAGGATTTTTCTCCTTTGGAAATATTTTAAGTTTATTTATTTGTTTTTGAGGCACAGAGAGAGAGTAGGGGAGGGGCAGAGAGAGGGAAACAGAGAATCCCAAGCAGGTTCCACACTGTCAGCACAGAGCCCAATGCAGGGCTCGACTCACAAGTTGTGAGATCATGACCTGAGCCAAAACCAAGAATTCAACACTTAACTGACTCAGCCACCCAGGTGCCCCTCCTATGAAATCTTTAAAGGTATATTAAGTGGACCCAAAATCAATTTGAGAGAACTGACTTTGTGGTCAGGTTTTTTGTTTTGTTTTGTTTTTCTATTTTTTTTTAAGTTTTTTGTTTATTTATTTTGAGAGAGAGAGAGAGAGCAAGCAGGGGAGGGGCAGAAAGAGACAGAGAGAGATAACCCCAAGCAGCCTCCCAGCTGTCAGTGAGGAGCCCTATGTGGGGCTCGAACTCACAAACTGCGAGATCATGACCTGAGCCAAAATTGAGTAGGATACTCAACCAACTGAGCTACCCAGGCGCCCCTATAATTTTTTTAAATGTTTACTTATGAGAAAGAGAGAGAGAGAGAGAGAGAGAGAGAGAGAGAGAATGAGTGGGGGAGGGGCAGAGAGAGAGGTAGAAACAAAATCCGAAGCAGGCTCCAGGCTCCCAGCTGTCAGCACAGAGACTGATGTGGGGCTCAAACTCATGAACCCGGTGGAAATCAAGAGTTGGAGACTTAACCAACTGAGCTAGCCAGGCGCCCCTTGTTTTGTTTTTCTTAATGGAAATAAGATAGTTGGACCAAGAGAAGCTGGACCTAAAAGGAATACACATTATCCAGAAATCCTAAACTTGGTGTTGAATTCAACTCAATGTATCTTCCCTCTTGAGGAGGAGGGGAGTTTTTGTGGTTGTATTTATTCTCAGGAAACAAAGTATCTTGGCCCTTGCACAGTTGTATGCGTGGGGAAAGGCTATGGAATGTAGCACTGGGTTGTGTTACTCCTTCAGTTTGCTCAAATTCCCAGGAAGCATCCTCCTATATCTTGTCACTAAGGTAACATGTTCATGTCACTAAGGTCCCTTCTCCTTCCCCCCACCCCGCCTGGAACTACAGGGGATAATCACCAGACTCAGGCAGGCTGCCTCATTCCCCTTACCGAATGACTGATGCGATGCTTGTTACGTGACCCAAATCAGGCCAGCATCCTCCTTGAGATCCTTCTATTTGTTCCTGAGTCATAATGCAGAAACTATATGAAATCTGGACATCTGGCAACAATCTTCTCTGAAGCAAGAGGAACTAAACACCAAACAGAAATGAGAAACAGAGAGGGAAGGTCCTGGCAACACGGGGTCCTGGATCTAGCCTCCAAGACCTTGGCTGCTACAGCAACTCCTTCAGTTCTGTGAGAACCCTTTTCTTGCCTAAGCTAGTTTAAAATAAGTTTCTATCCCCTGAAGTTGAAAGAAATCTGATTAATATACCAAGGCTTTGCCATAGCCAGGTAATGTAAACGTCCTTTATGACATTGGTTCTATGGGGAGACATTTCTAAGTCCAAATTGCCCAAAAACCCTCATAAACTTTTTAAACACAACCTTTCTGGCAAGTTGAGGAGCTGAATTCAATATCTTTATAATGCTGACCACAAGATGGCACCTAAAGCATTCTTTCAAAAACTTCTCAACCAGACGCTCTCCATGATTGCCAAATTCAAACGTCTTATTTATGCCCCACATAGATCCTATTAGGTTGTAATATTGTTCCCTTCTAGAGGATTCCATACGCATCCTGGTAGTAAAGTGAGCTTCACAGAGCATCTTGCACTTAATTGTCTTTAGCAGATTGTCAAATCACCAAAATAGTGAACAAACTTAAAGAGGTAGGTGTTGGTCATTTCTTTCAGGATAACCGATCTACCTATGATGTGTTCAGAAAATTTAGTCATATGAGCATGCTGTACGACAGGTGAAATCACTAAACCCCTATTTACACACCCACGAAATGAACCTGATTATCTGTCCTTTTTATGGCCAGACACAGCCCTATATTATTTTTAAACCGTTTTCCCTGTTGACAACTCAGACTCACCAGCTTATGTCCCTGTCTATAAACCAGATTTAGTGTCTACCAACTGGCCCAAAAAGTCTTCTTAAAACTTGCTTTCAGTTTTCAATCACAACTTACTACACATAAGGTCAACACAAAAATATACTACATCTTACAGATTGTATCTTTGGATTATGCTTGAATGTGAGTTTATTAAAATGGAAGGGCAAAGCCTCTTAGATAAAATATAAAGGTTCTACCACCAGAATGTTTGTGAACCCTCTTTATGGGGAAGAGTCCTTCTCTGTTGCCCCTCCTTTCTTTTTTTTTTTTTTTATTTTTTTTATTTTATCAACGTTTATTTATTTTTGGGACAGAGAGAGACAGAGCATGAACGGGGGAGGGGCAGAGAGAGAGGGAGACACAGAATCGGAAACAGGCTCCAGGCTCCGAGCCATCAGCCCAGAGCCTGAAGCGGGGCTCGAACTCCCGGACCGCGAGATCATGACCTGGCTGAAGTCGGACGCTTAACCGACTGCACCACCCAGGCGCCCCGCCCCTCCTTTCATAGTAAAACACCATCACAGGTTATATACTGATCACAGCCCGTAATTTTTCTTTTTAGCATTTGGCACAATTTGTAATTATACATCTCCATTTCATTATTTGCTTAATATTTTTCTCCCTTTCTCTACAGTTACTATCCCCTTGAGGGAAGAACTGTTTTGTACCACTATGTACTTAGCACCTATGCCAATGACTGGCACTCAATAAATATTTATTGAATAAATAAATGAGTGAGAGCATCACAATTCTAAGCCAATTTCCTGAATACAGAGTGTTACTATAAAACAAGTGCAATTATTTGTCTGTATGCAATCTGCCTTTCTCCCTCCCACCCCAATACACACACACACACACACACTCACACCCATTTCTAGGCACTGTCTTTTCCTGCTTAATAGTGGAAAGAGCTTAAATCTAGAAATCTGAGTCTCTTCTTTTTCATTTGTAACAGCCTAACTCAGTTAATATTTATATGTAAAGGTGTTTAGTAAGTTGTTATATGCATAGAAGGATAAGATAGAGTGTGTATTGCTAATAAAGTATTACTTCTGAACTGCCCACCCCCTTCAGGGACCTTCTACCCTCTTTCCACCCTTGCTCCCTTAAATCCAGCAGCCTGATGACTAATGGGTTGGGGGGGGGGGTAGCGGGGAAGGTGGATAATAGAACAAAGAGCCTGATAACCCAGAACCCAAGAGGAAGTTACAGACTGAAGAGTTTAGTATGTTAAACTTTGCTCAGGTGTTGGGAGACTAGCCCCTCATGGAGTCTCCTTGCTACTGCTGGAACCTTTAAGGAGGTCCAATAAACAGCACACTTCTTCTCTGCCTGACTCCTGAACCAAGCCAGAAGTGCCATAAATGAGTCAGAGACAGAGAAGCAAATTACCAACTGTATTCATAAAGGCTGGGCTGGAGAACAACGCCTATCGTCAGAGTCAGACAGCCTTCCTAAGCCTCGTCTTGATCTCAGAAACTCATCTAAGGGAAAGCTGACTCGTGCAGTGGGCAGACGCATGCCTGGAGGTCACTGCCTGAGCAGGGAAGGGCAAAGTGACCAAGCCCCATTCTTGGGACTTTTAGTGGGTTACCTCCCACCAATCCAGAAGCATGTCTGTCACACACTTGGCATCTTTATTTTCAACTTCTAACTGAATTTAGTTAGAAATATAAACATCAAACCATGTGGTATTAACAGTATCTGTGACTTAACCAATCATTATCACAAATATTTGCACATTTTATAGTTGTTGCAGATACTATGAAATACGGCATAAATTCATCACTACTTTCAAATTACAGTAGTTATTAGACCTACTTACAGACCTACTGAAGATGTACATATATTATTAATGTTAAGCCAGTTTAATAACTATATTTTAATATAATTGGTTTCCTTTGTGATCCTACTTATTTTATGCTTTGAAAAGTATTTTTCTGAGCTTTACTAGACTAGCATATGATTACATGGCACAATAAAAGTTAAGCATCTCTGTTCTAAGGAGAGCCAATATAAGATTTTAAGCCAGCGACACGATCAGATTTGTCTTTCATAAAATAAACTCTGAGGATCTTTACAGAGTGATCTAGGGTTAGGGGAAATTAACATATCCTACAAAATCCTTTACAATGTGGCATTCAATGCCCTTGCCTGCCTATTGTCCTGCCTTTCTCCCACATCTAGCTGACCTTCAGACCAACTGGTCTTCTCACTCTGTCCCATACATTTCATGCTTTTTACTTCTCTAGGACTCTGCACATGTGATTCTCTCTCCTCCGCATGCCTGACATCCTCTCTCCCACATCACGTGCACCTAACATTCTTCACAGCCCAGTTCACATCACCCTCTCTTTGGAGCTACATTCTGCCATATTCCCATAACCATAGCACCTTGGACATAAGTTAGCCCCGCACATAACAAATGGCATTCCTCGTCTGTCTCCCAGACTAAGCTGTAGCATCTGTTGTCCTACAATCCGCAGAAATACAGTCTGCCAGCCCTTGTGATCTGTCTGGTCTCATGCTGGTTTTGCTGCTTACACAATTCATTCTACCTTTCTTTGCTTCAAGGGCCTCAGTACCCACTGCACGCAGTAGTGTCTTGTGCCTGTCTCCTTCTCTTTGGCCACCATGTCCCTACAAGTCACCCTGGGCCCTCCTCATTTTCACACCAAAGCCTCTGCAAGTTCCTAGTTGACTCCCGGTCAGTCCCGTGCCCCTATGGGTTTCTGTTCTATGCAACCTCATGCGTGCATGTGGGTGAATGGGAAGGGATTCTCTCCACACGTTCCATGCCACCTTTTCTGCTCTTATTTAGCTGTGCCCATGTTAGCAGGAGGGTTGGGACAGAAGGATTTCTTTTCAAGACCTGCTGCCTCCAAGCTTCACCTGGGAAATGAGGGCCAGGTTGTCTCTGTTCTGGCATTCTCCAAATTTATTGAAAGTGTCTCACCTTGGGGCACCTGGGTGGCTCAGTCGGTTGAGGGTCTGACTTTGGCTTGGGTCATGATCTCGCAGTTTGTGAGTTCGAGCCCCGCATTGGGCTCTGTGCTGACAGCTCGGAGCCTGGAGCCTGCTTCAGATTCTGTGTCTTGCTCTCTCTCTGCCCCTCCCCTGTTCATGCTCTGTCTCTCTCTGTCTCAAAAGTAAATAAAACATTAAAAAAAAATTAAAAAAAAAAGAAAGAAAGAAAGCGTCTCGCCTTTCTGATCGTCCACCTCTACCACATGGTCCAGTGTAGGAGTCCCCTCTGAGGCATTCACCAGCCTCAGATTCTCAGTCATATTCCCCCCTGAATCTTGGCTTCCCACCAGTCACTTAGGTTTTAATGCCTATTGGATGGGGAACTGTTCCCATGCCTTTGTGCATCCTTCTCTAGACTACAATTAGAAAATAAAGTCAATGTGAAAGGAAGGAAGGAAGGAAGGAAGGAAGGAAGGGAGAAAGGGAGGGAGGGAGGGAGGAAGGGAGGGAGGAAAAAAGAAAGAAAATAAAGTCAGTGCTGAAGGACTCCTCTGCTCTCTCAAAAATCTGATTCTTCCAAAAGGAAGGTTTTCAATATTATAGTGAACGTTGCAGTGTGTTTTTAATCAATCCAGTAACTCACTTTTTACATTTTTCAGAGCCGAAGCAACAAATCCTTCCAATAGGCAGAAGCCTTATGTGGCAACAAGAAATTTGCAGGAAGAGGGGCACCTGGGTGGCGCAGTCGGTTAAGCGTCCGACTTCAGCCTGGTCACCATCTCGCGGTCCGTGAGTTCGAGCCCCGCGTCGGGCTCTGGGCTGATGGCTTAGAGCCTGGAGCCTGTTTCCGATTCTGTGTCTCCCTCTCTCTCTGCTCTTCCCCCGTTCATGCTCTGTCTCTCTCTGTCCCAAAAATAAATAAACGTTGAAAAAAAAAATTAAAAAAAAAAAAAGAAAAGAAATTTGCAGGAAGAAAAGCATTTGCAATTTTATCTTGTCACACTAGTCTACGTGTTATGTGCAGACTTGGAAATGAACAATAAACGCATTTGGATGTGGTGTTTTAGAGTCAAATAATGAGCTAAACTAGGCCAACAGAAATCTTAAGAACTAAATCTAGCATTATTGAAAATCAGAGTCAGGAAAACCTGGAGAATTCATTTTTGTCTAACCCTCTCACTTCAAAGATGAGGCACTGAAGCCTTGGGAAGGGACAAACAGGTGAAATTGCACGACTCACCCAAAGAGACTTTTTACTTTTAGCTGCTATCTATTGGGCACTTGCTCTGTGCCAAGCACCCTGCTGTCACTGTCACTGTTTCAATTACTCCTCCCAGCACCCCCTGAGCATTGGTGTGACTGGGCTCATTTTTAAAGGAGTAAGTGGGGCTTACGAAGGTTAATTTACTCGCCCAACGTCATAACGCTACTAAACGAAGGGCATTTAGTTTTCAGTCCCGTGATGTTCGATGCCAGAGCCCAGGCTCCTAACCTAGACCTACTGTGTGTCAGACACCATGCCGAGGGCTGAGAACATAAAGGTAAGTAAACAAGATACCACACGTGGCCCTGAGCTGCTGAGTCCGCTGACAATACAAGCTACTGTTAGTCCACTGCTGTAGCCGCATTTCCGTCAAGTTAGAAACAAGGATTTCTCCTTTGAAATCTACTCAATAACAGCTACTCACTCACAGGCAATGTCGTTTAGTGCAAAGTTCAAGGACTTAGGGTCTGAAGACTTTGGTTCCAATCTCCACTCTGCTGCCTGCTTATCAGGTATGAGTTCTGTGCTGGCCTCTGTTTTCTATCTGAAAAGGTATAAAATGCCCATCCTGGCTAGCTCACAGGATGACTGTGAATTTCAAACATCAAACACTTGAAAGCCCTCAAGAAAGCTTAAGAACTGTTGCAAACACCAGCTGAAATCACATTGCATATTCTCCCACAAAGGTGTCTGACCATTTTTGTAAGTGATTATAGTCAGTTTGTGAAAACTTGAAGTAAGGCACAACAGTAGTTCAGAGATGAAGGAGAAGGATGGGAAAAGAAAGGAACCACAAATCAATTCCTTAATCATGCCTTAATCAATGCCCTAATCATGTTCTGGCTCTGAAGTCGATCAGTGGTTCTGTGGGTGTTACATTTATTAGTGTGCTTCTTAACATATATACATGTGGTACGGACATTCTTTTTTATATATTAAATACTAAATAATAAACGTTTGAATTTTTAAACAAAGAAAGTAAGGCATTTACTGGGGGAAAAAAGCTCAAAAGCAACAAGTTAGAGATATGTAGACTCTCTTTAGAGGAACTTTTGTGTTTGGGGTTCTTTTACAGGGAAAAAACCTACAGAGATTCTATGGCTGGATGCAGGGGAGATGATAAAAGCAACACATATGACCTACTGATTTCCTTAAACTCAGATACCCCACCACGTTTCAGCCTTAGAAGAATTCAGGGCTCACTTTTCCCTTTTGGATGGTAGGAGATCATTTCCTCTTCCAAGAAAGAACTCTCACCTACTCTAGAGAGATAACACATTTGTCATAACTATAAATCTATTTGGAAGAACAACTGGGCTTTACACAGGCCATCTGGAGAAGACAAATGTTTCATGTAAGCATGTGGGAAATTTCACTGACAACATATGTAGCTAAATGAGCTGTCTTCACCATTGCCAAAAGGAGAAAATTCCATTACACACAAGGAAGGTATTTCAACGATCACCTCAAAATACATACACATCAATATTTTAATTTAACTAAAACATATATAACATGTATAGCTATGTTTCTTTTCAATATACTGGCCACCAAATATGCAGCCCCTGCCGAGACATGCGTGGGGTTCACCCCCACAGGGACAGCCTTGAAATCACTGTGTTCATCTGCTCATGTTTCAAGAAATGTGTCTTCCTGCAATCTCTCCTGCTTTGCATACCCTCCACGCCTCTGAACACTTGACATGATGTTATGAATAAGGATTAGACAGGAAATCGAAAGTTCTAGTCCTACCCCATCCCAACCCCCTGTCACTAATTCACAGAGTGATCTCAAACAAGTCCTGTGGCCATTTTCATTTTATCCACTCTAAAACGAAGAGCTCATTCCTTCCCTATTTACATTTTGGGGGGTTTGCGAAGATACCATTAACATTTCATGCTAACATAATATTTTACAACTTTGTAAGTGTCTCAAATAGATTGTTTCATTCAGCCACAACTTTACCCCCATCTTACAGATAAGATATTGAAGCTGTATTAGGGGAAAGGTAATGCTACAATTAATAAATTGGGAAAAGTCAGTGGCTTAACACAGTAAGGTCTAATTCGCATTCATGTAACAGTCAGTGTGACGCAAGTGCTCCCGGTCACTGAGTAGCTCTCCTTCCTAAGGTGACTGAAGAGCCCGGGCTCATTCTGACTGTGGTGCCACCAGACCCTAGGACCTCAGAGTCCTCTGCCTCCAGCTGGCAGACAGTCAAAGGAAGAGTGGAGAAAGCATGCCCACTTCCTAGCAACCTCAGCCTGGCAGTGACCTGATGACTTCCATTCGCATTGCATTGGTGAGAACCAGTTATTAGCTCTACCTAGTTGCAAGGGGGACTGAGAAATGTTGTCCTTGGCTGAACAGCCACTTCTCAGTGACAGTGCTATTCTGTGAAAGAGAAAGTATAACTTCATGGTGAGCAGTTAATTATCTCTGCCATGACAGAGTGGTTATGTAATTACTTCAAGGTTGTATAACTAGTAGATAAGTATATTAGCTATCTATTTCTGTGTAACACAATACCATAAACTCAGTGGCTTAAAGCAATACACATTTGTTTTCTCACAGCTACTATGGGTCAGGAGTCTGGACATGGGTTGTCTCGCCTCACAAGTTACTACAGGGTCTCACCAGGCTGCAGCCAAGGTGTCAGCCTGGGCTGAGGTCTTATCTGGAGGCCAGACTAGGGAAGGATCCACTTTCTCTCTCACATGGTTCTTGGCAGCATTTGGTTCCTTGAACCTGTAAGATTCATGGCAACTTCCTACTTCAAGGTCAGCAATGAAGAGAGAAAGACTCTAGAGTGAGTAAGCTAGAAAGACAGAGTGATATATAATGGAAAGGAATCATGGAAGTAATATCTTGTCATCGTTGTTATATCCTACTGGTTAAAAGCAAGTCACAGGTACACATACACCCAAGAGGAGGGGAATAAACAAAAACATGAATACCAGGAGAAGGATCATGGTCTGTTCGTCAGAAGGATCATAAAGTCTGTTCGTCACAGTAAGAAACTCAAACCCAGATTTTCTGATTATGAATACAATGTTCTTTCCATTTAATCATTTGTTCAACTTTCAACTCCATAGTCCTAATCTGTAAAATGAGAGGAATATTTTCATATAATATATCCAGTTGTTCTAATGAACAAATGAAATAATGGATGTGAATGCACTTTATAAGCTGTAAATGCAATGTGAATTAATGTGCATTTATTGTTATTTTATCCCCTTGCTTGTGATTTTTCTTGCCTGTCTAAATCCTACTCTTCTCTCAAGGACCACTTCAGTGTAACCTCCTCCATGAAGTATATGTGTCAGTTGGGATTAGGTTTAGTTTCATGTAATAAGAAAACCAAATGATGACTCAAATAACATAGAAAGTAGAGCTGATAATATAGAACCACAAAGTCACTGGGACCCAGATCTTTGGTCTGTCCTGCCTAGAATGTGGTCCTTGTCCTCAAGGTCCAAAATGGCTACTGGAGCTTCAGCCATCACATCCCAAACCAACGAGCTAGAAGGAAAAAATATTTTTTATGGGTACCACCCAGAAGTACTTGTATTCACGGTCTTCTGACAAGAAATTAGTCCTATAGCTAAACATGGTTGCAACAGAGCCTGAAGGATACGGTTTTCCACTGGATATGCTGAAATTGTAAACAAAAGTGTGGTTCCACAACAAAGAAGGAGGAAGAGAATGAATGTGGAGACAATAAATGGTCTCTGCCACATGGTGTTTTGGAAACATCAAGTACACACACATATTTAGAGGAAAGGGGACAAATAAGAATTTCAGCAGCTTTGAACCAGATTATGGAGAGCCTAGAACTCCAGGCTCAGGAGCTGGACTTCATTTGGTATCTAATAAGGAACTATGACATAAGAAAGGGGATTTGGGGAAAATGCATTCTAAGGGTGGCTTCAGACTTAGAGAATTTGGGTTCTAAAATTTTTGTAATCTAGCAAGCAATTGAAAAAGTCTGAATGTTGACTGAATGGTGATGACAAAGAAGAATTAACTAAGAGAGACATTTTAAAGGAAGAATCCAGTTATGTGTAAAAATCCCAACACTGGGGGTTATGCAGAGAACCATAGTCTCCCTCACCCTTATTTGAAATCAGGATTCTTAAAATGCCAACCACCATTACCGGCCAGCTACAAATCTGCCCACACAGCAGAGGCCACATGCAGCCCCTCCAAGAAGGACACCAGTAGCAATCTCAGAAGCCAGGGCTCAAAAGCCTGACTCCCTGTCATGGCCCGTCCCACCTCAAGATGCTGGAGACACCTAACCCAAGATCTGCAGACAACCTTAGCTCTTGCCCAAGGGCCATAGCAACAGACATCCTGAGCTACACACCCAGCCTGGTGAGGCGCCCAACATGGAAAAGTAACATTTGTTTCCACCCAGTCAGAGGCTGTCGGGAAGATTCTACTTCAGTGACTATGGAATAAATGAATGAATGAAAGTCCCTAAAGTTTTTGTTCAGAAAGTTGGGCTATGGAACAAGTGATTGTTCTCCAAGTAATCTGAACTGTTGCCAGAAGATCTACTTTCTGAATTTTATCCGTAAATATGACATGACAATTCTTCTGAACAAAATCTTCTGAATTGGAATTTATTAGAAAGAGTAGGGGAGGGGCGCCTGGGTGGCGCAGTCGGTTAAGCATCCGACTTCAGCCAGGTCACGATCTCGTGGTCGTGAGTTCGAGCCCCGTGTCAGGCTCTAGGCTGATGGCTCAGAGCCTGGAGCCTGTTTCCGATTCTGTGTCTCCCTCTCTCTCTGCCCCTCCCCCGTTCATGCTCTGTCTCTGTCTGTCCCAAAAATAAATAAACGTTGAAAAAAAAGAAAGAGTAGGGGAAAAGAAGAAATTTAAAACCTATGACCACATAGCAATTTCCATTATTAAAAAAAAAAAAGAATGCTAATATGACATTATTTACTTTCTTAATAGAAGATGAAGTTGAACTTCTGGCCTCAGACTTTGGCTTATGTCTATGAGTTTTCTTCTAATGATGTAAGCAATTATTTGATGAGACCACTTTAGAAGGAAGAGAGATCAGCACTAGGAAATTAAATGCTTCTTTCTCCAAAGCAAATCTCATAACAATTCACATATCCACTTGGAAATGCTTAGAAGAACTGAACACATTTAAAAATAATTCTGATTTGGTCATCACTCCAGTGATTCCTGTGCCTTTGTTAGCTGAAGGATCTGTGCTGCCAAGATACATGATTTTGATCTAAAACTACCTCAACAACCTATTAATACTAGCAAACCACCAATGAACTGAGCATAAGACGTGAACAAGGCCAGACAAGTGCTAAAGGAGTCACACTGTAAATAGAAGAAAAGAGAATATTGGGAGAAAACAAGGTCAGAGAAACAACCAAAATGCTTTTCTTTAATACAGACTAAGATTCCCAGCCACGAAGAGAAAACGAGTTACTTCTTACATTATTTTTCCGAATGGTGCCCTGGTTTACACATGCTGAGATTCTGAGCATTGTTTTTTCTGTATTTTTCTGTAAAGCAGCATTCTCTTCTACAGTAGAAGTGTGTTTACAGACCTGCCTTCTCAGGCTCCCCCAAAACGTGGGACTACAGCATTATAGAACCCTTAATTCTCAGTATTAATATATCCTTTAAGAGTCTGGTAAATTATCCCTTTTACGTTCAGCTGTCAGAATGGTGTGTTCTATGATGAAATTTACCACTCTCCAACTTTTTACATAAATATGTGTTTAGGGTTGACTATGGGGACTTCGCTCAGACTACATACAGAGAGTAGAATCGGGTATAGATTAACAACGACAAATATTCAAGACCTTAAATTTTTTTTTTCCCCCATTTCACCCCAAAATGGTAGACAGAGACTTCTGGAAAGTATTCCTCCAGTTCCTACGAGTTTGCATTGAGTCGGCCTTACCTCATACTGCCTGGCTATTTGCCCTGGCACTGACCAGAGATTCTGTGTTCTACAGCTGCTGAAAGAATCAATTATAAATCTGCAAGCTGCACTGTCTATGGAAACACCCCACACTGGCTTCTCTGCCTCAGACAGCAGTTCTGCACCAGGCAGGAAGATTCCAGAAGCTCCTGGGCACAATTACCAATCTCAGCTAGACTCAGTTTTAATTACATTTATGTTTGATTGAGCTTAGTAGTGGAGGCTGTCCAAAAAACTACTCTGAGGAAGACATTTAGGTTCTTTTTTTTTTTTTTTTTTAAGTTTATCCATTTTTTGAAAGCGGTCAGAGGGAGAGAGAGAGAGAGAGAAAGAATCCCAAGCAGGCTCACGCTGTCAGCGCAGAGCCTAGCATGGGGCTCAAACTCACGAACTGTGAGATCATGACCTGAGCCGAAACCATGAGTCAGACACCCAACCAACTGAGCCACCCAGGTGCCCCAAGACATTTAAATTCTATAAACGTTCAACAAATTGTGTTGTACATATTTTGTATTTAAATCATTAAAATTAGGTCCAACACTTGAGGGAGGAAAATCCCTTAAAATTACCTGTTTGCTGCCTTAAAGCTGTGCTTTGATTTTTGTCTTGCAGAGCCCTTAAGGTTTCATAGATTGCCCTGGAAAGCATCGATGGAGGCGAAGGGAGACCAAGTGAATGAGGCTCTGGCTTCTAGAAACCCATCCCTGATTCTATATTTCGTTTAATGGACTGTGTTTGGGAGTTCTAAGGAACATTTCATTTGGAGGGGGAGAAAAAAGAATCCCTTAGCTAAAAAAAGAAATGTGTCTGTGTGTGTATGTGTGTATATACATGTGTATGTATACATATATATATATATATATATATATATCATACATGTATATTTGTAAAACCATTTGTTTTAGGGCTGTTTCATTTGCAACACACTATAGCTATAAACTTAATTGAATCTAAATGCAAACCTACTCTAGCTTGAACAGGGGGAAAGATTCTATCGACTATTTTATCTGGAAAGTCAAAGGGTTTCTGGCTTCAGGCATTGTGAAATGAAACATATCAAACTATATCATCAGGATAGGTCTCTCTTTTTTCTTCCCTGCCTTCCTTTCTGTTGGCTTCATTCTCAGGAGGGACCTTCCATGTGACACCAAAGATGACCCCCAGGAGCTCTAGATCTATGTAGTTCTTTCCATGTGCAATCTCAGAAGAAAAGAAACTATTCCTCTGTGTCCCTGTTGCTCATTCAAAAAGACTCTGCTAAGGGGCGCCTGGGTGGCTCAGTTGATAAAGCACCTGACTCTTGATTTCAGCTCAGGTCATGATCTCAGGGTTGTAGGACAAGCCCCACATCAGGCTCTGTGCTGGGCATGGAGCCTACTTAAGATTCTCTGTCAGGGAGCCTGGGTGGCTCGGTTGAGCATCTGACTTCGGCTCGGGTCATGATCTCACAGTTTGTGAGTTCAAGCCCCACATCAGGCTCTGTGCCGGCAGCTCAGAGCCTAGATCCTGCTTCGGATTCTGTGTCTCCCTCTCTCTGCCTCTCCTAGCTTGTGCTTTGTGTGTCTCTCTCTCAAAAATAAATAAATAAATAAATAAATAAATAAATAAATAAGATTCTCTGTCTCCCTCTCTTTCTGCCCCTCCCTTGCACACTCACACAGCATGCACACAGCCCCTCTCTCTCTCTCTAAAAAAATTAAAAATGAAATAAATTAAATAATAATTAAAAAACAAAAGACTCTGCTTGACACTCTTAGGTCATATGTCCACACTTAAACCAGAAGAAATCCTCTAACTCGCCAGCCTGGGGGCCACGTGCCAACCTTTGTAGCAGAGAAATTGTTTTCTCAACATTATAACATGGCAATAAAAGGAAAGAATATGGGAAAGGGAAAGGATAACATTTACCCACTGCATCAAAGTAATATCAGACTTGTTTCCTAATAATATCAGATCTCAGTTTTCAAAATGAAACTTGAAAGTGTAGGCTTAAAACATTTTAATATTCTTTGTTTTGTAAAGCCAAATTAAAATCTATCCAGGAGAGTGACCTAGTTATTTAAAAAGTCTATGTCTTAAATATGTTTCAAGGACTTGTCCAATTGTAATTTAAAGAAACATGTAAGATTGAAAGCACAGGTGGGGGCGCCTGGGTGGCTCAGTCGGTTAAGTGCCCGACTTCTGCTCAGGTCATGATCTTGATAAAGGACCATAAGGCAAGCTGAGGGCCAAGCACAAGCTAGCACAACTCCTCCACCCCCACGACCACCCCACAGGTGAGATATGTGTAATATTCCTCAGGCACTCCTGGCTACCCAAGGACAAAGGAAAGGACAGGAAACAAATGGTTAAACTGATAGATTCTCCAACAGTTTACAAATATCTTAGCATATTACAAGAAAAAAGCAATCTTATCAATAGCCTAATCTCCAGGAACTCCCTACTATTTTAATGATGATGCTTTGCTAAGGAGAAAAACAACCTTAACTTGACAATAGCCATGCCTCTAGCAGTCTGTAAAAACTCTTTAGCATATAGAAATCCCTTTAATAAACTTCCTCTTGACTTTACCTCCCCCAAACCCGCAGTACAAAAGCAGTCACTCTGCACAACCCCAGTGCAGCTCTTCTACCCACGGGGTCCTGTTCCCATGCTTTCATAAAATCACCTTTTTGCACCAAAGGCATCTTCAAGAATTCTTTCTTGGCCATTGGCTCTGACCCTCTATTGCCCCAAAACTTCATCAATCTCAAAATTCATGAGTTGGACCCCCACATCAGGCTCTGCACTGGCAGTGCGGGACCTGCTTAGGATCCTCTCTCTCTCCCTCTCTCTTTCTTTTTTAATTTTTTTTAACGTGTATTTATTTTTGAGACAGAGAGAGACAGAGCATGAACAGGGGAGGGTCAGAGAGAGGGAGACACAGAATCCGAAACAGGCTCCAGGCTCTGAGCTGTCAGCACAGAGCCCGATGCGGGGCTCGAACTCACAGACCACGAGATCACGACCTGAGCCGAAGTCGGCCACTTAACCGACTGAGCCACCCAGGCGCCCCTCTCCCTCTCTCTTTCTGCCCCTCCCCCACTTGTGCTGTCTCCCTCAAAATAAATAAACTCTTTTAAAAAGGGCACAGTTTGAAAAAAGATCCACTCTGCAACCATAAGTGAAAGCAAACAAACAAAAAATCAGGAGCAGCTCTTTCACTTCCCCTTTCTCTTTTCCTTCACCCTTTCCTGAGTAATTCAGGCCTACAGGTGGAGCAGAGTCAGATGGGCATCACCCTGGTAGTAGGAAGGCCAAGGTGGTCCAAGCCCAGCCTGGTGCAGGGTGATAGGGGGTGGGGGCAGCCTGATAGGATGGCACGCCAAAACTACAGCATGTCACTGTACAACCTGTGCATGACCCGGATCTAGTCATGAAAAACATCATGAAAAACCCACCCAAATGAGAGGATACACTAACAATAACTAGCCTGTAATTTTCAAAATTGCCAAGGTCGTGAAAGTTGAGGAAAGATTGAGAAAGTCGAGGAAAGATGAGATTAGCAAATTTACCCATTCATTTAGCAAATATTAAGCTTACAGTGTAGTGGAGAATGCATAAAACAAACACATCGTGTCTGGAAATGAGTGCTAATGGGGAAAAAAAAGAAGAAAGAAAAGCAGGGTAAGGGGATAGGGAGTGACAGGGGCTGCTACGTGAGGGAGGGTGGCCAGCAAAGAGGGGACGTTTGAGCAGACAAATCAAACTGGAAAGGAGCTTTGCAAATATCCAGAAGAACGTCCTAACCTGAAGCAACAAGTGTCAAGACCCTGAAGAAAGACTATCTTTTGGCTTCAGAAAAAGAACAAAAAGGCCATAGTGTGGGGAGAGGTTGAACAAGGGAGGGAATGCTAGAAACCAGGCTGAGGGAGTGACCAGTGGCCAGAATGGTAGCAAGGCCTTGGAGGTCAGGATAAGGATTTGGGATTTGATTCTCAGTGTGAGGGAAGCCACCGGAGAGGTTTGCATGTGGGAGTGACATGCTTCAGTCACAACCGGCGGCTGTTTACCAACTAGACAATTTTGAAGCCAAGAGCAGAGGCAGGGAGATCAGTTGGAAGATTCTTACTGTAGCCAAGGTGAGGGATGACGTTGGCTTGGGCTCAGGCAGGAAAGGTAGGAAAAGAGTAAATGGCTCCAAAAATACGAACGGGGAGCATTTCGGAGGCAAAGAGTTCTGTGATTATAAACAGCCCTCTCCTATTCGGGTTTTTGTTTTTGTTTTTGATTGGGAGGAGGGGTAATGTATACAGAACAAGAAATTCATTCACTACCATTTTCCCTAATTTCACCAGAGAGCACTTATTCATCCACCGCAGCTTGCTCAAATGTCCTCCCTCCTACACACACAGCTCCAGCCCCAGCATTAATCACTTCTCCAGACTCCTACAGCATTTTCCTCCAGGGACAAAAAAAGAAGGAAAGAAGGAAAGAAGGAAAGAAGGAAAGAAGGAAAGAAAGAAAGAAAGAAAGAAAGAAAGAAAGAAAGAAAGAAAGACAAGGCCTTGCTACTTCCTGTGTGGTTAGTGGTGTTGTCTCCGCTTCTAGAGTCTAAGCTTCTTTAATGCAGATTCCTATCCTGGGCAGCATAGAACCTCGGGACTAACAGAACCTGTCATCATATGCTTTTCATCAAACGTATGTCAAATATCTAAACAATATTACTAATACAAACATTTTCCAGGGCCCCTGTGTTATAGCAAATACTCGTTGCCCAGGAAGAGACAAGCGACGAGCACTCGGGGAATCAGAAAAATATATTTATTTTGCACCAGTGTTGGCCCAGCGGAGTCACCTCCAAAAGCTGAGCATCCGGCTCCGGTTTTCCTGGTCTTTTATACACACGTGCTTCCGGGATGGGCAGAGCTAGTACAGTCAAGCTTCAGGCTCCTGGCTACAGGCTGATACAAAAGGCAGGCAAGATTTGAAGAAGCCAAAGCCTGCAAGGGGAGTGTCTGGCCTCGACCATCTGGCTGCACCTTTTTATCTGCTTTTTTACCAGCTTTCCTTCTCACCTGGGTGGCTCAGTCAGTTAGGCATCCAACTCTTCTGTTCAACTCAGGTCATGATCTCACGGTTTCATGAGTGAGTTCAAGCCCCACATCAGGCTCTGGGCTGACAGTGCAGAGCCTGCTTGGGATTCTCTCTCTCTTCCCCCCTCTCTCTCGGCCCTTCCCCTGCTCACACTGTCTCTGTCTCCTCAAAATAAATTAACTTAAAAAAAGAAAAAGAAGCATTTTCCAAAAAGAGGTATTAAACCAAGGGACTTCTTGGGTGAAACTGTAGTATCTCATTTGTTAACCAAATTACTGTAGAACCCACTGGACAGAACAGGGTTTCAAAGCCATTCCTCTGCCTCATCCTGAGCAAAATTCTGGCTCTTCAGGAACATTTTCAGAACCTGCCTTACAAACAACCAGCACCGAAAATTCCTTCCAGTTAGGTAATTTGGTACCCTTTCACTTATACCTGATTTAGTAACAAATAGACGTCAGGGCTACCTGCACCAAAAGATGGTTGCTATAATAAAGAGGACTTACCCAAGGTCAAATCCTCAGTAGACTCAGTGAATAAGCATTGTCAGATGTGCATTCCACAGACCTTCGGTTCGCTACCTTCTCCCAATCACAGAGCTCGATTCCATTGACACTGTATAACTGTAAGAGTATACTTTTCCGTAAATTCTCGCTAAGGAATGTTTAGGCATTTACTATCCCTGGGTTATTTGAAAAAAATCAAAGGCCACTATGAATTCATTGCGATGGTTTTGTCCCAATAAGCTTCTTGATTTTTTAACTTTCCATCTTCGTCAGTAGATTTCCATAAACTCAGAGATTTGTCTTTCTTTGTCATTGCTGTGTCTCTAGACCTAGAACTGATGTGGACACAGCAGGTGCAAAATATATGCGTTTTACTTTACAAAGCCAGAGAAACAGTAATTTGAAAGCTTTCCCAACTCTAACCTGTGATTCCCAATTGATTTTTATTACTGGCAAGGATGTATCTTAACTAAGTCAAGGATACAGTTTTCAAAGCTTTTCAAAAAAAAATTAAAGTCACTTATTTTCAAAATATGTATCCTATTTCACCTTGAGAGGAGACTGACTCTTTGGTCCCACTCTTCCAGACATCCTGCTCCCTAATCTTTGAGCTTGGGACTCAAAGGGATCTAAAATATTTTAGTTCACCAAGATAGAATACATGCTCTGTTTTCAAAGCTATCCTGGGAATCCTTTCCAGATATAGAGCCAAGAACCCAAGAAACAGCCAGAACTGCTACATGCTTCCTACAACAGCAATGCGGCACGCCTCGGAGGGATTTTTGACTCCTGCGAAGTGCCATAAAAGGCCTTGATGGGACCTCAGCCTACGGTGTAACGTGAGCATCAAGAGAACTTGCCACTTACCACAATGCAGACAGAAAATATCACTGAACCTATAGCTGTTTTTGTGCTGGTAGGGTATTTATTCTCTACACACACTAAAACTCTAACAGCTTTTCCTGTATTGGTCTGTATCTTCCTGTGTACTTTCATCAGAGTATTTAATTTATAACTTAGCAGTTATGATTCTGAAGGAGACTTTTTTGCTCTTTATATTAAAATAATGGCTCAGAGAAACATTTTTTTTAGAGTTTTTGCTTTCTAGAGCTTTTATTCCTACCAACATATACCCACCATCTTTTTACATGATAAAAGAAAATTATTTTGAATGCTTTCTTAAACTAGCAAGAAGGTTATGACTACTCAGGCCAAAGACTGAGGGAAGATAGGTTAACCCACAGAGAGAGAAGCAGAGCAGAGAGGCCAGCTGTTGGCTTTCACTTTGAGGGCATTGGCTAAACCAAGCAAACTGGAGCAGTGGTTTCCAGAGCATCGAGGGCCTAAGGAACAATAGATAAAATTGAAGGCTGACTCAAGGTTGGAATTGGGAATCTCTAGTCTCCAGCCAGAGACCCTTCAAAGGTGGGATCTCAAAGGGCTACAACTTTTAAGGAAAAAGAAAGTAGAAATTTCCCATCCCTCACACCAAGATGCCAGCCAGGGATACTGTCTTTATCAAACCTCAGTGCTAAGTGAAAAGGGAAAATAATTTTCCCCAAAGGATTTACAACAACTTGGCAATTAAAGGGAATGAACTGCTTATAAACACAACAACGTGGATGAGTCTCAACAACATTATGCAGAGAATTTAAAACCACAAGATGGTTCTCATTTGGATTTATAGGCTAAATCCTCACTGTTTACATGGTTCAATAGACATCAAGCCAATAATTTAGTTTAAAGTGGTCCCAGGTTGATAATGCTCTACAGCAGGAGCAGGCAAACTATTTGGGGTGCAGGACAAGAGAGCAAATACTTTAGGCTTTGAGGGCCATTCAGTTACTGGTGCAACTACTTAACTCTGCTGTTATAAAGCAAAAGCAAATGCAGGCAATGTATAAATAAATAGGTGTGGCTGCTTTACAATAAGATTTTATTTACAATAACAGGCAGAAGGCAGGATTTAGTCTATGGGCTATAGTTTGCTGATTCCTGCTTTAAAGGTTTAAAGGAAGATAAAAAATCCATAGAAAATGACAGATCATGGTGAAATATCTCTAAACACACAAAGAAATAAGGCTCCATTAATGAGAAGCAACGGGGTGGGGGGGGGTGACTCATACCCACAAAAGATGTAAGATTTTGCAATTATTGGAAAAAATACAAAATCAATAAGCATAAGATGCTTCAAAACTTATTCAAGAGTAAGTACCTTTGGAAAAAAAAAACAGATTTAACTCATGGAAATGAGAAATTTAAAAATCAAAATTAAAAAGAAATCAATGAAAAAATGTAACAGTAGACTAGATGGAACTGAAGAGAGCATTAGTGAAATTGTATAACTGAAGATTGTCAAGAAAAAAGTCTAAAGAGGCAAAGAAATGGAAAACATAAAAAATAGACTAAGAGACATGTAGGATACAATGAGAAAATCTAATATTTGTTTTAATTAATCAGACTTCTAAAAAGACAGGAGTGGGAAACTGAGACAAAGGATATCTAAAGGATCTCTGAGAACTTTTGAGAATTGATAAAAAATACAAATCCCCAGATGAGAACCCAAGAAGTCACAATTAACAAGAAATTCACACCTAGATACAGCAGAGTGATCTTCTAAAATAACAAAAACTGAGAAATGATCTTAAATACACCAGAAGAAATATCCTCCAAAAAAGTTATAATTAGGCTGGTAGCTGACTTCTCAACACCAACTACAGAATAATCTTTAATGTACTCAGAGAAAAATAAGTGTTACTCTGAATATAAACTTCTACATCCAGCAATAACTTCAAGAATGAGTACAGACATGTCTCTGAAGGCAAGGAAAATAAAAGCAAAAATAAACTATTGGGCCCTCATTCAGATAAAAAGCTTCTGCACAGCAAAGGAAACAACCAACAAAACTAAAAGGCAGCCTACAGAATGGGAGAAGATATTTGCAAATGATACCAAAAAACAAATAAGCCAGTGAAGAAATGGGCAGAAGACATGAACAGACACTTTTCCAAAGAAGACATTCAGGGGCGCCTGGGTGGCACAGTCGGTTAAGCGTCCGACTTCAGCCAGGTCACGATCTCGCGGTCCGTGAGTTCGAGCCCCGCGTCAGGCTCTGGGCTGATGGCTCAGAGCCTGGAGCCTGTTTCCGACTCTGTGTCTCCCTCTCTCTCTGCCCCTCCCCCGTTCATGCTCTGTCTCTCTCTGTCCCAAAAATAAATAAACGTTGAAAAAAAAAATTAAAAAAAAAAAAAAAAAAAGAAGACATTCAGATGGCTAACCAACACATGAAAACATGCTCAACATCGCTCATCAGGGAAATACAAATCAAAACCACACTGAGATATCACCTCACACCAGTCAGAGTGGCTAAAATGAACAACTCAGGAAACGACAGATGCTGTCAAGGATGTGAAGAGAGGGCAACCATGTTGCACTGTTGGTGGGAATGCAAACTGGTGCAGCCGCTCTGGAAAACACTGTGGAGGTTCCTCAAAAAATTAGAAATAGAATTACCCTGTGACCAGCAATAGCACTACTAGGAATTTATCCAAAGGATACAGGAGTGTTGATTCATAGGGGCACAGGTACCCCGATGTTTATAGCAGCCCTATCAACAATAACCAAATTCTGGAAAGAGCCCAAATGTCTATCAACTGATTAATGGATAAAGAAGATGTGGTATACACACACGCACGCACGTACACACACGCATACACACACACAGTGGAATACTACTTGGCAATGAAAAAAGTGAAATTTTGCCATTTGAAACATGGGTAGAACTGGAGGGTATTATGCTAGTGAAATAAGTCAGTCAGAGAAAGACAGATATCATATGTTTTCACTCATATGTGGAATTTGAGAAACTATGGACAGAAGACCATAGGGGAAGAGAAAAAAAAAAAATCAGTTACAAATAAAGAGGGAGGCAAACCATAAGAGACTCTTAAATACAGAGAACAAACTGAGGGTTGGGTGGGGGGCAGGGGAGAGGGGAAAATGGGTGATGGGCATTGAGGAGGACACTTGTTGGGAAGAGCACTGGGTGTTGTATGTAAGTGATGAACCATGGGAATCTACCCCTGAAGCCAAGACTATATTGTATGTCAGCTAACTTGACAATAAATTATTTTTTAAAAAATGGGTATAAAGTGTATACTTACAGAAAAACAAAAACAAGGAGTTAGCCATTATCAAACTGTGATCCCAGATGTTAAAACTGAGATAAGAGGTGAGAAATAACAAAGAAAGTGGGAAAAAGTGTGGGTAAACATTGCCTGTATAAAGGAATAACCATGTTGCTGCTGATGAGAATGATTATGACAATTTGTGAGACTATGTAAGTAATTAAAATACATAATATCATATACCATAAATTGGTGGAGGGGTGGTGGTGAATGATTGGAACTCAAATTCTAGGGTCCTTGAATTATTCAGGAGTGTAAGGGTAGTGATCCATTTTAGACGTTGGTAAGTATGTAAATTAAAAATTATAAGGCAACCACAGAACAAATAGAAATGAGACCATTAACCAACAATTTAGAGAAAATGGAAAAAGGAAAGTAGTAAGTCCAAAAGAAGGCAAGAAAAGAGAAAAAATGGAAGAAAAAGTACAAAATAAAATAACATATCCAACTATGTTATTACAGTAAATACAAAAATTTAAAAAAAAAATATTTATTTTTTGAGGGACAGAGCATGAGCAGGGGAGGGGCAGAAAGAGAGGGAGTCACAGAATCTGAAGCAGAGTCCAGGCTCTGAGCTGTCAGCACAGAGCCCGATGCAGGGCTCAAACTCACAAACTGAGAGATCATGACCTGAGCTGAAGTCGGACACTTAACTGACTGAGCCACCCAGGCACCCCTACACTAAATATAAATTTTGCTCTCCTACAGTGCCGATAGTTCATGTAAATTGCTACATTTTTGGAAACAGTTTGGAAGTTTCTACACTGAAGTTAAACATGTTTATATCCTACTATGGAACAATCCTAATTCCTACTAAACATACCAACTAAAGAAAAGCTCTTGTGCATGTATACTAGGAGACATTTACAACAAAGCTAAAAATAGCACTACTGTCAATCAGTAGTAAAAGGAATAATAAATTGTGACTTCTCATGCCTCCTAGGGTATAGTCATTCATGTTTTACTTATTGGCCTGGGTAACAACCAACCAGGGTAACACTGAGAAATAAGTTTGCAATTTATCATTGCCCTGCACACTTTCATATATACTTGTATTCTGTAATTTCACAACACATTAAAAGATAAGTAGAAATCAGAGAATTGCCAAAGGCTACAAAGCCAGCGAGTGCCAGAGCCACAATTAGAAAATGTCTTTATGATTCTTTATCTCATCATTTTAACCATTATTCCAAAAAATAACGTCAAATACTACTAGCATCAATTCACTAGAAACCAGTGTTAAATAAGCAAAAGCAAACACACAGCTTTTGTCAAAATCCCTACTAGGGTCCCTAGTTTTAAGTACCAACCTTAAATGCCAATTTCGCCCCATCTCCCATTCCATCCTACTCTGGCCAAGCAGAAAGCCACACCTCAGAAACAAAGACTGAGAAAACTCTGGCCAAAAGGCAGTCCTCATTATGTATAGACTACATTATCTAGAGTCACAAGAAATGAACAGCCCTTAAATTATCAACAGAATACCCAACGTGTAACATAGGCAGAAGGAATGATGGCAAATCACCAAAGCGAAGCTGAATATGCCTTGGAAAGTCTTGAGGAAAATTTCCTCAATACAGTTCTTTGTTACAGACTATGATCCAGGTCTATTTCCCATTCTTCCAGTATGTTTACTGTTTCCTACCATGGTTGCTCATCTAATCCTAAAATGTACCAGGATATTTCAGAACATCTTGACATTCCTAAAACCCTGTGTCTGTAATATGACCAGGGCAAAGTTGGAATTTAAATAGGCAAACTTGAGGCTCAATAAATGAATCTGTGCAAGAGGTTAGATGAAAAGTCTTTTCTAATGGGATTTTTCTACCAAATTCTACCTACCCTTGATATGCCATTATAATCAGAGAAGACTCAGAAGTTTAGAAGATTACATTCTGGGCATAGTGCTTCTAAAGTAGGTACAAAACAATATTAGGGATATAGGGGAAGATGGCAGCATAGGAGGATGCTGGGCTCACCTCGTCCTGCTGATCGCTTAAATTCCACCCACACCTGCCTAAATAACCCAGAAAACCGCCAGAAGACTAGCAGAACGGAGTCTCCGGAGCCAAGCATAGACGAGAGGTCCACAGAAGAGGGTAGGAAGGGCGGAGAGGCGGTGCGTGCTACACAGACTGGCGGGAGGGAGCCGGGGCGGTAGAGAGGCAGCCTGTCCTGCAAGGCAGAGCCGCCGAGTCTGGCTTGCAAAAGTGGAGGGGCCGGACAGAGTGTGTTCTACCAGCCAGCGGGACTTAACATCTGGAATGTTATAAGTCAACAGCTCTGCTCGGAGAGCAGGAGGGTTAGAGGACAACAGGAGGGACAGTTGTTGAGCCTCGGAAGGACAGAGCTCAGTGGGGGAACAAAGGCACTGGCAAGCGCCATTTCCCTCTCCCATCCCGCAGCCTAAATTCCAAAGGGAACCAGCTCCCATCACCGAACTTGCTTGTACCTCGAAAACGCCCAACAGGGGCGCCTGGGTGGCGCAGTCGGTTAAGCGTCCAACTTCAGCCAGGTCACGATCTCGCAGTCCGGGAGTTCGAGCCCCGCGTCAGGCTCTGGGCTGATGGCTCAGAGCCTGGAGCCTGTTTCCGACTCTGTGTCTCCCTCTCTCTCTGCCCCTCCCCCGTTCATGCTCTGTCTCTCTCTGTCTCAAAAATAAATAAACGTTGGAAAAAAAAAAATTAAAAAAAAAAAAAAAAAGAAAACGCCCAACATTGTGCTTCTGTGGATCCATCCCTCCAACGGGTCTGCCTCCCTCCCGGTGCTGCCGGGCCCCTCCTGCAGGGGACCACCAACAGTAAATGGAGCTAAGCCTGCCCCTCCCACCCCTGTGCACCTTGCAGATCCACCCCTTCTAATATGCCCTTGGCCAGATCCCATCCAAGCAGTACCACAAGCCTGGCAGTGTCCAAGCTGCCCAGGCAGGGGCCACACCACTCCACAGTGAGTCCTGCCCCTGGGAGAGGGGAAGATAAGGTACACACCAGTCTGGCTGTGGCCCCAGCAGTGGGCTGGGGGCAGACGTCAGGTCTGACTGCAACCCCGCCCACCAACAGAAGTTGCTCCTGACAGCACAGGGGAAGTGCCCTGCAGTTTGGAGCTACCACAGGGACTAACCAAAATGATGAACGGAAACATTCTCCTTAAAAGAAACTCCAGGAAGTAGTGACAGCTAACGCATTGATCAAAACTGATTTAAGCAATATAACAGAACAAGAATTTAGAATAATAGTCATAAAATTAATGGCTGGGCTTGAAAAAAGCATAGAGGACAGCAGAGAATCTATTGCTACAGAGATTAAGGGAATAAAAGAGTGTCATGAGGAACTAAAAAATGCTATAAATGAGGTGCAAAATAAAATGGAGGCGGCCATAGCACAGATTGAAGAGGCAGAGGAGAGAATAGGTGAGGTAGAAGATAAAATTATGGAACAAGAAGAAGCTGAGAAGAGAGATAAAAAAAATCCAGGAGTATGAGGAGAGAATTAGAGAACTAAGTGATGCAATCAAACAGAATAATATCCTTATCAAAGGAATTCCAGAAGAAGAAGAGAGAGAAAGGGGCTGAAGGTGTACTTGAACAAATCATAGCTGAGAACTTCCCTGATCTGGGGAAGGAAAAAGGCATTGAAATCCAAGAGGCACAGAGAACTCCCTTCAGATGTAACCTGAATCGATCTTCTGCATGAATATCATAGTGAAACTGGCAAAATACAAGGATAAGGAGAGAATTCTGAAAGCAGCTAGGGATAAACATGCCCTAACTTACAAAGGTAGACACATAAGGGTATTAGCAGACCTATCACTGAAACTTGGCAGGCCAGAAAGGAGGGGCAGGAAATCTTCAATGTGATGAACAGGAAAAATATGCAGCCAAGAATCATTTATCCAGCAAATCTGTCATTCAGAATAGAAGGAGAGATAAAGGTTTTCCCAAACAAACAAAAAATGAAGGAGTTCATCACCACTAAACAAAGCCGTACAAGAGGTCCTAAGGGAGATTTTGTGGGTGAAATGTTGCAAGGACCACAAAGTACCAGAGACATCACTATAAGCATGAAACCTACAGACATCACAATGACTCTAAACCCATATCTTTCAATAACACTGAAGGTAAATGGACTAAAGGCTCCAACCAAAAGACATAGCGTATCAGAATGGATAAAAAAAAAAAAAAACACATCTATTTGCTCTCTACAAGAGACTCATTTTAGACCTGAGGACACCTTCAGATTAAAAGTGAGGAGATGGAGAACTATCTGTCATGCTACTGGAAGTAAATTATATCAGACAAACTAGACTTTAAATAAAAGTCTGTAACAAGAGATGAAGAAGGGCATTATATAATAATTACAGGGTCTATCCATCAGGAAGAGATAACAATTATAAATGTCTATGCACCAAATACAGGAGCCCCCAAATATATAAAACAATTACTCACAAACATAAGCAACCTTATTGACAAGAATGTGGTAATTGCAGGGGACTTTAATACCCCACTTACAACAATGGATAGATCATCTAGACACAAAATAAATAAAGAAACAAGGGCCCTGAATGATACATTGGATCACATGGACTTGACAGATATATTTAGAACTCTGCATCCCAAAGCAACAGAATATACTTTCTTCTCGAATGCACATGGAACATTCTCCAAGAGAGATTACATACTGGGTCACAAAACACCCCTTCATAAGTATAAAATAATTGAGATCATACCATGCACACTTTCAGATCACAATGATATGAAACTTGAAAAAAACCACAGGAAAAAAGTCTGGAAAGCTTCCAAAAGCATGGAGGTTAAAGCGCATGCTACTAAAGAATGAATGGGTCAACCAGGCAATTAGAGGAGAAATTAAGAAATATACGGAAACAAATGAAAATGAAAACACAACAATCCAAATGCTTTGGGATGCAGTGAAGGCAGTCTTCAGAGGAAAATACATTGCAATCCAGGCCTATCTCAAGAAACAAGAAAAATCCCAAATACAAAATCTAACAGCACACCTAAAGGAAATAGAAGCAGAACAGCAAAGACACCCCAAACCTAGCAGAAGAAGAGAAATAATAAAGATCAGAGCAGAAATAAACAATATAGAATCTAAAAAACCTGTAGAGCAGATCAATGAAACCAAGAGTTGTTTTTTTGACAAAATAAACAAAATTGATACACCGTTAGCCAGGCTTCTCAAAAAGAAAAGGGAGAGGACCCAAATAGACAAAACCATGAATGAAAATGGAATTATTACAACCAATCCCTCAGAAATACAAGCAATTATCAGGGAATACTATGAAAAATTATATGCTAACAAACTGGACAACCTGGAAGAAATGGACAAATTCCTAAGCACCCACACACTTCCAAAACTCAAACAAGAAGAAATAGAGAACTTGAACAGACCCATAACCAGCGAAGAAATTGAATCCGTTAACAAAAATCTCCCAACAAATAAGAGTCCAGGACCAGATGGTTTCCCTGGGGAAACAGACATTTAAAGCAGAGATAATACCTATCCTTCTCAAGCTGTTCCAAAAAAATAGAAAGGGAAGGAAAACTTCCAGACTCATTCTAGGAAGCCAGCATTACTTTGATTCCCAAACCAGACAGAGACACAGCAAGCAAAGAAAACTACAGGCCAATATCCCTGATGAATATGGATGCAAAAATTCTCAACTAGATACTAGCAAATCGAATTCAACAGCATATAGAAAGAATTACTCAGCATGATCAAGTGGGATTCATTCCTAGGCTGCAGGGCTGGTTCAATATTCACAAATCAATCAATGTGATACATCACATTAATAAAAGAAAAGATAAGAACCATATGATCCTGTCAATAGATGCAGAAAAAGCATTTGACAAAATTCAGCATCCTTTCTTAATAAAAGCCCTCGAGAAAGTCAGGATAGAAGGAACATACTTAAACATCATAAAAGCCATTTATGAAAAGCCCACAGCTAATATCATCCTCAATGGGGAAAAACTGAGAGCTTTGCCCTGAGATCAGGAACACGACAGGGATGTCCACTCTCACCACTGTTGTATAACATAGTGTTGGAAATTCTCGCATCAGCAATCAGACAACAAAAGGAGATCAAAGTCATCAAAATTGGCAAAGATGAAGTCAAGCTTTCACTTTTTGCAGATGACATGATATTATACATGGAAAACCCGATAGACTCCGCCAAAAGTCTGCCACAACTGATACATGAATTCAGCAAAGTCACAGGATACAAAATTAATGTACAGAAATCAGTTGCATTCTTATACACCAATAATGAAGCAACAGAAAGACAAATAAAAAAACTGATCCCATTCACAATTGCACCAAGAATCATAAAATACCTAGGAATAAACCTAACCAAAGATGTAAAAGATCTGTATGCTGAAAACTATAGAAAGCTCAAGAAGGAAATTGAAGAAGATACAAAGAAATGAAAAAACATTCCATGCTCCTGGATAGAAGAATAAATATTGCTAAAATGCCAATACTACCCAAAGCAATCTACACATTCAATGCAATCCCAATCAAAATTGCACCAGCATTCTTCTCAAAGCTAGAACAAGCAATCCTAAAATTTGTATGGAACCACAAAGACCTCGAATAGCCAAAGTAATATTGAAGAAGAAGACCAAAGAGGGAGGCATCACAATCCCAGACTTTAGCCTCTACCACAAAGCTGTAATCATCAAAACAGTGTGGTATTGGCACAAAAACAGACAAATAGACCAATGGAATAGAATAGAAACCCCAGAACTAGACCCACAAACGTATGGCCAACTAATCTTTGACAAAGCAGGAAAGAATATCCAATGGAAAAAACATAGTCTCTTTAACAAATGGTGCAGGAAAAACTGGACAGCAACATGCAGAAGAATGAAACTAGACCACTTTCTTACACCACTCACAAAAATAAACTCAAAATGGATGAAGAACCTGAATGTGAGACAGGAAACCATCAAAACCCTAGAGGAGAAAGCAGGAAAAAACCTCTCTGACCTCAGCCGCAGCAATTTCTTACTTGACACATCCCCAAAGGCAAGGGCATTAAAAGCAAAAATGAACTATTGGGACCTCATGAAGATAAAAAGCTTCTGCACTTCAAAGGAAACAATCAACAAACCAAAGGCAACTGACAGAATGGGAAAAGATATTTGCAAATGACATATTGGACAAAGGGCTAATATCCAAAATCTATAAAGAACTCACAAAACTCCACACCCAAAAACCAAATAATCCAGGGAATAAATGGGCAGGAAACATGAATAGACACTTCTCTAAAGAAGACATCCAGATGGCCAACAGGCACATGAAAAGATGCTCAACGTCGCTCCTCATCAGGGAAATACAAATCAAAACCACACTGAGATATCACCTCATGCCAGTCAGAGCGGCTAAAATGAACAAATCAGGAGACTATAGATGCTGGAGAGGATGTGGAGAAATGGGAACCCTCTTGCACTGCTGGTGGGAATGCAAACTGGTGCAGCCGCTCTGGAAGACAGCGTGGAGGTTCCTCAAAAAATTAAAAATAGATCTACCCTATACCCAGCCAATAGCAGTGCTAGGAATTTACCCAAGGGCACAGGAGTGCTGGTGCATAGGGGCACTTGCACCCCAATGTTTATAGCAGCACTTTCAACAATAGCCAAATTATGGAAAAGAGCCTAAATGTCCATCAACTGATGAATGAACAAAGAAATTGTGGTTTACATACACAAAGGAATACTACTTGGCAATGAGAAAGAATGAAATATGGCCATTTGTGGCAACGTGGATGGAACTGGAGGGTATTAGGCTAAGTGAAATAAGTCATACAGAGAAAGATAGATACCATGTTTTCACTCTTATGTGGATCCTGAGAAACTTAACAGAAGACCATGGGGGAGAAGAAGGGGGGAGAAAAAAGATAGAGAGGGAGGGAGGCAAACCATAAGAGACTCTTAAAACTGAAAATAATCTGAGGGCTGATGGGGGGTGGGAGGGAGGGAAAAGTGGGTGATGGGCATTGAGGAGGGCACCTGTTGGGATGAGCACTGGGTGTTGTATGGAAACCAATTTGACAACAAATTTCATATTTAAAAAAAAAAACAATATTAGGGAAGGGTAACATAAAAACAAGGGTAACATAAAAAAAAAAACAGTATTAGGGAAGGGTAACGTAAAAACAAATTAGGGAAGGGTAACATAAACATTCCTATCTAGGAAGCATAATCTAAATCTGAGCAATATTTGCTTTCTAAAAAGATGTTTACGGAAGCATGGCTATTCCCCCAACTCCAATTCACTTATTGTGCAATTCACAATAAGTTGCAATTCACTTATGCCAATGAAAACTAGTTGCATAAGTCCAAGACCTACAAAGGTTCCCACTGAGATAGCATTAGACTTTCTAGAGAACATGTGATAGCATTATTGCTTCCACAGTGCACTTGGAAAGATACATCTTATTGACATCCAAACAAAACAGCTGTTAGTTGTTCTATCAGCTTTTCTGAGAACTGGGCTAATTAATACAATGGATTCATTAATTCAAGTTATATTGAATATGAAAAGTAAAAGGGAAAAAGGAACTCAAGACAAAGAGTCACCCCGAATGAGTCACTTGCTGATTTTCAGTCAAGATCAAAGGGAAGAATCAGGGCCCCTGGGAGGCTCAGTTGGTGGAGTGTGTGACTCTTGATCTCAGGGTTGTGGGTTCAGGCCCCACGTTGGGTGTAGAAATTACTTAAAAATAAAACCTTTAAAAAAAAAAGATCAAAGGAAAGAATCAAAGAGTAAGAACAAAGGGAAAAAGGATGGGGGGGTGCAAAGAACAGAAGAGTAGCTCACCATTTGGGTAACCTGTTTGCACATGTTCCTTTGGGAGCAAATCCATCTAGTTTGATAAGATTGTAAACCATAGCCCTATACCAGACATATGTATAGTCAATTAAAAGATAGTTACCTGGGTGGCTCAGTAGGCTAAGTATCCAAATTCAGCTCAGGTCATGATCTCACAGTTCAAGAGTTTGAGCCCTGCCTCGGGCCCTGTGTTGAAGGCTCAGAGGCTGGAGCCTGCTTCAGATTCTGTATCTTCATCCCTCTCTGACCCTCCCCCACTTGTGCTCTGTCTCTCTCAAAAATAAATAACCATTGGGGCACCTGGGTGGCTGTCGGTTAAGCGTCCGACTTCAGCTCAGGTCACGATCTTGCGGTCCGTGAGTTCGAGCCCCGCGTCGGGCTCTGGGCTGATGGCTCAGAGCCTGGAGCCTGCTTCCGATTCTGTGTCTCACTCTCTCTCTCTGCCCCTCCCCCATTCATGCTCTGTCTCTTTCTGTCTCAAAAATAAATAAACGCTAAAAAAAAAAAATTTTTTTTTAAATAAATAAATAACCATTAAAAAAAAACTAAAAAGAAAAAAAAAGAGATAGTTGCCTGAGTTCACCCACAAATCAAGTGAAGTTTATGACTTGCTCAAGGCAGAGTCCACAGGGTCAGAGTCCAAATCATCAAGCTAAAAAAAAAAAAAAAAGAAAGAAAGAAAAGAAAAGAAAAGAAAAGAAAAGAACCAAAACTAGCTGTTCATGGTCTCATTTCTCAGATATTCCAGTCCAATAAAATCTAACTATGTAATTGATATGGAAAACAAACAATTCTTGTTTATAATAAGAAAAAATTTAACCTTCCTCAGACCAGAAGAGGGTAGAGGTGAGGGAAAATAATGCAACACACATTTAGAAATATATAATTTATTTATATTCACTGTAAGACAGTTTCACATTCGGTACACAGTTACCAGAAGAGATGGAACACTCCCAGAGTTTAACATGGTGTTATATTGCTATCAAACATTGTTTACACTGAGTAAATTGGGAAACACTTATCTTCCCCTTAAAAAAATTTAAGGCTCAGTTTCCAAAAGGTAATTTTACCACTCATTCTTCTGTTTAAAAAACTGGGAACATCCTGAAATAAACCTCAAAGGGGTAGAGGGTGAGAAGCAGCACACACGCCTGGCTCATTCATACCTCCCCTGAAGACAAAGTGATTTTTTTGTTGTTAAAGCCTTCTCCTGTTTGAAAATATGCTTTGGTACAAAATCAAACAAATCCGTAAATGGGAGAGGCACTACATATAGATCTCTACTGTAACCACAAGGAAACCTTAAAGCTTTACCACCAGTGGCCCGCTAAAAAGTTGTTTATTCAAAACTTGCCTACATACAAATGCACACACACAGTAACCTGCATTCACCTTTCTTTGGTAAAACTCACCAAGTAATACTTCTCTTCTAACACACTAGTAAAAAAATATTTACATTTGCTTTCAACTTTCAGATCAAGTGGCCACAAATCTGTCCTTTCTCCTAAATACGATCCTCATTTTTCTTTTCAACCTTGCAGTGGAACACAACCGTGGCAGTAACCTTGAACTGATGTGTACTCCCGCTGTTTAAGTGATTGGCGGAGGGGCGGGGTGGGGAGGAGTGAGAAAACGAATCATGAAAAGAGCCTGGGGGATTTTTTTTGAGAATTGCCATATCAACAAGTTCCAAACACAGTGAGTTCCAAAAGTGTTTTAGAAGCACTTTTTCCTGTACAAATATTTCATTCAATCAACAATGACTTCATCATTTTACACAAGACAGAATCTGTTTAAAGTCAGTAAACTACCTTATAATTCATGAGACTATTGCTATGACAACAAAAGCCA
Organism: Lynx canadensis; assembly: GCF_007474595.2. NCBI lineage: Eukaryota > Metazoa > Chordata > Mammalia > Carnivora > Felidae > Lynx > Lynx canadensis. The sequence goes on from NC_044306.2 coordinate 137,501,539, forward strand.
AAAAGGGCCCCAGATGGGTTCTGCCTCTGGCGTAAAGAGGTAGAGACAATTCATCCTATAGAAAAGATTAACATTAAAAAACAAAAACAGTAAACCAAAACAATACTCCACTCTCCCTCTCACCCCGCCAAAAACAACACATTCCATTTCTGGGGCTAGTTCTGGTAAGCCAAATTTTATCACCAGGGTAGGATTCAGTCTGATTCAAAGAGATCCATTGCCTACAATCATCTTGCTGTAATTCTTCTGCTGCTCTTCCTTAAAGGTGTCCTTCACCTTTGCTCTCTTCAGCCCTCCATCCCTGGGAATAGAAAGGCAAATAAATGAAAGATATTCCCAGCAATGATGTAAAAGCATTTGCTGTTAACACACACTGTGTGGTGCCATGACACTTTAAGTGGCTGGTCAACAATGGGGCAAAGCACATGGGATTTGGAAGCAGAAAGACCAAGATTTCAGTCTCAGTTCTACTGACTAAATGTGTGTTACTCTGGGGAAGGAACGATCTCTCTGATGCTTAATTAAAATATAGAATAATATCTCCACTCAGTTTCCTTTTAGAAGTTAGGGTTGCTAGGGGCGTCTGGGTGGCTCAGTCTTTTAAGCGTCCGACTTAGGCTCAGGTCATGATCTCACAGTCCGTGGGTTCGGGCCTGCGTTGGGCTCTGTGCTGACAGCTCAGAGCTTGGAGCCTGCTTCGGATTCTATATCTCCCTCTCTCTCTGCCCTCCCCCACTCGCACTCTGTCTCTCTCTCAAAAATGAATGACCACTGGAAAAGAAAAAATTAAGAAGTTAGGGTTGCTATATTCAATATTTGGAATTTACATGTTTTTTTTAACTTTCTAAATGTTTATTTTTTAGAGAGACAGATTGCAAGCAGGGAGGAGCAGAGAGAGAGACAGAGACAGAGACAGAGAATCTGAAGCAGACTCCAGGCTCTGAGCTGTCAGCACAGAGCTAGACGCAGGGCTCCAACTCACAAACTGAGAGATCAGGACCTGAGCAGAAGTCAGATGCTTAACCAACTGAGCCACCCAAGGCACCCCTGGACTTTATATTAAAACTAGGATTGTTTGCCTGTCTTTTTCTGCAAGGAAAGCAAAGTATTGTTTTCTTTCATCCAATAAACCTATGTCTTACTAGAAAACCCATATGGAAAATTTAAGGTACACTCAAATAATGGTGAGGGTACTGTGTATGTACCGGTAAATTCCTTACAGATAAATGGGTTAATCATTATTCAAACCAAAGCCTTTCTTCCTTTCTTTCCTATGTCTACATAGGAAGACATTTGGAAAATACATAGAAAATATAGGAAAGACACAGGAAAATACAATGAAAAGTTGTATTTTCATTCAAAGCACTACATATTTCAAGCATTAATGATCTCCCATATTACAAAACAGACTCAGAATAAAAACGAACAACAAAATCATAAATTGCATTTAACCAGTAGTTAGTGCCTATGTAAGTAGCATTCCTTAATTCAGAGTCTGTGAATCTTTGAACTCTCTCCATGGTGGTAAAAACACAGAGCTGCCTGGGTTATAAGGACTCTGCATGCCTTTCCTTCTTTGGTCAACACAAAGGAACAACAAACTGTAAGCTCTGAGAGGAGAACTGGACTATAAGGGGCCACGATCTCTCTCCTAATCTAATGTTTTTTATTTTAACTCCTAAGAGCATAGATGGTGAACTTGCTTACCTTATACTGTACCTGTTTAATTTTAACCCAGTTAAACACAAATGTTTACCAAGTGCCTTCTGATGATGATGAATGGATCACAGGTTAGCCTGTAAACTCTGCCATGAGGACAGAACTTGACCTACAAACAGACGCCCGCCTGAACCACTGCAATGTTTTGGCCTCTGAAGTCAAAACCAAGACTCAGCCTGCCAGTGAGTCCTCAACTTAAAAACAGACTAAAGTCCACACATCTTCCAGGGGATCAGATGTAGGAAATTTCCATGAAACAAAGTTATAAATTGTTATTAGCTCCCCAGAATTGTCCCCCAAAGCCTCTTTTATCCAGAAGAGCTGCCTCTAACTATTCATAGCACTGATGTGAATTCTGAATAGTAGGAACTAAGTGGGGGGGGGGGGGGGGGGGGGAGGCAGAAGAAAAGCCTTTCTTTCTTTCCTAAAGTCCAAGCCAAAACTGACAAAACAGTTAAAAACATTTGCCCTTGAGCATCCTGACATTATTTTGATGCAACTATCCCAAGCACCCAGGTATCACACACAGCTCTGAGCACCCCAACTGTGACCTGCCCCCTCTAGAGACTTTAAAGTTTTACCCAGTTCCCCTTTGCAATGGCAGCAGACCTGAGCTCCTAAGGATAGCAGCAACCGTATGTAAAAACCTGTTTAAGATGATACAACCGAATTCTCATTTCATCTAGGAAAAAAGCCATGTAGACATGTTAATTCATACTCAGTGTGTGAATGACAGGTGCACCTGGAAAGGCAGTGAGACTTGCATATGGCCCAATAAAAGGAAATTGAAAAATTCTCAAAATCTGACAGATTTTCTTTAAGCCAATCTGATTGGGATCTGTCCTGTGGCTGACTTCCTTAGGCTGTTGTCTTTCAAGACTTTCTTCCTTTCTTTGGTGTCTGAGGCTACCGATCCCAAACTCCTAGATTTTCATATGGCTTCAGGGCAGGAGGAGGGCTTTGATGTCAGGTGAGAGGAAGCAGAGCAAAGAACTGAAAACAATGAGGAAAGAGGAAGCCAGATCCAGAGTGAACTTGGATTCACTAGGGCATTGATAAACTAGGACATGTGTAAGCCTGTCATTTCATGATATTATGATGTCTGTAATTTAGTTTCACCTATTTCGGCTTAGGTAGTGTGATACAAATGTTAGTTTTAACCTATCTTGACCCTAGTCCTGGCCTTAGGGCCAGTCAAGTTGCCCTAAATCAAGAACTCATACTCTGGGGATGATCAGCCAGGCATTTAATTAGAAGGCCACCCTCCAAAGGTGTCACTATAAGGCATCAGCTATCTTTGTCTCCCATCAACTTCCCAACCTTTGTTAATTCACCTAATGAATTTTAGAAATGGGTTTTCACTACAGAAATGATTGGCTTCCTAATTAGCATAACAGACGCCAGAAACAGGTTTCTTGGGTGAAACTGGTTGTACTCAAGGTATATGAATGGATAAAATATTCTAGAGACATTCCCCACCTTTGCATAAAGGAGTATAAGAACCCAGCAAGCCCTTATTCCAGAGGCTAATTCCTGAGCAGTCCCGGGTCCCTCTGCAGTTGGATGAACTGGCTGACAACCTGACTCAGTCAAATCCTGCTCCTAGAACATAACTATAATTGCCTTAAGTGAACTTTTCATGCAAAGTGTTTCCAAAACACCAAAAATGATAAACAGAGGGACTTTATTAAACTTACAGGATTTGAAGTATGAACTGTTTTTTTTTTAAGTTTATTTTTTATTTATTTTGAGGTGGGGGGAGAGAGAGAGAGAGAGAGCCAGAGAGGCAGAGCAGGGGGAGGGAGCAGGGATAAAGAGAAAGAATTCCAAGGAAGCTCTGCACTATCAGCACAGAGCCCAACACAGGGCCCAGACTTATGAACATGAGATCATGACCTGAAACAAAATCAAGAGTGGACGATTAACCAACCGAGCCACCCAGGTGCCCCAAAGTTTGAACTGCTTTATGCAAGCTTGCTAACATAATGTCTGTGTGTGTGAGAATTTAATCTCCCACTATAATGTAGGTATATAGTTAACCCTCACTGATACAGACTAAATGTTTATGCCTTCCCCGACCCCCTCCATTCATATATTGAAGCCCTAACCTCCAATATTTAGATGGTATTTAGAGAAGGGGCCTTTGGGAAGTAATGAGGTTTAGATGAGGTCAGAAGAGTGGTCACGAATCTTCAAGATAGGATTAATGTCTGTATAAGAAGAGACACCTGTGAGCTTGCTCGCTTCTCTCTCCCCATACTCATACAAAGACGAGACTGTGTGAACACAAGGCAAGAAGACGGCCATTTGCCAGCCAAAAGGGAGAGAGAGCTCTCACCAGAAACCGACCTTGCTGGCACCCCAATCTCAGATTTCCAGCCTTCAGAACTGTGAGAAATAGTTTGTTTTTTAAGTCAACCCCATATATGGTAGTTTGTTATGGCAGCCCAAGCAGACTACTACACTCCCCTACATTCAACCTTCCTCAAACAAAGAAAAAATTAAATCCAAAGTTTCCATAACTAAAATATTTCACTTATTTCCTTTCAAGTTTTTAAGTTTTCTCTAATTTAGTTATAGCTAGCATTAAATATGAACAAGCCTATAAGTTGCCCCTTGCTCCCAGGGTCCATTCTCCAACCCCAAATCCATTCTCACATTCTTCTTCAGTAAAAGAACGCTAAATTTCAGCTAGACACATGGCCTTCCAGAACAAAGACGGCATTCTCCAGCCTTCTTTGCGGTTGCCGTCATATAACTTGAGTTCTAGCCAATGGCTACAAATGGAAGTGGCTGGTCCAACCTATAATGGTAATAATGAGAGGGGTGTCCTTGTTTTAAGTCTTCCCTACTGGCCATTTTCTGGACACATGGAGTAGCCCTGAAGCCATCAGCCTGGACCCGAAAGTGGAAGCACACTGAGGATGGGATACAGAATGAGCTGTTATACGAGCCTGTGCAGCCTGTGTTTAAGCAAGAGGGATAAACTTCTACCTTATTTAAGCCATTGGTATTTAAGTAAACCGCTCTTTCAGCTAAACTTCTGGCTAGCTAGCACAATAAATGACATTACTAAAGACGATTTTTTTGGGGGGTGCCTGGGTGGTTGAGTGTCCAACTCTTGATTTCAGCCCAGGTCATGATCCCAGGGTCATGAGATTAAGCCCCATGTCGGGTTCTGCATTGAGCGTGGAGCTGTGTCCGACATTCTCTCTTCCTCTCTCCCTCTCCCCCGCTGGCTCACTATTTCTTTCTCTCAAAATAAACACACTTCTAAAAATAAATAGATAAATAATGCAAAATAAAAGTGATTTTTTTAATGAAAAAGAAATGATAGTACGTCTAAAAAATTTCTTACCAGGGAAGCTCAGTCAATCCTCCTTGCACAGCAATAGCAGACTTAACCCTGTTAGCAAACTGGACAGCATCTTCTCCTTCCTGGGGAAAAGAAAATTACAAGTACATCCTGGGAATAGAGTTTTCAAACAATTCTTAAAATATCTCACAATCATTTAGATTTGTTTTAAAATGTAAGATTCACCTTTTAGCTCAGTTCTGTTCTCAATCATAGCAAATATCATTTGGTCTGCCAAGAAAATGCAGTGCTGTAATGTTTAATTTTTATCGTGTACATATATTATTAGCCTTACCAATATGTAACATTCCATAATATTTGTAGGTTCGCTAAACCAACAGCAAGTATAAAAACCATTATGGAAAAGAGTTTCTGAATATAAAAGAGCCTGACTTGAAGAAAGCCAAATACATTTCGTTTTAAATGACTTGTTTGCTGAGAAAGCAGAAAGGAAGCCAAGCTCTTGCTACTGTGAGGAAGGCAGGCACCCAGATTTTCAGGGAAAAGTGTTCTCCCCTGGATCTGACTGGATAAAGCACCAAAGACCAGTTGTTATCTATGGATACCTCTCTGGTCATGGGGGGCATGTACCACACGTCACAGACGATGGCCCAGCTGGTCATCATTCGAAGCAGGTAGCTCACCATGTTGTATTTACTACTGTTCCAAAATGCATCCCCAAACTGAGGGTTATACTGGGGGGAAAAAAAAAAAGAAGTAAAAGAAAGAAAAAACATTGCAGTCATGAACTAAGTGATGGCTTATCCACATTAGTGTTTCCAAGGCAACAGGCCAAACATCTCTCCTGAACCCCAAGAGAAAGAGAAGCTACTTTGCTTGATAGAAATGATCAAAAAAGTAAACCAGGCCAGCTAACTCCTCTGACCAGAGCCCCAGAGTGCTGCAATAAGAGAGTTATCCACATGAGTCTTCAATATCTGTCTCCCACTTCACTGAAATTCAGTGAAAGTAGGCACAGGACCTCTTTTGCTTATTACCGTGTCCTCAGTACTTAATAAAATGTCCTCACACAGTCCCCTGGAACCCGTCTGTATATGTACCAATAGAGACAGAATGATTGAGCAAACAGGGCAACATGTAAACAGTTGGTGAATCTGAATAAAGAGTATACAAATGCCTTAAGGAAGACCTTATACACAACAGGTCTTTAGAATATGTTGGTTGGCTAAATATCTCTAACATAATGGCAACACAATATTTCCACCAAGTAACGGTATAACTGTGAGACAAATTACATGACATCTCTGAGACTCAATTTACAAACTGAGAAAGTTTAACTAAAGTTGTGGTTTCTAAACATTCTGGGTTAGCAGCAAATTACCAATCCTTTTCTTCAATTACATCTCATGCAGAATCCCAGGATATAAAACAGATTTGCAAAAAGGAAAAACAGATGTGGAGAAAAGAGATCGTTGGTGCACTGCTGGTGGGGACGTAAATCAGTACAGCCACTATAGAAAACAGTATGAGAGCGTCCTCAAAAAGTCAAAAATTAGAACTACCATATGATCCAGCAACCTCACTTTTGGGTATGTATCCAATGAAAGTGAAAACAAGATCTTGAAGAGATATCTGCCCTCCTATGTTCACTGCAGCATATTTTTCACAATAGCCAAGATATGGAAACAACCTAAGTGTAGGTCAACAGATGAATAAAGATGTGGGGTGTGTGTGTGTGTGTGTGTGTGTGTGTGTGTGTGTACAGATGACATTTGTGACAACACAGATGGACCCTGAAAGCATCATGAGGAGTAAAATAAGTCAGACAGAGAAAGGTAAGTACTGTATAGCCTCATTTATATGTGGAATCTAAAAAAGCTGGACTGATAGAAACAAAGATTAGAAAGGTGGTTACCAGGGCCTGAGGAGGAGAGACGGCACAGTGGAGCAACTGGGGAGATATTGGTCAAAGACAACAGACTTACAGTTATTAAGATAAACAAGTCCTGGGGACCTAATACACAGCATGGTGAATATAGTTACTAACACTGTATATTGTACACCTTAAATTTACACAATGTTATATGTCAACTATATCCCAATAAAGCTGGGGCAGGGGGAAGAGTGTACAAGCACTTGTTATTCTTACAGATTTTAACACTGAAGTTATATCAAAATAAAGTTACCAAGTCGCTCCCCTTTGGGGAGCCTCGGGGCGGGGAGGGGTATATCTGTTTTACCTTAATTGCAACTGGATGTATGGTTCCTCCAATTTCAAAGCTTCCCTTTTTAAACATCATGACTGAAGTATTGTTGATGCAAGTCCCTGCAGAAGGGAGAAAAGGGTATGGTGACTATTTTTAAAGGCAGTTTTTCTCTTTTCAACAAACTTTTAAAAGGAATTCTTTTGACACAAAATAAAATATTCAAATCCTAGCAACATTGGAGTTTACTCTTATTTCACAAATCAATCCCTGCTTAATTAAGTAACTCAACAGTTCTAAGCAAGTTTAAAAACAAACGTTTGCTTTGTTATTAAATACTCTGGAGATAAAACTTTTGCACAACAGGTGATAATTTTAATACTTTAAAAAATACTTTAAAAAATTAGGAACACTACCTATCCAAGTTCATTACCCAGAAATAACTTTTAAGATCAAAGAGGCACCATGCCTTCCATCAAATGTCAAAAGAAAGCAAGGGATTATTGGCTCAGAGAAGGCCATCCCATTCCTATAGGACAGCAGAGATCTGGACTAAGAGTGAACTTCTAGAACAATCTGATGCCTCACATACTTTTGGTGCTGGTTGTTATCAACTATAGCTTGGTAGGCAGTTACCCTTCTTACCTTCAGGAAAGATTAATATGGGTAGTTTTTTCTTATCAGCAATGTGTTCTTTTAGTCTGTGAAGAAAAATAAAGGATCAGAATGCTACCTTTATAAAAATAGAGGTGGGAATCCACTTTGGTGTTTACACTCCACTAGCACAAATATAATTGTATAGCAATAAGGAGGGGGAAAAATAAAACATAAGTAAAGGGAAAAACTCAAGTTGGTCCCTTTCTAAAAAGCATAATGCTATCTGTACTATTTTAATTTCTCTCATTTCAAAGTGAGCAGTTTTCAGTGCCTTCTGCCTACTCTTAAAATAGAACGCTAGGCAGTCATGTGACATGAGCTCTGGAGCCCCCTGTGTCATATAGTTTGTACCCTTCTCCATGTACTTATATTTCCTCATCTGAAAAATGAGAATACTGATCACTGGAACCTGTCAGGCTCATGGCCATTGAGTGTAAAGAAATTCCTTAAATGAGTCAGGCTCAGCTTTCCTGTGATATGTAATAGAGATGCCAGAAAGCTGAGAACATGAAAGTTCCTCCAGGCTTAGGTCCTGTCTCCCCTGCAGCCAGCTTTATATTCCCAACTGCTCACCAGAAACTGGTAAGACTGAGAGAGAGAAATTACAGCTACCCGTGTCCCATGTTAAATAATCTCAAACTGGGGAATGGTTTCACTAACCTTCAACAGATTTCAACAAGTACTTTTCATCTTACTCTTAAAAGCATGCCCTACCTTCAAGTTTCTAGAAGCAATAACCAGACGGCCTTCACTTAAAGGCCTCAGGCAAAAAGCTGTTGTTTCCCAACAAAGGCTTCTGGTAGCTCCTCTCAATCCCAAACCCCAGAGATTTCTTCTGTTCCATAAAGAGCATTAGCTCTGCCAGTCTCTTGATGGATTTAAATGATAACAGACATTCAGCAAACAATCAGCCATCTATTTACTCAGCAAACAGTTACCAATTATTTAACTTTAGTGGTAGTAAGTTTTAATTCTGAAAATTCAGTGACTGGACTATACCTAAGCCACAGCAATACAAAATGTATGGGACTTCTAATCTCATCCTATAACCCACTATGACTACAGAATTCAAATTTTTAAGAATGTAGCTCAGACAGGTGATTCAGCAAAGAAAAGTCAACCACAAAGAAAACCCCATATATTTTAGGTTTAATCCTTAGTACTGCTCTGCTGTCTTTGCAGGAAGGCCAAGATTTATCAGATTTTATGCTACCCCAAAGAACACCGAGCAATGTCTCTGCTTACCGCTTAGTGACCAGGTGTCGATCTTTCATTTCCGATCGTTCAAACCAGACATGCGGACAAGCCTTCACCATGGCTCTCTGAATAATTCCCATCAATCCACCGTGAACCTGGCCAACCTAGAAGTACCATTAGAAAAAAAGAAAAATGTCCTGAGAAACTTAACAGAAACCCATGGGGGAGGGGAAGGGGAAAAAAAAAAAAAAGAGGTTAGAGTGGGAGAGAGCCAAAGCATAAGAGACTCTTAAAAACTGAGAACAAACTGAGGGTTGATGGGGGGTAGGAGGGAGGGGAGGGTGGGTGATGGGTATTGAGGAGGGCACCTGTTGGGATGAGCACTGGGTGTTGTATGGAAACCAATTTGACAATAAATTTCATATATTGAAAAATGAAAAAAGATAAATAAAAATTAAAAAAAAAAGGAGTTCTCATAATAAGAAAAACATTTGCAACTATGTATGGTGATGATGTTAACTACATTGATTTTGGTGATCATTTCAGAATATACACAAATATTGAGTCTTTATGTTGCATACCTTAAACTAATAAAATGTTCTATGTCAATTACACTGCAATAAAAAATAAAGATCTTAAAAAAAAAAGAAAAAAGAAAAAAAGAAAAATGTAAAGGCACAGATATGCAAAGAAAGCTTTTTTTTTTTAAAGTACCAGTAAGTTCCTATTCCCCACCAAGAGAAAAGATTGGCCTTCTTCTACTGACTGAAGTTCTTAGTCTAATCAAAAGATATGAATGGCCAGATATAAGCAAAAAGTGTTCGTTAGTAGCACCTTTGAATTTAAACTGTGTTCCTACACTAGTTATAATCTAGCTTTAAAAAGTAAAGGTCTTTCAACTCAGTCAAGATAAGGGAAATGCAAATTAAAACTACACTGAAATACCATTTTTCAATCATCAGACTGACAAGGACTCAAAAACTTAACAATGCACTCAGAGCCAAGACTACAGAAAATGGCAATCGTACATTGCCTGGGATGGGGGAGATTATAACACCCATAGAAGAAAACTTGGCAATATCTATCAAAACTACATACACATTTATCCTTCAACTCAGTAATCCCACTTCTGGGAATTTACTCTGAAGATATACCTCCAACAAGATGAAAGTACATATGCACGAGGCTTTAATTGTAAGATTATTTGTAATTTCAAGATACTGGAAACTACCTAAATATTCAAACTTTAGGAAATCAGATGAATAAACTATGATACATATATGCAATAGAGTATCATGCAGCTGGGAAAAGAGAAGGTTGATCTCTATGACTGATAAGGCGTGATGTGATTTCCAGGAGATACTGGTTGGGGTTCTGGTTTTGTTTTCTTCTAATTTAATTGTTTTTTTAATTTGAGTATAGTTGACACACAATGGCACCCTAGTTTCAGGTGTACAACATAGTGATTCACCATCTCTATACGTCATGCTTTGCTCACCAGTCAGGCCATATTGTTAAGTGAAAAAAGCAAATTGCAAAAAAAGCAAATATAGTATGCTACCTTTTGTGTAAGACAGAAGGGGAAATATATGTTATATAATTACATATATATATGTGTATGTATATATATACATACACATATACATATATATATATATATATATATATATATATATATATAATATACATTTCTACAAAAAGAAAAAAATCCAAAGCAGCGAAGCTGGAAACTTACAAGGGTCAGAGGGAACCGGACTGAACCGACAGCGGGAGGGGAGGAAGCAACACAACTCTGAGCATGCCTTTGCTGTTTAACATTTAGAAGCACGCCAACAATAAACAACAACAATGGGACTAGTAAACTGAAAGAAAACTGAAACAAATAAATCCAACTGTATGTCAAATGAATAAAAGAACAACACTGAAAGAAGGAGAAAAAAAATCTAAGAAATGTACAAAGACGAGTATTTGACCACACATCCTCCATCTCGGGGAAAACTACAAAATATCCTGATTTTTTTTTTTTTTACATTTGTTTTTGTAGTAAAACAGGTGAAGCAATTCTGAAACAATTCTAGATGTATTGTAGGATTGAGAAAAGAGGTAAATATGTTGATAATGTTGGGCGCCAGGGTATTCACTATGAAAAAAAGGGAGATACAAATATGGATGGGAGGGAAAGCAAGAAAGAACCCTATGAATTGCATGAATTGGTACAGACTCAAATTTCCAATAGTATATTAATATCAGAAATAATATTAATACCAATATATAAAAATATAAATAATTTACATACATTTTTATGTAGAGAGACAGCGGGAAAACCAGTGCATGATAAAGCAAATAGGACAAAACAGTACCAATAGGTAAATGTGAATAAAGGGTATATGAATGTTCTGCATACCATTTTATTATTACAATTTCTCTGTACCTTAGAAAATCTTTCCAAATTTTTTTAAAAATTAAGAAGTCTTTGTTTAGGAGGAAAGAGGGCTTTAAAATCTTCTTCAGATATATAGTTTACTTGTAGCCGAAAGAGGCCAGAAGTGACCTCTGGAGCTCAACAATACAGTTTCCTCCCACTTCTGCCCTTTATTGCCTCTGATCTAAATCTCATTGGCTTTAGGTTTCTATCACTCAGCCCAATGGAAAGTTAGCAGGCTCTACGCTTTTCTAAACTTTGGCTAATATTATAACTGCAGTTACAACAATAAAAAAGCCAACAAAATTCTGAGGCCCTCAGTCACAAATGAGTTTTATTCAACTTTTTGTTGACAGGGACAGAGAACAAATATGGTCCCAGAAACACAAAATCATAATTAAGTAAGTTGGTTAAAATGCCTGAGCCTCTGCTTTCTCATCTATAACAAAATCTCAGCCTTAATCCCACCGCATTACAGGGAAGGTCACATACAATGCATGTGAATATGCTTGTCCACATAAATGCAAGGAACTATCATACACCCAGAACTGTACTGGGGTCTACCAAGGATTGTTAATATAAGGGTCCTTGCATGGGCTTTCTAAGAAGCCATAAACATCTTGAAATTATGCACAAAATTGTGCTTGTATGATGCATATGTAGGTCATTGTTTTTCTCAAGAAAGGGTACATAACTATTAACTGATTCCTAACCTAAAAAAGGTTAAGATCCACCAATTCCCATAAGTCTTTTCCTAGAAGTAGTTAAAGCTTCCTTGGATTTAGAACAAGCTCCACAACTTAAAGATTAAATGTGGTTGCATCGGGCACCTGCGTGGCTCAGTTGGTTAAGCATCGGACTTTGGCTCAGGCCATGATGTCTTGGTTCCTTAGTTTGAGCCCTACATGGGGCTCTCTGTGGTAACAGCTGGAGCCTGGAGCCTGCTTCAGATTCTGTCTCCCTCTCTCTCTGCCCCTCCTATACTCATGCTCTGTCTCTCAATAATAAATAAACATAAAAAAAATTTTTTTTTAATAAAAAAAATGCGGTTTGCACAAGAGTTGTATATCTGAACTTATTGACAGAGAAAGGCAATGTGTTATATATATATTTGTCTTTCTCATCTGATCTTCATTAAAAAGTCTGATTTTTTTGTTTGCTTGTTTAATTGTATATGACTCCCTGAAGGAAGACAGAACTAATTGGCTGGTAAGGGATTTGCACAGCTCTAAGGAGAAAGACTTTAATGTCTTGAAGTGTTATTGAACATTGCAGGGATTTTAGAAGCAAGATGAAGTCAACTTTGTAAATTCCTATCAAGTTCATGTATGTCTATATTTCACTAAGCTAAATTTTTTACCATCTTTTTTTTAAAAAAGAGATTGATCCATTTATTCATTTTTATTTTTTAAAGGTTTTTTTTTTCTTTTTAGTAATCTTTCCACTCAAGGTGGGGCTGGAACTCACAACCCTGAGATCAAGAGTCTCACACTCCACCGAGTCTCATACCCCAGCCAAGTGTCCCCAATTTTCTATTACCTTAAATATAATGGCTATTTTCTTTCTTTTTCTTGCCCCATATAGTCCTCATTTAATGTGTTATATAATTCATACAACTATAGTAGTATAACCGAGTCACTTTCTAATTTGTGCCAAAATAAATTAAAAGTTTGAACAATCCACAAATCATGCAATTACTTGAACTATCAATGAGCTGCTCTTACCATAGCATAGCATCCATCTGTTGTCAAGATCAAAACATCTATTGGAGAAGTATGGTTGGCAACACAAATGCCTCCCTTCTGGGGTCTGTATTGTCTGCAATTACAAACAGTGGTAAATACTATACCCTGGAAAAGAGCCACTATTTTGCAGCATGTAGAGATTCATCCTATTTTACTTTAAAAAGTACATTAAAAGTACAGTTTCAAAGTATATGGGCTCATCTTAAAAGGTTATTTCTAGGCAGTATGATGGGAGTGGGGTAAGAGTAGATAGAGAAGAAGGGGCCCATGACTTTCCCTTTATATATATTTACATTGTTTTTTTGTAATGATCGTATTTTCCTTTTATAATGAAAAAGTAATTTAAAAATGTTAGATTGAATTACAAAGATGCCACAACTTTAATATTGTGATATGTAAGTTTCACATCTTTTATAAGTATTTTCATATTATTCCACTCTTTAAATGCATCACTTTTAGTAGTTTCACAATGACCCAAAAAGTAAATTTACTATAGTTTCCTCCCTCTTATCCCCCTAAAGCAGAGGCTGGTAACTTCTCCTACTGAGGGCCATAATAAATATTTTAGGTTTTGCAAGCCAGCCAATCCCTGCCAAAACTACCGGATTCTGCTATTTGGGCACAAAGGCAGTCACAGACAATATATAAATGAATAAGTTTCAATAAAACTTTATTTACAGAAAACAGATGGCAGGCCACATTTGGCCTCCAGCCCCATAGTTTGCCGACCTTTATCTTAAAGTTCAACCAGTATTTGATATTAATGAAGCAAAGTAGTTTTTGTTGGCCCTATACAAAGAAGAAAGGCAACCAAATGCATAACAACTTTAGCATGTTTTCTTTAAAATTAGAAGTCATTCGGGGCACCTGGGTGGCTCAGTCGGTTAAGCGTCCAACTTCAGCTCAGGTCACGATCTCACGGTCCGTGAGTTCAAGCCCCGCGTCGGGCTCTGGGCTGATGGCTCAGAGCCTGGAGCCTGCTTCCAATTCTGTGTCTCCCTCTCTCTCTGACCCTCCCCCATTCATGCTCTCTCTGTCTCAAAAATAAATAAACGTTAAAAAAAAATAATAAATAAATTAGAAGTAATTCTATATATAATAAGTTACGAACTCTCTATGTAATTAAAGCACCTTTTCTGTAGATAGTATCTCTTCTGATCACAGTTCTATCAAAGCATTTTCTTCTACTTTTCACCCCAAAACACACAGCTCAATGAAAAAATCATGTAATTTTAGAATCTTAAGGGGCCTCTCAATGTTGGTAACACATGGTAAAGCCAAATGAGAAAATGTTTCCCTTCTACAAATGAGACAGAAAGACCCAGTCAGAAAAAAAAAAAGAGAGAGAGAGAGAGAGAACTTTTAAAACAATGAGATTAAACGTAAAAAAATAAAACTGAGTTAACAGAAAAGTAATTAAAACAACCAAAATTACTTCAATCAGCTAACAAGTTAGCTACCACTACCCCTACCCTCTACAGTTAGGGGTGAGGGAAGCAAAGTGTGGGTGTTCTGTCTCAAGGCTCAGTTACAGAATTTCAGAAGCAGCAGGACTGAGACTGGAAACCAGGCCTCAAGACTCGAAGGCCAGTCCTCCTTCCTCCACACCACAGGCCTGTCAACTTCATGGCTTTTTATATCGACAGACCCAGTTCACAACCTGACTCTGCCACGTGCCAGGCATGTGACCCTAGACAACCAATCCCAGGGCTCCCAGCTCTTCACCTGTAAAACAGGACACCGGTGTCTCTCTCATAGGATGGCCTATGAGAAGCTTGGGCCTGGCTGCACACCATAAATGCCCAATTTTGGTTTTTTTGTTTTTATGTTTTTTCATTATTTTTGAGAGGTGGGGGAGGAGGGACAAAGAGCTTTAAGTGGGGCTCAAGCTCACAAACCATGAGATCATGACCTGAGCCAAAGTCGGACGCTTAATGGGCTGAGCCACCCAGGCACCCCTGCGCAATTTTTAAGTGTCATCACATGTCTATTATTATGGTCCTTCTGCAAATGGATGGCTTTTTAAAAGGTTTTCGGGCAAAATTGTTATGTCTGTGACACTCTAAGCAGCAAGAATGAACACACTGGAAGGACTTTCATTTCATCTGCTTCCTCCACCTGCTACTGTCAGTCATGGGCTGGACTTCCTGAACAGAAAGGCAGAAGGAAGCAGGCACACACTCACTTGTTATGGTAATGAATGGTACCAGAGAGGGCTCGCACACAGATCCGGCAGCAAGTCAGGTGAACCAGTTCACTCAGCCAGTTTTTGAGGCTGAAAAAAAGAGGAAACATTTTATGGTGCAGTTCTGGGCACTGCTAAGAAACAATAGAATAAAAACTTCAATGTGCTCCTTCACAGCAGCATACTGTGTTCTGAAACACAAGCACAGTTCAATTCTTAAAGTCTCATTGACGCATTAGGACAAAATTCTAATGGAAAATAGCTCCCGCCCTACTAGACTATCATGATAAATGCCTGACCAAGATTAGCTGAAGCTTCTCTGGTCTCAGCCTGATGAGATAACGCTCTCGTGGTTTCCTTGAGTCCCTCACTCTATTTTCTTTTCTTCATTTCCCCTTTGAAAAACAATTTCTTAGGATTTATATGAAAGTGTGGTGGCAAATCAGATGAAGACTATGAATAGGAAGTAAGCAAAATTTTAATAAGTGTGATGAGGCCATAAATTTGATGCAATACATAGGAATCAAATATTCTTTTTTGAGGATAAGGCCAAGAAGAGGGACGATCCTATTTATGGCTGGGTGGAGGCAAACATTTCACCTGCCATCTGGAAGCTGCCCAACCAGTGTAGTTCCCAATACCAACAAACTGATCCCAATGAAAGCCAAGGTAACCCTGAAAAAGAAAAGAAAAGGTAATGTGAAAGTTAGTTGAATAGCAGCAGTAGAGGGAAATAACCTGAAAATTCATAAATAATTACATTGTAAATAAGTTGCGAAACATGTATGGCAGCGCCACTAAAAAGAATCAGGTAGGGGCGCCTAGGTGGCTCCATCAGTTAAGCGTCTGACTTCGGCTCGTGAGTTAGAGCCCTGCATCAGGCTCTGTGCTGACAGCTCAGAGCCTGGAGCCTGCTTCAAATTCTGTCTCCCTCTCTCTCCGCCCCCCCCCCCCACACCCCCAACTCATGCTGTCTCTGTCTCTCTCTCTGAAAAATAAACAAACATTAAAAAAATAAAAAAAAAAGAATCAGGTAAATCTATAGATTCTGACATGGGAGAATGGTCCTTGGTACTTTTGAGAGAAGAAAAGCAAAATTAATTTCAAAATAATATGTAGAGTATGATAACCATTTTCAAAACGACAGCAAGCATATAACTAGTTGATAGATGCATAGAGAAGGCTTGGAAATTTATTTATAAAGCCATCAAATTCAATCTGTGTAATCACCAAAGGGTTAAGTGGGTTAGTGACAAGAATAAATTTAAAGGCTTGCCCCTTTTGCTTTTCAGAATTATTTTAATTTTCAAAAATATATTCATATTAACTAACATCTTATATAATAAAAAGTTTTATGTTGTGTAAAGGAGTCACATCAGGTTGAAAGGAGTTATCTAATTCTGTTCAGGATACATTGGTGGGCATAGTGTGGGTGTAAAAGAAAATATTTTCCAAAGGTATGAAAGTAACTTGTTTTTCTGTGTTTTTTCATGACGGAGGGAGGTACAATTCAAATTTTTCTCAAGGGAATTTAAAATTTATGGCAAATCGCAAGAAAAGCTCTTTCATATTAAGAACACCAAATTATATCACCATGTAGAAATCCTTTAATGCAGACCTTTGTCCCTTTGCATGTTTGTGGTAACTCACATCTAATCTCCACAAAGACACTTTCTCAGTTTTGAAAAGTGCTTTTAATATACATTCTAATCACTTCAGAAAGAAAATAGTCACCTTTAGAAATGTAAGTAGAATTAACCCAAAAAGAAAAAATTGAGATTTAAAATCTTTCCAAATAAGGGGGACTTCCTTATAAACACCTTCTTAAGGTGTTAAACCTTGTTGAAGTCTTATTTTAAGACCTTTTGACAGAACAATCTGAAGGTCAGATTCCATTTTCTTTCGATGCCACATTCTCATGCCAGCACTGATGCAATAACTAGATCACTACTTAATCTCATTCACCAATTATGCAAAAGTTTTAAAAGAACGTTTTGCTATCCTGCCATAATGGCAATCATCTGTTCCTACACATTAAGTCAGAAGGGCCTTACATTTTAACATGTTTCATCATTGGGTTCAAAACTATTGAAAGCTTTTATTTGCTTGATGAACGGGCCAAAAAATTCTGTTTCGCAATTTAAGAGAGCCAACATGAGAGTTCTCATAGATGACACTACTTTTCAGCCACAACCTGTTTTTTATAAGAGTTCTACTGAGGTACAATTTACATATCATACAATTTACCCCTTTAAAGGGTTCAATGGTTTGGGGCATATTCACAGAGTTGTGCAACCATCAACATAATAAATTTTAGCACAATCTGCTTTTTGAGTGTTCACTTTGTAGCAACAGCTCATCTTATAAAGCATTTACAGAGCAATTCTTTCACACTGAAGAGTATGTACTAAGTAGGAGTCTCAATTCTGCCATTTCTTCTTGTTCTTGGGTGCTTACATTACTGGATTATCCTACACCTGCTTTCTTCGCAAGAATCTTTTATGTTATTTTAGTTTGTGAGTGTTACTTAAATGTAACTAGATAACAGAATCATAATACCATTTGCTGGCAGCCACAGCAGCTAAAAGCTAACCAACAAATGAGGGCATCTCAAATACTCTGTGTGGCAAAATCCTCACTTTTTTTATCACGTTGCCTTAGATACAGTGAATGACTCATGGGACAAGTGGAGATATAAGAGCTAATCTATATACTCTACTTTATTGAAGTTTCATTCCTTTTTAAGAATAAGAACAGAATAGGGGCGCCTGGGTGGCTCAATCAGTTAAACGTCCAACTTCAGCTCAGGTCATGATCTTGCAGTCGGTGAGTTCGAGCCCCACATCGGGCTCTGTGCTGACAGCTCAGAACCTGGAGCCTGCTTTGGATTCTGTGTCCCCTTGCCTATCTCTCTGCCCATCCCCTGCTTGTGCTCTGTCTCACTCTGTCTCTCAAAAATAAATGTGTTAAAAAATTTAAAAGAAAAAGAATAAAAAACAGAATAAATGGAAATTCTAGAGACTAGAAATCTCTAATAAATAAAAGTTCATGCATGTATACCAGTGGATAGTCTTGTGCATGGTCAGAGTACATGAACCCCAGTTTGGGAACACCGGTTTAAGGTTGAAGGAAAAGTAGATGTGAAACCCTGAATTTCACTTTGTTATCACAGCTGAAATGATTCCCAAAAGACAAACCATGCCCCAACTGGCAACATGGGCACGTACACACACACACACACACACACACACACACACACACACACACATTGTACCTTTGTACTCTTTGTACTCTTGTAATAGACCTAAATGAAGCAAATATAGGCCACCCGAGGGATGGTAAAAAGGTTTCAACTCATGTGCCCATTTAAGGTGGCTGATAGCAACTATCTGGAAAACTCTATTAAGAGGATGCCAAGGCTGTGTCGAGGGAAAACAAACAAGACGATCAATAGCAATATTGTGACTGGTACACGTGCCTACTACCTCCCATCACCATGCTGAATACACCTTGGCCACTCGTGCTTCTTCCCACTGTGCAGTGTCACTTCTGCTAATCTTATGTTCCACACTGTGGTTCCAGTAAACTGGACCTGAAGGTACCTCCTTCCTCAGTCAGCATTCAAACTTAGAACCAGAAGGGGACACAGGTGGGGGAACTTTTAGTAAGAAAAGTGAGGGGCAGCTGGGTGGCCCAGTTGGCTAAGTGCCCGACTCTTGAGTTTGGCTCGGATCATGATCTCACAGTTCATGGGTTCAAGCTCTGTGCTGACAGCATGGAGCTTGCTTGGGATTCTCTCTTTCCCTCTCTCTCTGCTCCCCGCAAAGGGAAGGGAAAGGTAGGGAAGGGTAAGGAAGGGAAGGGGAAAAAAGAAAAGAAAGAAAGAAAGAAAGAAAGAAAGAAAGAAAGAAAGAAAGAAAGAAAGAAAGAAAAAAGTGAGTAATCATAATGGGACTGGATGGAACAAATTCAGTCTTCTGAATGGCTCTCTCCCATGTGGTAACCACTCTCAGAAATTTTTTTCTCTCCTGGGCAACTGTGAACTGCTAAAGACTAGCAAAGAAAGGCAGTTATAGTTTGGTTGACACTCTGGTGAATTCAAAACTATACATCTTCTCTCTTCTTTTTTCTACTTCCCTTTTCTATCCATCCTCAAATTATTTATGACCGAAAGAACAACATGGATCCAGACTGATACACAGTAGATTCTGAAGAACACTTCCATTTGGGAAAAAATGTGAAAGGAGAATAGATACTTAACATGTTCCTGTGGAGGTCACATTTGGTGGTGTTTTGCAGGTGTGAAGGGGTGGGATTAGTACCATACTACTCTCATGGGACCATTATATACATGATTTAAAAAGAAAGCCGAACCAATTATACCATCAAATTAGTGGGCAGGAGACTTACCTCAGGGGTAGTAGGACACAGTAGCGTACTATAACGCCCAGTACCCACACCATTGTGAGCCGCAGACTGATGTAATGGAAATTTACATTGGTCCTTGTGAGGAGATTCCACGACACTAGCTCCTCTGAGGAGAACCTCTGGGTCACTTCATCTTCCACAATGGCTTCCAAGCCCTTCTTGGAGAAATAAAACACGTCAGACAGCTCAAAGTCCCTTCCTCGCAGACCAGAGAGCCCTTTTTCCATGGGTGACTCATCTCTTTGGATAATACCTTAAAAGAAAGCATCAGAACATGAGAAAATGCCATAGGACACAAGAACTGACCAATGAGGCAACTTTGTACAGAAGACAAGTAAACAGATTTAATGGGTAACACGAAGCAGATTTCAAAAATAAAAGACAAGCAACCACAGTGGGAAAAGAGGTGAAATCACTGAGTCTGCATGAAATGGCCTCTACCGAATGACTTCAATTCACTACTGGTCCTCAGTAGCCTTTTTCTTGTTGCATTTCCTCCCTCCACACCGCTAGCGAACAAACTCTCCAGTATAGAACTAGACTGTGTGAAAATAAAACCTTCAGTTTACCCCTGATAAAAACCATAAAACCAAAATGCAAGCAAAGTGGCAAAAGGTCTTTACCACAATTGGCAAAAGGCTGCTGTCTTTAATATGCAAAAATTATTTAATAAGAAAATCAGTCTCCTGTGAAAAAGTGAGCAAAGTTCATGAACTGAATTCATGGAAACATTAATAGTTAAGATAATCAGAAATGTAGGCAAGAGTGTTCACTGTAGCATTTTCCATTATAATCGATCCAGACAATGAGATATAATGCATCTAATAAATACCCTAGTTAATAAATACTCTAATGTTAAGTGAAAAAAGGCAAGATCTAAAACTATAGTTCGATCTAACTCTGAAATATATATGCATAGAAAAAATGTCAAGAAGGCCACATTAAGCAGTTATCTCTGGGCAATACGATTAGATTTTCCTCCTTAAACAGTAATTGTATTTCCCATAAGGAAAATAATTCAAAGATTTTTAAGGTACCATAAATTTTGTAAGTTGAAAAAATGACTACTGTCACCCAGTTCTAACTACTAAGTGAGAGTCATAGATGAGATTTTTGAATAAAGAGTAGTTACACACACAGTGACAAGACCATCTGATTGCCCCTCTGGGGTGTGTCACAAAGGAATTTACCTCCCAAAGTAGAAAAGTCTTTTCTTTTGAAAGAAGATCCCTTTTGATTGTCTCACTTTCCAGTTTACTGGGAAACCAGTGAGGAGAGTGAAGAGTGCTATATTACCTAACCGCTGGAGAACAAGTGCATGCATCCATAGATGAAGAGGTGATATATCAGTTTTTTGAAGGAATGGAAGCATAAGGCACTGGAGTAGAAAGTAAAGAGGACCTGGAGTCCAAGGTCAAGTTCTGTTTAGGACAAAAACGGCTCTGTGACTGTATAAACAGACAAGTCACCTAAGTTGGTGCCCTCCTTTACAAAATAGGGGGTGGGAAAAGTTTTAGCTTCCTTACGGGACTCAAGTTACACGATTTTCCTTTTGGGTTTTTGGGGTGGTTTTTCTTTGTTTTTTTGTTTTTTTTTTTTTTTTTGGTTTGTTTGTTTTGGTTTTGGTTTTTGCCAACATGCAAACTAATCACCTTAAATTCGAGCAATAAAGCAAGTTCTGAGATGATTAGATTATCTTTTCCAGCCATCAAGTCTAAGTGGTTTAACCTTTCTTCACCACCTCTGAAAAGGATTTGATTCCTATTAGAGGATGACCCAAGACAGTGTCATTGGTGAATTACCCTCTTGCTCTTTGAACACTGCAATACCACTCAGAGCAGCTTACTCAATCCAAGTACTGACCAATATTTAACGGGGCAAGAATTTCATTATTTAGCAATATATAGGGTTTTTGTGGGTTTCTTTTTTTTTTTTTTTAATTAAAAAAAAAATACCTCTAGAAGGATAGGGAGAACAACCTATTCAGCAAATCTCAGAATGAAACACACTGGAGACAAGTGGACAGCCGTTCTAAACATAATGTTTTTTGGAGGGGCCAGAGATAAAATTTCAAGTTTGAGTTGCCTCATTATTTAACTGAGCGAGGAGAGAGATCTGTAAAGAGGAGCCAGCCCCCAGCGCTTATCCACTTGATGTGCAATATTCTCTCTGCCCCCTGACCTACTTAATTTTGTGGAGCTCAAATAAAATATAACTCAATTTTATATTTTTGTTAAGCCTTTCTTTTTAAGTTTATTCATTTATTTTCAAGAGAGAGCGAGCACAGGTGGAGGAGGGACAGAGAGAGGGAGACACAGAATCTGAAGCAGACCCCAGGCTCCAAGCTGTCAGCTCAGAGCCCAAAGTGGGGCTCAAACCCATGAACCGAACTGTAAGATCATGACCTGAGCCGAAGTCGGATGCTTAACCTACTAAGCCACCCAGGCATTCCTTGTTAAGCCTCTTTCAAAAGTATGTGGGTGACTACAATGCATCTAATTGACTAAGGATTAATTTCCAGAATATACTAAGACATACAAGGGGTGCCTGAGTGGCTCAGTCAGTTAAGCGTCAGACTCTTGGTTTGGGCTCAGATCACGATCTCACAGTTTGTGAGTTCGAGCCCTACATCAGGGTAAGAGCTGACACCGCAGAGCCTGCTTGGGATTCTCTCTCTCTCCCTCTCTGCCCCTCCCCGACTCGTGTACTTTGTCTCTCAAAATAAGTACACAAACTTAAAAAAGAAAAGACATACAAAAAAATAAGAGAAGTTTTACAAATATATGGCAAACAATTCATAAAAAGAGTAAGCCTTAATGACTACACATTTTAAAAGATGTTCAACTCCACTATAAGCAGAGAAACACAAACAAAAACCACAATCAAATGCTATTTCATACCCATGAAGATTAATACAAATTTTAAATTGAATAGTATCCAGTGTTGGTGAAAATTTGGAAAAGAATTTGGTACCACCTAGTAAATTTAAAGAAATTCGTAGCCCAAGACCCAGCAACTCTCCTTCCAGGTATACCTCAGGAAGACTTTTGTTCAATAATTTCAAATCTACAAAAAAGTTGCAACAATAGTTCACTTTACCCACATTCATAAATTGCTAACATTTTGTCACATTTGCTTTATTGTTCTATCTCTAGATATATATAAAATGATACTTTTTTCTGGACCACTTGAGAACAAATTGCAGGCATCATGCCCTTTACCCCTAATATTTCAGCATTGATTTCCTCAACACATGAAGTTTTACTTATTTAACCACAGTACAACTGTCGAAATCAGGAAAGTGGACGTTACTACAATACTAGTACAAATGTACAGCCCTTTTCGAATTTTGACAATGGTCCCAGTAATATCCTTCATATCATTTTTTCTGGCCCAAGATTCAACCAAGGATCATACATGATATTTACATGTCATCTCTGTAGTGTCCTAATTATATGAAAAAGTTCCTCAGCCTTTCTTTGTTTTTCAAGATATTGACGTTTTTAGGACTACAAACCATTTATTTTGTAGACGGTCTCAATCTGGGTTAATCTGATGTCTCCTCACGGTGAGAGGCATGTTGCACACTTTAGGCAGAAATACTATATGAACGATGTATCCTCCATGCGTCACACTGGAAACATGTGACATCTGTCCCACAATTAATGACCTGTTACTTTGACCACTTGGTTTAAGATAGTTATTACCAGGTTTCTCTACTATAAAGTTACTATTTTTGTCTTTTTGATTAGTAAGTGGAGAATTATTATCTATAAGTATGTATAAAGGAGAGACTATGGAAATATTGAGACTATGGAAATATTTGAGACCATGGAAATATCCTGCTCTTCAAACCTTCACCCAATATTAGCAGCTATTAATGGTCCTTCCTGAATAAATTGGTACTATGTGTATTCTAAAATGGTATTTTCTCACTCCTTCCCCATGTATTATCTGGCATCCCACCTTAAAGAAGAGCTTTTCCGGGGCGCCTGGGTGGCTCAGTCGGTTAAGCGTCCGACTTCAGCTCAGGTCACTATCTTGCAGTCCATGAGTTCAAGCCCCGTGTCAGGCTCTGGGCTGATGGCTCGGAGCCTGGAGCCTGCTTCCAATTCTGTGTCTCCCTCTCTCTCTGCCCCTCCCCCATTCATGCTCTGTCTCTCTCTCTCCCAAAAATAAATAAACGTTAAAAAAAAAAAAATTAAAAAAAAAAAAAGAAGAGCTTTTCCCTCATGCTCGAGCAATTCTTATAAAATTGTGCAAAGTAGACATATATAAGAACATCTGCCACATTATGTGCAATAGCAAAATAGCGGAATCAATCTAAAGGTACATAAGATAGATAGCAATGTATTAAAATATCAAATCATTATGTTGTACACCTAAAACCTACTGTTGTGTTAATTATACCTCAATAAAAATAAATACTAAAAGGCAGTTCATATAAAAAAGAGATGGATACATACAGTGCATACTACACAAGAGCTAAAAGAAATTAACTAGAACAATTACTCCCTTAGGTAATTTGCAAACATCAGCAAGAACAAACAACTCAGAATGATATGTGGAAGGTGATATTTTTATAGAGCTTGAATAATGCAAAACAATAAATACTATGTATCGTTTAAGGATATATGCATGTATAGGGGGAATATGAAAAGATGCATAAAAATAATAAACATTAAAATCAGAGTAATAGTTTCAGGGGTTGACAGGGGAATGGAATCAGGGAGGGATACACCAAAGAATTTTATTATTTCTGTAAAGTTTTATTTATTAAACTAAGTAGTGACTACACATGTGCTATACCCCCCCCAAAAAAAGTTACATGAAACTGAAGATTTTTCCTAAGATAAAGATCTATATTATAAGAAAGCAGGTACCAGCTTAGAAGCTCTTTAATAAGGCACACAAAATATGAAAATGGGTATTATTTTAAAATTAGATGTCAAAAGCAGCACTACTAAATATGTAATATTACTTCCTTCCTCAATTATATTGACTACGATGGTCAGAAACACTGATTCAATTTACCCTAGGTATATCTTCTGAGAGAAAAAAAAATATTTAATTCAATCAACACATAGGGGATACTTACTCTGTATCAGGCATCAAAGTACACGTTAGAAAGAAAAAGGGGAAATATTTCTTTTGGCACGAAGACGCATTTATAAATAGACTGAAAGTCTTCAAAATATAGATTAAAAACACATACTGGATTTAACTAGCACAGACACAATTTTGATATCAGTTTTTATTGTCATTAAGGAAACCTAGTTATCACCAACAAATTAGTCCTGATCCTTCAGGATCCTTCATAAACTGATGAGACCCTGATTGTAGGAAATATTTCCTTTTGTTTCATAAATCAAAACAGGCCGTAAACATTTGAACTTTGTCCTAATACCGAATGCTTTGGCCAACCCAACAAGGTTCATGCTTGAATGAAAATAAAATGAAAAAACTATCTCTATCTAATGCAAGAGATTAATTGCACAAGCTGCCCTGTGCCCTGTGCCCTCAGCAAGTCATGGTACATAAATAATCAGCTATGAAAGTCCTGTTAAATTGAGGCTAAAGTTAAAACCATCTCAAATATAATTAACTCTAAATTAGCTGAGCAAACTCTTGGAATGACTGCCCATTTATAAATCACAGTAGTTTTTCAATCCTCTAGTTGTAAAGCATGTTTCTAAGTCAGCAGTTAGGGAAAATTAGGGCCCACTACAGACCAAAAGTGTATACAATGGACTTTATACAGAGAAGTTGATCTTTAATCTACGAATGGGCTATATTCCAAAAGTCAGAAGCTTAGAGTTCAAAACACACTCTCACCTGGAAACTTGAATTGAACTTATCTGTTTGAGCTAGAATCCTATCCCATCATAAGCCCAACCAACCCCAAAACATAGGTAATCATATACTAGTAATACCATGAAGTAGAAATCTCTTTTAGCACTGTTTCTACCAGAATTTTTTTAATTAAACCTGGTTTGGGGGCACCTGGGTGGCTCAGTCAGTTAAGAGTCTGACTTCAGCTCAGGTCATGATCTCACTGTTTCTGAGTTCAAGCACCTTGTTGGGCTCTGTGCTGACAGCTCCCAGCCTGAAGCTTGCTTGGGATTCTGTGTGTCTCTCTCTCTCTCTTTCTGCCCTTCCCCCACTTGCATGCGTGCTCTCTCTCTCTCAAAAATAAATAAACATTAAAAACAATTATTTATTTTTGAGAGAGAGACAGAGCGCAAGCAAGGGAGAGGCAGAGAAGGAGACACAGGATCCGAAGCAGGCTCCAGGCTTGGAGCTGTCAGCACAGAGCCTGAGGCAGGGCTCGAACCCACAAGCTGTGAGACCAAAATCGGACACTTAACCAACTGAGCCACCCAGGCGCCCTCCAAAAAAATTTTTTTAAGAAAATAAATTAAATCTGGTTTGGAATTAACAAAAATATACTTCCTTATCCTGTAGTGACTTAGAGGGGACACTGGGAAACTTTCAGGGGTACTGATAATGTTCTTTTTCTTGATCTAAATGAGAGATACATGAATAAATTGACTTTGGGAAATTAAGTTGTACATTTATAATTTTACACTCTTGCCTATGTATGTTAAGTTTCAATTAAAAAAAATTTTTGCTTGCAATCTGCTGTACAATATTGCCTATAGTTAACAATATTGTATTATACACTTAAAAATAATGTTAAAAGGATAGATCTCATGTTAAGTGTTCTTACCACAGTTTAAAAAAAATAAAATGGGGGGCACCTGGGTGGCTCAGTCGGTTAAGCGCCAGGCTTTGGCTCAGGTCATGATCTCGCAGTTCGTGAATTTGAGCCCCACGTCGGGCTCTGTGCTGACAGCTCAGAGCCTGGAGCCTGCTTTGGATTCTGTGTCTCCTCCTCTCTCTCTGCCCCTCCCCTGCTCATGCTCTGTCTCTATTTCTCAAGAATGAATAAACTTAAAAAGTAAAAATAAAAAAAAAAAAAAAAAAAATAAGAAAGAAAGAAAAAAAGAAGAAAAGAAAGAAAGAAAGAAAGAAAAAAAAAAAGAAAGAAAAAAAGAAAGAAGAAGGAAAGAAAGAAAGAATTGGGGGCACCTGGGTGGCTCAGTTGGTTGAGCATCTGACTCTTGATTTCATCTCAGGTCGTGATCTCACAGTTCATTTATAAATCACAGTTTTTCCATCCTCCAGCCACACTGTACTGACAGCGTGGGGCCTACCTGGGATTCTCTCTTTCTGCTCCTCCCCTGCTCGCATGCCCTCTCTCTCTATCCCAAAATAAATAAACATTAAAGAAATTTAACAATAAAAAAATTAAATTAAAAAAAAAGAAGAATTGAAGGAAGCAGCATCTGTGAATCCCCTGTTTCAGTGATTTATCCACTACAGGATTACATAAATACCTACTTCCATGATCAAAAAATAAATAAATAAATAAATTCATATCCCCCTAAGCAAGTGGACAGGGAGGAGTTTACCTGTCTCTGCACCAACCATTGGGACTGAAGTCCCTTTCCTGGTGTGAGGAGCTCCTCTGAGGGGCTGTGGTCCTTGGCAAGGAAGCCGGGCGTACATTCTACCCCCACCAGACTCCAATATCCTCCCTGACTCACCCATGTGATTAAAGAAGAGACCAAAGTAAACTAGTTGTAAAGATTAACTACATGTGGTTGGAGTCGGGGGTGGCATGGACCACTGCTGCTGGCTTTAAAGAACAAAAATATGCAACGTCAAGCTCCAGAGAAAGAAGACCCACATTCAAGCGATCGCTTAGATTTAAAGACTGAAAGGTATTTATTGTTTCTTTTTAACGTTTTATTTATTTTTGAGACAGGGAGAGACAGAGCATGAACAGGGGAGGGTCAGAGAGAGGGAGACACAGAATCCGAAACAGGCTCCAGGCTCTGAGCTGTCAGCACAGAGCCCAATGCGGGGCTCGAACTCACGGACCGCGAGATCATGACCTGAGCCGAAGTCAGCTGCTTAACCGACTGAGCCACCCAGGCGCCCCAAGACTGAAAGGTCTTTAGATGGTTCTCACAAGTAAGGGCCTAGGACGGATCCTCAGACCACCAATCTCTGTTCTCATTCTTTTCCATCAGTCATCATACATATGAATATATCCATCGGTGCATCAACTAAATAGCCACCTAACTGTACAGATTTCCAGCCCTCCCTTTGTCACCTTTTATCACAAAAATTTAGCTGTAACACGGCAAGGCTAAACGCTAGATACACCATGTGCAAAAAATTCCCTGGGCCAATAGTCAGGTTATAATTTCTATAATTTACATAATTAGGGAATTGACTATGCTTATTTCACAGTGAATCCTTTGTGTTCCTGATTATCCCTGCTGTCCTTCCTAAGTACTTTTTCAAAGTCCAGTGTATTGGGGCGCCTGGGTGGCTCAGTCGGTTAAGCGGCCGACTTCGGCTCAGGTCATGATCTCGCGGTCCGTGAGTTCAAGCCCCGCGTCGGGCTCTGTGCTGACAGCTCAGAGCCTGGAGCCTGTTTCAGATTCTGTGTCTCCCTCTCTCTGACCCTCCCCCGTTCATGCTCTGTCTCTCTCTGTCTCAAAAATAAATAAACGTTAAAAAAAAAAAAAAGTCCAGTGTATTGTTACTAACTTAGTTAAAATGGTGTCAGGGTTGTTTTTTAAAAAGTCAATTTTTTGAGATGTATATACTGAAGTACTTAAAGGTGAAATGGCATATTCTCTGGGATTAGTTTTAAACTACTTCCATAAAAGGACGCATTAAGGTGAGAATATGGTGTTTCTGATAGCTTCTCTGTATTCTCTAATTTTCTACCTTGCTCACATACTGCATCTGTAATTTAAATTTTAATTAAAAAATACTTCCACAAAGGAAAAACTGAAAAAAGGACAGATGATGCAAATTCTTGTTAAATTTGGATGATGGGTATAAGATTAGTGACACTATTCTTTATACTTCTTAAAAATAAATGCTACATTTTTTAAAAATTTGTTTAAGAAACTCGTTTGAAAAGTCAATTTCCTCATCTAAACCAAAAGCATTCATTCATTTAGTCAGTCGTCAGCCACTCTAGAGAGAGAATGTCAGGCACTAAACACAGAGGAGAGGGAAAAGGAGCTAGACTAGGCATGGTTCTGCATCAAAACATCTTGGGAACCTATAAAAATACAGCTGTCGGGGGGTGCCTGGGTGGCTCAGTCGGTTAAATGCCCAACTTCAGCTCAGGTCATGATTCCGCCGTCTGTGAGTTTGAGCCCCACATCGGGCTCTGCGTTGATAGCTCAGAGCCTGGAGCCTGCTTCAGATTCTGTGTCTCCCTCTCTCTCTACCCTTCCCCCACTCACACTCTGTCTCTCTCCCTCTCTCAAAAATTAATAAACATTAAAAAAAATTTTTTTTTAAAAACACAGCTGTCAGGGCCCAACCCCAAATCAACTAAACTAAAACATCAACTACATTTTTAAAAATATACATGAGTGGAAGGGCACCTGGGTGGCTCAGTCGGTTAAGCCTCCAACTTTAGCTCAGGTCATGATCTTGTGCGCGGTTCCTGAGTTCGAGCCCGGTGTTGGGTTCTGTGCTGACAGTTCAGAGCCTGGAGCCTGCTTCTGTTTCACTGTCTCCCTCTCTCTCTGCCCCTCCCCTGCTTGCACTCTGTCTCTCTCAGTCTCTGTCTCTCAAAAATAAATAAACATTAAAATAAAGTTCACTGAGTCACGTAACCTGGAGAAATCTCATAAACATTATACTTTGTGGAAAAAAATAGGTACAACAGAGCACATACTGTATGATTCCATTTATGTGAATTCCAAAAATAGTTAAAACTAATTGATGACTGAAATCAGAAGAGTGGTTGCACAGGGACCGAGGGATGAGCACTATATATGGTCAGGGGCTTGAGAGAGCTTTTGAGATTTGGGGTATGTTCTTTAGGGGGACTGTAACAGGTTCTTTGACAGGTCTATAAATACACAAACATTCATCTAGCTGAACACTTGATATTTGTGCATTTTAATATATGTTAATTGTGCCTCAATTTCTTAAAAATAAGAAAAATGTTACATTTAAGAGTCTCCACAATTTCTTGCTATAATCCCAATTAGAGGCTCCTGGCAATCATACATATTTTTCCCCTGAATATTTTTAAATTTCCCATCCTAAACTAGAAGACAACTGACAGTTATTGAATATTTTCTGATGCCAGACTCTATGCTAAACGCTTGACACCTGCACTTCCATAATCCCCATAACCCTATGAGGTATTGTCTGTTACCCACATTTTACAGATGTGGAAACTAAGACTCAGTAGGGTTGAGTAACTTGCCTGGGGCCACAAAGACAATAAGGAAGAGAACCAGGATTTGAAGCCAACTCTGTGACTCCAAAATGAAATGCTTCCTCACATCCGCAAGCTTCAAATTCCACATCACCCTCTCCAACACCTGCCCTTTGACAAGTCGCAAATGTGTACAATCTTTCCCATCGACTCCACATCAGGCCCAGTTCACCTTGCTAAATAGAAAGCCCTGAGTAACAGTTCTTACAAGTATCTATCCTATCTTTGAGGGAAGGAATGGAACTTTGATGCAGGAAAAACTATACATGGCCTCCACCTATCGTTAATCTGGATATGTACTTGTCACTAACTGACTTAGACTTACTCATCCTTCCCAGATAATTGTAACCCAAGTCACTTAAAACAAACAAACAACAACAACAACAACCAAAAAAAACTAGAGGAGCAATCTTTCATAGCCAGGAACACATTGATTAGGTCTCTAATGCCTTCTCATGATAAGCAGCCCCTGCTTGATGCTTCCCTAGTTCTGTGGTTCAGCCAGGTCTGAGTTGTCCAAGGAAGCTCTTCTGTCGGACTTATGACTCTATGACTTCAGCACACAGATGTCCTTCTGGTACTTTGCTCTTCAAGTCCTCGCTGTGGCAGAAGCAGCTGCCCCATGCATCTTATAGGTTAGTCAAGGTTTAGAAAGAATAATCACCCCTGGTGTTTTATTGTTGTTGCTCTTAGAAATACTTTAACACCTTCTGCCTCCTCATTAACCTTGTCACTCAGCCAACCTTTTTAGGAAACAGCCTCCATCTCTTTTGGTTCCAACAATCTGTTGTGCCTTCACCCATGACTCTAGGTTTGAGTTCAAACTCTCTGAGCCAAAGATAGATTGACCGTGAAGGCAGTAAGGTTCATCTTCAGTCTCTTCACCTGCACGGCTCCTTCCAAGGTCTCATCCCTAATTTTTTATATTCTCTCACCTACAGATTAGGCTCTCCAAGTTGTATAAGCTTCAGGCACCCACAAAATTACATTTGCCCTTACCTCTGAATCACATTATCATTTTGTTGCTACAAGCACCAGATCTGTGATAAACCATTCACCTTGCAAATTAAATTGATTTAGAAGGAGAAATACTTAAAAGATGAGAGAACCGGGGCGCCTGCTCAGAGCCTGGAGCCTGTTTCAGATTCTGTGTCTCCCTCTCTCTGACCCTCCCCCGTTCATGCTCTGTCTCTCTCTGTCTCAAAAATAAATAAACGTTAAAAAAAATTAAAAAAAAAAAAGATGAGAGAACCAAGTTATTACCAATAAGTATTAGAACATTAGAACCAATAAGTACACAGACACACATTAACATATTTCTGCTTAATTTCACATATTAGTGATAATATATTACCTATTTGATGATCAAATCAGCAATATACTCATTAGAGGACTGCTGTTGCCTAGGTTGTCTTTTGGTTATTGTTTTAAGGTCTGAAGTTTCTCTAATTTTGAAAGTGGAGAGATTGAAGAGACATGCAAAAAACATGAATACAAGCAAAATGAAAAAAAGCTCACTACATAAGTTTCACATGTGTCCCTATCACAGTAAAAATGCTTTAAAAAACTAGATTATTGTATGTCATATAATAGATCCATAAAAAGAAAAGGAGGGCAAAATCAGCACAAATATCATGACCTGTCATAAATATGAAAAGTGCTCAAAATTAATGCTGGCTTAGCATCTCCTTTGGTTTCCTAAGAGGTACTCGATCACAATTGCCTCATTTTAAAACAAGCATTAGTTACGAAACTACTCATGCTCTCCCTGGCAATGCTTCCCCAGTTGGCACATTTAAGAGTGACATTCAACTTTTTAGTTTAATTTTATTTTTTGACATAAAAAAGGGTAAAGTTTACTTTAAACACCTATATACCCCACAAATTAATCCAATTAAGGAAGATAAAATAAATATGGACGAAGCCCATATATAATACAAAATAAGAATTTACAAAGGAGAAATAATATAAACAAAATTATAAAAATCGTAAGAAAAAACTTTGCACAAAGTTCTACACAAATTTAATAAAAATCTGGGCCAAACGGATAGTTTTCTACAAACAAAACCAAAAACATGTGGCTATTACTAACACCAAGAGATGAAGGCTCTAAAGAGAACCGTTTGTAAAAATAAAATAATGTGTAGGGAGTAAAAAAAAAGCTTCACCGCCCCCCCCATAAGCACCAGACCCATAGCTTTACAAAAAATTCTACCAAGCCTTTAAATCTAAGAAGGAAGAGAGAAAGGGAAGGATGAAGTAAGGAGGTAGCTAATACACTAATCTCAAGGATCAATTGCAACAATCCTAACCCCAATTTGGCAGACAGTTTCCAGCATTACATTATGACCAGACAATGTTTAGTGCATAAATGCGAAGGGGCTCACATAGTAAGCTATTAATGAAATTTACCATAATATGTCTAAGGGGTAAAATATATATTCATCACCAAAAAAGCTGAAAAAAGTATGAAAAATGCAACAGACATTCTTCATTTAATATACCAAGAGTCAAGTACTTAACATGAGATAGAGAGCTAGACCAAAGAGAGTACGCTGCTTACTGGGAAGACACAGACAGCACTACTGCCTGTCCCAACCAGACCCGCAGCTAGCATCACTGCCCTTCAGCAATGGACCAGAGTAGTGGCCAGTGCACTTAGACAAGTGAAAGAAATCAAGTAGAAACTGGAAAAGAAATCAAGGACAAACTAAAGTTGAATAAGAAGTGATTAAATCATCACTATTTTAAGTTAAAATAATTGCATACCTGAAAAAAAAAAAACAGAGAGAAAATCTGAAAACCTACCTACAGTATGAGAATTCTTACTTTTATATCCTCCTACCTTACTAAAATCAAACACTTTCCAGCATTGAGTGACACATTGGACCAGATGGACTTAACAGATACAGTCGGAACTTTTCATCCTAAAGCAGAAGAATACACATTCTTTTCAAGTGCACATGGAACGTTCTCTAGAATAGACCACATACTAGGTCACAAATCAGGCCTCAACAAGTACAAAAAGATTGGGATCATGCCATGCATATTTTCTGACCACCACACTAAGAAACTTGAAGTCAACCACAAGAAAAAATTTGGAAAGACCATAAATGCATGGAGGTTACACAACATGCTACTAAAAAAATGAATGGGTCAACCAGGAAATTAGAAATAAAGAAAATACATGGAGGGGTGCCTGGGTGGCTCAGTTGGTTGTGCATCCGACTTCAGCTCAGGTCATGATCTCATGATTCACTGGTTCGAGCCCTATGTCGGGCTCTGTGCTGACAGCTCAGATCCTGGAGCCTGCTTTGGATTCTGTGTCGCCCTCTCTCCTTCTCTGCCCCTCCCCTGCTTGGTCTCTCTCTCTCTCTCTCTCTCATATTCTCAAAAAAAAAACATTAAAAAAATTTTTTTAAGGAAAGAAAGAAAATACATGGAAAGAAGTGAAAATGAAAACACAATGGTCCAAAACCTTTGAGGTACAGCAAAGGCATTCCTAAAAAGGAAGTATATAGCAATACAGTACTATATCAAGAAGCAAGAAAAATCTCAAATAAATAACCTAACCTCACACCTACAAGAAGCTAGAAAAAGAACAAAAAATGAAGCCTAAAGCCAGCAGATGAAAGGAAATAATAAAGATTAGAGCAGAAATAAATGATATAGAAACTAAAAAAACAACAGAACAGATCAATGAAACCAGGAGCTGGTTCTTTGAAAAGATGAACAAAACTAATAAACGTCTAGCCAGACTTACTAAAAAAAAAAAAAAGAGAGAGAGAGACAGAGACAGAGAGACAGAGAGAGACAGAGAAGATTTAAATAAAATCACAAATGAAAGAGGAAAAATAATAACCAACACCACAGAAATACAAAAGATTCTAAGAGAATATTGTGAAGAATGATATGTCAACAAATTCAGACAACCTAGAAGAAATGGGTAAGTTCCTGGAAACATATAAAGTACCAAAACTGAAACAGGAAGAAATAAAAAATTTGAACAGACCAATAACCAGAATGAAATTGAATCAGTAATCAAAAATCTCCCAACAAGTGAAAGTCCAGGACCAGATGGCTTCAAAGGTGAATTCTACCAAACATTTAAAGAAGAGTTAATACCTATTATTCTCAAATTATTGCAAAAAATAGAAGAGGAAGGAAAACTACCAAATCATTCTATGAGGCCAGCATTACCCTGATACCAAAACAACCCAAAGACACCACAAAAATAGAGAACTACAGGCCACTATCTCTGATGAACACAGATGCAAAAATCCTCAACAAAATATTAGCAAACCGAATCCAACAATATATTTAAAAAATCATTCACCACGATCAAGGGAGATTTATGCCTGGGATACAAAAGTGATCAATATTTGCAAATCAAGGTCCCATTATTTCCAGAATGGCTTGCCATCTACCATCTCTTCTTTCTCCACTTCTCCCTCCCTTTTCCTGTCTAATCCTACTTCTGCAAAGCTAAAGATACATGGAACTTTGAGACGCCCTCATCTAAAGAAGTACTTTATTAACCTGGCATTTGAGGCCTTTTAGGACTTAACTTAAACCTCTATATCTATCTAATCTTAACTCCTATATCCAACTCATTTTCACTTATTCTAGTTCCAGCCAAACTAAATCAGTCTTTGGGCTCCTAATACTTCCTGGGTTCTCCCACCCTCCTGCTTTTCCTTACAATTTCTTCCACCTGATGACTCTAGTCCTAAAATCATTCAAAATTATTCACATCAGCAGAATGCCACCCCCACCCCCTTTTTTTCAAGCCCATGAACCACGAACTCCATTCATTACATGATGCAGGCATTGTCTTAACCAATTATAAGCAAAGATCAAAAAAAGACCAAGTTAGCTCGGGAGGAGGGGCCAACATGCCAGAGAAGTAGGGGATCCAAATATGCCAGAGAAGTAGGGGATCCACACTTCCCGCTTCTCTCAAACAAAGAAGTGCATAAGCCAAAAAACTTTGAACACCAGAGCCTGGGAGGAAAAGAGACTGAATCTACCAGAAAGAAAATGGGAAAGCTGGAAAAAAGATAGGGGTACTCCAAAGAACAAATCAAAGCATACCTGTGGGAAGTCCAAAATAGCACTACGAGTAGGGTAACAAAATAACAAAAGTCACAACAACAGAGAGCAAGTAACAACCTCTGAAAAAACACCTCCTGAAGGGCCAGGCCCTGGAGAGTATATGACCCTCCTTTAATACAGCAGGGCTCACAGGTGCAGAGCACACAACAAGCTTTTAAAATGCATAAGGGACAGAAAACTAGCCAAAATGACTAAATGGAAGAATTCTTCTCAAAAGAAATCCCAGGAAGTGGTGACAGCTAACAAATTGATAAAACCAATTTAAGCAGTATAACTGAACAAGAATTTAGAATAATAGTCACAAAATTAATCACTGGGCTTGAAAAATGCATAGAGGACAGCAGAGAATCTATTGCTATAGAGATCAAGGGACTAAAAAATAGTCATGATGAGTTAAAAATGCTATAAATGAGGTGCAAAATAAAGTGGAAGTGGCCACAGTGCAGATTGAAGAGGCAGAGGGGAGAGTAGGTGAGGTAGAAGATAAAATTATGGAAAAAGAGGAAACTGAGAAAAAGAGAGGTAAAAAACTCCAGGAGTATGAGGGGAGAATTACAGAACTAAGTGATACAATCAAACGGAACAATATCCGTATCATAGGAATTCAGGAAGAAGAGAGAGAGAAAGGGGCTGAAGGTATACTTGAACAAATCATAGCTGAGAACTTCCCAGATCAGGGGAAGGAAACAGGCATTGAAATCCAAGAGGCACAGAGCACTCCCTTCAGATGTCACTTGAATTGATCTTCTGCATGACATATCATAGTGAAACTGGCAAAATACAAGGATAAAGAGAGAATTCTGAAAGCAGTCAGGGATAAACAGGACTTAACATACAAAGGTAGACCCATAAGGGTAGTAGCAGACCTATCTACTGAAACTTGGCAGGCCAGAAAGGAATGGCAGGAAATCTTCAATGTGATGAACAGGAAAAATATACAGCCGAGAATCCTTTACCCAGCAAGTCTGTCATTCAGAATGGAAGGAAGGATTAAGGTTTTCCCAAACAAACAAAAACTGAAGGAATTCATCACCACTCAACTAAGCCCTACAAGAGATCCTAAGAGGGATTCTGTGAGTGAAATGTTGCAAGGACCACAAAGTACCAGAGACATCACTATAAGCATGAAACCTACAGACATCACAATGACTCTAAACCCATATCTTTCAATAATAACACTGAAGGTAAATGGACTAAATGCTCCATCCAAAAGACATAGGGTATCAGAATGGATAAAAAAACAAACAAACAAGACCCATCTATTTGCTCTCTACAAGAGACTCATTTTAGACCTTAGGACACCTTCAGATTGAAAGTGAGGGGATGGAGAACTATCTGTCATGCTACTGGAAGTCAAAAGAAAGCTGGAGTAGCCATACTTAAACAAACTTAGACTTTAAATTAAAGTCTGTAACAAGAGATGAAGAAGGGCATTATATAATAATTACAGGGTCTATCCATCAGGAAGAGATAACAATTATAAATGTCTATGCGCCAAATACAGGAGCCCCCAAATATATAAAACAATCAATCACAAACATAAGCAACCTTATTTATAAGAATGTGGTAATTGCAGGGGACTTTAATACTCCACTTACAACAATGGATAGATCATCTAGACACAAAATCAATAAAGAAACAAGGGCCTTGAATGATACATTGGATCACATGGACTTGACAGATATATTTAGAACTCTGCATCCCAAAGCAACAGAATATACTTTCTTCTCGAGTGCGCATGGAACATGCTCCAAGATAGATCACACACTGGGTCACAAAACAACCCTTCATAAGTATAAAAGAATTGAGATCATACCATACACACTTTCAGATCACAATGCTATGAAACTTGAAATCAACCACAGGAAAAAGTCTGGAAAGCTTCCAAAAGCATGGAGGTTAAAGCGCATGCTACTAAAGAATGAATGGGTCAACCAGGCAATTAGAGGAGAAATTAAGAAATATACGGAAACAAACGAAAATGAAAACACAACAATCCAAATGCTTTGGGATGCAGTGAAGGCAGTCCTCAGAGGAAAATACATTGCAATCCAGGCCTATCTCAAGAAACAAGAAAAATCCCAACTACAAAATCTAACAGCACACCTAAAGGAAATAGAAGCAGAACAGCAAAGACACCCCAAAACCAGCAGAAGAAGAGAAATAATAAAGATCAGAGCAGAAATAAACAATATAGAATCTAAAAAAAACTGTAGAGCAGATCAACGAAACCCAGAGTTGGTTTTTTGAAAAAATAAACAAAATTGATACACCGTTAGCCAGGCTTCTCAAAAAGAAAAGGGAGAGGACCCAAAAACCAACAAAACCATGAATGAAAATGGAATTATTACAACCAATCCCTCAGAAATACAAGCAATTATCAGGGAATACTATGAAAAATTATATGCTAACAAACTGGACAACCTGGAAGAAATGGACAAATTCCTAAGCACCCACACACTTCCAAAACTCAAACAAGAAGAAATAGAGAACTTGAACAGACCCATAACCAGCGAAGAAATTGAATCCGTTAACAAAAATCTCCCAACAAATAAGAGTCCAGGACCAGATGGTTTCCCTGGGGAAACAGACATTTAAAGCAGAGATAATACCTATCCTTCTCAAGCTGTTCCAAAAAATGGAAATGAAAGGAAAATTTCCAGACTCATTCTAGGAAGCCAGCATTACTTTGATTCCCAAACCAGACAGAGACACAGCAAAAAAAGAGAACTACAGGCCAATATCCCTGACGAATATGGATGCAAAAATTCTCAACTAGATACTAGCAAATCGAATTCAACAGCATATAGAAAGAATTATTCAGCATGATCAAGTGGGATTCATTCCTAGGCTGCAGGGCTGGTTCAATATTCACAAATCAATCAATGTGATACATCACATTAATAAAAGAAAAGATAAGAACCATATGATCCTGTCAATAGATGCAGAAAAAGCATTTGACAAAATTCAGCATCCTTTCTTAATAAAAGCCCTCGAGAAAGTCGGGATAGAAGGAACATACTTAAAGATCATAAAAGCCATTTATGAAAAGCCCACAGCTAATATCATCCTCAATGGGGAAAAACTGAGAGCTTTGCCCCGAGATCAGGAACACGACAGAGATGTCCACTCTCACCGCTGTTGTATAATATAGTGTTGGAAATTCTCGCATCAGCAATCAGACAACAAAAGGAGATCAAAGTCATCAAAATTGGCAAAGATGAAGTCAAGCTTTCACTTTTTGCAGATGACATGATATTATACATGGAAAACCCGATAGACTCCACCAAAAGTCTGCCACAACTGATACATAAATTCAGCAAAATTGCAGGATACAAAATTAGTGTACAGAAATCAGTTGCATATTTATACACCAATAATGAAGCAACAGAAAGAGAAATAAAGAAAATGATCCCATTCACAATTGCACCAAGAAGCATAAAATACCTAGGAATAAACCTAACCAAAGATGTAAAAGATCTGTATGCTGAAAGCTATAGAAAGCTCAAGATGAAAATTGAATAAGATACAAAGAAATGGAAAAACATTCCATGCTCCTGGATAGAAGAATAAATATTGCTAAAATGTCAATACTACCCAAGCAATCTACACATTCAATGCAATCCCAATCTAAATTGCGCCAGCATTCTTCTCAAAACTAGAACAAGCAATCCTAAAATTTGTATGTAACCACAAAGACCCCCCAATTGCCAAAGTAATACTGAAGAAGACCAAAGAGGGAGGCATCACAATCCCAGACTTTAGCCTCTACCACAAAGCTGTAATCATCAAAACAGTGTGGTATTGGCACAAAAACAGACAAATAGACCAATGGAATAGAATAGAAACCCCAGAACTAGACCCACAAACGTATGGCCAACTAATCTTTGACAAAGCAGGAAAGAATATCCAATGGAAAAAACATAGTCTCTTTAACAAATGGTGCAGGAAAAACTGGACAGCAACATGCAGAAGAATGAAACTAGACCACTTTCTTACACCACTCACAAAAATAAACTCAAAATGGATGAAGAACCTGAATGTGAGACAGGAAACCATCAAAACCCTAGAGGAGTAAGCAGGAAAAAACCTCTCTGACCTCAGCCACAGCAATTTCTTACTTGACACATCCCCAAAGGCGAGGGAATTAAAAACAAAAATGAACTATTGGGACCTCATGAAGATAAAAAGCTTCTGCACTTCAAAGGAAACAATCAACAAAACTAAAAGGCAACCAACGGGATGGGAAAAGATACTTGCAAATATATATCAGACAAAGGGCTAGTATCCAAAATCTATAAAGAACTCACCAAACTCCACACCCAAAAACCAAATAATCCAGTGAAGAAATGGGCAGAAAACATGAATAGACACTTCTCTAAAGAAGACATCCGGATGGCCAACAGGCACATGAAAAGATGCTCAACGTCGCTCCCCATCAGGGTAATACAAATCAAAACCACACTGAGATACCACCTCATGCCAGTCAGAGTGGCTAAAATGAACAAATCAGGAGACTATTGATGCTGGAGAGGATGTGGAGAAACGGGAGCCCTCTTGCACTTTTAGCAGGAATGCACACTGCTGCAGCCGCTCTGGAAGACAGCGTGGAGGTTCCTCAAAAAGTTAAAAATATGACCCAGCAATAGCACTGCTAGGAATTTATCCAAGAGATACAGAAGTGCTGATGCATAGGGGCACTTGCACCCCAATGTTTATAACGCACTTTCAATAATAGCCAAAATACAGAAAGAGCCTAAATGTCCATCAACTGACGAATGGATAAAGAAGATGTGGTTTACGTATACAATGGAATATTACTTGGCAATGAGAAAGAATGAAATATGGCCATTTGTAGCAATGTGGATGGAACTGAAGAGTATTAGGCTAAGTGAAATAACTCAGGCAGAGAAAGATAGATACCATATGTTTTCACTCATATGTGGAACCTGAGAAACTTAACAGAAGTCCATGGGGGAGGTGAAGGGGGGAAAAAAAGTTACAGAGAGGGAAGGAGGCAAACCATAAGAGACTCTTAAATACTGAGAATAAACTGAGGGTTGATGGGGGTGGGGGAGTGGGAAAAGTGGGTGATAGGCATTGAGGAGGGCACCTGTTGGGATGAGCACTGGGTGTTGTATGGAAACCAATTTGACAATAAATTATATTTAATATAAAAAAGAAAAAAAAGACCGAGTTACATCAAACTCATGAAATGTCTTTCCTAAGTTTCTAAAACAAGCTTATTCCAAAGGACACAATGGGTGGCTTTTCCTATGGGGGTAAGGACAGAGTGGCAAAGCAATGGCTTTCCTTAAGGAAAAAAGGACATTAGTTCTTTTTGTTGATTACAAAATACCTGTCTTTCTCTCTCCTTGATTATATACCCTGAGACATATGCTTCTCTACTGACTGGTGACAGGCTTGTTGTGCAGAATGTCAGATGAACATCAAAGGCTGAACACCATCACATGTTGGGATTTCACAATGCCTGCTGGCTTCACACACTTGAAATCTGTTCTGGAGAGGTCATGTGGACTGGGTGCAAATAAACTGACTGTTAGGAACATTTGAGCCATTGAAAATGAAGATGCTCATTTATTTGTGTAGATTTGTACCAATGTCATTACAGAGGCAAGGAAAGGAAGTGATCTATATGCCTGATACTCTAACATAACAACCTAAAAAACTTACCACACTTGGGAAAAAGGGGACATACACTTAATCCTTGCAAAGGCTGTAAGTACTGCACATAGTCTACCAAGTAGGCGAATGTTATTAATTACTCATAGCCAAAACCTATACTCTCTGTCCAGTCTTAATCTCCTTTTTACCTCCTTCCTTTCTTCCTTCCTCCCTTCCTCCCTTTCTTTCTTTCTTTCTTTCTTTCTTTTAAAGATAGTCTCTAGAATTCATTATCAATTTCCTCTCTGTGTAAGCCAACAGAATTCCACTGGTTGCAAAGTGATACCAGAAATCATAACGCTGTTTTCTCTTATAACTTGAAGAAGAATGTCACTTCATATGTATATGCACTGTCTTCAAAGTATTTTAGCTTTTTGTAAAGGCCAAAGTCAATGTTCCTCCAAGTTGCTGTCCTCTGCAGACAGTGCATTTTCCCTTTTAAAGGTAAAAGGGCCAAATTATCCCACCCACAAAGTTTGTCTATGGCATTTCCTACATCCTCAGGCTTTCAGGTCCACTCCATTTCCCAGGTGAAATGTGTCAGTGCAGGCTACCCAGCACACAACACCAGAAAAGCACACAGGCAAGGCCCATCAATTCCACAAATGCTGAGGCAAGACAGGGTGAAGACTCTAAGACCCTAACAGAAAAGCAGACCACATCCCAGCTTTTTTTTGTTCACCAGGTGTCCCCAGAAGTTACAGGAGACATAAGGGCTCTACGGGTTCTACTCCCTGAGGAATCTTCAAAAAAACAAAATAGGACTCCAGGGAATTAAAGTTCTTCTCTAGTCAGCTCAAGTTTTGAAGGAAACAGAACTCTGAGAAAGAGAAGTGGAAAAACGAGGCACCTGACCTAGAAAAGTTAGGAGAGGAGGTACAGAAAGAGAGCTTTCAAAACACTGGGGTTGGCATACAAGGGGAAGGTCCCTGTCTAAGAGCTTTGCCCATCCCCAAGGCATCCAGACATCACCAGCTTCTTCCTACCCCAACCCAAGAAAAGGACTCTGTCTGATCACAGTTCTAACAGGCTTTCTCCTTTCCCTGAGCCCCAAGAGCCAATCCTGAACAACGATGGAACCACCACCGTCTGCTCCCCATCTCCCCAGCCTTCTGTGTACCAAGCATGCTTTGGCACTCTAGCCTGTCACCTTCTTATTCATTCAAAAACTTATGCTTTCCCAAAAGCTTCAGCAAGAAAACAGAAAACTGGGAAATGCCATTATAAAACCTCCTAGAGGGAGGAGAAAAGGTGAAGAGGGCTTGATTGTCATGACTTATTGGCAGAATAAAGAACCGATGAAGAGCTTTCTTGATTCCTCTGCCTATGGAGCCAATGACCCACAAACAGATACACAGAGACAAACACACACTGAAAAACTTAAGTTCTCGACTACATATTTTATTTGTTTTTTTTTAATTTCTTTTAATGTTTTTATTTATTTTTGAAGGAGAGACAGACAGAGCATGAGCAGGGGAGGAGCAGAGAGAGAGGGAGACATAGTATCCGAAGCAGGCTCCAGGCTCTGAGCTGTCAGCACAGGGCCCGATGTGGGGCTCGAACTCACGAACTGTGAGATCATGACCTGAGCCGAAGTCAGATGCATAACCAACTGAGCCACCCAGGTGCCCCAACTATGTATTCTATTTGTAAAACTTCTCTGTATTATAATCTACCTACTAGCTTGGTTTAGTTTTATGATCATTTTTTGCTAAGAATCTCTGTCTTACATGTAACAATTCTTTTACTTTACAACATTCTTTTTGTTCCAACATTTCTTTAAATTTATTTATTTTAGGTAAGATCCATGACCAATGTGGGGCTTGAACTCACAACCCTGAGATCAAGAGTTTCATGCTCCATGGACTGAGCCAGCCAGGTGCCCCTCTTTTGTTCCATCTTTTATGGATGTGGAGGGAAAGAGGGATGGCTTCTACCTTCTAATAATTAATCAACTGTCATTGGAATCATCTCTTCTTTTTTTCCAAATTCAATAATCAACCTTCACCGGTCTGGTTTGCCACTATATTAATCCTTTCTGCAGGTTTCAGAATTTCTTCTTTACCACCCTCAATATAAACAGTAAACGCAGGCTTTTCTATGCCTTTATATCACATTGAAAGCCCTTAGCGTTTGAGCCCTTCACAACCTCATGTCACCTTCTTGCCAACCTTATTTCTATGTCTGTTCCCTTCTATAATCTTAGCTCACTACCATTGCTGTCCAAGCTATTCCCTCATTCCCCCAGTTTAGAAAGCCCTGTCACCTCAGTTAATCCCAATCCACCTCTACATGACTGGTTCAACACTAACATGTTCACCAAAACACTCTCTCTGATATCCCCCATCCGAAACGATCTCTTTTCATACTGCGTTTATGCATTTCTTTACTCGAGATAATTGTATTTATTTTTGTGAAATTCAACACCATCAGCACTGCCTGGTTCCCATTTGCCACATGGACATGTGGATATTGGTGATATCTCCTTAAGTAGGCTAAGGGTTGCCTGAGGGCATAGTTCAGCATATAACCCAGGTACCCAGAAAACACTGGGTAAAGTGTTCATGCAGAGACCAGGGTGAGTGATTCAAAGCAGCTTGTCACTGTGTGTTGAACATGCTGGTTCTGCCATGAACTGCAGCATTATTTTGGGTTCTATACTTTCCCTGGCTTTCCATGCCTGATGGTCTAAAACTCTGCTTCTGGTCCTTCTGAAGTGGCAAGCCTTTTCCTATCAAGGCTGGCTTTTCTATTCCATTTCCAAGCATCCACCTTGGATAAAGGATCTTGAATGTCAATCTTCTCTTTGATGGCTCACGAATCCAAACAATC
This sequence comes from Lynx canadensis, assembly GCF_007474595.2. Lineage (NCBI taxonomy): Eukaryota > Metazoa > Chordata > Mammalia > Carnivora > Felidae > Lynx > Lynx canadensis. The sequence continues at coordinate 137,545,374 of NC_044306.2, forward strand.
AAGATCACTATTGGTGTGAATGCAAACTGGTGCAGCCACTCTGGAAAACAGGGTGGAGGTTCCTCAAAAAATCAAAAATAGAGCTATCCTACAACCCAGCAATTGCACTACTAGGTATTTATCCAAAGGATACAAAAATGCTGATTCTAAGGGGCACTGCACCCCCAATGTTTATAGCAGCACTATCAACAACAGCCAAAGTATGGAAAGAGCCCAAATGTCTATCAACGGATGCATGGATAAAGAAGATGTGGTGTATATATAATGGAATATCACTTGAGTATCAAAAAGAATGAAATCTTGCCGTTTGCAACAATGTGGACAGAACCAAAGTGTATTATGCTAAGCAAAATAAGTCAGAGTAAGACAAATACAGGATTTCACCCATATATGGAATTTAAGAAACACAACAGATGAACATAGGGGAAGGGAAGGAAAAATAAGATAAAAACAGAGAAGGAGTCAAACCATAAGAGACCCTGAAATACAGAGAACAAACAGGGTTGCTGGAGGGGTTGTGGATGGGGGGGATGGGCTAAATGGGTGATGGGCACTTGTTGGGATGAGCACCGTGTGTTCTATGGAAGTGATGAATCACTGGGTTTTACTCCTAAAACCAATACTGCACTGTATTTTAACTAACTTGAATTTAAATAAATAAATTTTTTTAAATTTTTTTTCAACGTTTTTTTATTTATTTTGGGACAGAGAGAGACAGAGCATGAACGGGGGAGGGGCAGAGAGAGAGGGAGACACAGAATCGGAAACAGGCTCCAGGCTCCGAGCCATCAGCCCAGAGCCTGACGCGGGGCTCAAACTCAGGGACCGCGAGATGGTGACCTGGCTGAAGTCGGACGCTTAACCGACTGCGCCACCCAGGCGCTCCAAATAAATAAAATTTTTAAAAACATTACTTCAAATTCTATTCGGTTACCTAGGTAATTTAAAACCCAACTAAGAGCATTCGGTCAATGATACTGCACTTTCAATACAACCCCTTGAACAATACAACCAAATCTATGCCAGAGCCCAATTACTCAAGAGGTTCTCCTCCTTTTAGTTAGTGATCCTTTGCTACACAGTATGAGAAACTCCATTTATTCTCCAGATTGAGTGGTAACAAGGTTTCAACTTGTTTCAACTGTTTCATCAGCCTACACAGACCAACTCCAAATCAGTGAGAAGTGAGGGCGTGTCTGCAGGTTTGTGCTAAGGAGGCTACCTGGTGGTTCAGTGGCAAAGACTTCATCAACCAGAGATGTCTTCCAGGGCCGTGGGAGAGGTAACAGATAGAGTGGATTTGTCAACCCTGTTATTTGGAATAGGATACAATCAAAAGCTTTACTGAAGTAAAGGTACCTTCTATTTTCCTGTTTTCTATATTGCTTATATATCTGTAATAGAAAAATTTTGCCCTTATTAAATTTAGAGTACTTTCCTGTTAGTGTCTCTCAGTTATCAAGACTAGAAGTACGAAGCTACAAGTAATCAAGACTAGAAGTACTAAGCTACAAGTACTGGAGACAAATTTTTGTTCTCCTGAGAAAAGCAGATGAGAAAATCAACTCCCTTTTTCACCATTATATACCCAGGTAGTTCCCTAGAAACTTACAAAATAACCAATGCTAATGATAAAAGAGGAAGATTTTAACCCCCAGATATAAATGCTAGTCATGAAATTAACCATGTGTTTACAACTGTTTTGAAGCATAAATGGAGGGAAGTATGGACATTGTTGTAATCAAGTCTCTGTCAACACTGCAGAGAAACTAACAGGCATTTAGAATTAACAGGCAGAGTTTCAGTTTAACTAACATTTTAACATCCCATTCAGTATACTGTTAACCCATCTCTTCTTGGCTGATGGACCCCATTAACTTTGTTGATTTGGACATAACTCGTTTGATTAAACAAGAAATCCCACAATAGAGAAGCATCTATAAAACTTCATTGTCAAATAAGCCATCAAATCAATTATAATGTCAACATTATGGCGTGGCATTTATGTATATTATCTTTTATTATAATTCTAAATGTTCTTAATAGATTTCATTTCTTTAAAAATTCTGCTGATGATTTGGAATTGAAATGTTATGCGTTTCCTAAGATGCGATGAAGCCAACTTTCAGCAGGGAGTTTCCATTTGTGGAAGAGTTACCTCAACCTTCCAAGGGAGAATGAGAAGGCATGGATTGACCAGAGGAGCAGGTAAGGAAGGTATAGTTTAGGCAGGGAGTTGTGGCAAGAGATTCTGAATAGGAAAGACAAATTGGGCTTTCTTTTCAGTCTGCCCTGACTACTTAAATGATCTGAAGGAGTCACTTGACCTCCTTCACCCATTGTTTTCTCATCAGTTAAGAGAGAATTACGAAGACCTCCCTCATGTAAATAATTTTGCACAATGGAGCCATTGTTTAATAAATGGTGGTGATTCTTATTATTATTGACAGGATTTTGTCTATAAAGTAGAAACAAAATGGAGAAGCTTTGTAGTTTTGACTAGGGTTTTCTCTGGGGGGTGTGTTAGGTGGGGAGATTAGTTTGGGGAACACTTCTAGAGTGACAAGCTGGATTTTAGATTTGATAGGTACCTGATGAGATGTCTGCTCCTCCCAATGTCGCAGAGAACTTCTCTAAACAGTTCTTCTCAAGTTGACTATCCAGTCACCTGATCCAGCTATCTTCTCACTCTCAAAGAATCCCTGAGTCTCATTCTCATCTGACTTTTTCAAACCTCCACAATTCTGAGATGCAGGTACTCTCCCAATCCGCTGAGGAGTTTAGAACTAAGAGAGCCAAAGCACCAACAAGATGGCCAACAGCTAAACAGTGCTGGGGATAGAAAGATTTAAAACCTGCTTTTATCGTTTGTGTTTAAAAGCAAAACTCATTTCATAGAAAATAGGGATTGGGCACAGGGCACGTCACCTACTTTGTTCCTGCTACGTGACAAGACAAACAATCTGCAAAATAAGAGAGTATGTTTTATGAGCTTCCTAACCGCTTTCTTAAGTTAGGAGCCTTCCTTTCTGTGATTTAGGGCTTATATCACTCTCCTCCCACCCATCACTTTACAATGCAATGAAAGCCATTAGTCTGATCTGACTTTTTACTTTCTTTCCTGCCAGAACCACTCCTTCCTGTTTACTCACTGTTGGCCAGAATTAAATGTTAAGTCATCTCCTTTCCAGAGGTTAGAGTACATAGTTATACGCAAGTCTCCAATCCATTCTAAAATAAAGCTCCCTCCAAAACAGCATATTTTCATCAGATTATGAGGCAAAGTTTGCAGAAAGAGTCCCTTGTCTCACTTCTACCTTTCCTTAAGGAGCAAGCTTCCTCTCCCACCATCCAGTGTTCTCTGCTCACCCTGTTGTTCACGTGCCTTACCTCACTTTCTGTCCTTCCCCACACCAGCCACACCACCAAAAACTGGAAATCAAGTTCTGCTCCCTCAAGGGCCTATTTGTTAGAAAACTAAGATAAACTATGCTAATGATATTGGATACCAATAGAAAAACACATTATTCTCTAAGAGCAGTGCTTTGCAAAGGAGAGGACAGAGGTTAGGAGACAGGAGAGGACTTTGCCCCCTGGGGACATTTGTCAGTGTCTGGAGACACACTGGTTGTCACATTAGGGGGTACACTACTATCATCTAGTGGGTAGAGACCAGGGATACTGCTAAGCATCTTACAATGTATTTACTCCCATGACAAAGGATTATTCAACCCAAAATGTCAGTAGTGCTGAGGCTGAGAATCCCAGCTCCAAATATATATATTTGGATTAATTTGGATTAATTATAATATATTTCGATTCCCATTGGTTTAAATGTCAACTCCAAGCATTGGACAGACTGAATGAAGATGTACTTTGGAGCAGGTAGGTAACCATCAATCACACCCCTGAGACAAATTTTTACTTTCTATTATAAAACTACTTCCACCCATCAGACTAAAGACTCTAGTTGAGCAATTCTTAATATTCTTAATATCTTATTAGTTGGGTTTTTTAAATTTTTATGCTTAAAATATAAGTTTAACAAAAAATTTTTGAGTTCAACAAAGAAAAAAGAGACTTATTGTCATATTTGCTTCAGGTATTCTTTTTTTTGTTTAAGGAAGGTAAATTTTTTTTAATGTTTATTTATTTTTAAAAGAGAGCACGCAGGGGAGAGACAGAAAGAGGGGGACAGAGAATCCAAAGCGAGCTCTGCACTGACAGTGGCGAGCCTGATGTGGGGCTTGAACTCATGAACCCCACGATCATGACCTGAGCTGAAGTCGGACGCTCAACCGAGTGAGCCACCCAGGCGTCCCTTCAGATATTCTTTAAAGAAAACAATTAGAGATACAGTTAAAGCCCATCTCCCCACCTTTTCTCCTCCCTCCTAGAAGATAAACACTAACCTATAGTACATTTCATTTCCACATATATTTTACACTTATCTACATATATCTACATAATTATATGGTATCTGCGTATAGTAATAATTTTATTTATTTTTTTTAATTTTTTTAACGTTTATTTATTTTTGAGACAGAGAGAGACAGAGCATGAACAGGGAAGGAGCAGAGAGAGAGGGAGACACAGAATCGGAAGCAGGCTCCAGGCTCTGAGCCATCAGCCCAGAGCCCGACGCGGGGCTCGAACTCACGGACCGCGAGATCGTGACCTGAGCTGAAGTCGGACGCTTAACCGACTGAGCCACCCAGGCGCCCCGAGTAATAATTTTAAATAAATGTTACACCATACATTTTATTTTCGCTTAACATTAAGATGTACATACTTTGTTCTCTTCATGTAAATCCAGTTAGTTCATTTGAACTAGCTCACATATTAATTCTCCTCCTGATGAGTGACAGGATTGTTGCCCTATTTTCACTATTGGCATCCATTTGATGCATGTCTCCTAATACATACATGCTGAGAGTTTGGGTGGGTTTGATATCTTAGGAAAAGTGGAATTAAGGGGCTACCGTGTAATGGGTCTTCAGCTGTGCCAAATTGCTCTCCTAAGTGGTTGATTAAATTTCATTATATTGCTTAGAAATACAGAGGACTAATCTGACGGTTTACAAACAAACAAATAACAAGCAAAAGAATTAAACCTTGTCTTCCACAGAGCTATATCAAGCTGTGAGGATAAACATGCAAGGTATGCAAGCGAAATTTTTCAGAATCACCTGCTATTAAGAACTGCTATTTTGTTCCAAGAACAAAAATTATACTCCATCTGTCCAATAAGCCATATCAATAAATAAATAAACAAACAAGCTCGTGGGCCATGACTGAATCTCAATTCAAATAAATCAATTATAAAAACATTTTGAAACTGTTAGGGGAATTTATATATGGACTGTATATTAGATGATATTAAAAAATTAGGTTTGAATTAAAGGGATAATAGCACTGATTATTTTTTAATCCTTTTTTAAAAACACATGAAAAGGGGTGCCTGGGTGGCTCAGTCAGTTAAGCACGGGACTTCAGCCCAGGTCATGATCGTGTGTTTTGTGGGTACAAGTCCCGCCTCAGGCTCTGTGCTGAGAGCTCAGATTCTGTGTCTCCCTCTTTCTCTGCCCTCCCTTGCTCATGCTCTGTCTTTCTTTCTCAAAAATAAACGTTTAAAAAAAATTTTAATTTAAAAATGCATGAAAGGATATGAAATTTTATACTGCATTGAATATTTTAGCAGAAAGTAAGAAGGTATAGATGAATCAGGTGTGGCAAAATCTTGACAAATATTGCCTATATTGGGTTCAATATACTATTTCTCTACCTTTGTGTATGTTTGAAAATTACCACCATCTTCATCACCACCATCAGGCACAAGATTTATGAATAGAGGCAGACTAATAAAAGCATCTGGCCGTGATAAGGAAAAATTTCATGCTATAATCCTTCCATATCCCATAAATGGATTATTTTTTTCTCTACAAGTAGCTAGACAAGTTCCAATATTTTATCAGCAAGATAACCCCTTTAAATGCATTATACTCTATATCCTTGAGGACTTGTACTCAGGGAGTTTATGCCAAGACAATACTAGTTGACAATTAGTTGATGTAAACAGACTATCAAAAACAGCCTGCCCGAAGCAAAAATGAGTATAGAAAATGATACTCAAATTTCTGTCACAGAATAGTATCCCACATTTTCTATAAATTCAAGGTTATTGAATTTATAATATCTTTATTGTAAATTACAATAAAGATAAATATAGTAAATAAAAATCTTTATTGAATTTACAATATCTTTATCTTGTGAATTTATTAAATTCACAATATTGATGTGACCTATATTGTACCAGCATCACCATGGTTGATCAAGTCTCACAGAAAGAATTCCAAGAGTAAAATCAGTGGAAATGTTAAGCAGCCTGAATTCTCTCTGAATAGGTATAACATGAGAAGTTTCTCCACAGCATTTTGTCCTTTGTGTGTGTTTGGGTGGAGGAAGAGATGGGCTCTGGGGGTAAGACGCACAAGGCAGGAGAGAAATTCAGCACGGGGCTTCACTAACAACAGGCCATGTGACCACAGATCCCTGTGTGTGATGCCTCCTGAAGTGGGGCAAAGGGGAGGACTGAGGAGGTGGCATGCATCTGGCATGCAGATAACACTAAGTCAGGCCAGCACCACATTCTAGAAAACAGTGCCAAAATGACTGAACCATAGCCTCTATTTATTGGTTTTGTTTGAGACACTCCAGGCCAAGGGCAAATTCGGGCCCTTCATCCTGCCTGTTGACCTATGGTGGGTAATTGTTCAAAATGTCCTAGTAATATAAGGCAATGTACAGTGGAATTCATCTTGAGTCATGAAAATGGCATAATGAATCACAATGATTACAAGTGCAATCCTAATTACTATTTGAAATCTATTGCACAAGAAGTCTTCCATATCAGTTAGGCACCCAAGGGTGAGGTTGGGGGCTTTTTTTTTTTTTTTTAAATAAATATAGCATAAAACTACAGTTTCATTGTTTTATTTGGGGTGGGTTTTTTTGTTTGTTTTGAGAGAGAGGGGGGATGTGCAAGTGAGAGGGGGACAGAGAGAAACAGAATCTCACCTGGGGCAGAGAGAAAGAGAGAGAGAGAGAGAAAAGCAGGGCTCATGATCAACCAAAGCCAGGCTCAAGCTCACCCACTGTGGGACTCAAACTCACAAACCATGAGATCATGACCTGAGCGGAAGTCAGATGCTTAATGACTGAGCCACCCAGGCACCCAAGGTTGGTGGCTCTTATTAATAGTCGATGGTCCTTTGCACTATTTACAACAAAGTAAAATAAAAGTTGATACTATCTCCATCAGACCACGTACCTGGGTCCAAGAAGATGCATTTGTCCTAAGGCTGGAGTGATAAAGCACAGCTAATGCAGAGAAGCAAAGGACCCAATAGCCTTCTTGTCTCTTGTTTTAGCCTCCCCAGCATATGAGCCCTCAGGAAACAAAAACTAGGGTAGAAGGGACTTCTACATTCTCCACTGAGGCAGGATGCTCAGAAAAACACAGTTACTTGAAGAGGGGGGGAAATATTTACCTTCATGGTTGTATTAACAATGAGGAAAAGTCCTTAAAACTGGAAGAAGAAGGTGCAATAACAGAGCTTCTTAAAGAGCTCTTGCTCATGATCATATCTGAAGCTCCATCAATAAATGAGACAGGTTTTTAACAGAAGATACAGCAGAATATGGCTAAAGACAGAAGAGGATTATTTAACCACAAAGGTAATATTTCTCTAGGTTCAGCTTTTAGCTGTCTTACTAATAAAGGCACAGGAGACATACACTGAAAAAGGGGTCTCACTGGAAAGAGAGACTTAAAAAGTATTTCCAAAAATGTGCTTCGGGGTACCTGGACAGCTCAGTCGGTTAAGCCTCGACTTTGGCTCAGGTCAGGAGCTCATGGTTCATGAGTTCGAGAGCTGCATCAGGCTCTGTGCAGACAGTGCAGAGCCTGCTTCAGATCCCCGGTTTCCCTCTCTCTCTGCCCCCTTCTCCCCGGCCCTCTCTCAAAAATAAACATTTTTTTTTTAATGTGCTTCATTAAGTAAAAGAGCAGCAGAGTGAATTTTGGGTGCAGAAAATAAACATAACTGTTTTCCCTGTTTAGCAATTCTCTCCCTCTCAGTTTCGTAAACCTGTCATCAGCACTATATCATTCAGACATCACATCCGCACTCTTGGGGCCCTTGGTCTGCCTGTGACCCTTGCCTCAACTTTGACCGACTCAACGCTGACTCGGGCTACTGTTGGCTGCAGTACAGAGACATGATGCTCCGAAGGCAGAAGATTGCACCAGCCAGGCACACAAGTGCTCAGTGTGTTTCATCACCCTTGGCCAGTCTATCTAGGATTAAGATATTACCTCTCTGCTGACTCCAAACAGCAGGATGTATCAATAGGGCACACACCCTCTAACAGGGCTACCCAAGCAGGATGCAAATCAGAATGGGAATGGAGGTGCATACCATGCACACTTGTGGGATTAACAGAGACGAAAGCAGGATATATCAGAGCCTAAATTAGATCCCACGTTGTCCTTTGCTTATGCACCTACTTTAGCATTTATCACAGTGACCAGTCGGATACCTGTCTCCCCACAGGAACCTTATCTTCATCATCTTTGGATTCCCCACCAACCTTACAGATATCAAATGCTCGTAACTGCAACAGTCACTCCCAATTTCATGACTAAAAGGAAAGATGGCTACTCTGAATGAAAGAAGAAAATTTGGCAGTCTTCAGCCATACTCTAAACCATTATGATTTCTGTTTTCTCCTCTTGTTCGCTTCTATTCTTTCCTGGTGGTACCATGGAAAAGACAGATGTGTGACAAAAAAAAAAAAAAAAAAAAAATTCAACAAGTGACAATATTCACTTCTATTTAGGCTAAAAAGTGCTAAGGAAACCCTCACCTAGAGATTTTAATCCTCTTAACCTACCAAATTGAAACACCTTGTGCCCTTTTAAATTCATGGCCCAACACATGCACCACCAATACCCCAATCTCTAGGGCTCTACAGAATTTCACTCAAGATCAGTGACAGCTCAGGGGCGCCTGGGTGGCTCAGTCGATTAAGCATCTGATTCTTGACATCGGCTCGGGTCATGATCTCACAGTTCTTAAGTTCAAGCCCCACATTGGGCTCCACGCTGGCAGCCTGGAGCCTGCTTGGCATTCTGTCTCTCCCTCTCTCTCTGCCCCTCTCCTGCTCTCTCTCTCTCTCTCAAAATAAATAAACTAACAACAACAACAAAAAATCAGTGACAGCCCAAAGTCTCACCAAGTACAACAGAAAAACCAGCAATAAAGTTTGTTGTCTCCTTAAATCATAAGGAGTACGTAATCATAACGTACATTTTTAAATGTACCCAGAAACATAAAATATTAGTAGATCTGCTATGTCCAAGAGAAGGTACCTGGCAATAAAAAGGGGATTGTGTAGCACCGAAAATATCTAATTTTGGTAAAATGTTACTGATGATAATACTTGATGTCCAAGTATACACCTTGAAGGTCTATTAGCTGCTTCAATCATTTGAATATAACAATTCATTTACACAAAATGAGCCAATGTTTTCGCTCAAATACTTTATTTCCAAAATGCACTCTGGTATACCATTTCTACAATTTCTCCTAGACAAGCCTCTGGAAGATAAGTTCCTTCTAGTGAAGGGCTTGACACTTTGGTCATCTTTTATCCTAAATTAGATAGGCACAAAATTGTTTGCACATTATTTTTGGAAAACACACAAAGGCTTAGTCTTTTAATTAAATCAAGTTCCTAATTTCGTAGTCATCCTTTCCATAGAATTCTACTCTCCTATGATCCCCCGTGTCTTAACCAATTCTTAAAATTCTTACCCCAAAAGTGAAAAGGTTTGTTGGAACAAAAGCAAAGCAGTAATGGATACACGAGTGAGCTCAGCTGACTTGTCAACTCACTTCTAACAAAAATTAAACAGGTTTCTTTACTGTAGGACATTTCTGAGCTTTTGTTACTGTATAATATTACTTTCCAAAAGTAAGGTATAGCATGTGGTGATTCCCAAACTTATTTCATGGGGCAGTTATTATTTATTTCATGTATTATCAATCAGTCATTATCAGGAAAGGGTATTTTGAGGAACATTTTTGAGAACCGCAAGTTAGACTACAGTGCTAATAAAACCTCAAAAATAGGTTTAACTCCAAAGGAGTCCAATTAGCATTATTTTTTCAAAACACTGACTGCATCTTGAAAACTATAGGCAGACATCTTCAAATGTATGCCTTTAGAAGTAAGAACACATAGATGAACTAGCACATTATTACCACCTTTCCAGTGAAAACTCATTCAAAACTCAGGCAACTGCTATTTTGCATAAAGAACAAAATTATGACCGATCCTAGGCCTATAGAATGCACTGCTCTCTGCATATTTCAAGTTCAAATTCGGTAGATGTAAATTTTTACAGTGTGGATATGTTAGCCATCATAACTGAAAAAGGAGACTTACCAACAGAAGCTGAGTTTTTAAGGACCGACTCCTTTGAGACTCCCTTTTCAATGCGTATTGTGGCCCACTGTTCAAAAATAAGTAGTGTTGTTAATTTAAACTGTTCCATAGACACAATGTAAAATACTCAAACCATGCTTATACAGAAGTGAAATTAAACATTACGCCCAGGACTATCTGAATTAAAGAGATACCTCAGTAAATCTCAGAAGTAGCAATATTCAAAGTCTCAAGTATACTCTTTTATATTAGCTACTGATCATGCCCTATTTACCCTATATAAACCCTATTTAAACCCCTCACACACACCTGGTACCCCAATAAACTACTCCTTGAAAAGGTCATGAAGCATGTCAGGCAAGAGCTCAGGTTATGGCATCAACACTGAGTTCAGGGGCGCCTGGGTGGCTCAGTCGGTTAAGCTTCCGACTTTGGCTCAAGTCATGATCTCACGGGTTCGAACCCCGTATCGGGCTCTGTGCTGACAGCTCAGAGCCTGGAGCTGCTTCGGATTCTGTGTCTCCCTCTCTCTCTGCCCTTCCCCTGCTTGTGCTCTCTCTCTCTCTCTCTTAAAAATAAATAAACGTTAAAAAAATTTAAAAAGACTAAGTTTAAAGTTACTTAATCCCTCTAGGCCTCCATTTCCTCATCGGTAAAATGAGGATAATAGTTCCTATCCCATATGGATGCTATGAGGATTAATTGAAACATGGGGCCCAAAAAATAACTATATTTTCATAACAAACTAGGCATTCAGGGGCAAGACACATTCAAACAGACCTAATTGCCTATGTCAGAAATAGGCTTAAGATTTGGAGAGCTTGGGGTGCCTGGGTGGCTCAGTCGGTTGAGTGGCCGACTCCGGCTCAGGTCATGATCTCGCGGTCCGTGAGTTCGAGCCCCGCATCAGGCTCTGTGCTGACAGCTCAGAGCCTGGAGCCTGTTTCAGATTCTGTGCCTCCCTCTCTCTGACCCTCCCCCGTTCATTCTCTGTCTCTCTCTGTCTCAAAAATAAATAAACGTTAAAAAAAAAAATTAAAAAAAAAATAGGCTTGGAGAGCTGGATAGGGTGCCTGGGTGGCTCTGGGTTTCAGCTCCAGTCACGATCTCACAGTATGTGGATTTGAGCCACACATTAGGCTCCACACTGACAGCAGGGAGCCTGCTTGGGATTCTCTCTCTCTTTCTCTTTCTGCCCCTCCCCTGCTTGCACACTCTCCCTAAGTAAATAAATATTAAAAAAAAAAAAAAAAAAAAAAAAAAAAAAAAGACGTGGGGAGCCGGAAAGGAATTAGTGAAATCGTTAACAAAGGAAACCACCTGCCGACCTGTCACTTGCTTCCGTGGGGATGGACAGGGAAAATGTTATGAATATGAGGAACCACACATCTGTGAGAATTTAAGAACAGGGAAAATCAATTCCCATTTAAAAAAAAATTTTTTTAATGTTTGTTTATTTTTGAGACACACACACACACACACACACACAGAGTATGAGCAGGGGAGGGGCAGAGAGAGCCAAGACACAGAATCTGAAGCAGGATCCATGCTCTGAGCTGTCTGCACAGAGCCCATTGTGGGGCTTAAACCCACGAGCTGTGGGATCATAACCTGAGCCGAAGCTGGACACAACCGACTGAGCCATCCAGGCATCCCAATTCTCATTTTATTTTGAATGTACATGGAAGTATAAAGAAATACACCAAGATGTGACTTATTATTTGCTTCTTTATGCGCTTTTTTACGCATTTCCAAAATTATCAACCATTAACAATAGTTCAAAAACCACAAATGAACTAACTTTGTTGACAGCATCCTGGAAAATCCCTATGACTATTTTTCTACTTTAGAAAGGAAACAAATAAAATATTATCTAAATGATTACAATGGTGATTACAATTCCAGAAGCTAACATTGTCAAAGGTGACGGGGGAGTGGGAGGAGGAAGGGTGAAATTAGAGGTGAAAGGCATTGTGATCGTTATAATTAGGACTTAAGTGCCCTTGAAGGAGCAAAAAGAATTTATCAAAAACCTAGTGGCAAAAAACTGGTATTTCTAGGCTCACAAGGAATTAAACAAATTTTTAAAAATTCAAATCAATAAGAAAATGACGGATAGAGACTAAATGACCTAAAACCTGTACCTGAAGGTCATGAAGTAGGGCATGATCTGACTACGTCAGGACCCCTGCACAACATCCCAAAGAGCCAAGTAGGAACATGCTATTTGTGCTTAGAGAACAGCCTATAAATAGAGACTTAATCTTCTGGGCTTCAAGTGGCAAGTCACAAATGATAATCAGACTCAATCTTAATCTGATTGCAGCCTTTTCCCTTCCTTGCTGATTTGGTGTAGGAGTTCTCAAACTCTAGATATACCTCCCATGTCTTCTCAATAGAAGGAAAGGTTTATTTCCATAGTTTTTCCACTTTAAAGCTTTAGCACCTGTTATCATTTATAAGTAGCAATATGATTTTATATTTTATATAAATGATAATTACCTTAGATTAAGACAATTATTCCATGCTTATTTTATGGAAAATACTGATATTTTGAGGCTGTTATGGGCTGATTTTGTGTCTCCCCCAAAATTCATATGTTGAAGCCCTAACTCCCCGGTATCTCAGAATATGGCTGTATTGGAGATAGGACCTTTTAAAAAAGGTAACAAAGTTAAAAAATGAGGTCTTTAGGGTGGGCCGTACTCCAATATGATTGGTGTCTTCATAAGAAGAGGAAATTTGAACACACAGAGACACCAGGGATTTGCACACAGAGAGGAAAGGCCATATGAGGACACAGAATGCAGCCATCTGCAAGTCAAGGAGAGAGGGAGGCCTCAGAAGAAACCAAACCTGCCAACAACAGTTTCATTTTGAACTTCAAGCCTCCAGAACTGTCAGAAAATAACTTTCTGTTGTTTAAGCCCCCCAGTCTGTGGTACTTTGTTATGGCCGCCAGAGCGAACGAATACAGGGGCGTGCTTCATACAGCATGATGTACTACAAAGAGCTCCATGTTCTGTCACAAGTATCAGAATGCATAACCTCTCCTGAAATGGTCACGCCAAAGGTCTGTCCTACAAAATGCAGTTACAAATTTTCAGGTGGAAGGAGAAGTCATTTAATGTCAAAGGAAATTTGCACTAGAAAACCATTTTCTTCTTTGGGCTTACTCTCCAGCAAAAGTGAAAAGCGCTAACGCTTTGCAGCCAGACACATATGCATACGAATCGCAGTTGTGTGCTCCTGGCTGTACTCGGCTCTGATGAAAGGTTGTCACCTCTTGGGACCCCAATTTCATCATCCCTAAACCAGGGACAATACCAAGATAAAAGAGTAAGGAAGATAATCTTTCCAATGACCACCACCCAGTAGGCCTCAAAGTAGAAAACACTGGCTTCCTCCTCCCACTTCACGCCCCAAAATTTATTAGCTTCCAAAATGATCACTTTTTTGCAAACCACCCAGTGCATTTCCCACAAAATAGCTACTCCACTTCCACCATGCCAAATGATCAAGTAAGCCCGAAGACAGAGGTTGGAATATCTCTTCAGAGGTTCCCAACCTCTTACAGTGGTTATCTCAAAACACATCTGCCTCTTGCCCACAGGATGATGCTGAAGTATGATAGTAGTTTCTAATCCCCATGGCTACTCCCATCTCACTTCTCCCTACAAAGAAAGGTTGAAAGACGCTACCTTCAAATCAGGTTCTCACTCTACTTAGTTTTAAAACTCCTCTTGGGGAGCAAAAGGTAGCTGTCTCTAATTCACCAAAAAAAGAAAAACAGGTTAAGTCTGAGTATTAAAGCTTAGATCAAAAGCTTGCAAAAATGATACTGTCATCGAGACAATTACAACATTTAGTTTTTACACTAAAAAGACATTTAAAGATTAACTAAAAAGAGAAAAGGAGAGGATGAAAATGTATACAATTACATAAAAATTCAAAATATTAGGTTTATGCAGATAACAGCAGGCCACTGTCTGTAGCCTAATAAAACAGTTTTCTTGACAAATCTGTCATCTTGGCAGAGCAAGATCTCAGGCTCTAGATTCAAATTAAAATCCTAATTCTACTACGAACAGCTGTATGCCACTATCTGGACAAATTAACTCTCTGAATCTCCATTCCCCAATCTATCAGTGGGAGTAATATAGACTATGTCAGAGAGTTGTGCATTTAAGCACAATGCCTTGGTAGCTTTTCTTTATTATTACTTTCTGTCATAAACAGCCATGGCCTTCTAGCACATTTATTGTATTTCCAACACCAGGAATAACACCTGAATATCATATTAACAGAGGTGTTATACACCATCCTACATGACATTTATTGACATGTCTTTTGAAAAGATGAAAAGCTAATTGGTGGATGGAGGAAAGTATAAAGGGGAAGCAAAATAATTAAGACAAAAGGTAGGGTGACTGGCTAGCTCAGTGTATAGAGCATGCAACTCTCAATCTTCAGGTCGAGTAGGCAGAAAGCCTACTTAAAAAATATATTTTTAATAAAATAAAAGGCAAGAATAGTCTGCTCTGAGTATGGATGCTAACTCATTAAAGATCTGAAGATGGGTTAAATCTCAAGCCACATAGGAGCAAAGACAAACAAAAAATAAAAACAAGACCAAAGAGTGTTTCCATTCAAACTCCACTGAGATTTGAGCACCTACTGTGTATCGTGCTTTCCCTGACCTCTCCTCATTTCATGCACACGGTACAGTAACTCTCGGAGGCATTCTCCTATCCCCCCCCCCCCCCCGTAGAAACTAAGGGTGAGATGTTAAGTGACCTGCCCAAGGTCACAAGGCCAGAAATTTGGAGGAATCTGTTTATCCTTCCATCTTATTTCTCAAAAGCTGAGGGAAAAATTAGCCCCGTAGACATTCATTATCTGTCCATTGACTGTATTACCTGGTGAGATTAGATAATTTACATACCATTGCCCTACCTTCTTCTCCACCAATGCTATACTCTCTTCCCAGTCTTTATTTCCCTCTAATCATGAGCCTTAGGCCAACAAATAGCAATCCTCACCCCCCCTTACCCCCATCGATTTCTGTGGTTGAAAACAGCACTTAATCCATACTCTGTGGTTGAAAACAGCATTAAATCCATGCTCCTATTTAATATACATGAAAACTTCACACACGCACCCTCCAGAATTTCTGATACACCACCCTACAATCCAGATGGACTAACCCTCTACACATCCCCACCCA
Source organism: Lynx canadensis (assembly GCF_007474595.2). Lineage (NCBI taxonomy): Eukaryota > Metazoa > Chordata > Mammalia > Carnivora > Felidae > Lynx > Lynx canadensis. The sequence continues at coordinate 137,561,113 of NC_044306.2, forward strand.
AAAGTTTTACTTTTCGTAGTTTGAATTGCTAAAAACAATCTTCCCAGTATAAAGTTGTAATAATGCCATCTATACTCCCTAGAAATGATTATATACCCCTTGAAAATCACTGGTTCAGAGAAAGATACAACCAAATCTGTTGAAAACAAAGTGCAATGAGTAACTGAAGGGTTGGGCTTTGCATAGAATCTACAAAAAGACAGCATTTGTCCAGAACTAAAGATGTCCTAATACTAAGCAAACAGCACAAATTTTAAGGGAATTATCCCTACTGTCAGGAAAAGCAATCCGCTATACTACCCGCCGCCTAACAGAAATGTCTTTGAAACATCTAAGGCTGTTCTGGCTGGAGGATGAGAAACCCTGGGTCACCATTTCCCTCCCCTGTGCCTAAAGCAGACATCACTATGGGATCACAGCTCCTTCCTGATGAGCCCAGAGGCTCCCAACCACAGGCACTCCGAGCAACTACTGTCAGAGCTGGCCCACAAAATGAATCTCCATTCTAATTACATATATGCCAAGCATCACTCTGACCCAAAAGCTTACTCTCAGCAAAAACGGAAGTTCCTTATGCTGCCATCTACCTGGTTTCCAGGCTAAGTGGTCTATCTCCCACTAACCAAGCAGTGCATCTCTGAAAAGTCTCTTCAACTCTAGATGGACAAAAATTAAAACTTGAGGTCCTACCTAATTGATGGTCAGACTCTAAGCTGGATATATCCCTTCCAAGTATAGAAGTTATTTGCCAGCAACTAGCTGGCCTCTCTCCTTGACAACTCTTCAGTCATACATTGAATTATTAAAGCAAGACCAACAGGAGTCAGCCGCTGAAAACCAGTGTGTGCAATTTACCTTCACTCCAATGTCACTTGGGGTATAAACTCCAAAAGACACTGCTGTATGGGAGAACAATTCAACCATTTCAGAGTTCTGAGAAAGAGTTCTGAACACCAGCCAAAGAGGATCATCTGCTATGGGGAAAGTATTTGAAGAAGATCTAGCAGTAAGAGGCAGCCTGAGAAGTTCACAGCACAGTGTGACCAAGTTCGGAGCGTGAAGTCAATACAAAAGGTTCAAAACTGCAATATCTCCCAAGCAAAAACAAAACACCTTTGAACACATGAGAGCTGAGGATGAAGAATCAAATATGACTTCAAAGACTAGACAGAAAAATAATCACTAGAAAGAAAGTGCAACAAAAATCTGGGGCAAAACAGGAGATTAGCAGGTAGAAGAGAGTCTCAGGAGTTTAGTAGGTGAGAGATTAGCAGGTAATCTCCAGGTGGGAGATTAGCAGTTTACAGATGTGTATCTGGGAGCCACCCCACTCACTGAGGGAGAAGAGCAAATAAAGCCAAGTTCTGGGGGTAGACGGAAAAGAAGGGCAGAAAAATGAGAACCCATATTAGAAGGTACCAGCGAAGTTAGAGAAACCAGGATGCTAGAGTCTAAATAATAATAATATTCTTTTAATAGCAGCAAACATTGATATAGCACCTAACACCCCACAGGCACCTTTCTAAAATGCTTGACGTGTTAGGTCAGTTGAACAACCCTATGCAAACAGGTGTTAAATTGTTATTCCTATTTTACAGATGAGGAAAAGGAAGCACAAGAAGTAGGTGACTTCCCTGAGGTCACATATTGAGAAGCAGAACTGGGATTTTGGAACCAAACCTAAGCAAACCTGTATCTAGAGTCCGTCCTCCTAAATCACTAGACCACAGGTCCTCCCCTCAGTTAAGACTCCTGTCTCCACTTAACTCAAGCAAACCGCTGAACTTAGCTCTAAGTCTCAGTTTCCTTGCCTGTAAAAGGGGGATAACATTGGCCCTCCCTACCTTCCAAGGCTTTGGGGAGCGTCTGATGAAAGAGCAAATGGGAAAGCCCTGTGTAATTTAATTAAGCTTTGTGTAAGGGTGAGCTGCTGTTCCCTACCAGGCTCACGTCCATCTAACTTACCAGCTTTCTTAGCAGAATTTGGAAACAGGAGTGTAGAGAGAACAGAGATCAAAGAATATAAACTTACGATGACATTTCAAGTGCTTTTGGTTAGATAAAATTTCCATGACTCCATTAAAACATAATCAGATTTCTCACTACCGCCCCGCAATTGCTTTCTTATCTTGAACATAAACTAGAACAGGATGCCTTTCTGGACAGCATGCCTTAGTACACGAAAAGGACCTCTGAAACCTGGGGCTGTAAAAACTAAGGAGAGTGAAGGGACAAGGGCACTACATCATGGATATAAAAGAATCGATGATATAAAAGACGGTTGCACTGTTATTCTAATCAGTAGTAGTAATAATAATAATAATAATAATAACAACAACAACAACAACAATAATAGCAGTGGGTGAGGATGGCTCTGCACTCAACTAGGGGAACAACACGGTGGTCCCATGGTCTCAGCCCGGATCCCTTCACTCTGAAGGAGTAGCCAGGATGCTGTCTGGGCGCTACAGAGGGGGATAAACTGAAATGCACAGCCCTCGGGACCGCTGACCTTCGGAACTGGTCCCCTCGCATCAACTCGGCTCTCAACAGCTCTACTAGCGGCCACCACTGCCCCAAGTTCTCTCTCCCTAAAGCCCTCAAACGGTGCTGGGGCGCCGCCTTCCCCCCCCCCCCGGCACTCACCTCTAAAGTTTTCACCAAGATCTTCATGTACATCTCAGAGATGCCCAAAGACACCCCGAAGGCCGAAGGCAGGAGGATGAGGCAGATCACCAGCGTCAGCCAGGTGGAAAGGATCTTCCCGGCCAGCTCTGCGCCCTCCATGGCTCGGCGCACCCTCTCCGAAGGAGTCCACGGGAGACAGCTGTCCCTGTCCCCAGGCAGTGGGGCAGCAGCTCCGGGAGCGGAGGCGCGGAGCCGGGCTCCGGAGAGTCAGAGCCGCCGCCTCCTGGCACTCACCTCTGCGGGGAAAGAAAAAAAAGGAAGGAAAAAACTTTCAGAACGACGGCAATTTCCTTCCTTCCCTTTCGGGCTCCTCCCGGCCCGGCCGGTTAACTCTTTCTCCGCTGGAGGCCCAGGCCAGCGCCGAAGCCACAGCAGCGGGCACAGACCTGGTCGTGCCGGCCAGAGGACGGGAGCTGGGGGGTGAGCGAAGTGACACGGCGGCGCGGGCAGGACAGAGCAGTCGGGAACGCGCCCCACCCTGGTGCCTAATTTCCTCTGGGTGGCGATTACGACGACTCAACGGCTGACTCACAGAGGCCCTCCCGGAGGCCCTCCCCGAGCGCGGATCCCTGCGGGCGCACCGCACCACTGCACACCGGCCACTTCCACAGCCGTGTGGAACGGGTCCCAGGCCGAGCACCGTGCCGGGGGCAGGCTGCGCTTCCGCGCCCGGCGCCCTATTTCTGTGCCCTGCCCGCGCCCCACCTCCCCCGCCACCCAACGGGGAGCTTCCAGGCGGGAATCTGCACCGCCAGCGCCGCAGCCTCCCGGGAGGCCTCCCTTCTTCCCCGCGCCCCGCCTCCCCCAGCACGCCTAGCCAAGGTCCTTTAGGGAGCAGAGTTTTCTGCAAAATGTTCGCATTTCTTCACCTCCAGAATGAACTACTGACGCACCCGGGGCTCTTGAGAAGGTCACGTTTGTGTGGTTGTAAAACAACCTCTTTAGAAGAGCTTTCAAGAAGAGGGAAAGGCACAGAGCGCCGCTGAGCCGCGGTTTGCGCCGCTTTTGCAGGTCTCCCACGCCTCCCTGCCCTCTCCCCTGAGCGGCTGTGCGGCTCTCTCCTGCTCCCCGGGAGAGGGGAAAGCTCTCTCCACGAGTCTCCTACTCCACTCAGCCGCCATCTCCCTGGCACAGGAATCCTTGGGCTGGGGGTCCCTCTCTTCCTGGGGGAAGATTCCAACCAGTTTGCCCAACCGTTCACCCAACACCCTGAGCGCACAGAAACTGCAGAAAAATGCCAGGCCGGCTCAAATGTTCACCACGCTGACGCGCGCCTCTTGGGCGTTCAGTTCCCCTCCGCACAGCCGCCTTGCTAGCCCTTACTGGAACAATGAAGGGCAAAAACCTATGTGGCTCTTTGCTTCACTGCAGCTCATGTCTCTTGGGGACCTACTCTGTTTTTAAGAACGAACCTGAGACGGGATGCCCAGACTGTAGGAGACAGAAAATCAGGCTGCCCAAGGCTTCCAGATCATTACTGAATGAGACCAAACTCTCCTACAGACGGGTCTCTTTCAGGTGTTATTTCAAGCTGGAAACACTGGGAGGGCAAGCGAACTGAATTGAAGCAGTATTGATAGCAAATACTGTAAAGAGAGCTGCCCCTGCCTAGGGTGTGGAGGAAGTGGGGTGCAGAAAGATGCAAAGAAGCCCCAAACCAAAGAATGTAAATGTTTGTCCTCTGCACCTTCTGCCAGGTGTGTATCACAACCTCCTCCCCAGCTAAGAAAGAAAAAAAAAATTATGATTTGGTCATGAGAACCAAGTTATGAATGAAGTTTTAGGGGCTTGGCTTCTCTGTATGTTCTGCCAGTTTTCAAAAACAAGGAAGACACAATTGCCAAAATCTGTCCAGAGTTCTTGCTGAAAATAAACATATATTTAGCATAAAATCTCAAAGATTCTGGGGTGGGTGCCTGCATGGCTCAGTCGATTGAGCATCAGACTTGGGCTCAGGTCATGATCTCATGGTTAGTGAGTTCAAGCCCCATAGGGGGGGGGGGGGGGAGCTCTGTGCTGACAGCTCAGAACCTGGAGCCTGCCTCCCATTCTGTGTGTATGTCTCTCTCTCTCTCTCTCTGCCTCTACCCCACTCATAGTGTGTGTGTGTGTGTGTGTGTGTGTGTGTGTGTGTGAAAAATATATTCTATTAACTCATTTACAAAGATTCTATTAACTCATTTAACACTCCAGGCAAAATCCTTACTTTCCTTATATTTCCTCCAAGGAAGGTGACTAAGGAATGCTGAATGTTTATACCAAAGTTTACCCAACAAAGTCCCAGTGCAGGCAACTCAGTGTAAGGACGGCTTTTTCTACCCAGCCACACACAGGTGCTGACTGCCTTCAATCCCTAATAATTTCCGCTGCTCATGACCAAATTCCATGAACTGGTTTGGGTTTTTTGTTCTTGGTTGTTTGTTGTTTTTTTTTTCACTATTGTGGAGGAATTACTGTCCCCCAACGGCATGGTGGAATGATAATAACATAGGATTTGTAGTTTTAGGTTGAGTGCCCTTCTGTGTTTCCACTTTCTCATCAGTAACATGGATCATTTTTAGGGTCAAACAGGATTATGAGCCTAAAACTACTTTTTTAACAACAAAGCTCTGTGCAGAGATCAGATGGCAAGTTGGTGCAAGTGCAAAAGCTCTCCATTGTTTTCTTGCCTAAAACACACAAGAGCCAAGATAGGCTCGCCTTTGCAAGTGATGAGGAGAAGGAGAGAAGGGAAGAATGGGTGAATGGTTCCAACGTTCCCTTTCACTCCCTTCCTTGCACTCACCTCACCTCTCCCCTCTCCTGCAGCCCTTGAGTCGCTTTCAATCAAACCTAAGTAGGACCCTCCTCCCTTTCATGCATTTAGGACTCCTTCACTTACTCCATTCGTTTCCTGAGCCTGCCTTAACAAATGATCACAGACTTAGTGACTTAAAACAATAAAAATTTATTTTCTCAGTCTTGGAGGCCAGAAGTCTGAAGCGAAGGTGTCTGAAGGGCCAAGCTCCTTCCACTGGCTCTAGGGGATGATCTTTCCTCATTTCCTCTAGCTTCTGGTGGCTCCCAGCGTTTGCTGGTTTGTGGCAGCACGACTACACTCATAGCCTCTGTCTACACATGGCCTTCTTCCTAAATCTCTTCTTGCCTTCTCTCTGTGATAAAGACACTTGTCATCCTGGATTTAGGACCCCACCCTAATCCAGGGTGATCTCATCTCGAGATACTTCATGTAATTCTACTCAATCGGCAAAGACCTTCTTTCTAAATAAGGTCACATTCACAGGTTAGGACTTGGGTATGTCTTTGGGGAGGCTACACTTCAATTCATGACACTTATCATCTCTGTAAACTGGGGATAATGACATCCATTTGGAGAGGTTGGTATTGGGATTTGAGATTGTATTTTTAAAATTTAGCTGATAGTAAAATGCTCAATAATGAGGTTTTTCAGGACAATCCTATTTTTCACCTTTTGTCCTGGCACATATTTTAATAATGCTTCCTCTTACTCTCAAAAATATCCTGGCTTGAATGGTAAATCACATGGTTTCCTTTACATAATTTCTAAGAGCCTTCCCAGTTCTAAAATATTAGATTCTTTGACAAAAATCACTGTCGTGTCCATGCTTGACCCCTTGTCAACAACAGAGGCCAAATGAAATTGTGCTGGTGGATGAAGAAAAGGGATTACCATCTCATTCAGATTTTCTCACCTGTTAATGTGGGTAGAAATCCCTGGGGCTCTTGTTAAAATGTAGGTTCTTAGTCAGTCAGGTTGGGATGGGGCCTGAGATGCTGCATTTCAGTGTGTTCCTAGGTGATGCTAATGTTGTTGGCCTCAGACCACACTTGAGTGGCAAGCCCTTAGAGTATGGACAAAGGATGAGTTTCACATTTGACAGATAATAAAAGATTGCAAGGGTTCAGGTAGGTCTTTGGGATCCAACACAAAAAAGAATTGATTCTGGGGCACCTGTGTGGCTCAGTTGGTTGAGCATCCAACTCTTGACTTCAGCTCTGGTCATGATCCCAGGGTCAGCTTTCGCGCTCTCTCTCTCTCTCTCTCTCTCTCTCTCTCTCTCTCTCAAATAAAATTTAAAAATACATATACATTAAAGAAAAAAAAGAATTGATTCTGAAGAGCTGGCCCTTATCTAAGAACTCCTTTTGTGATTTTGCATCTTCTTTATACCCTTGCTTTGACAGCAAATGGATAATGTGAACAGAGGAGTTTATGCTAAAAACTTTGACCAATTGTCAATACTCTCATGAATAGATGCCTACAGCAAATAAGATGCCATAGTTGAAGCCAAATGATGAACATTGATTTAATATAAGAGGTAGGGTAGAACAGAGAAATCTGGGGATGAAGCAGATTGCTGAAGCATTTTATTAAACAAACAAGTTTCGTGTTTCTCATCTCCAGTCTTAGTATGAGACTTCTCTTTTCTCAGATTTCACACCTTTCTTGGGACTTCATCATCTCCTGCCTTGATTCATGTATTTGCTTTATTGTCCCACTGTAAACTGTTTCCTGTCAGGGATCTTTTCCTTCTTCTGTATTACTCCCTACCCTCTGTTATCCACTCCTCCACCTGCACAGAATTTGACTTCATGCCACACTGTTAGTCAATGCCAGCAGTGTGACCCTAATGGTCACAAAGTTCAAATATCTTTGGCTAGTTCTTGAAGCACTCTAACTCTAACTCCCATTATGTTCTAACAAAACTTTCTCATCTTCCTCTGGTGTCTGCAGGGTTGCTTCTTCTCTGGGGCTTTGATCACATCACAGTTCCCCCTCCCTGTGCCCCCCACCAATATCCCTGTCCAACTCCCACCCCACACCCCTCTTCTGATCTCTCATCCAAATCCCTCACTTCATAGGTTAGGGATCCAACATGGGGATCCCACCAGTTGCTGAGTATTCTATTGCAATTATGCATTTCAAAACTGGGGAAATAGCCACAGGATGAATTTGAGGACTTATTGGGCTCACTGTTTGATGGACCTGCCCTAAAACTCCATCATTCACCTGACCTCCATAAACTCCTACTTTCACTGATAAACCAAAGTGATGTTCTAGGTCTCCAGGAGTTAGTGTCAATTCAGAAACAGTCTCCAGTATTCCCTGGGAGTCTGATTACTTCCCTTTTTTTCAATGGACAATCACCCTGATAAATGGCCATAGGTCTTTTGGGGGAAGACAGATGAACAGTTTAACACTTGTCAGTCTTTAAGGGGACTCAGTCTCCCCTTCTTTGAAGTGATTCAGGGTCTGTAATCTGGCTCAAATTGAGGAATTCATTGAGGGACTAAGATTATCTCTCTGTGATTCAAAGTAGACTTCTATTGACTAAACCTGGAACATCTTCCACTTCTACAGAATACAAGTGAGAATCCAGTAGAAAGCCCATCTGGTTTTTGGGGGGGGGGGGGGGTTGTTTTGTTTTTTTGTTTTGTTTTTTTGTTTTTTTTGTTTTTTTTTTTTTTTTGGTCAACTGGTCAACACCAGAGGTTTACTAGATTCAAACTATTCTGATAACTACTCTGATTTTTGCTCCCACTATAGTCATCATACCATCTGTGGCAATTAAGAGCAGCCACTTGGCCCCTGTGTTCCTAGTGTCCCATGATCCCCATTACACTTACGGACCCCAGTTCCCACTGTAAATTCTAACCTACAGAGAAAAGCAACCACCAACCTCTTTGAGAATGCTGGGGACCCCTTTCACAAATTTATTTCTCCCAGTTGAAGTGAGGGGTACATCTTTGGATCTTCCTAAGATGAGTGACCTTACATGACAAATCTGCTCTAACATTCCAATCTCCCTAAGCCTTTGGATACTTTCCTCATACTATACCAAGGTAGTTCTGCCTTTTCAACTTCTTTCATGGAGACCATCTTTGGATTCATGTTTCAAGCCACCAATCATACTGTTAGAGTCCTTTCTGACCCCTTGAGCTGAAACACCAAATCTGTAATTTCTGCTTAGCGGGCTCATTTCAATAGATTTCACCTGATCCATACTCTTATATTCCTTCCTTATATTCCTTATATAAATATAAATTCCTTATATTTATATTCCTTCCGCCATACTCTTACACCCTTAATAGCCATTCCCACACATCGTCCACAGATTTCTGCCCATCTAAGTTTTAAAACTCATGAAGTTCTTTTGGAGTATAGCACATTTCCTCATGGCGTATACTTTGTACTTTACCTTTCAGGGCTGCTAAGACTTGAGTGTAGTTACAGGTCTAGAAGCCAAGAGTGATGGAGAGTCATCATTGTCTTTCAAGGCAAGTACCTCAGGGGAGGCCATTACAGGTCCTTCAGGCAAAGGAGGGCTGAGTTCTTTGGGCAGAGGTAGAAAACTGCTTCCTCTGGCAAAGATGACTCAGCAGAATTTAAGGGCTCAATGTCTCCTAGCTTTGTCAAATATGCCCATATATCCACTTGTCAGTTTTCAGGACCCTCTTTGTTCCCAATCAATGCCATAGCTTTCATGTTGCAATTCAGTCACTCACAGAATGAGGCTCTAGGTTTGCTTTTCAGACATATTGGCCCATGGGTCAGAAGGTTAGGGTTCCTTTCAGGGCACATACAGAAGAAGCTGTCAGGTCATCTATTTGGAGTGCCACCCAAGAATTTGAAACCCTAAGCTCACCCTTTTCTTTCCCTACTACTCAAGTATAGTTAGGAACAAATACCAACCTCATAATATTCCTTAGTTTAACTAAAATGATCGAAAATAGTAAATATAGGGTCACCCAAAATCTTGCCTTCTATTAATATTGATTAGGAATATCCCATGGCCATATTTTGCATGTCTCCTACCATATCTTGAGGTGGACCACCAGTGTCCTCTTTATCCCTGAAAATAGAGGCATTGGTGCATTTAAATCTAATCAGATTAGAAAAACTACTCCAGAAACTCATCCTTAAGATTCTGAATGAGTAAGTCGTGGGAATAAAAGGCATGGCATAGGAATATAGTCAATGATATTGTAATAGCCTTGTGTGGTGACAGATGATAGTTACACTTGTGGTGAGCCACAGCATAATGTATAGACTTGTCAAATCACTATGTTATACACCTGAAATTAATGTAACATTGTGAGTCAACTCTACTCAAATTAAAAAAAAAATTTAAATACCATCAATCACACTTATGTGAAAATAAGGGGGAAAAGGAAAACTAATGCCTTACTATTACCATAAAAATAGTTGTGACTTCATGTACCCCTGACAGCCTCTCAAGGACCTCCAGGAGTCCCTGGGCTATGCTTTGCAAACTACTGAAGTATACACAAGTATTTGTCCAACAAAAAAAAATAATAGTGCATGGAGGTACATTATTTATGGCAGAGTTGCCTAATACCTCATGCCTCATTTTTATTTATGTGAATTAAATTATATGACTAAAAAATGAAAAGAGAAAAAAATGAAATAATGGCCATTCCACTCAGGTAGCATTTTGAGATAGGGAGCATAAATCTTTTCCTTCTCAAGGTGTCAGTTCCCGGATGGGGGATGAGGGTCTCTCAAAGTGTGAACATTTCCCTTGCTGGGTATGATTCTAGTGTTAAAAACTAGAATGCACATTTTTCAAACTGCTTAGCCCTAAAAGCCAAGCAATTACTTCATCTGTGCTCAGTCCAAGGGACAATGAATCTATTCCAATATTGGAAGGAAAACTGACATGGTAAGAGGTAGTCTCTCAGTTTCCATGATGGAGAATTTCTAGTGAACTCTTCAAGGATGATTTTGACATACTCAGCTTCTTTTCTTTTTTCTTTTTTAAATGTTTATTTATTTATTTTGAGAGAGAGGGAGAGCACATATGAGAGAGAGGGGCAGAGGGAGAGAGGGAGAGAGAGAATCCCAAGCAGCATCTGCCCTGTTAGCCCAGAGCCTGACGTGGGGCTTCATCCCATGAACTGTGAGATCATGATCTGAGCCAAAATCAAGAGCTGGACACTTAGCTGACTGAGCCACCCAGGTGCCCCTCAACTTTTTCTTTTGTGGGTGGGCTAAGAAACTAACTCTTGGATCTAGAATGTGACCCCACAGATTATAATCTACAATCTGATTGGGAACCACTATCATAGGACCTGATAGCCGAACCTACTATGTTTAGTCTCCAAATGTAGGAGCAACAACTAGTAGTTAAAATTTTTCATGCCATGGAAAACTGTTATGATATAGTGATATACTCAATGAACGTTTGCTAAATTGAACAGAATGTCCCAAAAGGGCAAGAATGTAGCTTCAAGGAGTGTGTACATAGGGAGAAGGGAAGTCTCTGCCTAAAGAGTCCAAGCTCCCCTTTTCCCAAGCCATTTATTCATTGATTTTATGTAAATTAGCCATCAGAAATTACAGCGCCTTTATAAGACCCATTCAATGCTTTTTTAGAAAATTTGAATTGATAATCCACATATTAAAATATTCACACTAAAATTAAAATTTCTAGACTCCTATAATCAGGCAACACTGAGCATGCTTCCTATAGGGCAGAACCTCTCCATCTTCATCCCTCTCATGGTCTTTTGTCATAGAATGCCATTGATGTGTTTCTTATAGTAGAACAATGACTTGTACTTTGTACCTAGGGACTTAGCAAAATTTTTCTTAACCTCAGCCTATTTCTTCATTTTCATTACCTACCCAGCCTCTTCCAGTAGGTATTTGAATTTGAAAGTAGATAAACCTCAGTTAGCCCAGTTAGTCAGAATTTCTTCCACAGGGAATTTTATTACCCCATTGCTAGCAAAGCTTTAGAGTTTCAGTACTCCTAAGAGCTGGATATCATAAAGAAATAACTTTCTTTTTATTTTCTTTTTCTTTCCTTCTTTTGTTATTTCCTTCCCTCTTTTAAATTGTTGTTGTTATTGTTGTTGTTGTTGTTCAAAGATTAGAGATCTTTGTTCAAGATTAGAGAAGGAGAGGGTCACCTGGGTGGCTCAGCTGGTTAAGTGTTGACTTCGGCTCAGGTCATGATCTTGCTGTTTGTGGGTTCAAGCCCCGCATCGGGCTCAGCACTGACAGTTCAGAGCCTGGAGCCTGCTTTGGGTTCTGTGTCTCCCTCTCTCTCCGCCCCTCCCCAACGTGGGCTCTGTGTGTCTCTCTCTCTCAAAAATAAATAAACATTAAAAATACATTTTTTTAATTAAAAAAGAAAAAGATTAGAGAAGGACTTTGATGGTCAAGTGCCCTGTGTCCCCAAGAGACAGAAGACCCCACTCTAGAATCTGGCCAACATTTTTATTATCTTCCAATTTTATTCTCTTTTGTCATCATCTCTCTTCCTTTCCCCAGAAATTTAGGGAGAGATGATGACAAAGGAGTATAAAATTGGGGGATAATAAACATTTTGGCAAAAGTTCCCATTAAGGAACTGGTCACTTAGGGAAGATCTTCTTCCTCAGGCAGCTGTAATCAATTTATACCCAGTAATATCCACATTTACATAATTTACCAATATTCCAGGGGCACCTGGGTGGTTCATTCGGCTAAGCATCTGACTCTTGATTTCAGCTCAGGTCATGATCTCACGGTTTCATGAGTTTGAGCTGCGCACTGGGCTCTGCACACTGACCTTGAGGAGCCTGTTTGGGATTCTCTGTCTTTTTCCCTCTCTGCCCCTCTCCTTCTCACACTCTCTGTGTCTCTCTCTCAAAAACATTTTTTTTTTTTACCAATATTCCCAAAATATTTCCCCAATTTTGGAAGAATCATGACATTATTATAATAACCAGTAAAACCTTTAAAAGATTTTGTTTATTTTTCTTTAACAGATTTTAAAAATTGACTTTATATTCAAAATTTCTGGATAATAGCAACAATTTGATGAGATGCTAATACTACATCTAGCCATCTGAACTTACCTGAGAGTAAGTAAAATCCTCATCTCTCTGGTGAAGTATTATACCATATCTGCACACACACGTGCACATACATAGTTGCATGTACACAGGTCTTGGTGGTTTGGTGAGTATAGGCATGATTTCATGATTTACCGTTCTCTGATGACATAGGGACTGAAATTCATTCATGACTGGAAAACTTGTCATGGAGATTGATTTTCTGTCTTTTGTCCTTAAAATATTCACATTTCAGGGAAAATTAAGAACTTACAGATAAAAATTTTCAAAGACCAAATGCAGTTCTAAATTATAGATTTGGACAAGTGGTAATAAGTAGAAACTGGTATTTTAAATATTATTTAGATGCATACCTTCCCTTTTCTAGGGCAGAATAAAAATAAGTAGATTAGCAGTTAAGAAGAACAGTCAAATTTATCCCAGGATTAGTCCTAGAGTCTTTCATTCTGCAAGTTCATAAGTTAAAAACGTTTTCAAATCATGAGAGTTGCCTTTAATTAATGGCTTGCTGTCGCCGCCCTATAATATATAGTGCTAAAGTTCACTTCTGCATTTTGAGCAGAAAGCAACTAGCTGACAACAATTAAAAAGAAAATAATTTGCTGACTAATTAGTAGCTTCAAATGTACTCTGACCTCTTAAAAATAAAATCTCTTCAACTATTGTGATGACTGTTATAACACACTCTTGTTATTTATAATGCTTCACCCATTTCTCTTTATTTGTCTCCTCCTGGTGTCTCCTCCCTGAAGTTGGAGGAAAACCACTCTTGTCATCAAAACAGAGTTTAGTTGAGCAAAGCTTAAAATGAGGTAATGATGCCAAGCACATTCCAGTGTGATTTCTATGCTTCAATTATTTCCACCATTCTTTTTTGTTATTTTAACAAATGAAAACTTTTTTTGTTTTACTTACTTTAAAGCTACCAGGTATTGCTTTCACTAGAAAATGACTAACAGTGTTTTGGGCAGGACCTCAACATCAATGCAAAGAAAACTCGTTAACCCAACCTTGTCCGTGAGTAAGTCAGGTGAAGACAATCATCCCTCCGGTTCCTCTCAAAATGGGGTTCCTGGAACCACAGGGACACAGACATAGTCTGGGGGATCCATAAGTCTTCTGTGAGTAAGTAGTGACCATCTACTCTTTCAATTCAGTATTTCTTAACTTAGAGCATACAAACACATTAGAGATCTGAGAATACTCTGGTTTGAGCATCCCAGGAAGATGGTGATATGGTTCTGAATCTGATGAACTTAAATCTGTAGGAAATGTTCTTTCTTTGGAACCACGAAAATCCCAGCCTATGGCTCTGTTTCTAAAGACCTTAAAAAACAGATGGTTCATCTACATGTTTGTGTTGAATGAAGTAAGGAAAACATCAGCTTCTTCACTGTTGACTAAAGTCTCAGCCTCAAACTCTCCTATTGACCTGCCTTTACAAAAGTATGTTGGGGGCATTTTCTTGGTGACTCCTACCTGGAAAATACCATGACCCAATCTCCCCAGCACTCCTAAAGCCAAATGCAAATGACTCCACCGCAGAGATTTTGCAAGATTGCCTAGGAATGAACTACCCTGAGGAGGCAGGTTCTTCCCATAAAATTCCTCTGGGATTAGAGACGGTGAAACAGAATATCAAAAATGGGGACTCACAACTACCTTATGTAATCATCTCCACTTGAGATAGCTAAAATAGCCCTTGGGTTTAAGATCTAAAACTTGGTTTAGTCAAGCTTTTGTGGCCGATTCATAATAATCAAATTCAGAGGAGACTGAGTTATGAATCATGGTGCTTAATACCATATATATGGTGCTGTATATATTTTCCTAGTAGCCAGAACATCTTCAAAATATAGTACCTCCTCCTTCACTCTGTCAAAGGGATGAAAGGCAAAATTCACAAGCAAAAGAAATGAGAGCAGGAGAGTTGTAGTTAGTGTCGAGGGTTCTTTCATCCATGACCCAATTCTACCCGGACTCTCATCTTCTTTAAATGGGTTTTTTGATCATCAGTGAGGTCATGGTTCCTTTTGGGTTAGTCATATTCTGGTGGTTCTTCTGGGAAATGTACTCTAGTCACTTTCATGGGTGTTTCCCACATCTCTTCCACAACACATTTGCCAGTTTTTTCTGATTTTTTTTTTTTTTTGCTACAAATGACTCATTACGCATAGTTGCATTCATCCTCTTAAATAAGTAATCCTTAAGAAATAAAGAAATTAAAAGTGATGAGCAATAAATGTATAAATAATAAATGTATACCTTATTTTAATTCTCAATGGATGTTCTTATTTCCAAATTCTGGTGATCCGGGGATATCTTACTCCATTCTCTATATAATGACTTTTTTTAGTAACTCCTAATGAAAAAGTCCATTCATTCAATAAGTAAATATACAGGACATACTATTTGTAAGCCAGATATTGTGATAATCTCAGAGGTTTAAAGAAAAATAAAATTGTCCAGTGCATGTGAAGAAATTAAGAGGGTTCATAAATACAGAATAATCTAGACTGAATCCACTTTTACCCCTTCTAATCCATTTTCCACTATGCTATTTGAGCAGTCATTTTGAAAGTAAGCATCAGCGTGTTTTAGCTTATTTGGTCTTACAGCCATGTATAAGATATCAACAATCCAGCATAGATTGGGTTTTCCAAGCCCAGTCCTATTCCTCATTACTCTCTTCTAGTAGAGGTAAGGACCCTGGGTTCTTTGCACTAATGCAAGAGCTCTGGAGCTCTGCAAGCAATTCTTAAATAATCCCACATATGCCTCCCCAAGGATAAGCCTCCTTTGCTGTATGTAGCAGGAACCGTAGGCATAAATAAAGCCAAGAAACATTTCCCACCACAGAAGCAACTGAGTCCCAGTGTAGTAATAATTCAAGCTGTGAAAATTAACAAAAGGAAACCTCACTAAAATAGAGTCAGGAGGCCAGAAGGGGGAGCTCTCATGCTGTGACACTCAACATCAATTAACTCAAGAATTGCCAATTAATTAGCTATAGACCCCCAACAGAGGAACCGTCAACAGGAGAGAATCATCAGTTATAGGCCCCAACAGGAAAAGATGTACTTTGCATCTCCGACATAGAAATCAACTTACCCCAGCCACTCATCCAGATGAGAAACCATCATCATCCTGAACTCTTGCTTTTCTCCAATGGACTTTCATTCAGAACCACCCCTCCCAACATCCTCCTTCTTCTCCACAAAATAACATTTCTCTCTTTTGTTTGTTGGACTTGCCTATGGTTTTTGCTGTAGCTTGTTTGCCCCAAATTTCAATCCTCTGCTATTCCCAAATAAACCCATTTTTGCTGGTAAAATAAAGGTTCTAACTTTAAGGTCAACAAAGCATGTACAACTATTTACAATCCAAACATGGCATTGATTAAGACTTAATGTCCAAAACATCTCCATTCCTATTTTCCTTTCAGGTTTCTCCTAAAAACAAAGCGTAAGCACTTGCTTTACGTTTGTGTAATTAAAGAGTCTATTTACAATTGACTCAAAATAAGATTGCAAAATGTATTCTAATTTTCTCTCTCAGCTGAGGTAACGCTTTCCTCAGGTTTCAGTCCTGTCTTCCACACCTGGTGTTCCTTTCCACCCCTTCCTCCCTGGCGGTGTTTAGGTCCTTAAACAGACATTTCCTGATCCCAACACTAGGGGGGGTTAGGTACCTTAATTATCCTTGCTTCTAGCTTTCTATCTTTCTACAAAGTATTTATCAGCATTATGTAATTATGTCATCACATAAGAGATTATGTCTTTAATGTTTTTGTCTCACATTAGATTATAAATTCCATTAAGGCAGGCACTGACTAGCCTGATTTAAAGTACATATTCACGAGTTGTGAATTCATGAATATGAGGAAGGTATAAGGCCAGGATTCCTGTCTTCTAAGAATTTAGAATAATATTGAGGGGAAAAAATCCAAGAAACACCTACTATATCCAGAAGTTAAAAAAATTAAAAACCAGGGGCTCCTGGGTGGCTCAGTCGGTTAAGCAGCCATCTCTTGATTTTGGCTCAGGTCATGATCTCACCATTTGTGGGTTCAACTCTAAATCTCTATTCATATGAAGCTCACATTCTAACAAAATAATTGATGTTGGTTAGAAAAATTCCATAGGAGTAAAAATAACTTTGTACAATGGTGAAGGATTTAAGGAGAAAGTGGAACTCTAATAGGCGAGATGCAGATTTGTAGAAAAGAAAGAAGGAATGAAAGGGACTGTTATGGCCTGAATGCTTGTGTCCCCCCCTCCCCCATTCATATTTTAAAATCCTAAGCCCCAGGTGATGGTTGTAAGAGGTGGGGCCTTTGGATGCTAATTAAGTCATGAGAGCAAAGCCCTCAAGATTGGACTTAGCGCCCTTGTAAAAGAGACCCCAGAAAGTCAACTGCCATTGAGGCTACTATGAGAAGCCTTCATCAAACACCAAATATGCCAGCACCATGATCTTGGACTTTCTAGCCTCCAGAACTGTGAACAATAAGTGTTTGCTGTGAATAGACCACTTAGTTCATGATATTTTTGTTGGAGCAGCCCAAAGAGACAAAGACAGGGCTATAAGAAAGTAAAATTCAGTAGAGAAAGCATGATTTTAGTGGGGAGTGGGGAAAAGGCTTAGGGCAGTGGAAGATTAGGTGGATCAGACAGTGATTTAGCAGCAAAGCAATCTGCTATTTTAGGAAATGCATTAATTTGCTTCAGCTGCCTTAACAAAGTACCACAAACTGGGTGACTTAACAGAAAGTCGTTGTCTCACAGTTCTGGAGGCTGAAGTCCACGCTCGGGAGGGCAGGAATGGATTTCTGAGGGCTGGGAGGAAGAATCTGCTTCTTTCCTCTCTCCTAGCTTCTTATGGTTTGCCTGCAGTCTGGCATTCCTTGGCTTGTAGACACATCACAACATCTCTGCCCTCATGTTCACATGGTGTTCTCCCCGCATGCACGTCTGTCTCTTTACACGGCGGTCTCATTACAAGAATACCAGTCATACTGGAGTAGGGGGCCACCCTATGACGTAAGCAATGTCCTTACCTCTAAAAGTTGGTAATAAAAGCATTTACAATCTTCTGTAAAGTAGTGGTTTACAACCCTAACAGCTATCATAACTACATTTTTCAGAAATGACAATAGCTGGGCCCTACCAGCCTTCCTAGCATTTTTGGAGGATTTTCCAAAGTCTAATGGCCTTATATGTGAGGGTACCTCTTCTCTCTCAATCACCTCTTCATTTTTTTTGGTCTAGTAAGACGGGTATAGCACTGGGAATCAGGACCCCAAAGTTCCGGTTCCGACTCTGCTTCAGATTAGTATTTACAGTTCGTTGCAGCATTATTAATTAATAGTTAAGATATGGAAATAACCTAATTATCCATCAAAGGGTGATTGGATAAAGAAAATGTGAAATGTATAGGAATATTATTCACCTTTTTAAAAAGGAGGAAATCCTGCCATTTGTGACAACATGGACGAAACTGAAAAACACCATGGCAAGTGAGATAAGCCAGACATAGAAAGACAAATATTTCATGATCTAAATAATCATAATCATAGAGACACAGAGTACAATGGTGATTGACAGGGGTTAGGGAGTGGAGAAAATGGGGAGATGTTGATCAAAGAGTACAAACTTATAGTTATTCAAGCTGAGTAAGGTCTGTGGATCTAACATACAGCACAGTGACTATAGTTAATAATGCTGTATTGTATACTTCAAAATTTGCTAAGAAGGTAAATCCTAACTTTTCTCACCACACACACGAAAAAGGTAACTATGCGGGGTGATGGACATGTTAACCAGCCTGATTGTGGTGATCATTTCACAAAGTGTACAGATATCAAAACATCAAGTTATATACCTTAAATATATACAATATCTTCCTGTCAATTATACTCCAATAAAGCTAAAAAGAGAATGAATCTAAATAAATATTAACCATAAAAAATAGTTTGTAGAAAATAACTATTTATGAATTTGGATGATTTGATTAATTGCTCTGGGTTTTTAGTTTCTTCATCAATAAAATGAGAAGGGACTAAATAATCTCTGAAGTTCCCTTTAATACTTGTATTATTTGATGCCTGCAACCAAGGAGAACGTTTAGTAAATCTGCATAAAATAAATAAGGTGAAGTGCTTTAGAACATGCCAGCCCAAAATATACTGCTTTAGCATATTGATTATTTTGAGCTGAAGACATCTGAAAAACAGCAGAGGCAGAAAGAGCTCTGGAACCTACTCTTTCTACCAAAAAATAGGTCATAAAATTTCTCATGAGAGGGGCGCCTGGGTGGCTCGGTTGAGCGTCAAACTTCTTTTTTTTTTTTTTACTTTTTTTTATTTGAGCATTCAACTCTTTTTTTTTTTTTTAAGTTTTATTTATTTATTAGAGATGGAGAGAGCACAAGTGCAGCAGGGGCAGAGAGAGAGACAGAATCGGAAGCAGGCTCCAAGCTGTCAGCACGGAGCCCAACATAGGGCTCGAACTCACAAACCGTGATTATGACCTGAGCTGAAGTCAGACGCTTAACCTACTGAGCCACTCAGGCACCCCTGAGCGTTCAACTCTTAATTGGAGTGTCCAACTCTCACCCTGGGGTTATGATCCCAGGGTAGTGGATTGAGCCCATGTCAGGCTCCACACTGCTTAGGATTTGCTCTCTCTCTTCCTCACTCCCTCTCCCCCATTCATGCTCTTGCTATCTCTCACTCTAAAATTAAAAAAAAAAATTTTTTTTTTTTTAATTTCTCATGGGAAAAAGGGCCTCCTTGACCAGGAAGAGAAGGAACTTTTTTCATTGATTTTTCTCCATTGTTTTTCTATTTTCTATTTCATTTATTGCTCTAGTTTTTATTATTTCATTCTTTCTACTAGCTTTGGGTTTAGTGTGTTCTTCTTTCTCTACTTCTTTAAGTTGTGAATTATGTTGTTGATTTCAGATCCTTCTTGTCTTTTAATGTAAGTATTTATAGCTATAAATTTCCCCCTTAGCACTATTTTCAATGTGACCCATAGTGATGTTATGTCATGTTTTCATTTTCTTTTTTTTAACACTGATTTATTGTTTGAGAGACAGAGAGAGACAGAGCACGAGCAGGGGAGAGGCAGAGAGAGAGGGAGACACAGAATCTGAAGCAGGATCCAGACTCTGAGCTGTCAGCACAGAGCCTGATGTGGGGTTCAAACCACGAGATTATGATCTGAGCTGAAGTCAGACTGAACCACCCAGTCGCCCCTCATTTTTTTTTAAATGTTTATGGGGGGGGAGGGGCAGAGAGAGAGGGAGAGAGAATCCCAAGCAGGATCCCCATAGCCAGCACACAGCCTGACACAGGGCTTCATCCCACGAACCTGTGAGACCATGACCTGAGCCAAAATCAAGAGTCAGACACTTAAGTGACAGAGCCATCCAGGCAGCCCCATGTTTTCATTGTCATCTCTAAGTATTTTCTAATTTCCCTTGTGATATCTTTCGCTGATTCATTGATTGTTTAAAAGCATGCTGTTTAATTTCCATAATTTTGTGAATTTTTGAGTTTTCCTTCTGTTATGGATGTCTCTAACTGCATCCCACTGTGGTTGGAGAAGATACTTTGTCTGGTACTTACCTTTTTAAATCTCTTGATTTTTAAGTGTGGCCTAACACATGGTCTTTCCTGGAAAATGTCCCGTGTGCACCTGAGCAGAATGTGCACACTGTAGTTACTGGGTGAAGCATTCTGTACATGTCTGTTAGATCTACTTGGTTTATTGTGTGGTTTAAATCCTCTATTACCTCACTTATCTTTCATCTGGCTGTTTCATCCATTATTGTGAGAGGGTGTTGAAGTCTCCAGCTATTATTGTAGAACTGTCGATTTTTCGGCAGTTAATTTCTTGAATTAAAAAATTCAACTCTATCCGATTTTGCTTCTTGTGTTTTGCTGGTCTGTCATTGGGTATGTAAACATTTATAATTGTTATATCTTCCTCCTGTGTTGAATTTCAATTCATATATGGGATTCTTCCTTGACTGTTGTAAACTTTTTTGATTTAAAGTCTATTTTGTCTGGTATTTATACAGCCACCCCCGCTCTCTTTTGGTAGCTATTTGCATCGAATATCTTTTTTCCCTCCTAGCTCCTGCAAGCTGTGTGTAAGCTGCTCCAGGAACATATGTCTATCTGGCTACTATGGGGCTGGGAATGGGACAGGGTAGCTGCCACTGTGTTAAGAGCCGAAATTGACCGATTACTCCAGGTAGATGCTATCAGAACTGAATTAAATTGTAGGACATCTGGCTGGTATCAGAGAATTGCCTGATATGTGGAAAATCCACACATCTGGTAACAAAAGCATTACATATCAATAGTGAGAGTAAATGAGAAACACACAGGATGAGTGTATTTTACCTATCCATGTGAGTGTTATGGGTTGAATTTTGTCCCCCAAATTCATGTGTTAAAGTCCTAAACTTGAGTATCTCAAAATGTGACTATATTTTGCAATAGGGAATTTAAAGAGGTAATTAAGGTTAAATGGGGTCATCAGGATAGACCTTAATCTAATATGAAAAGGAAATTTAAATGCAGACACACACAGAGGAAGGACCAGGTGAAGACACAGGGAGAGGGTGGCCATCTGCAAACCAAGGAGAGAGGCCTCAGATGAAACCAATTTTACCAACACCTTGATCTTAGACTTCCAGCCTCCAGAATTGTGAGGAAATATATTTCTGTGTTTAAGCCACCAAGTCTAGTATTTTGTTCTGGCAGGCCCTAACAAACTAGCACTATAAGCACAGACCATTTTGAAAATTTGGGAAACAGTCATAGAAAATAGCACAATTATGGCAAAATTCTTTGAGTCTATCAATAAAACTCAACAATATATTGTAAGCTAATAACAGTCTATACCTGCATGTGATTAAAACTTTTTTCTGATATATTGTTTAGATATTTTATAATTCCATTTCCATGTTGTACTGTATTCTATGTAGTGACTTTATCTAATGAAAATTTAGTGTAGGGGGTGCCTGAGTGGCTCAGCCCGTTAAGCGTCTGACTTCAGCTCAGGTCATGATCTCACAGTTCATGGGTTTGAGCCCTGGGTCGAGCTCTGCGCTGACAGCTCAGAGCCTGGAGCCTGCTTCGGGTCTCTCTCTTCTGCCTCTCCCCACCTCTCAAAAATAAATAAACATTAAAAATTTTTAAACAAAGAAAATTTAGTGTATATTCAGAATGGAATATTATTCAGCCATAAAAAGCAAATGAAGTTCCACCACTTGCAGCAATATGGATTAATCTTGAGGGCATTATGCTAAGCGAAATAAGTCAGACAGAGAAAGATAAATGCCATCTGATCTCACTTTTTTGAGCACCTAGAAACGTTGAGCTCATAGAAACAGAAAATAGAATGGTGGTTGCTGGGCCTGGGCAGTGGGGGAAATGGGGCGATGTCAGTCAAAGGGTACAAACTTTCACAGTTATAAGATGAATAAGTTCTGGGAATCTCATGTATGACATCATGACTATAGTTAACAATACTGTATTAAATACTTGAGATTTGCTAAGAGAGAAGATCTTAAATGTTCTCACCACACACACATACAAAAAGTCAAATATGTGAGGTTATGGATGTGTTAATTAACTTTATTGTGGTAATCATTTTACAATATACATGTACATGAAATCACATTATATACCTTAAATTTATACAATTATATTTTCGATTATACTTCAGTAAAGCTGGGGACAAAAAGAATGACTTTGTTTTGACCTGTAAATGGTCAACATGAATATTTACATTGGATCACTGATGGGAATTTTAAAATAAAAAAGATTGGGGTGCCTGGGGCACCCCAGTGACTCGACTGGATAAATGACCAACTCTTGATCTCAGCTCAGGTCATGATCTCACAGTTCGTGAGTTCGAGCCCTGCATCAGGCTCTGTGCTGACAGTGCAGAGCCTGCTTGGGATTCTATCTCTCCCTCTGCCCCTCCTCCACTCATGCTGTCTCTCTCTCAAAATAAATAAATAAAAAACTTAAAAAAAAAAAGATTGGGGTGCTTGGGTGGCTGGTTGGTTAAGTGTCCAACTCTTGATTTTGGCTCAGGTCATAATCTCATGGTTCATGGATCGAGCCCCACGTTGGGCTCTGCATTGATAGCTTGGAGCCTGCTTGGGATTCTCTCTTTCCTCTCTCTTTCTGCCCCCTGTCCCTTGCACACATTTGTGTGTGCGTGCATGCTCTCTTTCTCTCTCTCTCAAAATAAATAAATAAATATTTTTTTTAATAAAATAAAAAACACTGGCACAAATTGAAAATGGGATCTTTATGGCTCAGGAAGACCTTCATGGGTGACATGAGAAGGTAAGCACTCTGTCCATTTGGATCCTGAGAAGCAGACACAAAGACAAGGTTAGATGTTCAAGAGCCATATTGGGGGAAATATCTGTGAATGATAGGGGAAAGGTGAGTAAGGAGGGAGAGGCTTCACAATGTCATGCATGTCTGGCACCTGGAAAAGGGTAAAGGGAAGGAAGGAGAGTTGTAGAGGAGTCTCAGACTACAAGGCAAGCTAAAAAAAATCTCCACCAGGCTGATGGAGACTCTTTGAGCAAGTCCCCTGATAAAGCAATGTGGTTTCTCATAAGGATGGGCCTTCATTAGTACCTCCATCATGTGCACTGACTGTCTGGGAGCAGCCGGGGTGGGGGGGGGGAAGGTGGCCACAGCTCTCATAGAATCTGCAGGTGAAGGTTTTCAGCCAACTGTGTCCCCCAGTAGGTTCCCTGGAAGACCTGAGTGGAGCATATCCATGGCCATACACACTCAATTTCCTTTGAAGAAACTATAATTGATGATAGGCTGTTAAGATAATTTATATTATCTTAGGTACCTGGGTGGCTCAGTCAATTAAGCATCTGACTCTTGGTTTTAGCTCAGGTCATGATCTTACAGTTCATGAGTTTGAGCCCCACATCGGGCTCCACGTTGACAGAGTGAGCCTGCTTGGGATTCTCTCTCTCTCCTTCTCTCTTGCCCTTCCCCTGATCATTCTGTCTCCCTCTCTCTCTCTCTTTCTGTCTCTCTCTCTCTCTCTCAAAATAAACTTTTTTTTAAAAAGATAAACTTGTATCTTCCTTTATGATACTCATTTATTTTCAGGCATATTTATTCAAAATTTGGCCCTCGTCATAATTGCAATCATTGCTTTCTATATTCTTGTTATGATCCTTTTTTTTGTTATGATACTTTTTATGGGAAAAATAGATATATAAAAATGCGAATAAAGAGGTAAAAAAAAAAAAGCATGGTTTTTCCTTGAAATGATTTGAGTTTGCATTAACCAACCTCTTTTAAATGCCACAACTATTGCTTCTCGGCCTTTTGGCTTAGATCAAGTGTAGTATCTGTTCTTACAGGTTTAATAAAATGTTGCAACTATTTTTTCTCTACATTTTGTTTATTGAGACACACTAATTAAAAGGCACAAACAGAGGGCATGTTTACATGGACATTATAACAAAACATATACATTAAAAGTGTAGGAATGTGTTGCCTTCCTGCTAAACAGAATGTTCCTAAGCTTTTATATGTACAGAAGTTGTACAACTTAATGTCCTAAAGTATAAAAGATAATTTATAAAGTTATTTTACACTAAGTACTATTTTATTTTTTACTATGTAGTTCAACCCCCTCAAACTGTTTTGTATAATGACACACAGATATCTGTCCATGATGTAGGAAGTCTGCCTCAGATGTAAGGTGTTTGATGCTTGAACTGACACAGTGGGGTATAAACTGAAGTCATCCAATTTGATAGTCAGTCCTGCCAACATTCTGCAAGATTAATACAACTAAATTCCATTTCCTTTAACTGCAAGATTAAAAAAGGGGGGGGGAACCCCAAAAACATATTGTAACTTAAAAAAAATCACAGCATCTTGGTTTTAGGAACTTTTTTTTTTAACACAATGCTTTAAAAACATTAATGTGTGGCTTAATGGTGTAAAGAGTATCTGTTTCCCTAACTTTTGGTTTCTACTTTACATACAGAGATAAAACATCCTGCTAAGAAATAAAAAGCACATGTCTTAACGTGCAGAATCATTCCTGGGTTCCTACAGGGAGTACAAATAAATGCCTCCCTGAAAACACCACCAAGCTGATACAAGTGTTTTTTCAAAGAAAAAAAAAGTGATGTCCATGTTTACAAAGTTGAACAAATCTGCACAATACTTGATTAAGAAATGGAAGGAGAAATTTAAAAAAAAAAGATACATTCTGCTTGTTCTGAAGGGGCATACTACCTAGTCCCAGCTGGTGGTTAGAATACAAACTGTATACAATTTAATATAAGACATAAACTGCAGTGAGCAACTAACACATCTTTCCCTATCATAGCATCAACAGGTTCTGATTGGGAAAGAGAGGGGAGGGGCATATCACATCCTGGTGCCTCCAGCATCTTCCAATTTAAAGCAATATATTTTGGCTGTTCTAAAGTACTTCTTGGCCCCTGAATAACAGTCCCATGGCCTCTGTTTGTTAGGGGTCTGCCTGTTCACACACTTGACTTATCCGCTGTCAGTTGAGGCCTTTTCTTACCAAAACAAAATTTGTATATTTTGGTTGTTGTTTTGGTTTTTTTTTTAAGTCAACTACAATGCTATGTTCTATCAGGATTAATATACTGAGTGATATTTACATCTCCAAATATCAGGTCACGATCTCTATTATATGTTGAAAGTAGAATCATAAATTATTATACGCTTTGCATATCAGAGCTGGTATCACCTTTCCCATAAAGAATGCTGCCTGAAATTAACATATTCTCAAAGGTAAAATGCATATTCTCCGAAATGCATTTTATTATGACAATGCATGTATTTACTCATAAAAACAATAAACACAGACAATTCTACACTAGCTCTCACAAATTCTAAATTTGTGGATTTAGGACTTCAGGTTAAAATCAGTCATCCAGCCATCCACCTTGTATGGGGAGAAGAGTTCTGCTAGTGTTTAGAATAAAATGATTTCTTGGGATTAGAAACAGTAATGCTTTTTTTTTAATTTTGAAATGGGTTTTGCTTTTTTATGATTGGTTTTAATTCTGGCATTTCATCTTGCCAGCTACTATCCTGTTTAAGCAATGCTGTCAGCTAAAAGGAATTTCTGATTAAACTAAAGTGGTCTAGTGATAAATTACATACACACCCTACTTTGAATAATCCCAGCCAAATTGGAGAAAAATGCTGCTACACTATTATTAACTAATGTAATGAAATATCCCCATTTCATGGTTTACTTTTTTAAAATTTTTTAATGTTTATTTATTTTTGAGAGAGGGAGAGACAGAGCACAAGCAGGGGAGGGGCAGAGAGCGAGAGACACAGAATCCAAAGCAGGCTCCAGGCTCTGAGCTGTCAGCACAGAGCCCAACGCAGAGTTTGAACTCAGGAACCGTGAGATCATGACCTGAGCTGAAGTCAGACGCTTAACCAACTGAGCCACTCAGGTGTCCCCATAGTTTACTCTTTGCTTTAATAAATTAAAAGTAAGTTGCTGGTAAATATTTACTTTAACCCCTTTTTTTAAATTTTATAATGCTGTCTATCAAGGTGGTGATGTGGGTAAGGCTTGGGGTAAGAAAGGCATGCCCTCTACGGGCCTCACTGCTATATTGAGAGGGCCAGCTAACGTCACAGGTGTTGGCAGTTTCACTGGAGACATGATCGTGACAGGGTGGGCTATATTCACTGGAGCAGTGACAGAGGTGAGAAGGTTGACTGGGGTAGTGAATGTTAAAGGAGAGGTCATGGATAATGGGCTGGTTATAGTTACAGGGTGCCCTCTGTTCGTTGGGCTGGTTATGGTAACTGCACTTGAAACATTTACTGGATGCTTCATGCTTGTTGCTGCTGCCACTGTGATTGGGTTTGACATCGCCCCAGGTGACACGCAGGACATTACATTGAATGGAGCAGTGAGAGTCACAGGTGTCATAGCAGCCACGGAGGTCAGGCACGGGTTGGCAGCTTCTTGCTTGCTTGCTTTGACAGCTTCTTCCCCCAGTTTCAGTGTCCCCACCTGCTTCCCCGGTCATCTATCACATGTTGTTGTTGCCGCTGCTGCTGCTTCTGGCTGCCGGTCTCCACTCATGCATGCATGTTCTACTGACGCCTTGTTCACATGTATTACTGCTGATACCTTGGCTCTGCCCGTGTGTCTTTAAGTGGCTAGTGATGTATGCTGCACTCAGAAGCTTCCCACAGACGTTACACCGTACGTTGCCTTCGTGGCGCCCCGTGTGTGTCCGCAGTCTGTCTTTGGTGGCCAAGGCAACAGGGCATGTCTCGAGAAGCCTTTCCCACAGACACTGCCAGTATGGGGTTTGGTGCTGCCTCCTTCATGAGACCTCACATGAGAAGTCATCGGCCCTTTCTCTTGAAGCGCTGATTGCAAACAGGACACTCGAAGGGCTTTTGGTCCGAATGGAAGAGCCTGTGCCGGTTGAGGTGGTACACAGCCCGGAAGGCCTTCCCACACATCTGGCAGGCATGGTTCTTGGTAGGCTTACTGGGTTTCTTGACGGCCGGGGCCACGGCCATAGCTGTGCTCCTGGCACTGCCGCTGGGGTTGGTGCCCGAGGAAGACGCAGTGACTGTTGATAGGATGCCAGCAATGGTAGAGACCAACGAAGTTCTGCTGCTGTCCCCGGCGATGGTGGAGATGAGGGGAACCACGGTAGTGGGAGTTTTCTTTGACCGGGACACCAGCTTGATCCCTGTGTGGCAGGACTCGTGGTGCCTCGGATGATAGCTGTCCCTGAAAGCTTTACTGCAGTCAGTGCACACAAATGAAGTTTGGGGTGTTTCTTTTTTAATCCTGATGGCATCCTTTCATGTTTCTGGTGCCACTTGAGGTTTCTGAGTTATGGAGATGGGAAGCAATGGTTTCTGATCGGGGGCTCTGCAGCAGGGCTCTGGAGGGGCAGCAAGCCGTTCTGTGCTGCCTGCTCGTGGCGATGGGAGGCTTCATGGGCTGCCATTTTACAATTTCAGATGTCTGTGGCAGCATAAAGTATTTTTACAGAATTGTTGAAGCTCACTCTCACACACGGGTCACACCAGGTCTCTGCTTCTTCAGTGAAATGCTGTAGAATGCCTCGACCACCACGGGAATCACTTTCCCAGGATTCTTAGGATCCCCACATTTCTACGTGAAGCCTTCTCTTTTTTTTATATAGAATTTTTTTAAATGTTTATTTTTGAGAGAGAGAGAGAGAGAGAGCAAGAGCGGAAGAGGGACAAAGGATCTGAAGCGGGCTCTGTGCCGAGAGGCACGAGCCCGATGTGGGGCTCAAACTCACGAACCATGAGATCATGAGCTGAGCCCAAGTAGGACATTCAACCGACTGAGCCACCCAGGCGTCCCATTACATGAAGTCTTCTAACAGGGGAACTGGGTTTCCCCAACTTGTTCTCTGAGGAAGAGACAGAGTAAAATAACAACCATCGACTGCCTTCAGTTAAGTGATTAAAAAAAAAAAAAGAACTTCTGGGTAGACTTTTGACTAGTATCATCAAACCAAAGCTTTAATTTTATCTCCCATCTCTTTCAACTTTTTTTTTTTTAAGTTTATTTATTCATTTTTGAGAGGGACAGAGAGAGTGAGCAGGGGAGGGGCAGAGAGAGAGGGAGAGAGACGATCTCAAGCAGGCTCTGCACTGTCAGCGTGGAGCCCAACGTGGGGCTTGAACTCATGAAACATGAGATTGTGACCTGACCCGCAACGTACAATCAGATGCTTAACCAACTGAGCCACCCAGGCGCTGCCCCGCCCCCAACATCTTTTTCAACTTTAAGGCTTTTTTTTTTTTTAATTTTTTTTAACGTTTATTTATTTTTGAGACAGAGAGAGACGGAGCATGAGCAGGGGAGGGGCAGAGAGAGAGGGAGACACAGAATCCGAAACAGGCTCCAGGCTCCGAGCTGTCAGCACCGAGCCCGATGCGGGGCTCGAACTCACGGACCATGAGATCGTGACCTGAGCCGAAGCCGGAAGCCTAACGGACCGAGCCACCCAGGCGCCCCTTTAAGGCTTTTTTAATCCTGCGCAAGCTTTCCTTTTTCTGGGGTTGGCGAAAAACAAAACAGAAATGCTATTTCATCACCCAGGGTGGTAGGATGTAGCAACGTGAAATCTCCAGTGCCAGAGGGCACAAAAAATTGTACTGAAACAAATTAGCATCAGTGAGTCACACCTTGAATGTCTTGTTAGTAGAATCCATCAAACATCTTAACAGCTGTGGCTTTTGCTTTCCACCAGGTTATCTGGAAAGCAAGCAGGTATTAAATTGTTTTAAAATATAAATTCAATAGTATGCTCTAGGAAAAAAAACAAGAGAATTTAACACTCCCATTTCTCCAGGAAAATCTACTTAAGACTGAAGCTGAGTGAGTCTATTCATACCTTTCCATAGAAAAGACTGAAATAGTCTCTTTACCCATTCAGCTATCATGGGTTCTAAATTATTTTTCCAACAATTTTCACTGCACACATCGCCAAGCCCAGGATCAAATATTAGCTTTCACACTTCTCCAGCAGGTGGAAAGAAAGATTTTAATTGCTGGAAAAAATTAAATAATAGAAAACCTAATTAATGAGTTGATCAATAAATGCTTGGCACGTGTTTTATCCAGGAAAAGAATTAACACAAGTATTCCAAAAGATTGTTCATCTAGCTTTCCAAAAATAAGTTATAGGTTTTTCTTTTACATAAAGATCTCAAAAATATGGAACGCTTCTCGAATTTGCGTGTTATCCTTGCGCAGAGGGCATGCTAATCTTCTCTGTATCATTCCAATTTTAGTATATGTGCTGCCGGAGTGAGCCCTACAACTATTTAATAGAGATGAATATTATTGGATCCCAATTTCAGTAAGCAAGTACATCCCTCTGAAGCATCAAGTCTCTAACATGATTCTAATAGAGCAGCTGAACTGCTTTTCTTATACTGTTATCTTCTATATTCTGGTATTGAACTACTAGGTCAATATGCTATGTTATTCACTAAATTGTTATAGTGCAGAGGGCATAAATTTTTTTCTCTTATTCAAGTAAGATACCTACTAGTTTTCACAGGAATTCCAAACAGAGAATGAGACTATACCTCATTACAGGTTTATTTCCCTAGAAGAAAAACTGTGATGTTACTGTTGATTACTTCATAGACCAATGTGTAGATGAATTCCCCCATTTCAAAAATATACATCAATATAATATTATTATTAAAATATACATCGGGGCGCCTGGGTGGCTCAGTCGGATGAGTGTCTGACTTTGGCTCAGGTCATGATCTCGTGGTTGAGTGTTCGAGCCCCACGTCAGGCTCTGTGCTGACAGCTCGGAGCCTGGAGCCTGCTTCAGATTCTGTGTCTCCCTCTCTTTCTGCCCCTCCCCTGCTCAATGCTCTGTCTCGCTCTGTCTCAAAAATAAATACAAACATTTTTTAATAAAATATACATTAATCCGTTAGTTTTGTCCTTTCTGTACTCTAGTATTTATTTACTTGTTTTCTCATTTTCCCTGACATAATTATACATAGAGTTCAATAAAAGAAAAGTTTCAGTGTTTGCATTT
Organism: Lynx canadensis; assembly: GCF_007474595.2. NCBI lineage: Eukaryota > Metazoa > Chordata > Mammalia > Carnivora > Felidae > Lynx > Lynx canadensis. The sequence continues at coordinate 137,591,350 of NC_044306.2, forward strand.
CTTTTCTGGACTTTATCATTATTTATTTTATTTTGTTATCATTACTGAAAATAACTTTGTTGTAGAGAAGAAAGAAAGTCAAAAAAAACCAATATGCTTGTAGGTGTCAAATACGCTAGACTCACCACTGGAAGGCTATACTCTGGGGTAGGTTATTTCCTCAGCCTGGCAATCCCAGACTCAAATATTAGGTCTACCAGCCTCAAAATATTAATTTCAGAAAAATTAATTTACAAATTGGCTTTGCTTAGGTCACGTCACAGAATAATTCAGAGATCTTTCACATAAGTCGCATATTAGGAATTTACTTTTGTTTACAATCAAACAAAGGTAAAAAAAAAAGATCTTAAAAAAAATGATAAAACAAGAAGAAAAATGATAGTCTAGGAAAATAAGGGTTCTGTTTTCTTTCACTGAAGTCTCTGATTGACTGGAAGTTACCCTTGAGAGCCCATCATGGAGTCTGCCCTAGAGCATGCTACTGGGTCCCAGGGAAAACAATTTCAGTTGCTTGCAGACTCTTTTGGACAGTGGTTCTCCAAAGTTAGTAGGTTCTAGGAGAGGTTGTTAAAACACTGAGTGCTGTACTGATTCCTTAGGTTTGAGGTGAGGCTGGAGAATTTGCATGTCTAACAGCTTCCCAGATACTCTTCCTCTGGGAACCACACTTTGAGACCATTGCCATGAGAGTCTTAGCTATAGTGTATCATGTCTGCCTTTGCTCTCCTGTTGACAGCTCTATCTAGTTAAACCAAAAGTGCATCATTTTCTTCATCAGAAATTCTAGTTACCCCCTTTTGGTTACTGTCAGCTCTCAAAGGAACAGAGGTGTACATAAGGACTGCTTTTTGACACAGTATTTTCAGTTGGATTTAACCTTGAGATAATGGCTGCATAGCAACACTTAAACACCTATATATCAGACAATGGGGAAAGACAAAAAGATCAATGCAATCATGAATATCATAAGAAATATTTAGAACCCACTTTTACATTCAATTCTTTAGTCAGCCTAGAACTATCCAATTTGGGTCATAGTCATGGTTAAATTATGTATCACAGATTTTTGTTCAAGAACTTGCAGTTAGGTGAAACAAAAAATCCTTGTATAAACCAGTGACATGCAGTGTCTCAGACCATTCCTGGTAACTTATTATCCTAATAAAATAAAGAAACTGATGGGTTTGTTTTTGAGTATTTGGAGTCTAATTGATCACTGATGTGTGTTGGGTTCGCTGAAAGCCAACACTGGGATGGAATTTTGCCTAAAAGGCATTTATTAGGGATGAACACTTGGGAGGTAGATAGGAGTAGGATTAAGCAGAAGGTGAAAACGAATGGTCATGCAGACCTTGCAAAGCCTTGGCCAAACCACAGGGAGCTCTGGAGCATATGGGACTCATCAAACTTAACCCTCTTTGGGCCAAAATGGCCAGGTCTTTATACCCCTGCAAGATCGGTTAGATGTCGACCGTGAGGTGATTTCTGGAGCTAAGGCAAACCTTGGCAGCTGAGAGTAAATCCTGTTCACCAGAATCATGCCCAAATTACACCCTGCATTTTGATGAGGTAAATGCAGGGAGAAATGTCCCAGAGATTCTCATTAAGTAGACAAATGTGCAGTTTAAGGTAACTTGAAGGTATCAGTTGCTGCCTTGATTTAGTTGGTGTGATTGTTGAGGACACGTGCCCTGAATGGAGTTAAACAAATCACATAATGGGTTCTATATGACTTTGTGAGAAAATAATAAGATAATAGCTTCCATTATCAGCCCCACATCTCTTTTATATTCTTTTTTTTTAATTATTTTTTTTATTTTATATATGAAATTTATTGTCAAATTGGTTTCCATACAACACCCAGTGCTCATCCCAAAAGGTGCCCTCTTCAATACCCATCACCCACCCTCCCCTCTCTTTTATATTCTTGATGTCTTCTGGGTTTCTTCAGGGCCCTGGAAGATAACAGTTATAGCAGTTAATTATTGGAGGCCTAGGGTGTAATTAAGGCATGTAGATGTATTGGGACTGATAATATTCTAGAAGGTTCCAGTGTCAATTAATCCAATAGTTGGAAAGTCCAATGGTTAGAAAGTCCAGTGGTTGCAAAGAATTGCAGTCATTCAATTATTTGAGAATGATATTTAGGGATTTTAAAGCTCGTTGCCAGATCATGGATCTTGAGCCAAAGATGATGGGAGAAAGATGTTTATACCAAGGACTATAAAAACTCTCAGCACAAATGATTCCAATCCAAAGCCATACACTAAGAGCCTTGACCAAACTTTAGCATGGTTCTGAGCAGACTAAGGCCATGTCCCTGGGATGACTGCCCCTCCCCCTACCTTGCATTTCTGAGGGGAAGAGCTCAAGACTGCCAAAAGAACTTGCTATTTGTTTCAGTCAATATCTGATGATAGGCCCCTGACCTTCCTTTCTTGGAGCACTTACTAAACAGGGCTTACAATCATAAATCCTTCCTCTGCCCCTTTGAGATATATTTGTATTTCCTATGACCAAGAGTGTCTTTCCCAAGGACCAAAAAACCATACCTTTGAAATGTAATAATGAGAAAGGATAGGGTCTTTGCCTTCAGTCTTTTGGGGGAGGGTAGAAGCCTAATTTTGATAGATGCTACTTAGCAGAAACAGATGGTCTAATCACATTTACGTCGACCAACTCTGTTGCCCTTTTTATGTAATTTTTCACTTCTCTGACTCTGCTTAAGCCTATACTTGCTCCCCCCTCTCTCATCCCTCATACTCCCTTTAATATGCCCTATCATCTCTGCACAAATTGCAATGGACCTCACTTCTTTCCCCTCTGGCAGTAGTTACTAAATAAAAGCTGCTTTTACCACTTTAACAAATGTCCAGCTTTGTTTATCTTTGACAATACCCAATGGTATCTTATTGATATATTGATCGTTTGGAGATAGCTTTCTACTTATGGAAGCCTTCTACTTAGGGAGACCACTTAATGAACCTCAGCATCAGATCTCCAGTGGAACTGGATATCTGGAATCCCAAACACATCACGCTGGTGGTGTGGACTGAATTGTGTCCACCCAAAATGCTTATGTTGAAGCCCTTACCAACAGAACCTCAAACTGTGACTATATTTGCAGGTAGGGTCTTTAAAGAGGTAATTAAGTTAAAATGAGGTCATTAGGGTGGGCCCTAACCCAAGCAACTGATGTCTTCATAAGAAGAGGAAATTTTGATATATAAGAAGATATCAGGGATACTTATGCACAGAGGAAAGACCACGTGAAGACACAGAGACACAGTGAGAAGGAAGCCATCTGCAAGCCAAGGAGAGAGGTCTCAAAAAAAAAAAAAAATCTTGCTGGTACCTTGATCTTGAACTTGTAGCTTCAGAACTGTGAGAAATAAATTTCTGTTATTTAAGCCACCAGGTCTGTGGTGTTTTGATATGGTAGTCGTAGAAAACTAATACAGCTGGAAAGCATATTTCCACAAGAGTATGCATTGGAACTTAGGAAACCTATTTGAGGTTGAAATTTCCTTTCTAGTATGTTCTAAGGCTGACTTCTATTGGTGTCTCTTCTTATATCTTATGATGGTACATGAGGGAGGAGTATGTCTAGAAATGCTCCTTTTGGAAATGTATCTCATACATGTTGGACATATACTGTAAAAATGGTATTTTGAAAATACTTGACAATATTAGAAATGTACCAGGAGGAATCTGTCATAGTAGGAGTCAAGCCAACCTTCATGAGAACTTCCTATAAAATTTTCATATGGTGACAGTTTATGAGGATTTTGAGGTAAAGATTGTATTATTATTATTCTGCTGGAGTAAAACTTTAAATGAAAGAAGATTATGATTTTTGAAAAATTCAGACTATTCTCTTATAATAGATCATCTCATTTTATTTTTTTAGAGTTTGGGGAATGATATGCACAATGACATTTCTGAAAGTCTCTTCCTCAGTTCCTTAAGTATTTCACCTGTAGAATAGGGTGTTTAAAAATTATTATTAATAGACTATATTAAAGGAATTCCTTATGTTGGAAAAACAAATGTGTGTGTGTGTGTGTGTATATATATATATATATTTCACAAAATGTAGAACATGGCAGAAAAATTTCAATATGACCAGAAAATTTACAAACTGTTATTTAAACATACTCAAAGATTTGCAATTTGGGTAACTGGAGGAGGTCTATTTATAAATTTTTAAAATAGTTCTTAAAGTGGAGATTCCAGGGGCACCTGGGTGGCTCAGTCGGTTAAGCGTCCGACTTTGGCTCAGGTCATGATCTCGCGGTCGGTGAGTTCGAGCCTTGCATCGGGCTCTGTGCTGACTGCTCAGAGCCTGGAGCCTGTTTCAGATTCTGTGTCTCCCTCTCTCTGACCCTCCCCCGTTCATGCTCTGTCTCTCTCTGTCTAAAATAAATAAGTGTTAAAGAAAAAATTTTTTAAAAAGTGGAGATTCCAAAGTTGCTCTATTTTTCAGGTTTTCCTGAGTTATCATATGCTAATGATGGAAAAAAGCAAAGAAAAATCAGGTAAAAGTATTTTTCAACAACAGTTCAATATTGTTTTAACCAATTTGTCCCTATCATTGTGGGTTATTTCTTACAGCATTTAATTGTCCTGTTTTTTAAGTTTTCTTTAATCTAGAACAGTTTCTCAAACTTTGTGTTCCATGCCTTTGACATTTATGAAGAGTACAGGTCAGTTATTTTATAAAATGTTCTTCAATTTGAGTTTGTCTGAAGTTTCCTCATGGTAAAATTCAGATTATGCACTTTTGGCAAGAATATCACAGACAGGATGTTCTCTTCTCGGAGCATCATGTCATGAGGCATCTGATCTTGATTTGTCTCTTTATTGATGATGTTAACTTTCATTTTTTGGTTAAGGTGATGTTTGTGAAGGTATATTTCCTCCAGCCATTCATAAAAATCTTTGGGGAGGATACTTGGAGACTACATTAATAGCCTATTACTCAAACATTGCCCAGTGGTGGTATCAGTTGCCAGTAATTGCTTTTTTTTTTTTTTTGAGATAGAGAAAGAGCATGTGAGCAGGGGAGGGGCAAAGGGAGAGGGAGAGAGAGAATCTTAAACAGGTTCCACACCCAGAGCAGAACCCAACAGGGGCCTCATCTCACTACCCTGAAATCATGGCATGAGCAGAAATCAAGAGACCGAGGCTTAAGCAACTGAGCCAGTCAGGCCCCCCTGTTGCCTGTATTGATGATGAGGAGGAGGAGGAGGAGAGTTCCCAAAAGAGATTTTCTAATTTCATGATTTCTTCTACATTTATTAGTTGATATTTTACTGAAAGTAAGAGCTTCCTCTTACCCTAATTATTTATTCATTCATTCATTTACATCAGTATGAATTCAAATATTCTTACTTTATTTAACGGGACATAATCCATTATTATTGTTATTTTAATACTCAAATTGCCTCAGATTTGGTTAGTATCACCCTTTCCACCTGACTCTTAGGCCAAGGTGACATGTTTACATCATTCTTTGAGCCCATCTTTACCATCTGGAACCCCCTAAAAAAAATTAGTGAAGAAAGGCAACAATTATCATTTTTTAAAGTCTTTTAAAAACAATACTATTGTTTGTGTGAATCTAGTGTTTAAACTTTTGGTAAATGATCTCTATTATGGTTCCATGCGGCCAATGGCATTAGTGATTAGTCATAACTAATAATTGCCTCTAATTCCAAATAATGTTTTTTTTATCATAACATAGGGAGGTGTTCCTAAACATGATGCCTTAGAAAGATTAAAGACATGAATGGAAGTTTTAAATACAAAGCTTTCAATTTTCTGTATTAAAATTAAAAATTAAAAACCATCTGAGAAGAAAACACTTTCAATATTTGACAGACAAAACTTAATATCTTTAATGTATAAACACTCTTTAGAAGATTTTTTTTTAATGTTTATTCATTTTTGAGAGACAGAGAGAGACAGAGAATGAGTGGAGAAGGAGCAGAGAAGAGAGGGAGACACAGAATCAGAAGCAGACTCCAGGCTCTGAGCTGTCAGCACAGAGACCGATGCTGGGCTCAAAAACACAAACTGTGAGATCATGACCTGAGCCAAAGTCGGACGTTCAACCGACTGAGCCACCCAGGAGCCCCTATAAATGCTCTTTTAAATCAATAAGATGTAAGCAACAATAGATAAAGAGCAAATATACATTGATGTAATTCATGAGAGAACAAGTAAAAATGGCCAAATAATGTCTCAACTTCATGAGCAAGCAAACTACCTATCATAACAATTGAAACTATCTAAGAGAAAATTTTTGACATATAACCTTGGCAAAGATTCCAGTTAGTGACAATTTATTTTTTCAAGGTAGTCATTTCTCATGGAATTATAAATTACAACAGTTTTACTCTAGGACAATTTGATGGTGTAAAGTAAAAACCTTAGCAGATTTTTGGTTTTACAGTACTAAGTTTAGAGGCCTCTTTTAGGCAACCAACCTGAGCAATGAAAACCTGAGTAAAGTAAAAGTGCCCACAGTGACCCCCAGGCTGAATACAAACAAGCCATTAGGCAACCCACCTCAAAATGTCCATAAACCCTAGCTGACCAAAAAAGGAAAATTCTATTCGTTCCCATACCTCCCATCCTTCCCCTGTCAACTATAGCCCCGCACCACTGCCTCCTGGCAGACAGTCTCTTTGCTGCCCTGCCCACTGCTTGCTTGCAGTGTATTCAATAAACTTCTATCTCCTTTGTTCTGCCTTGGGTGAACTCTTTCAACTCCTGGACGACTGCCTCCACCCGACTGGATTGCCCCACACTAAGTAGGAAAAGTGTTCCCCAGTCAGTTATAATATAGTTAGAAAACAAAATTCAACAGAGTAAATTTTATTTTATTTTTTTAAATTTTTTTTAACGTTTATTTATTTTTGAGACAGAGAGAGACAGAGCATGAATGGGGGGAGGGTCAGAGAGAGAGGGACCACAGAATCGGAAGCAGGCTCCAAGCTGTCAGCACAGAGCCCGACGCGGGGCTCGAACCCGTGAACCATGAGATCATGACCTGAGCCGAAGTCGGACACTCAACCAACTGAGCCACCCAGGCGCCCCTCAACAGAGTACATTTTAAAGATTTTATTGGCTTTATTCAAAGATGCATAAATTGGGCAGCAATCTAGCAGACAGGAGCTCCAAGGAGCTGTAAAGAATGAAAGACTTTTATAGGCAGAAGGGAGCAGAAACAAGGAAGTTATACTAGACAAAAAAAATGTTGATTATTGCCAGATTGCTTTCCTTTAGGGGGATGGCAGAGCTCTATCAGGCAAACTTTCACCTTAATCTTATCAACTCTTACATTTCTATATTCTCTCAATCTAATTGTAGCCCCTGGTAGGGCTTCACCAACAGTTGTTGATACCACCATGTATGCATCTCCTGTGTCCAGAAATCTTGGAAACTTCTTTTCTTCATCCTCTGACCATTTTACCTACTCCTGAGTGTTAGGCTTTGGGTCCCCAGCCAAGGGACCCTGCCCTTTTGTCAAACTTTATTTTGCTTAATCTGCCTATTGCCCCGGGTGATCATAGGCCAGGTTTCTCATTGTATTCTTTGCCTTCCAACTTTTTAAATTCCTTCAAGTTGGGGTAAATAGAGCAAACTCGTTTGGGGCATTTTAATGTTGGGGAACCAGCAGAGGGTTCATTTGGTCCACCCAAACTTCAATAGTGCTGTAGTAAGTACACTTTTCAACCCCATCAATGTCCGTTTTATTTATCTTCTTTGTTAATAACCATCTAAAGATTTCTCCTTACTGGGAGAGTTCTCTCTTCTCTGTTCCCTTCCCCATTTCCTTGTCAGCTAATTTAATTTTTTTTTTTAATTAGTCTCTGGAAGACCCATGAGAGGAAGCCCAGGAAACAAATTTGGTAAGACTTCTCAGACATTTGCTTGCTTTTGCCCAGGGAAATCCCATTCTTAAGGAGTTTTAGTGGAGGTTTCATTACTTAGGCAAGATTGATCAAATCATTGGCCGTTCACAGTTAATCTCTAGTTAATCTCTAGTTCCTGTCACCTAAGAGGTCTGGAGTGGAGCTAAAAATTCCAATCTAATTAAGGCTTGGTCTTTCTGGCAACTAGTTCCCATCCTTGTGCTATCCAGCTCCCCCAACCCTAGAGCACATTAGCAAAAAGATACTTTTATCACTTTGGAGACTCCAAGAGTTATAGGAGCATTGTTCCTGGATGCAGGGACAAAGACCAAACATATTTTTTATTATACCGTTGCCATCCTGATGCATGTGAAGTAGTATCTCTTTGTGGTTTTGATTTTCATTTCTCTACCGATTAGTGGTGGTAAGCATCTTTTTGTGTGCCTATTGGTCATCTGTATATCTTATTTGGAGAAATGTTTATTCAAGTTCTTTGCTCATTTTTTAATTGGGTTATTTTACTGTTGTTGAGTTCTTCCTTATATATATTCAGGATACTAATCTCTTATTACATATATGGTTTCCAAATATTTCTCCCATTCTGTGGGTTGCCTTTTCACTCTCTTAATAATGTTTTTTTTTTTAACATTTACTCAGTTTTAAAAGACAGAGAGCGTGAGCAGGTGAGGGGCAGAGAGAGAGAGGGAGACACAGAATCAGAAGCAGGCTCCAGGCTCTGAGCTATATCAGCGCAGAGCCTCACGCGGGACTCGAATTCACAAACCATGAGATCATGACCCAAGCCAAAGTAGGATGCTTAAACGACTGAGCTCCCAGGCACCCCTTGATAGCGTTCTTTGATGGACAAATGTTTTTAATTTGTGAAATGCAATTTCTATATTTTTTCCTTTAGTGTCTGTGCCTTTGGTATCATCCACAGCATCATTGCTGAATCCGACATCATGAAGCTTTCCCCCTATGTTTCCTTCTAAGAGTTTCATAGTTTCAGGTGTTACTGTGACATCTTTGATCCGTTTTGAGCTAATTATTGTCTGTGGTATAGGGAAAGGGCCTAACAATTCTTTTGCATCTGTTTAAAAGACTGTCCTTTCCCTAATGAACAGTCTTGGCAAACTTATTGAAAATTACTCGACTTTATATTGAGGGTTTATTTCTGATCTCTTGGAATAGTGTTGCATTTTATTTTTTAATCCTTTAGATTACCATTCACAAAACAGAAATTATGTGACAAATCTTTTCGTATTAACTGATTTTGCTAAACTGAAGGCAAGAAACTTAATTTCAGGTAATAAACATATAATTCTACACATCTGTCTTCAACGTGTTACTCAGCCAAACACAGCCGCCACACAACAAAACCCAAAAATATGCAACCTTAATTCAGTAGTCTGATATTTTGCTGACTTAATAATTTAAGAAACATAGCTTTACATATTGTGTGTGGAATATTGTCAAGCCCTGGTCTTCCCACTCCCCTTACCATTTATATCAAATGACTCAACACAACACGGTTATACATATCATTAAACAATATTTATAATCAGCATATTCTTTAACCTGATTCTTTAGTTTTCTAAAAGATAGCAAATCCTCAAAGAAACCGAAGCCGCCACCCCACCACACAGACACACACACACACACACACACACACACACACACACGCACGATGTAACATCACTGGAGAGTTCTAGAAGAGACTATGAAAAGGGTGCCAGTATGCTAGAGGTCTCAATGGGTAAATGGCAGTATCACGCACTTTGAAATCCATACCCAGGGTATTTCCATTGTGCTATTACAGCGACATAAGCACTGTTTCTATTCTGTCAGCATTGTTCGTTTTTTATAGTTTGCATATACGCCACAGGGCCCTTGGCAGCAGCTGGCCACCCAAACGCACTTCGTGGTGGCGAACAACCAGCCGCCTTTACTGCGAAGTCGTCAGCGGAAGCCACGATGCGGCCGGGACCGCGCCCCAGGTGAAAAACCTACAGCGCCCCGGCCCCGCCCTCCACAGCCGCCTGGCCGCGCCCTCCTCCACCCGGAGCTCCCTCGCCTCCCCGGGCCCGCCCCCTCGGCGGAGCGCGCAGGGTCCAGTGCGCCGGCGCAGGCACCACCTCCTCGCTCGGCCCCGCCTCACCGCCGCGACGCTCAAGGAGCCGGGCCCGGGCCGCTTCTCCCGATCCCCCTTGCGCGTTGAGCCTGCGGAAGCATGGAGGGGGAGAGTACGTCGGCGGTGCTCTCCGGCTTTGTGCTCGGCGCGCTCGCTTTCCAGCACCTCAACACCGACTCGGACACGGTGAGCCCGAGGGGCGAGGCGGGCTCCAGCGTCGCCTCGGGAGAGGCCCCGAGCGCGGGCGCCGTTTGCCGCCGTTACCCCGGCCCCCGCCCATGAGCTTCCCGACGGCGCGGCGCCGCGCTGGTTCTCTGCCCTGGGGCTTTGCCTTGTCCCTCTCCCGGGCGGTCGTAGGTGTGTCTCCCGTCCGGCAAGTCTTCTCCAGGAGTAGCCATTCCTTTTCTAACCAGTGTTTATTTCTTCGCCCGGACCCGAGTGTCCCACACACTCGCGTTTCTTTTCCAGCAGTCCCCCTTTTTTTCCGATTAAACTTAGTTGTGAAAGGATGGAGAGTTCACAGAGCGTTCTCGCACTACGGTAGGAAGGTGTTGCGGGTTGACTTTCCGTTCCCCCTAACTACCGATAGTGGTTTTCAGAGGCCGCTGAATTTTTTCGTGCAGAGCAGCTGCTGTGCGCGTTTGTTGAAATTGTAGGCTAGTGAAGGAATAGAAGATGCATCCATCCAGTGGCTGTTCTGGGGCAAAGCTTAGTGGATGGGAAAGCCTAATTTGGAGTATGTGATACCTGATTTTTGTTTGCATTGGTGTCAAGTTTATGAAATTGTAAGGCCTCAGCTAGTTCCTTTTTGATGCTTTCAGTTACAATAGAAACATTTAAATTTATCCTCAAATTTAGATATTATTATTTCATACTTCTGCCAGGTTCAAAAATCTCTGGATGAAGTAGTGAGGTAGTTTTTTAAATACAGTACACGTTTTGAAAAACTTATGAAATCAGAAAAAGACTATAAAACTTTGAGCCCAAGAAATAACTGGCTTAGATTTAAGAGCTTAGTATGCTACTACAGTTTAGAGAATACCGTACTGAACACAGCCTACTGATTTCTGCTAAATATTGTGTATTTCATTTCATGTTGTTTCCAAATTTGTTTTTTGGCACAATCCTAATAAGGTTGGAGTTGATACCTTTCATGTATACAGTTTTAAAGGGGGGGGGGTGTTCTTTCTTTATTTTGAGAGAGAGAGCACAAGCAGGGGAGGGGGAGAGAGAAAGACCAAATCCCAAGCAGGCTGGGTGCCATCAGCTCTGGAACTCAGGAACAGTGAGATTGAGTTGGACACTTAACTGTGCCACCCAGGCACCCCTACAATTTTAAATAACTTTGTAGATTAATACCTAGCTAAGAGCAAATATATGACAATTTATAATGTGTGTGGCTGTGGAAATTATTTTGGAAAGTCTTTGTGTGAATATAAACAAAATGGGTCCTTAAGTCTCTGTAGTTTAAAGGATTAGCCCTTGGGAAATAGCATTGTGTTAGAGAGGCCATTACTCTTACATCTTTTTCCTAACATCTTTAAAAGGTGATTTTCTGGATAGCTGTTCTTGCATTGACACTGCTTCCTTTCCCAGGGTTTGTCTAAAAAACTGGACTATAGAGTTCTGGATTGTTCCCCCTAGATTCCAGTAAAGATTCACATTATTGAAACTTTTTTTTTGTCATTTTTTTTTTTTTAATGGAATGGGAGGGGGCATTCTTACCTAATTATAAAGAAGGTAAAATCTTTCTCCATCAAGCATATTGGGTCTTTAAATGTGCCAAATGAAAATATCGAATTCTCTGAAATTCAAAGACATCACTGCTGTTGTGGCAAAATGCCTGCATTTTAAAAACAATTAGGGCTCCTAGTTCCCCTTTTAGAAATCAGACTTTGATACTGAATTCCAAATCTTTAATATTTTTGTATAACTTTTAGTCTAAAACCACTGATCATTGTGTCATTTCATAGCTCAGAAGCACCCACTGGCTCCCAGAAGCATGTGCCATTAATCCAGAGTCCTTGGCTAGTTATTTGGGATGTTTCATTATTGGCGCTATTCCCATCTATCCATAATTTCATTACTCAGAAAGGGGAGCCTTCTGTTCCAAGACAAACTACCCTGCTCTTCCTTCTTCAGACATTATGTACTCATTTCTGGCTTTAAGCCTTTTATCTTCTAGGTGTGCTAAAATCACAGCAGTATTTACAGTCTCTTCTATTCATTTTTATTGAACTGTTCATATTTCCCAACTAAACTGAAAGTGTACCTGGTCCCTCACCAGGGACCCTCACCTGATCTTGGGATATATTGGTTAAGTGATTGAGTAGTAATTCTATCATGGTATTCCATAGATTGCTTTTTACCTTTATAGGAAGGTTTTCTTCTTGGGGAAGTGAAAGGTGAAGCCAAGAATAGTATTACTGATTCCCAAATGGATGATGTTGAAGTTATTTATACAATTGGTGAGTCACTCAATTTCTTTTTTTTCCTTAAACTTTGTTTATACATTTTTAAAAAATTTTATTTTTACATTTATTTATTTTTGAGAGACAGAGACAGAGCACAAGTGGGGAAGGGGCAGAGAGAGAATAAGACACAGAATCCAAAGCAGTCTCCAGGCTCTGAGCTCTCAGCACAGAGCCCGATGTGTGGCTCAAACTCAACCCCTGAGATCATGACCTGAGCTGAAGTCGGACACTTAACTGACTGAGCCACCCAGGCGCCCCTTAACTTTCTTTATATATTTTGAGAGAGTGAGAGCGCAGGGGAGGGGCAGAAAGAGAGAATCCCAAGCAGGCTCCACACTGTCAGCATGGAGCCCAATGTGGGGCTCAGTCTCACAAACCGCAAGAGTATGCCCTGAGCAGAAACCAAGAATCAGATGCTCAACCGAGTGAGCCACCTAGGCGCCCCTGTGATCACTTATTTCTGTGTCTACTATAGTTGATGGTTTATACTAAATGGGATCAGCATAAATTAGTTTGTAAATTGTTTTAAAAAATAGATAAAACCTTTTAATGCAGATTTTAAAAGATGCATTGTTTTCATTTCTCAATTAAAATCATGGCTCTGGCCTAAAGCAAGAGTGTGGAACATAAGATGCGGTAAGATTACTGTGGGGAAACGCGGCTGAACTAGCTCCTGCATGTATTTAAGTGGTAGGAAGGTGGCCTAACAAAAGGAGAAGGAACCAGTCAGCAAGACCAATAAAAAAGATAAAGCAGTTTGGACACAAACACTAAGTGCTACAGAAAAATTGGAAGATGAGAACTGAAAAACTCAGTTTTTTCGACTCCGTTTTAGATCATTGTAAGTAACTTCTGGAGTGTGGTGTGGAAAAGGCAAGACTGTGAAGGGTTTGATGAGTGGGTGGTGAAACACCTGCAGCAGATGGCAGCTGTTCTTTCAGGGAAGAAAGGGAAAAGGGAGCTTTAAAATATATGGGGGGTGGGGGGGAGGCTCTGATTACCCAACAGAGTTTTATCTAAGCATATTTCTAAAAACAAAATTGGTAGTATGCTGTATAAAAAATGTGGCATCATGACATCATATTGTGTCATGACCACTTCCGTATGTTAAACAATCCTCTAAATATCATTTTTTATAACTGCAGTGTATTCTGTTAGCTTTCTTACTCTTAATGGCTCTATGTGATTTCAGCAGTCCTTTAAATTATAATCAGTAGTTTCCAGTTTTTCATTATCATAAATTATATTCTGTGACCATCCTTGTACATAAATATTTTCCTACATTTATTATGGATAGATTCTTGGGGGTGGTATTATAGTGTCAAAGGGTATGAACATTTTTAAGGTTCTTGATCTGTATTAGCAAATTGCTTTCCAGAAATACTGTACCAGTTTATATTCCTACTGTATGTCATTTTTTGTTTGCCACTTTAAAAGGTTAAAAATGGAAGTATATATGTGGATTTATATATGTATATAAATGTAGTATATATGTGTAAAGTAAATATATTAAGTAAATTTAAATTCACGCTCAATAGAGTCTTCTCTGGTCACCACTGTTTTATGAGTATTTTTTTGCTCATTAATAATACACATGTATATAAATGTGTATTTTTATTTACACGAAAGGGATTATACTATAAATGGGTAAATATCTTCAAGATAAATATCTCCATTGATACTGTTGTTAGTGTAGAATAGTATCAATATGTATAGTTTGCCATTCTTTCTAATGGCTTTATATTCCCACTGTATCTACTTACCAGTTAAGAATTCCCACTGTATCTACTTAAACCAGTTACAAATGACTTTGTTTTTTTGTTAATACAAAACAATACAATAACACTTTGTAGTGCATATGTCTCTATGACTTCGAGTCTGTTGGAAAGTCAAATTCCTAGAGGCAGACCATTGCCTTGGGAAAAGTCATGTTCTTAAGACTCTTTCATAATATGTAAAAGTGCCTGGGTCCCCATACTGGTGCCACCACTAGGTATTTTCCAATCTTTTCATCTTTGCCAATTCAATAAATCAAAAGAAATTATATTAATTTGTATTTCTTAGCTTTTGTTTGTTGGAAAGGACAGCACTGTTGCATACTTTGACTATATTTCTACTCTACTGTTTTGCTTTTTCTTAATTGATTTGTAATACCAAATTACAACTTAGGGAAATTGGCCGTTTGTTTTGTGTTACAGGTGTTGATACAGTTTGTAGCTTTACTTTGTTAATGTGGTTTTTTTCCTTGTCAGACAGAAGCTTTAAAAACAAGCCTTTGGGGCATTCCCCCCCTCCCCCACATTGTAACTGGCATACCACCAAAAGTAAGCAAAAGTATTTTGAGGAGTTTAAGCAACCACTTACTGAGCAACTCCATCGTGCTGGAACAATGCTAAGCATTGAGGTATTAGGCAAATGCTATAGGAACACATAAGTATTTGCTCAAATTATTTTAAAATGTTGGATTATTAGATGATAACAAGTAAAATCCAGGATCTACAAATTACTACATTGCTTTGGTTAGTGAGATTTTCATCATTTTTGTATTTTCCCATATCTACACCAGAGTATGTTTGACCAATTATCAGTTACAAAGACTGTTTCTGTTCGGTTGTTGTTGTTTCTCAAACAGGGATTTGTCTGAGGGTAACATACATTTTCTAGAAGAAAAATGTCTCAAGAGGATGATCACTTTTCCTTTTTTAAATAGACCGAATGACTTTTATTAATATACACATAAAGTTATTGAAATGGTGATTTCATGTAGTTTTCTCTTTAAAGATGGCACTTGCAGGTACAAAGATGCAGAGATGTCTACAGCCTTCAGATGTTTACTTGAAGAGATTCAACAGCAGTTTGATAGTGGGTTTCCTCACCTTGCTGAAGATTCACAAATTCTCTGTAATCACACTGATGTCTTTGATTTAAGTAACTAAAAAAAATTCTAGTAATCTGGCTAGGATGTGCCCAGCTAAGAGATACGCAAAGAGGACATGTCACAGGAACTATCTGAAATAAGTGATTGCTATTACAGTAATCCAGTAAATGCTGTCTGGTAAAATTTGATTTTTGACACAAGTTACAATTAAAAGTGGGAAGCCCAGAAGGACTTGTATTCTCTTTTTCTGTAGTTGTTTTTAAAGTATTCTCTGCATCCAGTGTGGGGCTCGAATTCACAGTCCTGAGATCAAGAGTCGCATGCTCTACCAACTGAGCCAGCCAGGTGCCCCTGGACTTGTGTGCACTGGATAAGTTTCTTTGTTATCAGATGTGGATGTTTCACTCATACTGCTCCTTGAATAATTTTGAGAGATCTGGAAGTTTGGAATAATAGAGGGGACACCATATTCATCTGGATTATTTCTTACGAGACTTATAATAATGTCTTATGCAATAGAATTTAATCTGTTTTGCACAGCATCTGTAGCTACCAGAATTCAGATGTATTTTGATACATTTCTACTGGAAAGAGAATAAAAGTTACTTCCTAAAGGATACTAGCTTTTTTTTTTTTTTTTTTTTTGTAGTTAACATTGACAGATCCTTTATGAAGCAGCTGCTTGGAATAACAAAAGATAATCCCCTTAACAGCTGTTGTTGTCAATTGGGTAGAATTAGAGCATGACCTTTTTAGAACCCAATGAAAATATAGCAACTTTAAATTTATCTCTTGTGTTGCCATTATTAAACCTATTGAGAGGGAGTGTAGTGTTTTAGCTAAGACCGAGGCACGGGCTTTGAATTTTCCCCCCCCCCCCCCCCCGCTCTCTCTACCTGTTACCACATCTTTAAAATGGAAGGAACGATTGGTCTCATAGCTTTGTGGTGAGGATTAAATGAGATCATGGTAAAGTACTTCCTCCCTCAGTATATGCTGTTCATATATGAGGTGCTTGGTGTATGCTATTCAAATGATAACTTACATAATCATAGCAAAAAATTCCTTTTTTCCAGACATCCAGAAATATATTCCATGCTATCAGCTCTTTAGGTAAGTAGCAAGAGGAAGTAAATGATCTATTGTGAAAATTATTCTGTGTGAATGAAGTAAATTTTAAAACTAACAAGATATCTTGTCAGTTATACATGGTGGTACTGATAAAAATGAAAAGACTTTTTAAAGAAAATTCACTTGTTCATTTCAGCCCTATCTAATAGTTCTTTCTCTGTATTTATATGCTTGCTTTCGCTGGTCGCCACTGCCTCTCCCAGGTACCAGTTTACCTAGAGGGTTTTTCTCACACCCAGTCACCTCATTGCATATTCTAAACTCAGTGACACATTCTCATATATCAACAGCAGCCCTTTTTTCTACTCTTTCATTCCAGTTTATTTGATCATTTGTGTCCTCACTTACCATATTCTAATGTAATCTTTTGCCTGGTTAGGTTCTTTATCCAGCCTGCTTCCTATTGCCTTTCTATGGTGAAAACTTGTGTTTTTAGTCCTACAGATAGTAATAGCACTGTAGCCCTAATAGGCTATGATATTTCTTAAAACTTTTCATTCAGGTATAACATACATGTAGAAAAATACACACATAAGTTAAATTTTCATAAAGCAAACAACTACAACATGGTGTAGTTTTATGATTTATATCAATTGTACTTGAAAAATCAACATTACTATCTTACAGTCACACTGTATGTACACATAGCTAAGGTTGTATAAGAACTGCAGTGGAGCGTATGGTAAAGGTGAGAAAGATCTGTGGTAGGGGATGATAGAAATAAAGGCTTTTGTGTGGTCTTAAACTGCTCTGCCAGAAAAAGCTAGAGCTTGTATAGTGTTCTACGTCCAACGGACATACAGAAATATTTGTTGAATGAAGGATCCCTGGATTCTCCACTCCTTTGCCTTTTTCATTGCTTATGGATCTCCTATTTCTACCACTTTAAGTCTGTTAATTTGAGAACTTTATTCTTATTTTTAGAACTTCATATGACCAGCAAGTAGGTATATGGATTTTGGGTGGGTAAGGAGTAACTAAAGTTAAAAATGCTAATAAAATCCATATTTGTAGCCTCTTTGAAATGCCTTTAATTTTGGCTTTTACAGCTTTTATAATTCTTCTGGTGAATTAAATGAGCAAGCACTGAAGAAAATATTATCAAGTGTCAAAAAGGTATTCCCTGACTTTTTGGGGTTTTTTTGGTATTATATCCTAAAACTGTGTAATACTTTAACAGAAGTTTTTGGCAACATTTGTCTTCACAGTGTTCTATAAAGCAAGTGAAGAAAGAAAGGCTTTTTCCTTCCAGAAGTTCAAAGGGATTGCTCTGAGAGCAAAACCAGTCATTAAAAATATGAATCTTGTTCTCATCTTTGGCTATTCTTTTTTTTTTTTTTAATTAAAAAAAATTGTTTTAACTTTTATTTATTTTTGAGAGAAACAGAGCATGAGCGGGGGAGGGGCAGAGAAAGAGGGAGACACAGCATCCAAAGCAGGCTCCAGGCTCTGAGCTGTCAGCGCAGAGCCCCTGCAGGGCTTGAACCCACAAACCATTGAGCTCATGACCCGAGCTGAAGTGGGATGCTTAACCGCCTGAGCCACCCAGGCACCCCACTTTCTTGACTATTCTAATTAGCATTGATCTCTTCCTCTTCCACATTCCTACCATACCCCTTCCCATACCATTTATTCCAGGACTTAACTCATTACTGTTCTTTTACATAGCTGCAGTTAAAGCGCTTTGCTATATAGCACCTAACCTTTACTAGTATACTTGGTGTTTAGGTAAGACTTGCTGAATGATCAAAACAGGTTTTTCCCCCCAGATACAAAATTGGCGGCGGGGGGGCGGGGGGGGGTACTTCTTAAAACTTTTTGGTCTCTGAGTTGAGAATAAAAGTAGATTCAGTAAGTTTCTTTTAAAAAACTTCCTTTGTTGAAAATGCTTTGGGCTTGCCCCCTGATTATATTTGGGTATTTAAAAATGTACTTATAAAATTTTTTTAGTTTTAAAAAGAAGAAAACTTTTAATTTCCTTAGTTTAAATGTGCAAATACAAAACTTAGTTGCTGACACTGTCATACACAGACCTTTAAGCAAAGTAGTTGCTCTTTGTTATAATTACTAAACTATAATTACTAAATGAGATTTTATTTTTCCAGTTTTTAAAAAAAAAGTTTAGTAATACTAACAAATTTGTTCAGCAAATGTTACAGTTTGTAAAACCATTTCATATGATCTTACTCAACTTTGAAACCCACTTTCTAAAGGTGGTATCATTCCCATATAAATTTCAGTTAAAAGCTATTGGGTTCAATTTATTTAGCAAACCAAATATCCATATAGGAAGTAAATTTGTTTTCACTGACATTTTCTTCATTTAAATTTTGACTGAAGACTAAGATTTTAAAATAGCAAATGATACCAAGAAACTAAAAGAAGTTAGGAATTTTTTTTCTCTATATGAGTAAAATAGTAGCTCCATAACTGAATGGAAAATAATTTGACTACACAAGTCAGTTTACGTGCTTTATAAATGTAAAGTATATACTTAAGTATGTACTTTGTTTATATATGCCAAAATCTTGCTAAATTTAAGAGTGCTATTTTAAAGGTTGTCAATTTTATTGCTTGATTATGACAGTAAGACACATAATAATTGTAACCACTAAGGTCTACACCTGATATTTTTCTGTATTTTCCCTCAGGCTGTGGTTGGTTGGTACAAATTCCGACGTCATTCAGACCAGATCATGACATTTAGAGAGAGACTGCTTCATAAAAACTTACAGAAGCATCTTTCAAGCCGGGAACTGGTTTTTCTGCTGTTAACACCAAGTATAATAACAGAAAGCTGCTCTACTCATCGGCTGGAGCATGCCTTATATAAACCTCAGAAGGGGTAATGTTGGCCAGTCATTGGCTGTTTTCAGTTAATAGAAAACTATACTCAGTGTTTTCATTGTACTTTTTGCAGCCTAACAAATATTTCAAATACTGTTGCATTTGTTACAATAACCCTCTGAAGTTAGTGTACCATATTTTCTTATAGATGGGGAAGATGAAGGTTGCATAAGGAAATTAGAAGCCCAGTATGGAATGATGACTTGTGTTTTTGCCACAGAGGATTTGTTATAAGGTGGAAAAAATATGTGTACTTTGGATATGGTTCCTAAAGGACGTAATATAGAACTAATCCTAGGTACTTGAGCAGCTTTTCTATAACCTCTGCAAAGAAAGAAACAAGGTTGTTCTTGGTGGTCCACCAAAATGAGTTAACAGAGACTCCCAACAGGTTATGTAAACAACATTCTCATGGGATATGAGGATTAAGTGAAAAGAGTACCAACTAAGATTAATTTTATTATTTTTTTTAAGTGAGCTTGACACCCACCCCCAGTGCATGGATTTGAACTCACCACCCTGAGATCAAGACCTGAGCTGAGATCAAGAGTCAGAGACTTAACCAACTGAGCCACTCAGGTGCCCCTAAGATTAATTTCTTTTAATGTTTACTTATTTTGGGGGGAGAGAGAGAGAGAGTATAGGAGGGGCAGAGAGAGAGAGGAACAGAGGATCTGAAGCAGGCTTTGCACTGACAGCAGAGAGCCTGATGTAAGGCTCAAACTCACGAACCGTGAGATTATGAGCTGAGCTGAAGTTGGATGTTTAACGAACTGAGCCACCCTGGTGCCAAGATTAATTTTATTATTCATGGAAGACAGGATGAATCTCAACAATACTGCCTATTTTTACATGTTAAAATAGACATTACAGTCTTCTTTTAGGGGCGCCTGGGTGGCTCTGTCGACTGAGTGTCTAACTCTTGGTTTTGGCTCAGGTCATGATCCCGGGGTTGTTGGATTGATCCCTATGTCGGGCTACATGCTAAGCATAGAGCCTGCTTGGGATTCTCTCTCTCTCTCTTTCTCTCTCTCTCTCTCTGTCTCTGTCTCTCTCTCTCTGCTCCTCTCCCCAGTTCGTGCTCTCTAAAATAAAAAATTTTTTTAGAAAGGTATTGTTTTCACAAAATTACCTTGCACGATGCACATTTCATCACTTTTAAATACCATTTGCTTCAAGTCAATAAATTTTATCTCAGGTAAGTAGTATGGAATGGGGTTTTTATTTTTTTATCTTGTAGGGGAAAGGTATTCTATATATAATATGTATAAGTATATATAGGTATATAATAAGGAGAGGTTAATATTTTACTTTATTCTAACTTTATATTTTAAAATTTTATTATTTCAGACTTTTTCACAGGATACCATTAGTGGTGGCCAATCTGGGCATGTCTGAACAACTGGGTTATAAAACTGTATCAGGTTCCTGCGAGTCCACTGGTTTTAGCCGAGCAATAAAAACACACAGGTGAGATTCTTCAGCTGCTTTCCCACTAAATTTCTATTCATTTTTTGAAATTAATTTTTATTACACAACAAAATAAGAAAGGAAAAGTAATAACCACATATTTCAAATAAACTAGACTATTTTTTACTGTTTCCGTATTTCTTTCTAGCACTTGGCCATTTATAATACACAGAAAAGAGAAGGGTTGTTGTATATCCTGTGTATGTCAACATATATATTCTAAGAGTAAGTAGCTGGCCTGAAAATAATTTTCTAAGGCAGCAATTTAGATCATAAAGGCATAAAATTAGATTGGATATTAAGTAACAACAAAAATACGAGGCTTTAGCCAAGACTCACTCATACTATAGGCTACAGCTATATAGCTAGAACTGTTGTGTGTTCGTTAAGGGAATAGTTAATGTCAGAAATAACAACACTGGTACTACAGGGTACTTACTGGAGAATAAGAGACTAGATTTTATTTATTTTTGTGTTCCACAAGAATTAACAGTTTTAAAGAAACTGAATATATTAATTCTGAGATGCACAGTTTTACATTTATCTCTAATTGGGATAATTTACAAACTATGCCTTACCGGGTTTTTTGTTTGTTGTTGTCTTTTTGGTATATAAAATACCGTTGCCTCTTTTAATCAATGATGACTTAAATTCAGTAAAATATTTTAAAAATTGAAAACCTTTCTCCCCCTCTCTCCTTCAGTCTTTATTTTTCTTAACATCTTTTGAGTCTTGGCAGTAGTACGTAAGAGGCTTTGAAGTCTGCTAATGTGAAGATACATGAACTAAGTTTTCTGATTGGTTTTGCTGTGAACAAGTAGGTTGACAAAATGTCCCTGCAAAACCAGTAAAAAGAATCTTCTGTTGCTCCTCAACTACAAATAAGTTGTCGTCATAGTATTAAAATGACTTCTATACATTTGCTTGACAAAATGGTAATTTTTACAGCTCTGAATTTTTTAAAGAAGATGGATCTTTAAAGGAGGTACATAAAATAAATGAAATGTATGCTTCTTTACAAGAGGAATTAAAGGTAAGTTCACATATCAAACACTTTTAAAGACTACTTCTAGAGTTCATATCAAATTGATAACAAATCTTTTAGGGATAACTTGACATTTGATTAGATTCGTATTTTTCTAATGGTTTAGTTTCAGTAACAAAGACCTCAATCTCAGTGGCCTACAAAAACAAAGGTTTAGTCTCACTCACATTATATCTTGGCTGCAGCTCTGCTCCTGTTCTAAATGTCATCTTTATTCTAGGATCCACACTGAAGGAGCATTCCTTATATGGGACATGCTCTCATGACAAA
Source organism: Lynx canadensis (assembly GCF_007474595.2). Lineage (NCBI taxonomy): Eukaryota > Metazoa > Chordata > Mammalia > Carnivora > Felidae > Lynx > Lynx canadensis. The sequence continues at coordinate 137,613,518 of NC_044306.2, forward strand.
GGGAAAAGAGCAAGAGCTGGTGGAAATTCACAACAGCTTTAAAACTTCTGTTCAGGGGCACCTGAGTAGCTCATTCAGTTAAGCGTTCAACTTTGGCTCAGGTCATGATCTCACCGCTCCTGAGTTCAAATCCCGCATCAGGCTGTGTGCTGACAGCTCAGAGCCTGGAGCCTGCTTTGGATTCTGTCTCCTGTCTGTCTTTCTTTGCCCCTCTCCTGCTCATGCTGTGTGTGTGTGTGTGTGTGTGTGTGTGTGTGTGTGTGTGTATCAAATATAAGTAAACATTAAAAAAAATTTTTTTTAATTAAAAACCAAAAAACACCCTTCTGTTCAGAGCTTACATGACACGTCCACTCACATTTCATGGGCCAGATTATATATCCCTATTTCATGGAAGTAGGCAGGGATATATAATCCTTTTAGAGGATAAAAAGGGAAGCATGTATTTGAGAACAGAATAATCTACCACAGTACTAAATTCTGTTTCATTGTATCGGTTGAGAAGTAGACTTCAGGATGGGATTAGACATGTAAGAGATTAGGCCTGAGAAGGATAAAAGGGAGAGGAACAAGAACAGGCAGGGAGACTTACAATGCTGAGTCTGACACCTGAGAGAGGAGACAGGATGGGAGGACAACTGGGTAGAGAGAGCTTTAGACCACAGGGCTAGAGGGGCACCTGGGTGGCTTAGTCGGTTAAGCGTCTCTCTTCAGCTCAGGTCATGATCTCACGGTTTGTGGGTTCGAGCCCCGCATTGGGCTCTGTGCTGACAGCTCAGAGCCTGGAGCGTGTTTCGGATTCTGTGTCTCCCTCTCACTCTGTCCCTCCCCCAATCACATTCTGTGTTTCTCTCTGTCTCAAAAATAAATATTAAAAAAAAAAAAAAAGACTACAGGGCTAGAGAGATGGCTAAGCAAAATTGTCCTACAGGAATGGATTTGTACTAATATCCACTGTGTTTAGTCATTGGTTAAGAGTGTCTGAGGGGAAGTGTGGCTTCAGTAGCTGACCTGAAAGTTTGGTAGCTGGGGCTGTCAGTCAACTATGCTTCCTCCAGTGGAGATCTGAGTAGTATATTCCATGGCCACCGTACTTCTCAATATAGCACACTAAGGGAGAGCACCTGGTGGCACAGTTGGTTAAGCATCCAACTTCAGCTCAGGTCATGATCTCATGGTTCATGAGTTTGAGTCCCGCATCGGGCTCAGTGCTGATAGTGTGGAGCCTGTTTCAGATCCTCTGTCTCCCTCTTCCTCTGCTACTCCCCCATGTGCTCTCACTCTCTCTCTCAAAATTAAACATTAAAAAAACATATATATATACACACACACACACACACACACACACACACACATGCACACCACACTGAAAGAAATAGGGTTAATACATTTTATAGTACTAATGCACACTGGTGTTTAATGTGAATGATAATACAGGAATTTTAGAAAACAGACATGTCCAGAATCCCAACTTGTAACATAACTATTTTCACTTTACCATATTTTCTGGTTTTTCCCTAATACATATACACATGCTTTTATGTAGTTGATGATGTTGGGGACTGTCATGATTTTTATTTGATGTCACTAAGCATTTTTCATGTTGCTACATAGTCTAGTTCTTTTTAATGGCAGAATATTTCATATAGCAATATATTAGAACTCTTATGTCGTAAGTACTAACTTGGGCTAAAATAGGGGATGTAGAGGTATGTTACAGGAGCTGTAGGCAGAAAGCAGCTGAACTTCGGGAAGGAATTGGAACCAGGAGCCAAAATGCTATCAGAACTTTCTTCCCTTTGTGTCTGCACATTGGTTTCTTTCATAGTACCAGTAAAACATAGTTACTTGCTATTGTCAGTTTCTTTTTCTTTTTTTAAGATTTTATTTTTAAGCAATCTCTACGCCCAGCATGGGGTTCAAACCCACAACCCCAGACAAGAGTCACACACTCTACCAACTGAGCCAGCTAGGCGCCCCTATTGTCAGTTTCTTAATGTTGTGTTTGGAGTAAATATGCATCTCTCAAAATACTACAGTATTTTTTGTTTCAAAGTAAATGACTTAAATATTTTTGTTTTTTATTTCTGTGTATTACCATGCAGATAACAGGTGTGATAAAGCTGTGTGTGTATAAATGGGAAGTTAATACATCTGGAAAGCATCTTATAACCTATAAAGCACCATACAAGTGCTTGTTGCATTCCTTCAGAAAATAGCAAAATAAAAAAATATATATTTATAAAGGCTAATAATAATATAAAATCCACAAAGGGCTTTCTGTTATTTATGAACCTAGGCTGTAGTACACCACTTAGAATTTTATCTACGCCCTTATTTTATTTTGCAGAGTATATGCAAAAAAGTAGAACACAGTGAGCGAGCAGTAGAGAAACTACTAAAGGATGTACACAGATTGAAATGGGAAATTAAAAAAAGAAAACAGGCACAAATTCAAGTAGCACGTAAGTAAAAAGTTCACACATCACTGCCTTCTGTGCTTTTAAAAAAAAATCCTGATTGAACAATGGATGAGCCCACTAAACTAACTGATGAACTTATGTACCTTAGGATTAAAAATAATTGTTTTATTAATACTCTTAAATCCTACTTAACAAAGAACTCAGTATTATTATAGCTATACTATATTGTTGATACTAAAAAATACAACTTAAATTCTCGTTTAGAATATAGTGGCATGTAAATTAGAATTTGGGATTATGCACACTATTTTTCTGAGTTTAGAGGATAGAAATATTCAGTTAAGCTCTTTTTGACTTAACAAATAGATCACTACAAAAGCTTTGTAAAACAAATACCGCATGTTGAATTGTTAATTTTATTTTGTTTAGGGGAGACCGTCGAAAAAGACCCTCAGGAGAACATTTTTCTTTGCGAAGCTTTACGGACCTTTTTTCCAGATTGCGAATTTCTTCATTCATGTGTTATCTCTTTGAAAAATAGGCATATTTCTAAAAGTAGCTGTACTGCCAACCACCATCTTGATGTGATAGACAACCTGACCTTAATGGTAGAATACACCGACATTCCTGAAGCTAGTCCAGCTAGCAGTACACCGCAAATGATTAAACATAAAGCTTTAGATACTGATGATGGATGGCAATTCAAGAAGTCACGGCTGTTAGAGACACAAAACAAACCATCTAAAACAGATACTGATAGTAGTAATCAAGAAAAAGCATATACATTGAGCAGCCCTGAAACAGATGAAGAGATTGAAAGAATGAAGGGTTCTGGTGAATATCCACAGTCTCCTACATTTTGATCTTTTTAGGCCAAAAGGAGAGCTTTGATTGGCTGAAGGGTAAAGCCAGACATTTATATTGTCTTTACTATGTTCAGCAATTTGCAGTAATACATAAGTTCTAGTGCATTTATTTTTTAAGGCACTTTATTTTAAAACCATAATGTTTTTCTTCCCCCCACCTTTTGAAAGATTTTATTTTTAACTAATCTCCTACACCCAGCAAGGAGCTTGAACTCCCAACCCCAAGATCAGGAGTCACACACTCCACTGACCAGGCCAGCCAGGTGCCCCTTTTACAAAACTGTTGAGGGAAAGGCTTAATTTAAGTAGATGGTTCTTTTAAACTTATATAGCATACTTTAGAATTGGAAAAGACAGACTAGCATTAGAACACAATAGAAGAAGATGTCTAAAAATATGAAGAGGTATTTCATTTTAAGTCATTACAGTTTCTATTCCTTAAGTTATAAGTGGCTAGGGTTGCCAGATAAAATGCTGGAAACATGCAATATTAGGGACATTCATTAAAAAATTATTCATTGGTTATCTGAAATTCAAATTTAATTGCATGTCCTATATTTTTATTTGCTAAATCTGGCAGTTCTGATTATGGCACAACTAAAATACAGCACAAATAATCTCTTCCTAGTCTAGAGTCCTCTACACAAAATTGAGTGAATCCAGTACTTGAGTACAGGACAAGTCTGGTAATGGTGTGTCTGAGGTCAGTAGCTGGTCAAGTAGCTAGAAACACCAGTTAAAGTGGGAACCAAAAATGGTGCATATGTGTATATATATTTATATATACATGTCTATCGCAGATTTCATTTTAACATGAAGTGGAGTCGTACATGCATTTTGTCAACCTTTTGTTGTAGGGCTAGGAACTTTTCTGTGAGTATACTGGTGTTCCTATATAAGTCACATCCATTACTTTTATAGTTCCCAGTTTTAGTTTCTTTATAAAGAATTTAAAGAAGCTTGCAAAGCAACCTAAGTACAAAATGCTACTTTTTTTTTTTTCCATTTTACAGCATCCTCCTACTTCCACCCTTCTTTAGTTGTCCTAACCACACCTAACTTGACAACTATTTTTTTTTAATGTTTTAATTTATTTTTGAGAGAGAGTGCGCGCACACGAGCGGAGGAGGGGCAGAGAGAGGAAACACAGAATCTGAAGCAGGCTCCAGGCTCTGAGTTGTCAGCACAGAGCCTGATGTGGGTCTTGAATTCATGAACTACGAGATCATGACCTGAGCCGAAGTGGGACACTTAACTGACTGTACCACCCAGGCACCCTGGGTGGTACAGTCAGTTAGAAAGCATTTACTTAGTTTTCATTGCAGTAACTTTTTAATGCTCCTACTTCAATACAGTGACGAAACTGACACAGACTTGGGAACAAAATAGCTGACTCTTGGCAATGTAGAACTCAACAGGTTTGAAGAATTATGGGCTTCAGTATGATATTTGAGGATGTAAAGCTCCAGTTTAATCCAGTGAGCTGGTTAAATGGAAGTTGCCTAAGAGAGCTTTTACTGTGTGTTTTATTTCTTTTACATAATTGTGAGAATTTTCCACAAGGCCTACACATTATGTGAAGCCTTCATGTTTCACTCACTGGATGAAATGCTGAACACAAACTTTGAGCATAGCTTTTCCCTCTGCTACTTCCTAGTGGCAGAACAAATTCCTAGCTACTATCAAAATTATCTTTTATCTATGTTAACATGTATTAGTTACCCATGGGGTGCTAATGAAGCCCACATAACAACTGAGATGTTTTGTATAAAGAGTTTCTGTTGGGGCTGTTTAACTGGTTACCTAAGAAGCACTGTGGTGTAACAACACAGGGCAGAGGGAGGGGAAATAGGTTGGCAGTCTGAAACCTGACTTAAAAATAACCACAAATGGGGCAGGTGGGCAGCTGGGTGGCTCAGTTGGTTGAGTTTCTGACTCTTGATTTTGGCTCAGGTCACGATCCTGGGTTTGTGGGACCAAGCCCCGTGTTGGGCTCTGCACTGAGCGTGGAGACTGCTTAAGATTCTCTTTCCCTCTGCCCCTCCCCACCCCACTCACACACACTAAAATTAAAATAACCACAAATATCACTAGAGCATATAGAGCATCACATAGAACATAATGACTAAATGCAGCCAACAAATGATTTGCTGGAGGTCACTGAGCACACATCACCTAGTTTACCTGTATGCTGGACTGAGACAAAGGTTCCTCACCCCCTCCCATCCTTGGAATGTACACTTTGCCTACTGTTACCACATTGGGAGTGTTCCAAGGACATGGACTTGAGAAAGCAAGCTGTTAAGACCATATGGATTGTGTGTGACTAAACCCAGTTAAGGCCTCAATATAAACTTTTAAGACTCTTGACAGGCAGGTGCAGAGATCTGTTTTTCTGAGATCTGTCTTGTGGTCACCCAAGACCAGCTTTGTAAGTAAGTTCTCTTGCTTATTTACGCTGCTACTTACTAGTCTGGAGTCATCTGCCTCTTTAGTGTTTTCCTGCCCTCCATGTACCAGTCTACTAATCAACAGATAAAACAAGCTAGACTAGGGGCGCCTGGGTGGCTCAGTCGGTTAAGCGTCCGACTTCAGCCCGGGTCACCATCTCGCGGTCCGTGAGTTTGAGTCCCGTGTCAGGCTCTGGGCTGATGGCTCAGAGCCTGGAGCCTGCTTCCGATTCTGTGTCTCCCTCTCTCTCTCTGCCCCCCCCCCCGCTCATGCTCAGTCTCAAAAATACATAAACGTTAAAAAAAAATTTTTTTTTAAATAAAAAAAAAAAAGCTAGACTAGGACCAGCAGAAGCAATAAGCAACCAACATATGCAAATGTATTAAGACAGTAACTAAAGATTTTTCAGACTCCTTAAAAGAAACAGGCCTTCATACAAAGTTCAGTTTGCTAAAGCACTATAGAGAGGTAATGTATTTAGTTCATACTTTGGCACAGTGATCCATCTTGAAGAAAGAAATGCTAAACTTCCAGTCATAGAGAAGCATGCTAAGGTCAGTACCAGCTGAATTTCCATAATTAAGTTTGATGACCCACCTTTTGGTATTAAATGAAAAGAAGGAAAAGGGTCCTTCTATATCATTTTCCCCCAGTTACTCATCTTTTGGCAATTAATTACTAGACCATTTGTTTATGGATCATTTTAAATTATGCTACTGGGACACCTGGGTGGCTCAGTTGGTTAAGTGTCCGACTTTGGCCCAGGTCATGATCTCACCATCCATGAGTTTGGGTCTCGTGTCGGGCTCTGTGCTAACAACCCTGAGCCTGGAGCCTGCTTTGGATTCAGTGTCTTCCTCTCTCTGCCCCTCCCCCATCCATGCTCTGTCTCTCTCTCTCGAAAGTAAGTAAATGCTTAAAAAAAAAAAGTACACTACCAGTTTCAAGATAGACTAGCCCAGGAATAAATGTTAGGGCCTTTGACTGCACCACTATCCATACCTGCGTAACTAATGTCTCTATAAAGGGAACACCCACGGTCCTGGCCAGGCATACTTAAATATTGGTAGTTAGAAAATCTAAGCAATTTCTAGTCTACACTCTGTCACATGGAATTTGGGCATTAATAAAAGCATTCTACCTTGATGCAACCATATGCCTAAAATCCCATTTACAAGACAAAATCTGGGACTCAAGTAAAATTCCAAGTCCTCTATCCCATACTTAAAATCCCAATATGAGTTGTATATGGTATGAGCTAAGTGGGGACCAGATAAAATGACAATCCTACAGTACCAATTTTTAAAGTTTGTATGTATGTAAAATGTGATGAGTATTAACATTTTAAATAATGTTTCTTTAATGAGCAGTGGAAGCACTTTTTCCTTGTAAGATCTCAATTATTAAGAATTTAAAACTTACAAGCATTTGGCAAGATTTAGCCTATTTTCTACTCAAAGATTATTAAATCTTCTAATTTGAGTCAATATTAAAACCATACAACCATTTATTGTAAAATACATTTACTGATGATAAGACATGTAATTTACTCCCGATACTTGATGTTACAAACTTTAGGGTCTTTGAGATATGCAGGATCCTTGTATGTAACTGGCATAAACCCTGTAAAAAAGAATGAAAGTTCTTCACAAAAGATAACGAGCAAAAACTTTCGATTAGCCCAATTCAGTTTTTCAGATGCTCTTACCCATTATTTGAGCTCTCTTAATTGCTTTTGTGATTTCTTTCTGTTTCTTCCCACAAAGACCTATGAAAGAAATGCTTTCATATTCATAAAAAAATGTCAGCACTCAAAATGCACAACAACTATCTTAAGGAAAGGCTAGAAAACCTGTAAACAGCAAGGTAGTAAATATTTTAGTCTCTGTGGGCCATACAGTGTCCTAATTTAGTCTGATGTAGCTCACAAAGTGGCTATAGACACTACGTAAAGTAAGCTATTTACAAAAACAAGTGGTAGATCCAACTTGGCCTAGAGGCAATTGGCCCCAGGTATAAATAAATAGGAATGATTAGAGTATACTCCAAAACATCAATGCAATTTTCATAAGCCCTCATTTTTTTTTTTTTTACATGTCCGCCTGTAGTTAGCTCTGAGCATAAGAAGACATGTAAAATAATAGCCCTTTTGGACTACAAAGAGGCTTTCTCAAAGTACTGTCATATCTGGTCTAATAGTGACTTATAGCACAATCTGAATATCTGCCATTTTTCTTAAATAACAAGTAGATTTATCTAATTTTTATAAGTTGCTATAATAGAAAACAAAATACCTGTTATGTGCCTTCCATAAATGCATCCAGTAAATGGAGATATAAACTGGGACAAAAGCTGTTTTGAGTTTTATTTGGAGAAGAAAAAAAAATTTATATCAATACATTTGTTCAACCTTGATTGTGTAAATTAAAAAATGTATATATCACTGTCAAGTTATGTAAAGGCTTAATTTCAGGCAAAATTCATTAAATAAAAATACTATGTCCATTCTATTAATAGATCTTTTTAAATGAAAAAGCTAATTACCAAAGTTAACATCTCTTATCCAGTGTGTCAAAAAAAGTCTATACAACAGCTTAATGAGCACTTGTTTTCAGTGCTAAAGCTGTTTCCTTGACCACAGATACTCTCCTAAAATACTATGCTTAGCATTAAACATTTCATCTATCATGACAGGCTATCACATTATTCTATCAGACTACAGTGAGGTCTTCAAAAGGTACATCAAGCCACTTGCCATAATTTTGTGTTTTATTAATTTAAATTCTTTAGTACTTTTCAGGTAGCAGGCACTGTGCTGGCACTACGCATAATCCTCCTGACGTGCTTTAAATTTAATGGTTTTGCTCCTAAGGCAGCTATCACTTTATGCTACTGTCAGGATACTTAACTCCAGAACCATTCTTGCCCCTGATTTGCCACTTTTAATTTGCTGAGCCCTGGACAACAAATAAAAATACCTTTGAAGCAGTGATATTGGTAGTGTATCAGTACAGAGATCAACTTCAGCAGAGGGGCTTTTTCCAAATTGTTAACTCTACCAACTAAGAATCCCTGCATAGTGAGCTACTGGTAAGACCTTTAAGGCAGGGGGGAAAAAAAAGGAAGAAAACACTGAGCTGAAATAATAGATGAGGGAGAGCCAAAGGGCTCTCATTTTAATAAAAGGGATGCCTTGTACATAGAAAACCAGATTTGAAATTATGAAGTTACTACAACAGGTGCCTCTACACAAAGCCTGTTATAAAACTGACTTGATTCTCTTTAGTTATGACTAACAAGGGAGCAAAAATCCTAAAATCAAATATCATAGTGAAGTAAAACCATATCTCACCTGTACATTCTTATAATCTACACGTTTTCCACACAAAATACATTTTTTAAGAGGCTCCTTATAAGGATTTTCCATTGGAATGGGCTAAGATAAAGGAAAGAAAAAAATCTAATAGTTTAATGTGTTAATATTAAAATAGAATTAAATCTTAAGGTTACCACATTTGAATCTATCCAAAGGATTAGTTGTACCTTTCTTAATATGAAAAAGAATAAATGACAGCTTGGCTTGTAGAAAAAAAATCAAGGTTTCTAAAAAAGAGTCACCATTTTAAGGATTTCAGTGTGTTTATAAATGTTTTGTACGTGTACTTTGGTTTGGCTGAGGAGGAATTAAATCATGGAGGAGGATTCTGGGATAGAATACAATCTCTGTTTATGGGAGGATACCTTTCATGGCCCCAAACTGCTTTATATCTCAACCTTTTTGGTTTTTCTGTCCTCACTACTACCTCTAATGCTTCTGTCACAATGCCTCCCATCTATAATCAGTACAGGCATGTCTCCAATCAAGATATTCTTATCTAGAAATGGCTTTGAAGACCTTAACCCCCTGTAGTTGTATGCAAAATTTCAAGTGAATGAAATTGTGAGCTTTTTTCTGAGAGCCCATATTTTATTAGCATCTCAGGGGAATTTATGACCTATAAAACAGCTCTAGTAATGTCCTTTACTCTCTTGAACTGTGGTGTGCATTAAATGACCAAGAAGGATGCTCAAGGGACTAGAATTCTGTTTTCCAACCCTTCAGACTCTTAATCCAATTTATATGCAGCTCACATGTAATGATTACATTCCTTCTCTACACTGTGTTAAAATGTTTTGTATGGTTTGATTAGTGTCAAATCATCTTTGCATATAGCAGGAAAAGCTATACTGGCCAAGCCCAAAGCTAGCACTTGAAACCCATAAAAATACATCTACAGGCTAAAAGAAACTGTATTGAACACCCTGGTTGTAAAACTTTAATTTTGATCACTTACTAAAACACCAAACCCACTCCCCCCCAAACTCCTCCAGTAATGAATGGCACAAAGAACTGAATCTGAAATGGGGAAGAGACTTTGTCCAATTCCTCTGTTGGATATTCTGCAATTATTGCACACACCAAAACTACCTTCTTTAATTTCTAAAGCACATATCTTTAAATTTAAGATCTAGGAAGAAAAGTATGGTCTTACACAATTGATGCTTCTTGGTAGATCTTTAGAAATTCTCTTACTTCAAAGCTCTCTTAAGTGCTGATTCACCAATGAATTATATTTTTCAAACTTTGATTATTTTCTTAATTGTTTTGTCGTCCAGCTCAACTTTATTCAAATAGCTAAAATGTAAGAATTTGCTCATATTTGCAAATGCCTTAAAGGGAAGAAAAAAAGCCTTACCAGGTCCTCATTGCTGGCTACCTGCGTATATTGTGAACAGCTTCTCCACAGCACTGCAATTAAACAAACAGAAACAAACCAATTCTTTTTTGTTAGCTCTGTAACTAAAGAAATATTTTTGTTTTTATGGAAGCAAGGTGAACCAAGGGATACAATATAAAAGAAAGGTTTGGGGGCACCTGGATGGCTCAGTCAGTTAATCCGATTTCAGCTCAGGTCATGATCTCCCGGTTCATGGGTTTGAGCCCCAGGCTGGGCTCTGTGCTGACAGCTCAGAGCCTGGAGCAGATTTCTGATTCTGTGTCTCCCTCTCTCTCTGCCCCTCCCCCACTCACACTCTTCCTCTTTCTCTCTTTCTAAAATAAACATTTAAAATTTTTATTGAACAAAGAGGTTTTGGGGCTCCTGGGTGGCTCAGTTGAGCGTCGGACTTCGGCTCAGGTCAGGATCTCGCAGTTCGTGAGGAGCCCCCGTGTGGGGTTCTGTGCTGACAGCTCAGAGCCTGGAGCCTGGTTCAGATTCTGTCTCCCTCTCTCTGCCCTTTCCCCACTCATGCTCTCTGTCTCTCAAAAATGAATAAACGTTAAAAAAGATTTTTTTAAGAGGTTTTATATTTACAAACAACGACAGGATAAAAACCTTTAGAAGTGAGGCAGAGTAAGATTTATGATGAATGTGCTTTCCAAGGCTTTGGGGAAAAGGCATATATCTCCCTACCCCTACAACCTCTCACCTGCTCTCTTCCTGAAGTTTATTTTCCCTTCACTCAACGGTTAGAGGCAGATTTTAATGGAAATACCGGGAAAGCAACAGAAAGGCATTGTTATACCATAGGGAAAATGTAGTAACAGACCCCCTAAAGAAAGTATTGACAGAAAAGATAACGTGCAGAAATGACAGATTCGAGAGCCCATGTCACCATTTCGCCCTGATCTGGAACGTTAGACATCCCCTATAATCTGCTGCTGGGTGACTCTGGAAATGTACTTTCCTTACCAACTCTACACAGAGCTCTCAAGCAAGTACTCTGAGAATCAGGAGATCACTTTCTTCGTGTGGTTAAAAAAGTGTACTCGACGACAATCACGCACCCTTCTGCCTTAAAACACTAGTCACGGGCCATTACAGATTCCCACGTATCCTGGAGAAGCTCTTAATCGCCTAGAAACCGGCGTCGTTTGGCTAACAGTGACCACTCCACCAACCTAATTAGGGCCAATGCAACGGCTGCAATGCCACAAAAGAGCATAGGTTATGGAAACTTTACCCGCGTGAGTCTTAGGATCTCTGAGGCAGAGAGCTGGCTTTATGAAGTACGCCAACTTTTTCCTCCCTAGATCACTGCAAACAGCAACGAGCGCCGCCATGGATCCTCGCTCCTCCTCTTCCTTATCCTCTTTCCAAATAGTCCTGACGAGTCGCCTCCGGGGTTCTTCCCCTGGTGGCCCGAAAACTCGATTCAAAGGTTCCGCTGGCGAACCGAAGTCGGTAAGGTTTTCAATGCGCCTGCGCAGCACCTTTTCGTTCAACCCTTCACAGGCACAAGTCTGGGACACCTATGATTGGACAAGGAGAAGGCGGACCCCTCTGCTCGGGCCTCCGCTTCCGGTTTGAGTGCCCCCCCCCCCCCCACCCCCTGCCTCCGGGCAATTGATTTGCGATATTACCCTAAGGTGGATGGAGAGGCGAGCGAGGTTTCCCGTCAGTTGCTACCCTCGCCCAGTGCTCCACTCCCTCTTCCACGGGGGTTTGGCGGCTGGGTCACGCGGGACGAAGTTCGGGCAGGGTCCTCGGCCTCTGCCATGAATGAAGGTGGTTCCCGCATCCGCCGGCGGGTTGCTGTCCGCAAAAGGAACCGGCCTAGCCTAGAGAGCATTTTTGCCTCCCCCACCGCCGCCGATCTCCAGCCAGGCGATGAGGAGGAGGAGGAGGACGAGGAGGAGATGATGGCTGGAAGTCGGCGGAAGAAAACCGCGGAGGTGCAGCCCGTGGAGGTACAACCGCCTCAGCTCTCAAATTCCCCAGGGTCCTGGTCTCATTGTCCACTTTTGGAGCGGTGATGTAAACCCAGGTCTCCTAGCGTACATGCCCACTGAAAGAACCCTGGGAGACCAGCTGTAGAAGTGATGGAATTTGAAACTTCAAAATTTCGGCAGTTCCCTTCTTAGATGCAAACAATTGACCAATTATCTACTAGCCTTCATTTGCTTACTTCGTCTTTGTTATCGCTGTTAGTCCTCACTTGTGAGGTATTATTGATTTGCTATCCTCATTTTTTTATAGGTATGAAAGTCATACTTGCAGCAAATAAGTGGCATGACTGAGATGCAAATCTAGATTTCCAGGTTACTGCTGTTCCTACTGTGCTAATAGAATCTGCCATTTATTGCACACTCATTATGTGCGGGGTATTTTGTTAAGCTTAAGCTATTTGCATTATCTTGATTTTACAACATTAATCAGGCCCTGAGAAGTTAAGAAACACTTATTTTTTCTTAATGTTTATTTTTTTGAGAGAACATGAGCAGGGGAGGGGCAGAGAGAGAGTGGGACACAGGATCTGAAGTGAGTTCTTTGCTGACAGCAGGGAGCCTGATGCGGGGGATTGGGGAGTCAAACCCACAAACCCCTGAGCTGAGCGGAAGTCAGACCCTCAACTGACTGAGCCAGTCAGGCGCCCAAGAAACTGGGTTTCTGACTTCAGGTCATGCTTTTTTTTTTTTTTTTTTTTTTTTGACATTTATTCATTTTTGAAAGACAGAGAGTGAGTGGGGGAGGGGCAGAAAGAGAGAGAGAGAGAGAGAATCTGAAGAAGGCTCCAGCTCTGGGCTGTCAGCACAGAGCTCCACACGGGGCTCGAACTCACTGACGATGAGATCATGACCTGAGCTAAAGTCGGTAGCTTAACCGACTGAGCCACCCAGGTGCCCCTTCCGATCTTGCTTTCTTAATCACTTCACTGTACTGCTACCTCTAAATTTACATCTCCTCTGTTTAGTAGATCATCCCAAGTCCGTATGCAGACCCTCCCTTTCAATTCCAAATTCCTAGGAACAGAATTTCCTTGGAATGTCGAGTGGTACAAGCATGGTTCTGTTACAAGCTGGTCTTAGATTGGAGTATGGGAGGGGAAAAGATAGTGCAGTTATCAGAAACTTCTAGTGAGATGACATTTCAAGGGATGTCGGTTGGTCTTGCTACCTTTTTAGGATTACCTTTAAGGATTTAGCACTGACTAAATCAGGATCCCTGTATCACCATACACTAGGAGTGCAGTTTAGGCAAATCACTTACACACTCTGGGCTTCCATTTCTTCATCTGTAAAATGGAGACGATAATATCCATTTCATAGGGTGATTTACATTAAGGTCTATGATCCATATAATTATACCTTGGTATAGCCTGAGACTGAAACTTTTTATTTATAGTGAAGCTAGAATTGACCATATATCTTTTCATTTTCTTTCCAGAATAATGACAGTGAAGAGGACATGTTTGGTGACTATGATAGCTTTGCTGAAAACTCTTTTTTAGCTCACGTTGATGACCTGGAACAATATATGCAGCTTCCTGAACATAGGAAACATGCCTCAGACCTTGCCACTGACGATCTTTGTTCAGAAAGCGACAAACACAACAAACTCAGCATTACTACCATAGACAACTTTACTGAATTAAAAATGGATGAGCACACAAAGAACCAGAGTAGGCAGGAAGATGTCTGTATTGAACCTGAACCTGATCTTTTGTATGATATACCTTCCTCCCAGGTTTTATACTTTGAAAATTTGCATAATTCTTCAAATGATTTGGGCGATCAGTCTACCAAAGAGAGGGATTGCCACTCCTCCTCCCACAAGACTGTGAATGAGGAATTACCCCAGAATAGCATAGAACAACACCAGCAAACTGATGATTCCTCTTCTAAAGTCAGAACTAGCTCAGAGGAGAATAGAAGAAAAAGCCTTAAAGAACATCTAAAAAGTGCCATGACTGGAAATGCCAAGGCCCAAACACCAATATTTTCTAGGACTAAACAACTCAAAGAGACTCTCCTATCTGAGGAGATTAATGTCGCCAAGAAAACAATTGAGTCATCATCAGATGACCTTGGTCCTTTTTATTCATTACCCAGCAAAGTGAGAGACCTTTATGTTCAGTTCAAGGGAATTGGAAAATTATATGGTAATGCTTTTTGCTGAAATGAAAAAACGTTTACCATAATTACCATAATACTTGTGCAAATCAATAGAAAGCAGATGCTCCCATGGTCACATATCTCATCTTAAGATGAATCAAAATATCAGTTCTCTCAAGCCTTCCATTCCTATCCTGCTGCTACTGAACCTCTTCCCTTCATGGCCACACTTCTCAAATCTGTTATCTTTGCTGTCTTCCTTTCCTCACCTCACAATTCTCAGCCCACTCCAACCCTGGGTTCTGTGCTCTCAACTTGAGATATGACTAGGGTGTCTAAATCCAATACTTTTAGTTCTTTCTAACTTCTTAGTAGCTTACCAGACACAATTAACCAGACCCTTGAAACACGGACTTCTTGACTTCTTGACATTCCACTCCTGTTTTTATCTCTGATCGTCTAGTTGCTTCTCAGTTTTCTTAGCTGGTGTTTCCTTGGCTGGCTCTGTCTTCTCTACCAAAACTTGAAATTCCTTTTACAACTCATGTCTTGAGTGACAGCATCAATATTAGTAATACCACTGATTAAAACTAAACATCTCTGAAGACAGCTGAAGTTAAGAGTTAAGTGCAAAGAGATAGTATTAATAACAATAAATGTTGTAATGTTTTTCAAAAATCCTGGGTCTTTGCATATATTTCAGATATGTGCCATTTTAGACAAAGAAGGGATGGTTGCTGCCATCCTCAAAAGATGAGCCTATCAACCCATCACTTCATAAGTGTTTCTGAAACTCCTGTATTAGTACCTTACGAACCATATGAAAACACGGTTCTCATCTCAGGGAGAAGACAATCAGGTGGAGAAAGGACACAAAGTCTAATGTAAAACTAAAAGAGTCTAATTCTAAATTGTGAGGTTTGCAGTTAAAGAGCTAAAGGTGTGTATTGCCCTTGAAGCAGGCGTTCACTTTCTTCCCTCTGCTTTTCTCCTAGCTCCTTGTTCTTTGTTTAATCCACATCTTCTGCCAGAGCGAGTTCTCTGAGGACAGGGCTATCTCTGACTCCTCTTTTTCTTAATTAACTACCGCTGTGCCTGGTAGGCTCCGGTTGGTTCTCAACTGCTGGGGCTTGTCAGCCTAGTTGTGAATTCTGATCCTGTCACTTAAACACAAGTTTTGCACTCTGGGCCTTAGTTCCTGGTCTATTAAAAAGTAAGTAACAATCGTGGTTGTTTTGCAAGCTATGTTCTG
Source organism: Lynx canadensis (assembly GCF_007474595.2). Classification (NCBI taxonomy): domain Eukaryota; kingdom Metazoa; phylum Chordata; class Mammalia; order Carnivora; family Felidae; genus Lynx; species Lynx canadensis. Next base: position 137,629,385 of record NC_044306.2, read on the forward strand.
CGTCAAGGACATGCGAAATGAGACTTGGGTAATGACTGTCAATCGTTATGTTGGTAGCTTCTAAGTAAGAACTTGAGTAAATAACAAGTTTTTAAAGCTCTTTTTGCTAATCAATCTGGTTTGATGACATGACCAATTTAAAGCATAAATATGTGTGTCACTTCTCATTGGGCTAAAGTAGTGGTTTTGAAAGTGTAATTGTTGGACAGCAGCAGCAGCAGCACCTGGAAACTCATTGAAATAAGTATTCTCAAGCTCCACTCTAGACCTACTGAATCAACCTCTGGGGGTGTGACCTGGCAATTGGCTTTAACAAGCCCTCCAGTGGATCCTGGTGTGCCAAAAGTTTGAGAACCACTGAGCTTGAGAACCTCAACCTTACACTGTTATTATTTTTTTGCCTTTTTATCATAGAATTGCATGCTTAATGGGTTTTCCATAAATGTTGAGAACTAAGTTAATCATTTTTTAATGGGTGAAGATAAGTGATATTGCTAAGTATTTGTTATTTTGGTCATTTTATACTTTAAAAAAATCTGAGTTGGATGAAAAGCGGATATGGTCAAGTTGTATTTTTGCACAGATACCTACAGTTTCATATATAATGGGTAATACCAGCCTGAAATATTTTTAATATGTAAGTATTAAATATTAAACATAAGTATTTAAGTATTTTTGAAATATTTTTATTCTTAAATGTTTATTTATTTTTGAGGGGGAGAAGGGAGGGAGGAAGGGGAGAAGGGAGGGATAGAGAGGAAAAGGGAGACAGAATCCCAAGCAGGCTCCATGCTGTTGGCACAGACATGGGGCTTGAACTCATGAACCGTGAGATCATGACCTGACCCAAAATCAAGAGTCAGACACTTAACTGACTGAGCCACCCAGGTCCCCCTTTTGAAATATTTGTAAAGTGAAAAGAAGTCATTTGCAAATATTTGGGAATCACCAAAATGTAAGAAATTAGTCATTTGGCTGTTATTCAGATGTAACTTTTTAAAGCTTTGCAATATATCCTATTAGTAGTCACCTTTTTTTATTTAACTTTTTTTGGAAAATGTAATACATTCAAGTACACCTTTTCTATGTATATATTATTTTCTAATAATCTGTACATAATTGGTTAGTTACAGTCTAACACACATTTATAATCTTTCATTATATATTGAGCATGTATAAATCAGTCTACCACCTGCTTTCAGGCTGTAAAGAATATCATATGATTGCAATAATTTATCCAGCCTTTACCCTTTGATGGCTCTTTGTTTTATATAAGTAATGCTATGATGAACATCTTGCACATAATCTTGTTTTTATTTCTATAGGTGTAGAGACCTAGAAGCAATACTACTAGACCAAAGACAGTGTGTAGGGTTGTTGTTGTTGTTGTTTTTTAATTTATTTATTTATTTTGGAGAGGGGAGGGACAGAGAGAGGGAGAGAGAGTATCCCAAGAAGGCTCTATACTATCAGCACAGAGCCTGATGCAGGGCTTGATCCTACGAACCGTGAGATCATGACCTGAGCCAAAATCAAGAGTTGGACACTTGACTGAGCCCCCCAGGCACCCCTAAAAAGATTATAGTATTTTATGCTCTCATCAGCCACACATAAGAATGTCTCCTTGTCCCCAGTCAGCTCCAGAATTTCTGTATGTGGGGCTATTTGTTTTTAGTAGTTACTTGTATTTTATTTTGCCAACCAAGTAGGTAGCAGTTGAGCATCTTTTCACGTATTTATTAGCCATTCATATTTCTTCCTGCTGTGAAATGTCTTATCATATCCTTTGCCCATTTTCCTAGTGATAAAGTACTGATGCACATTTTGAAGACTTTTGATGGTCCACATTGTCAGATTATCCTTGAGAGTAGTTACTCTAGTTTTCAAAATTCTAGTTTTGTTTTGGATCTGATTTGGTCCTTTTAGTGAATTCCACCTTGCTACATTGTGGAATTCCTAGATGTGCCGGTTAAGAATCTTAGTCCTGTGGTTTCAATATTCTTACAGCTCAAAATGGTATTCAGGCCAGAGTTCAGCTCCCCATAATAGCCAGTTGAATAGTCTTTCTAACCATGTATAAAACATCATGGGTTTTTTTCCCACTCCGTCCCGTTTCTCTCTAGGATGTTGTGTGGGTAGATGAGAAAGGGAAGCTTACACAATCTCCTTGCAGAGCATAAGAGCGAAGCATTAGAATTCACACAGATCTTTGTACTGTCCTTTAGCTCCTTTGATGGCTCAGGTGATACCCGAGATCACTACCTGCTCTGTTAGAATCTTACACCTAAGTGTGCAGCTGGTGAATAGGTGGCCTAGTCACCCACTTCTTTGCCCAGGCCTGAATTAGAATTAGACTCTCATTGGCTTGCCCATCGAGGACTAGGGATGTTTGACATTTAACAAGTATGTATAATTATACTTATTATTATGAGGAGATTGATACACAGAATGGAATTTGGTTTTTCCTTCCGAGAAAACTTTCTTAAGACTGAATTGTAGAAGGGGAAAGGAATGCTTTCTTTTTTTTTTTAATTCTGTAGAATGGCAACATACTTGCCTAACACTGAATTCTGTGCAAGAAAGAAAAAACTTAATATATTCCTTGCCAACGAGTGGTGGAAAAACCCTTGTGGCTGAGATTTTAATGCTGCAAGAACTGCTTTGCCGGCGGAAAGATGTTCTAATGATCCTACCATATGTGGCAATTGTCCAAGAAAAGGTGCGATTTTTTTTTAACAAGCAGTATTTGTTAACATTTTCATACTAAGATAGAAAAGGTACCATAAATGTAACAACTATTTTTTTAAAGTTTATTTATTTATTTTTGAGAGAGAGAGAGAGAGAGAGAGAGAGGGAGAGGGAGAGGGAGAACAGACAGGTGAGGGGCAGAGAGAGAGAGAGAAAGAGGGAGACACAGAATCCTAAGCAGGCTCCAGGCTCCAAGCTGTCAGCACAGAGCCCAATGCAGGGCTTGAACTCACAAACCATGAGATCATGGCCTGAGCTGAAGTTGGACACTTAACCAACTGAGCCACCCAGGCATTCCTGTAACAACTTTTTTTTTTAATTTTTTTTTTTAACGTTTTATTTATTTTTGAGACAGAGAGAGACAGAGCATGAACGGGGGAGGGGCGGACAGAGGGGGAGACACAGAATCGGAAGCAGGCCCCAGGCTCTGAGCCATCAGCCCAGAGCCTGACACGGGCTTGAACTCACGGACTGCGAGATCGTGACCTGAGCTGAAGTCGGACGCTCAACCGACTGAGCCACCCAGGCGCCCCATAAACTTTTTATTGACTAAGAAGAGGTACTTCTATTAATGATGGAGAATTAATATTTTTGGGATGTGCAAAGCAGTATGTAGAACCTACCAAAAGTCTTTTCTAATACTAATTGCCTCTTAAAAGAAGAATTTTTTTTTTTTTTCTAAACTGGTGAATTAAATTCCATTTTAAAAATTCCGTTGAGGGGCTCCTGGGTGGCTCAGTCGGTTAAGCGAATGACTTCAGCTCAGGTCATGATCTCACAGTTTGTGGGTTCGATCCCCACATCGGGCTCTGTACTGACAGCTCAGAACCTGGAGCCTGCTTTGGATTCTGTGTCTCCCTCTCTCTCTGCCCCTCCCCATCTTGTGCTCTGTCTCTGTCTCTCAAAAATAAATAAATATTAAAAAAAATGTTTTTTACGTTATGTTGTTTACGTTATGTTTTTTACGCTATTTAGCCTGCCTCTTCAAGCAGAAAGTAATTGATTATTTTATCAAAATAAGTGACTTATGCTGATTTTTTTTTACATCAAGAGGAAACATTTGAAATTTATTTTCACATTGATTATGTAATGTAAAAGTTGCATTCATTTTGCAAAGAGCCATACGTGAATTATGACATTTCTTAGATATATGTGTCTTATCTGTGACTTTGTTCTCATTCATTGGTATTATGTACTATTTTAGATTTTTAAAAAATAGACATGAGCTCTTAATAGTTGAGTTAATTATCTAATTTTTTGCTTATTTTAACTGATATTCTAGATTTCAGGTTTGTCAAGTTTTGGTATAGAACTGGGTTTCTTTGTTGAAGAATATGCTGGAAGCAAAGGAAAGTTTCCCCCAATTAAAAGAAGGGAAAAAAAATCTCTCTATATTGCCACTATTGAAAAAGGACATAGTCTGGTGAACTCCTTGATTGAAACTGGAAGGATTGGCAGTCTGGGTCTGGTTGTTGTAGATGAGGTTAGTAACTGCTTTTATAGTTTATCATTTTATTAATAATTGTTGAATAATTATATTTTATTACTAATTAATTAATATCAACATGTATTATTATGTGGGTCCACTTAGTACCTCTATGAGGATAAGTAATTTATTTTAATATGTAGACAGTACAGATGAATACATTTCATGCTTAGTAATCTTAAATTCGGTTTTATGTTAAGTGTTTTTTGAAGAGTGAATATATGTGTATGTGTATATTCAATTTTATAATGATGCTTATCAATTTCCAGGTGTGTCAGGATGTTGCCCCCAAGCCTCATTAACATAAAATATCAGTGGTACAATGCATGTGTACTCTAATTGCTATATCCAAAATGCTTAAGAATTCTAAAGCAAAGATTACTTGATTTCATATAAATACATGCGTGTTCTATGTAGGCATATGCAAATTTACTTTTCTCCCGTTTTTTTTTAAATCTCAAAGTTACACATGATTGGTGAAGGAAGCCGTGGGGCTATACTGGAAATGACCCTAGCAAAAGTCCTCTACACTAGCAGTAAGTATTTTTTCAAATATAATTGATATATACTCAGGAAGCCTGTGAAAGACTTGTGTCATTAGTTAGATTATTTAACAGAATAAGATACTCAAGCATTCTGCATTAGCTTTTTACTTCTTTCCTTTTTTTTAAGTTTTTCATTGTGCATTAGTTTTACTTCTTTCTTTTTTCTAAATCTACTTATTTTGAGAGAAAGAGAGAGAGAGAGAGAGAATGAGAATGAGTGGGGGAGGGGCAGAGAGACAGGGAGAGAGAGAATCCCAAGCAGGCTTCGCTGTCAGCAGGCCCAACGCAGGCCAGAACCCACGAACCGTGATATCATGACCTGAGTCGAAATCAAGAGTCAGATGCTCAACCAACTAAGCCACCCAGGCGCCCCTTAGATTTTTTTACTTCTAAAGTAAACTTATAAACTTTTGTTGGAGGAAATGGTATATGAATAGAGCTGTGAATATGAAGGAAATTAACGTTTGAGGACATCTTGTTCCACTTACTAGTTGTGTGTACGTAGTCGTGTGACTCAACCTACTTCTTCATCTGTAAAATGGGGATAATGGTTCCACCCTGATGGGATCATTGTGAAGATTATATGAGTTAACCAGGTAAAGCATTCAACAATTACCTAGCACATAGCACTCGGTAAACGTTTGTTGTTGCCACCACCATCAGTATCCTCATCATCAGACCAGTGAATGTAAGTAGTCACTTTAAGGAGCTATTTGCAACATCAAATAGTCTTTCAGTGTATATGAAATATTTATTCTAAATGTCTTCTTTCCTATTCATAGATGTGCTGTTGCAATGACTTATTAAATTATATATTGCAAGAGCTAATATATGGAAAAGTGATTAATTATAAAGGTCAAATATTAAGAATTATTTTACAATTTTTGATAGCAATATTATTTAGGCAGGTTGCAGCACTTTATAATCATTCGTTAAAAACAATTACTGAGTTCCTACTTTGTGCCAGACACTATTTTAAGTGCTAAGGCTCTAGCAGTGAATAACACAGAGTCCCAGCCTTCACTGAACCTGTTTTAGTGAAAGTGAGCAGACAGTCAACGGATAAAGAAGAAAACATATGGTGTATCAGATGGTGACAAATTCCATGGAAAAATATAAAGCAGAGGAAGAGAGACAAATCGTCACCTGCTTGTCAACTCCAGTGCATACTGACTGTCCTTGTCTTATTTTTCTTCAGCATTTGGTTGTTTGTCATTCCTTTTTCTTCTAGGTGCTGAAACATTCTCTCTTGATTTCCCTACTGTCTGTCTGTATAGGGGGTCATGTGTTACCACACGGCTGAGGACAGACTCTGGAGCTGGAATAAAATCCTGACTCACTTTTAACAACATGTGGCCTTGAGCAAGTTATATTAACTGTGCCTCTGTTTCCTTATGCACCAAAAATAGTTGATAATGGGATGGGCGAAATAAGTGAAGGTACAAACTTTACAGTTATAAACAAGTCATGAGGTTGAAAAGTACAGCATAGGGAAGATAGTCCATGATAATGACAGATGGTAGCTACACTTATCATGGTGAACATTGTATAATGTACTGAATTGTCGATCACTGTGTTATACACCTGAGACTAATATAACACTGTATGTCAGCTATATTTCAATGATAAAAAAATTTTTAAAAATGGGTGATAGCCATAAAACCTGCCTGATGGAGTTGCTTTCCTATGGCAAGAAGCCATTTTATACTTCCCAGGACATGCAGCCACATGAGTGTCACTCCACCTTTATTTAAAAAAAAAAAAAAAAAAAATTGTCAACCTGATAGCAAGATCCCATAAAGGGCTTTATATGACAAGAGTTCAGGACCTACTCAGCCCCACATCCTACACTGTTCATCTGCCTGTAGCCATACCTGTGGACCATGTCATAACTCTTCCTAACAATGGTCCAGATAGTCAGCAACAAGCATATTTATACTCATTATTGTTGTTTAGAAGTCTTGATAAAGATCTGACTTTTTGACAAGTGTGAGATTCTGTAAAATTCCAAATAGTAGCTGTCAAGATACCTGAAAGTTTTCAGTCTTTGCCAGAATAATACTCTGGTAATATCTTTGTATTTTTCTTACTTCTTTCCCTCCCTCCTTTCCCAGATCACTCAGGAAGAATACAGAACTCAAAGAGGTTGCTAAGGGCACGTGGGTGGCTCAGTCAGTTAAGCATCTGACTCTTGACTTTGGCTCAGGTCATGATCTCTTGGTTCATGAGTTCAAGCTTCACATCGGGCTCTGCCGTGACAGTGCAGAACCTTCTTGGGATTCTGTCTCCCTCTCTCTCTGGCCCCTCCCCAGCACACTCTCTCTCTCTCTCTCTCAAAGTAAATAAAAATAAACTTTAAAAATAAAATAAAATTTTTAAAAGGTTGCTGAAATTACTATTTTGATACACTAAATAACACATTTTCCTCAATCCTTTGGATTTTTTTTTAGAAACAACTCAGATTATTGGCATGAGTGCAACACTGAACAATGTTGAAGACCTTCAAGAATTCCTTCAAGCAGAATATTACACCAGCCAGTTTAGACCAGTATGTACCTAAGGTTTGCACTGTATGGATTTGTTTTATATCATCTTACTCAGAAAGAAAAGTAGCTGGGGCACCTGGGTGGCTCAGTCAGTTAAGCATATGACTTTGGCTCACATGATCTCACAATTTGTGAGTTTGAGCCCCACTTTGGGTGAGCTGGATCCACACTCTCTCTCCTTCTCTTTCTCTCCCTCTCTCTCTCCATCTCTCCTCTCTTTGCACCTCATGGGATTCTCTCTGTCTCTCTCTCTCTGCCCCTCCCTCACTCATGCATGTGTGTGTGCCCTCCTCTCTCACAGAAATAAATAAATAAATAAATAAATAAATAAATAAATAAATAAATCATTTAAAAAAAGAAAAGTAGCTAACATACCATATAAAAAATACCATAGAGTAGGTATACCATAGAAGGGGTATAATTCCAGTCACCATAGCTACATGCTAATAAGAGTTTGTGTATAAAGAACATAAACTCCATGGGGTCAGGATCTTAGCTTGGGTCACTTGCGTATCTGTAGCACCTCAACAATACTTGGCTTATGGGCCTTCAATGAATATTTATTGAATGAAATTTTCCAGATACATTCTATTTTTCTACTTCTTCTTAAAAATTTTTTCATTTGGTCAGAATTTAGTCATTCATATTTTGAGTCATTGGCATATAAAAGCATTTAACTTAAAAGTTAAAATATTTTCATATATTTATGCATTGGTAGTTACAATGCTTTTTTAATAAGCTAAGACTTCATGTGGATTTAAATTTAAACTCCCTAATAACGGTATTCCCAAAATACTTAAAAAAGTAAATATATTTCTTAATTATCTGAAAGTAGCTTATAGTGAACATCTGCTCTGTCTGCAGTACCCATGTGCATATTCAGTGTCTAAATAGCTTTTCAGAAAATAGTTATTGAGAATCGCCAAGTTTAATTTTAAAATTTGATGTTTTTACATTTGCATCAAAGAGGAGAATTTTCGAGACACTTGGCTGACCTTAATAGTCAAATTAGGCACTCTTCTTTTAAAAATGCAATGAACTGTATTCATAAACATCTTTTGTCTACAAATACTTAAATTAAAGAGAATATGGTGGTATGTAGAATTAAAACTGACGACTGATGAGACAGAAAATTTTAGATCTTGAGGAATAACACAAATAACTCCTTAATAAAAGAGTGTGAACATTGACTTATTTATACTTCTTGTGACAAATAACAGAAGTGTCTGGTTTCCTTTTAGTGGCTATTCAATTCAGAAGTATTTCTTTAAGGGTATTAATCCCTATTTTGATTGAAAGGGAAAAGAGACTCAAAGAAATGGTAAAGAAAAAACTTTTAAATTGAAGCATGTTTTGCATACCTTAGAAAAGCGACAGTTTTTCTGTAGCTGTCCTTTTTTACAACATACTTCACAAAATTTTAAACTTGGAAAGAGGAATTTATATGTGGTATTAATTGCAAATGTCTTTTTAATGCAAGGTTGAATTAAAAGAATATTTGAAAATAAATGATGCGATATATGAGGTTGACAGCAAAGCTGAGAATGGCATGACTTTTTCACGTCTACTGAATTATAAGGTAACATTTTAATATCCCTTGAATATGAGGTTCCCAAACGTTGTGCCTAGGTGCCCTGGGGCACCACATAAGATTCACATGGGTGCCGTAGGATAGTTTAGATTTTTGAGAGAAACAGTGGATGCTTGACATCTGTTGGACACCATACAAACTACCACTTTGAGGTAGTTTCCAGTTTTAACATTAGATCACACTGTATTCCTTTCTATGATATTATATCTTAGTGAAGTTTTTTTTGTTTGTTTTTTGTAGTTACTGTAAACAAATACTGTGTGACAGTCAACGTGGGACAGAAAAAAGAGTAGCCAGGTCCAATCTGATTCTAAGATTTGGAAGACTATGGGGTGCTCAGTTGTGCGCACATCCTGTTCGTTAGCTATTATGGTTAAAAATGAAATAACAGTATCTTTTTCACTCAACTGATGTGTATTATTTATTCAAATGGCTACAGAATTGTGAGGAAATACGTACTTCAGTTGTTTGCACCTAAATACCTAATAAACAAAACTGTTAGGTATTTCTTTTGGCCCTGGGGCTCCATAAACCAAGAAAATCTGGAGACCTCTCCCTTAAATGTTTATTCATTCAGTAACAAGCACAAAACAAGAAGAAACTTTTGTGGGCTATGTAGTTCAGATATTGTATATAAAATGTTAATGTCTACTATGTTAATGTTTTGTGACTTATGTAAAGTATATTAAAAAGAGAAGAAAGGGATTTTACAATAGTTTAGAATTCCATAAAGGTATATTCTAAATCTGTGTCTTAGTTTTTAATAAAGTTGAAGGAAGTGAGATTTTTAAATAATTTTATATTTTTCTCTATGTTGACTTCCTTATGTCTACTTGATGAATACATTTTTTATTTCTGAAAATATATCCTGTAATGTGATTGAATCTGTGTTTTTGAAAACTGTTAGTGAAAGTCATATCTTATCTATATGGTCCTTTGATCATTATTAGGCTCAATCTGTGTTTCTCTCTGTGGACTTTTTGTTTTGCTCCAGTGGAGCTGAACATGCAGTGGGGTTATTAAAACATTTACTATTTTCATTTCTGTAATTTAAAACTAAATAGGCCTAACAAAGCCCTAATAACCTAAAAGTGGGACTTAACGTTTTAAAATTTAATCTGAGTCTCTTCTTTTCTTTTAAAGGATCAGATTTATTAAATGAGAACTTCAAAATTAAGGATGGTTTACTTACCTTTCAAAGCACACTGGTAAAATGACAGGTTTTCATGGTTGCTAACTACCTTGTTCCTGCATCTTGTTGTACAGTATTCTGATACTCTGAAAAAGATGGATCCTGATCATTTGGTAGCATTGGTGACAGAAGTTATTCCCAATTATTCCTGCTTAGTTTTTTGTCCCACTAAGAAGAACTGTGAAAACGTAGCAGAAATGATATGCAAATTTTTAAGCAAGTATGTTAATCTTTAAAAAATATTCTGTTTTATTTTATCATGATTTACATGCTATATATTCTGTTTATTCAACAAGCACTGCTTATTTCTTGTAGAACATCATAACTACAGTCGATTTTAAAGGTCCTAACCTTGAAGGAAGTTTAACTGTGAGATTCATATATGTGAAATAGGCAAAGAAGAATTCTAAGGTTACATGGAAGAGAATGCTGACTGATATAATGGTTTTAGATCAATGATTCTCAACCTTGACTGCAAATGCATCCTCTCAAGGGCTTTTAAAAATCCCAGTGCCCAGGTTACATCCCAGAAAATCAGAATCTCTGCAGGTGGGGCCCAGGTATCAGGATTTTGTAAAACCTTCCAGGCAGGTTCAACCTGCAGCAAGTTCACCCACTGGCTATTGTAGTCAGAGGCCCAGGCACTAATCACTGTGGATATGAATCATATCTTCAACTTAACCTTCTCTTTAATTAAATACTGTTGCCTTAGTTTTCTTAGTAAACTTTACACTAAAGTAAATAAATTTGAATTTGAATTGAATTTCTTAAGTAATTAAGAAATTTATTAGCTTGTAACTTTATAGTATTTTAATATTGGCTCTTTTATACTCATAGCAATGGGTATAAAGTGACTTTAAGTATGAACAATTCAGTTTTTTTCTGTATCTTTGTCCCATGTGTAGTTTTATCGTATTTTTCAGACTTCTTTTTTGCCCCTTAGCCAGTGCTGTATCACCATTCATAGATAGTTATGGATTCTAATTCAGCCCTCACCTCCCTATCCAGTCCTACTGTCATGGATTGGTCTAATATAGTTAATTTACTGACCAGCACAATGATGTAGATGTTTAGGATAAAGTCAAGGAGTTTCCCATTTTGGTAACTAATAGTCTGCCTTTACAATGATGATGTTGATTATAAAAACCTAAAGAAATTAAATTATCATTGAGGTAGTCTCAGTAAATCATTTGTTTTCATAGAATAAGGGAATATAGCACCAGCTAAGCGATATGGAAATTTATTAGAGACTGACATTTTCTGGGAGACATGAGACTTACTAATTTTACCCTTGATTTATTTTGCTTTTGGTGATAATAGGTTTTTTGGGACATAAATGTTGGTGTTTAACACTGAAGCACTTAAAAATTTGGTTTTCTAGAATTCTTAGTTAATGAATTATAGTAGATACTTGATACTTTCTAAAAGAGATAGGACTTAACATCGTCTGAAAGAAAATTTCCTCTAAAATATATTTTGCATATTACTTGCTGCTTTCATAAGCTGAATGTTCTGAGTATAGTTCAGTACCCCTTTTTGTGGCTCTTGATTAAGAAATGGTGAATCATGTTTTGAGCATACTTTCTTTATTCTGTAATTTATATGTAGATAAAGTAAATCTAGAGCTAAATGGGTTCTAAATGAGTATCTTTAAAACATGATTTCTTGAGGGGTGTCTGGATGGCTCAGTCCATTAAGCGTGTGACTTCAGCTCAGGTTATGATCTTACAGTTCGTGAGTTCGAGCCCTGCATCGGGCTCTGTGCTGACTGACCTCTGCCTCTCTCTCTCTCTGCTCCTCCCCAGCTTGCAACCTCCCTCTCTCAAACATAAATAAACATTGAAAAAAAAAAAAAACTTTTTAAATGTGATTTCTTGAGAGTCCTGTGATATCCACTTGTATCTTAATTATGTGCCTCCTTATCATAAATGTCATGGGAAACTGGTGTAATGAAATCCCCTGGGCAGTAGAATCTGGCTCTATGTCTGTTTAAAATAATAGGTACTCTTAGATGCAGAGACATTGTGGGATATTATTGAAGCTTCTAAAATGCTAGTGTTTAGACCATTGGTGTTTTACATAAGTACATATGATTTGATAACAAATATGTTTCCATCTTCACGGAAGCAAACGACTTAAAATTTCTTTAAAAAGCCAATAAAAATGTATGTTCTAATGAAAAAACTAATTGTAACATCTACAGCAAGTGTCTTAACCTGCCTTCATAGGCAATACAGGAATGAACTTCAGCAAGTCCATGAACTTATAAGCAAAGTGATATGTTTGATGTTTATTTTATGTTTTTTTTCCTTAGTCTTAATCATATTTTCATAGGACTCTGTGATATACAAAAAGATTGAGAGTGGCTCATAATTGATGAACTCAGAATCAGAATTCTAAGAACATCTTATGTACTTCTATTAAGGAAAGCAATATCATTTTTAATAAAGAACTTTTACAGGCATCTACTAAAGTTAAAGCAGTAGGCACTTTGTTCCCGTAAGGTCAAGGGTTCATATTTCTAACAGATCGTTTTTCCTAGGGAGTATCTGAAACACAGGGAGGAAGAAAAACATGAGGTGATTAAAAACTTGAAGAATGTCAGCAGTGGCAACTTGTGTCCTGTTTTAAAGCGCACCATCCCTTTTGGGGTTGCTTATCACCATAGTGGTTTAACAAGTGATGAAAGGAAACTCTTGGAAGAGGCCTATTCCACAGGAGTTCTGTGCCTTTTTACCTGCACATCCACCCTCGCAGCAGGCGTTAATCTACCAGCTCGAAGGTAAGACACACGGAAACTATTGGCCGGGCTTGAAACTTTTTAATTCTTAGCTTGCCAGGAGTTCTGTTGTTTTGTTCTTTCTCGGTAGTGGGTGAGAATTTATCAAATTGTTTTTCCTCATTTGCTGAGTTAATTGTGTGGTTTATTTCCTTTATTTTGATGAAAAATAACTTTAGTAGATTTCCTGGTATTAGAATCCCTTTCTTTGGTGCTCTCCCTATCTGGTTTTGACATCAAGGTTTATTTTTTTAGTTGTAAACAATTGGCAAGCTTTCTACCATTTTTATGATCTGAAAGAGTGTATTTAACATAGGGATTTCATTGACAGCTTAGAGAACTCATCCATAAAGACTTCTGAGTCTAGTATCTTTTTAGAGTAAGTCTTTGATTATCTTTTCAGTTACTACCAAAGCTATAGGCCTGTATAATTGATTTATGATCTTTATAATTTGTGACTTTAAACTTTGTGACATTTTTTCAAATACATGTATTTTCTGTTGGGTATGCAGTTTTGGACATCTCCATGAGACCACAGTTAATCTTGTTACCAGCTCCTCTGTTTTCTATTTGTGATTCTTTGATCGGTGGATTTCAGAGAGCTGTGTTAGTCTCCCACTGTTATTACAGAGTTGCCAATTTCTCCTTTTTGCATTGCTAGAAGTTTTTACTTTGTATTTCAAAACTGTTGAAGTATACAAAGATTTACTTCAAATATCTTATTGTTGAATCATACCTTTTATCAATATAATAGGTCCTTGTTTTTCTCATTGAGTGATTTTACTTTGAACACTAGGACTATATTTTCTTTGCCGAGTTTATCTTTTTCCATTCTTTTATTTTCAACCTCTGTCACTGATTAAATTTTCCTTTTTTCAGATAATTGGAGAATTAAAAAGGAAATTATATATCCTATTTCTCTTATTCCAGTTGTTACTCTTAAAATTTTAAGTTATAATCAAACATGCTTTTCTGCCATTTTAGATTTAATCAAGAACTTTGTCCTCTCCTGAACATAACAAGTCTTAGCATTTGTATATTCTCCTATACTGCCTCATGTATGTTGCAGCTTCCTAAAGTTTTAGTTTCAGATTTTTAATTTTCTTTCATCTTATAGTCCATAATTATTTAAACTATCCTATTAATTATACTTGTTTTTTGTTTACCACTACCTCATATCTCACATATTCCTTCTGTGGTTTACTTTTAATTTTGCCATCATTGAGTAGTTATTTTTTTTTAAGTTTATTTATTTTGAGTGAGAGAGAGAGTTCAGGGGAGGGGCAGAGAGAGAGGGAGATAGAGAATCCCAAGCAGGCTCCACGCTGTCAGTGCTGGGCCCAAAGTGGGGCTCAATCTCACTACCATGATTTTATGACCTGAGCTGAAATCAAGAGCCTGATGCTTAACCTGCTGAGCCACCTAGGTGCCCTGAGTAATATTTTTTTTTAATGTTTATTTATTTTTGGGAGAGAGAGAGAGAGAGAAAGAGAGAGCACATCCACATGCACACACGTGAGTTAGGGAGGAGCAGAGAGATAGGGAAACAGAATCCAAAGCAAGCTCCAAACTCTGAGCTGTCAGCACACTGCCTGATGCAGGGGCTCAAACTCATGAACCACGAGATTGTGACCTGAGCCAAAGTCGGATGCTTAACTGACTGAGTCACCCAGGCACCTCCTGAGTAATTTTTTTTCTTTCTTTCTTTCTTTCTTTCTTTCTTTCTTTCTTTCTTTCTTTCTTTCTTTCTTTCTTTCTTTCTTTTTTGTCTTTTACTTTCATTCTTTTATTTTTCCTTACAGGCAGACTTCTTATCTTCTTCGTTTTTTAATTTGATTTTTTAAATTTACATCCAAATTAGTTACCATATAGTGCAACCATGATTTCAGGAGTAGATTCCCTAATGCCCCTCACCCATGTAGCCCATCGCCCGTCCCACAACCCCTCCAGTAACCCTCTGTTTGTTCTCCATACTTGATAGTCTCTTAAGTTTTGTCCCCTTCTATGTTTTTATATTATTTTTGCTTCCCTTCCCTTATGTTCATCTGCCCTGTGTCTTAAAGTCCTCATATGAGTGAAGTCATATGATATTTGTCTTTCTCTGACTGCTGAGCAATTATTTTTTAAATGCTAGATTGGGGGGTAGAAATTTTTGAGTCTTTTTATAGCTGAAGGTGTTTTTATTTTAGCTTCACACTTGAACATCTTGCTAGGAAAAGAATTCTAGTTTCAATTTTTTCCCTTTGGGGACTTTGTAGTATTGTTCCATGTCTTTTAGGAGCCACTGTTGCCCATTTTTGTTTTTGCATAGGTTTGTTTTTTCCTCTCCAGAAACTTAGATTTTTCTCTGTTACCTTAAAATTTCATCTTAGTGTATAATTATAATTACAGCTATTATACTCCCTCCCCTGTGTCATAACAGCTTTACATGCATTGACTTAATAGAGCTTCATGACAACTCTGTGAAGAAGGTTATATTTTATTGTCCACATTTTATAGAACAGAAAACTGAGACACTGAACAATTAAATAATGTACCCAACTTCATGCCAACAAATGAGTTTCAAAAACCAAGGTTTGAAACCCTGGAGATTTAATTCTTAATCCCAACCATCCCAGTTTAGCTACTTTTTATTCATAGGTCTTAGCACTTGGGAAAATGCTTTCAATCTAAATTTTATGCCTTTTATGCCTCCGGCACCTGGTGGCTCAGTCATTAAGCATCTGACTTTGACTCAGGTCATGATCTCACAGTTGGTGAGTTCGAGTCCCACATCAGGTGAGCTCATGCCCTGATTCGGGTGAGCATGCGTGCTGCATCAGGTGAGCATGAGCCCCACTTCAAATTAAAAAAAAAAAAACAAAACAGAAACAGGAGCCCCGGGTGAGCCCCGCTTCTCTCTCTCTCTCTTTCTCTCTCTTTCTCTCTGCCTCTCATGGGATTCTCTCTCTCTCTGCCCCTGACTCACTTGCACCCTCTCCTCCCTTCCCCCC
Organism: Lynx canadensis; assembly: GCF_007474595.2. NCBI lineage: Eukaryota > Metazoa > Chordata > Mammalia > Carnivora > Felidae > Lynx > Lynx canadensis. The sequence continues at coordinate 137,645,265 of NC_044306.2, forward strand.
AAAAAAGTTTTATGCCTTCATCTTATTTTTTGTTTGGCTTTTTCTTTTTTTTCCATTATCTCTGTTCTCTGTTTTTGTAACTTCCTTGGACAGGGTTGAAGCCTGGTAGATTGGGCTTTCAAATCTCTCAAGTTTTCTTACACAGTTTTCAGTCTATATGAGCTATGTGATTTCTTCAACTTTACTTCTATGTGACAAGATCAGTTTTTTATTGTATTCCATTAACTGTGTTCATTCATTATTCAGTCCGTCTTTGAATTTTTTAATGAATTTAAAATTGTTTCTTAATTTCCAAGAACTATCTTCTCTTATTGCTCTTCATTTGTAATAGTCTGTTCTCATATTGTGAATATAATAGCCTCTAGAATTTTCTGTGAATACTGATCAGAATTTTTAAGAATTCTTTCTGTTCCCTGTTTCTGCATATTCTTGTGTTTCTTTTATGTCCTTAGTTTTCTTCAAGTGTTTATAATCTTGGCTGTCCATAGAGATTTACAAATAAAAGAGTAGGTTGGTTAGTAGATAAATGACAGGTTTCCTCTCACTTTTGAGCAGGAAAACTAGCTACAGACTTTTTTTTTTTTTTTTAATTTTTTTTTTTCAACGTTTTTATTTATTTTTGGGACAGAGAGAGACAGAGCATGAACGGGGGAGGGGCAGAGAGAGAGGGAGACACAGAATCGGAAACAGGCTCCAGGCTCCGAGCCATCAGCCCAGAACCTGACGCGGGGCTCGAACTCACGGACCGCGAGATCGTGACCTGGCTGAAGTCGGACGCTTAACCGACTGCGCCACCCAGGCGCCCCGCTACAGACTTTTATATACATGAACAGGATTGAAAGTACCATGTTTGTACATCAAAAACGGTTGAAACTTGTAATTTTATATAGTTGACAGTAATATAAATATATACATACATACATAAGCAGGCATATGTTCATAGTGCATGGTCAGATTTTTCATTTATGAAGTATAGAATCAAAAATCTTTGGAGACTGTTGTTCTAGTGACGATCATAAGCTTTGTAGCTAGGCCAACATGTTCAGACCATAGTTCTGGTAATTACTAGTTTTGTGGGTTGAGGTAATCCACTTAGCTTGTCTGTGCTTCAGTTAGCCCCTTTGTAAAAAAATAAGATAAAATAAAATAATAAAGAATATTATTACCAAGAATTTTGTAAGAATTACTGATAATGTATATAAAGAATCTAGGACGTCACAGGTTCTTGGTAAATAGTAGTCACTTATTATTTTGAGTTAACATGTCATTAAATTTAATACCAGATAAATAATACAGAATTTAAAAGATAGATGCTATTATCATAGATGGAGTATCACTTTTAATTAATATTATCAATTCCATAGAGTTATTTTAAGAGCTCCCTATGTTGCCAAGGAGTTTTTAAAGAGGAACCAATATAAACAGATGATTGGCCGAGCTGGCCGTGCTGGGATAGATTCTATTGGGGAGAGTATCCTTATACTGCAAGAAAAAGACAAGCAACAGGTAATAATCAATCCAGTTGGTGGTTAATCATTTTGTCTCATTTTGGTCTTTGGTTGTAGCTCTTTTATGATATATATCATCCTTTAAAATTTTATTAATTTTATTAATATTTATAATATTAAATATTATATAAAATAGTAATATATTATAAAATATTAAAATTTATTAATATTTATTTAAATAGTGTTTCTCCTCTATGATTAAGAACTAGAACAAGTAGTTTGAATACTTTTGTATTTCAGGCAAGCAATAAAAAGTATTTTCCCTATTTATCTTTCTTCCATTTTCATGAAAACACCTGCTAAATTCTTATTTGTTTGTTTTTATGTCTTTAAATTCCCCCTGCTTCTACAAGATCTATGCAAAATAGAAAAACTTATATAGAACACTTTATTTTTTTATAATAACACAAAACATAATATTGCTTTAACTTTTGTAGGTATTGGAGTTAATAAGCAGACCATTGGAAAACTGTTATAGCCATCTTGTTCAAGAATTCACTAAGGGAATCCAAACTTTGTTTCTCTCTTTAATTGGTTTGAAGGTATTTTTCAATATTTTTAAATCTTATTACTGTTATGTGAGATAATAGAGATTTAAAAGTTATGAGAACTGTAAAGTAGAAAAAAATGCTAACCTCTAATCTAATGTGGAAAAGAACAGCCTGACATGCTAAATCTGAATCTAGATTTATATGTGCATTTTTAATGCTTTGAGCTGTATGAAATATGAAAAATCAACAAATCATAACTGGGCATCATTACAAGTGAGAGACTTTTTGGAGACTCTGGGGATTATAAGAAGCTGTAAAGACATGGGTCCTGATGTGGGGTAATCCATCATCTCTACCTTTGTGAGGAATAAGGTTCACCTGTTGTCCTGTGATCATTCTAGGATATTATAAACATTTGTGAGATCAGTATAGCCTTTATCAGACAACAAATTTAAAAAGAAAAGGCACACTAGGAAAACACTCCTTTTCTTAGAGATTAGCTCTCTTTTAGGGTTACTCTTGAGTTAAAATTCTTTTTTAGGGTTAAAATTATTTTTCAGAATAGTGAAAGGTTATAAGGAAGAAAAGAAATCAGTGCTAGGTAGTGAAAGAGATAGAAGTTGTCAGGGCACCTAGGCGGCTCAGTTGGCTAAGCATCCAACTCTTAATTTTAGCTCAGATCATGATCTCACAGTCCTGAGATTGAGCCCCACAAGCCCCACAAACCCCACATCAAGCTCCACATTGACCATGGAGCCTGCTTAAGACTTTCTCCCTTTCTCCTCTCCCTCTCTCTGCTCCTCCCCTGCTCGCATGCTCTCTCTCTCTCTCAAAAAAAAGAAGAAGTTGTAGAAGTTGTAGATAAGCAGAGGGAAAGAATAAGCTATTCCAGGTACTTAACATAGAATGAATGATGAGAAAGCTAAAGATGATGTGGGGTATCAGTCAACAGACTAGATTCTGTAGCTCTAGAGAAGGCCTACAGATCCTGAAGAGGTGAAGGTTGGGTGGGAAAAGTTGGGCCAGATTGTGTGCTATAAATTGGGGAAGATAGGAGAGCATGCTTAAATAGTAGCCTAAAGAGTTGTGACACTGTCACGTATCAGTGGAGCATTAGTAAAGTGTGGTGGTTGAGAGCAAGAGCTCTGATATCACACATACCTGTGTCCCAGTCCCAACTCTGTCTCTTATTACCCTGGGTAAGGTATTAGCTCTCTCGTAAACCTCGCTCAGTTGCCTTATCTGTAAAATGGGGATAATAGCATGCAGAAGTATTGCAAGACTTGTTTAAAAGTAATTGTAGTAATCCATGTATAATGTAATAAATCCTTACAATAGGGAGGTTGCTAAGGAATTAGTAAAGGAGGAAGAGATCATAAAGACCATCAAGTCTTATTCCATTTATATATTAGATAAGGTAACTGACTCAGAAAACTGGTGAGTAGTCTAAGATCATTCAGTGAATTATGGTTTAGATGGGACTATAATTTAGTTTCCTGCCATGCTGGCCTGTACTCTTTCCAGTGTACCATTGTGTGTGTGTGTGTGTGTGTGTGTGTGTGTGTGTGTGTGTGAAATATTTCTCAAGTGCATGGGAAATATTTCACCAATGTAGACCATATTCTGAGATCATAGACAAGTCTCAATACATTTAAAAGGATTGAAATCCAATATAGTGTTGTGTCTAATGAAAGCAATTATAGTATACCAGCAATAATAGAAGGATAACAGGGAATTTCCTAAATATTTGGAGATTAAATAGCACACTTGACCAGTGGTCAAAGTAGAAATTCCGAGGGAAATTAGAAAATATTTACGATGGAATGAAAATGGAAACAGATATACCAAAATTAGTGGCATGAAGCCAAAGAAGTGCTGAAAAGGACATTTATAACTTTAGATGCTTATTAGAATATAAGAAAAATCTAAATTCAGGGTCTAAGTTTTACTTTAGGAACGTGGGGGGAAAAAAGCCCAAGTAGAAAGAAGGAAATAATTAGTAAAAGCAAAAATGAAATAAAAAATAGACAAACTGGAGAATAAAAATAATGAAAACACAAGCTAGCTCTCTGAAACGATCAGTAAGATTATTGACTGATTTGATAACAGAGGGAAAAGAGAGAACACATAAATTACCAATATCAGTAATGAAAGGAGGGTCATCACTAAAGATCCTAGAGATATTAAAAGGATAGTAATGAATAATCCTGAAATAATTGTATCCTTGAATGTTGAAAAATGAGTTCAATTATTTAAATGAAATGGGAAAATTCTTGGAAGACACAATTTTTGAAATTGAAGTAGCAGCAGAAAGTCTAAATAGTCCTATATCTATTAAAGAAATTGAATTTACAACTTAAAACTTACCACAAAGAAAATTCCAGGCTCAACTGACTTCACTGGTAAACTCTATCAAACATTTAAGGTAGAAATAATACCAATCATACACATATTCTTCCAGAAAGTAGAGGAAGAGGGAACACTGCTCATCTCATCTTTTGAGATCAGCATTATCCTGATACCAATACCAGACAAAGATATTACAAGAAGAGAAAACTACATATCTATAGTAAAAATAGATAATAAAAATCCTTATCAAAGTATTAGTAATACAGCAACACAATCAGAGTTTATTCCAGTATTGCAAAGTTGGTTTAACATTCAAAATTCAATGTTATTATTTATTTGACAGAATTCAACACCCACTTATGATAAAAACTCAGCAAATTAGAAGAGAACATCATCAACTCAATAAAAGGTGTTTATTTAAAAACAGAACAACAACAACAACAAAAAACCACTGCTGGTAACATCACACTTAATGGTGAAAGACTACATGTTTTTCCCTCTAAGATCAGAAAAGAAAAAAAAGGTCTACTTTCACACTGCTTTTCAGGATATATCAGAAATCATAGCCAGTACAAGACAGAAGAAAAACAAGGGTACATAGATTAGAAAGCAAGAAGTAAAACTGTCTTATTTGCTGATCATAGGTTCAAGAAAAACCCAAAGGAATGTACAAAAAAAGCTAGAGTGTAATCAGCAGTGTCATAGGATACAAAGTCAGTGTACAAAACTCAATCGTATCTGTATACTCACTACAAATAATTGGAAAAACAACTCCATTTACAATAGCATCCAAAACATGCAACACTTAGGGATAAATTTAACTACTGTGTGTGAGACCTATATACTCAAAACTGTAAAACTGCTGAGAGAAATTAAAGACCTAAGTAAATAGAGAGAGGTACCATATTCAAGAATTGGAATTTTCAGTTTTGATCAGATGTTACATCCAAAGTCTATAAATTTAGTGCAATCCCAGTCAAAATCTCAACAAGCTTGTTTGTGGAAATTGAAGACTAATAGAATTTATTTGGGAATGCAAGGAGTGGAATAGCCAAAATTTAATTTTGTGAAAAAACAAGTGTTCATACTACTTCAAGATTTACTATAAAGCTTCAGTAATCAAGACAGTGTGATATTGGTGCAAGGATCATATAGAACAATAGACTAGTAAGTCCAGAATTAGGCCCACACATATATGATCAAATTTTTTTTTTTTAAGTAATCTCTATACCCAACTGGGACTTGAACTCAGGACCTCAAGATCAAGAGTCGATGCTCTACCAACGGAGCCAGCCAGGCATTCCTCATATATGATCAGTTTTTAACAAAAGGTGCCAAGATATTTAAATGGACAAAGGATAGTTTTTTTTCAACAAATGGTGCTGTACTGACAAGATATCTGCATAGAACAACAACAACAAAATAACCTTTACTCTTACCTCACTCTAATTTTGTCCAAAATAATGAACTCAAAGTGGATCATAGACCTAAATAAAAGCTAAAATATAACTCCTAGAAGAACATATAGGAGTAAATTGTTTGTTACCTTGGGTTAAGATTTCTTACGTGGAAACAAAAAACATAAACCATGAAGAGAAAAAAATGAATGAAATAGACTTCATCATAATTTTTTAAATTATCTTCAAAAGACACTGCTAAAAAATGAAAAGCATGGAGGAAATATTCATAATACATACCCTGACAAATACGTATATGAGTTAGGACTCAGCAAAAAGCAGTGAAATTGGGAGGGAGTTGGGACTTCACTTAAGACAAGCACACTCAGGTAACAGGGAGACTGGGAGACCTGACTTGGCCACAAGGGTGTGGTTTTATGGGCCTGGCAATGCAAGATCTACTGGGAACAACAGTTGCATTTAAATTCTGTTTTAACAGCTGGAGTACAGCAGCAAGAAGTCCAGGCAGCAGTTGGTTCAGGAGACTAGCAGGTAGGCGGCTGTTGTTCCACGCCTGCCCATAAGAGGCAGAACTCAAGAAACTGGACCCAGTCGTGAGAAGGACAGGTCATCAGGGGTCCTCTTACACCTTGGGGAAGGGGTTCACAACAGGGCTCCAGTTGTGAAAGAAGGCAGAGAACAGGAAAACCTTTAGAGTTGGAATTGAAGCAGAAATCAAGTCCTCTGGACAGGAACAACCAGGTAGAAGAGGGGTGAGAGGCAAGAAGGGCAAGGTCTGTGACTTGGGCAGCAGGTACAGGAAGGTACAGATGAGCAGCCCTGGAGAGACTAGATCCATGCTTTAGTGGAAGAGAAGGAAACTCCAGGAATTAATGAGACGACATAACAGTGGTTAGGCCATGGCATTCAGGGAGCCTCTAGGTATCATTTATTTATCACAGCCATATTTCAGACACCCTGTATGTTTTATCTCTGATTCCTGCATACCTTTGAATTAAGTAATAATCTACAAACTGAGTATCAGTTTTGAATATCTTAAAACTGCAGTTTTGGCTTAATTGAATACTATATTAAAAATGAATTTTATTAAGGGGTGCCTGGGTGCCTCAGTCGGTTGGGCGTCAGACTCTTCATTTTGGCTCAGGTCATGATCTCACGGTCTGTGGGTTCAAGCCCCCCATTGGGCTGTGCACTGACAGTACAGAGCCTGCTTGGGATTATCTTTCTCCCTCTCTTTCTGCCTCCTCCCAAATAAATAAATAAATGTTAAAAAAAAAAGAATGAGTTTTATTAAAAGGAAGAAAAGCAATAGGAAATGGCTGTGCCTCATATTTTTTTGTTAACCCTCATATTGGTTTAGTATGAAATAACTACTTAAGTTTTCCATTTGAAACTATCACCAGAATTGTGAGAAAAATATGCTTATTGATTGACTATATTTTAGTATAATATGCTGATTTCATTGAAATTGGCTAATATAATATTATTCTAATTTAGCATCAACTCTACATCTGAATACCAAATGGAGGGTTAAGTATTACTTATAATTGCCATTATAGATTTTAAATAGTGACTACGAGGGGGAGGAGAGACAGGCAGCAAAAGAGCAGGGGTAAGAGAGACAAAAGAAAACTGTTTATTTTTAGGTGATATGTTGGAGGTATTGCCTGATCCTGTTTCAGAGGAGACTTTCAGTTGTGTTTTACGTGTGTGTGTGTGTGTTTTAATACAATTTTTATTGCTAAAGAATGCTTGCACAGGTGGCTTGAAAGAAAGAGGTGAAGGGATTTCTGAAGGAGGTTGAGTGGGAATTTGGGATAATTGGCTGGAGAGTAAACAGAGAGCACAGCTTTGGAGATTACTGTGAAAAATTATTCAAAAATCTGAGCAGTTTTTTAATGAAAACTGTAGATGTTCATAAAAAGTATGAATATGATAACTTCTTTAACTTGTTTCTTATTAATTTCAAAATCCCACTGTAAAATTATCTTTATATATGCAAGTATGTTGACTTTATATAATTTATTTCAATAATTTTGAGGTATGGAGATTAACATGCATTCAAAATGATGCCTTGAATTAAGGACATGTCCCAATGATGTCCTGAATTGTTTCAGGTTGCAACAAATCTTGATGACATATATCACTTTATGAATGGTACATTTTTTGGTGTTCAGCAAAAAATTTTGTTGAAAGAAAAAAGCCTGTGGGAAATAACTGTGGAATCACTTAGGTACCTGACAGAAAAAGGACTCCTACAAAAAGACACTACTGATAAGTCTGAAGAAGATTTCCAACATAGTTTTCATATTACAAAACTGGGACGAGCTTCTTTTAAGGGTAAGAGTTTCCCTAACTTTCTGAGGAAATGTGCTGGGAAAAAAAATAGAAATTACATCATTCTGTTTCTTTAAATTGGAATTGTAAGTTCATATTAATAACATTAAGTTTATAAACTGTCAAACTACTTTAGCTTTTAAAAGTTGAAAAATACGGGAGCCTGTCTGGCTCAGTTGGTAGAGCATGCGACTCTTGATCTTGGGTTCATGAGTTCTTGCAGGTAGAGCTGACTTTTAAAAAAAGTTTTTTTAGTAAATAAAAAGTTGAATTACAAGTAATTTAGGGTACTGCAGAAGTATTTGAGGGAAAAGATGGTCATTCCCCTTCATACCCCTCTCCCCTAGCAATCATACAAATCTGAATATCCTACCAAGAATAGCCATTTGGTGTATGTCTTTTCAGACATTTTCTGTACATTTCATTTCAAAACCTAATATATACATATATACAAATTTAAGATTTTCTTAAGCTTTTGCTTTTAAATAAACAATCATTTGTATTCCAGAATTTGCTTTTTTTGCTTAATATAATATCTTGGAAATTATTCCATGGTATGACAGTGAATAGTTTTTTCTTAATGGCTACATCATAATTTACTTAATGAAAAATAATACATTTCTATTGTTTAAAAAGGTCCTTAGAACTTAGAATTATGTAAAGGAAAATCCCATTCTCCTGCCCCATTTCCACTCTCCCAGGGGCAACCACTGTTAGTAATTTGATGTGTATCCTTCCATGTATTATCTTATATATAGATTAGTATGTGTATGTGTATATATATGTGTGTGTGTGTACATGTGTATAGATTATTTTATGCATCTATTTATGCATATAATTTACATATTATTTTATATTTTATTTTTAAAAATGAAATCATAGCTGGAAGCATTTTTTGGCAGTTGCTTTTCTCACTTAAAATATTAGGAGAATCTTAACATATCAGTCCCTCTAAATATACCTCATTTTTCTTTTTCTACTGTAATCATCCATACTGTGAATTCTGTAATTTAATTAGCCATTCTCCTGTTGACGGACATTTGCACTGTTTTTTATTTTTCTCAATTATAAACAAAGCTGCAGTGTGCATCTCCGTGTATGTATTTTTGGTATGTGTGGAAATGTTTCTCTGGGTTAGATTTCCAAAAACAGAGTAGTTGGTATGTACTTGTTAAATGTTGATATATACAATCAAAATGGCCTCCAAATGTGCTGAATTAGCTAAGAAGCGGTTTTGGTGGGGCAGATGGGTGAAATAGGTGAAGGGGATTAAGAGTACACTCATCATGATGAACACCAAGTAATATATAGAATTGTTGAATCACTACATTGTACCCCTGAAACTAATATAACAGTTACTATACTGGACTCAAAAAACATTTTTTAAAGAGATTTTAAAGACTTTTTGCTACATTTAGGTAACTTCTAAATAAGACCTTTTTAAAATTCACCTTTTTTCCTCTTTGGCAATTATGAGATATAAATGTGTGTATCTTTCTTTTAGGAACTATAGATTTGGCTTATTGTGACGTTCTCTACAGAGACTTGAAGAAAGGTCTCGAAGGACTTGTACTGGAAAGCCTTCTTCACCTAATTTACCTAACAACTCCCTATGATATGGCTTCTCAGTGTGACCCAGACTGGATGATATACTTCAGGCAGGTGAGAATACAAGGTTCTTCAATATAGACTATTTTATTTATTAATGATGATGTAATTTTTGTTAAGTGATTATTCACTTTTTTTTCTCTGCTAAAATATATATGAAATTGGGCCTTTCATGTTTCAGTTTTTAAAATAGTAATATGGCCATAGCATTTTTGGTTTATTTAACTTAAATAGTACTTTTCTGTTAAATATGAACATGTTCATTATAGAAAAAATAAAGAAAGGTCCAAAAAAGAAAAGAAGATCATCCCTGGTCCCATTCCCCAAAGATAGTTATTGTTATGATTTGGTGACCACTCCATTTTATAATGCCTAGAATGTGAAGAAAATTGTGAAAGTTGTTTTTTGAGAGTTTAATTATATGACAGCTCTATCAGAGCCAAGCATGATGGATCCAGTGATGTTAACACCTGAGAAGGAATGTCAGTTTTATCACCAATAGCAAGGTGGAACTGATCCTGCTTGTCACAAAACCAGGTGGTCGAGTATGGTTTGTTACGATTCTACTATAACAGGGCAGAGACATGAACATGTATGAGGCAGAGGCAGTATGTGGCTTTTAATTGCAGGAAATTAACTTTCTTTTTAATGTCATATTTTTAAATTGTAACTAAGTTTTTTTTTGTTGTTTTTTTTTTTTGATGTTTATTTATTTTGAGAGGGTGAGGGCACACGCTCATGAGCAGGGGAGGGGCAGAGAGACAGGGAGAAAGAGACTCACAAGCAGGCCTCTCGCTGTCAGCACAGAGCTGGACGTGGGGCTCAGTCTCCCAAACCATGAGATCCTGACCTGAGCCAAAATCAAGAGTCTGGCACTTAAGCCACTGAACCACCCATGCATCCTATAACTAAGTTTTTTGAAGTGGTACTATACAATGCGTTTACTTTCAAAAGCTTAACTCTCTTCTCTCTCTCCCCCAAACATCTCAGTATTAAACATAACCACATAGTCCATGGAAACCATAGTCCATGGTCATAGTGCTTGTGACTCTGTCTTTAAATGTTCTACTAATATATGTTATATTTTAGTAACATTTTTTGAGCTTGAAATATGTGTTAATAAAATTTGTGTCGTTTCTTCCTATCCTTTAAAACCATGAAAATGTAATATCACAGGAAATACTGGATTTGGTTCAAGTGGTGAATTTTTAAAAGTTACAGTTTGATTTATCTCTATGTTTACTCTTTTTAAATGTAGTTTAGCCAGCTCAGTCCAGCAGAACAAAATGTAGCTGCTCTTCTTGGAGTCTCTGAAAACTTTATTGGGAAGAAAGCATCAGGTCAAGCTATAAAGAAGGTACCATAGTTTTTTTTTTCTCTTCCTAAATAAGTTGATTTAACAAAATCAATGCTGTTATGTCCTCTCTTTTGTTGATTTGATCTTTTTGTTTCATGTTTTTTTTCTTTAAGTTAATGTAATTCCCAGTTTATTTTTTAAAACATTCTCAGGACCAGAAATTTGGGCATTTTTTAAAAATAGTATTTATTTTTGGATGATGTGATGTTCTTTTTTTGTGGGTGTACCTTTGTATTTCTGAAACACTGTCATGCACATATAAGCTTCTTGTCATAGGAGAAAGTAAGCCTTATTTTTCTTAAGCTACTGATGCCTTACATTATAAAAATTGTAAAATACTTATAAAATGTTTTTATCATAGTATATAATCCTGAAATAAGTTCAGTTCAAGGGAGAAAAAGGTATTTTCTAGAAGCTTTTTTTTTTTAAATCTCTATGCCCAGCATGGGGCTCAAACTCACAACCCCGAGATCAAGAATCAAACACTCTACTGACTGAGCCAGCCACGTGCCCCTCTAGAAACTTTTTTTTTTTTTTACACCCCTAGAAACTTTTTATTAGGCCTTCTGCTTGGTGTCAGGGCTTCTAAGACAGGATGGGTTTGAGGGTTTTGTTATTGTTGTTTGTTGTCCTTAAAGAACTCCCAGTCTAGTTAGTACTTGAAGTATCTTCTGTAGAAGGTTGAAGTGGATAAGTTAATACTTTTTGTGCAATATCTTATATTTAGGGGTTTTGAAGTTTAGTCAACACATATGAAGCGTCTAACACACTAACTTTAAGAGGAATGGAAATGATTCTCTGGCAAATATACCTTCAAATTCCTTAAGTTAATATCATTTTCCACCTTATAATATACTTTTTTTCATTTTTAATTTTTTCTGGTAATCCAATCTTTATTGAAACCTAATTATCTTACCTACCATTTCCCCCTATATCTTTGAATTTACATAAATACTACTAATTATATTTTGCAAAGTGAAAGTGGTGTTCACTCACATTTGAATTAACTGATGCCCTGTCTCAGGTACTGCTATATCATAAAATTATAAATATATGTTTCAGTGTTCATGTCATCCCAGTATTTTGATTGAGTCTTTTACCTCAGAAATAGCTACATTGTTTTAAATGTTTAAAATGTTAAATAAAAATATTTCTTAAAACAAACCTTTTATATCCAACTTTAAAATATAAAATGAAAACAAAATCATATTAATTTAGAACTCATTACCAAATAATAAACATTTATAAAATCCTATTAGAATAATACATCTTTTAAAACTTAAATCAGAATTTATTTTTGTTGCATTTTAATGAAACATAGTCAATAAATGTTCAGTTGATTTAAATTCTAGAGAACATATTTACTTAAAATCGACTTTATTTCTCCACATTGAAATGACATCTCTACTTTTCTTTACACATTTCTTGTAAAACATCTTGAAATTGGCATAAAACATCTTATCTTACCATGTAATATAATTCTATCACTTTTCTTGGCTTAGAAAATCCATTCTAAGCAAAATCTACTTTGACTCAAATTATAGTTAATAATGAAGGTGCACTAAAATTGGAAATTAAAAAGCAATCTCTCCCTACTGGCAATTCAGCTATCATGATTTTTCAGCTTAATGCTTTTTAAAAGGTGATCCAGTATCAACATGCAGAATCTGTAATTCATGCAGCCTTCGATATGCCACCCTAAGTTCTCATCCCAAACATTCTTTTATTATCATAGAGGATATCATCTTATATTTTATACTGACTTTTTCTCTCTCAAGTTCATCCTTTCTTTACTCTGACTTTAAGCATGAGCTACTCAGTTTCTAAGGTAGCTTGATATTGACTATGAAATACTTTACACATGAACTGGTCCCTAGACACCATAGGCAAAAGCAGGTACACAAATTGTCAACTATAGGAGAGTTTTTCTCTGTCAGTGTTTTAACTTTGGAAACATTAATTATCATAACCATGTGGAAATCATAGAATCCAACATTTACTCTTAGTTTACAATGTGGACAACTTATTAACATACCTTTCTAAATAAATGCATTTGTCTAATCACATTCACACATACATACAACCTACAAATAGCACAGTAAATGTAAAAGCCTTCCCAACTCCTTCCCTTCCTGTACTTTTTTCCTAGGGCTACTGTAACAATTAGCACAAACTCAGTGTGTTAAAACAAGAGAAATTTATTCTCTCACAGTTCAGGAGGCCAGACATCTGAAATCAAGATGGCTCCTTCTGGAGGCACTGAGGAAGAAAACCTCTTTCCTGTCTCCTAGCTTTTGGTGGTTGCTGGCAATCTGTGGCATCCCTTGGCTTGTAAATGCATCCCCCCACCCAGTGTCTCCGTTGGACAGTGCCATCTTCACATTGCCTTCTTGTCTGTGTCACTCTGTGTCCACTCCTCTTTATAAAGACACCAGTCATTGAATACAAAGCCCCAAAGGTAGTCTACCGTAAATCCAGGATGATTTCATCTCAAGATCTTTAACTAATTACATCTGCAAACATCCTATTTCCAAATAACATCACATTCACAGGTACCACAGGTTAGGACTTAAACATATCTTTTGGGGGGGGTGGGGAACAAACACAATCCAGCCCACTCCACCTTCCCTGTAGAAGGAAGTTTAAATTGGAGTTTAATTTGGCACATTTCTTTTTTTTATACATGGAAAAATGGTAATTTGAATTACTATAAAGTACATATGTTAGAACTTAGTTTTATTTCTGTGGAATCATTCTATTCTTACTTTCCTGTAGTGTAACTTCATTCCCATTACCTTTGTCCAATTTCAATATAATGTACATTTTTATCAGGTCCAGTACATAAATTTATTTGATTGTGTCTTTCTAGAAGGTGGACAAGGACATTGTCAACAGACTATACCTGTCTTTTGTTCTTTATGCCCTGCTCAAAGAGACCAACATTTGGAGTGTGTCTGAAAATTTTAACATGCCTCGAGGATATATACAGAGTCTTCTTACTGGAGCTGCCACGTTCTCCTCTTGTGTGCTACATTTCTGTGAGGTAATTCCATTAAACAGATGACACATGCTTTGTGCATCTTTTTGTTTTAACTGCTACCAAACTCATAAACCATTTAGTCATTATTTTCTCATTGTTGACTTATACTTGGTTTTATCTGCTTAAAAAGTACTATATATACTAGCTTATAGGAAAGATACAAAAATGACAAAATCAACTAAAATATATAGTGAACAAGTAGAAAGCACCTAGTTATCCCTACTCTTAGAACCACTGTTAATAGTTACAAGTATTTGGGGGCACCTGGGTGGCTCATTGGGTTGAGCATCTGACTCTTGGTTTCGGCTCAGGTCATGATCGTACAGTTTGTGGGTTCAAGCCCCATGTAGGGCTCTGCTCTAACAACGCAGAGCCTGCCTGGGATTTTCTCTCTCTTCCTCTCTCTCTGCCCCTCCCCCAATCACTCTCTGTCTCTCTCTCTCTCTCAAAATAAATAAATAAACTTAAAAAAAGTTAAAGGGGTGCTCGGTGGCTCAGTTGGTTAAGCGTCTGCTTCGGCTCAGGTCATGATCTCACAGTCTGTGAGTTCGAGCCCTGCCTCACACTGTGCTCACAACTTACAGCCTGGAGCCTGCTTTGGATTCTGTGGCTGCCTCTATCTCTGCCCCTCCCCCACTCACACTCTCTGTCTCTCTCTCTCTCAAAAAATAAAAATAAACATTAAAAAAAATTTTTTAATAGTTACAAGTATTTGAAATCAACTTTTAAAACAACAATTCTCCATTGATGTAGAATCTGTGGGAGAATCCTTCTCATGAGTGATAACCATGTAAAGTATTTCATTAGTGTGTTACCAATATCCGGCAGCTACTTTGTGACTCTGTGGGACCATGCTCTCTTGATTTCCATAGTATTTTGTCATTTTTGATTCCAGCATTTGGCAGCTGCTTTAGGTTTCTATGTCAAGTATTTAGTTTATAAGATAATTCAAGAAGAAAGCTATTTTGGCCATATGCATTTGGGTGACTTTCCTAAAAGAAGCTTTCAGAGTGTCCTTAAATAACACAACAAAGCTTATCAGATTTTTCTTCTTGGATAATTTTTTTGATGAATTTATAATATAAGCCTTTTTTTTGCTCATTTAAATTTCTTCTAATTGAGCAGTGTAATAATCCTTTCCGTATTTGTTCCTATACTCAATTTTTTAAAAACATTTTCCTCCCATGAATTTTATTTATTTTTTAAAGTATATATGTTATGGTTTTTTAAAAAGTTTATTATTTTGAGAGAGAAAGAGAGAGCATGAGAGTGATTGGGGGAGGGACAGAGAGGGAGGGAGAGAGAGAATCCCAAGCAGGCTCCACACCATGAGCACACAGCCCGATGCAGGGATTGAATTCATGAACCATGAGATTGTGACCTGAGCCAAATCGAGTGTCGGACACTTAACCGATTAAGCCAATCAGCTGCCCCATGAATTTTATTTTTAAGTTTAAAATCTTCACTTTCCCCATCTTAAATCCCCATATTCTGTGTATGTATAATGGCAATTAACTCTATAATATGTACTAATGAGTAAATAATCCAAAATACTTGACTTTGGGGTGAATGATAATTATTTTAGCAAATTCACATTTCTAAATACCTCCTACTTATGCTGAGTTTTAGACATTAGCTCACATTCTCTAATCACATGCTAGCTAAGCTATAGACAAAAACTATGGGTAATAAGGAGAGGCTAGCCTTTAAAATGTGTTTTCTTGAGTTTTCTATGTTTGTTGTTCTTCGTATATAAAGGCACTTCCCCTAATATTCCATCCTTAGTTTACTTAGGACTATAAGGACTTCAGCTGCATAAAAGTGTTCAAGTAAAAGAATCTATACATTGAACTTGAAAAACAACTATAATTGGATGTTTGATCCTGGAAACAATCTACCTGACAACTTGTGCTCTCATGAGTATATTTTCAGTATTTTAAAGTGGTTTTTTTTTTCTTTTTAAAAAGTTACGTAAGTAGTATAAAATCAATAGTATTAGCTAAGGCACCTTTAACTACAAGTAATGGGAAAGCCCAATAAAGTTTAGTGAGGAAGAAAGATTTTCAAATGTAACAGGAAAGCTAGAGCAAAGGCGGTGCCAGGGTTTCTGGATCCTAGTTCTGTCCAAGGTTTTCTTCTCTTGACTGTGTCATCTTTAGTGCACAGACTGCTTTTCTAGGGACCACAAAATAGCCAGCTAATGCTGTTCCATGTATCACATGTGCTCACAATGACACTCCAAGGTTGGAAAGTGACCTTTAAAAAAAAACTATTCTGCGGGGCGCCTGGGTGGCGCAGTCGGTTAAGCATCCGACTTCAGCCAGGTCACGATCTCACGGTCCGTGAGTTCGAGCCCCGCGTCAGGCTCTGGGCTGATGGCTCAGAGCCTGGAGCCTGTTTCCGATTCTGTGTCTCCCTCTCTCTCTGACCCTCCCTCGTTCATGCTCTGTCTCTCTCTGTCCCAAAAATAAATAAATGTTGAAAAAAAAAAAAAACTATTCTAGAAAATCTCAAACATAAAATTAGACAATGTAATAAATACCCACCCAGCTTTAAGTTATTGACCCAGGGTTTCCATTATTTTTATTGTCTTAAATACTGCTTCTGATATTTTTGCTGCTTTAAATATTGCTGCATCTTGCATCAGAATTCTTCCACATGCAATATTCTGTCTACAGGATAAATTCCCAGAGGTGGGAATTGTTTTCAGTCATTTGGGAAAGAAAAACTATCCATTCACTCGCTGGTGTTTTGATAAAAATGAACAGAACTCTTCTTACTGACCTATTTTTCAGTTTTTAATCTTCTTCCTTATCCCAAAACCACTTCATCAGATTCCTCTGTCTCTGCAGTGTTTCTTTAGAATAATTTTGCCTGGTCCAGATGGCCAACAGGCACATGAAAAGATGTTCAGCGTCGCTCCTTATCAGGGAAATACAAATCAAAACCACACTCAGGTATCACCTCACGCCAGTCAGAGTGGCCAAAATGAACAAATCAGGAGACTATAGATGCTGGAGAGGATGCGGAGAAACGGGAACCCTCTTGCACTGTTGGTGGGAATGCAAATTGGTGCAGCCGCTCTGGAAAGCAGTGTGGAGGTTCCTCAGAAAATTAAAAATAGACCTACCCTATGACCCAGCAATAGCACTGCTAGGAATTTATCCAAGGGATACAGGAGTACTGATGCATAGGGGCACTTGTACCCCAATGTTCATAGCAGCACTCTCAACAATTGCCAAATTATGGAAAGAGCCTAAATGTCCATCAACTGATGAATGGATAAAGAAATTGTGGTTTATATACACAATGGAATACTATGTGGCAATGAGAAAAAATGAAATATGGCCCTTTGTAGCAACGTGGATGGAACTGGAGAGTGTAATGCTAAGTGAAATAAGCCATACAGAGAAAGACAGATACCATATGGTTTCACTCTTATGTGGATCCTGAGAAACTTAACAGGAACCCATGGGGGAGGGGAAGGAAAAAAAAAAAAAGAGGTTAGAGTGGGAGAGAGCCAAAGCATAAGAGACTGTTAAAAACTGAGAACAAACTGAGGGTTGATGGGGGGTGGGAGGGAGGGGAGGGTGGGTGATGGGTATTGAGGAGGGCACCTTTTGGGATGAGCACTGGGTGTTGTATGGAAACCAATTTGTCAATAAATTTCATAAAAAAAAAAAAAGAAACTCAAAAAAAAAAAAAAAAGAATAATTTTGCCTGGAATTATTGTTCATCTCCGGCTTACCCCAAGTTGCAGAACTTACATAAGGAAACGTCCTCTCTGAGCCCATTACCACACCAACCAAACTTTGAAATAACCTGCCAGATTTAAATTAATTCTGTATGTTTCTGTGTGTTCTTCAGGAACTTGAGGAGTTTTGGGTTTATAAAGCCCTTTTGGTAGAACTTACCAAGAAGTTGACTTACTGTGTAAAGGCAGAGCTCATTCCCCTCATGGAAGTGACTGGAGTTTTAGAGGTTAGTAGCTTCCCATCCCAGTTTCCCAACTGGGATGATTTCAACTAACAGGAAAATCAGATTTTACTCTTTTGTGAAGTGTTATCATGAGGTAAGTCATAATAACGGACTTATTCCTCATTTGCCATGAGAGTTGATTGTTTTTCTTTTTAAATAAATTGCTGCCATGGCCTCCCAGAAATCCACTGTTAATCTGGCAGCAGCCCTGATGAAAAATCACATTTGTGAAAATAGAGTAACAGTGGGGCTAAAACTGATACTCCCCAAGTATATGTGTGCTTCCATTCGTCCTTAGCATCTCTCCCTTCCTCCACTCTAATGACGAATTACCTTCTGTCAGGTTAGACTAGATGCTTGTTTCAGGAAGGGGTGATTTGGTGGCAACAAGGCTGGTTTCCGTTTCCTAAGAGGGTGAGAAGAAAGCATCCTCAGCTGGTTTCTCAGCTCTGTGTCTTTAACCAACTCTTGGTTTCAGCTTATTCTGTTATTCAACCAGAAGCATTCTTCTGCTCGGGAACACACACGCGCGTGCGCGCACACACACACCCCAGTGGTCCCCTGAGTAGATGGTGAACACATTTTAAGGCTATTGGACTAGAACATGTTGATGGGGAGTCTGAACCAGTGCCCCTCACCTGAGTGCCTTAATGGGTTTCTCATTCCTGATTGCAACACACATCAGTTGACTTAAGCCACACAGAAAGCTATCTTGCAGTTTGGAACCACCCAAATCCATCTTTTAAAATTTCTCAGGGTTCTGTTGTGTTATCTTTTCATATTTACTTTATTACCTTCGTCTGTTTCTGTCTCTTGCATGTGAAATTTTTCCCTTCAGCAAGACACTTAATTGTTTTTCCTAATCCCAAATTCTGATCCTACTGATTTTTGTAATACCTTTTAGGGTCGAGCAAAACAGTTGTACAATGCAGGTTATAAAAGTCTAACTCACTTAGCTAATGCAAATCCTGAAGTGCTAATAAGAACAATCGATCATTTATCAAGACGCCAGGCCAAGCAAATTGTTTCATCAGCAAAGGTAAGCAAACAAACCATTTTTTTAACCTTCATGATATTTTGTAGTGTTATCGCCTTATACTTTGGACATAAAAACATTTAACTACAAGACACAAAGGCATATACTCACAATATGTGGATAAAAACTGTGCATCTGTTATGATACAAGGCTTCCTAAAAAGAGAAAAAGACCTCCTGAAAATTAGACAATCTCAAGAGTTCACTGAAGTACAAGGAAGGCTGGATCTCACGGAGTTCTGCCTCCTCATCTTTTTTCACAGAAGTCCTTTCCTCAGCATCCCCAACATCTGGCCTTCCCACTTTGAGCACCTACATTGGCTTGGAGCTTACAACCTCAAAAATTAGGCAGTTCTATTTTTGGTCACTTGTAGTGTTACAAAAAGCATCTCAAGATAATGAGGCTAAATGTTGCCTGCTTACAATGTCTACCATTACATTGTAAGTACTACCCTCTAGAACTGTTCTGTTATCTTTGTTCATATGGTGGTTTTTCACATATTTGAAAACAGCTCTCTTTGCCTCCAAAGGTTTCTCTTTTCTGTTTCTTTCATCCATATTAAATAATCTTGTTTTAGGTGATTTACTACCCTACTTACCCTTTTCTAGATGTAGGCCAATTTGTCTTGTTGACCTGTCCCCATCGTTATTGGACTTTCTGATTTTGGGGGGTATATCTGTCAGGCTCTAATTATTAGGAACGGAAACCACACAGTAATTTGAAGAGGAACATTTAAAATAAAGAATTAGGGGGCGCCTGGGTGGCGCAGTCGGTTAAGCGTCCGACTTCAGCCAGGTCACGATCTCGCGGTCCGGGAGTTCGAGCCCCGCATCAGGCTCTGGGCTGATGGCTCAGAGCCTGGAGCCTGTTTCCGATTCTGTGTCTCCCTCTCTCTCTGCCCCTCCCCCGTTCATGCTCTGTCTCTCTCTGTCCCAAAAATAAATAAACGTTGAAAAAAAAAAATTTTTTTTAAATAAAATAAAAAAAAATAAATAAAGAATTAGTAACTAGTACCAAAGATTACTGGTTGCTTTCTAAGGGGTAAATAGAACTTCAACAAACATGGGAAGGAATCATAAGGAGCATGTTCACCCTCACCCGACACCACCCCCTGGGGATGGGATTCAGACTTCATTGGAGAGGGTGTGGCTGTGGCTCACTGGACAGCAGATAAGTTCCCTCGTTGTGTTGCAGCCGATGCTGGCAAGCAGGAAACTTCCCGCTGGGATGCTGACAAAACTGTCCAGACACTCCCAAGGGTGTGCTGTTGAACTTGCTTGGAAACTAGCTTGAGTAACCATGATCTCAGGGTCATGAGTTCAAGCCCCACATCAGGCTGTGCACTGACAGTGCAGAGTCTGCTTGGGATTCTCTCTCTCCCTCCTTCTCTGCCCCTTCCCCACTGGTTCTCTCTCTCTCTCTCTCTCTCTCTCTCTCTCTCTCTGTGTCTGTCTCTCTCTCAAAAACTTAGTGGCTTAAAACAGCTATTTTATTTTGCTTATGTTTCCAGAATCCTAATTCTGGAGAGGTTTAGCAGCATGATTCGCACTTGGAGTCTCATGCAATTACAGTCAGATTTTGACTGGGGCTGTAGTCATCTGAAGGCTTGACTGAATTGGAAATCCAAGATGGCGCATTCACTTGGCTGGCAGTTGAAATATGGCTGTTATCTGGGGCTTTCAACTGGAACAGCTACATATGGCCTTTCCATGAGGCTTGGTTTTGTTATAGCATGGCAGCTCAGTTTCAAGAGGAAATGTCCAGAGAGTGAACATTTCAAGAGATCGAGGCAGAAAAGGCAGGACGTCTTCTGAACTAACCTCGGAAGTTGTGTAGTGTCACTTTTGCTGTATATTGTTTGTTACTAGAAGGCCATTAAGATCAGTCCAGATTGAAAGGAAGAGGAATTAGACCCCACCTGTACATGAGGGGAGTGCCAGATAATCTGCAGTCATCTGTAATGTCTGCTCTCTGGTCACAGATAATTTACATTTCTCTCACATGCAAAATATACTCATCCCTACAAGATTTATTCCTTTATGGCATCAGACTCAGGCTCAAGGTCTAATATTCTAAATCAAGTCTAGGTGCAGGTGATGTTCCTTGAGCACAATTTCACCGACAGATTCCTGGGGCACCTGGGTGGCTCAGTCAGTTAAGCGTCTGGCTCTTGACTTTGGCTCAGGTCATGATCTCACAGTTTGTGAATTCAAACCCTGAGTCAGGCTCTGCACTGACACTGTGGAGCCTGCTTGAGATTCTCTCTCTCTCCCTCTCTCTCTGCCCCTCCCTTGCTCGTGCTCTCTCACTCTCTCAAAATAAATAAGCTAAAAAAATAAAATTGTAAAAAAAAATGGTTCTGCTGGAAATTGGCAGGTATTTTTAACTACAAGTAATTTGAAGCTGATGGTGTTCTCTGTATTCTAGTAATGCTGACACGTGAGTTTTGGGCAGTTTACTTGGTCTTGTTGATCTGTATCGTTTTTAGAGGATCTATTGGGAGATTAGTTTTACGTGGTCACCATTACCTCAGCTACTGGAAAGCTTACCTGATTGCATTTTAATCTCTTCTGTATATAATGCTATGTAATGCCACGCTTGGAGTGGGTTTGTCGTATGATTTTTTCCTCCACGTGATTTTGCGGAACTTTTTATTATAAAACTTCTGTAACAGAAGTGATGCAAATACTACACCCCAGTATACACAAAACCCAGCTGCACAAATACAAACACTCGATTTCTGGGCTTTTGTTCTTAAAGTTGTTGTTGTTTGGGTTTTGGTTTTGGGGTGTTTTTTTTTTTTTTTAATGATGTCTATACCCACTTACAACCCCAAGATCAAAAGTTGCACGTTCTACTGGCTGAGCCAGCCAGGCACCCCTACTTGTGGTTTTTAAAAGAAAGAGGGAAAATCATTACTCAGCAAATATTCATTGACGTTTACTATGCGCCACGTTTAGAACTACTTTCTTGGCTCTTTATGTTTCTTTTGAAATTAGCCATGTTAATTTTAGGATCTTGAATAAAATTTTTCTTTGAAACACTGATAGGTTTTTAAAAGATCGCATACTAAACTTTGAGGAATAATAAAAAGCATATATAAAGGATAACATTTTCAAGAGCTAATTAAATTTTTGCAAAATTGTCTTACATTTTATAGATTAAAAGTTAATTTTTAAGTGGCTGAGTCTTCAATAAAACAAATCTTTGAGGGTCTTAAACCTCCTTTATTTTTGGTGTACCAAATGCAGTGCTCAGCTAAAATGGCTTTAACTCAATGCCTCAGCTTCATTTACTATAATCACTTGTTCTTAAGTGGCTATTTTTCAGTCTCATTATTAGTTTTAATGTCTACATCGCTGATGTATTAAGATTCAAGTATCTAATAGACGGTGGTAAAAATGTTCACAATTCTCTGGCAATGCATATTTTGGTCTCATGCCTTGATTTTTTATTGCAGATGCTGTTGCACGAAAAAGCAGAGGCTTTGCAAGAAGAAGTGGAAGAGTTGCTGAGATTGCCTTCTGATTTCCCCGGAATTACCTCTTCCACCGAGAAGGCATGAAGCCATCTGACAAGCATTTTCTAAGATGACTGACTTAGTAGACATATTTTTCTTAAAGACTGTCTATAATTTAAAAATGAAAAAATACATTTTAATTATACATTAAGAACTGTGGATGATGTTTGACTATACCTCTCACCCTTCCCACTAATAATCCATCTTCTTCGATACCTGCACGTTATTTCTCTGCTCAGAAATCTAGTGTCCTCCACAAAATGAGATCCAATTGCCTCAGCATATCTCTGGCCTGCCTTTGCTGCTAGACCTTTTATTATTCTCTTAATACCTCCTTTCATCAAACTGGACTAAATCCCAAAATTTTCCCACGATTTCCAAACTCTTCCTTTCCTAATTGCTTTAATGCTATACCCAGTGCATCTTTAATATGTACGGTATGCCCCAGCTGTCAACTAAAGATGCGCAAACACTGCCTCCTGGCTGAAATTGTCCAGGTACGTCCTGATCCCCACCCCATACATGCTTCTTTCCCTCCTGTAAGTATTCTGAGCCTTTCATTATGCCTGATGTCCTTTTTCATACTGCTAGTTTGAAACCTCCTGGAGGACCAAGACCTTTTTTATCCTCTTTGGATGCCACCCGGCACTTAAGCCCAGTGTCACACACCAAGTAGGAACCTGTGTTAAGAATGAGTACTACCCGAATTAACAATTCAAAGATTCTCTTTAAACACAACTTAAGTCACTCCTCATCAGGGAAATACAAATCAAAACCACACTCAGATATCACCTCACGCCAGTCAGAGTGGCCAAAATGAACAAATCAGGAGACTATAGATGCTGGCGAGGATGTGGAGAAAACGGGAACCCTCTTGCACTGTTGGTGGGAATGCAAATTGGTGCAGCCACTCTGGAAAACAGTGTGGAGGTTCCTCAGAAAATTAAAAATAGACCTACCCTATGACCCAGCAGTAGCACTGCTAGGAATTTACCCAAGGGATACGGGAGTACTGATGCATAGGGGCACTTATACCCCAGTGTTTATAGCAGCACTCTCAACAATTGCCAAATTATGGAAAGAGCCTAAATGTCCATCAACTGAAGAATGGATAAAGAAATTGTGGTTTATATACACAATGGAGTACTACGTGGCAATGAGAAAGAATGAAATATGGCCCTTTGTAGCAACGTGGATGGAACTGGAGAGTGTTATACTAAGTGAAATAAGCCATACAGAGAAAGACAGATACCATATGGTTTCACTCTTATGTGGATCCTGAGAAACTTAACAGAAACCCATGGGGGAGAGGAAGGAAAAAAAACAAAAAGAGGTTAGAGTGGGAGAGAGCCAAAGCATAAGAGACTCTTAAAAACTGTGAACAAACTGAGGGTTGATGGGGAGTGGGAGGGCATCTTTTGGGATGAGCACTGGGTGTTGTATGGAAACCAATTTGACAATAAACTTCATATATTGAAAAAAATAAATAAACACAACTTAAATATCACCTGTCTCCCATCCCTTGTTAGATTTATAGCTCGAATGTACGTAGCTGGTTATCTGTAGGAAAAAAGGTAATAAGCAATGATTCTTTTTTCCTTCTAGCTTTTTTTTTTTTTTACTGTTTATTTATTTTTGAGAGAGAGAAAGACAGAGCATGAGCAGGGGAGGGGCAGAGAGAGAGGGAGACACAGAATCTGGAGCAGGCTCCAGGATCCAAGCTGTCAGCACAGAGCCCGATGCGGGGCTCGAACCCACGAACTATGAGATCATGACCTGAGTCGAGGTTGGAGGCTTAACCGACTGAGCCACCCAGGCACCCCTAGCAATGATTTGGAGTACCGGACCAGTTTAAAGTTTTATTCACCTGAGGCATCCATTGGAAACTTTGCAAAAAGACCCACATTCTAAGTTCATCGTGCCTTAACATCTTCGACTATTTTAACAGTCATTTACCTAGTAATTTCTATGTGCCAAGTACGTTGTAAGTCTTTCATGTGACTAATTTAATCCCAACAACAACACTGTATGACTCATACTATTATTTCCATTTTACAGATGAGTAAACGGACACAGAGAAAACAACTTTCCCACAGAAACTGGAAGTTTGAAGCCCTAACTCTGAGGAGTTTTACAAGCCATCTAGTCTATGGCATCTTCCCAAACTTTTTTTCTTTTTTTAATGTTTATTATTTATTTCTGAGACAGAGAGAGAGAGAGAGATGGAGTGTGAGTGGGGGAGAGTTAAAGAGGAAGACACAGAATCTGAAGCAGGCTCCATGCTCCTAACTGTCAGCACGGATCCTGACATGGGGCTCGAACTCATGAACCATGAGATCATGACCTGAGCCGAAGGTGGATGCCCAGCCAACTGAGCCACCCAGGCGCCCCTTTTTTTCTGTCTTAAATGGGCATAAAGTGTGTTATCATAATTAAGAGATCGGTGTACAGCTATGAAAATGTAGGCTACCAACAATGTAAATGTAAAAGCCTAGCTGTTACAATGCTACATGCTAAATGATTGTCTTTTTATAGTATTGCCTGATCACACACAAAATTGGAAAAACTCCACAGGCAATAGACTGTCTACTCCATATAGGGTGCAGTAACAGGCATTTGATTCTGTGTAACTTTGTAAGCACTTTGAGCATTATAATAACAGCCCACTGCCCATCCTAGAAGCTATGAAGGAATTCAACCTCATTTTGTTGAGATTTGTCAAAGCTTTTCGAAAGCTCAATGAAAATATCTAAATGCATTTAACTGATCGGTTTCAATATACTTAGCCTGATGCTTGACACGGATGGAAAACAAAAGGTGGAATGTTCGGTCCTTGTTTCTTACACAGTTACATGAACCGTGAGCCACTGACGGTAACAGAATGAGACAGTGTACCGAAGATAAATGCTTATAGGCACTAGAGGCAGAGAAGTGGAGGTGGAGTTTTTGAGAAAGACCTGGTGAAAGAGGCAGACCATGAGCTAGACGCTAAAAGGGCAAGGCAATTGGGAATGTCTAACACAGAGGGACAAGGGCGTTTGGCGGAAGGCAGACATGAAGGTGGTCTTCTAGCTGAGTGAAGGCTGCAAGCCACACCATCTGGATATCTGAGCTCTTAAAGCAGTAATGAGATACCAAAAAACAAAAAAAACAAAGCCAGCAGTAAATGGTTTGTGCTGGGCCATCTCTACTTTCTAATCTGGTGTCTCTCCTGATCTACGAGAGGCACTCTTGAAACATCTGATAGGGGGACGCCTGGGTGGCTCAGTTGGTTGAGCGTCCGACTTCGGCTCAGGTCGTGATCTCGCGGTCCGTGAGTTCAAGCCCCACGTCGGGCTCTGGGCTGACAGCTCGGAGCCTGGAACCTGCTTCAGATTCTGTGTCTCCCTCTCTCTCTGACCCTCCCCCGTTCATGCTCTGTCTCTCTCTGTCTCAAAAATAAATAAACATAAAAAAAAAAATTAAAAAAAAGAAACACCTGATAGAGGTGTGCGCATGCAGCCACAATATGGACAGAGCCATACAGAGATCAAGTTCATAACCTTAGCCTTGTTAGCACTGCGATCTAACAACCCTTGCTCCCTAGGGCAAGAACATGTGGATTTGACTGTAGCAGGATTCCCGCACAGAGAATCATGACACCAAGGCTTTTTTTTTTTTTTTTTTTTTTCTCCAGGAAGCAACTCTTTTCGTGCTGGTAGGGCTCAGTTGGGTCCACTGAAGAACTGAACCCTGAATGCCACGTGGCGTAGTATTTTATACATTTTCTATTTCTTTGTCTCTCATATATGGTAACACACAAACATGCAGCCTGATTAGGTGGTCTCATGTTACAAGGTCGTGAGGGATGTTGTCATACATATGTGCATATAGCCAGGTTGCCTTGAAGTTTTTTTTTCTCCCCTCAGGGAGGGGACCCTACCACCTGACCTTTGTCAAAGATAAGCTGGCCGCTAGTTGAAGTGGCAAGGATAGACTTTATTCATTAATAACCACTGCAGTGGGGAAGAGGGCCCGTGTGAACTGAGCTCAACTTCTATCCATGCAGAGGTGACAGACGTATTAAAGCCAGAATGAAGGAGTAGGCAGGGGACCAAGCTGGGGTCCCAGCAGACTGGGATTACTCACTCTTGGGTGCTTATCTGGAGGAGAAGCAAACTCCTAGTATCTTTGTGACAGGAGGTAGTGGTGCAAGTTAGAGCAAGCCGCCCAGCGCCTGGGAGGGAGAGCCTGAGTTGTTTACCTGCCAGTTTGCTTTTCGACAGCTCTGGGTTCTTGAGCCTGCAGTTCTGGGTGGTGGAACGTCTGCATCTCAAAGCTGGAAAGAAAGGATTTACAACTGCAAGCTTTCTAAAGTAGCTGTTTTGGGTGGGGGTATTCCTGGGGCCTCTTTGTTACCAGGTTTGGGCTGAAACAGGAATTCCTCAGGCAGATACTTTAAAGGGGGTTGGGGTCATCCTAAGCATGCAGCTTCCAGCAATTAGAAACTATGTGTATATTCAAGTCTGTTGGCAGGGGCTTCTGGGGGGCTGGGAAATGGACGGAATCATTTGTGCTGGGAGCCTGCAGGTTCTAGAGGTCAAAGTCCAGGCCTGGTCAAAAAGAGAGCTCAGAGGAGCCTATCTAAAGCATGGTCAAGGAGAGGATCTTTATCACTCTTTAGTTATGTTCAAATTGCACCACTTAGCCCACCTAAAAAAAACTGCCATCACTAAGGTTGGTATTTGGGTTCCTTCTATCTATATTACACAACCTTAGTTCTTCTTTTTCTCAGCGTGACCACAGGGGAGGAAGAAGAGGGTTTTGCATAAGTAATCCCAGCTCTTCGCATAGCTTTTTGGTTATCTTTCAAGACACCTGCAGCAGGAAGAAGCCTTTAGAAATTGGAATGACCTTGAACGGTGTCCTCTCCCCCTCGCTTGGGCCTGAGCAGGTGCGGATCAGACTGACCTCAAAGGGGCTTGAACTTTTATAGGCAACAGGCTGCACTTTAGTTGTTCCAGCCAGTGCAGACATACTAAATCAAAATTAAATGTTAATGATGGTGGTGTCTGTGCCACTCTGCTGGGGAAACTAAAATGCAGAGAAACGAGGCTCTAACAGCTGTCAGTAATTGGGTCACCGCCTTCCCCTGTGCCCTGGTTCCTAGATTTACACCAGCTCCTACTATCATTAACGGCCCTGCTGCAGAAAGACTCATCTTTGCCAAGATGTTGGGCTGGAGGAACATGTGTTCCTGCAGGAGAAGCTGAAAGTCCTTGAGAGAAGCACGAAGGACACAAGCCCACATCCACACACAGGAAAGGTAAGGACGGAAGCAGAAGGAGAACAGCGAGCTGGGCAGTGGCGGCCTCTGCTCTTGCGTTAGTGAGGGCAGGGCATGCTTTGTTATATCTTCCTGCAGAATGAGCAGGTTCTAGCAGATGCTGCCAAAACTTCTTTCTTGTCAGTTCGGCAGAGAGCCTTTCCCATTATTTATTCCAATGCATAACTGGGATATTTCTGATTCATAATGGCTGGTGGTTTCATTCACAGTGGCTGGTTGGATTCCTATGTCAGATACAAGCCACTAAGCAGGCTAAGACTGAAGAATCCCGATCCAGATTTCTGCTTCTCCCTTGTGAACTTCAGTGATCTCTGGGGAAAGAGAAGGTGGAATCCCACCTTGAAACAGGTACCCTGGCTGGTCTCTGCTAGAATTGCGGGGCAATTGTCCCATAGGTACGATGGTTTCATTCCGTATCTCTGGGAACACTTGTCACATCTACACTGTGAATTAAGAAGCTTCCAAGTGTTATTCGGGTGTTTCATGAAGACCACTCAGTTTGGTGTTGCTTGTAAACCAACGTAAATTGGTAGTTTTCATGTATATGATTGTTGGGGACATGGTGGAGGTGTCTCAAATACAAAGCTCTGCTCGCTATTTAGGCAGTACCAGCAAGTTAGCAATTTAAGTAGACCCAGAAATGAACCACTGGGCTTGCTGTTTAAGGGGTGGGCATTGTTTCCTTCATAATGGAGGACTCGAGATGGGGCAAACGGTAAGGTAAGATCACAGGTGACCACAGAAAAAGAGATGGGCCAGTCGTTTGTGCGTTTGCTCTTAAAACCATTCCCTGCTTCTTGTTTCTCTGAATTTCAGGGCCCAGAGTCTGGATACTTCCTTTTCCCAGGCTCTCTTGCCCAGCGGCCCTCAGTTAGGTTAAGCCTGTGGGGACCATAGGGAAAGAAAAAGTTTTCCTTGACCCTCCTAGGGTTCCTGGCTGGGGCTGAAAATTAGACCAACAGGGACAGATGAACAGGAGAAAAGCACACGCATTTATTTAATATAGGTTTTATGTGATGCCCAAAGAAACAGTTAAACCTGAGTATTTTTATGCTAGGTTTAACAAAGAGTAGGCAGTCGTGTAGAAATACGGCAGGTAGGGGCGCCTGGGTGGCGCAGTCGGTTAAGCGTCCGACTTCAGCCAGGTCACGATCTCGCGGTCCGTGAGTTCGAGCCCCGCGTCAGGCTCTGGGCTGATGGCTCGGAGCCTGGAGCCTGTTTCCGATTCTGTGTCTCCCTCTCTCTCTGCCCCTCCCCCGTTCATGCTCTGTCTCTCTCTGTCCCAAAAATAAATAAACGTTGAAAAAAAAACAAAAAAAAAAAAAAGAAAAAGAAATACGGCAGGTAAAAGAGTATGGGGTAAGTACAGCAGGGGAAACTTAGTAAGGCCTATTTGTTCAGATGCTTCTCCGTGTCCCTTTGTCTTTGGTGATAAGGATGTCTTCTCCTGGGGTACAGGGAGGGCAACTCTCACATGGGGATTTTATTACCTGTTTTGGGAGAAGGGCAGAAGGAAATTCACAGTGACCTTACTGCTTCTGTTTTTTCAAACCCTTTCAGCTTAAAATATTCAATATGCTACGGTGTCATATTTGACAGGAGCATGTCCTGAACCCCCTCAGGACCTGCTTGGAACCCCAGAGTTGGTATAAACCCCAGAGTTAACTTAACTTGAAGATATTTGATTCAACAGATACAGCAAGAAGCTCCCTCAGAACTTCCCTTACCTGACTAAAAGGAGAAACTTCTGAGAAATTTAACTTCCATGAATTCCTGCTAGGGACAGGTCTGCTCCCAGGAGAGAGACCAAGAGTAAACCTACCATATTTCCCCTCTCTGGGGGAATTCCATGGCGGAAAGACCACCTGCACCTATATAAACAAACATCACGACACATTTTCTTCTCTCTTATTTGTTCTCCTAAAAACCCATGTGTCTTTTTTTTTTTTTTTTTTAAGAAGGCGTCATGCTCTGTGTGGAGCCCAATATGGGGCTTGAACTCATGACCCTGAGATCAAGACCTGAGCTGAGCTCAAGAGTCAGATGCTTAACCGACTGAGCCACCCAGGCGCCCCTCCATTTGTCTTTCTTAAAGAACTCTATTTGGGGCACCTGGGTGGCTCAGTCAGTTAAGTGTCCGACTTCGGCTCAGGTCACGATCTCGAGTTCACGAGTTCGAGCCCCACATCAGGCTCTGCGCTGACAGCTCAGAGCCTGGAGCCTGCTTCAGATTCTGTGTCTCCCTCTCTCTCTGCCCCTCCCCTGCTCATACTCTGCCTCTCTCTCTCTCAAAAATAAACATTAAAAAAAAAAAAAAAAAGAAACCTATCTGTTCTTCCAATAGAAGCTTTTTTCCCAGCCTCCCTTTCCCCTGCTAACTTAGGTAAATAAACTCCCAAATTCTAACCTCCTCTTTGAGTTACTCCTCACAGCATTCTGGCATATAATCAGATTGCACACTCAAACTAACTCTTTTTTTCGTGTTAATCTGCCTTTCGTCAGTTAAATTCTCAGCCCCCCAATTACTGAACCTGAGAGGGTAGAGGAAAAGATTTTCTTCTCCAGTCTCTCCGATGAAAGTCACTGGGAGGCGATTGGGCGGCCTCTCTGGCCATGGCTCCCCCGAGGCTCCAGCTTCTGTCAGACACCCCCTCTTCAGTCTCAGCTCCTCTGGCAGTGTGGCCAGTTCTCTCAGGAAGCAAGAATTCCTGTCCCCTTCATGGTCCTGCTAGCCAGACAAAGAATCAAACTGACATGAAACAGATTAACAGGAGAAAAATCATATTTAGTTACAGACCTGGGGAGCATCCACATAGAGATGGAAATTCCAAACACAGTCAGGCAGCATGAAGTATATATGTCATTCTGAACCAAGCAGAACCGGGTCTTCAAAGGTCTGGGTCTCCAAAGGGAAGGAATGGGGTCTTTAGGAAGACTGAAAAAAGGTAAATGTGTGGTAAACAAATGTTTGCTGGGCCACCGAGAAACAATGGGCCATGGAGGGCTTCCATCAAACAGGCCTTGCTTGGACCACGCCTAGTTCACAGTATAATGTAGTTATCTAGGGTTACAGCTCTCCACCTGGAGCAGGTCCTCAATCCGAATTCCTTTTAGGTCTCTCCTCCTCTCCGCCATCATGGCGTGTGCTGCTGACTGTTTCTTGCCATGTCTTCTCACAAGACTTTCAGGATCAAGCGATTCCTGGCCAAGAAACCAAAAAGCAGAATCGTCCCATTCCTCAGGGGATTCGGATGAAAACTGGTAATAACACCAGCTACAACTCCAAGAGGCGGCATTGGAGAAGAACGAAGCCAGGTCTGTACGGGATCGTACCTGAGGTGGCACACGTTTATGCTGCCTGAAGGTCACGTTCCAAACCTCCCTACTACCTGATCTGTTGTATCACGGAAAAGACTTTTCTCTGTTATTATGCTTCTGCACCTGTAGGTTGGTTCAGTAATAAACACGTGAGACCTTTTGACTGAAAATAAATAGATAGAGAAATAAATAAATATAAATAAATACATTCTTTTTAGGCAGTTGAGGGGGGGGGGGAGGTAGGTAAAGAGCTTTTCCGAATCTGCTGGGTCTTGATTGCTTTTAACTCAAAATAATCTTTATGCCAAAGTGGCCTATCTTGGGGTGGCCTGCCCTTGGCCCCTACTGTTCCCACCGATGGTGGTGGCTCTGGTTCCTGGCCTCCTGGTACCACCTTCTCCCTTGATCTCTCTAGTCTTACGGGTAGTAGCAGCTCTCTGCTGTTGCAAATATGTGGCTTGCTCCTCCCTCCCTTCTCCCCCATCCTTTCTTTGACTTTCCAAGTCTTTCAACACTTTTTTAAGCAGTTGCCTACATCACACTCCCTCAACTGGATTATCTAGTATGGGCTCTGTTTAGAAGAGAATGTTAATAGGGTACATTTATGAAAATTAATAAATTCATACTAGTACAAAATTATTAATGAAACTAAAAACTTTTTAAAATTTCACCGATGGCCCCAATAATGTATTTCCAATAATATTTTTTTCTGTTCCAGGAACCAAACGAAATTCCATATTGCATTTAGTCATCAGGCCTGCGTAATTAACTTTGGTTTCTGACAATTTATTGATCTTTTCTTGTTTTTATGACCTTGACCTGAAGACCTCAGTTATTTTGTGAAAGGCACTCACCTGGTAGGTTGTTTCATATTTTCCCATGATTAGACTGGGGTAGTACATTTTTGGAAGAAATATCATGTGCTATAATACCCTCCTCATTGCATCTATCAGGAAGAGGGGACATGGTACCATCCTTCATTATTGTTAGAGATGTTTACTTTGACTACTTAGTTCAGGTGACGTCTGCAGATCTTGACATTGTAGTTACTACTGGGACATTTCCATTCTCTACTGACTACAAGTGAGTCACCCTGTCTACTTAGTTCATAACTTAGAGGAGGCAGATGTAGCTCCCGTTGCTTGAAGGCAAAGTATCAAGGTATTTGTGGAAATGTGTTAAAACCACCACAAAAATTAACTGTAAATATTTTGAGGTAAAATCTTTGCAACTAAAAAAAAAAAAAAAAGAGGATAAGACCCACCTCACGTCCCCATCCATTTGGGGAGAACGGAAAGCTCGAAGGGTCTGTGAGTGCTGTGTGCAGGTTGGCCACTAGATTCCCAGCCCCAGCTTTGATGACTCACATTAACAGACAATTCAGAAGCAATGGTTTCAGACATGGCTAGATCCAGGGCTCCAATTTTGTGTCCAGGATATTTTCGCCTTTTATCTTAATTCTGCTTCCCACTGAATTGCTTCCATTCTCAGTCAGCCTCCCCCATGACGGTGGCCAGGCGGCTGCCTGCAGGATCATACTCTCACAGCCAGGCAAAACCATCCAAAAAAGCATTCCTCTTTCCTCTTTTTCACGATAGCCGAAAAGATAGAGTGCGGTGATTGACAAGGCCTTGGACACAAGACAAGCCCTGGAGCTACAATGATTCGGGTCTTAACCCTCCTCCCAGCATCACAAGGACTGAGAAAGAATGACCAGAGGTGCTGTGGGGGCGGGGGAGGTGGGGGGTGGGTGGGAAGGAGACCGGTGACTGGGTGATACAAACAGAGATGTCTTCCACTAAGCGGACTGACCCTCAGTTCCTCGGGATATCCGTGCTCAGGCCACAGCTCCAGCATGCCTCAGACAGGTGTGGCTCAGGTAGTGAGGGCAGAAGGCTTGTTGGCATCCCAGCCCAGGCTCACCTACCTCTTTGGTTCATGTGTTTTGATCATTTGTCTACACCGGTGCTTTTCAACCGAGGGCGATTCCCACCCCCACTCCGCTTAGGATATTTCATTATGACCGAAGACGTTTTTAGTTGCCATAAGTTGGGCGAGGGGGTTGTCCTACGGGCATCTAGTGGGTGGAGAAGTCAGGATGCTGCTAAACATCCTGCAATGCACAGGCCCGTCCCAAACCACGCAGAATCATCTGCCCCCCAAAATGCTCATAGTGCCGTGGTTAAGAAACCCTGGTCTAGGCAATCGGAAAAAGAGTATGTTTCTGCTGTTTTGCCAGAGGAAAAACTGCATACCTGACATTCACTGAATTACTTTTCCCCGCCTCATTATCTACCGAGTTAGGTGAATTGAGAAGTTACCCCACCGTATGTGTAAAAGGCTTAAAGATAAGGGGCTTAATTCTACCTTTTGGAAACAAGGAAAGAGACCTTCCTTTCCCTTTTCTTTCACAATTTCTTTCTCTGTTTTTCAAACGTATGTAAATCTTTTTTTTTCTTCTTTTTTTTTTTAATGGCTGCATCAGCCTCTTGCCAGTCTCACAGCTCAGAAATGTGTCCCCGAGGACCAAGAGCCATCTCTATGAAATGTACTCCTCAAGGAAGATGGTGCCCTGCCTCGCAGTTTCCTAGGAGAAGACAAACCTAACTTCAACTATCATCTGAGTTCACGTTGCAAAACCTGCCGAATGTCACCAGGGCATCCGCTCAGCTGTAACGGCGCAAGATTTCCCCGCTGTCTGCCATCTCTTTAGCAGATGGCCAGAGATGCATATCACATTCTGGTTTAATGCTTATTCAATAAAAAAATTATTTTCTTTCTCTTCTTTGTAGAGAGGTTTTCTGAGTTGAGAAGACATTTCACTTTTCATTACATTTCCACAACACATGCTAGTTTATTAGAATAGTTAAAAAGCAAAGTCTGTCAGAGATGTGGACACGCATTCCTCGTTTCCCAATAAGGCTATTTGACCCCAATTTATTCTTCTTTTCTTTTCATCTTCATTCAGTTCAAGATTAAGTTCTCTGTTGTATAAGTGTCTTAGAACTTGTCCTTAATCGAATTCTAATCAACATTAGTATTGTTTTCAAACAACTCGTATGTGATCTTAAAATCACCTTGGCTTCAAAAGGACATGTCAGTGGGGCGCCTGGGTGGTGCAGTCGGTTGGGCGTCCGACTTCAGCCAGGTCACGATCTCGTGGTCCGTGAGTTCGAGCCCCGCGTCAGGCTCTGGGCTGATGGCTCAGAGCCTGGAGCCTGTTTCCGATTCTGTGTCTCCCTTTCTCTCTGCCCCTCCCCCGTTCATGCTCTGTCTCTCTCTGTCCCAAAAATAAAATAAACGTTGAAAAAAAAATTAAAAAAAAAAAAAAAAAGACATGTCAGTATTTCATAGTCCTTCCCAAGGAATCATTCTATTCCTTTCTTGTTTAAATTTCTCCTTTCCTTTGTTGATAGGAGCTCTGCTTGATAAAAACAGCTCCCAGAGCTGAGCTCTAGTGAGGAGTAGTGACCAGCTGCAGTATTTCTGGCAGACAAAACAAAATGAGCTCTGGTTTCAGGTTTGGGAGGCGAATGCTGAACCCTTGTGTTAAAAAAACAAAATTCAACTGAGTACATTTTAAAGACCTTGTTGGCTTTATTTGATTCATGAATCAGAATCCCATCTAGCAGATAGAAAGGAGCTCCAAAGAGCTGTGCAAAATGAAAGAAAGACTTTTATAGGCAGAAGGGGGCAGGACAAGGTTTATAAAACTCTTAAGATTTGGAGGGCGACGGTGTGGGGATCTATTCATCTTGCTGCGGCCCAAGACAAGCCTCCTAGGTAAGTTCCCTTTGCTATTATTTAAATTGCCACCTACCAACCCAGGGCGGCCTGCCTCTTTCTTCGGTCTCTCCCTGCCCTCTGATTGCTGCGGCAGGTTTCAGATTGCACCAGGAAAGCTCCCGAGAGGGCTGTGAACCAGAAAAAGAAAAGATGAGACAAAGCTTTTGTGAAACAAGAGAAGTCATTTTAGGCCCGCAGCTATTCTCCCTGGTCTGTGCCCAGCTTGCCCAAGCACATGGCTGGCAGAACCTCCCAGGAGGTGCTGAATTACAAAGAAATGCAGAAACCTCAGCAGTAAAGGATTTCAAGGGAACAAAGGGAATGCAAAAACTAAGTCTCTACCAGGCTTGGAAATAGCCACACCTGATCAGAGACAATAAACCAGTGGTTAAACTCCAAGTGCAGATTCAAAGGTGAGCAAGGCCCTGCTTGCCTTACCTGAGATCTGGAGCCCAAGACCCCATCTAGTTTATACCTGCTCTTGGAGCAGGCCCGCAGCCACATCCTGTCGTCAGAGTTACCTACGCCTTATTGTAATGTTAAAATCTCCACCCAAGGAGAGCACAAGCCTCCCTAACACAACCTACAACGTACTTACAGTCGTGTTTCCTTAAGACGCATGCGCAACCTCGTGCCTACCTCGACATAAGATGACAAAACTCCCCTTTCCGAATATTTATCCTGACTCTAAATAAAAGAAACCCACTCGTCCCTGCTCTGGGAGTTACGGCTTTGGAACTTATTCCCTGTGATCTCGTTACCTGCTGCATGCACATAAACTTTCTTCCTTCATGTGACCCCTCTACCTGGAGTCTTCTCTACCTGAAACTCACCAAGGAGCAGACTCACTTTAATCTGGTTACAATTATGGGTACATTAAGTTAGGTATTAGGTCTTGGGTTGGTGATGTGGGCTTAGCACAAGTGACTCTGTGGTAGGGTCCCCTCCCTAAGGAATGTGAAGAAAAAAAAAAACACCTCAAGGCATATGCATACGTGACAACGTCCCTCGAGACCTCGGAACATGAGACCATTTAATCAGACCACGTGTTTGTGTGTTACCATATATGGGAGATGAAGAAATAGCAAATATATTAAAAAAAAAAAAAAAGTAGGCCATGTGGCGTTTGGGGCTCAGTTCTTCAGGTACACACCCAACTGAGCCCAGCCAGCATGAATAAAGTTGCTTCCTGGAAAGAAAAGTCTTGATGTCACGACTCTGTGAGAGAGAGAGAGACAACTCCATTTGGAGCAAACTCCATTTGCTACAACTCCATTTGGGGCCTGTTGTCTCTTTTTTTAACCTTTGCATCAACTACAAAATCTCAGAGGAAATGACTTTACCTCCTGCTGCCTATGTAACCAGCAAGCAAGGAATGCTAAATATGCAGCATATGTTTAAAAAGCCATGTCAAATCTGGATTGAAGGTCAAAACAAAACAAAACAAACAACGACAAAAACCCAGCAAGTAAGAGTGATCTAGGAAATGTTGCCTACCTTGTATTTCTAATTACTTTTGTTTTTTTATTTTTTGAGCAGGAGAGGGGCAGAGAGAGAGAGAGGGAAAGAGAGAATCCCAAGCAGGCTCCACGCTGTCAACGCAGAGCCCGACATGGGGTTGGATTCCATGAACTGCAAGATCATCACCTGAGCTGAAATGAAGAGTCAGACACTTAACCCACTGAGCCACCCAGGTGTCCCTGTTTTTGTTTTTTTTATACTATTTATTAAGAAGGAAAGAGGATTTTTATCATAAAACTAACATTCGCTGCTGAAAATTTAGAAAATACAGAAAAATTAACAAAAAAAAAAAAGGAAATTTTAAAATGTCCTCATCCAGAAATAACTCATGCTGACACTTTGGTTTGTATTCTTTCCTTCTTCCCTTGCAAACTTTAACTTCCCTTGTAAATTTTAACAATGTAATTAAACGTGCTGTCTATTCCTCCTGTGTAAGGGAGAGAGGGGTCACTGTGGACATCTGTGGTTTGGACATGGTTCAGCAGTTGCTAAAAGCTGATGAGTACAATAATGATCACACTGGTTTTGCTTTTTTGTTTTGTTTTGGCAGAATCATCCATCCTTGTTAAGATAATGTTCCAGGATGTTTGTATTTGTACGTAGTCGAGCCACACAGCAACAAATGAAAAAAATAGCTCTTTTCCAAAGCCTCTGTAGGAGAGGAAAGACGTTTTCCTCTAGTCTCTTAGGTTTAGTGCCCATGGCTTGTGAATTCAATGGGCAAAAGACACATTAACAGGAGAAAAAGGTTTTTCAGTGTATACGCAGGAGCCAGTCAAAGAAGCAGCTGGCTAGTTGAATGGTTCAAGTTAAAGGTTTGTATATTTAACAGCTTCTATGGGAAGAACAAATAGATTCCTTTAGCAAAGACAAATGGATTTCTAGGAGAACAAATGGGAGATAAGAAAAACTGTGATAATATGTGTTTATACGGATGCAGTGGTCTTTCTGTCTTCTTCGTGGCCTTGAAACACCCCTGGAGAGGGTAATTACGGTAAGTTTATTACTGGTCCTGCTCCTAGGAGTAGAAGCCACCCCAAAGAGAATTTATGGCAGGCTCCTTTCTTAGAAGTTTCTGCTTTTAGTCATGTAAGGGAAGCTCCAAGAAGGCTTTTTTCTACATCAGTTGAATCTCAACTATCTTCAGCTTAAAATCATCTTCATGCCAACCCTGGACGCACCAAGTGAGTCCCCACATCTTCAAAGAGGGAAACGAAACAAAAGGAGGGGTTGGAAGCTAACACTCTCTGAACCATAGGGCTGGGCCGGGTGCTTTATCCACAACGGTTCCACAGGTTAGGTTTGATTGATTCCATTTTACAGATAGCAAACTAGAGGCTCAGAAGAGCGAAGCAACAGACCCTATAATCTGAGCCAATTTGTATCAGAGAGCCTAGAATCATTCTACTTTTATTCAACAAGCATCTGGTGAGTGAATTCTATGTGGCAGGGTCTATGTGGTGGGTCTTTGGCTGAGCTCCCAGAAACAGAGCTGAGATGCGAATTCGCGTACAAGTGCTTTATGGGGGAAACAGCGTCTCAGGAGAAGCAGAATGGGGGAAGCAGAGCAGAATAGGGGAATCCGGTGAGGCAAGCGTGTGGTCTCCACGGAAGCCTAGCTCAGTCTCATCCCCTGGAGACGCTCTGGAGCACAAATTGCATCATGGAGTTAAGTGCCCTTCATCAGTCCGTCACTTTAGCCAAGGCAGCGACTGTGGATGCTACACAGTGAGGGGTGGGCACGCCTGCTGGCAGGGGGGATCTGGGCCCCCCAACACCAACCACCTACCTCAGGGAGCCTGCTGTGGCCCAGTGCTGCTTTTGCCTGGATGGGCAAATGCGTCTAATCTGGGGGAAATAAAATGGAAGAAACAGACAGGAAGGAGAAGCTCCTTCCTCCTGCAGTGTCCTTCCAGCACCTTCTATTGATAAAATCTAACCAAATGCTCGCTGCAAACAAGAAGCGCTTAAATAGTCTAGCCCACTATCACAGAGCAGACGATAAAGGGTAGATTTTGAGGCGAGTAACAATAAATTGATAACTGGCACAGCCACTAAGATCACAATTGGACAACAAACCTTCCTTTGCTTTTCTTCTTTTTCTCCATCCTTGTTGAGTGTTCATTATGCTCAACCAAAAAAATTAGCAAAAGAAGAGTCTGTGCTGCCTGGCTCTTTTGCTGGAGCCTACGATGTGGACCGGATGGGCCAACGTTCAGTCTTCCCACTGCCAGGAAGCTCTGAACCACCCATGGGACCAGTGTGGCATGATAAACAGTAGGAGAAAACCCATCTGGGCACAGCCCCAAAGGCCAACTGCTTTGGGGGTGCTGGGGAAAGGGGGAATCGAAGCCACACAGCCAGGTTCTGCCATACATTGTTCAAGCAGTTATGGCCGCTCAAACTTTACTAAGATGACGAACTTCTGGTTGTTGGATTGGGTCTCAAAGGTCATGCTGTTGGGCACATTCCCGGAGTCTTCCTTAAGGTCATCAAAGTAGCCAGTGTCTCTCTTTCGTCCTTATGAATTTTTGCGATGCAAACAGGGTTGTTATACATTTTCA
Organism: Lynx canadensis; assembly: GCF_007474595.2. Classification (NCBI taxonomy): domain Eukaryota; kingdom Metazoa; phylum Chordata; class Mammalia; order Carnivora; family Felidae; genus Lynx; species Lynx canadensis. The sequence continues at coordinate 137,684,422 of NC_044306.2, forward strand.
TGAAAATATTTTAAAATTATATTTATATTAAAATATAAATTGAAATTTTATTTAAAAATAATTTCCAAGAAATTAGCAGAAGAAAATACAATGACATTCTAATAATAATATCTTTTCTATTGTCATAAAGACAATGCCTTGTCATTATTATCCCCAGAAGATACAGAGGACAGTGGGTAAAGCATGGGTAAGGGCTTTTCCCTTCTGTTGTCTGTGATAATTGACTTCCAAAGTCAGTTTTGCATATGCGCTCAGCCTTAACTTAGACTTTAGAGCTGAGTGAACCTGTCAGGCAAAGAGCTCATCTATACTCAACCTCACACACACACACACACACACACACACACACACACACAATCCAAACTGCTTACTGGTATTACACACTTCCTACATTTTTTAAGATTCTATTTTTAAGTAATCTTTATACCCAATGTGGGGTTCAAGCCCACAAACCCAAGATCAAGAGTCGCACACTCCACCAACTGAGCCAACCAAGCACCCCACACACTTCCTATTTCTATATATTAGGGTAATATCTTTATATTACTTGTGTTGCTGGATTTTTTTTTTTTTTAGCTTTTAATTGTGCACTTACAAACATGAGAAAAGCTATTCATTTTTTTCTAGTGATCAACAAAAAATGTACTAAAAATTTTAAAATGCCTTCATCTTTATGGGGTGACTTTAGAAATTATTATTATGTTCTTACATTTTCTGGAATATTGCCATTTAGAGGATTAGTGATAATTAGTGGGAAACATAATACAGTATATCTAATGAAAATGTCATTGATGTTATTCTATTTAGTTATATTTACTTTTGTGAATGAAACAAATGCTTTAAAATATTTGTTGGGGCGCCTGGGTGGCTCAGTCGGTTAAGTGACCTTGGCCCAGGTCATGATCCCATGCTCCGTGGGTTCGAGCCCTACGTCAGGCTCTGTGCTGACAGCTCGGAGCCTGGAGCCTGCTTCGGATTCTGTGTCTCCCTCTCTCTCTGCCCCTCCCCTGTTTGCACTCTGTCTCTCTGTCTCCCAAAAATAAATAAATATTTTAAAAAAATTTTTAATAAAATAAAATATTTGTCAATTTGATGACACAGGTAAGTCTGGTGAGCAGATTGGAGAGAATAGCGTGGAGTTCTGAGCACTAGCGGCTTCTCAGCAACTGCATCCAATGGCCTGTTCTCAGTCCTCACTCTGTTGACTTCTTTGAAATGCCTAATTCCTATCTTTTTGAACTAGATAATGTCCCATTTCCTCCATCTCTCTGATCTCAGCCTCTCCACTCTTCTTGTTTTCAATCCCCAGGCAAAGGAATTCAAATCTCCCTAGTCCCTGCCAAAGTGACTCATGCACATAATGGAGCTGCTGGCTTCCACCATAATTGATGGTCACCAAATTTATTTTATTTCTGTTTTAAGTTTATTTGTTTTCTTTGAGAGAGAGCGAGGTGAGGAGAGGCAGAGAGAGAGAGAGAGAGAGAGAGAGAATCCCAAGCAGGCTCCACACTGCCAGCACAGAGCCTGATGCGGGGCTCAATGTGGGAGTCAAACTCATAAACCGTGGGATCATGACCTCAGCCGAAATCTAGAGTCAGACGCTTCACTGACTGAGCGCCCCCCAGGCGTCCCGATGGCCACCAAATTTAAATGGGGTTCAGTCCTGCCCGGGAATCATATTATATTTCTCTGACCAACTAGTCCCCTCTTTTACTTGCCAGAATGGCTATTTCGAACCTCCACCCCCATCAGATCTCTGAAGGATGTAAAGACCCATTGCCCTTTGGGATGGAGAGAAAAATTTATTTTGCCTGCCTCTGATGCAAATGGCAAATGATTTCACAAGCCTCAACCACTGAGAGTGTAGCAAAATGGAGTCTGGACCCCAGGGGACAATAGAGGAGAACAGAGCAAGGAGGGAAGTAGATTTGCAGTGACCCTCCTCAGCTGTCCCCTCACAGGCTGAGGGGTGCCCCAACTGAAAACATGGAAGAAAACTCTCCCTTTCCTGGTGCGAGTCTAAACCTATATGTAGGTCTTGGATGCCAAGCAATAGAGTTACATACGAATAACTTTATGACATTATAAAGAAGACATCATCACCTACAAATGAAAAAAGGAAGGCATGTTCAAAAGGTGATGTTGGAATAATTAGTTAAAATTCTAGAGAAATAAAAACCATCACTTGAATAATACCAAAACAAGCTCGAGAGACTTTAGTTATATAAATAAATAGAATAAAAAATCAAGAAACTATAATTGAAGACTTGAAGGAAAGACGGGCATGTTTGTCTACATAAAACATTTTAACTCCTGTATGTAAAAATAAAATTAGATTTGGAAAAAATGCATTTGGTATGAAAAATGCTGAGAGTACAATAGTTTAATTGGCAAAGGACACTGGTTTTTTGTTGTTGTTGTTGTTGTTGTTCTTATTTGTTTTTTAAAGATTTTATTTTTAAGTAATCTGTACACCCAACGTGGGGCTCGAACTCACAACCCTGAGATCAAGAATCGCATGCTTCTCCAACTGAACCAGCCAGGTGCCCCGGCAAAGGACGTTGTTATGGGGTGCATGTTATGGGCTGTTGTGCCCCCTAAATTCATATGCTAAAGCCCTAACTCCCAGTACCTCAGAATATGACTATATTTGGAGAGAGGGAATTTCAAGAGGTAATTAAGTTAAAATGGGGTCATTAGGGTGAGCCCTAATCCAATATGGCTGGTTCTAGAAGAGGAGATTAGGACAGAGAAACGCAGAGGGAAGGCTGCCTGAAGACACAACTGTCTATAAGCCACAACTGTCTATGAGCCACAAAGAGAGGCCTCAATAGAAACCAATACGGTCAACACCTTGATCTCAGACTCCCAGCCTCTAGAACAGTGAGAAAACAAATTTCTGTTTTTAAGCCATTCTGTCTGTGGTAATACTTTATGGCAGCCCTAGAAAACCCATGCCGACATTATATTTTCATAGAAGATAATATAATTAATGCACAAAAGTACTCAACGCTAGACGGAAATCGTCACAAAAAAGACAACTTTTGAGTTTGATTCTGAGAAATGAAGGGGAGTCGTTGACATCCAATGAGTTCGTGATCATTTTTCAGAGTTGGCTTGCTTGTTCTTAAAGAAAAACACTTCGTATTTTGCCAAGAATGAGTAAATTTGAAACACTAAATTTTAGTTCGTAACTTTGTATGAATGAAATAAACACAGCAAACTACATGAAGCCTTGTTCAAACAGGAGTTGTGTCAGATAACAATCTAGAAGCTGCTGGTATCACTTTGATAGGGTTTTGTGGGGAGCTAATCTTTGGGTAACAGATGACAGATTCAACGCATTGAATCTACTTGTGCTGAATCACTGTTGCTGTGGCATTTTTGCCCTGGGTCTGCAGCTGCCTTGTGGGGATAGATGTGGTGAAGAACCCTGTTGCTGCCTTCCCGACTCCCTCGAAAGCTGCAGGGGTGGGAAAAACAAAAGTCATTCTCTGCTTCCCAGACTTCCTTGCAGCTAGGATCCAGACATGAAATCAATTGCACCAATGGGATGCATGCACACCTCTACTGTTACTTACTACCTGTGTGACCCGAATATGTTTACTCACTCTTTACCTCAGGTTCCTTGTCTGTAAAATGTGGATAATGAAAGCATTTACCTCATAGCGTTGTTAAGAGGACTGAGTTCAATCCTACAAATTGCTTAGCCTGGTGCATAGTTATCAGTAAGTGTTAGCTTTATTAGAATCGTTATTCTGAAGGTGGAAGTGAGGTACAGGCCATCTTCCTGCTCTCTAGCTTCTTCCTTTGGCAAGTACTGTCCTGGGGTTTTCCGTAGCGGCATTTTTATGTCCATCATTGGCTTCATGGGTGTCCAGAGGCACTTAGTCCTGGACCAAGGCTAGAAAAGTGTGTCCATGAAATCAACAAGTCCCGCTTCAGCCTCTGATTCCCCGGTGAGCCAGTTCTGCAAGATGTCCTTGAGAATCATCCCAGAGGTCCAGCCAAGAGCCCTTTCTTACGGCCCCAGCAGCAATTCTGTAAGTGCTTACTTGCCGTTTTAAAAATCCCTTTCTGCAAAATATACATGGAGTCATTTGTTTCCTACAACCGAACCCTGTGAGCCCCTTTCTCAATTTCCCTTTGCCCCAGTTAGAGTTGTGAAAATAAACAGGGAAACTGGCTTAGGAAAAGGATTCACAGAGCTGTGTTAGTATTGGCAAAGCCCAGCTTTTTAAGCAGGTTTTTAATTCAGTGCTTTTCTGCTAGATCAGACTCCAAGGAAGGTGGCTTGTTTAGACCAGCTAGCTGACATTGGTGACCACACCCCATTTCCATAGAGCCCCAACAGCAGAGAAAGGGGAGAAAGGGAACTTACAAGCATTGGTGTTCTTTCTTCATGTGTTGGGTGCTCCTATAGAGGCAAGAACCAGTCTTATTCATCTTGTATCCCCAATATCAGCACAATCTCTTATCTGCTTATTAAGCATCTGCTAAAAGATCTGAACTTTGCTGTTGAACAGGGTATATTACAGAATTCACAAATCTCCACTGAAAAGGAAAAGCTTCTGAGGAAACCAAGGGAAAATGACAATGTGCTTATATTTATGCAATGTTCACGCTAGTATTTTAGGTTGAACTTACTGTGCAGTTTATTTACTTTAAGATAGGAAGGGAAATCCTAACAACAGTTGAACCTAATAAAACCATTTAGATCATGATCTTTCTTTCATTTCAAATTGCACTGCTCATAAACAGACTCTTAACTATAGAGAACAAACTGATGGTTACCAGAGGGGAGGGTGTGGGGGATGGGTGAAATAGGTGATGGGGATTAAGGAGGGCACTTGTGGTGAGCACTGGGTGTTGTATGGAAATGTTGAATCACTGTATTGTACACCTGAAACTAATGTAACACTGCATGTTAACTGTACTGGAATTAAAATTAAAAATGTAATAAAAACAAAACAAAGCAAACAAACAAAAAGCCTACAGAACACCAGAAAGAGATTGCATTAGTCTTCTCCTATATAAGTTAATTTTTTTAAAAAAAGATTCAGATTCTGGAGCACCTGGGTGGCTCCGTGGGTTAAAGCATCCGACTCCTGATTTCAGCTCAGATCATGATCCTAGGGTTGTGGGATAGAGCCCTATGTTGGGCTCGGCGATGAGCGTAGAGCTTGCTTGGGACTCTCTCTCTCTCTCTCTCTCTCTCTCTCCCTCTCCCTCTCCCTCTCCCTCTCCCTCTCCCTCTCTTTCTGCCCTTCCCCCACTTGCATGCATGTGTGCACTCTCTCTTTCTCTGTCTCAAAATAAATACACTTTAAAAAATGATTCAGATTTTGTACCTACTATGTAGTAAGTGGCCTTTATTTCTGTGTCAAGATTATTTGGGTTATAAGTAAAAGAAACCCAAACAAAGTAACCTAGGATGAACAGGAGAATTTATTATAAAATGCAGGGTCATTTCATAGATTCCAAGGACAAGATGTGCACTCAGGTTCACAAGGGATTGTGAACCATGAAACCATCAGCAATGAGCTGCTCTCTTTCCCTTGCTGCCTTGACCTTATCTACCTTTACTTTGCTCCACACATCTGCTTCTCTCTCTCTCTCTCTCCCCACTCTCTGTAAATGGGCTCCTTGGGCTCTATGGATGGGGTACAGGCTGGCTGTCCTCCAGTTGCAGCTTCCAAACTCGGTTCATGGGGTCTTCCACGTGCATACCAAAGAACATTCTCCTGTGTCTCTAAACTTCCCAAGAAGGAATGACCAAGTTGAGATTGCATTCTCATCCTTGGTTAATCAACTGTGGCAAGAAACAGTGGCCATAACGTGGTGCAAATTTTCTGCACAGAATCAACTCTGTGGACAGGTGGGAGGAGGAGTTCTCAGAGGCATGAAGAGTATGTGCACATGACAATATCCCAGGGAACAAAAACTTGGTAACTTTAATGTGAAATTAATATATCTTAACGTGCCTGCATATTGGAATATCATGACCAGCACATTTAAAAAATGATACTTTTTGCATATGAATATGTATGTATTATACATATACATTTACCTCATATAGCAACTTAAACTAACCCACATTGGCTCAGGGGCTTTAGTATTTCCCTTATCCAAGCAACATGATATGGCTACTCTGAGAATAGTTCTCGAAGTAACTAGAAAGTTAACTAATGTGATAAATAAAAATAGAATTCTAGATGTTGCTGGGTGGCTAACTCATGCTCAGGATGCAAATTAGGCAATTCGAAGGGGGCATCTATTTATTCAGGCCACTAGGGCATCATTTAAGGAATCATTATTCTGTTAAATGAGGGTAAATAGGGCCCTAGTGACTCAAAAATTTGAGGTTGCTTCAAAAAGCTCTAATTTGCACCCAGGGAGTAAAAAGAAGAATTTGGGTGGAATAAATAGCCAGATAAATAATACAAAAGCAGAAAGTCTGGGCCAAGAAGGAAGCCATATTTGAGAGACCAGGTACTGATGGAAAGATTTAAATATATTTTGTAGGAACGTGACCATAGCAAATTGACACAGGGCTTTGACATTGGGGTGTGAGTATCTAGGGCATATGCCATATGACTTCATAGATACATGTGTTTGAGCTTGGGACTATGGTTCAAGAATGGCACATATGAGGCCTGGGTAAGAGGAGGAGCAGGCTCCTATTTGCATTTGGTTCCTGGTATCCCTGCTTTACTCAGCCTGTCCTCACCACTTATAGCAAGTTTCCTTCATTGTCACAATGCGCACGGTCAGCGCCGTTTTTTAAATGTCCTCATGGGTGGTTTTTGTGCACAGAGAGTTATTCTCATTTTAAAAGTTAGTATCCAAGTTATTCAAAATCGATTTCTTAAGCTTTTAAGAGGTCACAGTTTTAAAAAATGTATAATTCTCTTGATAAATCTAGACAATTTTAACCCTCACCTTAAAGAAGGACTTTTAAAGTGAGTAGATCCCCTTAAGTATCTCCAACTATATTTATACATTTGATGTAGTTGATTTTTCTGTCAAGTACTACTGAAACCAACAAATCTTATGTTCTTAGGCAAGTTAAAATCTAATAGATTAACCGTATAACATCTGAAATTAAAATCATGAGTTAAATCAGTTGCTGGATGATACATTTAACTGGGAATTACAAAGCTGAAAGTATTACTCCAACAGGCCAAAATCGCTTAAACCCTTAAGTGACAAATATGTACAGTTTTCTCACTCCAGAATATTCATGTATAGGTGTGATTTTCCTAAACATTCCTGTACGTGATGCTTTCTGATACTGATGCTTCCCCACCAAGGAAAAGATTCCATTGTCCCACCCTTTAGGAAATTACCTACTTAGATGCTTGAAAGGTTGCAGAACAACCAGAAGATTCAGCCTGGACAGTGAGCCTGAACTACAGACCTCCAGGCCAGTATGTGTGTGTGTGTGTATATGTGTATATATGTATACATATACATACATATATATATATATTTTTGACAACCCAGACTTAGGGTGAGTTCCCTTTTATAATTACCATAGTTTTCTCTGCCATTATTTAAGAAAGAGGTGGTCAATAACAAGAATGACATTCATTTTTGAGAGTGGCACAGGGTCTAAGGCCTACAATACTTTTGCGTGGCCGCAAATATACTTTAATTGGAATTTCTTTTAAAATAAGAAGAAAAATATTTATGTAATAATAGTGAATATGTAATACCAAATCAAGCTTGGATTGTAGTCATCTTTATACCAATACAATAGTAGAATACAATTTCTAATGTTTTTTCTCACAAAGGCAAAAGTGCCCCAGATTCTCTGAAAGTTCTAATGTAACTCAAGTCACAGTCCACATCCTTGGGTGTGAGTTCTATCAGGCCCTAATTCTTAACATTAATTTACATAACTCTGACATGCCACCTAGGCGGGCCCATCTTGCCAATACATTTTGCATTTCTTTGGCTCTTCAGACATTTAAAAATGTGAATTCATAGCACCATGTATTCTTTTTTTAATTTTTACTATCTGGAAGGGCATACAACCCAACATATGTTAAAATGCTATGCAATTAACTAAAGTTTGGACAGTCATTTCACAAAGGAAGCTATTCAAATAGCAAACAAGCACATAAAAACATTAGTCATCACAGAAATGAAAATTAAAACCACAATGAGATAGGACTATACTTCTGTCCTGTCCAGGCATATAAAGGCTACAGTGTTTAAAACTGACAATGCTCAGTGTTGGTGGGGACATAGAATGAACCAGAATCCTGATACATTGTTTGTGGGAGTGTGAAATGGTACAATCTCTGGGAAGAACTTTTGGCGGTTTCACTCAAGACTCTATGACCCAATTTCACTCCCAACTATTTTCCCTAGAGAAATGAAAATATATGTCCACAACAAGACTGGGAAAGGATGTTCTTAGCAGCTTTATTCATAATAGCCCCAAATGGGCAACAACCTCAAATGCCCATCCATTGGAAAATGGATAAACAATCTGGGATATATTCATATAAAGGAGGTTGCTTAGAAAAAAAAAAAAGAGAGAGAGAGAGAGAGACTGAACTCTGATACATGCGACAGCCTAATTTCAAACATAGTATTCTGAGCGAGAGGATCATTACACAGGACTATGTAATATGTGCTTATAGAGCAGGCCAAACTAATATAAGATGAATAAAAGCAGAAGAGTGATTACCTCCGGGGATGGGAGCAGGGGTTTGTCCAAAAAGGCTTTGAAGAAATTTCTGAAGTGATAGAGGTTGGGGTTCACAGATTTGTCAAAACTCATCCAATGTTACACTTAGGGTTTGTGCATTTATGGAAAAAAAAATTCAGTTGAGTCCATTTTAAAGATCTTAATGGCTGTATTCAATGACTCATGAATTGGGTAACATCCAATCTAGCAGATAGAAAGGATCCCGAGGTGCAGTACAAAATGAAAGACTTTTTTTTTTAACGTTTATTTATTTTTGAGAGACAGAGAGAGACAGAGAATGAGCAGGGGAGGGGCAGAGAGAGAGAGAGAAACACAGAAGCTGAAGCAAGTGCCAGGCTCTGAGCTCAGCACATAGCCGGATGTGGGGCTCGAACCCACAAACCGTGAGATCTTGACCTGAGCCGAAGCTGGACACTTAACCAACTGAGCCACCCAGGCAACCCTAAAGACCTTTTTTTGTTTTTTTAAGTTTATTTATTTATTTTGAGAAAGAGAGAAAGTGCAAGCAGGGGAGGGGCAGAGAGAGAGAGGGAGTGAGAGAATCCCAAGCAGACTTCATTGTTCAGCATGGAGCCCAGGCAGGGCTCAAACCCAGAACTGCAAGATCATGACCCGAGCCAAAATCAAGAGTTGGATGCTTAACCAACTGAACCATCCAGGCGTCCCCAAAATGAAAGACTTTTATAGGCAGAAAGAGTGGGAACAAGGAACTTACACCAGGTTAAAAAAAAAAAAAAAAAGTGCATTAGTTATTGCAAGGTCACTCTTCTTTTTTTTTTTTTTTTTTTAACGTTTATTTATTTTTGAGACAGAGAAAGAGCATGAATGGGGGAGGGTAAGACAGAGGGAGACACAGAATCTGAAACAGGCTCCAGGCTCTGAACTGTCAGCACAGAGCCCGACGTGGGGCTCAAACTCACAGACTGTGAGATCATGACCTGAGCCGAAGTCAGATGGATGCTTAACCGACTGAGCCACCCAGGCGCCCCAAGGTCATTCTTCTTTAGGGGATACTAGAGGTCTCTCAGGCAGATTACCTAACTAGTGCCAATCATGTGATTCCTGATTAATTGGTTTAAGATTCCGTCTCTGGGAAAGCTGAAACTGCAATTAAGTCTGAATTTGGTGATATGGGATTTAGTATAAGTGACTCCATTTGAGGTCTATTGTCTTGTTTTTAACATGCTGTTTGTAAATTCTACCTAAAAAGAAAAAGAACCATAAACAAATACTGAACTCTAGGTAATGATTATAATGCATGTTGGATTCTGCAATTTACATTGTAATATCAAAAAAAAAAAAGAACAAGATTATGGCCAAACAACTTAAATAGATATTTCTCCGAAGAAAATATACAAATGGCCAATAAGAACATGAAAAGATGTTCAGCATCATTTGTCATTAGGGAAATACAAATCAAAACCACGAGAAAATATCACTTCACTTCCATAAGACTATAATCAAAAAGACAGAAAATAACAAGTGTTTGAAAGGATGTGGAAACATTGGAACCCTCATTTACTGCTAATACGAATGTAATATATTATAGTCACTGTGGAAAACCGTTTGGCAATTCTTCAACATGTTAAACATAGAGTTACTGTATGACTCATCTATTCTACTCCCAAGGTATATACACAGTGGAATTGAAAACATATAAGTACCCAAAAATTTGCATAAGTGTTCATAGGAACATCATACATAATGGCCAAAAAGTTGAAACAATGCAAATGTCTGTCAACTGATAAAAGGACAAATACCTGTGGTATATCCATACAATGGAATATTATTCAGTCGTGAAAAGGAATAAAGTACTGATTCATGCTACAACACCGATGAACCTTGAAAACACTGTGCTAACTGAAAAAAGCCAGACACAAAGGGTCACATATTGTATGATTTCTTTTGTGTGAAATCTCCAAAATGGGTAAATCCAGAGAGACAGAAAGCAGATGGAGATTTAGAGCAACTGCTTAATGGGGTAATGAGAATATTCTGCAATTAGTGGTGATGGCCACACAATTATGTGAATATACAAAAAACCTCTGAATTGTGCATTTTAGAAGGGTGAATTTATGATATGAGAATTGTATCTCAATTGAAAAATAAGATGGACTGTTGGAAGGATGGTTAGGCAGATAGACATGATAGAACAAAAAGCAAAATGTTAATTGCAGAACTGAGGTGGTGGTTACATGTATGTTTACTATATAAGTCTTTCAAGTTTTCTATGTATCTGCAAATTTTCAATAAAATGATAGAAAAAAATATGAGTAGTTAACAACTTAAAACATTTTTTTCTTATTATTTTAGAGAGAGAGAGAGAGAGCACAAGTTGGGGAGAGGGGCAGAGGGAGATAGAGATAGAGAAAGGGAGAGAGGGAGAATCTTAAGCAGCCTTTATGCTCAGCAAGGAGCCCATTTCAGGGCTCAATCCCACAACCCTGGAATCATGACCTGAGCCAAAATCAAGAGTTGGGTGCTCAACCAACTGAGCCCTCTAGGCACTCCTTAAATTTTTATTTTTATTTTTTTAAGCAGTTAACAACTTTTTTTTTTTTTTAAGAGAGAGAGAGAGCACACATGGGGGAGAAGGGCAGGGGGAAAGAGAGAGAGAATCTTAAGTAGGCTTCATGCTCAGTAAGGAGCCCAATTCAGGGCTCTAATCCAGGACCCTGGGATCATAATCTGAGCCAAGATCAAGAGTCAAATGCCCAACTGACTGAGCCACGCAGGTGACCCAGTAGTTAACTTTTAAGATTATTCGACCAACATGTAACAAAGACCTTTAAAAAAAAAAAAAGCAAAATGTAAAGAGATGATAGGTGACAGATAGATAGATGATAGAGGCCACAAACCTTTGATCCAGCAAATCTGCTTCAGCAACTGAATCTAAGGAAATAATCATAATGTAGCTGAAAAACAAGTGTGTGGAAAGAAGTTTCCCAAAGTGTTGTTTATCATAACAAAATGTTCGGAAACCAGCTAAATAAACACTGTGGCAGAAATGAGTCTCAGAGCACAAACTGAGGTGTGCACTAAATATAAAACTTCAGAACATTTTCTGTAACAACTTTTATTTTGAACCCATTGCATAGGAGGTGGGTAAATGCAATCCTTGTCAATTAAGACTTTTCCCTCTTCTGTAGGGTAATATCTGAGTGCTGGGTGCTTGTAGGCAATGCCAAGGTGCGGTGCATGTAGGGAGCAGACAGGGGATGGGCAAGACGTGTCCTCCAGGCATCCACCCACCCTGATGTCAGCTGGAACATCTATTGAGCCATCGCTGCCTGGTCATCCGCAAGCTCTTTCTGCCAATTGCAGCTTCATCATTATTTTGAAATGCTTCCTGTGAAAAAGTTCTTTGTATCTAAAAGTCCACTCTCTTTATCGGATTTTGAAATGCTTCCTGTGAAAAAGATCTTTGTATCTAAAAGTCCACTCTCTTTATCGGAAAATTCCAACATTATCTTTGCCATGAAAGAGAAAGAATTGCTGTGAGATTCTTTAAATATAATTACAACTGTTTTTAAAATGAAAATTGCGGGGCGCCTGGGTGGCTCAGTCGGTTAAGCGTCCGACTTCGGCTCAGGTCATGATCTCGCAGTTCGTGAGGTCGAGGCCCGGCCGGGCTCTGTGCTGACAGCTCAGAGCCTGGAGCCTGGAGCCTGCTTCAGATTCTGTGTCTCCCTCTCTCTCTACCCCTTCCCTGCTCATTCTGTCTCTCTCTGTCTCAAAAATAAACATTAAAATTTTTTTTTAAAAAATGAAAATTGCTTCTTATCTACTTATGTGAGCAAAAATTTTTATCAAGAATTTGGAGGTAGAGGGATGGGCAAAACAGGTGAAGGGGAGTGGAGGTACGGGCTTTCAATTATGGAATGAATAAATCACGGGGATAAAAGGTTCAGCCTGGGGAACATAGTCAGTGGTGCTCTAATAGCGTTGTATGGTGACAGGTGGTAGTCACAGTTGCGGTGAGCACAACATAACATATAGACTTGTCGGATCACTGCATTGTGCACCTGAAACTAATGTAACATTGTGTGTCAACTATATTTCAATAAAAATAGAATTTGAATTGGGACGCCTGGGTGGTTCAGTCCGTTAAGTGACCGACTTCAGCTCAGGTCATGATCTCACGCTTCATGAGTACAAGTCCCACATTGGGCTCTGTGCTCACAGCTCAGAGCCTGGAACCTGCTTCGGATTCTGTGTCTCTCTCTTTGTCCCTCCCCAGCTCACACTCTGTCTCTCTCTCTCTCTCTCAAAAATAAATAAACATTAAAAAAAATTTTTTTTAATAATTTGAAGAGATTATCATTTAAAATTTTTGATCAAGATGGGGAGAAGCCATTTGAAACACAACCGTGCATATTCAAAAGTTTTGTCCATGAAATCAAACTCCAATCTTTTGTTAAAAAAAATGGAAGAGACAGTATTTGCAAGTTGTATATAAATCAGATATTTAGCAAACATATGCTCTGTACTTATTTTTCTTACCGTAATTATATAACATCCAAAATAGAATGCATTTTTCACCAAGTGTATATATAGATTTCCTCCAGGGCATTCACTTTCCCCAGAATGCCCTGCAAATGCTGTAATTGTCTATGTATGTCAAGATGCGTACAAGGTCGGAATCCTGCACTATAGTGAAATGTCACCTCTGATGCCCCTCCTACAATCTCCTACAATCTGCCTACAATCTCCTTCGTGGGTTTAGGTTTAGGCTTTTGGAAATGAAAGCTTTCTTTCCTTTCTCCTGCCTTTTCACCCCCAACCCCCAGCCCCCACAATGAGCCTGGCTGGCTACTTGTTCAAAAGAGAAGGCTAGAAGGAAAAAAAGGACATGGAAAGGTTGGTAAAAGGATGCAAATTTTCAGCTATAAGATGAATAAGGTCTGAGGATCTGATGTGAAACATGGTGACTATAGTCAATAATGCTATATTGTATAAATGAAATTTGCTTAGAAAGTAGACCTTAAATGCCCCCCCCACACACAAAGGTAAATATGTACAGTGATGGATGTGTTAATTAACTAGATGGGGGGATTTTTTTCACAATGTGTACATATGTCAAAAAACCACATAGTACACCATAAATATCTTACAGTTTTATTTGTCACTATACTTTAATAAAGCTGAAATTTAAAAAAAAAAATTAAGGACATAGAGTAGTATCTAAAAGACAATGGTTCAGGGGCGCCTGGGTGGCGCAGTCGGTTAAGTGTCCGACTTCAGCTCAGGTCACGATCTTGCAGTCCGTGAGTTCGAGCCCGGCGGGGGGCTCTGGGCTGATGGCTCAGAGCCTGGAGCCTGCTTCTGATTCTGTGTCTCCCTCTCTCTCTGCCCCTCCCCCGTTCATGCTCTGTCTCTCTCTGTCTCAAAAATAAATAAACGTTAAAAAAAAAATTTAAAAAAAAAACCCAAAAAACAATGGTTCTTAAAATGTGATCCACAGTTCATGAAAGGTCCCAGACATTCTTGCAAGGTCAAAACTCTTTCCATAATAATATCAAGATGTTATTTGATCTTTTCATTTTCATTCTCTCATAAGAGTACAGTGCAATTTTCTAGAAGCTGCATATGTAATGTCATAACTGACTACAGATGTTGATATGAGAATCTAGCTGTCTTCTACTAAGCTAGGTAAGAGATTTGTAGAAATGTAAAACAATGCCACCCTTCACACTAATGTTCTTGTTTTAGAAAAGATAGCTATTTATCCTAAAAATGTTAGTTATATTAATATGAAATGTATTTATTATAGTTATTTTTAAATTAATTAATTAATAAGTCTTTTTACTTGACCAGTTTTAATATATAGTACATTAAATATCACAGATATAACCTACAAAAAATTCTTTGAGATCTCAATAATTAAAAAAAAATTTTTTTTAATGTTTTTATTTATTTTTCAGACAGAGAGAGACAGAGCATGAACGGGGGAGGGGCAGAGAGAGAGGGAGACACAGAATCAGAAGCAGGCTCCAGGCTCTGAGCCATCAGCCCAGAGCCCAACACGGGGCTCAGACTCACGGACCGCGAGATCATGACCTGAGCTGAAGTCGGACGCTTAACGAACTGAGCCACCCAGGCGCCCCGGGATCTCAATAATTTTTAATAGCATAAAGGAGTCCTGAGAACAAAAATTTTGGAAACAACTGCCAAAGTTTTATTCTGCCATAGATCTAATTTGGTGGAAAACTCTGCAACCATTGAAATAGAGCATGAAAACCTATTTACAGAATGAAAAGGTATCTTCTTTATTGTTAAGTGGGTATGATCCCATATTTCATTAAAATAGTGTTTGTGTGTGTATATGTATGTGTGTGTGTATCCACAGGAAAAACGTATGGAAGGATACATACCCATTAATGCTAATTATTTCTAGGCTGCAAGATTAGGGAGATACTTGTTTTCTTCTTTATTCCTTTTCTAAAAGTACTAGCTAAATTTTTTTTATTGTGGTAAAAAAAATCACATAAAATTCACCATTTCAACCGTCTTCAAGTGTACAGTCCAGTAGTGATATGGATATCCATGTTGCTGTGAACCAGATTTCCAGAACTTTTTCATCTTGCAAGTCTGAATCTCTGTACCCATTAAACAACTCCCAATTCTCCACTTACCCCAGCCCCTGGCAACCGCCATTTTACTTCCTGTCTCAATGAATTCGACTAACGTAGGAACCTCATATGAGTGGAATCATACAACTTATTTCACTTATCTTGCAAGGCTCATCTATGTTGTAACACATGACAAGATTTCCTTCCTTTTTAAGACTCAGTAATGTTCCATTGTAAGTATATACGACATTTGTTTATATCATATTCACCCATCGGTGGACATTTGAGTTGCTTCTAGGTATACTAATTTTTAAGAAAGAACACAGATTCACTTCATAAACAGAAACAAAACAAAGCCATTTTGGGAAAAGACAACACACACTTCCTCCTAACGCACAGGTAACCGAGATGCCTACATACATCTCGCAAGCATTACATACCTATTGCCCTGCTGCAATAATTGTTTGCCCACAGTCAGTCTTCTTTCACCCAAACCCGTACCCACTTCCCTTCTCCTGCTGAGCTAATGTTGAAGCAAATCCCAAACACCACATCAGTGTACCCACAACCACTTCAGCCTAGATCTCTAAAAGATAAGGAATCTTGAAAAATAGCCACAATGCCATTATCCCACCTTAAGAAAATTAACAATAACTTGTTTGATGTCATTAACTATCCAGTCCATGTTTCCCCAATTGCCTCATAAATTTTTAAATAAAGTTTATTTGTCTAAGTTGAAATTATAATAAGGTTATTTCTAGCATTAAAAAAAATTTTTTAGATGTTTATTCATTTTTGAAAGAAAGAGAGAGACAGTGTGAGCAGGGAAGGAGCAGAGAGAAAGGGACACACAGAATCCAAAGCAGGCTCCGGGCTCTGAGCTGTCAGCACATAGCCCGATGTGGGGCTTGAACTCACAAGCCATGAGATCATGACCTGAGCCAAAGTCAGAGGCTTAACCAACTGAGCCACCCAGGTGCCCCTCTAGCATTTTTGAGTAAGTACTTTATTTTTTTTTTCAACGTTTATTTTTTATTTTTGGGACAGAGAGAGACAGAGCATGAACGGGGGAGGGGCAGAGAGAGAGGGAGACACAGAATCGGAAACAGGCTCCAGGCTCCGAGCCATCAGCCCAGAGCCCGATGCGGGGCTCGAACTCACGGACCGCGAGATCGTGACCTGGCTGAAGTCGGGAGTAAGTACTTTAATATGAGTTTTTCCTTCAGAAGTAAATGCACATTTGGTCAGCTTACATCTGAAGAACATCAGATCAAGGATAGAGATTTGTCTCCATCAGCACACCTAATGATTTCCCACCTGTTTCAAAGAAGCAAGTGAATGAGACCATGTTTCTCATGCATAGTATTTTCCATTTTCTTTTCATTTTATTAACTAAGGACAAAGCCTTATGCAATATTCAAGTAATTGCAGAATCATGCCAGAACCAACTGTTCAATAAAAGTTGTAGAAGCAATTGTCTGCCCAACTCATTGACCAATCAACATGCACTTCTGCTGGATGTAAACAGTAGCTCTTATAAGGCTTCAGTCACTCCCGCTAAATTGCTTCCACTGCAAGGACTATTTCCTATAGGCCTCATCTTCCTGATTAACTGGAGCCAACAAAGCAGGAAATACTTTCAGCTCTCTTCATAGCACTCCTTTCTTTTTGTTTTTTTAAGTTTTTAACATTTTAATTCTAGTATAGTTAACATACAGTATTATATTAGTTTCAGGTGTACAATATAGTGATTCAACAATTCTGTACATCATTACTCAGGGCTCATCATGATAAGTGTACTCTTAATCCCCATCATCTATTTCACCCATCTGCCCACCCACCTTCCCCTCCGGTAACCATCAGTTTATTCTCAATAGTTAAGAGTCTGTTTCTTGGTTTGTGTCTCTCTTGCTCTTTTTCATTGTTGTTGCTGTTGTTTGTTTGTTTTGTTTCTTAAACTTCACATAAGAATCTGTTTCTTAAATTTCACATATGAATGAAATCATATGGTATTTGTCTTTCTGTGACTGACTTATTTTGCTTAGCATTATACTAACTCCATTCGTGTTGTTGCAAATGACAAGATTTCATTCTTTTTTATGGCTGAATAATATTCCATTGTATATATGTACCACATCTTCTTTATCCATTCAGTTATCAATGGACACTTGGGCTACTTTTATAATTTGGTTATTTTAAGTGATGTTGCAATAAACATAAGGGTGCATATATCCTTTTGCACTAGTGTTTGTGTAGTCTTTGGGTAAATACCCAGTAGCATAGCAGTTATTTCTTGAGGGAGCCCAAAACTACCTAGCTGCCTGGTCAAAAGTGAAGAACAGAATAGAGAGTCTTGCCTACATATATTAGGATAGGACATCTCCTCCCTATGTCCCTACCCCAACCACTTCTCTATTTCCAATGCATTTCCTGGAACTCTCCCTTCTCTGCCCCATGTTTATATTGTTTACACCATTTACCAAGCCTGGGAGTAACAACAAATAACATCCCACTTAATTCACATTATTGTGCCTTTTTGGCATGAGTCTAATTAATAGGGTCTCCAGGGCCTTCATCATCCCAGAGACAGGTGACCAGAATTGGGCAGTCAGCTCTTCTCTGGGGACTTTTGAATAATCTTTCAGCCTACACCATAATAACCCACCTGGCTATTGTGTGTGTGTGTGACCCCTGGAACTTAGGAGTCCTTATTCTAGGGACATTCCTGCTTTCTCTGGCACACTCTGGCTTATTGGCTCCAAGTAGCCACTTTCCTACAGAGAAATATATATCTATAGGGTATACATATGGACATTAACTTAATAGAAGAGAATGTAAGCTTGCTGCTACTTAGCTGAGTGCTTGGCACATGGTAGGCACCCAACAGATATTTGATTAGATGAATAGACAAATACGTGAAAGCACCTTGAAGAACAAACAGCGTGCACCGAATACGTGTTAATGTCCTTCTTTCCAGCCCCCACCACACATTTGCTTGGAGTTTCTCCTTGTTTCAGAGTATAGTTCAATAACCAGAAAATTTAAACAAAAACTTAAATTTAGTAAGTCTAACCCAATAACTCAAAACGATATAGCTTATGTGAACAATTTACACAGCCTAGAGAGAACAAAATATGCTTCAGAAATTGCCCCTACTCAGGGATTTCTATGTTAGAAAAATCTTAGTTTTCTACATAGACAAGTGAAGAGATTATTCTTTTCTGAAGATGCCCTGAAATCAGCCTATTGTCTTATGAGTGTTTATAGTTATTGACCATGTAAACCTTATGTGAGTCCGTAAAAACCCAATGCCACTAGAGAAAGTCAGTCCAAAGACCACATGGAAATGATACCACTTTATAATTATTAAATAATCCATATGAACTGTCCTAGTTCATTTGAAGATTTTTATTTCTTTTTTTTAATATTTATTTATTTTTGAGAGAGAGATAGAGCATGAGCAGATGAGGGGCAGACAAAGAGGGAGACATGGAATCTGAAGCAGGCTCTAGGCTCTGAGCTGTCAGCACAGAGCCCGACACAGGGCTTGAACCCACGAACCATGAGATCATGACCTGAGCTGAAGTCGGACACTTGACTGACTTCAAGTGTCCTTGAAGACACTTGAGCCACCCAGCCGCCCCTGAGATTTTTATTTCTAAATCATTATCATCACATAATTTGTGAGTCACCAGATCTGTGCGACATAGTGGAAAAACTCTGGACTTGGAATCAGAAACCTGGGTCTAAATCTACTTCACAAGTTTATTGTCAAGATCAAATGAAGTGGGGCACCTGGGTGGCTCAGCCGGTTAAGCATCCGACTTCAGCTCCGGTCATGATTTCGTGGTTCGTGAGTTTGAGCCCCACATGCTGACAGCTCAGAGCCTGGATCCTCCTTCAGATTCTGTCTCCCTCTCTCTTCCCCTCCCCTGCTTGTGCTCTCTCTCTCTCAAAAATAAATCAACATTAAAAAAAAGATTACATGGAGTAATAATAAAAACATATCTGTCCAACACCTACTTCATATTGTATACAGAGCTAGAAGTGTTACATATATTAAGTAAATTCTCAAAAAAAAAGCATTGTGAAATATGCATTATTATTCCCACTTTACCGATGAGGAAATTGAGGCTCTGGGAGGTTGAAAAAGTGACCCAGCCTTTCAAGCTGCAGGTCTAGGATGCATGTAGAAGGGCTCTAGCTAGGATGTATATAAGCTGGAACTTGCCATCGAAATGTAAGGTATCCAAGGGGCGCCTGGGTGGCGCAGTCGGTTAAGCGTCCCACTTCAGCCAGGTCACGATCTCGCGGTCCGTGAGTTCGAGCCCCGTGTCAGGCTCTGGGCTGATGGCTCAGAGCCTGGAGCCTGTTTCCGATTCTGTGTCTCCCTCTCTCTCTGCACCTCCCCCGTTCATGCTCTGTCTCTCTCTGTCCCAAAAAAAATAAATAAAACGTTGAAAAAAAAATGTAAGGTATCCAATTACAAAGTGTCTCTGAAATGATAATTTCTATTAATTTCGCTGCATATTCCCTCCCTGCTATGCGCCTATGTAGTCCTTTCCTCTGGCATAATGGATCAAACTAACTTAGATCCAGGAGCCAGAAACTCATGTCATCTACAACACAGACCATCACGCGTGCAAGTTGCTCTCCTTTGCTTCCTCATTTATGTTTTCTCAGTTTCTATATTAGTAACTTGTATGTCAACTGCATTGGTCCACATCTCAGGATGTCACGAGGACTCACTGTTTAGAAAACTGGCAATGATCCACTTTTCAAATCACCCAAATATTCCAAAGAAACTGTTGTGACGTTTGCCCTTTGGGGTGGCATGTAGGGTCAATGTCGTGGCAAGGCAGAGAAAGAGCCAAGGTATCTGCTTTTCCACTTGCATGTGATGTCCTGGTAACTTGGTTTATGTATGAATTTTTTTCTTATGTATAGTTGCAGGATATAAATTTCATTCAAGTTGCAAAGTAGTAACTGATACACACAATTCTGAAACCGTCACCTTCCTCAACTAACTATATAGTTAAATTTAAGTTCCCTAATATACACATCTATGCAAATTAGATATACGTTTTAAAAGAATCCGTTTTTATTTACCTATTTTTTAAAGTAAGCTTTTCACCCAGCATGGGGTTTGAACTCGTAATCTTGAGATCAAGAAACAGTTGCATGCTCTACCAAACGAGCCAGCCGGGTGCCCCCAATCCATTTTTATTTATTGCTTTAGAGGTGGTGCAATCTCAGTAGAAAATTCTAAGGGTTTTGGTGTCACTCGTTAACTCAACAAATATTTATTGGAAGCCCGCTAAGTGCCAAGCACAAAGTCATGAGGTTTAGTGAGTGCGATGGACAAGACAAACCCCATCTCTGCTTTCATGGAGTCTGTAATGTAGCAGATGAGCCCAATATGGGAGCAATAGTCACAATACTAGCAAATGTGGTAAGTTCTAGCCAATTCGGGGTGCGGTGAGAGTGTGTCCTGGGGACATTCAGCTGCCTGGAGGTTCAGGCATAGCTTCTTTGAGGAAGTTATGTTTCAGCTGAGACAGGCTGCCATTTGCTAGGGGTTTGTGTAACTTTCTTCACATCCCAATTTGACACTTGGACAGAGCCCGGGCCCTCACGTGTAAATGGGGCATAAAGTGCACTTTGCAGAGTTGTGGGAATGAAGAGAACACAAGTAAAGCACTTCTTAGGGCATCTGGCCTAGAGTAAGCCCTAAGTGCGAGGTGCTAGTCACCCTTATTTATCAGTGTAAGGCATCAAGGGAAAACTGAAGGAGTTTGCCCAACAGCTAAAGATAAATGTACAGAGGGGGAATTTGGCAATGGCTCCAAATTCAAGAGACAGTCACTACCCCGGACTTGTCTGGAGGCTTCACGGCCTGAGTTTCAGGTGCTGGAGCACCTGACACGTTAAGGCTCTGCCCAGTACTGTTTCCATGGTTAAATTGGTGAGGAATTTTTGAGGGTTGATCTCTTTCTAGCTGTAGGTGAGCCGACGCCCAGGTCAGATTTTTTCACGTAAAAGTAATACGCCTGGGAAACAGCTCTCTGGTCAGAGGACACACGGTTAATCAAGTGACAAGCAAGTGTTGCTGAGCCAGATGCGAGGAGGAGTGACGAAGGCTCAACTGGAGGTTTTAGCTGAGGGTCAGAAGACCCGGCGCCACCCCGATGACGCCTGGAAGTGGGGCACGCGGGCCACGACCCTGCGCTCCGGGGTTCGGGATGCCCAGCGCTGGTCCGCGGGCGCTCCCCCTCCAGGCCTCCTGGACGCACGTATCCGGCCACGTCCGCACCCTCCGAGCGCGGGTGGGTGATTTCGAAAGTGGGCGTGACCGGCCCCGAGGGGAAAGCGTGCTAGGAAGTGGGAGTGAGCGGGGGAGGCGGGGCGGCGAGAAGAGGGAGCCGGGGGAGGGATGCAGGGCAGGAGTGGGAGGGTTGCAGGGCGCGGTGGGAGGGGTGAGGCGCGAGGGAGAAAAGGGCGCTGTGGCGCGGCGGGAGGAAGTGCGCCAGGTCCCGGCTCCCGCTGCGAGGCGCCCCGCGGGTGGGCCGGCCAGGTGAGCCCGAGATGCCGCTGCGCTGGAAGCCGGGGCCGCCGCTGCCGCAGCTGCTGCTGCTCCTGGGGCCGCTCGGCCCCTTGTCCCCGCGCGCCCCGGTGGGACTCGCGCAGGCGGACGCCGCCGCGGAGCTGGACTTCTCCACCGAGCGGCCGGTGCACCTGGTGAGTCCCGCCTTCCTGTCCTTCACCATCGACGCCAACCTGGCCACGGACCCGCGGTTCCTCACCTTCCTGGGGTAAGCGCCGGCCTCTGCCTGTCCCTGGGTCCTGTCTTCCTGACAGCCACGCCCGGGAACCTTGATCTCTCTGTCTCTGCCTCTCTCCTTCCATCCCGCCTTTCCTCCCTCCCTCTCCTGTGACAGCCGCCCCCAAACCGCTCGTTCCCGCCTGCATTCATTCAGCGAGTGCTGCCTGAGCGCCAACTGAGGGCCAGGTATTACGGGGAAATTTGGAAAAGAAACTTGCCACCTGCCCCAGAAACACTGCTGGAGGAGGGGACTCGGGCAAGTGTACCTGGAACCTGTGAGCCCTTGAATTTGCAGCACAGTGTAGGACAGGTAAGATTGTGGACCAGGCGTCCTTCGCTTAAACTCTGTTAGGAAGGTTAAAAGGAAAAAAGAAAAAGAAAAGAAGTCAGATGTTAAAAGTCTTAAAGAAGAGTAAGTGTGTGTGCTGTGTGTGTGTGTGTAAAATATAATTTTATATATTTTAAAATAAACTTTCAAAGAGCAGTTTTAGGTTCACAGCAAAGTTGAGCACAAGGTACAGAGATTTCCAGGATTACACTATATTTTTTAAAAAATCCAAGTATTAGAGGCACCTGTGTGGCTCAGTTGGTTAAGCCTCCGACTCTTGGTTTGGGCTCAGGTCATGATCTCACGGTTTCATGAGTTCAAGCCCCTTATGGGGCTCTGTGCTGACAGTGCAGAGCCTGCTTGGGATTCTCTCTCTCCCCCACTCTCTCTGTCCCTCCCCGACTTTCACTGCCTCTGTCTCTCTCAAAATAAAGAAATAAACTTAAAAAAAAATCTAAATATTAAGTAAAGGAGGCCTAGGAGACTATTGCAGTGACTTACAGAGCCTTAATAAAAAGATATTTTTCCAACACGAGACTGCAAAATCAGCTATAATTTTTTTTTAAATTTTTTTTTCAACGTTTATTTATTTTTGAGACAGAGAGAGACAGAGCATGAACGGAGGAGGGGCAGAGAGAGAGGGAGACACAGAATCGGAAACAGGCTCCAGGCTCCGAGCCATGAGCCCGACGCGGGGCTCGAACTCACGTACCGCGAGATCGTGACCTGGCTGAAGTCGGACGCTTAACCGACTGCGCCAACCAGGCGCCCCATTTTTTTTTCTCCCCTGAAAGAGACAAACTGGTGCATGTTCACTGGCCCCCGCCTCCTAAATGCAGGCTGATCCCAGGACAGGGAGCTTCAGGGACAGTCCCAGGTCATCTAGGCCACTCATCTAGATCATGAGAGCCTCCAGAGATGGCCACACCTCAGCCAACACACACACACAGCTGGGAATCTCATCATTGCCAAACACCCACACCCTGTCCTTTCTGCGCCCACTCTGTCAGCTGAACTGCCATTGCTAATTTCAGTCATTTGTTCTGCCCATAAAAGCAGGTAGCCTAATGGTTAAGAGATTGGCAGTCTGACCACACCAACTTGATTCCCATCTCTGCCAGAGTTGGGTGGCTTGCTTGTTACAGGTTGCTCGCCAACCCCAAGCCTCAATTCCTTCACCTGTAGAATAGAACTTCTAAAGCCTTTTGGTGGGATTGTTCTGAGGACTTCATGAGACAATACAGAAGTACTTAGCACAGTGTTTGACACAGAGTGTTCAAATTTTAAGCTCATTGCTTCTTCTTGGAAAATGAGGAGTATTGCTAACCACTCACCAGTTCTCTGTGTGTTTCTTTCCATCAGAGTTAACCTCCATGTTTCCCTGTGGTAGCAGAGGGAGAATTTCCTGGTGGAGAGGAACCCCCATGTTTTGCCCTTCCCCTTGGGAATAGGAAGCTGAATACCACACAGCAGGTGGTTGGAGACAGATTACTCTGCAGAAATGCTGAACTACAGGGTCCCATGTGTGAGCACCTCAGGCTAGCTTGGGAGGTGGTGGGGGGGGGTGATGATAGGAAAAGAGAGGGTGTTGGGGGTGCCTTGCTAAAAACAGAGGCACTGACTAAACCACTTTCCTGAAACGGGAGAACTCAAGTCCTGTTCTGCTGCTGCAGCTAGCCTGTGCCCACCCCTCCCCAAGGAAGGGCATCTGGGGATTCTTCCTGGAGAAACACGTCCAAAGGAAAAAACCTACAGCGTGACTTTTAGGGTCCAGGCCTGATGGCCCTGCAGTCAAGCTAACACATGGAATAGCTCCATCCTCATCCTCCCCACCCCCAACACACACAGAACTTCCAGTCTGCAGTTCAGCAAGGGTGATACCTTTGTCTCTTGTCTCCCATAGCACTCTTTCTTCCCTGTTGGCCCCACCTTTTGGTTGAAGGCTGGAGGATAATGAAAACCAAAAGACTATATTGTGCAGTAGATAAAACTCCGTGTATTCCTGCTCATACGGGCTCCTGACCATACCAGTCCACTCCCTTGGCAGCGGCTGTCTTCATGCCTGCTCCTCAGGGGCATCTGCAAGCCCTTCCATACTATTCCCAGCGAGATCTGAAAAGACTGAGGCTCATATAAGCAGGAGCTCCCTCCCTCTCGCTCTCAGCTAAGACCTAGCTTCTGAATGAGGGTCTGAGAGTCCCTCTCGCCAGGGTGGTTAGCACAGTGCCCAAAGTGACCTGGCCATCTCAGAGGGCAACACTAAGCTTAATAGCTGTGAGATGGGTGTTGTTCTGGTACCGTTCCTCAAAGGGGAAGCCACTCAGGCAAAGATGGCAACGGCTGAGCAGAGCAAAGCTCAAGTAATAAGGAGAGGGTAATTAAAATAATTGAGCCTTTGTCATATGCCAGGTCCCGTTCGTAGCATTTCCTAGGTGTTAATGCATTTATTCCTTCCTACAAAACTATGAGGTCAGTGATATTATCATCTCCATTTTAAAAAATGAAGAGGGGCGCTGGGTTGGCTCGGTTGCATAAGCGTCTGACTTCGGCTCAGGTCATGATCTCACGGTTCGTGGGTGCGAGCCCCGCATCGGGCTCTGTGCTGACAGCTCAGAGCCTGGAGCCTGCTTCGGATTCTGTGTCTCCCTCTCTCTCTGCCCCTCCCCTGCTCATGCTCTGTCTCTCAATAATAAATAAACATTGAAAATTTAAAAAAAAGAAAAGAAAAGAAAAGAAAACATTGAGGTTTAGGGAAACTCTGTAACTGGCCCCTAGTCAGCCAGCTGTTCATGAAGGAGCAGAGTCTGGACCTAGATACTAATTGCAGGGACAAGAGTATACAAAAACAAAGTAAGAAGTTTATATTTCTTAAAGCAGTAGGGTAGGGTATAGAGGAAAAAGATTGTCCAGAAACAAATTGAGGAGATTGATATAATGAAAAGAAGCACTGACCCGAGAGTAGGAGAATCAGGGCCCAAACCTCTGAGGTGCTTCAACAGAATCCTAAGCAAATTTAATCAGATGGCGTGGTCTGGTTTCCCATCACAGCAAACAGATGTGTTTTGTTTTGTTTTTTCCACATTTGCAGTTAGAGAACGTAGAGTGCGCAGAACTTAAGTGCCAATGATAGAACAATCTAGAATTGGAAAGGAACATCTTTTCAGTTTGCCTTCTTCCCAGAGGTAATCAACAACCTGATCAAAAACTTCCTAAGCCGATGTGCAGAGCTCTGAACAGGCACTGACCCTCAAAGAAGGGAGTGTTGAGACCAGCACTGCTCAACAGATAGAACGTGAGCCTCATATGCAAACTACGTGTGCAATTTAAAACTTTTTGGTGGGACGCCTGGGTGGCTCAGTCGATTAAGCATACAACTTCGGCCCAGGTCATGATCTCACAGTTTGTGAGTTTGAGCGTCAGGCTCTGTGCTGATAGCTCAGAGCCTGGAGCCTGCTTTGGATTCTGTGTCTCTCTCTCTCTCTCTCTCTGCCCCTCCCCTGCTTGCTCTCTGTCTCTCTCTCTCAAAAATAAATAAAAACATAGGGGCGCCTGGGTGGCGCAGTCGGTTAAGCGTCCGACTTCAGCCAGGTCACGATCTCGCGGTCCGTGAGTTCGAGCCCCGCGTCGGGCTCTGGGCTGATGGCTCAGAGCCTGGAGCCTGTTTCCGATTCTGTGTCTCCCTCTCTCTCTCTGCCCCTCCCCCGTTCATGCTCTGTCTCTCTCTGTCCCAAAAATAAATAAAATTTGAAAAAAAAAAAAAAATTAAAAAAAAAAATAAATAAAAACATTAAAAAAAATAAAAATAAAAAATTTTTTTTGGTAAGCCACGTTTAAAAAAGGTAAAAGAAACAGGTGAAGTTAATTTTAATAATATATCTTATGTAACACAAAATATCCAAAGTATTATCATTTCAACATGTCATCAACATACAAATATTAATGAGATCTCTTACACTCCTTTTCACATCAAGTCTTCAAAATCTGGGGTCTATCTTATGCTCCTAGCACATCTCAATTCAGACCAGCCACATTTCAAATCCTAGCCACATTGGCTAGTGGTTACTGTCTTGGCAGTGAAGCCCACACTGCAAACAAGATACAGACACAAGCACAGTCCTCTAAGACGAGGTAGAAAAGGAGAGTGCGAGTCAGTGCTAGAGTTCGTAGGGACTACAGAGCAGGAAAGGTGGTGCTAAATGTTGACAGCAGTAATAATGCAGTTGTGCTTGCTTTTCATAAAGGTTTGCTTATTTTTTTCCAGCAACGTTCATTCCTTTTTGCCAGTCTGATGAATAGTTATTAATAATGACTTTCAGTAATCAGATTCCTGCCTCTTCGTGGACAAAATTGCTTTTCTTATTTGGAAAGTCACTTATAATCAACGTCAGGTGCACGTTTTGAAAACTGATGTTGGAAATAACCTGAGGCCCTCTGCATGCCTATTGCTGAGAGAATGAACCACAGCCAGAGAAACAGAACTGAGAACAGTTACAAGCCGTTGACTCACATTTCCTGACCCCCAAGAAGCACTCTTTCCCTGATTAAGTGCTCATTGTTCCCTTCTCTCCCAAACCTTTCATTGTGCTCTCTGGAGCCTTTTGCATAGTACCCCTGCTTTATCCTCCTCACAGACTATTCCCACCCTAGCTAAAACTTGGCTCTTCTCTGAAGACCCAAGTGGAGAAAGAGACGTGGCTACTTCCCTGAGGTAGCCCTTTGGGGTAGAAACTATGCATTCTCCAATATTGCAGCCATTTTCCCATTCACCAATGCACCTTCTAGGTGATTGCCCACCATTTTGAATGTAGTTCAAATCCCTACTGGATTGTTACCTCGGGCAATAGCCTCCTTTTGTTCAGATTCCTTGTCTGTAAAAAGAGGATAATAATGATACCTACCTCTCTGGTTTGTTTCGGGATCGAGTAAAATATTTTATGCCAGGTGTCCAAAACACTGAGTTTGCACAAACCTAGTGCATGCTAGAGATGACGGTCATGACTCCAGTGTGAGGTACACTCCTCTATGTCTGGCTCTCATCCTATGCTCCTTATCACTGCGCTGTGCTTTATTCTGACTCATTCTCCTTATCGATGAAAGATTGGCATTGGTTTCACAGTTTTCTCTCCCCTCCCGCGTTCCACCATCATCCTCGATGACTTCAGGTGCACTTGACTAAACTGTCTCTCAATCCCTTCACACCCATGCTTCATAATACTCGTCACTCACTGTTATATTGGAACCAGCTTGTACTATCTTATGAAATGTGTGCAGCTCTTCCCAGTTCCACATTCACTGGCATCAATGCTGCCATCTTGAATCAGCCCTGGTGGGTGTTTACACCACGGAAATTGGCAAGTGCTAAGAAACAGGGCACTTGCTATTAGGGAGCCAGCTTGCTAGCACACACCGCTTCACCCCATTTCAACCACTTCATGCCACGGCCATGCCTCTTTTCATCATTAAGAACCTTTTAACATCTGAAGTCGTGAATGAAAATCTCCCATTCTTGGACCACACTCTTTACCCTCTTACATTTTCACTCTGTGGATCCACCACAACTATTTGTTACTTAACCTCCACTGGACAGCCTTTTCCTGTCTCTCCTTCTTCCACATCTCATTTGGGCTTCTTGGTTTGCCACATGAATCATTCTTGTGATAACATCCCCAAACTGCTGCTCCATGGTTCTTCCTGCCAAACCCAAACCTGTAGCTCCGAACCTAGCTACAGTTTCCCTTTTCAGGGGAAGGTTACCATGAAGTCTGGGGAGGAAAAATATTGCCTGATTATGAATTATAGTGCCTATTAATAAGCCACTTTTTTGTATTTGCCTTTGCCTGCTGTCTTAGTGTGCCTCCCTAAATAGCTGGGCTATTAGCTCTTGGGGCAGAGGGGAATGTCCCAGCCACATGGGTTGCCCTATAAATTCGTGGCCTCCAGACTTACTTGGCCCTAGGGCTCCCCTCAATTCTTCATTTCTCTGCCTCTCTCATTCTCCACGTCCTTACAACTCAACCCATTTCCACCTCATCACTTTTAACCTATGTATGACCACCTTTCTGTTTCCCAAAGAAAATGAAGTCACTGGACAAGAACTTCCTTTTCTTCTTGCCACCAAATCTGCATACATACCATGGCCACGTCTAGCTTTCTTCCTTTCTCTCTCCTCACACCAGCACTTCTAGCTCTGCTGTGTGCCCTGTAGCCTCCCCAAGGACTTTGCTCTATCAGTCATCTCTTCTCTTCTCCCCCGTATTTAATCTCTCCCTTTTGACTGAGTCCTTCCCCACAGTGTAGAAAAATCTCAAGTCTTTCCTGTCTCAAACGCCACCCTGTATGTATGCCTCTGCAGTAACTGCCCTCTTTCTCTCTTCCCCTTTGTGGCCTTCCTTACTGCCTGCCCACTCCTTCCTTGGTCCACCTTCACGATGTCCCTATCATAGTGTCATAAAATCAATGTCTCCAGTATCACAATGGCCTTTTGTTGCAAAATCCAATAAACACCTTTCAGTCTGTATCTTATTTGGTCTCAGTCATGGGTTTAATTTCTCAGTGTCCCCCACAATTCATACATTGAAGTCTTAACCCTGTATCTCAGCATGAGACCTTATTTGGAAATAGTGCCACTGAGGATATAATTAGTTAAGAACTAGTCGTACCAGAATAGAAGGGGCCCTAATCCATTATGACTGATGTCCTTGCAAGTAGAGGAAATCTGGAGACCGATATGCACACAGAGAGAGCACTGTGTGAAGACTGGAGTAAACGCTGCCACAGGGAAATCAGAAGCTGGGAGAGAACCTGGAACGGATCCTTCCCCGGTAACTTTAGAGGATGCGTGGCCTTGCCAACACCTTGATTTCAGATTTCTAGCCTCCACATCTAAAAGAAAGTAAATTTATGGGGCGCCTGGATGGTTCAGTCGGTTAGGTGTCTGATTTCGGCTCAGGTCATGATCTCACAGTGCACGAGTTTGAGCCCCTCGTCAGGCTCTGTGCTGACAGCTCAGAGTCTGGAGCCTGCTTCAGATTCTGTGTCTCCCTCTCTGTGTGCCCCTACCTGGCTTGTGCTCGGTCTCTCTCAGTCTCTCAAAAATGAATAAACGTTAAAAAAAATTTTTTTTTTTTTTAAAGAAAGTAAATTTCCCTGTGTAAGCCACTGGTTTGTGGTACTTTGTTACCGCATCCCGAGCAAAGTAATGGAGGCTCTTGGAAGCATTTGGCAAGGTTGACGATTGAAACTCTATGTTGCCTCCATTTCTGGGGGTTTCCCGTGCCTCTTTAACACTTCGTCTCTTTCTCTAGCTTGTCTCAAATGTTGGATGTTCCTCAGGCCTCTGGCTTAGGCCTTCTTTTCACATCACGGAATCTCCTGAATGGTCTCACCCACTTTCAGGGCTCGAATTCATGCAGTGGTATGCTGGGAAGTGTTTAGCAATTGGCTCTTGGGGACGAGGGGAAACTGATTTATGGTGTTTTGTGTTTTTGTTTTTGTTTTTCTTTTTTTTCTGATTTCTGTGGTATATATACTCCCACCATGGCTGGTTTCAAACTGCCAAGAGTTTAACAACTTGTTCTCAAAATATAACAACTGGCTCTCACAGCTGGTATGAGCCAGTACAAGCTGGCTCCAGCGCATCTCTGCTTTTGTGTCAGAGACAAGCAGTTTATTTTTACACGTAAGGTAAGATAAAAATACCTGTAGTCTTTTCTTTCCCTTAACAAACTGCTCCCTAAATGGAATATCTGCGGCTGCTTTTATGTGTCCTTTTGTTATTTCCATACTGCTGTGGTGGTGGTAGAGGCCCCGCCCCCTTTTCTTTTTTCTGTCTGTGATAGAAACAGTGTATCTCTGATCAATTTTGTTTTTAGGACTCGTTTTGCAGCTGTTTAAAGTCTGGTTTTTGTCAGAGGACATCAGTCTTGTATTCTCAAAATAAGGAACTGTTTCCCTGCAAAGGAGATAGTGAAAAAGGTCTTTAATACCAACACTTTGCAACACGTGACTTCCTTTACTTGGCAGGAGCTATAGCACTGAGTTTCTATTGTGCTCAGAAAACAGTCTTTGTCTGGCTCTTGCCCTTTCACCAGGGAGCACTCGCTTATTCATTCACTTAACAAATATTTATTAAGCGCCAGCTGTGTGCCTTGCACTTATGTAGGTGCTAAGGAGATTCTGATGAGTCAGACAGATAAGAGCTTACAGGGGTGGAGGGGAGACAGGTAGTAAACCAAGCAAATAAGTAAGTTAATTTCAGAAAGTGGTGAATCCTTTGAAGAACATGCAGGGCAATGTGACCAAGAGTGACCCGAGGTGGTATAGTCACTATCTCTGGGAAGCAGGCTCTGGGACTCGGGCATCTGACACGGGCTGTGCACAGATATGTATCTTGAGGTACCATAGCTCCTTCTACATTGTGCTAGTTTTCCCTCCATTTCCCAGAGAGCACCAGTGTCTGGTATTGCTTGCAAATACCAGTTACATAACAAATCTAAATGAGCTTCCTCTATCATCCAATGCAATCAAAATGCCGAGGACTGAAATCAGTGCCTGGCCAAAGGCAGGGGAACAGAACCAGTCTCAAGAGACTCTGAGGAGGTACCTTATATCAGTTTTAGGGCTGTGTCTCTGCACCTGTGGGCTGGGGGTTACTAGTCACCGACATTTAGATCGAGGACTGTACATCCTACACCTCGCCTAGATGTGTCCCTGAGCTCCTGTTACACATGACCAAGGGCCAGATGGAAGTATGTTTTTTTTTGGTTTTCCTTTAGCATCTCAAATTCTACAAAACTGCGCCCCTTCCACGCCCTCATGGCCATCTCCAGTCTATCACCTGTTCTTTATCTCAGCAAATATTACCATTTTCCAACATGCTTCCCAGGGGTAATCCTTGACTCTTCTGCAATATCCAATTAAACACCGAATTAGTTCTACCTCCACAGGTATCCTGAATGTATCCACCTCTCTCCATCCCCACTGCTGTTCTCTTACCTCAGCCCATCACTTTCAGTTTATATAAATGTGACCACAGTCTCGGTCCTTCTCTTCAGTTATTTACACTACAGCCTGAGATTCTTTTCTAAAATGGAAGGCTAGTGAGGCCATTCCACTGCTTTAAATCCTTCCATAGTTCCATATTGCCCTCACAGAAAATTGGATTCCAGGACATGGGGGCTCATAGTCCCTACATGGTACAGCCCTATCTGCCTCTCCAGTCTGTCCTCTCCCTGCTCTCAATCTGTAGGCTCTAACTACACCCATTAGCTCTTCAGCGGTGCCATATTCTCTTCTACCTCTGGTCTTTATGGACATTTCCCTACACCTGGAACACTTGCTTCAATCCCATCTATCTTTGATCTGGATTAGATTTATTCCTTTTGAATGTCTAACAGTGAAACTACTTCTCCTGAAACCCCCTAACCACACATGATCCCCACCCCAAAGTCTGGGTTAGGATCCCCTTTGTATGTTCTCATAACACTGTTTTGGAATTGCCTACTTACTTGCTTATATATATGCATATATATATATATATATATATATATATATATATATACATATGTATGTATGTATATGTATATATGTATACATATGTATATATGTATGTATGTATATATATGTATATGTATATGTGTATATATGTATATATATATGCAAGATTGTAAATTATATGAGAGCTATCTCTGTTTTATTTGCTATTGTATCCCCAGAAACTAGCATAATGCTAGTATATATGTATATATATATGTGTATATGTATATATATGTATATATGTATGTATATGTACATATATATGTATGTATATATGTATATGTATATGCAAGATTGTAAATCATATGAGAGCAATCTCTGTTTTATTTGCTATTGTATCCCCAGAAACTAGCATAATGCCTGGCAGAGTGGGCCTGCCATGTATATTTATTGATTAATGAATGGATAGCTATGTGTCCCTTCACTAAATTTTGGTTTCTTCACCTCGTCTTAAAACAATAGAAACATATACACAAAACTACCTTGTATAAATTAAAATGTCATTTGCTTATTATGGAAAACTCATAAATTCAGAAAAGAGTCTACCATCCATCTCAGTACATAGTAATGACCCATTATCTCCTTCTATATATATTATTTTCATTGCTGAAATCACACGATCCACTTTTTTTTTAATTGTGGTAAAATATACCAAACATAAAACTTACCATTTAACCATTTTAAGTGTGTAACTCAGTGCCATTAAGTACATCCACTGTTAGGGCACCTGGGTGGCTCAGTTGGTTAAGTGTCCGATTTCAGCTCAGGTCATGATCTTGTGGTTCTTGAGTTTAAGCCCCGCATCAGGCTCTGTGCTGATGGCTCAGAGTCTGGAGCCTGCTTCGGATTCTGTGTCTCCCTCTCTCTCTGCCCCTCCCCTGCTCGCACTCTGTCTCTCTCTTTCTCAAAAATAAACATTAAAAAAGTTTTTTTTAAAAAGTATATCCACTGTTGTGCAACCATTACCATCACCCATCTTCAAACTTTATCTTCCCAAACTAAAACTCTGTGCCCGTCAAACAACAGTGCTCTCTTCCCTTCCCTACAGCTTTTTTTATTGGGGTTTGTAGTAAAGTGGAAATGGGTTTCTTCTGATCCCTACATAGGCCAAGTTAGCATTTCCGTTTATTTTCAAGTGGTTTGAGGATTTCATGGCAGAGGCCATCCTTCCTGGTGTTTTTTGGTGCCAACAGATGTCTCAGTCAGCGCCAAATCCCAGGCTGATAACATTTTTGAAGCCTCACTTTGTGCTGCATTTCCTCATTCTAGGACCTACGACATATTTAGGCACCCATGAAAATATTCTAATTTTTTTTTTTAAGATTTATTTGTTTATTTTTGAGAGAGAAAGCTCGAGCAGGGGAGGGGCAGAGACGAAGAGGGGGAGAATACCAAGCAGGCTCTGTGCTGACAGCCCCAATGTGGGGCTCAAACTCACAAACTCGAGATCATGACTTAAGCAAAGTCTGATGCTTAACCGACTGAGCCACCTAGGAGCTCCTCTAAGTTCTTTTAAGATCCAAAGAAAATGAACTTTTAGGTCAAAGAAAATATTTTAATACAATAGTGTTTGTCTTTATAGAAATATCATCATAAAATATAATTTTCAGTATTTTTTAATGGAGGAATTGGACCATGAAGGCAAAAGTGCCTGTAGTACAGTAAAAATGGTGAGGAGGAATCACTGAAGTTTTTAATGCAGGAGACTTATCCTTTGGTCTATTTCCATCTTTGAATTTCTCTTTCCTAAGCATAAATAAAGATATCTTTAAAAAAATTATTTATTTTGAGAAGGAGAGACAGCGAGCAGGGGAGAGGCAGAGAGAGAGGGAGAGAGAGAATCCCAAGCAGGCTCTGTGCTCTTAGCACAGAGGCCAATATGGGGCTCAAACTCATGAACCGTGAGATCATGACCTGAGCCAAAACCAAGAGTCGGGCGCTTAACTGACTGAGCCACCCAGACATCCCTGAAGACATCTTTCAAACATTTTATATAGCAGTGTATATAGTTAAGCAATATCCTAAAATTTTAGATTTAAAAAATTTTAAATTTTAGGTAAGGTCTCTATTTATTATGATGTTAAGAGGTATTGTCAGTTAGTCCTCCTAGAATGATTTTCCAATTTGAAAGAACCTACATGTAAGTTAATGAATTGGACCATTCCAAAGAACTACACAGCATTGGTTTTATGTGTTTTAAGAGAATTCAGAGCACAGTGTGGCCATAATCACATGTATGAGACTTCAGAAATGTATGGCAACCGTCCCTGTTATCTGGCTCTCCTATTTTCTTAATTTTGTTTAAATATTCATGACATGTTCACCTTTCTGAGAGAAAGGATTATAAATCATTCTACTTCCACTCTATAGCATTTGGTACCATCTGAGCACATACTAGGCACCTATCAGGAGCATTTTTGACTTGATGAGATATGCATTTATAATTGCTTGAATTGAAGGGGTGCCCGGGTGGCTCAGTCAGTTGAGTATCTGACTTCGGCTCAGGTCATGATCTCACGGTTGGTGGGTTCAAGCCCCGAGTCAGGCTTTGTGCTGACAGCTTGCAGCCTGGAGCCTGCTTTGGATTATGTGTCTCCCTCTATCTCTGCCCCTCCCCTGCTCACACTCTGTCTGTCTCTCAATAAATAAATAAATACATAATAAATTGCTCAAATTGGAGTTGTTGATGATAGGAATTAGAATCTTATCTATCTAATTCATTTGACTTAAATTTAGAAGTATGGTTTTCCTTGAAAGCTGGAGCTAGGGAGAAGAGGAAGAATCCTAAGTCATTTATGAACTTCTCTGGAACATAAATTTTTGAAGACAGTCTATTTTTCAAAAAACACAGAGTTCTCTTTCCTATAGTTTCTACTCTCTTAACCTCTTTTCCTCCATCAATCATAAAAGGTTATAAGTTTTTTGAAAGTACTGAATGCTAGCCCACTTGTAAGTTAAAATATAAGTTCTTGCCAGAGTCAGAGGTCCCAGTTGCCTGCAGGTGCCTAGAAGTGCGACCTTGCAATTATATTCAGACTAAAGGGTGCCTGGATGGCTTAGTTGGTTGAGCATCCAACTCTCGATATCAGCTCAGGTCATAATCTCACGGTTCATGGGTTCTGGCCCTGCGTTGGGCTCTGCATTAATGGTACAGAGCCTGCTTGGGATTCTCTCTCTCTTTCTCTCTCTGTTCCTTCCCCATTCTCTCTCTCTAAATAAATAAACTTAAAAAAAAAAAAGATTCAGACTGAGAAGATTTCCCGGTGATAGCCATTGGACTTCTCCCTCCCTCCCTCCTGTATAGCTAGATATTAAGAAATAGGTCCATCTAGAGAGAAGAGAGTAAACATGTTTCACTGGATTGTCTTGGAAAAAAATAACTTTAATTTCTTGCTTGTCTTCCAACAGTTCTACAAAGCTTCGTACTTTGGCCAGAGGTTTGTCTCCTGCATACCTGAGATTTGGTGGCACCAAGACAGACTTTCTCATTTTTGATCCCAAGAAAGAACCAACCTTTGAAGAAAGAAGTTACTGGCAGTCTCAAGTCAACCGGGGTGAACTTTTTAAAGATTCACGATATGTTTTGATTCACTTGAGTCAGGCTTGAGCCTTCTCAGAGAAGTGTTATTGCTGATATCTAACAATTAATAAGAAATCAAGGGCTCCCAACTGGCCAATGAAGGCACCCACACAAAAGGAGGAGGCAGTGGGCAGGTTTCCTCCTCCTGGTGTCTTCATGAATGTGAAACCTCACCAAAAAAATGTGTGCTGGGCATAACTGAGAGTTAATTGTGCTGTAAATAGGACAATGGTTGTAGCTGAAGGACACAGCTGCTTAGCAGGAGTGTGTGGGTAGAAATGTGTCAATTTGAAAAGAGTACTTCCAGCTGAAGACATAAGTGATCACTGAAACCCATTTATTTTGAAAATAGAATGTGGATGAAGGGTATAACAAGAGGCTGTTGAGGTACACTCTGCTTCTTAGAATGGATTTTAAGACTTCACTGATTGGGCAGTGATTGTCAAACGTTATTGACAATCCACAGTCACCTGGGGTGAGTTTGAATATTTGGATTCTGTGTTCCAACCTTAGATTATGAGTTTAGAAGCTTCTCGGGTGATTCTGATAATTTGAAGTCTGTTGGTTCCCCCTGAGAAAACCTGCCTTAGTGAGCGATGAGGATTTGCTCTATGTCTTTCATAAGTGCTGTGCAGACATCAAATGGAAGTTGAGTCATTATCTTACCAATTATGAGAAATAAGGTGTGCATCATTGAATTACAATAATGTCAGTATAATGTATATATTAGTGAATAATATGTCATTATTTCATACATTACATATTTTCCCTCTGTTTTCTTCAGTTAGGAAGTTTCCAGAACAGTTCATCAGTACTTGGGCCAAAACTAATAGAAGACTAATTAGAAAAAAATGAAAAAAAAAGCAGGAGAGTTCTCTTAACATAACATATGGGAATAGTTGATGTTGGGACTTGACCATTCCCATCTGTCATGTGTATCTGCAAGGTCTCTTAAGTTCAGACAGGAAACTGGCCTTTCCCCATCAATTTTCTCCATCCTGTGTGTATATGTGGTGGAAGAGGGGAGGTGCCAGTGCCTCTGAAGCATCCTTTGTGAGCCCGGGGATGGATGAGGCACCAGCTGCCAGAAAGTCAGAATGTGCAGCTTCCCAGAAAGGAAGTTATGGGCGGGTCGCCAGTCCTGGCAGCAGGCGTGCAGCGGCTGTTGCTGCCTTGTGATAAAGAAGCACAGTCAACCGACAGTTTAGTGGCTGAGTTTTCCAAGCACACGTGCTGTGGTCTCAGAAGCTTTGAGGATAACATATTTGAAGGAAAAGAAAAAGTCACCATTTCCTGTCCTACTATTACGGCAAGAGGAAATCATCACAAAGCAGCTATAGTCCAGCGAAACAAATTTTTATGTATTTTGAAAGCGAACTGTAAGAGAATTGAAATGTTATCTTTTTTTTTTTAATGTTTATTTATTTTGAGACAGAGGGAGAGCGCAAGCGGGGGAGGGGCAGAGAGAGAGGGAGAGAGAGAATCCCAAGCAGGCTCCTCGCTGTGAAGTGCAGAGTCCAACATGGGGCTTGAACCCACAAACTGTGAGATCATGACCTTAGCCGAAATCAAAAGTCGGATGCTTACCCCACTGAGCCACCAGGCGCCCCTGAACTGTTTTCTTCAGTGGGATTCTCTAGTAATTTCAAGTTTCTGAGGAATTTTCTGAATTGTTAAATAACTTGAAGTTATGTCCAGTATATCTGTGTCCAATGTATGTCCAGTGTTTCCTAGGAAACCTGCCCTTGGTTGTTTGTGTGTGTGTGTGTGTGTGTGTGTGTGTGGTGATTGGTTAGCTGCAAATTTGACATGTAACAGAATGTATCTTTTTCTGATCTCCTACCTAAAAACCAGGAACGTGATTATCCTGCTTTAGTCACATAAATAGGTAACTAAATAAATGTGTGGGACTTCAACCTTATCACCGTGAAAACAGATTCTCTAAACTATTTCTTCCCTTTGCAGATATGTGTGAATCTGGATCCATCCCTTCCGACGTAGAGAAGAGATTACAGTTGGAATGGCCCTTCCAGGAGCAATTGCTTCTCAGAGAACAGTATCAGAAAAAGTTCAACAATAGCACTTACTCAAGTAAGAGATGAAAGGCACCTGCAGGTGTCCCAGCCCCCAGAATACATGGATAGTTTGAACTTGGGCTTGTATAAAGCTGCATAATACTCAAATGTTATCAGGAGTTAATGGGAAATCTTGAATTTCTGTTTTGTTTTGTTTTTCTTTTCTTCACCTGACTTTGCCTATTAGCCATGAAGTGAAAAATCATTCATTCACGAGCTAATAGTGACCTTTCCTGCTCTGAAGAACTAGGAAGTCAAGGAAGACATGGATAGATTCCTCATGGAACAGTAAAATACAAAAGTATGAAGAATAAATAGTGGAGGTGCCTGGCTAGCTCAATCTGTAGAGCACGCAACTCTTTTTTTTTAATTTTTTAATGTTTATTTATTTGAGAGAGAGAGAGAGACAGAGAAACAGACAGAGCATGAGCAGGGGAGGGGCAGAGAGAGAGAGACACACACAGAATCTGAAGCGCACTCCAGGCTCTGAGCTGTCAGCACAGAGCCCAACGTGGGGCTCGAACCCACAAGCCGTGAGATCATGACCTGAGCTGAAGTCGGACACTTAACCGACCGAGCCACCCAGGCGCCCCTGTAGAGCACGCAACTCTTAATCTTGGAGTTGTGAGTTCGAGCCCCACGTTGGGTGGACAGGTTACTTAAAAATAAAATCTTTTCTTTTTCTTTTAAAGAGTAAATTGTGAAAACCATTCACACCTCGTCATCCATTCTCTCTCTCTCCTCCCAGAAGCAACCCCTATCATGAGTAGGTGTACCATTAGGTAGTGGAAGACTGAGTCATATCAGACAGTCTTGGCCATCAAGAAGCGCTCTCTTTTTTTATTTCCTCTGTGGCTTTGTGTAGAACTAGCTCGACTAACCAGGAATTTATTTCCATTCACTGAAACAGTTATCCAGTCTTCAAAATGGGATGATGTTGGCATGCAGAGCTTCAAAACAACTGGAACCAAGCAATCCTTACTTAACTATGAGAACTATTTTTATCTGAAAGTTGATGTTTTATACCCAACTAAGGGATGATATTGCCCCAGATCTCAGTTAAGGAAATAATCTGCTCAGATACAACTGTCTTCTTTTGATTTTTGAAAAATAAATTATCTTGAAGTTAATTTGGGTCCCTCGGCATTTCTAAGAGTACATTACTGAAAGTAGATTATTTATCTTTTTAAGATTTTACTGTATACTGTCTGGATTTCAGTGTATCCAGTGGATTTTAATTTTTGTATTTTTTATTTATAAGGTACAGGAAGAAATGTGACACATAAGAAATCAGAAAACGGTTTACATGTTAATAGAGTCCTCTAAATTGTTTATTACATTTTAAAGGAGGGGGACTACTCTGACATTTTAATTCAATGACCTGTGGTTGAATGGAATTTGGCATAAGGCAGGCCTGTTTCAGATCCCAAGAAAGGAGTGACAGGAGACCCATATCAGTAAGGTCTCACCTGTAGTAAGTCATTATGATACAGGTCTGCTAAGAGAAGATTCCATGGTATTAGATAATCTATTAATTTCTACTTTATTTTGTATCGTGTTAAACTTTATACTAGTTTATCTTCAATTTTTCTAAAAAAAAAAAAGATTTCCTAGCTCACATGATCTTTCTGGAATCAAGATAGTACATTTCTACCATCTTCCCCTGCCTCTGGGACTAGGACCTTTATAGTTCCTGTCCCAGAAGAAGTTCCTTCACTAACTATGTAACTGGGTCATTATAACTGCAGCTACCCTGTCAGCAATGCTCAAATATCTAACAAATACAGATTGTTGATTTGTATTTGGAAACATTTGCCTCCTGGTTTGAATTTTTTAATTTTAATATACGTGTCTTAGAAACATATAGATGGGAATTGTGTTCATCTGGGCACCAACTCAATATAGTGATAAGTATCTCAGAAGCTAATAGATGTTTTCACACATTGTTCCACACTGATGACTGAGGTTGGTAATGTGTGAGTACCTTGGGCTGGCATTGTCCAATGGAGGAAAGCAAAAGTCCACTGTGGCAAGGAGAGGTTAATTGCTTAGTCAGTGGCCTGCACCCTTAAAACAGGTGTCTTAGAAGATATAGGTAAGTTTTCTAATTACAGGACCCATTAGGTGGTGGGTTTCACTTAAGTAGAAGATGACAGAAACATTTGTCACAAGACTACAAACTTTGTAAACCTGTTCAGGCAGGAAAAGGAAGCAATGTTATAGATGTAATTCTGGGTGTGGCTGACTGCATAATGAAATTTCTTATTACAATAATCATGTTTAATGAGCTAATTCTTTGTTCTCCTTCTTCTCTACCTCTCTTCCTCATCGCCTGACTCCTCCACCTCTATCACTCACTAGAACTGGACACATTTATATAAACGGACAAGGCATAATGCCAGGGAAAGAGTCAGTGCCAGTTTTTTTGTTTTGTTTCTTCTTGTTTGTTTGTTTTTTTTCTTTCAGTGCCAGCTTTTAATGTGCCATTTAGATTATCTTTGTTCCAGGGGTCTTTCTACCCTCTCATAAAGTAAGAGACAAGAGACTGGGTAATGATTGGGAATTAGAAAATTAGCTGTGAGTTTTCTTATTCTTATTTTGAGGAGGGAGTAGGCTGGGTGGTGTTTTGGTTGGTTTTATTTTTAAGAGTAGAGTCTAACTGAGTAGTATACAGCCCATATTCTAGGAGATGTTACTATTCTGTTGTAGGAGGTGTACAATAGAATTTTAAGCTATGTAAATTCCAAATGCATTTGGAAAAAGGAAATAGAAAAAGAGTGAAGTATAAGTTGAATAAATACTCCAAAATGCAAACATTCCAGGCTTTGTGAAAACGCCATAGAGGGAGTATGTAATAACATTGCCTAATATGTATAAGGGCTTTTTATGATTTACAAAGAGTTTTCACATATGTTGTCTCAACCTCAATTTTGTGAGTAGGCACACGATGGTGCTAGTTCCAGGATCGTGGATGCATAGCTGAGGCTCATGCCGGGCAAAGGGGTCACCTCATTGTACAATCTGTAAGTGGGAGAGCAGGGCTGGAACTCAGGTGTTAGGATTCCTGATCCAGGAAACTTGCTGCCGCATGATTTTGCAATACACAAGTCTAACACGGGGCTGTGACTAAGACAGTCGAGTCACCCCTTGACAACAGGCTCTCGTAATGGCACTGCCACCAAATAGCCATGTGTATTGGGCAAAGCACTTCATTTCTTTGGTGCCAGTTTCCTCAGAGAAAAATGGGGATGGAGGTTTGGGAAGAAGTCAATAACCCTGGAGGCTCTGTGTTGGCCCAAAGTGTGGCTCAAGATCCAGTGGAATGCTGGGCCACAGGACGGGAGAGCTTTTCAGCCCCTGTTGTCTGTAACTCCTTGATGATAGGCAGCAGTCCTGTGGAAGTGGGTGACACAGCAAACACCCTAAATAACTCAAACAACTTGCTAGAGCCATTCTGCCCCCAGCCTTTATCGGCAGTATTAAATTTAGGTTTCATTGTTATGCTGATCCAAGGAATTCACTTAGAGTTTTTTTTTAAGTTTATTTATGAGAGAGAGAGAGAGAGAGAGAGAAGGCATGAGTGGGGAGGGGCAGAGCGAGAGGGAGAAAGAGAGAATCCCAAGCAGGCTCCTCACTGTCAGCACAGAGCCCGATTTGTGGCTTGAACTCACAAACTGAGAGATCATGACCTGAGCTGGAACCAAGACCAAGAGTCAGTCGCTTAACCAACTGAGCTACCCACGTGCCCCTCACTTAGATGTTTTTAAACTAGGAGAGTTCGAGAGTGAATTTCTATTCAGCAAATGACTCTAACTATACCTGAAAATTACAGACTTCTGCATATGATACCTGACTTAAAGATGATATTCAGACCGACATTGTTGCCACTCTGAAGAAGTGATTTTTAGACAAGCTAATGGTTAGAAAAGCGGAATTCAAAAGTTCCCAAAAGTTTATGGCACTGTAGTGACTCAGTAAGTTTTTTTCACATCTTACTTAGCCCCAAGGAAATACCTAAGTGTTTCAATTACTAAGTTGTTAGGTCCAAACAACCTAATAGTAATAGTTCTCATCGTGTCCAACACGGTTGATATTTCCCTTGTAAATTGTTTATTTATTTTTATTAAACAATTTTTTTAATGTTTATTTTTGAGAGAGAGAGAGAGAGAGAGAGAGAGGGAGAGAGAGAGAGAGAAAGGGAGAGAGAGAGAGAGGGAGACAGAACGTGAGCAGGGGAGGGACAAAGAGAGACAGAGAAACAGAATCCGAATCGGGCTCCAGGCTCTGAGCTGTCAGCACAGAGCCTGAAGCGGGGCTCGAATCCATGAACCGTGAGATCATGACCTGAGCAGGAGTCAGAGGCTTAACTGACTGAGCCACATAGGTGTCCCTCTTTATTTATTTTTAAAGTTTATTTATTTATTTTGAGAGAGAGAGTGAGTGGGGGAGGGGCAGAGAGAAGGAGAGAAGGAATCCCAAGCAGCCTTCAAACTCAGTGAAAAGCTCCTACACAGGGCTTGAACTCACAAACTGTGAGATCATGACCTGAGCTAAAATCAAGAGTCAGACACTTAACAAACTGAGCCACCCAGAAACCCTGTTTCCCTCATAAGTTT
This sequence comes from Lynx canadensis, assembly GCF_007474595.2. Classification (NCBI taxonomy): domain Eukaryota; kingdom Metazoa; phylum Chordata; class Mammalia; order Carnivora; family Felidae; genus Lynx; species Lynx canadensis. The sequence continues at coordinate 137,726,672 of NC_044306.2, forward strand.
AAAGGCTCCTGTAGTGCCCCTGTGAGTAGGGTTCCTGGTTAACTTTGAATTTCAGATAAGTGAATTTTTTTATTGTATTTCTCAAATATTGCATAGACCTGCATTAAAAATTATTCATTGTTTGTCTGAAGTTCAAATTTAACCAGATGCCTGTATCTTCATTTGCTAAATCTGACAACCATGTGGTGAATATATTAAGGTTTGCCAGGATCCCTTGGCACATAGTTTGGAAACCACAGATCTATAGCCCTAGGCCAATTTTTAAAGTCTAATTTTACTTATTTAAAGTTAATAAATCATATACATGAATTTTCCAAAAAATAATTTTAAATATAGCTAAATTTACCAAAATATTTTGTGACTGAGTTTGTGAGTAGCCATGTTTAAATTATGAGGAGTGGGGCTTACGTTGACTAATGACAGTGTGGCCTGTGCATGAAATCACCTGAGGTCATTTGAATCAACAAAACCTGAGTGCCAGACCAAAGCTTCTGGTACTTTACATGGTTCAGCATGGAAAGTTGATTCAAAAGCTGAAGTAATTAAGTCATATTAATTTTTAATCTTTTAATTTGCCTGTGCGTTTTTTTGTCTCTCACTTATAACTCAGGACTGTATTTCCCTCAATTTTACAACCAAAATGGTAATTCACTGGAGAACAAATCTGGAGGCCTTCATTATTGTGGTGCTGACCTAACCATTAAATCGCCACTGTTTTTCTTTTAGGGAGCTCCGTGGATATGCTGTATACTTTTGCAAATTGCTCAGGACTGGACTTGATCTTTGGTCTAAATGCCTTACTACGAACAGCAGATTTGCAGTGGAACAGTTCTAATGCTCAGTTGCTCCTGGATTATTGCTCTTCTAAGAATTATAACATTTCTTGGGAACTAGGCAATGGTAAGTGCCCCCAGGGACATTTCACTAATAAGGAGATTACCCTTTGGCATTAGTTGTTCCTATTTATGACATTCTTTTTAATATTAGCAAATATTCTTCTGGTTTGGCACACTTGTACCCGTGCTCAGCAGTGCAACTTTTCTGCTTATGGCAGAAAACTCCTTTATATATCCCAGAACCTATTGTTTTTTTGTTTTGTTTTGTTTTGTTTTAATTTTTTTTTTCAACGTTTATTTATTTTTGGGACAGAGAGAGACAGAGCATGAACGGGGGAGGGGCAGAGAGAGAGGGAGACACAGAATCGGAAACAGGCTCCAGGCTCCGAGCCATCAGCCCGGAGCCCGACGCGGGGCTCGAACTCACGGACCGCGAGATCGTGACCTGGCTGAAGTCAGATGCTTAACCGACTGTGCCACCCAGGCGCCCCCCAGAACCTATTGTTAATCCCAGTTTTGTTTTACTTGAGCTGAAGACAACTAGTTGGACCCAGAAACTTCCACAGCTCCCAGGTTCACTTGACATTTTTAGGGTCACTTAATCCTATTACGGATGGCAGGCTGGACTCAGCAAAACTGTAAAGCAGGCACTTTGCTTTTACCCCCCTTCCATTTCTTTCTCTGTTTCTCCACCTGTCAGGTTATCTTAGCAACTCCATCCCAACCGTCATGATATGCTTAAGCTAGAAATTCCTAGTATAGAATCCTACCCAGGTCAAGCTCCTGATTGTTTCCTTCCTTCTTGACTTTTTTGCAAGGAACTTGTAAATTCTAACTAAAATACTAATGATCAGCCACATTCATTTAAACATATTTTTGGTGCTTTTTCCACACATGAGCCAATGGAACTGAAAAAAAATGGGAAATGAGATGTAGTGATATCATGGACACATACTCCATTCCCGGAACAGCTCTGAGCATTTAATAAGTATTATTTTATCTTTATAACCACCCTGCGGTGGATACAATTATGACTTTCATTTTACACATGACCAAAGCAGGCACAAAAATTTAGATAAATAACTGTGTGATGCTGGGCTACCAAGTGGAGGACTTGGGATTTGAACCCAGGTAGTCTGGCTCCTGAGCAAGGTCCCTGCTTTCTTGGGAGATCCATTCTAGAGGAAGGGAAGCAGATCAACAAGAAGGCAAGCAAAGAAATAAAATATATGTCTATAGTGGTATGTATTATAGTAATGTCTAGAGGCAGATTTAGAGATCAGGTTGCTGAGAGTTACTGGCAAATTGAAGCACAGAACATAGAATATAGGGGTAGAGGTAACCATATCTTAGCTAGATGCTGAACGACTTTGAATAATGGCAGCCACGTGGACAATGGGTCATCTGAACCCATCCTTACGCATCTCTATATATCCCTCCCTCCCTACTTTTCTACTGTACCCATTCCCCACCCGTGCTCTTCAGAGTAAGATAAAAGAGCTATGCCATCATGATTTCCTCTTCCTTGGGCTCCATTTTGCAAAGAAGAGGTCTGTTTTCCAGAGACAAGGAGAAGGAAGAGCCTGGGCAAGGTGTTTTGGGGAAGTAGATTGAACACTTCTGTGTCCCCCTCCCTTGTGTTCAGCATGGCCATTTCTAAGCTCACCTGTACATCTGATTTGTGAATGAACAGTCTTTTTTTTTTCAATTTTTTAAAATGTTGATTTATTTTTGAGAGAGAGACAGAGAGCAGGGGAAGGGCAGAGAGAGGGAGACACAGAATCTGAAGCAGGCTCCAGGCTCTGAGCTGTCAGCACAGAGCCTGACGTGAGGCTGGAACTCACAGACCTCGAGATCATGACCTGAGCTGAAGTCGGAGGCTTAACCAACTGAGCCACCCAGGTGGCTGTGAATGAACAGTCTTAGTAAGACCTTTAATGGCATTGAGAAATCAATTTTTAAATGTCTTCCCCTCCTACCCAAACTTTTTGTCTTTTTAAAGTAAATTAGTTTATTAAATACTGGATGTAGACTATTTGCAAAATACCCATTAGTTTAATATCCCCATTAATTAACTTCAAATTGTTTTAATGCCCTCTCACACTTCAGTTTTGTCATTTAAATTTTTGTTTTACTGAAATATCTTCTTTATAAAAAGGGAGGTTTTACTATTCTTGCCTTTGGACTCTAAATTTTTGTAATTGGGAAATGTTTTCCTGCTTTTATATGCTGCCATTTTGTTTGCTTTTTTTTTTATTTTATTAAATTTTTTTTTAACATTTATTTATTTTTGAGACAGAGAGAGACAGAGCATGAACGGGGGAGGGTCAGAGAGAGGGAGACACAGAATCTGAAACAGGCTCCAGGCTCTGAGCTGTCAGCACAGAGCCTGACGTGGGGCTCGAACTCACAGAGCATGAGATCATGACCTGAGGTGAAGTTGGCTGCTTAACCGACTGAGCCACGCAGGCGCCCCTTTGTTTGCTTTTAAATGAAAAATTTCTAGATACGTGATTATTTTGAGAATTGCTGTCTTTCAGAACCTAACAGTTTCCGGAAGAAGGCTGGTATTTTCATCGATGGATTGCAGTTAGGAGAAGATTTTGTCAAGTTGCATAAACTTCTAGCAAAATCCACTTTCAAAACTGTGAATCTCTATGGTCCTGATATTGGCCAGCCTCGAGGAAAGACTGTCAAGATGCTAACGAGGTAGGAACGAGAGGAAGCAGAACCACTTTTCTTAAAAATAATATTGCTCTCTGGTGGAGAATCCTCATGTTATTAAACCATTTGCTACCTAAGCAAATGTTTTACCAAAAGAGGAAAAGATTGACTGGCTCAGAATACCAAGAATCTGGGGGCAAATGGAACCTACAATATAATTTATATAAGAATTAGGAAGTTTGTACTTGGCCTGATACTAAAGCAGTAACCAGCCCATTTCTAAGAAATGAAACTCCTGTGCATATATTGTGTACATATATATATTGTGTATATGAGGATTAAGTGAAGATCATAATAGATTTCTTTTTCTAGTTTCCTGAAGGCTGGGGGAGAAGTGATTGATTCAGTTACATGGCACCAGTAAGTATGTCTCCTGCTCTTAGTACTAAGAAACTGATGCTAGTTTTACTTATTACTTAGTTTTCAAAAACGTGTTTTCATTTAACTGCTAATGCATAGTTCCAATAAGAAACAAATAATATCTCAAGCAGCACTGTACTACACACTTAATATTAATAAAACAAAAGTTTTAACTTTATTTTAAATAATGTGGTAGGTTCTATAAGATCAAGGCATACTATCATTTAAATCATGGAGCAGATAAGTAGCTAAGATCAATATGCTTGCCAAAGAACGGGTAACCCGTAAGTACCTGCACTGTGACTAAGTCTTTTCAAAACAGAGTAACTGATTCCCTTCCATCTTGGTCTTTTCTTACTAGAACAACTCTTCCTCCTCCTCCTCCTCCTCCTCCTCCTCCTTCTTCTTCTCCTTTTTCTTCTTCTTCTTCTTCTTCTTCTTCTTCTTTTCTTAATAACAGAGGGGTGGGAAGAGGTAGGAAGGAGAGCAAGGGAGCCAACTAACTTAAAAGCAGAAAGTAAAGTTTGTTTGTTTGTTTGTTTCTGAATATTTTCTGAATAATTTAGCTACTACTTGAATGGACGAATTGCTACCAAAGAGGATTTTCTAAACCCTGATGTGTTAGACACTTTTGCTTCATCTGTGCAAAAAATTTTCCAGGTAATAGTCTTTTTTTTTTTTAATGTAGAGTGGTCCCCTTTATCTGTAGGGTATATGGTCCCAGACCCTCAGTAGATGCCTGGAAACACAGGTAATATCAAAACCTAAATATACTTTTTCCTATACATACATTCCTATGATAAAGTTTAATTTGTAAGTTAGGCACAGTAAGAGATTAACAACAACTAATAATAAAATAGGACAATTATAATAATATACTATAATAAAAGTTATATGAATGTGTTCTCTCAAAATATCTTCTCATACTGCACTCACTCTTCTTGTGGTGATGTGAGATGATAAAATGCCTACGTGATGAGAGGAAGTGAGGCAAATGACATTTGTATTGTGACATAGCATTAGGCTACTATTGACTTTCTGATGATAGGTCAGAAGGAGGATCATCTGCTTCCAGACCACGGTTGACTATGGGTAACCGAAACTGCAAAATCGCAGATAAGGAGGCACGTCTGTAAAACCAGTCCTTATTGTGTAGTCTAGCTAATTCTAAATTCTATAAGTATATAAATTTACATGTTTTTCCAATTTTAGATAACAGGTACTTATTCACCATCAGTCCCCCTTACCATCAGATCTTATCCATGCATATCGATTAAAAATTAAAAATACCTCCTTATGGAATAGCCTCACGGGCCATAGGAATGGGATTATTTAAATTCCTTCCACAATTTAGTATTCCAATAAAAGTAAATTGCCCAAGACCTCAATGACCACGAACATGTTTTGTTGTAACTATATTGGACAAATCAGTCTGGGAACACAAAGTTTTAAACGTCATTAATCTTCAACACCGTATTTGGTCAGCTTGTTTGCAAATATAATGGGGACTTTCCTGTTCCACAGGTTGTTGAGGAGACCAGACCCCACAAGAAAGTTTGGTTAGGAGAAACAAGCTCTGCATACGGGGGTGGAGCGCCATTGCTGTCCAACACCTTTGCGGCTGGCTTTATGTGAGTGAAGCAGCACCGCCTCAGGGGCCAGGCTGCAACATTCTCCTGGCCTTTTATTAAACAGATTCTACTGAGACGGCTCATCAGCCAAAAAGCTGATCAAAGAAAGTTTCTAGGGCTGAGACCCAAAATTCATGCCGCATTTTGTAAGAAATCATTTTATTCAAGTTTGTTGGACATCTTTAATGGGTGTCCCTAATTAATCATTGTATGAATGAATTGCTTTAGAAGTGTTGTTCCTTAATTATGGCCCATAAATATGCCAAGGATTCCTTCCTCCATAAGCGAATATAAAAGAGTGCCTCTAGAGGTTTGAGTCTGAGAAGGATTCTTAGTGTACTTTTATAGTAGCTTTATTCATAGATTCCCAAGGAGTTTAGAGTCGGAAGTGTGAGGTCTCACCAGAGGAACTACCAATGAGTTTAAAGACTTACTAAATCACCTCTTTATCCAACCACCAGAAACTTGATTGCTTTTTTTTTTAATTTAAATTTAAGTTGGTTAACATACAGTGTAGTATTAGTTTCGGGAGTAAAACCCAGTGATTCATCACTTACATGCAACGCCCAGTGCTCATCCCAACAAGTGCCCTCCTTAATACCCATCACCCTTCAGCCCATTCCCCTACCCACCTCCCCTCCAGCAGCCCTCAGTTTGTTCTACAGAGAACAAACTCTCTGTTTTTATCTTATTTCATTTTTCCTTCCCTTCCCCATGTCCTTCTGTTTTGTTTCTTAAATTCCACGTATGAGTGAAGTCATATGATATTTATCTTTCTCTGACTTATTTCACTTAGCATAATACCCTCTAGTTCCATCCACGTTGTTGCAAATGGCAAGATTCCATTCTTTTTTGATCACTGAGTAATATTCCATTGTATGTATCTACCACATTTTCTTTATCCATTCATCATCAGTCAATGGACATTTGGGTTCTTTCCATACTTTGGCTATTACTGCTAGTGCTGTTATAAACATTGGTGTTCATATGCCCTTTTGAATCAGCATTTTTGTATCCTTTGGACAAGTACCTATTACAAATCTGATTGCTTTAAACAACTGGTTTACTTATATTCCATAACTCCATTAACACTCTTAATCTATAGTTCTATATCCTCACACTGAGACTTATTCTCTTTCCTCTCCTATCCTCATTCTTATAAATCCATAATAAAAAAAATCATTTGCTCATGAGGGGCATGAGGAGGAGAATGAAGGATAAAAGTGTTTGTTTTGCCATCCACCAAAGATGGAGGGAGTGGAGGGGGACAGCCATAAAAGTCTAGGTGTGATTTTACTTATTTCACATTGTACTGCTGTTGACTACAAGCAACCTTTTCTTTAGCCCTTACATGGGTCTGGGAGTGGGGAAGTGGGGAGGGTATCCAGCAAGATGGAGAACGATTGCCTGTAGGGTGAGAATTTGTCTACTCTGCTTTGCAGAAGTTTTCTTACCCCGAAAGAAACTCATATGGCATATTAATAGTATTCTAGGATTTATTATCATGCTCAAGTGTGGGAACATGTAAAGGAAAGGATAGTCTCCATTTCATTTGAATAGCTTATTTGTAATTAATACCGCTTTTCTGGTTTCCTGTCAGTTCCTCCCACATAGATGAATAAATCAGAATAGTGTGTAATTAGAATTGAGTTTTTTTGTTTTCCAAACCTGAAGAAAGCTGGGCCTCCCTCTCTTTCAGGTGGCTGGATAAATTGGGCCTGTCGGCTAGAATGGGCATAGAAGTGGTGATGAGGCAAGTGCTCTTTGGAGCCGGAAACTACCACTTAGTGGATCAAAACTTCGAACCTTTACCTGTAAGTGATTGTTATTTTCCTATTGCTATGAGTAGAATAGAGTATATTGAGCACCCCTGTATCAAGCTCCTAATAAAAGTCAATCCTGTCAATAAATTCAGTATTCTTAACAAGTAGACCCTGAAATGATGAATTGGAAGAAACCTTAGAGGTCATCCATTCTAATGTGTGCCACCTGGGGTGTGTTATGGGTTTGGTTTTTTTCCTAATGTTTATTTATTTATTTTGAGAGTGAGAGAGTGAGCAAGGGAGGGGCAGAGAGAGAGAGAGAGAGAGAGAGAGAATCCCAAGCAGGCTCCATGCTGTCAGCACAGAGCCCAATGTGGGGCTCAAACCTGTGAACTGTGTGATCATGACCTGAGCAGAAATCAAGAGTCAGATGTTTAGCCAACTGACCCACCCAGGGACTCCGGGATTTTTTTTTTAAAGGGACAATTTGAAACTTTGTGACTCCGATTTTACAAGATAACAAACTTGGGTCAAAAACAATGTTTTGCAAATTAAATCAAAGTTAAAATTACCTACAGTATCCAAAGCTTCAAAAGTTTTTTATGCATGAAATTATAATTTATTTAACTTTGAGATAAATCGGTACTATGTATTTGTTCAAAAATCTCACCCTAAGAATTGGCTATCTTGTTAATAATCTTCAAGATATTTATGAATACAGTGTCCGTTTTACCCTACCTCTGACTGCATCTGGTGCTGAATCAGGAGATGTAGACTTTTTATATAAAAAGCCACCTGGAAATATATGTTTAAAACTTGGAATAGTATAGATATAGCCCTGAGAAGTGGGACCTTGATTTTTGTAGTCTAAAATGACAGTTGAGGATATGTATTTTCTTTTTTAAATTTTTTTTTTCAACGTTTATTTATTTTTGGGACAGAGAGAGACAGAGCATGAACGGGGGAGGGGCAGAGAGAGAGGGAGACACAGAATCGGAAACAGGCTTCAGGCTCTGAGCCATCAGCCCAGAGCCTGACGCGGGGCTCGAACTCACGGACCGCAAGATCGTGACCTGGCTGAAGTCGGACGCTTAACCGACTACGCCACCCAGGCGCCCCAGAGGATATGTATTTTCAAAGAATAATTCCTAAGGGAATTATTTGAATACTGTAGGAAAGCTAAGAAAGTTTGGCAGAAAGCACAGGCCAAAATATAAGCTAGGTTTTTGTGGTTTGTAGATAGATTTCCCAACAAAGTTGCTTTTAATCTATAGTAGTCCAAACTCACAAAGCACCTGGTTCATAACTTTTAAAAAATTTTTACAAAATGACCTTGTAACAAGTGGAATATATCTTCACCAAGTATATTATAAATCAACTATAGAGTTAAACCAAACATGATAATTTCATTAGACAAATATCCCAAATCTGCTGATGGCCCTTTCTGAAATGGACCTTGAACAAGGAAGGTACATAAATAGTTTCTACAAAATTTACTTTGCCTAGAAATTAGCCAGCTTATCTTGTCAGTCCTTGTAAATAGTACTATGTTGTCTATATTTTTTCAGTGCCCAAACATAAACCTTTGGCTTAAGATCCTTTGTGTTTTTTTGTTTGCTTGTTTTTTAATTACTTAATTAATATTTTAGTTTTAGAGAGAGAGCACAAGCAGGGGAGTGGGACAGAGAGGGAGAGAGAGAATCCCAAGCAGGCTTCATGCTCAGTGCTGAGCCCATAGAGAGGTTTGATCCCATGACCCTGGGATGATGACCTGAGCCGAAATCAAGAGTCAACCAACTGAGCCGCCCAGGCACCCTCTTCCTCAAGATTCACAGTCATCTAGAAAAACTTGCAAGAGTAAATGGTACCCTTAACATCTGCAGGGTCCAAGGGAATCAGTCTTAAATCCAACATACATGGCTGTTTTCTTATTTGATTTGTATAACAATCTTGGAAGCTGGCAAAGCAGGTGTCTTAGATCAATTGTCCAGATGAGGAAGTTCAAACTGAGACAAGGTTTTGTGATAAGCTGGATGTCACACAGTTGTCCCATGTTACTCTAGAATTCCATATAAATCCTGGCTCTGAGGCCTGAATGCTTTCTATCCTACCAGTCACCAAACCATGCTGAAGTTATGTCTCCTTTTTAAATGTTTAGTTGATTCTGCTCTTGTCTCCAGTGAAAAATTTGAATGTAAGCAGAGAAACAAAAGCTGTTTGCCCTGTTGAGTCTACATTTCCTCAGCTCAAGAAGGAAGAGTTGGAATATACATTGAGTATATTCTTCAAAAAAATTAACAACTAGGCACCTGAGTGGCTTAGTCAGATAAGCCTTCAACTCTGAATTTCAGGTCAGGTTATGATCTCAAGGTTGTGAGATTGATCCCTGCTCTCTCTGTGCCCCTCCCTTGTGTGCACACTCATGTGTGTGCTCTCTCTCTCTCTTAAAATAAATAAATAAATAAACCCCAACAAACTTTTTATTACAGAAAATTTCAAGTAGAGAGAAAAGCATTTAATCCTCAGTTTTGTTTAATCCATAATCTTATCCACTCCTCACCTCCCACCTACTGGATTACTTTCAAGCAAATCTCAGATGTATCACTATCCATCAGTAGGTCAGTATGTATCTCCCTTAGACAAACATAAAATATTATCATACTTTAAAATATTAACAGTAATTCCTCAATATCATCAAATGTTTAGTCGGTGGGTGTTTCACATTTTCCTTACTGTCACAAGTGTTTTTATTTATTTATTTTTCAAATGTATTTAATAGTTGGCCTAGTCACTTCAGGATACAAACAACATCTATATATTGCATTTGGTTGAAATATCTCTGAAGTCTGCTAATCTTTTTAAAAAAATTTTTTTTCAACGTTTATTTATTTTTGGGACAGAGAGAGACAGAGCATGAACGGGGGAGGGGCAGAGAGAGAGGGAGACACAGAATCGGAAACAGGCTCCAGGCTCCGAGCCATCAGCCCAGAGCCTGACGCGGGGCTCGAACTCACGGACCGCGAGATCGTGACCTTGCTGAAGTCGGACGCTTAACCGACTGCGCCACCCAGGCTCCCCTGAAGTCTGCTAATCTTGAAGTTTCCCTTCCCACTCCTTTTTTGTGTTATGGAATTAATTATTGAAAGAGAGCAGGCAATTTGTTCTGTGGTGTTTCCCACATTCTGAATTTTGCTACATTTCTTCCTGCACTGTCCTTTAGTATGTTCCTCTGTTTCTTGTAAACTGGCAGTTAGATCTAGAGGCTTGAGCTCATTCAGATTTTTGTTTTTTGTTTTGTTTTGCAATACAAAACTTTTTTTTTTAAATAATTTTTAAAATGTGTTTTATTTATTTATTTATTTATTTATTTATTTATTTATTTATTTTGAGAGAGAGCAGGAGAGGTGCACAGAGAGAGGGAGAGAGAGGATCCCAAGCAGGCTCCATGATGTCAGCTCAGAGCCCAACACGAGGTTCAAACTCAACAAACCGTGAGATCATGACCTGAGCTGAGATCAAGAGTCAGAGGCTTAACTGACTGAGCCACCCAGGCGCCCCTGCAATAATTCTTCAAAGGAGATGTGGCATGCTTCCATCAACAGGCACATGATCTCTGGTTGTCTCTCTCTCTCTCCTTTTTTTTTTTTTTAAAAAAACCTTGATAGGTAGCGATGATTGTTGCCTAACCCATTCAGGAATGGGGATTATAAGGTTCTAAAAGAAATTATTTTACGGGCACCTGGCTGACTCAATCCGTGGAGTGTGTGACTCTCAATCTCCGGGTTGCGAGTTTGAGCCCCATATTGGGTGTAGAGATTGCTTAAAAATTAAAAAAAAAAAAAAAGTAAAGAAATAAAGTATTTTAATCTCTTAAGCAGATAGAAGTTTTATTGTAAAAACCTGCCTTTGTGTGTAGGTGAGTGTGTGTACATGTGCATACCTAAAAGTTCTGCTTTGAGCTTTGCTTTGAATTCTTGGTGATAGATAATAAAGAACATTTAAACTCTCTCAGCAATGAATTGCATTCTTGAAGATATAACTCCTAGTGGTCATGGCTTTCAGAATTGTGGGAATACAGTCCTCCTGTGATAAAAATCAGCAAACAAGAAATTGCCCTCAGATTCATGGTGGGAACATGGATCAAAAGATGTTTTCCATTTAAATACCTCTAGGATAACAGTCACAGTCTTTGTAAGGTTAACTATTTGCTCACACTGTTTTTGATAAATAAAGAAATAAGTAAAGATCTACTTTTGTCCCTCCTCTCCCCAACCACCCAACTAGGATTATTGGCTATCTCTTCTGTTCAAGAAATTGGTGGGCACCAATGTATTAAGGGCGAGCGTGAAAGGTCCAGACAGCAGGAAACTTCGAGTATACCTTCACTGTACCAACATCAACCAGTAAGTATGTAACACACCCTTTTCCAGTCAAGTTTTAATCAGTAATATGTCCTTCCTGATAGGATGATACTAAAATAATAACTATAGCTACAAAAAAAAAAAAGCCATCTGTCATTTCTGGTGAATGAGAACTCTTTAAATAGTGAGGACCCACTAGGAAGTAGGGGAATGATCTGGATGGAAATTCTGAAAAGTGTCAATAGATTTAATTTTATTGTTTGTTTTAGTTTTTTTTTTAAATAATGATAGAAAAAGCTGCTGTTTGTATGGTTTATAATTTGAATTCATAGGAACCCACAAAATTCACTTTATTATTTAACCTTTCTGTGTCTGAACATGGGTGGGCTGACCAGCTTCCTGGCAACTCAGTCTGGCTAAGCAGCAAAGATCTCAGAATGCTGTCACCCAGAAAATGGTAGTGTGAAGAAAAATATTGTTTAAATTATCTTTTCAGGGGCACCTGGGTGGTTCAGTTGGTTGAGCGTCCGACTTTGGCTCAGGTCATGATCTCAGTCTGTGAGTTCGAGCCCTGCATCAGGCTCTGTGCTGATGGCTAAGAGCCTGGAGCCTGCCTCAGATTCTGTGTCTCCCTCTCTCTCTGCCCCTCCCCTGCTCATGCTCTGGCTCTCTCTGGCTCAAAAATAAATAAAAACATTAAGAAAAGAATTTTTTTAAAAATTAAATTATCTTTTCAAATAGGACCACATGAGTTGTCCAATGTAATCGTGAAAGGAAGGATAAAAAGAGGGCCCATCATCATTGTAGATACTAATACTTAGTCTCCATGATTATGTTTGTAATTGAGTTTTTAATTGCTTAAGTTAGATAACTATTTTTATTGAGTTAATCTATTTGCTTTTAGCCCAAGGTATAAAGAAGGAGATTTAACCCTGTATGCCTTAAACCTCCACAATGTCACCAAACGCTTGCAGTTGCCGTATCATTTATTTGACAAACAAGTGGACAAATACCTCGTAAAACCTTTAGGGCCTGATGGATTACTTTCTAAGTGAGTAATTTTCCTTTCTTCATTTCAAACTTTCACAAAATTCATTGGTATTTATCAGAATAGAGAGTGTTGATAGGGAGCAAAAAAAAAAAGTCAACGATTTCAAGTTCTAACAATTCTTAATATTCGTAAAGTTTATAGATGAATACTTATCCATACAGGTATAACTCATTTAGAGTCCAACGCAGAAGGATATGAAAACATTTAGCAGTTAACTTAGGGAATATTTTGCATTTCAAAACAACTTGATACTTCAAAATCCCCTCAAGACATTGAGATTATTTGCTCAAAAAAGAGTTATAATTCTTGGTAACAGAGTCAGTAAAGCAAAACATACCTAAGTATGATTGTACTAAGGGCACAATATTACACTGTGTAAGCTGAGTGTCACTCTCTTACCGTGTTAAAGTAGTTTTATATTGGCTAGAGTAAGAAAATAAAATGCCCAGAAGTATAGCTTTGAGGTGAATTATTTGAAGTTGGTCATAATCATTATGGTTTTAAAAGCCAATCATTGGATATGTCTTATAAGAGACCGTATTCAACAGAATACCCTAAATAACTATGACCCTTGAAGAGTCAGGCCCAAAACCATTGTAAGATTCTGTCCAATGTGTGTTGGAAGGAGCTCTTTTCATCATGACTCTTCTCACATTGGAGAATAAAAAATTATAAGAGTTTACAACATTCTCATCATCCCCTCCTGTCTTTGCAAATGAGTGATGTTTTCAGTGATAATTAGCATCAGAACCTGACAAAGGACAGTAAGCATGCTTTCTACAAAGACCTATCTTCCATAGGCAAACATCATTAACATTGGGTACCATTGTTTATTTTTCCCCTATGCTTTATTTTACCACAACTGTAATCACACAATGCCTAATGGGAAAAGAAAAAGGGAGGGCACCCACAAGTTTTCCAAAATGTCTTTCCATACATAGCCTTTGTAGACATTTTTAATGGGCTACATGTTTTATGAAATATCATGGTTTACTTACCCATTTTCTTGCTGTTTAAACCTTTTCTTTTTTGTAAAGTAAATAATACATATTTGGGTAACCCATACTTTTTTTTTTATTTGGGTTCTAAGTTTTGGAAATGGGTATTTTTAGCATATTTGTGTCTGATGCTGACAAGGGAAAAGCTTTTCTGAAGTAACTGAATAATAGTTGTAGAGTTGGAAGTGTGTTAAGAGATATTTTAGTCCAACCTTAGATGGGTAGTTTAAGCCATTCAGCTGTTTGATGGCTCATCTGTTGGATCTCGAAGCCTCTCCAGGCAGCTGTCCTCTCAAGGGTAATGTGAGTCTCTCTCTGCTTTTCATTTCCTGTTTTGAGTTCTGTCCTGGAGAGCAGAGGTCGGAAACTGCACCTCATACCTATGGACAAGTGGGTTTAGAGAACTTTTTTTCCCTCTTTTTCTCGTGGTAGGGGAGGTTGGCATGCGCTCCGTGTTCTTATTTTTACTAAGTTATGAACATTTTAAAATTGACAACTATGAAAATATCTGGATTTATATCTTTTCTTTAAAAGAGATACTCTAGCAACTCTGGGCTTATTTCCCCAAGTAGTGGAGTTGAATTGGGGGTGTTTACTTGAGAGAGGTTCTTCACAGTCCCTCCGTGATCCTGTTACCTCTATGACCCTGTCCTACTGCACTTGCACATATAAATTCCTTGGCTCTTGTGGGCCCTTGAGTTTGCTACCCTTAATCTGGAACAATACCAAATACCTCATTTCCTCCATAATAACTCCAGTATCTGAAGGACAATTGGATTGTCGTCTCTCCAGGCTAAATATGCCATTTCTTCAATGATTCTTCTCTTTGTTTATCAGACCCTGTTGCATTCTGATCACACATTTCATGCTTATCAATTATTAATGGAAAATTCGTGAAATTATGGATTATGTTTTTTTACCCTAAATGCTCTGTGATGAGTGTATATTACTTATACTTTTATCTCTTTAAAATGTTGCAAAAAATAAAATAAAATGTTGCGAAAGTACCCCAGATAAGTTTGGTGAGTGTACAGTCTGGACACGTTCATTCTAATGACCTCAGAGGGTTAAACGATGATCATCTTTTAAAAAAAATCATTTTTTAATGTTTATTTATTTTTGAGAGAAAGAGAGAGAGAGGCAGAGTGTGAGCAGGGTCGGGCTGAGAGAGAGGGAGACACAGAATCCAAAGCAGGCTCCAGGCTCTGAGCTGTCAGCAGAGGGCCCAACGCGGGGCTCGAACTCACCAACTGTGAGATCATGACCTGAGCTGAAGTCGGACACTTAATCAACTGAGCCACCCAGGCGCCCCCCAAACAATCATTTTTTAGTTGAACAACTTGTATAATACCGACAGAAGGTCCTCCATAGTAAGCGTTGAGTGAATATATTTTTAATATAAAAGCAGTATTCTATATTTATCTCAGATCAATTTTGTCCAGAATCCCTAATTCAGATTACTTTTGCTTGCTAATTCTGTTCAGCTCTGTTTCATCTGAAACTTGACAAGCATGCCTTCTATTTCTTGTCATCATGTTACTGACTTCAAAATATGAAACAAGATACTAATCTTGAATAAAATCCTACCCTGATTTACCCAGCCTGATGCAGAAATAATCAGCATGCTTTAAGCTTATACTCAATATATTGATAGCATACTTTAGCGATTTTTACAGCCGATTAAACAACATAGCCAGATGGTATAGGGTATTATCTTGCCCATGTTTTATCATCTTAACCCACAGCAGTATTAATTTATAATGATGAGGTTTACCTTTAAGCTCGATGGCCTCTCCTAAAGCATTTCTGAAACTTTTTTATGTACCCTTGAAAATGGTTCTCAATTGCGTGCAGAACAGCTCTTACTACTGACATATAGAGATGTTTTCAAGGCCTATTTTTGTTTGTGGTTTCCTGATGATGGTCATGGCATTTCCTCCCCAATCTCCTCTAAAAATTGATGTGATATAGGTACTAAAACAAAACTCACGCGCATGTGGACCGAGTGTAAATGCAGTGCAGGCTTGATGGCCTCTAGTACAATCATGGTTATCTTTTATTTAAGACTTTAGGTACAGCCCCCAGAGCGGGGCACCTAACAAAGGTTAAATGGAAACTAATTTTTCTGCTGACTTATACTTAGGATAGAGTTTCAGGGATCTTTGTTTTTTGGTTTTTAGTTTTTGGGTTTTTTTTTTTTTTTTTTTTTTTTTTTTTTTTTTTTAGTGTTTATTTTGAGAGAGACAGAGAACGAGCAGGAGAGGGGCAGAGAGAGAGGGAGACACAGAATCTGAAGAGGCTCTAGGCTCTGAGCTATCAGCACAGAGCCCAACACAGGGCTGAAACCCACAAACTGTGAGATCACATCCTAAGCTGAAGTTGGATGCTTAATCGACTGAGCCACCCAGGTGCCCCGAGTTTGAGGGATCTTTGATAATTCTAAATTGTAAACAACCAAACACTAGACAACTAATAAGCTAATATGCTCACACAGTGAAATCCTGTACGGCTGTTAAAATGATGTGGTGGATGAATGTTTAATGGTGTGAGCAAATGTTAACATGTGCTAAGGGAAAAAGAATCAAGTTTTAAGAGACTGGGGCACCTGGGTGGTTCGGTTGGTCAAGTGTCCCGACTTCGCCCCAGGTCATGATCTCAGGGTTTGTGATTTTGAGCTCCACATTGGGGTCTATGCTGTTAGCACAGAGCCCACTTTGAATCCTCTGTCCTCCTCTCTTTGCCACACCCCCCTCAAAAATAAACATAAAAAAAAAGAGGGAGAGACTACATATTGTATCTCCATTTTTGTTTAAATGAAAATATGGGTGTATGTACATAAAAGAGATGAAGGATATATTAAAAATGATTATGATGAGCGGCACCTGGGTGGCTTAGTCAGTTAAGCGTCCAACTCCTGATTTCAGCTCAAATCATAATCTCGAGATTTGTGGGATTGTGCCTCACATTGGACTCAGTGCTGCAGCATGGTGCCTGCTTCGGATTCTTTCTCTCCCTCTCTCTCTCTCTCTGCTCTTCCCTGCTCTTTCTCTCTCAAAATAAAAACTTAAAAAAAGAAAAAGAAAAAAATGGTTATGATGAATTAACCAGTTACATTTATCAGAATAATGGTGATCATAGATATTTTTGTAGTGCTTACTATATGCAAGGCAATCTTATAAGTGTTCTACATGTATTACATGTATTACATACATATAACTCTGACATTAACCAATTTTCAACAATAAAATTTGGGGGGGGCACCTGGGTGGCTCAGTCGGCTGAGTGTCTGACTTTGGCTCAGGTCATGATCTCATGGATTGTAAGTTCGAGCCCTGCATCAGGCTCTCTGCTGTCAGTGTAGAGCCCACTTTGGATCCTCTGTCCTCCTCTCTTTCTGCATCTCCCCTGCTTGTGCTCTCTCTCAAAATATTTTAAAAAATAAAATAATATAAAATAAAAATTATTTTCGTATTGTAAAAACTTCATAGTGTTAAAATCACTTGAGAACAAGATCATAGAAATGTAAGCCATGTTTAGAATTATGGAATTAACTATCAGTGGAACTAAAAGCAGACTGAAGGTTTTCTTTTTAAGTCCCTGTTTATATTGGATCTGTTGCTGTGAGCATGTATTAATTTGATTTAAACAATAGTAAATGTGCATAAAAGATAACATTTGTCCTTAAGATATTTTTTACATTTCTTGACTTCGTTTTGAATTTGAATTCCAACAGTGGAATGCAAAGAAAACATCGATTTTTTGGAAGCTTTTGGTTTAGTGAACCCTAAACCTAACCCTAACCTACAAAATAATTTTGTTGCACTCCAGCAATATATATTCTACCAGAATATCTTAACAACATAAGAAATGCAAAATGAATGCATATCGCCTGGCAGAAAGGGAGTGAGAAGGTTTATGGGCACGGTGACAAGTGGGAAATTTTATGTCATTTTGCATGTTAAATTTGTGATATTTACATTCCCTTCTACCTATTTGCTTTATCTAAAAATGTTTTCAATTACCATCAAATAAAATTGCCACAAATCCAGAAGTTATGTCATGTTTATCCTTTTTATACCACCATAGTAGTGCCTACTATATAGATTATGTGTGTTCCATTTTCTATAAAGGGCCAGATAGTAAGTGTTTCAGGCTTTGCAGGCCATATGGTCTCTGTCAGAATGACTCAGCTCTCCCAGTGTAGCTTAAAGATCATCTGGGTCAAATACCCAATATAGAATTGAAACAAGTTATACAATACAGGCTGTCACCATTTTTTTGGCCTTAAAAAGATGTCACAACTTTTGCAGAGAAGGTGGAGCATACACCACTTGGCTAACCTGGGTTTATCTTTCCCCTTTGCAGATCTGTCCAACTCAATGGTCAAACTCTGAAGATGGTAGATGATCATACCCTCCCGGCTTTGACAGAAAAACCTCTCCGCCCAGGAAGTACACTGGGCTTGCCAGCTTTCTCATATGGATTTTTTGTGATAAGAAATGCCAAAGTTACCGCTTGCCTCTGAAAATGAAAGGCATACACCATCCCTGAGATTGAATTTTTCAAGTGTATTGATAAGAGGAAAGCAAAACCCAAGCTATAGGAAGGCAAGCAGATACATTACAGATCAACTAGGGAAGCTTTAGGGACACTGGGACACTCGCGGTGCTAGATTTAGCACAGTCTTTTGTTCTAAGTAGACCACTGCTAATAATAATACCTGGTGCCAAACACTACGCTCAGTGCTTTGCATGTTCTATTTTTACTTAAAGTTATTAAAAAGGTATATGGATGCTCCCAATATAGCCAGGAGGCAAGTAAGTGAGGGATACAGCACTATTTTTAAGAAAGTGCTTCGTTTTTATTTTAAAAAACAGTTATTAAAAGACTGCAGGATTCTTTATATGCTGTTTCTATGGGCTCCTGTCAGAAAAAGTGTACTGCCACAATCTTCAAATTGTCTATAAATGAGAGAGTCTCTTTTCACCTTAACAGAGAGCTAGATTTATCTGCTGCTTCTCTTCTCATTGTTTTTTGTCAACAATACTGCATGAGAGGACAGATGGTTAGAAGTGATAGTATAAAAAAAGAATTAACGACAATTCAGAGGGACTGGATTATGTAAACTTCACATGAAATTTTAAAGCGACTGTAAATGAAATTGACCTACTTACCAAGAGGAGAAAATGTAATTCGATACATTATAACTACCTGTTGATGTTTACTTTTTTTTTTATAATTTTTTTTTAACGTTTTATTTATTTTTGAGACAGAGAGAAACAGAGCATGAACGGGGGAGGGTCAGAGAGAGAGGGAGACACAGAATCGGAAGCAGGCTCCAGGCTCTGAGCCATCAGCCCAGAGCCTGACGCGGGGCTCAAACTCCTGGACCGCAAGATCGTGACCTGAGCTGAAGTCCGACGCTTAATTGACTGAGCCACCCAGGTGCCCCTGTTGATGTTTACTTTTAATCCACCTTTAGTTCTTGTTTTAGTTGGGAAATTTTCGGATGCGAGTGGCAGAAAACCCTGATTCAAATGGCTTAGACCATGAGGAAATTTATACTCCTACATAACAAGGAGTTCAAGTAGGGCGGGCTCACAATGTCATCCGGGAATCAGGTCCTTTCGACTCTGGTCTGTCACCTTTAGTGTTGGCTTCATTCTCCAGCTGGTGACGTGATGGCTGGAGCCATGCCACAGACCCATTCGGACCCAGCAGCAGCCAGAGAAAGAAGATGAGCAACTTTTTCTGCATCTCCTTCCTAGACTTGAAGAACCCTTTCTCAGAGGTTCTCTCAGCGAACCTCGTTTCATGTCTCCTCATGTCCTATTGGTCAGGAATGGGTCACGTGGCCATTCTCCCCAGTTACTCCAACACCAGTGAGATCCCTGTAATTGTCTCCTAGTGGTCTTTTGGAATGGAGAGCGTGTTGGGAAGTCCATGGCACTGACCACTATGTTTCTGTGCTTTTATCAGTGACAGAAGGTATTGTTTTCTCCTATATCTTAATTTCTAGAGATAGAATTCTCTTTATATTTATGTCTGCTATGAATATTGTCTCTATTAAATTTAAGTACATTTATAAAGAGATAAAGACAACCCAGAGTCTGAATGCTTCAATACCCCTAAATTTTATATATAAGTAGTTTTTTATATTTTCACATTTGAAATAAAGTAATTTTTATAACCTCAATATTGCATGATTATTCTTTTAATAAAACTTAAGCCTGGGGAAAAAAAAAAAGCCTGCAGATCCCTCCATTTGCAAGCCTTATTTTCCTTCAGCACTTTGTTTATACCTCCTACTTTTCTGTCCCTTCAGCTTCCCCCACATCAGAAGAGCTGACCTTGAAGAAAAGAGCTCATCAGGCACAAACACCATTTCCTCCCTGATCATGTCAACTCAATCATGAGCAAAGTCATGTCCAAATTTCTTTTTGCCGTCCCCTCTGCCATGTAATAAATTTGAAGCCTAATCTCTCACTTGTATTATTTTTTTGGTAACATTTATTTATTTTTAAGAGACAGAGACCGAGCAGGAGCAGGGGAGGGGCAGAAGGAGAAGGAGACACAGAATCTGAAACAGGCTCCGGGCTCTGAGCTGTCAGCACAGAGCCCGATGCGGGGCTCGAACCCACAAACCGTGAGATCGTGACCTGAGCCGAAGTCAGATGCTTAACCAACTGAGCCACCCAGGCGCCCCGCTCTCACTTGTATTATTATAATAATCTCTTAATTGTTCTCCCTGACTTTGCTTAAAATTCTTAAATGGTTCCCTACTTCGTATAGTCACAATAAGGTGCTTCATAACCTGGCACCTGCCTCTTTCTTCAGCCTCAACTCTTGTTACTCTGACCATGGATTCTGTTACCCCGCCAACGCATTGGTTGGGGGTCTGAACCTTTGGTGCTGCTCCTTCTGTTCTTCACCCAGACCAGTCTCCTAACTCTCCTCTCTGTGTGGCAAACTTTCATGTTTTTGTTTTGTTTAGTCACTAAATTTATTCATTTATTTTAATCTAGTAATTTACTTATTTTTTTTAATAATTTACATCCAAGTTAGTTACCACATGGTGTGACAATCTCAGGAGTAGATTCCTTAAGCCCCTGGCCCATTTAGCCCATCCCCCACCCCAAACCCCTCCAGCAACCCTTTGTTCTCTATATTTAAGAGTCTAATGTCTTGTCACCCTCCCTGTTTTAATATTATTTTTGCTTCCCTTGTGTTCATCTGCTTTGTATCTTAATGTCCTTATATGAGTGAAGTCATATGATATTTGTCTTCTCTGACTAATTTCACTTAGCATAATACCCTCTAGTTCCATCCATGTAGTTGCAAATGGCAAGATTTCATTCTTTTTGATTGCCGAGTAATATTCCATCGTATGTATACCACATCTTCTTTATCCATTCATCCATTGATGGACATTTGGGCTCTTTCCATACTTAGGCTATTGTTAATAGTGTTGCTATAAACATTGGGGTGCATGTATCCCTCCTAAACAGCATACTTGTATCCCTTGGATAAATACCTAGTAGTGCAATTGCTGGGTTGTAGGGTTGTTCCATTTTTAATTTTTTGAGGAGCCTCCATACTGTTTTCCAGAGTGGCTGCACCAGCTTACATTCCCACAAGTAGTGCAAAAGAGATCCTCTTTCTCCACATTCTCACCAACATCTGTTGTTGCCTGGGTTGTTAATGTTAGCCATTCTGACAGGTGTGAGGTGGTTGATATCCAATATGGTTTTGATTTGTATTTCCTGGATGATGAGTGATGTTGAGCATTTTTTCATGTGTCCATTGGCCATCTGGATGTCTTCTTCGGAGAAGGGTTTATTCATGTCTTGGGCCCATTTCTTCACTGGATTATTTGTTTTTTGGGTGTTGAGTTTGATAAGTTCTCTGTAGATTTTGGACACTAACCCTTTATCTGATAGGTCATTTGCAAGTATCTTCTCCCATTCCATCAGTTGCCTTTTAGTTTTGCCGATTATTTCCTTTGCTGTGCAGATTTTTATTTTAATGAGGTCCCAATAGTTCATTTTTGCTTTTGTTTCCCTTGCCTCTGGAGACATGTTGAGTAAGAAGTTGCTGCAGCCAAGATCAAAGAGGTTTTTGCCTGATTTCTCCTCTAGGATTTTGATGGCTTCCTGTCTTATGTTTAGGTATTTCATCCATTTTGAGTTTATTTTTGTGTATGGTGTAAGAAAGTGGTCCAGGTTCATTTTTCTGCATGTTGCTGTCCAGTTTTCCCAGCACCATTTGCTGAAGAGACTGTCTTTATTCCATTGGGTATTCTTTCCTGCTCTGTCAAAGATTAATTGGCCATACGTTTGTGGGCCCATTTCTGGATTCTCTATTCTGTTCCATTGATCTGAGTTTCTGTTTTTGTGCCAATATCATACTGTCTTGATGATTACAGCTTTGTAATACATCTTGAAGTCCAGGATTGTGATGCCTCCAGCTTTGGTTTTCTTTTTCAAGATTGCTTTGGCTATTCAGGGTCTTTTCTGGTTCCATACAAATTTTAAGATTGTTTGTTCTAACTCTGTGAAGAATGTCGGTATTATTTTGATAGGTATTGCATTGAATATATAGATTGCTTTTTAACAATATTTGTTCTTCCTTTCCAGGAGCATGGGATATTTTTCCTTTGTGTGTGTGTGTGTGTGTGTGTGTGTGTGTGTGTGTCTTCTTCAATTTCTTTCATAAGCTTTCTATAGTTTTCAGTGTATAGATTCTTCATATCTTTGGTTAGATTTATTCCTGGGTATTTTGTGGCTTTTGGTGCAATTGTAAATGGGATTGATTCCTTGATTTCTCTTTCTGTTGCTTCATTATTGGTGTATAGGAATGCAACCAATTTCTGTGCATTGATTTTATATCCTATAACTGCTGAATTCATGAATCAGTTCTAGCAGTTTTTGGTAGAATCTTTTGGGTTTTCCATATAGAGTATCATGTCATCTGTGAAGAGTGAAAGTTTGACCTTCCTGGCTGATTTGGATGCCTTTTATTTCTTTGTGTTGTCTGATGGCTGAAGCTAAGACTTCCAATACTATGTTGAATAACAGTGGTGAGAGTGAACATCCCTGTCTTGTTCCTGACCTTTAGGGGAAAGCTCTCTGTTTGTCCCCATTGAGGATGATATTAGCAGTGGGTTTTTCAGATATGGCTTTTATGATCTTGAGGTATGATCCTTCTATCCCTACTCTCTGGAGAGTTTTTTATCAAGAAAGGATGCTGTATTTTGTCAAATGCTTTCTCTGCATCTATTGAGAGGATTATCTGGTTCTTGTCCTTTCTTTTATTGATGTGATGCATCACATTGATTGTTTTGCAGATATTGAACCAACCCTGAATCCGAGGTATAAATTCCACTTGGTCATGGTGAGTAATTGTTTTAATGTATTGTTGGATCTGGTTGGCTAGTATCTTGTTGAGGATTTTTGAGTCCTTGTTCATCAGGGAAATTGGTCTGTAGTTCTCCTTTTTAGTGGAGACTTTGTCTGGTTTTGGAATCAAGATAATGCTGGCTTCATAGAAAGAGTTTGGAAGTTTTCCTTCCATTTCTGTTTTTTGGAACAGCTTCAAGAAAATAGGTGTTAACTCTTCTTTAAGTCAAACTTTCGTGTTTATTAAGACCTTCTCTGGGGCACCTCATGGCTCAGTCAGTTAGGCCTCTGACTCTTGATTTTGGGTCAAGGCATGATCTCATGGTTTGTGGGATCAAGCCCCTCATTGGGCTCTGCACTGACAGCATAGAGCCTCCTTGGGATTCTCTCCCTCCCCTTCTCTCTGCCCCTCCCCTGCTCATGTACACACATGACTAAATAAATAAATAAGACCTTCTCAAACACCGGTTTCCAAAACTCTCCTGTCCTTTAAGAAGCTTTAGTCCCGGGGCGCCTGGGTGGCGCAGTCGGTTAAGCGTCCGACTTCAGCCAGGTCACGATCTCGTGGTCCGTGAGTTCGAGCCCTGCGTCGGGCTCTGGGCTGATGGCTCAGAGCCTGGAGCCTGTTTCCGATTCTGTGTCTCCCGCTCTCTCTGCCCCTCGCCCGTTCATGCTCTGTCTCTCTCTGTCCCAAAAAAAATAAATAAAAACGTTGAAAAACAAATTAAAAAAAAAAAAAAAAAAAGAAGCTTTAGTCCCATTTCTCTGTTCCTTTGGCAGTTGAACATTTACTATGTCACTTATGATGCATTTTATTGGATCCATATATCTTTCCAACTTGACTCTAAGCTTATAAGAAAGAGGTACAATATCTAAATCATCTTTGCATTCCCTGTAATTATCATATTATCTGGCACACAGTAGCCACTCAGATGTTTCCTTAATGACAGAAAAGAACAAATTTGAAACTAGCCTAGGCATTTTAATTTTTAATATGCAAATAAAGTTAATGATACTTCAATCTGAGAAGGTATTGTCTATTAACATTTAAGAGTCTTTTAAAGGGGTACCTGGGTGGCTCAGGTGGTTAAGCATCTGACTTCAGTTCAGGTCATGATCTCATGGTCGTGAGTTTGAGTTCCATGTTGGGCTCTGTGCTGACAGCTCAGAGCCTGTAGCCTCCTTCGGAATCTGTGATTCCCTCTCTCTCTGCCCCTCCCCTGCTCACACTCTGCCTTACAAAAGATAAATAAATGTTTTTTAAAAATCTGAAAAAAAGAGAGTCTTTTAAAAGTGATTACTGGTGAGCTCTTACTAATGGCAGATGGTTATGGGGACATGGTTATGTGAGGAAAGGAATGCTCTTAAATATTGATGAATATTAAATGTATTAACATTAAGGTTTTCTTAAGCTTCCTTAGAGGAAACTCTTGCTTATAGTGTCAGTGAGACATTTTAAGCCCATGCCCTTTCACTGGTATTTAATTAATCAAATACGTTTATTTCCTACATCTTCTTATATTGGTTCAAACATATTTTTGTCCTTTATCACTTCATCTCCCTGATATTGGTACGTTCTAAGTCCTGTTGTGAAACTTGCGTGCTCAGCGCTTGTCCAGTCAGTAATGGTACTCATTTTCCTTTTCTCTTTTAAAAACTCTGAAGTATCTCATCAATCTGTTGAATCACCTCATGGTTGGTCAATCTTTTAATTGTCCTTCTGGCCTTAATTTGATTACCAACAAAACTAACACAAACACCCATTTGTCTAATCTGACAATACAATACAAAATCAAAGCAGGAGTGTTTAAAATTAAATATCAGCATGAATAACTCCTTTCAACTGCAGATATCTTTAGTGATCTTTTAGAAAATGTTACTGATGAGGTGCAGACCAACTCACACTCCATGTTTGGGTTAGAGACTTAGGGTTCTTTCAAGGATAAAATACTCTGGTCTTGTCCTTTTCCAATTTTATAACATTCTCAATATTACAGACTTATGGGTTGGAAAACCCTGGAGAAATTTAGATACTTAAAAATTTAGCATTATTTTAAAAACCTTTTCTATTATTGTCATTATTATCATAATATTAAATGCTATAGGTTTTTATGACACTCTTGATTTAAATCAGATTTGTTCTTTATTTTCATATATTGATGATAGCCAGCTAGGTTTTTTTTTTTTTTTTTTTTTAATTGGTTTTAGGTTCCTTTTTTTGGGGGGGGGATAGGTTACTTTGTTAAATCCAACTTACCTATCTATTTCAATTCCCATAGACCTTTCAAAGGACAATAACAAGGCTAATTTATCCCATTCTACAGCACTCCAAACTTAGCAAGGCAAACTCGCATATTTAACATATTATTTCAAACACATTTTTAAAATTCTTGCACATCTAATAAATCACCCACAAAGTTAGTAGATTTAAGTGTCCTAAGCATTTATTTGGTTTAAGCTCCCTAAACATGTAAACATCTTTAAAAACCAAATGATAAGAGACTCTTAAAAACTGAGAACAAAGTGAGGGTTGATGGGGGTGGGTAATGGGTACTGAAGAGGGCATCTTTTGGGATGAGCACTGGGTGTAGTATGGAAACCAATTTGACAATAAATTTCATATATTAAAAAAAAAACCAAATGAGAGTAAAATCTATATAACTACATCTTGGATAAAAATATCATTTCTCTATCGCAAAGTTATAAACTTACTCCGCCGGCCAGAATTAACAGAATAACCAATTCAGGTCCACTGCACCAAGTAAGGCAACAATCAGCTTTTCAGAGAGTCTAGAAACAGGATATAGAACCACTAGTATATTGGGTTCAGCCCTTTCTCATGCTTAGGTGTCAGGTGCTGGGATTGTCCAAAGAAAGCCTGAGATGAGGACTTAGGGTAGGTAATTTTAAGGAGGAGATTTCAGGAAGCAGGGGTGAGAGGTCAGGGAGAGTGGAGGGGAAAAGATGGAAATTAGGGTTTGTTGCTGAGTTTACTACATTATGCAATGAGAGCACAGGTCTGCCAGTACTGGTGAGAAGCACACGGGGTGCATCCCAGGGTTTTTCTTTTATTGTTCTCATAAGCCTCAGCAGCTATCATTTTATAGTCACTTAATTGCCAGTTACAATTTCTGTAAAGAACATCGACTTCAAGTAATATTGTTTTAAGGCCTGAAGCAATTACAGATAATGATTCTACTTATTTAAGCTCAAAAGTCACTTTCATAACTTTCCTGTCCCATTTGGGGAGTCAAATGATATCTTTTTTAAAATCTAAAACATCTCTAGGACTCACCCCAAAATCAGATGAAATGTAGTAGAGAAGTAAAAATTGGTCTGAGGATCAAATATTATGGTGAACATAGAAGTACTTAAAATAGGTAAATCTGTAAAAATAAAGGATACATATATAGTAGTCTTCTCTTACACACAGGGGATAGTTTTCTAAGACCCCCAGTGAATGCCTAAAACCATGGGTAGTACCAAACCCTAAATACACTGTTTTTTTTTTCTATGCACATATGCCTATGATAAAGTTTAATTTAGAATTTGTAGAGTTAACACTAAAAACGAATAAAATAGAAGTTATAACAATATACTATAATAAAAATTATGTGAATGTAGTCTCCCTCTCTCTCCCAAAATATCTTATCGTACTGCACTGACTCCTCTTCTTGTAGGGCACCCTTCTCTTGGGAAATGATAAAATGCCTGCATGATGAGATGAAATGGAGTAAATTATGTAGGCACTGTGATGTAGCCTGAGGCTACATCAGAGGCTGACCTTCAGATGATTTGTGAGGAGGAAAATCATCTGCTTCTGGATGACAATTGACCTCAGGTAAGTGAAACCACTGGAAAGTGAAAGCATGGAGAACAGAGGGGTTGGAGGGGGAGCAGATTACCATAAAATGAAGTGTTCTGGTTAACTCATCATTTAAACAAATATTTGTGGAGTGAATGAATTATTCACTATCTACTAGGTATTATGCTCCTGTTTTAAGTATCTAGAAAAATAAAACCAGATTATATATGTGTATATACATGATATACATATATATAGGATTTATTCTAAGAAATTGGCTCACATGAGTATGGAGGCTGGCAAGTCCCACATCTGCAGAGTAGGGCAGCAAGCTAGAGACCCAGGAAAGAGCCCCAGGAGACAGGAGAGAGGCGAGAAGCTGGAGACTAAGATCAATCACTGATGATCAATGATGTAATCAATAGTGCCTTTATAGTGAAGAATTGATTTTAAAAACTCTGGAACAGCAAGATTCAGAGTGCTTCCTGGTTGTTGGACATGTTGATATGGCGGGGGAGTGGTTCAATCTGACTCCATAGGGACATTTCTGTGTTTTGGACCCTTCTGAACTTTGCTCTATGTATGCCTCTTTATCTGGATGTTCATTTATATCTTTTACAATAAAATATAATCATAAATGTGATGCTTCCTTGAGTTCTGGATTTCAAACCTGAGGGAGGATCACAGGAATGCTTAAATATGTAATCCATAAGGCAGAAGTAGAGTTATCCTGAAGACCCATTTGTTGCTGGCATCTGAAGTAGGGGTAGTCTTGGGGGACTGACTTAAATAATGGGGTCTGCACTAACTGTCTGGTGAATTACAGAAATGAGTTGAATTTAGGACACACAGTTGGTTTCAGAGAATAGGAGAATTGGGAATATTTGGGGAAACAACACAGAGCTTAACCTAGGAGCCTAGTTTGGGCTTAACCATGTGTCCATTTCAGGGAGATAAGAAATTTTATTATCTTTCTGGATCAGAGCAATTCACTAGACAAAGGGCTATAGATTGGATCTTCATGGTACATAAAAAGTAAAACATTTCTAGAAGGGATGAAGGTGAACATTCTCTATCATTATACTATACACATCTCTGTAGCCCAGAAGGCCAGTTCTTTTCATAGGAGCCCTGAGAAATTCAGGAGGATCTATTTCCCTACTTCTCAGAACTTTGTATGTGTTCTTATTTTATTTATTTTTAAAAATTGTTTATTTATTTTCAAGAGAGAGAGAGAGAGAGAGACAGAGACAGAGTGCAAGCGAGGGAGGGGAAGAAAGAGAGGGAGACACAGAATCTGACGCAGGCTCCAGGCTCTGAGCTGTCAGCACAGAGCCCAATGTGGGGCTCGAACCCATGAACTGTGAGATCACGACCTGAGCCGAAGTTGGACACTTAACCGATGGAGCCCCCCAGGTGCCCCTGTATGTGCTCTTAGACTAGCACGTCCTGCCTCCATCTCCTCTCCTCCTCCTATCCATCTTGGCTTAGTTAATTTGGCCCTGAACCTCAGATCTCAGACCACACATCACTTCTGGAAGACTTTCTTGACCTCACCACTCCAAGCTCAGGATATTCCTCCTGAGCGCGCCTACAGTGCCCTGGGCCTATATAACACAGCACTGCCACCTAGTATCAAATGCTGTCTGTTGTCCCCTCTAGTCTGTTCTCCTTGACAATAGCGCTTTCCCCCTTGACATACCCTGTGCTATGCACAGTGCTTTCATAAAACAAGAATTCAATAAACACCTTGTTAAATTTTGTTAAATACCTAACTTTAAGGGGTTTACAATCAAAATAAGAACATAAAATTAGTATAATACAAAGGAAAATTACTTAAATTCTGTAAAACAGAATAAGCAAAGTTCTCCCGGTGTTTAAGGAGGGAACAATTGCATATAACTGAAGGACTAGGTCTATAACTCTGAAAGCCAGAGTGATAGTAATGGAAAGTCACTGCTCTCTCACATGAGTTTCAGTGGTAGAGAGTGTGGTCAAACAAAATAGAAAACTCAGAAACTCAACTTTCCCCTTCATCTCTTCCCCCTGACCCCAATCCAGTTCTAGGGCTGTTTCTCCAACAAACACAAAACCTGCTCTGTTCACAAGTCTAATGATTGCTCTAGAGCAATGAGCCCACCAAGCAAGCTGGAAGCCTAGCTCCAGATGAGGGCACTCACTGATGATGACAATTGTGGGACCACATCTGCAGTGAGCACTTTTTTGCATTGAGCTGCAGGAAAAAGGCTGTCTGGAGGCCTCAGTTTTCTTTGTATCTCCCCTGGGTTCTTTTCATCAAAGACAGGATAATGTGTATCATTGTCACTCCAAATTTAAATCTCCTAAAAATGATGAAAAGGAAAGGAAAAGGTGGGATTTTCTCCCCCAAATCTACATATATACTGAGAGGCTTCTAAGACGTATAACTAAGGATCACATTATATTGGTATGTTCCGCTTCAGGGACAATCTAAGTCCTCGATATGCCTACAGAAACCCATCTTTCCAAAGGCCAAAGCAATGTCTTTGTTGGGCTTGAGTTTAAGAATTCAGATGAAAAATGCACTGAAACTGTTAAAGGAGAAACTGCGACACATTAAAATATTTAAGAGTTTATTTGAGCCTGTACTGGTTTGAATTGGGCAGCTCCAAATGCAAGTGGTTAGGAAAGCTCCCTGGACAGGAGCCAGGGCAAAGTCTTACATGGGAAAAGTGTAGAAGCAAAGAAATTATTTGATTGGCTATAGCTTAAAGCCTAATTGGCTATCTGTGATTGGTTGTTCTTAGTATTTTGATTTCATAATCCTATGGCATTTTATAGGCTTAAATTTTGGCTGTCACAGCATTGGAGCTACATCCATTTAATGGCTTCCTTGCTTAATTAATTTAGCAAGACGTGTATAAGAATGGCTGAATGGCCAGGAGTTCTCCTCCAGTAATGCTGGCCCTGTCTTCCAACTACCCGAGACATCCCACAACGATGCAGATCCCCCAAAAGCACCCTTATCCCAGGACTAATGCAGCCTCAGAAGTTTTTCACTGTCCTGCAATAACCTCCAAGACCTTCTTTCCTTCTGTAGCAAATCTGGTCCAGCAAAATATTGTAACTTTCATAACTGGGTGAGAATAGGTAGGAAAAGTCCATGCCACATGGCTGCATCAGCAAGGGCTGTCACTTTAGAGCTTTCCTCATCCCCAGAGGCAGGTTTACAAGTTATTAATTGAAGTGCTTTATCTGTTTTATCTAATTGAAGTGCTTAATCTACTTATTTTGGCTTCAAAAGACTGGCAGTCTCTGGGTTACTGAGCATCAATATGCTCCAGTTACCTGTTCTTAAAAGTGAGCTTATCTGTTTCTAACTTCTGAGAGCAAGCTGCAAAGCCAGCAGGTACAAGTTAGGCTTCAAAATGCCACTGTGCTCTCTCTAAATAAATATTTATAGATTATATTGAATATTTTATATATATACATATATAACTATGGTATAATAAATATACTTGGTCTTTCTCTCTAGTTCCTGGCACAAAGTTCCTAAACTCTTAGAACTTCCTCAGTGATAGGAGTGTCTTTTGTCATTCATAAGGAGCCCCTTTTGAGCACACCTGAGGTTTTGTTAACAAGGGGACTTTTGGAAAGTCCTGAAGGCTGGGAGCTGGTTGCCAGAGGAACCAACCCACGTGTTATTAAAGGATTGGGACTTTTAGCCCAACATCCAACATCCAGGGAAGGAAAAGGGACTAGAGATTGAGTTCAGTCATCAATGGCCAAGGATGTCATCAATCATGCCTATGTAATGAAGTGTCCACAGTAAAACCCAAAACCACAAGGTTCAGAGAGCTTTAGGGTTGGCGAACACATGAAGAGAGTTTAGGGAGAGTAGGAAATGGAAGCTCTGGGCCCTTTCCCACATATGTTGCCCTAAGCATCTTTTCTATCTGGTTGTTCCTGAGTTACACACTTTTATAATAAACCAGTAATACAGTAAGTAATATATTTTCCTATGTTCTGTGAACCATTCTAGCAAATTAATCAAACAGAAGAAGGGGTCTTCAGAACCTCCAATCTACAGCCAATAGGTCAGAAGCACAGGTCATAACCTGGACTTGCATTTAGCATCTGAAGTGGGGCAAGGAACTGTCTCGTGGGGCCAAGCCCTTAACCTGTGGGATCTGATGGTATCTTTAGACAGCAGGTGCCAGAATTGAGTTAAATGATAGGATTCCACATTTTGTCACAGAATTACTTGATATGCGGAAAACCCACACATCTGGTTTCAGCAGTGATGTAGTGTTGTAGCAGAGTACTGACAGTAGAGGTAACACATACAGGAGGAAGTGTGTTTTTTCCTTTACAATTATATAGTAAAACTTCCTGATGCCTTGATCCCTCTGTCGGCAATCAGTGAACAAGTTGTGAGCCAGTTTTGTAGAATTATCAAGGACTGTCCCCTCCTACCACCACTGGAACCTCACGATATCACAGAATCACTGTTCTGGTTTTAAGGAAAGGGGTTTAAAGACTAAAGCAATTGAGGGTGCCTGGGTGGCTCAGTCGGTTGAGCCTCTGACTTCAGCTCTGGTCATGATTTCACGGTCTGTGAGTTAGAGCTCCGGATCGGGCTCCGTACTGACAGCTGAGCCTGGAGCCTGCTTCGGATTCTGTGTCTCCCTCTCTCTACCCCTCCCCTGGTTGTGCTCTCTCTCTCTCTCTCAAAAACAAATAAACATTAAAAAAAAAAAAAAAAGACTAACGCAATTTTCTACAATACTCCAATGCAGATGAGTGACTTACCCATGGTCACTAAGTGGTTAAATGGGATAATACGTGCATAGTGCCCGTAACAGTGCCTGGCAAACAGCGCTATCCACGAATTGGCTGTAATTAAGAGCACGACCAGATGTTCTAGCTGCAGCCTCTTACCATCCCACAAGGCTCATTGCCTCTTGATTACAGAAAAGTCCTCTGAATTGACTGTCACATTTAAGATTTTCACTTGTGTAATGAATGTCCCTTAACTCTGAGTGCGGTTTTAATTTACATTCTTACATTTGGCGTTTGGCGCCCTTTTAGCTTTAAAAAGAAAACACCTGCCCGCAATCAATGTTTTGGTAGGTTTTCCGAGGCTTTCTTTTTTTCCTGGTACAACTGTTCCCAATAAATGAACACCATCCTTGTTCATTTATTGAGAAAGCGGATAATGGGAATTCCCCTTAACTAAGAAACCGCCCCGGGTTAAAGCGACCGCGACCTAACTAGAAAGGCTCCGACCGCAACCCCACCCAGTCCGGCAGGCGTGGACCGTCATCCACTGACGTCACTGCGCAAGCCTGCCGCGACCCGACGCCAGAGAACAACCTCAGGCCTGTATGGAGCCACGGCCTCCCGAGCGCCATGCTGGGTGTTCGCGGCGCGGGGCTCGCGTGGGGCCTGCGGGTAATGACGCAGGCGTGGCTGCGGAATTCCGGCGCGCGGGCCCTCGCGCGCGCGGCCGGCACGCCCCGCGCCAGGCACTGGCAGCCTTCTGCCGGGCCGGGACCGCGCAGGCGTCGGCTCAGCCTGTCGGCCGCCGCGGTCGTGAACTCGGCCCCCCGCCCCCTGCAGCCCTACTTGCGCCTCATGCGTTTGGACAAGCCTATTGGTGAGTGCGAGCGGACGCACCGCGGGGATGCGGGAGTAGCGGAGAAGCTGCCAGGCGGCCGATAGTCTCGGAACGCCCGGAGGGGAAGTCCCTGAAGTGGCTCGCGGGCCTTCACATCCCCCTGAATCCTGAGCGCTCGGGACGGGCAAAAAGTTGGCAAAAAGTTGGCCCTTGTGTAAACAGTGAATCGAGCGGAAGTTCCGTTCTTGTGTCCCTTTTTGTGCACAGATTTACAATATCGAAACACGTCCACATTCATTATGTTTGATCCTTCCTGTAATTCTTTAAGGCTCCCAAAGCAAAAACCTGGAACTGTCATTACAACTGAGGGAAGCAGAGCCAGACCAGGTGAACCTAGTTTTGATGCTGAGTCCTAGCTTTGCCCTCCACCACCCGTAACACAAAAGATTTAATTCAGGTGAATGCAGCAGGTACAGCACTTATAGACCGCCTATCAGCTAACTGTCGCCTC
The DNA here is from genome assembly GCF_007474595.2 of Lynx canadensis. NCBI lineage: Eukaryota > Metazoa > Chordata > Mammalia > Carnivora > Felidae > Lynx > Lynx canadensis. Next base: position 137,759,709 of record NC_044306.2, read on the forward strand.
CGAAGATTTCCGTGACCTTCCTATTTAAAATAACATCTGCCACCTCATTCTTTACATCTGTACCCTCCATTTTCCTTCACAATACTCACCACTAACTAACCTGATGCATTTATTGGTTGATTGAGTCTCCAATACAGTCTAAGCGCCACAAAAATGGGACATTTCTGTCTAGTGCCTCCTACATAGCTTGGCAATAGTATCAAACCAATTCGACCATATCACCTAGCCTCAGGGACGGAAAGAGCTATATACACTCACCGCTTTTAAGGAACTCCTAGTCTCGGTGGAAAAAGACAAATTATTGGGTGAGCTGGGAAAGGAGATCAAACGTTAGTGGTACAGATGGCCAAGTGCTGTAGGAAAAGGAGTAATTAGTGTGGATCTCCATTGTTAGAAAGCGTCAAGAGCAAATTGTATTTCAGAGGACAGGTAGATTTTGCAGAGGAGATATCTTCATGGTTGGGGGAAATGTTTTTGCAAAGACTCAAGGGTGGAGAGTTGGAACACCAAGAATATGAGTTGATCTAGAATGGCAGGTGGGTGTAGAAAATACTGGGAGGCGAGGCTGGATAAGAGCTGAACCAAAGAAGGATGGACAGTGGTGAGGGAGGGGCAGAGCTTAAACTCCAGGTCATCTAAGATGATAGCATTTGCCATTGCAATGCAGGGAAATACATTCAGATGCCTGGATGCATTCACTCCACCTTGGCCTAGCCAAGACCCAAATGTAGGTCTTGCTTGTGGTATTCTAGGTTTATGCACTACTTATTTGGGATCAGAGCACCAAGAGTTATAACGATTAGCTATTAAAGTATAAAAGCAAATTAAATAATAGGGACAGTCCTGCCATCATGACCCCTTGCATTTTGGGTCCAGATACAAGTTGATAGGCATAAATGTCCAAGCCTAGGTCTAATCTAAAGCATAACTATAATTCTGTTTTGGTGTCTGACGGAGCTGCAGTGTAGGCTTACAGACATCCAGGACAGATCAACAGCTGCCATTATTCCCATAGCCATAAACCTCTGGCTTTTTGCATTAGTGGCTGACCATCCCACCACATAAGAGGCTAGCTACATAGTTGTTCCAAGTAAAGCTCTGGAATCAGACCTCTTCTTTTCTCATCTATAAAATGAAGATACTGATAATACGGACTTTATAAGGTTGTCATGAAAATTATTTTATATATGTGTGTGTTGAGTCCTTAGAACAATGACTGACATAATAAGTGCTCAAGAAAATGTTTGGCATTAATACTTGAGGGAATTGGAGAAGACTGGGGTAATAGTTATGTATGTGAAGAAGATACCAGCTTGCACGCTCTAGTTCTAAATAAAGTGATAATTGTAGGGTTTTTTAAGACAATTTACTAATCGTACTGTGTTGCAATTCATTCAACAAACATTTTTTGAGCCCTACTGTATGCCAGGAACAATAAATTGACAGAATTTATGTTTGGTATTTCTTCATTTAAATTCTTCTTTTGTGGGGTAAGTTGTATGTTCATTGTTTTACTTTGCTATAGTTGATTTGTTTTTATAAACCAAAGTGGGTTTCATTGTTTTTCAGAATGGGTTGCAGCTTCTTTCAGATGTGTCACAAACTATAGTATTCCAGAAAGTTTCAGCAGGTGGCACTCTTTACACTAAATTGATGGTGTAATTTTTGTTTTACTGCCTTTATGGGTAATTACGTTGTCTTGAAGATAATATGTAATTTAGTAAAGTTCTTGGAGTCAGTTTACACCGGCTTTTTGGTCTGCCCATTCTGCCCACACCTCTCAGAACTTGCTCATTTTATTTCATCTCCCAGAGAATTTTTCCTTTTCCTACAATAGGCCTTTCTTTCTGTTGGCGTCCTCGTCACCTCTGCATCCTTCTTCATGGAAGAGAGAATAAGGACAGTGTAATAGGGAAGAAAGGAAAGAGCTGTTGCTGAGAATCAGGAGCGCAAAGGAGCAATAGGAACTTAAGTGTTTGTAGAGATTTAGGTATACTGAGTTATCATTCAGCATTGACCTTGGACAGACTAGAACCAGACCAAAGTCTACAAACCTAACTTTACATGTCAACTCTGCCACTTTTTGCCTTTGTGACCTTGGGCAAATTACTTTTTCTGTGCTTCAGCTTTTGTATTTGTTAAGTGGGTATATTGAAAATAGTGCCTATCTCATAGGTTTGTCGTGAGAATCAAGTGTTCCATGACAGCACATAGTGACAGCTGTGTATTTGCTATTACTATTTTTATATTCATCATCACTAGTATTGTTTCCTCCTAACAACTCTGAGAGGTAGATATTCTTTCCCCTCATTTGTACTCGAGGAAGACTGAACCTTAAAGTTTAGTATACTTTAGTGTCCAGCATCACTCCACTTATTAGTGGCAGACATCAAACCGAATGTCTGACTTTCCCCTTGATTATAGAAACCCCCCTCATCCACAGGGATGCCCTACCGGTTCCTATAGGTAAGTGCCTATAGTATCTATAATATAGACTGATGGCAAAGGAAGTCTTGTTCCTGACACGAAATGCTATAGGTGATTACACATCTTTTCTCTCCAGAATTCTTTTTTAAATAGACTCATTCTAATTGCACCAGGAAAATAATGCCTTTCAAGTGGTATTCTTTTGTTTCAGAGTAACCCTGCCCCTCTGAGCTGTCCTGGTAGGTCCAGGAAAAAGGAAGTAGTTCAACCCGTTGTTTCACTTGTTTCACGTAACCTCTCTGTGCACTTATTTCCTCATCTGTAAAATAGAAACAGTAATAGAGTTTACTCTGTAAGGGTGTGGTTGAGGATTAAATGAGTTTGCATGAATAAAGCATTTAAAACAGTGGCTAACATTTCCTGAACCTGCAGTAAATGTGAGCGGTCCTTGCTGTTGTTTTATAAGGGACACACCCAATATGAGTCAGTCCCAGACACCCTGAACCCAAATTTGAGTCTGGACTCAAATTTCTTGTTTTCAGCCTCTCCTTATCTTTTCTTCTGTGTCCTCCCTGATCCCTCCCCCAGTGACTTGGGTGGCACTGTTTTATGCCTTTATAGGACCCTGTATTTGCCCTGTTTTTGAATTGATCTATTTTGTTGTTGTTATTTGTTTAGTTGTATTTCTTCCTTTTCATTTATAAGCTGTGTGAAGGCAGGAAGGCTCTCTCTTTTTAGTCACTGTTGTATTCTTAGTTCCCATATGTGCTTTATAAATTCCTGTAAATGAATAAAGGTTAAACTTATGAAGCATAAATATGATTATAGGCACTTTGTCATTTGGCCATTTTTGTATAGGATCTCACCTTTATTTAGCCACATCCCCTTTTCCTCTTATGTGGCTGAATTGGGAAGGAAAGCTCAGAATTTATCTTAATAGGCACCATAGCCAAACATTTGTTGAAAGACTTTCTTTTGAAAGTAGAATATCAGAGTTCACATGTGAAGTCTCCCATCTGTATGGTCTATTTGGTTTTAGCTTAATTTCATCTAGCTTTTGGGCTGTGTGCCAAGAACGAATCCCATTTGTGCATGTAGCTGCAAAATATTTAAAAAACAGTAGGTTAATGATCTCTCTCCCTCAAGCCTATTTTATTTTATTGTGCTAACAACAGTAAAGAAAGTGTTACTAACTTTTTTTTAGAGGTAATGCATGCATATGACACAAAATTCAGAAAGTGCAAAGACGTAGAATGAAAACTAAGTCTTCCTCCCCTGTTTCCCAGCCACCGAGTTCCCATCCCCAGAGACCAATATTATTATCAGTTTCTAATGTATCCTCCCTGACACGGTCTATGAACATACTGACATTCAAATACATGTATTTGGTGAGTGGGGGTGAGCGCACACAGGGTAAAAATTTTTTGGTTGTCCTCCATATGGGTTGGACCACTTGGTGACCTCATGAGAAATGCGTATCAGACACTTCGGGGTGTGTGGTCAGACTTTGGGTTTTGCCCATCTGACACGTGAAAAATGTTATCTCAATGTAATTTTGATGTGTATTTCTCAAAGGTGATCTTTCATATAAAGAAGAATCATTTGTAGTTCTTTGTCTGTGAACTTTATCTTTTTTGTCTGTTTTTCCATTGGACTAGTGATCTCTTTCCAGTTTCTAGGAACCCTACATCTTGGGCCGAAGATTCCTTTGTGATATGAGTTGTAAATTTATTTTCACGGTTTTGTCATGTGTTTTTGACTTTGTGTTCTTTACTTCTCTGGGATGTAGTGTTTAAACTAAAGACAGATAACTAACTTGAATATGCATCTTTTTGTCTTTTATCTTTGCTTAGGAACCTGGCTGTTGTACCTGCCATGTACTTGGAGCATTGGTTTAGCAGCTGAACCAGGTTGTTTTCCAGATTGGTACATGTTGTCCCTCTTTGGCACTGGAGCTGTTCTGATGCGTGGAGCAGGCTGTACTATTAATGACATGTGGGACCGGGACTATGATAAAAAGGTAGTTTCTTGGGGCGCCTGGGTGGCTCAGTCGGTTGAGCAGCCGACTTCGGCTCAGGTCATGATCTCACGGTCCGTGAGTTCGAGCCCCGCGTCGGGCTCTGTGCTGACAGCTCAGAGCCTGGAGCCTGTTTCGGATTCTGTGTCTCCCTCTCTCTGACCCTCCCCCGTTCATGCTCTTTCTCTGTCTCAAAAATAAATAAACGTTAAAAAAAAAAAAGGTAGTTTCTTCCTGGAAAGGAATAGGGAGGCTCCTCTCAATTCTGCAGAGTAACATGGTGGCATCACTTTCCACAAAAAGCAAAGGTTTTTTTTAGTGTACTTTAGTGTACCAGCATAATAACTGCCATTTTTCAGTTGAATGGCGGGTGTCGCAAAGTGCAATGTACTTCCTTTCTCGACAGGAGCAGCCATGCAGGCAGGGTGTGTCCTTCATTTTTACAAAATGAGTTAGAATTTAGAAGGCCAAGGTATGGATGTGAGGAGCGAAGGAAAAGTTCATCCTGAACCTTCGGGGATCCAAAACAACCATCATTATTTCCTGTAAGATATATATTAGAGTCATGGGCACCTGGGTAGCTCAGTAGGTTAAGCTTCCGACTTCGGCTCAGGTCGTGAGCTCACAGTTCGTGAGTTCGAGCCCCACTTTGGGCTCTGCACTGACAGCTCAGAGCCTGGAGCCTGCTTGCGATTCTCTCTCTCCCTCTCTCTCTGCCCCTCCTTCACTCATTCTCTCTCTCTCTCTCTCTCTCTCTCTCTCTCTCTCTAAAAATAAATAAACATTAAAAAACAAAGTTACTCAGGGCACCTGGGTGGCTCAGTCGGTTAAGTGTCGGACTCTTTGATTTCGGCTCAGGTCATGATCTCACGATAGTGAGATCAAGCCCCACTTCAGGCTGTGTACTGACAGTGTGGAGCCTGCTTGGGATTTTCTTTCTCCCTCACTCTCTGCCCCTCCCCTGCATTTTCTCTCTCTCACTCAAAATAAATAAACTTAAAAAAAATTATTATTCAAGAATGGCAAAATTAAAAGTAAACCACAGAAGAAATATGTGGGATACAAGAGGCAGTGGTAATCAACTACACAGGTGCCTGAGTCACTCAGTTGGTTAAGCCACCGACTTCAGCTCAGGTCATGATCTTACCACCTGAGTTTGAGCCTCATATTTGGCTCTGTGCTGACAGCTCCGAGCCTGGAGCCTGCTTCAGAGTCTGTGTCTCTGTCTCTCTGCCCCTTCCCCTGCTCACGCTCTCTCTCTCTCTCTCTCAAAAATAAATAAACATTTAAAAATATTTTTTAAGATATATATTAGAGTTGTAACTATTCTTCTGTAAATCAAATATTTATTTACTTTAAAAAATTTTTAATATAATTTATTGTCAAGTTAGCTAACATACAGTGTGTACAGTGTCCTCTTGGTTTTGTGAATAGATTCCTGTGATTTATTGCTTACATACAATACCCAGTGCTCATCCCAACGAGTGCCCTCCTCAATGCCCATCACCCATTTTCTCCTCTTCTTCACTCCCACCCCATCAACTCTCAGTTTGTTCTCTGTATTTAAGAGCCCTTATGGTTTGCCTCCCTCTCTGTTTGAAACTATGTTTTCCCGGGGCGCCTGGGTGTCTCAGTCGGTTAAGCGTCCGACTTCAGCTCAGGTCACGATCTCGCGGTCCGTGAGTTCGAGCCCCGCGTCGGGCTCTGGGCTGATGGCTCAGAGCCTGGAGCCTGCTTCCGATTCTGTGTCTCCCTCTCTCTCTGTCCCTCCCCCGTTCATGCTCTGTCTCTCTCTGTCTCAAAAATAAATAAATGTTAAAAAAAAATTAAAAAAAAAAAAAAAAGAAACTATGTTTTCCCCTTCCTTTCCCCTGTGGTCTTCTGTTAAATTTCTCAAGTTCCACGTATGAGTGAAGTCATATGATTTTTGTCTTTCTCTGACTGACATATTTCACTTAGCATACTACCCTCCAGTTCTACCCATGTTGTTGCAAATGGCAGGATCAAATCTTAATTTAAACAAGCCAAGGAAGCCCCTGTTAGCATTTGCTATGATTATTTCTTTTAAAAAATGCAATTTATTATTATTTTTTCTCCTTAGAAAAATAGTACTTGTTTGTTTAATCTGAAAAATTCAGACAGTACCAAAATAGAAAGTATAGAAAGTACAAGTGTTCCTTATTTCCTCTCCCAAACGCCCAGAGAAACTTCATGTAACCATTTGATGCATTGTATTTCTCTCGATTATTTTCTATGCATACTCTAATGCGTGTGTATAATTATTTCTTTCTTCCTCAACAGACTGTTATTTTCTCAAGGGAAGCGTCCATCTCGTTTGCCTTTTATCTTAGCAATTGTGCATAACAAGTACAAGATCATTCATTAAATCTTTGAATAAATAATCAAGTAAACTTTCGATTTATTTATTTATTTTTTTAAAAGCACTTTATTTATTTATTTATTTATTGAAATTTATTGTCAAATTGGTTTCCATACAACACCCAGTGCTCATCCCAAAAGGTGCCCTCCTCAGTAAACTTTCGATTTAGAAGAAAGCCATGGTGGGGGCCCCTGGGTCATTCAGTCAGTTAAGCATCCTAGTCTTGATTTCAGCTCAGGTCATGATCTCTCAATTCATGAGATCAAGCCCTGCCTCTGGCTCTGCGCTGACAACACAGAGCCTGCTTGGGATTCTCTCTCCCTCTCTCTCTCTGCCCTTTCCATACACGTGCGTATACTCTCTTGAATAAATAAACATTAAAAAAAAATAAAGCCATAGTGAATATATAAAGTGAATACTCTTCTATACATTTATGTAAAATGAATAATCGTCCCTAGTTTGCCTTTCATACTGGTCTGAATTTTCCTTCAGCAGGGCACACCTGTAACGATTTTTAGTTCATAAGAATGGTATCATAATGTATTTTTTAATTCAAAAAAATGTTTATTGAATACTTGCTGTGTGTGAGACGCAGTGACAGGTTTTAGGATTGCATGGATGAGAGACAGTATTTCTGACCTCACAATTTCATGGTTACACTACAGCAGCACTATCATGAGAGTGGCGTCCACAAGGGAACTTACGGAAGACCACCTACCTCAGCCTAAGAAGCAGAGAGAACTTCTTTCCAGGGGCGTGAACTTTGAACTTCGTCAGAACAAGATGGCAAAAAAGGGTGGGCTGTAGGGCGAAGGTCACTCTGTGCAGAAGGAACAGTAGATACGGAGGCTTGGCTGTGAGATGAAGTATAAAGCTTAACAACTGGAGCATTGTGGTTGGTGTGTGGCTGGAAGATAGGATAGTGGCAAGTGGCAGGAACTGCCTGATAAACACATTTCTGTCCCGCTGGCCCCATTGGGATAGGTTAGTCCATGCCAGGAGAAGCATGCTTGGTTGATTTGGGGTTCCTACACCTGGTTAGTTTTTCCTTCTGCATAACCATAGGATTGCAGCTTCTGGGATGTATCGCTTCAAAATAGTTCTTGAACATGTTTAGACCAGCTGATGTCAAAGTCCTGGCTGTAGTATTTTACTGTAATGTAAAGTTTTGCAAATGTGAGTTACTCTTGGGGGAAACTGGATAAAGGGCATATGCAATCTCTATATTTTTAAAAACTAGAGATTTGGGGGGGGGTTCTTTTGTTTGTTTTTTAGATAGAGAGAAAGAGCAGGGGAGGGATAGAGAGGGAGAGAGAGACTCTCAAGCAGGCTCCGTGCCCAGTGCAGAGCCCGATGTGGGGCTGGATCTCATGACCACGAGATCCTGACCTGAGCCGAAATCAAGAGTCAGATGCTTAACCAACTGAGTCACCTAGGCACCCCAAAATGCAGAGATGTTTTTAAAAACCGAATATAAATCTACAGTTATCTCAAAAGAAAAAGGTTAATTAAAAAAATATTCAAACCAACCAGCTTTTAATTAACAAAATAGAATGATTTTAGTTTCCCTTTAAGTGATTTTTTTTCTCCTTAGGTAAAAGGTTATTGATTAGGTATATCTCCCCCTTGACATTTTTCTCTGATTAGAAGATTCCAGTTTCTATTTAGTTTTTAAAAAATTTTGATGTTTATTTTTGAGAGACAGAGACAGAGACAGAGTGTGAGCAGGGGAGAGGCAGAGAGAGAGGGAGACATAGAATCCGAAACAGGCTCCAGGCTCCCTGCTGTCGTCACAGAACCTGACCCGGGGCTTGAACTCAGGAACCGTGACATCAGGACCTGAACCAAAATTGGATATTAACCAACTGAGCCACCTAGGCGCCCAGAGTCCAGATTCTATATAGACATATAACAAAGTTCTTAAATGAGTATTTTATAACTATTAAAGAGATTTTGCTAGCATGACTTAAAATGTTATTGGGGGGTGCCTGGGTGGCTCAGTCGGCTCAGATCATGATCTCAGAGTTTGTGGGTTCGAGCCCCGCATCGGGCTGTGTGCTGACAGCTTAGAGCCTGGAGCCTGCTTCGGATTCTGTGTCTCCCTCTCTCTCTGCTCCTCCCCCGCTCATGCTCTCTCTCTCTTCTTCAAAAATAAATTAAAAAAAAAGACATTAAAATGTTATCTGCATCTCTCTTTTGTAATCCAAGTTCTTTTCTAAAAAATTGTTGTTCAATTTATTTAAACTGGAGGAAAAAAAATCAGTTCACCCATTTCTCCCATTCCACTAGCCCTTCAGCCTCTGGCAACCACCAACCTGTTCTCTTTTTCTATGAGCTTGAGTTTTTGTTTTGTTTGTTTTAGATTCCACATGTAAGGGAGATCATACGGTATTTGTCTTTCTGTAGGACTTATTTCACTGAGCATAAAGACCTTGTGATGCAAAATGGTAAGATTTTTTTTAATGGCTGAATTGTATTCCATTTTGTGTATATGTGTGTGTGTGTACCACATTTCTTTTTATCCGTTCATCCATTAACAGACACTTAGATTGTTTCCATATTTTGATCATTGTAAATAATGCTTCAGTGAACATGGGAGTGTATATATCTTTTTGAATTAATGTATTTGTTTTCCCTGGATAAATACACAGAGGTGGAATTCTGGATTAGAGGGTAGTTCTATTTTTAATCTTTTGAGGAGCCTCCATATTGTTTTCCACAGGGGCTGTGTCAATTTACACTCCTGCCAACAGTGCACAGGAGTTCTCTTTTCTCCACATCCTCGTCGATAGGTGTTATTTCTTGTCTCTTTGTCTCTTAGCCACTCTAACAGGTGTGAGGTGATACCTCATTGTGGTTTTATTTGCATTTCTCTGGTGATTAATGATGTTGAGCATCTTTTCATGTGCCTGTTGGCCATCTATATTGTCTTCTTTGGAAAAATGTCTATCCAGATCTTCTGCCCATATTTTATTTGGATTTTTTTAGTTTTTTTTTTTTTTTTACTATTGAGTTATATATGAGTTCTCTATATATTTTGATATTAACCCCTTATCAGGTACACGATTTGCGAACATTTTCCCCCATTCAGTAGGTTGATTTTCATTTTGTTGTGGTTTCCTTTGCTGTGAAGAAGCTTTTTCGTTTGATGTAGTCCCACTTATTTTTGCTTTTGTCGCTTTTGCTTTTGGTCTCAGATCCACAAAATCATTGCCAAGACCTGTGTCAGGGGGCTTATTGCTGTGTTTTCTTCTAGGAGTTTTATGGTTTCAGTTCTTACATGCAAGTCTTTAAACCATTTTGAGTTAATTTTGTATATGCTATAGGATAGGAGTCCAGATTTTTTCTTTTTGCATGTAGCTGTCCAGTTTTCCCAGCACCATTTATTGAAGAGACTGTTCTTTCCCCATTTTATAGGGAATATACTACAGTCTTGGCTACTTGATCATAAATCAACTGACCATATATGTGTGGATTTATTTCTGGGCTCTCTGTTGTATTTCATTGATCTGTTTTTATGCCAAAATCATACTGTTTTAACTATTGTAGCTTTGTAGTCTAGTTTGAAATCAGGAAGTGTGATGCCTCCAGCTTTGTTCTTCTTTCTCAAAATTTCTTTGGCTATTTGGGGTCTTTCATGGTTCCTTACAAATTTTAGGAATGTTCTATTTCTGTGGAAAATGCCATTAGAATTTTGATAGGGATTGCATTGAATCTGTAGATTGTTTTGGGTAGTATGGACATTTTAACAATATGAATTCCTCCAGTGCATGAGCATGGGACATCTTTCCATTTATTTGTGTTTTCTTTAATTTTTCTCATTAATGTTTAGTAGTTTTCAATATACAGGTCTTGCACCCCCTTGGTTAAATCTGTCTCTAGGTATTTTAGTCTTCACTGCAATTGTAAATGAGATTGTTTTCTTAATTTCTCTTTCAGATAGTTCATTATTAGCCTAAAGGAACACAACAAATTTTTGCATTTTTTTTTAATTTACATCCAAATTAGTTAGCATACAGTGCAACAATGATTTCAGGAGTAGATTCCTTAGTGCCCCTTACCCATTTAGTCCATCCCTCCTCCCACAACCCCTCCTGTAACCTTCTGTTTGTTCTCCATATTTAGGAGTCTCTTATGCTTTGTCCCCCTCCCTGTTTTTATATTACTTTTGTTTCCCTTCCCTTAGTTCATCCGTTTTGTCTCTTAAAGTCCTCATATGAGTGAAGTCATATGATATTTGTCTTTCTCTGACTAATTTCCCTCCAGTTCCATCCACGTAGTTGCAAGTGACAAGATTTCATTCTTTTTGATTGCCGAGTAATACTCCACTGTATATATATACCACATCTTCTTTATCCATTCATCCATCGATGGCCATTTGGGCTCTTTCCATACTTAGGCTGTTGTTGATAGTGCTGCTATAAACATTGAGATGCATGTGTCCCTTCGAAACAGAACACCTGTATCCCTTGGGTAAATACCTAGTAGTGCAATTGCTGGGTCATAGGGTAGTTCTATTTTTACTTTTTGAGGAACCTCCATACTGTTTATCAGAGTGGCTGCACCAGCTTGCATTCCCACAGATTTTTGCATGTTGATGAGTTAAAAAGCTTGGCCATGTTGTCATGCTTATCTCATAGCTTCTTAAAAACTCTATATCAATAAAGATATGTTTGTGGCTTGGGTTTTGTTTAGTACATTAGATAATAAGTAAATTGCTCATATATTAAATGATAAGTTGAATTACTATTCGGATATATAGGTTAATGTGTTTTTTTGACATATATAATCTGCCAACCATGCAATGAACGTTAGGTCCATAAACATTAAAATAATCTCAAGGCACAGGTATTATTGATTTAATTTTATAAGCTGTGAGCAATCTGGTTTCATAAAAACCATATGGAATATGTTTTGATCATCATATTACATCATTTTTAGTCTTTTGATGGAGTGCTTGTTTATTTTCAGCTTTTGAATTTAGCTAGGTTAATTAATTATCACCACTGAAGCAACAGTATAATCTGTGGTTAGTAGTGTGGTCAGTGGGACTAGACAGACTGTTCTGCTAACCATCTGTGACCTTGGAAAGTTACCAAGCTTCTTCTGCCTCAGTTTTCTAAAACAAATGGCAGGAACTTGTGAGTGGCTAGAAGTCAGGGTTGTTGTAAGGATTCAGTGGTGTGATGCATACATAGTTGTCAGAATAGTGTCACATTGTGAGCACTCACATACTAGCCGGAATAATTGTAACATCCTACAACAAATATAAGACATAGATATATTTCCAACTAAGACTCTAGGGACAAAATCAGAGATAAAAGATCCGATTCTGGCACTCTAACCAAGGTGAGTCATTGTAGCTTTTGACAAACTGTTGTATTGCACAGTGAGGCATGCTTATAAATTGGGTCAGCAAATTTTTTCTGTAAAGGACCAGATAGTAAATATTTTAGGCTTTGTGGGCCATACCATCTTTGTTGCAACTGTTTGATTCTGTTGGAGCACAAAAGCAGCCATATGCAATATGTTAACAATATGTTCGTTTCAATAGAATTTTATTTATGGATGCTGAAATTTGAATTTCGTATTATTTTCACATATCATAATACATTACTCTTTTTTTTTTTAACTTACTTTCAACTGTCTAAAAAAGTAAAATCCATTCTTTTTACTCATGGGCCAAACAAAAATAGGCAGTAGGCTGGATTTGGTCCACAGGCCATAGTTTGCTAACCCTTGATATAAATCAGAATCAAAACAGAAATATGTTATATTAATAGTAGCTAACATTTATTACATACTTACATGCTTTAGACACTGCATTTACTGTATGAGGTAGGCGTTCTTAGTACCCCTTTCTCCTCTTCTTCTCCTTCTCTCTTTGTTTTTCTTTTAGCAGGAAAGTAACCTAAGCCCAAGAGAGGTTAAGTAATTTGCCAAAATTCATACAGCCAGTAGGTGATGGAACACTGGGCTCTTGGATCCCAGATCCTGAGTTCTTCTAACAATGATGACAATTTTGGTTATTTTTTTTTTTTAATGGTTCAGTGTATAATAATCACATTTCATGATCTCTACACAGGAAAAGAATAATGTATATTATTTGTCCAAATAATAGCTCTGTCTGTTCATATTCTTACATTGAGTCTGCTCTTTACATTTGGGTACAATTAATATTAGATTATAGACGCATTCTTAACTAGCCTGGCAAAAGCACTCCCAGTTTCAAACCCAGATAATCTGTCTTCTTTCTGTATTTACATTTGATTTCTAATTGCAGTGCTTCCTGTAATCAAAACATTCACTGCAATCTCCTTTTTCCTGAGAATTATCATTATTATTGTCTCTCCTTGCTCTCTGAAATTTAGGCATATACTTGCTAATAAGCTGGGTAGCTAAATAGCCAGATAAGGAAGTTGTTTTGTTTTGTCTGTTTGGAGATGGAGATGGGAGAAGGAAAGGAAGTGGAATGAGTGGTGGGAATTTTTGGTACTTTTCAAAGCTGTTTTAAATATGAAGTTTTCATTTTTGGCAGTGTTTCCAATGTTGACTTCACTTTTTATTCATATTTTTGCTTTAGTGCTTGCCATGGCCATTCTCTTGATTGCATGTTTAAATCCATGATGGAACCATTACATGAGGCTAAGGTATCTGGTTTTATGTATTAAGGTTGTAAGAACAGCAAATCGTCCAATAGCTGCTGGAGACATCTCAATTTTTCAATCCTTTATTTTCCTCGGGGGACAGCTGACCTTGGCACTGGGTGTTCTTCTGTGTCTGAATTACTACAGGTATAGTGAATGTCTCTTTCAGAATCGTGTATAAAAATCTCTCTTTTGGAAGTGGAGAAAGTAGAAATAAATAAAATAGAAATATCTTTGTCACAGAATTGTTTATTAGTTACCTATTGAGCATCTGTAAGTTAGCAAGTATAAATAAGTCGCCACATGTTGTAAAATCAGGAATGTTTTCAGCCAAAGGAATTGGAAGAGCAGCATTTAATTTATCCTGAGCCACCATTATACTTTCATTGCATGTTCCCTGGGGAACACACGGCACCTTCATAGCTTTTCCAGATACATACATGGATGTGTGTATATACCCTTATGTGTAATTTTATTTATCCTGACAGTATCTCTAAAGTAGATAGAAGTAATTATACTCATTTTGCAAAAAGATTAACTGGGTCTTTCCGAGAGTCATGTTCATTATCAATGACAAAGGAAAAAAAATGGAAGAATTCATTCCTATGTCTCTTAAATAGAGATAGAATTAAACTTTTGTGCATCAGATGGCTGCTTAGAAAGTACTTAAATGAGAAAAAAAAAAGGACAAAAAATAAGTGTCACTTTATAGAAACTAGACTTAACTGTGTACTTTGCCCTGATAGCATCACGTGAAAATGCTTTTGGAAGGTCTGTCCTGGGAGGGCGGTGTTAGATGAGCTGGTGCCTAAGAACATCTTATGCTGTCATCCTTTTATAGGTGCTTTGTGACCTTGTCCTCTTCTGAGGAGTAGCACCCATCGTGCACATAGGGAGGAGTGTGTTGACTCTGATTCTGTTTGGACATCTCCAGTAATCTAAAACAACATTTAGAGAGGCACTAGCATAGAGTGGGTGTTAAGTTGGACTGTGGAGCCATCCTGCCTTAGGTTTGAATCCTTGCCCTGCTACTGACTGGCTCTGTGACAGTCGAGAAAGTACTGAATCTCTTTGTGCTTTAGTTTCCTCATCTGCAAAAGCAAGTAGAATAAAACTGTCTGCCTCTTAGGTTTGTCGTGAAGATTATAATGAGTTAGCGTATGTAAAGCAGTTAGAACAGCACCTAATGTATGAAAGCACTATATGCATTATTATTTTGTTTGGTTGTTTTATAATACTTAAAATACCTTCTAATCATCTTTTATCCTAATCAAGGTCCAGGAAAATAATTTTACGTAACAAAATATATAATTTAAGATCAATCATTTCCGATCAGTATTATTACTGTTGTCTTATTTAGCAATTTCTAAGAGATGGTGACATTAATCTTTAATGTTTTTTCTTGATTTCAGTATAGCTCTGGGAGCAGCATCCCTACTTCTTGTCATCACCTACCCGCTAATGAAAAGAATTACATACTGGCCTCAATTAGCCTTGGGTGAGCTTGAAATAACTACAAGTATTTCCTTGGATACCCTCAAACTTCTTTGTGTGTGTGTGTGTGTGTGTGTGTGTGCGTGTGTGTGTGTGTGTGTAATGTGGCAGTGATAAAATGTCCAGTCAGTCATAAAGTTTTCTAAACCAAGAATAGAATTTCATATTTTAAGGGAGGGTAATTAGCCATTTTTATTGGCTAAGAAACCTTATACATTTATTAAGATTATCATCATTATTATTTCCTGAAATGTTTTTTTAAAAATCTGGTATGTCATGAAGAAAAAAATTAACAGATTTGACTATACCCTTCTCTTTAGGTGACTGACCTGGATGCCCTGAGCACTTGGAGGGTTGGGGTGAAAAGCACACTCAGGCAGGAAGGGTTAGTATGTGACAGCTTAGACAGCCCCTGTCTGTGAAGTCTTCCTTAGCCCTCCCAGAGAAAGTTAGCCAGTCTCGCCTCTGGCTCCCACAACACTCCGGAGTGGCACTTCCTCATTTCACCAGCAGTAACTAAACAAGAAGATGCTGGGGGCTTCCTCTGTCTCCCCAGTTATAAATAATAAATGCCTAACAGATAAAGCTTTCTTTGCATGTGGATGGCCCACTACCTACCATAGCACCTGGCACATCACAGGTATTCAATAAATATTTGTTGGTAGAGCAAACAAAAGACGGGTAGGTAAATCAAAATCTATTGCAAAAATACCTTCTACTAGAATAAGCTAGAATATTCCTAAAGGTATTCTAGATGCTTGAACCATTTTTTTCAGTGAATAAAAGAAGAAAGGGGGTTTCTGAGAAAAGACCTGTGAGACCCACTGAGTATGAGGTACCTGAGGGACTTGCAGGTAGAGATGTCGAGCAGACAGTTCCCGGTCCAGTCTGAAGTGTAGAGCCGATCAGAGTGCACATAGAGATTTGAGAGTCGTCCGCATGTCGATGTTCGTTTACAGTCCTCAGAGAGGATGGGCTTACAGAACGAATAAGTGTTCCCGTCTGTACTCTTGTTTCTGTCACTTATGGGGGAAGGAGAGTGATTAAAGGACAGACCACAAGGTTTTGGCTCAGCTAGGTCTAAGTTGAAACCCCAGCTTCTACCATTCATTGACTGCCAGGCACCGTGCTAGATAGGGGGAATGTTCTCGTGAAACCTATTAGGGTGATAGTATTTTTTCTATTACCTGTGTTATTTGAATTGTCAATTAACCTCTCTGAACCCGTTTCCTTTTTTGTGCAGAGTAGCTCGTCATCACCACAGAGAGCTGAGAGAATTTCAGGAATCGACCTAGTAGCAAACAGTGCACAGAACTTGATGCGTAGAAGCACTTGGTACATGCCAATGCCCCCTCCCCCCTTTGGGAGTCTAAAGTGTCTTTGCCCTCTCCCTCTGTCTCACCAATTGTAGGGTTGACTTTTAATTGGGGAGCATTACTTGGATGGTCTGCTATCAAGGGCTCCTGCGACCCATCTGTTTGTCTGCCTCTTTATTTTTCTGGAATTATGTGGACGCTAATTTATGATACTATCTACGCTCACCAGGTAAAAAATATCTTTTTTCTTAACTCTGGTTTAGTTAATATCGCCGTTTAAGAACTTTATGAACCACATTAAAGGGAAAGTATGTTTTCTGAAAAGAAAATCATTCACACTTCTTTGGCACCAACAAGATATTTTTGTTTCCTGTATATGTATGTTTACCAAAGAGATCAACTCTTTAATTTACAAGCATTTAAATTGTATATACTGTATTGCCAGGCACAGTTTAAAAAAAACCTTACAAATACTAATTTAATCCTCATAACAACCTGGGAGGGAAGGTGCTTTTATTATCCTCATTTTATAGATGAGGAAACATGTGGAGAAGAACCATATCTGTGTCACACAGTTAGTGGATGGCAGAGCTGAGATTCAGACCCAGACAGTCTCTACAGTCTGCACTTTTAACTGCCACGTTCTCCTCCCTTCTGTGGAGGCCTCTACCAGGCAGATCTTTTTCCTAGTCGTGTGGGTAGTAAGCACTTTCCCATATTTTTTGTCATTACCACTCTAAGACAGCAGAATAATAATCCATTGATTTAATATGCCATAAATCTTTTTTTTTTTGCCATAAATCTTTTTAATAATTTGTCCATTTGAGCCATTTAAGTTCTGAGAGTTTTTGCAATTATAAATAATGTTGTTCTAATCACTAATATCTTTATGTGTTTGGGGATAAATTTTTAGGAGTGTATTACTTAGTTAAGGAATATAAACATTTTTATAGCTTTTGATACTGCCTTTTTCATATGGCTAATAAAAAACCCCACTTTTGCTTTTCTTGATTTATGTTCTTAATTTTCCTTTTACATTACGAACTTTGAAACAGTTTCTTCTCAGTATTTTTCTGAAATGTAACTGTCTTCTCAATTATTTACTTGAAGAATATGTGTTGGTTCGATGGAATGTTTTCTGATATTCCAGTCTGGAATTCATCGTGCTTTCTTTCATTTACCCCTCTCCCCCACTGAGTTTGTATTGTCATGAAGAAGATTGCTAGGTCTCTAATCAGCCTGATTTCCTGAAGTGAAACTTGACTGACAGTTCAGAAGAGATGCCTATACTTTTCACAGTAATGTCTGGAACCAATGATGAGGATATCTGTACTCCAGTTAGATTCACTTCTTCAGTAAAACACCACACACTCATTCACACTTTGGTACTGTGTGTAATGAAAGACAGTTTGCACCTGAAGGTGCTTACAGTATGAAGGGAAAAACATATGTTAATCCTGCATTTGTTGTTACTTGGATTTGGAAGCCCAAAAGATAGCCTATCAGACAGCTATCTGGGTGCAGAGTTGGGCATTACAGCCTCTGACATCATGTGGCTGTAATCACAACAGTATGTGAAAGTTCTTAGAAATAAAATTGCTGGAAGAGATCGGGCAGGTAGATGGGAGTGTATCACCAGAATCGACCTTTACTTAGAGGATTTGATGGGAGAGGTGAGGAATAAACCACACTAGTAGTGAAATGTGAATAGATGTGGTCAGGTGCCAGTGGAGCGTTTTTCTGCATCTGCGGCTTCAAGATTGAAACTAAAATGTACAAGAAGTTGTTGAGACTTGAGAACTCAGAGGGAAGAAGGAGCTATGTGAACAGTTAGACTTGAGTTTTACTCTAATGTGGTCCGTGTAGAGTTAAAAGTCATTCATAGGGTGGTAAGCAATACAGTGACATGTAGCAATGTATAGAGCTGGAAGATAGTTTTAGCAGTGACATTTAACCTGGATTTGGCCTGCACATTCATTACTGATCAGCCTGTGTTTCTAAGTTACTGTCAGCTTTCACAGCATATGTCCTTTGAAAGATCGTTTCTTCTGGGGGGGTGGGGGGAGGAAGATAAAGACCCTTTCTTCTGGAATTAGATAATGGTGATAGTTATACAACCAGAATGGTGAATTTTGTGGTATGTCAAAAATCCACACAGTTTATTATTACTTTCTGATGTTAGGACAAAAGTGATGATGCTCTGATTGGTCTTAAGTCCACGGCGCTGCGGTTCCATGAAAACACCAAGTGGTGGCTTAGTGGCTTCGGTGTGGCGATGCTGGGGGCGCTGAGCCTGGTGGGAGTGAACAGTGCTCAGACCGTGCCCTACTACACTGCTCTGGCTGCTGTAGGAGCCCATCTGGCACACCAGGTTTGACCGTTTTCTTACGCTTTCCCTCATTTTTCCTTGGATTATAAATTGTAAAAACTATTTAAACAGAAACAACCTCTTTGTTTACCAAGCAACGTACTTCTTTAAAACAAAGAACTACCTGGCTTATACTATCTTGAACCACCCCCTCCCCTGCCTCAACATATCATCTAAAAAAGCTCACTGTATTAGTTTAGAGAAATAATCTAAAACTAAACCTAGATTTTTTTTTTCCCCTCTGATTTTTCTGGAATTACTTCTGATTGATGTCTGGGAAAATTTCAGCAATGTCTGAAGGTTGTGGGTTGAGCTGAATTGCTCTGAAAGCAAACTGATCAACATAACTGTACTTTTAATATGTGGGCTGCTGTGATGGTTAGCAAACTAATCATTCATAGGGATGGGTTCCACTGGCATTAGCAGTCAAGGCCAGATAGGACATGAAGTGCTCACATGTCAGACAGAATTCTGCCTACATAGTGGGAAACTGTCATTTCAGCGTGTTCAGCCATCATCCACAAGCTTATATTGGGATCTACATTATTTACTTTTGTAAAATGAATGAACCAAATCTAATTTTAATGAAGTAGGTTGCTTGTAAATGGACTCTTTTTTTTTTTTTCTTAAAATTTTTAAGTTTATTTATTTCGAGAGAGAGAGAGGGAGAAAGCAGGTTAGGGGCAGAGAGAGGGGGGAGAGAGAGAATCCCAAGCAGGCTCTGCACTGTCAGCTCAGAGCCCAGTGTGGGGCTCGAACTCACGAACTGTGAGATCATGACCTTAGCTGAAATTAAGAGTCAGACGCTTAACCAACTGAGCCACCCAGGCGCCTCTAAATGGACTCTATTTTTGTATCAGTGTTACTGTTACTTTCTTTGAATGGATTCAAAAAGGTGTTAGCCTCTCTGTAGACGATCTGTTTTATACACATCATTGCAAATTACTTATCAGTGTAAACAAGACTTGCATAACATAGTAAGAAGGAAACCAAAACCTAATGTCCACAAAGTAAACCTCATGCTGTATCACCTTCATGGTTTTCCTCACAATGAAATTTTAAACGGTAGGAATTGGTGATTCTCCAGAATTCTCTAGATTTCACCATTTTCCTCCTCAGAATTTCTTAGCATCCCCTTTTGCTCATAACGCAGCACTGTGGGGGTTGTCACCATCAACTGATTGTCTGGCCAGGATAATGGATGTTTAGCCATATTTAAGCACCTGGATATTAGTGGACAAAGGCAAAAATTACGAGGGCAATTACAAATACTGTAAGCAATATTTAAACCCATCTTGAAATTCTAAATTGCATCTGTGGTCTTCTATCCAGTCCTTGCCACAATATTTTAAGATGGACATAGACTTCTAGTATTTGGAAAAAAGGAAATCGTGATGATTTGAAGTCTGGAGGCCACATAATAAAAAATATTTGGGGAAATGAAGGATGCTAACGGTTAAGCCTAGGAATGAATAAGACAGGGACATGACACTTTTTTGATATATTTGCAGGACTGCCGTGGAGAAAAAGGAATGTATTTGTTCTAGGTCACTAACAGCAGGTCTAGATTGCCAGATCCCCTTCTCTATGTGGGGATGGGAAGGAGATTTCCACATGCATGGGGGTATTTTCAGTTATCATAAATAAACTCGGCGGGGTATCCACAGTCATTTAGTGAGTGAGGGCCAGGTATGTTAAATACCTTTCAGTGCTCTAGACAGCCCTGCACAATAGACTTGTCCTTCCCAAATGGGATTTGTTCACCTGCTGGGAACCATTTCTCCAAAGAATAACGCTAGAACTGGAGGGTAGGAATTGTAGGAGGCAGATTTTAGATCTGTGTAAATATTTAGAGCTTTCTAATTAGTTAGAACTAAAAATAATGTGGGTTGCCTTTCAAAGCATTCATGCACCCCTCAAGTGGAAGTTTTTAGGACACAGCTTAGATAATACCTAGCCAGTGAGAGATAACAGTAGATTTTTCTACACTGGAAACAGTTTGGGGTACATTAAAGGCTTCCCGTTGCTGTAAGAGAGTGCAATTTTCTTCTCTGTACTGATGTGTTTATTTGTGATGCCAGAAAATTTATATTAAATACTAATGCAGCATTGTGATCTTCTCTTACAGATTTACACTCTAGATATCCACAGACCTGAGGATTGTTGGGATAAATTTACCTCCAACCGAACACTAGGACTAATAGTTTTGTTAGGGATTGTCCTTGGGAATTTGTGGAAAGAAAAGAAGACAGATGAAGCAAAGGAAAGTATGGATAGTAGAATAGAAAATTAGCAAATGAAGTAGATCTAGGAATGTTTAAAACAAATTTTACAAAACACTCTCAGGTCTTGTTACCACATAATTAGATTTGAATAAACAGTCTTGCAATATGTTAAAGAATTAAGAACCACGAGATGAAGACGTAGACCATATTTGCCTGGATTTAGTTCAAGTATTTTCTAGGAAAATCCCTCCCCTGTCTCAGAAACCAGGAACTCTTTAGCATTTGAGTGACCTTGAGTACTTAAGTGGATGCATTCTAACTGCTCATAATTCCCATCTGCAGTTACGGTAACGGTAGGAGTTTGGGCACTTTAAAAGACACCTGATTTGTATCTCATCTAAATGAATGAATGTAGGAAAATGGACTTTACTTTTAGGGAAAAATAAAAGCTGGCAAGTTGGGGTTTATTGTGCTTTGTTATGACCTTTACTCACTGCCAAAAGCTGTAAGTTAGGAAACCATTCTGTTTTTTATATTTTAGGAGAATTTAAGTAAATAAAAGCTTTTATCTACAATATCCATACGGACTTCTGTTGTTACCAGTCCTGACATTTATTTCACACATCCGGTCTCTGGGTACAGCCATGGTAACCAAAGTAGGCAGGCAGGCAGTCACCAGGGACTGTTTTAATTCCTGTTGATTTCTTTTTTTATCTTACTTGATTATGATTTATAGGATAACGGCATATTGGTTAAATGTCCTAACAGTTTCTTCCCTTGCTGTCTTCTCAGCACGGCATGTTCTCAGCACAGCAGCCAGAGTGATTTTCTTAAAACCTATAAGAAGTTCTGTCATTCCTCTACTCAGAACCTTCCAGGATCTTCTGAGGTCCCTCAGGACAAACCAAACTCCTGTCACCTGTTAGGCCCTTCACGATTTGGCCTCATCTGAGACTACTTTCCCACACCCCTCTCTAGCTCCACTGGCTTCTTCACTGTTCCTCATCAGGCTGGTGGACTTCTGCCCCAGGGCCTTTGCATGTATACTTCCCTTTGCCTGGAATGCTGTCCTTGAATTATGTCAGTCCTTCACAGCAGGTCTTTTCCTAAATGTTACCTTCTCAGGCTTTTCTCAGCCACTGCTTGTAAAATTTCATAACAAATGCTACCTACACTTTGTATTTCCGTGTTCTTTATTGTCTTTTTCTCTTCAGAACCTAGCAGTATTCACCTAAAATATATTTTACTGGATTTAAGTGGCTCTCGTGGACCGTGGGATGTAAGGCAGGCGGTTATTTGTGTGTGTGGATTGTGGGCAGCAGTGAACACTAATTGCATATTGGTGATAATGGTCGTGGTGGTAAATGTAGCTGACACACCAGGCAGGCCCTGATAAATAAGCACAGGAAAATGTAGTGAAGTGTTTATTCAGCAAATACTGAACCACAAGAGTGTTTAGACTTAATAGAAGTAGCATCCATGATTCTACTCTGCTATAGCAACAGTGAGTTGAAGGGGAGAATAGAAATGTACCCTACTTTTAGGGAAGTATGATTAGCTCCTATGATTTGCATCTGAATAGATAAGCTTTAAATCTGTTGATTTCTGGGTTTTGTTCATTTTTACACAATTTTTCTAAAAAATGCAATAATAGAAATATGGAATATAAACAGATGGAGGGATGTCTTCAATATTGAAAGAAATGAGAAATGGAAAAAATTGAGCTTAGAAAAGGGTTGTGCCTCTTAAAAATATACCAGTTCTCATAGAAAAAAAATGTTGATTTCTGAATGCCTTTTCCCATGCATGGGCTCTAGAAGAATGTTGGTGAGGATAAATGGTGGAGGAGCCTGGCCAATGGGGATCGGTGCTTAGCACAAAGAGGCCTGGTGTGGCATCCCCTACATTGTACCCTAAAGGAAACCTTAAAGCAGAATGCCTTTTGCATGCAGGAAAAAGCTCCAGTGTCTAAAAGGGGCAATAGTTCTGTTGAGAACTGGCTGTATGATTTGCCAAAGTCTATGTAATCTGTTCTGGACTAGCTACATAATTTGCAGATCAATCTATATTTTAAAATGCTTAGAATCTCAACCCATTAGCGCTGATCCAATTAACAGAGGGTAAGTACAACGTGTTTTGATTTTATTTTCCTAAGTTGGTTGATGAAAGTGAACATGGGACAAATCCTAAAATCGGCAAAACTGCAGTCATTTATGATAAATAGGAACAGGAGAATATAGGTTAAAATTCATAGATTGCCTTGCTCTCAAAAAAGCTGCTTAAACTTAACAGAGTTATTTTGGTTCCTTTTCATTTCATTTCTTCTTTCTTCTCCCAGGTATAAAGCTGAAAAAGTAGTATTAATAAGTAAGGAGCAGGGGCGCCTGGGTGGCGCAGTCGGTTAAGCGTCCGACTTCAGCCAGGTCACGATCTCCCGGTCGGTGAGTTCGAGCCCCGCGTCAGGCTCTGGGCTGATGGCTCGGAGCCTGGAGCCTGTTTCCGATTCTGTGTCTCCCTCTCTCTCTGCCCCTCCCCCGTTCATGCTCTGTCTCTCTCTGTCCCAAAAATAAATAAACGTTGAAAAAAAAAATTAAAAAAAAAAAAATAAGTAAGGAGCAGATTGGGGTGGGGGAGGGGGCAGAGGAAGTAGATTATTAGCCTCTAAAATCATGGACTTCAAGCAATTCAGCATTGGAAGGAAGTGCAGCTGTCCTCCATCTAGTGATCTAGTGCCAGGGTGTCTGTCTCCCGCTTGGCCATGGCAGGTACTGTAACTTCAGATAGTGAAATTACCAGTCTTATTTTGGGAGATTCATTCAGTGGAGAAGGTGCTTGCCCTAATTTTCTGCTGCAAAATCGTTGTGAGGTTGTAAACAGAAAGACATGTGAAAGGACTTTGTAAACTGAACAGTTACCTAGTATGAGTTTATGGTGAGGGTAGACGTGGGATACGAGCTATAGAAAATTTCTATTCTATAGAAAATACAGAAGCAAGAAATAACACATCACAAGTGCTAGCTCTCCTCTTCCTGGACTTTGCGAGATCGCTCTATGCCTCTTCCAGATTGTAAAGCCTTCCACAGGTCACACCCTACTATCTCCCCCAAATCAACACACTCTCACCCACTCTTCGCTATCCACAGGCCACGCTCACCTGCCCAGCTCTGCCATTGCCACTGTCCTGGAAGCTGGTCCATGACGAGGGCTTGGCCTCTGGAGCAGGCAGGCCCGTGCATGAATCCTCCCCGTAGTATTTGCCAGCTGGAGACCTCAGGCAAGTGATGACCTGCCCTCCGCCGCTACATTCTCACCTGCCCAAACTGGGCAGTTGTAGAGCGTGAAACAATTGGCATATATGTTAAAGCCTATTACGGACTGAATTGTATTGCCCCAGATTCATATATCGAAGTCCTATCCCCCAATAACTTGGAATGTAACCGTGTTTGGTGATGAGGTCAATAAAGAGGTTATTAGGTTAAAATGAGGCATTAGAGTAGGCCCTAATCCATTGTGACTGGTGTCCTTATAAGAGGAAGTCTGAAAACATTGATACTCGCACACAGAGATGACTGTGAAGGCACAGAGAGAAGATGGCCACTTAACAAGTCAAGGAGAGAGGCCTCAGAAAAAAACCAACCTTGCCCACACCTCGATCTCAGACTTCTGGCATCCAGAACTGAGAAAATAAACTTCTTTTTTAAGCCATTCAATCCGTGGTATTTTGTTACAGCAGCCCTAGCAAACAATACAAAGCCCTGGTACTAAGCCTAGCATGGAAAAGACAACTCTTCAAATGCAGTTCACCTGAAAGCTCTTCCTTTTCCACCCAATCCTACCTTCTTGTCCTAAAGCACATATTTTAGCCCTTAGAGCAATCACAACAGTGGTAGGCTGAATAAAATCCTCCAGTGTCCATGTCCTAATCTCCAGAACCAGTCTATATGTTACCTTCTATACTAACTGTATAGTATATATACTATATATGTATGTGTATAGTATGTGTACTTATATGTATATATATGTACTATATACTAAAGGGGCTTTGCAGATGTGATTAAGAAGAATCTTGAGAGAGGGCGGTTATCCTGGTTATCTAGGTGGGCGCACCGTAATCACAAGGCAAGAAGGTCAAACGACGGAAGTAGGAAGTTAGAGTGAAGTAAGGGTGAGTCATGAGCCAAGGAATGCAGCTCTTAGAAGCTGAAAGAGACAAGGATGCAGAGTCTCCCCTCAGAGACTCTAGGGAACCAACCCAACTGACACCTTGACTCCTATCCAGTGAAACAGAGTTTGAACTTCTGACCCCTGGAATTGTAAGATTGTAAATTTGTGTTGTTTTAAGTCACTAAGTTCGTGGTAATTTGTTATAGAGGCAAAAGTAAACTAATGTAACACTATTCCAGCTCTGACTGACCTGTCTTCTGACCTGCCAGAGCACTTGGTTGGTACCAGTGGGACAATTGCTAAGAATGCAAGTCCAGGAAATAGCTTGTATGGGTTAGAATCTCTGCCTGCCAGTTGGATGAACTTGAGTCAGTTAGTGATCTTTCTGTGGGTTCAGTCCCTCAATCGGGGCTACCCTTCTCATGGAAATCATCAGTCTCCATCTACTAGAATATAGATTCCATGGCAACTGGGACTTTGTCTTAGTCACTAAAGTAGCCCCAACACACCATACTGTAAGCACTCAATAAGTATTTGTAATTTATCATACATTAGTCTACTAACTTTTTTTCATTTTTATTATTGAAATAGAGTTGACATACAACATTGTATTAGTTTTAGGTGTGTAACACAGTTGATTCAACGATTCTATACATTACGCAGTGCTACTGTGCTAATATTTGAGTACTTCCAAGACCTAGTGTTAGGTACAACCATTAGAAATTATTCATGCCAGGGAGGCTGGGTGACTCAGTTAAGCAACTGACTCTTGATTTGGGTTCACGTCACGATCTCATGGTTCATGAGATTGAGCCCCATGTCAGGCTCTGCACTGACAGCACAGAGCCTGCTTAGGCTTCTCTCTCTTCTCTCTCTGCTCCTCTCCTGCTTGTGGACATGCACTCTTTCTCTCTCTCAAAATAAACTTAAAAAAAATTATTAATGCCATTCAACAACATATGAAAAAATCACCATGTGAGACACCATAATAAAAATACACATTTTCATGTACACATGATTAGAACTATGTAGAAATATATATATCTAATGAAGGCCTAAGAAGCAGATAGAAAGCTAGGTCATGGGTTAATAAGTTATGCTTTATAATATAATTAGGGGGGCACTTGTCCTAAATTTCATGTTTCAAGCTAATCTATGAATGTAACAGTTCTTCCAGTATTATTTTCACTTTTTAATATTTACGTTTAAAAAATAGACTTCAATGCAACCTATTTGTAACCCCTATAAAAACAAAGGAAAGAAGATTATCATTATTTTAGTAACTTCTTTCCAAAATAAAGGATGAGATTGTGTACTAACGGAAGGTCTGTAACTGCAGTTTCAGACTTCCATGTCTTCCTTTAAGTGATAATCCTTGCCCACATCTGCAGCAGAGTTATAATTCTAACAAAGAAAATAAACCCCAACAGAGTACCGAAGTTGAGACACGCTTTTAAAGGCTACCAGTAAGTCACACTGTAGAACAGCCACTTCCTCATCTCCCTGTGAAGCCAACATAGTTTCTTAACCAATGATGTCCAAAGTCTTCTTGTAATGTTGGGCAATGAATCGCCACACCTTCCTCATTATCAGAAACATATGACGGGAAATAGCAACACCATCTTCTTGTCCTCAGGAAAAATTGATAAAAGGCATGAAATAAAATGTTGCCCATAGCTTTCTTTCCTTCTTTTTAAAATAATATTTACTGCACTTTTTTCCTAATGCAAACGTAACATGTACGTTGTGGGAAGTCTAGCAATACTTCCCACAGAAAAGCACAAAAAAATAAAATTGGTGGCTTAACCTCATCGTCCAAAGGTATGCACTATTACCAGACTGATACTCTTCTAGATTTTTAATAGGCATATAGACATATTTTTAATAAAATTGGAGTCACATTGCACTTTTTTCAAAATCTATTTTTACTTAATATTTTCCCATGTCACTAAACCTTTCAAAATATGAGCGTTTATTGGTTGCATAGGTTATCATATGTATGTACTATTATTATTTAATTAATCGTATTATTGATTACATAGGATTTTTACTTTTTTTCCTCCCTCACAAACACTAGTGCTGCGAATAGAGTCATATCTTTGGGCACATCTCTGGTTACTTCCATAGGATAACTTCCTAGAAGCAGAATAGCTCTGTGTGCGTATTTCCAGGGAGTGTAGGGTGGGGGTAGAGGGTAAGGCATGATGGTGTGCACATTTTTAAGAAAGGGTCTATATTTTTACCTGCGGTACATGGGGGCCTCTTTCCTCAGAGTCTGGCCAACACTAAGACACAATTTTTGAATCCCTGCCAATTACAAGGCAAGATAGTGCATTGTTCCACTTAGATATAGAGATATTCAGTTATTCCTCCTCATCTATTGACACTTTAATCAGAAAATAGGAAACGCTCCCCAGCTTTCCTTCACTCTCAACGTTGAGCTAGAATCGTAAGAGCAGAGAGCACAGTGACTAGAACAGCATGAGCAGGCACTGACTGCTTCTCGGGTGAAGAAATGGAACTATTGCAGCAGGTGGTCATAGAGACCACCAAGACCAGTGGGTTTCTCTAACTGCTGTGAAACAGGCAGCAGAAGTACATTTTTCAAGTACAATCTTACATATGGCCCCAATGTATGAACCCAGATGAAAGCAGAGGACGGAGATACCTGAATCCTCCCTTCTGAGCACCCCTTTCTTGTTGAAAAAAGCCCCCGCTGGACTTCTCGGGAGCCTCGAAATTAATTCTCACACAGTCCCATCTGAAAACTGTTTATGGATCCTAATTTTGTTTGTGAGGAAGCTAAGGCCTGGAGAAATAATTTACTTATAGTCACAAGTTATTGTCAGATGAGAATTGAGGTAAGAATGAGCTTTTTTTTTTTAAGGTTATTTATTTATTTTGTGTGAGAGAGAGAGAGCGAGTGAGCAAGCAGGGGAGGCACAGAGAGAGAGAGAGAGAGAGAGAGAGAGAGAGAGAGAGAGAGAATCACAAGCAGCTCCATGCCCAGCATAGAGAGCCCCTCAGGGGCTCAATCCCGGGAACCCTGAGATCACGACCTGAACCAAAATCAATACTCTATGGCTTACCTGACTGAGCCACCTGGGCACTCCAAGAATGACCATTTAAGTTCATATGGTCTCTAACTGTATGACTTGGAACAAAATATTTCCACTTTTCTGGCTTCAATTTCTTTAATATCTAAAATGAGGATTAGGGGCGCCTGGGTGGCGCAGTCGGTTAAAGCGTCCGACTTCAGCCAGGTCATGATCTCGCGGTCCGTGAGTTCGAGCCCCGCATCGGGCTCTGGGCTGATGGCTCAGAGCCTGGAGCCTGTTTCCGATTCTGTGTCTCCCTCTCTCTCTGCCCCTCCCCTGTTCATGCTCTGTCTCTCTCTGTCCCAAAAATAAAAAAAAAAAAAAAAAAAAAAAAAAAAAACCAAAAAACGTTGAAAAAAAAATAAAATGAGGATAAAAATAATATCTACCTCACGGTGGCAGTGTGAGGGTTGCGCGAGAAAATAAACTCCAGTCTCGGGACTTAATGCAGTCTATATGTTTATTAATCCCAACTAAGTCTGGCTTAAACTCCCCCCTTGAACTTGAACTGGGGAGAACTGGATACTGAACTGCCTACTTGATATTTCTCTTTGAATGCCAAAGAGGCACCTCTAGCCTAACCTGTTTGAACTCCCCACCTTCCCCCTCACACCTCCTCCCACCCTTCACTCCATCTCAGTAGTGGCATCCATGCTTCCCGTTGATCTGGCCAGAACCTTGGGTTAGTCCACGACTCCTCCCTTTCTCTCACATTCCATATCCAAGACGTTAGAAGAGCCTCTTGGCTCCGTCTTCAGAAGGTATGCAGAACCCCACCTTTCTTAGCACCTCCCCTTTACCAACTGTACCACCCTCTGTCCCCGGATTAGCACTTCCTAACTGGTCTTCTGTTGCCCCTTGCATTCTGTTCTCACCACAAGAGCCAGGGGGATACTGTTAAAACATAAGCCAGCACCTGCCATGCCTCCACTCAGAACCTCTCAGCGGCTCCCAAGTTCTGTCAGTGTAAGGCCAAAGTCTTATGCATGGCCCTCAGGGCCCGTCTGCCCCAGCCACCTGTTACCTCCTGACTCTGCCACCCCATCCCTCTCTGCCTTGTAGAGCGGCTCCAGCCTTCCCTCGCATCACTGTCCTTCCCACGAAGGGGCTTCTCCCCGTTTCCATCCAGGCTGCCCTCCCCCTCCTGCAGTCTGCAGTCTTTGCCCACATAGCATCATCTCAGTGAAACCTTGTCTCCCCTCTCTAAAACCTCACACTTTCCATAGACAGATGTCCCTTTCTCTTTTTCTGCTTTACTTTTCTCCATAGCGGGACATACAATATAATTTGTTTTTACTTCTTTCTTGTCTGACCTCATCATCTAGAATCTAATTTCCGTGAGGGCACAGATGTTTTCTATCTTGATCAATACTTTATCTCCAAAGTCTGGAGTAGTGCCTAGCACAGAGTAAGTGCTCACTAAATATTTGTTGAATGAATCATATATGTGAAGCTTTTAATAGCGCAGGATGTGTTCATTAAATATTGTCTCCATTTGCAGGCATTTTCAGGTTTGCTTTCCTGTCCAAACTCTCTCTCTTTTTAAAAGACATGTAGGAAGAACTACTTAAGAGACAGCTGATTTCAAGGTGCTATTTTAGGAGAACAGTTTTACATTCAGTTCCTAAGCCTGAGCTTCTTAAATGGTTTTGGTTTATTGGCAATGGGGAGTGTGGAACACAAAATGAAGAACTTGTTAAGATGATGGATGAATTTTCAAGGGGCTAGTCTACTCACTAATAAAGTGTAAATTCAGTGTAAAGAAATCAAAAGTAACAATGCAAATGCTAATTGGATTTGTTTTCCTTGGTTTGAAACTCTAAGAATCTTCTTTTAAAAATTAAGGTTATTATTTAACTTTTTCCTTAGGCATCATTGAGCAATGTAATGAAAGTAAGTTATCATGACTCTTACTTCCTTTATACTTAGGCCACAAAAATATGAAACTGTATCTGGGAGAGAATTACTGGTATCCAAGGTCAGGCCGTGTTTCGGGAATGCCTCATAAACACAGATTGCTTTTGGTTTATGTTACTTCCTCCAAGATAGATAAGGACAACATTAACACTTTAGAATCAAGAGTGAGTTTCTACCTGCGATCAGTATTTTAGTACTAAAACTAAATACTCTATAAATATTTTAAATTCACTTTAAAACATGTTACCAATGAGAAAGTTTTTAGCACAAACTAATTATTCATTGAAAATTGTTGTGGTCTCAGGATATGCAGAAGAATCTAGGAAAAAGATATCTGGCTTTATAATTTTTCCCCATTCATGTTTCTGGTTTTCTTCATTTTGTTTCTGGCTGGTCTTTATTATGTGTGCAGACAGGCCCTTGTCTAGAGTCAAAAGTCAATGAAAGTTACAAAAACACATGTAAATCTGTCCTAGAAAGAAGGAACCACAAGTGTAAAGCCTTGAAATAGGGACAAATCAAGCAGAACAAAAAGGTCACATTTCTGATCTTATTTCCATAGCCATGCTACATTATAAAAAGTGGTAGTGAAAATGCGGGTAGAAAGGCAAAATTGTGTGGTCACTTTGGAAAACAGTCCAATAAAAACAGGGATGGGGACAAAACATAAGAGACTCTTAAATATGGAGAACAAACAGAGGGTTGCTGGAGGGGTTGTGTGGGGGAGGGATGAGCTAAATGGGTAAGGGGCACTAAGGAATCTACTCCCGAAATCATTGTTGCACTATATGCTAACTTGGATGCAAATTTAAAAAAATAAATTAAAAAAAAAAGTTTCTTATAGTTAACTATGCATTGACCATATGACCCTGCAATCCCACACCCACGTATTTACCCAAGAGGAAATAGAACTTAGGTTCACACAAAAACCAGTACATGAGTGTTAATAGTAACTTGATCCATAATCGCTCAAGTTGGAAAAAATCAAATGTCCTTCAATTAGTGAAAGGTTAGCAAACTGTGCTGTGCTGTGTGTATGTGTGTGTATCAGCAATAATACGGAACAAACTGATGATACATGCAGTCACATGCGTGGATTTCAAATGCTAAGTGAAAGAAGCCAGGCTCCAAAAGCAATGAACTGTAGAATTCCAGTTTTAGAACATTCTGGAAAAGGCAAAACTGTGGGGACAGAAGACAGAGCAGTGGTTGCCAGTAACTGGAGTTCAGGGAAAGGTTAAACACAAAAGAGCACAAGGAAATTTGGGAAATGATGAAGCTGTTTTATATCTTTTTTTAAATTTTTATTTATTTATTTATTTTACTTGAGAGAGAGTGGGTGAGTGGGGCAGAGGAAGAGGGAGAGAGAATCTTTAACAGACTCCACACCCAGCATGGAACCTGACTTGGAAGTTGATCCCATGACCCTGGGATCATGACCTGAGCCAAAATCAAGAGTCGGATGCTCAACGAACTGAGACACCTGGGCACCCCTGTTTTATACCCTGATTGCAATGATTTTACAAAATTGTATATATTTGTCAAAACTCAGAGAGCTGTACACACACACACACACACACACACACACACACACAAGTAAATTTTACTGTATATTAATTATACCACACACAAAGCAAATGGAACTCATTTTCATCAAGTTGGGGTGAGAATAACCGAAGTGCAAACACTTCGTTGCTGTGCTAATTCAGTTAAGGGTTAAAATTCTATGGCTATAGGTCTGTCTGCATATGGCCTTATATTGCAGAAGAACTACCCCTTTTCTGACACCTACAGTCATTCACATAATCAATGTCTATCGGATACCTATTCCATACCATGAACTGTTCTAGGTTTTGAAGATGCCTCAACAAACAAGATGTGTTCCTTCCTTCCTAGAGCTGGTGAATGAGTGAATCATTAAATAAATGTGCATAGGTAAATAAATAAATAAATATGCTATTTAAAGTAATATATTTTGGCATAGTGGTAAGTTTTCATGAAGAAAAATACAAGGCTTGATAAAGGGAAAGAGTTACAGGGAACACAGGCTGTTTGATAGAGTGCCAGGGAACAAATTCTGAGAGGCAGCTGGACAGAGGCTTGATGTGATGGGGAAAGCCCGAGCAACAAGGTTCCAGGAAGAAAGAACAGCAAGAGCATCGGCCTTGAACCAGAGTGCACATTAAAGCAAGCTGTCAGCCCCATCGCAGCGACCACCGAGCTGCAACCATCCTGACATTAGGCTTCAAGGCTCTCAGCTGGAAAATGGGCTCGTGATGGCCTAAATCCTGCACAGTCCCGTCCACCAGCCTCCATTTTCCTGCACTCTGGAGTGGTTTGTCAGCCTTATCCACGTGTACCCCAGAGGATGTTTCCTGCTTGCCAGTCCAGCTCTCCTACCCTCCAGAAGGGTTTTCCCTGCTTGTCCACTATCTATAGATCAGCTTCGGCCAAGGGCCACCCAGCAACTTGGCCACCATCTAGTGGGCTGAAACCACTCCCCAACCAGGTTTGAGTCCCAGCTCCAGGAGAGGGACTCCTTCCAAGTTGGTGTCTTCTTTGGGTACTTTCCTCCCTAGGGCATTCTTTAGCGTTCTCCTTATTCCTGATAGTTATCACCCTGTTATAATGAATAATTCTTTATAGTAAACTTTTCCCTAGTCGAATATTGCTTGGACTCTCCCGGTACAGTCTAACTGACACAGAATTGGCACTGGGCACAGCCCCAGGAGGTAGACCTGTAAAGGTGGGATGTGGGGGTTGGCTTGGTCATGCCTTTTGGTTATAGCACAGTGCTGAGCTTGTTGCCAATGGGAGATGGGAAGCTAGTGATCCCTGGCATGCTGGGACCTCACAGGCCTACTATCACCTGTGTTTAATTGTGATGAAATGCAAACTGAAGCGTGTCTTAGGATCCCAAGCGGTCATCGCATTTGACTGTTGTAGCAATTGACGGCTCTAAGGAGTGTGGTGTGAGATCGAGTTTTGGGAGTGCACTTGAATACTCAGAAAATGACAAACTCGACTGAGTTCTCAGCTCAAGTCACAGGTGGAGAACCAGAAAACTTCCCTGACGGCCCTAAAATAATCTTTTCTTTTTACTCAGAGGGCTGATATTGCTGAAAACTAACAAAATTTAATTGCGTGGGTTGCTGAATTAAGACAATGGTTGCATTTACAGTTTCTGAGCCTCTCTCCTATGGAAGCAGCTTGCAAACTAAGTCCAAGCAAACTAATCTTCCTTTGCCTAACCTGTGAAAACCTCATCTGGGGCAGACTTCTTGAAAGCGATCTTCAACTCCATTCTCCTCAAGGCCCAGCCCAACCACCTCCTATTATGACTAGATGCATAACTAGAGTTAAATCTCAGTGTATCCAACAGGCCCGGTACACACTCTGACCCAGGAAGAAATAGTTTACATGCCCAAAGAACGGCCATATTTTTCTAATATATAGCTTCAGAAACCCGAGGAACGTATGTGGGAGTTCATGTTAAAAATATGAGAACAAGAAGTATGGAATATAATGCCGAGTCAGGCCAAATTCACTGGTAGGAGTGCACTTACTAAGAGTTTCCTGGCATGATGTAGAGGAGGCCAGGCAAAGCCCTCGAGAGTTAGGAATGTTGGACTGGATTTATGGTATACAACCTGCACATCCACCTCCCATCTGTGTTCTGGGAAAATGCCTGGAAGACAACTCCCTTCACTGAGGCACCTGCATCCCTGAAAAGCTCTGCCGTTGCTCTCTTTCTATAGGCGAGCCGTGACTGTAGGAGGTGTCATCATGAGGAAGGGTTGGGGATTTCACCGGGGATGATGGGATCCCAGAGTATCAAAGGCCAACTGGCAGCATTTGATAGCCAAAGGCAAGGTGTGTGGCCATATTTATCACAAAGGGTGCAGGGACATATCAGTAATCAGAATGCTTTGGCTCGTAAACATCTTGGCAGCAGCTAAGTGATCAAAATAGATGGGCAGCTGCCATACGGCTTGAGCTGCACTTCAGGGAGTACTCTAAGTATGGAAGCCAAAACCGGGCTTGAGTTATTTCAGTGGCAAGTCACTGCCTTTTTTTTACTCAGTTTCTTGAGCCAAGTGAATTTGCAGACTCAGAGGTCCTCAAATGCAGGGTGGATCTAACCAGAGCCTCATAGGAAGAGGAATTCTGAGCTAGTAAGGGGCAGAGCGGGGGCTTGAGTTCCCCTACTCTTAACCTTTATTATCTTTTGTCTCCGTGTGGGGCACAAGGTGATAAAAACCTCAGCCCTGGTCTGAAAGACATGTAAGTCCAGCTGAAGGTTGCCATGATGTGAGTGTTGAGGAAGGTACACGGCATTCAAGATCCTTGGGGGCAAATTTGCAATTTGGAGGGAAATAAATATGGCTACTTCTCCTCTTTTCTCCTTCGGGAGAAGAGGCTTCTAGGAACCTGTGTTTGGAGGACAGTACCTGATGCCTATTTGTTCACAGTGCTGCTGTACCAATAAACTCAGACCTTTTGAGGCTGGCATGCAAGGCCTCCTTACCCTTTAGCTAGGTGACCAAAGGTCCTGATTTACCTGGGACTGAGGGATTTCCTGCAATAGGAGACTTTCTGTGCTACCACTAGGGAAATCCCAGGCAAACCAGAATCCTTCTAATCCATTGTCCTGCCATGATTCCAACAGCGGCATTGCCTAGGAATACAAGAAAACAGAAAAATGAGTTGCTGAGATCTTACCTGATTTGGGCTCTAATTCAGAATTGAATTAAGTATGTTAATCTATGTGTAATTCTTTGATAAAGTACACTGTAAATTTTATATATCTTTTAGGCATTAGTACTGGTTCCAATCAGATAGTAAAATATTTACCATAAACTCAATGGATGAATAGTTAATGTGAAGCAGCCTCATGGCCCAAATTACATAAAGTCCGTCATATACAAACTTGACTTCAAAATAATGTCCTCAGAATTTTCAGCATATCTTAACACCAGTAAAAGTCTACGACTATTAAGGGGAACAAATAGTATATAGGAAAATTTAATGCACAGGCAATGTGGAAACTTTCAGACTTTCTTTCAACAACTGCCCATTGAGGCTTTTTTTCTTTAAAAAATTATTTCAGTTCTTTTTTTTTTTTTACCCCTTTATTTCTTCGTATAGAAAGACTAATAATCAGGTAACTATTTAGAAGACAAACAACAGATAAAGGGCAATAAAAAAGCAATTTTCTTTCATGCTAGAATTACATGTTCAAGCCTGTTAAACTTCAAAAAACCCCAGCAGCCATCACCTACACCCTGCAGCTACTTAATGGAGAGGTAGGTCGTGTGACATATTAAGACTGATAAAGTATAAAGTATTTGTTACTGGTTTACTTCTTAAAATAAAAGTAAAATGTGGAGAAGATTTAAGGTCTCACAACCTATAGGTCTATCAGGAGAAAGTAAGTAGCCAACACCCTTATAGTGCTAAGCACTATGCACTTATTAATTGATTTCACAGGTAGGAAACAGTGGAAGAGGGAGTTGAGTAATGGCACCAGGTCATGCAAGGAGTAAATTTCAACACTGGGATTTTGCCACCCGTGATCAGGGTCCAGAGTCCTTGCTTTGACCATCAGTCAGATTTTCCCTTCAGAGGCAATAATACAATTACACACAAAGGAATCAAGAAGGACTCAGTGGCTGCAGAGTATTTTGAGTAAGGGTTAAAGGAAAAAAAGCAAGAACCACTTTTTACTTATAATAAAGATCCAGAAATAGGAAGTGGACATCCCCAAACTGCAATGAGAACTGCGTAAAACAATGAAAAGAGGATCCAGGCCATCCCGGAAATATTCCTCTGGCCACAGAGGTTAACAGTTACGGCCAGTTCCTTAGAGGAGAGGAACTGGAAATTGACAAAAAGATCTTTAGAATTGTGTAAAGTGAGGAGTGGATTCATTCTCCTCCTCCTCCTCCTCCTCCTCCTCCCCACCCCCCCCTTCTTCTTCCAGTTTTTTTAACTGAAGTATAATTAAGAGTGTTATATTCATTTCAAGTGGACAATATAATGATTCAACAACTCTCTACATTTCTCAGTGCTTATCATGACAAGTGTACTCTTGATCCCCTTCACCTATTTCACCCATCCCCCACCCCCTTCCCCTCTGGTAACCACTAGTTGGTTCTCTGTTCTTTGGAGTCTTGGTTTTTTGGTTTATCTCTTTCTCTTTGTTCATTTGTTTTGTTCTTTAAATTCTACATATGAGTGAAATCATACAGTATTTTTCTTTCTCTAACTGACTTATTTCACCTAGCATTATACCCTCTAGGTCCATCCCTGTTGCAAGTGGCAAGATCTCATTCTTTTTTATGGTTGAGTAATATTCCATTGTATTTATATACCATATCTTTTTTATCCATTCATCTATTGATAGACACTTGGGTTGCTTCCATATTTTGGCTATTGTAAATAATGCTGCAATAAACAGAAGGGTGCATATATTTTTTCAAGTTAGTGTTTTCATTTTCTTTGGATAAATACCCCATAGTGGAATTATTGGATCATATGGTAATTCTATTTTTAACTTTTTGAGGAGCCTCCATACTGTTTTCCACGGTAGCTGTACCAATTTGTATTTTCATCAACAGTGTATGAGGGTTCCTTTTTCTCCACATCCTTGCCAACATTTGTTATCTCTTATCTTTTTGACTCTAGCCATTCTGACTGATGTAAGGTGATAATTGCATAGTGGTTTTGATTTGCATTTCCCTGATGATAAGTGATGTTGAGCATTTTCATGTGTCTGTTGGCCATTTGTATGTCCTTTTTGGAAAAGTGACTATTCAGGTGCATTTAAAAATTTTTTTTTAATGTTTATTTATTTTTGAGAGAGAGAACATGAGCAGAGGAGGGGCAAAGAGAGAAGGGGACAGAGGATCTGAAGTGGGCTCTGTGCTAACAGCCCTATACGGAGATTGAACTCATGAACTGTGAAATCATGACCTGAGTGAGCCAAAGTCAGACGCTTAAAAGACTGAGCCACCCAGGAGCCCCTATAAATTCTTTATATACTTTGACATTAACCTTTTATTGGATATATCATTTGCAAATATCTTCTCCAGTTCAGTAGGTTGCCTTGGGTTTTTTCATCAGTGGTTTCTTTTGTTATGCAAAACCTTTTTACTTTGGTGTAGTCCCAATAGTTTAATTTTGCTTTTGTTTCCCTTGCCTGAGAAGATGGATCCAGAAAAATGTTTCTACGGCCAATGCCAAAGAAATTACTGCCTATGTTTTCTTCTAGAAGTTTTATGGTTTCAGGTCTAACTTTCAGGTCTTTAATCCATTTTGAGTTTGTTTTTGTGTGTGGTGTAAGGAAGGTCCAGTTTCATTCTTTTGCATGTAGCTCTCCAGTTTTCTCAGAATCATTTGTTGAAGATAAGTCTTTTCCCTTTGGATATTCTTTCCTTCTTTTTCATAAATTAATTAACCATATAAGCATAGGCTTATTTCTGGGCTCTCTGTTCTCTTGATCTATGTGTCTACTTTTATGCCAGTACCATACTGTTTTGATTACAGCTTTATAGCATATCTTGAAATCTGGGATTGTGATGCCTCCAGCTTTGTTCCTTCTCGAGATTGCTTTGGCTATTAGGGGTCTTTTGTGGTTCCATACAAATTTTATTATTATTTGTTCCATTCTGTGGAAAATGCTGTTGGTGTTTTGATAGGGATTGTATTACATCTGTAGATAGGTTTGGGTAGTATGGACATTTCAACAATATTTGTTCTTCCTATCCAGGAGCATGGAATATCTTTTCATTTTTTTGTATCACCTTCGGTTTCTTTCATCAATGTTTTATAGTTTTTAGAGTACAGGTTTTTTGCCTTTTTAAAAAAAATTTTTTTTTTTAATTTTTTTTTTTCAACGTTTATTTATTTTTGGGACAGAGAGAGACAGAGCATGAACGGGGGAGGGGCAGAGAGAGAGGGAGACACAGAATCAGAAACAGGCTCCAGGCTCTGAGCCATCAGCCCAGAGCCTGACGCAGGGCTGGAACTCACGGACCGCGAGATCGTGACCTGGCTGAAGTCGGACGCTTAACCGACTGCGCCACCCAGGCGCCCCTCTTTCTTTTTTTTTTTTTTTAATTAAAAATTTTTAACATTTATTTATTTTTGAGACAGAGAGAGACAGAGCATGAACAGGGGAGGGTCAGAGAGAGAGGGAGACACAGAATCTGAAACAGGCTAGCACAGAATCTGAGCAGTTAGCACAGAGCCCGACACGGGGCTCGAACTCGCGGACTGTGAGATCGTGACCTGAGCCAAAGTCAGCCGCTTAACCGACTGAGCCACCCAGGTGCCCCGGTTTTTTGCCTTTTTTAGTTACACTTATTCCTACGTATTTTATAATTTTTTGGTACAGTTGTAAATGGGATTGTTCTTAAATTTCTACTTCTGCTACTTTATTATTAGTGTATAGAAACACAACATATTTCCATATAGATCTTTGTCTTCATAAGACCCTGAATTATACAATCTCTCTAGAAATATTTTTATGTTAATAACTGGACAGAATAGATCCTACCTGCTAACTACTATCTCTATTGTGATACCTTATCTTCTATATTTCCCGTGTGTGTGTGTGTGTGTGTGTGTGTGTAAATGTTTTCGATATACATTAAGAGCATGGACAATGTTGTCATATATATGTGTGTGTGTGTGTGTGTGTAAATGTTTTCGATATACATTAAGAGCATGGACAATGTTGTCATATATATACGTGTGTGTGTGTGTGTGTGTGTGTGTTAGTTTTAATCTAGAGAAAGTAATTCAGCATTTAAAGTCCCTTAATCAGGAATTTACTCTCCAGGCTATACTTGAAATGCCTTTATCCGGTCTTCATATTCCAGAGGACCTATTAGAAGTGTTTCAACACTTTCCATTTCAATAGACTAATTGTTAATAAGCTTAAGAAATGATAGGATCATTTTTAATTGGCAAAGCAAGTGATACTTAAGATATGTATATCAACTAGCAATACTGTAAAGGTACCTCTGCCCTTATATGTACAGGAATATATGAATTTATAAGCCCAGAAGACCAATTCTTTTATAATGGTATTCTTGGCTCTGCTTCTGATCTAGACTCGAAGGAAGATTCTGCTACCTATTCTGACTCGTAAGTGAGCTGAACTTGCCTGTACAATGTTATCGCATCAGCTTTGATTAACCTTTTCATACAAGATAATTTGGCAGTGTGCCAGTGGTGGAAACAGCCGGTGGAAAATGGAATCAAAAAATCCATTCTGCCCTTCTTCCTAGGTGTGTGGCTACACAATCATTACAGCCTGCCTAACAGGTGTGGTCACATGGCTACATGTTGTCTGATGGAATGTGAGTAAAAGAATGTGTGCCTAGATTTCTGGCCCTAAACCCTAAGACCTAAGACTTCCCTTCTTCCCATTTGGATGGCTAGGACCTTGGCCCTGCAGAGAACAAAAGTCTCTCAAGATGGTGGGGCATCATTCTAGAAGGAACCTGAGTCCCTGAGTGACTGCATGGTGTAGAGCCACCTGCCAACTTGAAATGTTCACCTTAAACTGTTGCTTTAAACTACTATAGGGGCGCCTGGATGGCTCAGTCGGTTGAGCGTCTGACTTCGGCTCAGATCATGATCTCGCAGCTTGTGAGTTCGAGCCCCGCGTCGGGCTCTGTGCTGACAGCCAGAGCCTGGAGCCTGTTTCAGATTCTGTGTCTCCCTCTTCTCTCTGTCCCAACCCACTCGCATTCTGTCTCTGTCTCTCTCAAAAATAAATAAACATTTAAAAAAAATTAAAAATAAATAAATAAATAAATAAATAAATAAACTACTATAATATTGTTGGGTCTCTGTTACATCAGCTTCGCCTTATCTCAACTAGTACAATACCTAATGGATTGAGCTGAGCTTATGGAAACAGGGTGCCTGCTTGCTAAAATGACAGGTGGAGCGGAATTTAGTCTGAGGCTTGATACTAGAGTAACATGCCAACTTTTAAGTAAATTTCAGGCACAACAACATGCAATCCTCACCAGCCTCTTAACTATTAAAGACCTTCAACATCTGCCACTGAGAGTCTAACAGTTGTTAAAAGCCAATTAGATTTAGGTCAGTTTGCAACATGCTCAGTCTGAGCTCAGTGAGAGAGAGGGGGACACCAGGAATAGGTTTCTGGCTTGAGCAACTGGGAGACAGGATGGCATTTGCTAAGTGAAGGGGAAAGAAGATGAGTTCAGTTTTGGATATGTTGAGTTTCAGGTGACTGCAAGATTTCCAGGTGGACCCAGAGTGGAATATTCAGGTTTAGAAATCAAAAGAAAGAGATCTGGTCTAAAGATAAAAGCTGGGGACTCATCCACATATAGAGATTACCCTAGAGACAGAATGGAGTGAAAAGAGCAGAGGGGCTGGGGCAGAGCCCTGAAGACAGCAGGCATTTAAGGCACGGGGGAGGAAGAGAGGCTGCCATGGAGATGGAGAGGTGGTAGGGTATTAGAAAGTAATCAGAAAAATGAGTTCCTGGAAGCTAAAGAGGGGGCATATCAGGAAATGAGAGAACAGTTAATCGTTCCAGATTCCAGAGAGAAGTCAAACAAAGGAAGGGCTGGAAAACGTCTTCTGAATTTTGATGGCATAATGACAGTAAGAGCCAGATTTAAGGTAAGAGTTAAAGAAAGAAATAGAGGCAACTTTTCAAGAATTTTGGCTCTCAGTATTCAGAAAGAAATAGGACAAGACTTGACAGTAGAGAACTAGTCTAAGGAAGTTTTGTTGTTGTTGAGTTCAAATGAGAAAAGTTTAAACATATGTAAATACTGACGGGAAGGGACCATTGAAGAATTAGGGTGGAAGATATAGGGAAGAAGATGGTTAGTGGACTGAGGTCCCCGAAAAAGCAAGAACAGGTGGAAAAAAATAAATTTTTTCAATTCAGGTTAGCTGGAACTTCTAGCTGCTGATGCTCTATGTGTCTATATATATGGCCTCTATTTCATTCTGTCTCAACCAAGGACCCAGAACTCATTTGTTCTCCAGTTTCTAGTGTGTGTGTGTGGGGGGGGGTGACCTAGCAACCCGGGCATTTCATAATTGTGTACAGTTTGCTTAGAATTTGGAAGATCCATAGAGAGGAGTCCATTGAGCAATGCCCAGCACAATACCTCCTTAGACGTAGCAGGAAGAGAGCCTACACTATATACCCTGTGCTTTAGAGAGACTTACTCTGGCCCTCTTCTGACTATACCCTCCCTACAGGCCAAGGAGTCTGTGAAGCTGAGGAGACATGCCTACGTGGATCCTGCACCACTCCCTTCTATATCATGTTCCGGGTGCCCGAGAACCCAGGATTATCTGCCCAAACAGTTCTGAGCCTACCTCAGGACTTGTACAGCCTCTTTCCTGGTTCAGTCCTCACAAGGGCAGGCTGCCCAGAGACAGTACACACTCATAGACCCCAATGGTGTCAAAGACACATGTTTTATGAAGGGGGTGTAGATAGAGCTTAGATATGCAGCTCAGGCTGTCCCTATATGTGCACACAAGGCCCTTCACAGTGTGGGATGGGGCCATGGGTAGAAATAGAAGAGGCACTGCCTACAACCTAGGGAGGCTCATACAGGGAGCCAGCTGGGTCTGTATATTCTGTTATGGAGCCCAAGTAGTCTGAGGATGCTAAATTGGAACCTACACTTGCAGATCATTCTAAAAGTATACTTGTCAAAGTAGGAGGGTAACATATATTTTATTTAACAGTTTTGTTAAATAAACCCTGACTTATAACTCTTTTTTTTAATTTTTTTAACGTTTATTTATTTTTGAGACAGAGAGAAACAGAGCATGAACAGGGGAGGGTCAGAGAGAGAGGGAGACACAGAATCTGAACAGGCTCCAGGCTCTGAGCTGTCAGCACAGAGCCCGACGCGGGGCTCGAACTCACTGACCGTGAGATCATGACCTGAGTCGAAGTCGGACGCTTAACTGACCAAGCTACCCAGGCGCCCCTGACTTACAACTCTTAAATACTTAGACATATGTTATGTTGGCTTCTATTTATACTCCTACCCCAGACCCAGAAGTGTTCTAACAAACACTTGGAGGATGGGTGAAGTTGGTGAGCCTTGATTTGTAGCATTTACTGATTTCTGTGGTATAAATACTTCAACCTTGGGTTATTTTGAGCTTTCCACATGATGTCACTGATGGAAGTGCACAGCCATCTCTCCAGGGCCAGTCAGAGCCCGTCACGCCCCTACCCTAACCCACAGAGACCCGACTGTCCTGTATTGCAGCATTTTCTTG
Organism: Lynx canadensis; assembly: GCF_007474595.2. Lineage (NCBI taxonomy): Eukaryota > Metazoa > Chordata > Mammalia > Carnivora > Felidae > Lynx > Lynx canadensis. The sequence continues at coordinate 137,802,074 of NC_044306.2, forward strand.
CCTCTCTACTTTACATCCTCTGTCTCTTCCCCTTTTTCCCATCTTTTTCCTCTTAGGAACAACGTAACCTCTCACTGATGTATAATAATTGTACAACCATCTTCTGGTGCTTGAAGTCTGATTCTTCACCCTAGCTGGTGCGAGCAGGGGAGGGGCAGAAAGAAGGGGACAGAGGATCCAAAGTGGGTTCTGCGCTGACAGCAGGGAGCCCAATGTGGAGCTTGAACTCACAAACCGAACCCCAAGACCATGACCTGAGCCAAAGTCGGAGGCTAAACTGACTGAGCCACCCAGGCGCCCCTCAACGTATTTCTTTTAAACAAATTTGTTGAATCAATAAAACCACATTTGGTACAGCAACAACAACAACAACAGCAACAACCAAATTTGCCATTCTTCTCTAGAGAACGTAGTGAATTTAAACCATCTCCCGCCTGTTCCACTGCAGACTGGCCTGTATAATAACTTGGTCTAGAGATAATTAACCTTAATGATGATGATAAACTCAAAACAGAGAGGATATTCGGAGGCTTTTGAAACTGCAAAGCTGACTTTTGTCATCCCTGTTTACCAGCTCCACGAATGACGTACAAAGCTCATCACGGTCGCTTACCTGGCTTCCATGTTGTGAGAAACATCTAAAGAAAGGAGTCCAATGTGAGGAGAAATCCAATATTCATTTTATTATGAGACGACAGTTGTCATTTGCAACAAGCGCCCCCCACTTGGGTATCTGCCTCTGAGCCCAGGTTCTGAAAGCTGGTTTTAAATACCTTCCTAGAGTCTGTCTGCTGGATGTCTTGGTGACATTGGTGGACATCCTGGACACAGGATTCTGTGTCTCCTCTCTCTCTCTCTGCCCCTCCCCCACTCATGCTCTGTCACTCTCTCTCTCAAAAATAAACATTAATACTTGAGAAAATAAAAACATATATTAAAATCTAAAAAATTACTAAAGATCATATTTAAAACTAAGTCAATGATAAAGTTTCTGTGGGGCACCTGGATAGCTCAGTCGGTTAAGTGTCCAACTCTTGATTTCAGCTCAGGTCATGATCTCACAGTTATGAGATCAAGCCCTGCGACTGGCTCCATGCTGGGTGTGAAACCTGCTTAAGATTCTCTCTCTCTCTCTCTCTGCCCCTCACCCACACTCATACATACACACTCTCTCAATAAATAAATAAATAAATAAATAAATAAAGTTTCTATGAATTTATCTCTTTGGAAACAGTTCTTATAAATTTAAACATTTAAGTATACATATCAAAAATAGACTATAAAAATAAGTTTGTTTCTGCTATTTCAAGCTACCTAAAACAAAAGCCTACATTTTCTAAGATTTAATAGTTTGCATGGGATTTATCACATACTTTAGATTTGGTTCTTCTAAACCTTATAGTAAAAGAATGACCTCAGTTACTGTTACATTCCCAAGAAAATTTGTCTGCAAATAGCTGAATTTTAGATGATCGCCCCTTTCCAAGATGAGTTTGGAGGGAGGATAAGGTTGGCAGACAGGTTACATATGTTATTCTCAGTTTGTGTCAGGTGTACATAAATTTAAAAAATAGTCCCTTCATCTTGTTGAATCTTTACATTCATATCATTTCCAATGGTGCAGATGCCAACTTAAATGTTTGCATCTCAATCTCTTCTCATTACCAAATAAACTTATCCAATGTGCAGAAATAGGTGCTACTTACATAAATGGGTTAAGGAAAAGCTTAGGGCAGAAAGCCTCCACCACGAGGCAAAAACACCCAAGGTTAGCTAGCAAGATATTGTAGTGGGATCATGAGTACTTTCCATCTGACACCAATATACTACTGTACTTTGATCACAAACTCCACTTGCCACACCCCCCCCCAGACCCTTCGCTTCTTACACACAACTTAATGATTACTGTCTGACTTTTTCTCCATGTTCATGTGTGTAAGATCTTGTTTTCTTCACGTTCACCACATGGGTAATAGCTTGTGAACTCAATAAATACGGAGAAAAAACCCCTGCTCCAGGTTCTTGTCTCCTCCCAGACGCTAGCCTCTCTTGTATTCAGTTCTGCATCTGCTCTCTTGCTGGACAAGAGAGAACTCTAGACTCATAGTCTGTGACAATCCAACACTTAACATTGCTATTAGAATAAATTAATTGTGGTAATGCCAATGCTTTCTTAGAAGTGGTAACTAAAATCTGGCAATTGGTTAACATTAATAGGACTTATAATTTTGAAAGAAAGTGAATAATATTCTGTTTCTGCTAATTAGTACACTCTTAAGCTTGATAACTCTCAATATGCATTACAATTCTAATTATAAACTTCTTGGGAGCAGCAGCCATGTTTATATTTTCTCTGTCATTGCACCTACTGACAATCAAAGCTCCTATTTCCTAGTCTAGCTTTTCTTTTGTTGTTGTTGTTGTTGTTTCCCGAGAAAGCTTTCTTTTTTAGACATTTGTGTGCTGGGAAGATAGTTAATGATACAGAAATCCCATCTTTATTGTGGGAACAAGGAAAGGAAATAAGACATAGAGGTCTTAATGGCAAAATTGACCAAGTAGGGGACAATCTTTCAAAGCATCACAAAATAAGATAGTCCTCAAATCGTAATCTAGTAAAATCCCCACCTTGTTTCTAGGAAACTCTTCACAAGAAACTAATACTAAAAATGGGGTTACAGAAAAAAAAGTATTTTCCATGCCAAACATACATATACACATGTAAGTTCTTATTGAAGAAATTCTTTCTACCCAAAGATGATGCCTTAGAGATTCTTTTTTCCCATTATCCTCTCTCACAATTCCCTCCCAATAATTAGTCCAGAGGTAGCTGTGGGTTTCCATGATGGCAAAATATTCAGGTATCTCAAGATGGTTCACCATGTCCTGATTGACACCTTAATTAATCACACTCTTCAAATTAGGGGACACAGTGAGATAAGGACTCCAAGTCTCCTGATCTCAAAACAAACTTGAAAAGTTAAGAAAATAGGAATGACACTTTGGCGACTTCTTATTTGTTAACTGTTCATTTTTCTCGTCTGAGGAAAGTCCTCTCTTGTGAAATTCTAATGCCTTAGAATATTCAGAATTTCTTGGACCTTGTCCTAGGATATTTCCTTGGCTTTCTTAGCGGCAAATCCTATGTGAGGCTTGCAGTCCTGGGATCAGAGCCAGGTGTCCCATGGGAACACTGCTCCACCATACAAGACATTAGCTTTGGTTCTTGCCTTGAAATCCATTAAGTGAGGTCCTAGAACCTTTGTTACCTGAGCCATCATTCCCAGTTGAGATACTTTGGATTTCTTAACTCTAAGTGTCTTTGTACTCAGGGCAGGGGACAAGATGGGAAGCTTCTTTCCAATTTCCTAGGGGACACGCACAGCAAAATGTATCTGCATTCAATTGCAATTGGTTTGGTCAAATAGCATGAACATTCACCTCCTCTTGATGGGGCGCCTGGGTGGCTCACTTGATTAAGCGTCTGACTCTCTATCTCAGCTCAGGTCTTGAGCTGAGGGCCGTGACTTCAAGGCCAGACTTCCATGCTGGGCATGGAGCCTACTTTAAAAATAACAAACAAAAAAAACCAAGTCAGCTCCTCTTGAAAATCTACTAGATTAGAGGCTGTCTCTTCCTTATGTGATATCTATGGTCAAAACTCTGAAACCAGCTATCAACAGCTGGCCTTGGTGGTACCATACCGTTTTTAAATAATCTCTTACCAACTCCTCCCTCTGTCTTATCAATGGGGAAATGGTGGAAGTTTGTTGGGCAGCAGCCAGAGGCTGATGAAGTTTTATGAGGCTTCAATTTTAAGGTCCATGGGCTTTACACACATGGCCTCAAAAGTCCTCCTTCATCTCAGAGCATCCTAGCCCAATATAAAGGAAGTCCACATTTCTTCACTTTTGATGAACTCCAAATCCTCAGCCCCAAGGGCAAAACCTTTCTTTGTTCTTAGTTCTTTCCACAATTATGCTAAGAAAACAAAGGGGGGCATGCAGACAGTATAATTCTATGTACAGGAAATTCTGGAATAAGCAAAACTAATCTATAGTGATAGAAACCAGATCAGTGGTCTCCCAGGAAGCCTGGGGGAGGACTGAGTGCAATAGGGCACTGGGAACTTTCAGGTCATTGCACATGTTCTGTATTTTGACGGCTGTATACACTTGTCAAAGCTCATCACACTGCCCACTTAAATGTATGTGTTTTATTGTATATAAATTATATCTCAATAAGTTTGATTTGTAAGTCCTTTTTATTGCCTTTGAAATTTTTCACAAGTATCACATCATTCTAAGGATCGAGTTTCCTGACAATTGCCTTTCAGTTCAGGGCCAGTTGAAATTAATCCTCTTCCATCTTTTGCAAATGTTCTTTGATATCTGAGTTTTCTAGAGAGCTAGGCTGCCAAGCATGCCTCTTTAGATAACTCTCCTTTTTCTTCCTACCCAACATCATCCTTGTTTACAAGATTTAGAATTTAATTTTGAAGCACTTCTTCCGGACACTTGTCATCTTCCCTTTCCGGGTATCTGTTCAGGGACTCCTCACATTTATCAAAAAATTTCAAATCTGTCTCACCGAAGTCTAGGACATGTATCTGATCACGCCCAATTCTTGCTGACTACCATGAACCCTAGAAGAACCGGATCACTTTTTTCCTGTGAGTTCATATCACTCCTACTTCTCCAATCAGTTCCTTCTTGTGGCTAGCGTTTGGTACTTACTTCCTCTGCTTTCTGAGAAGATTTCCACTTAAAAAAAATTGCTGACGCTTAGAACATGGTATTTTTTAGATAAAAAGGGCCTTTGAGGTCAGTAATGAGTGCTCCACTTTGTTATATGAAACATAGAAAAGTCTTAAGGGCTGAGGTGTTTGCCCAAAGGCAGACAGTTAATAAAACTCTGCTCTGAGACATCATTTTCATCAGGCCACAGTGTACTGTTGGGCAGGATGTTTTGCCTAGGGGCAACCAGCTGAAGGCTGAGTGGGAACTGAATTTAGCGTGGACTCCACCTCCTTTGCCAACGTGGGAGCCCTGCTTAATAAGGCTGCAATCCTCCTCAGAGGCAACAGCTCCTCTCTAATTTTCATAGAGGCATGATTTGGCTAATAGTGGCTCTGATCTATAGGTAAACGTCTCTTCCAAATTATTTCACATTTAAGTGTTTGTTTTTGTTTTAATTTTATCAGGAAGAAAGTTAGCATTTTTATTTTAAAAGAATTAATATCCTATAACTTTCATAGATCCTAACAATTTTTATTACATCTTTGTCAAATGCTGTTTTGTGAATTCTTAAGCAATGCAGGACATTCATAGATTTGATATATTTTATTTCTGCAGAGCCAGGCCAGGGACTCTGCTTGGAATAAGAAGGGTTGGCCCCGGACTCTGGGGCAGGAGCAAAGGAAGACTTAAGACCTACTGACCAATAAGGCACCTCTCAGTCTGATACACAGGACATGGTTCAAGGGCAGGAGAACTTAATCCCGAGGGAAATGTCTGGAGTAGGAGATAAGCAGAACAAAGAGAGTAGCTCAGAAGCAGAGTCTGGAAGGGCTCCCTGAGACAATGGGAGGTGTCCTTTTGTAGGGTGCCTCCTGTGTGCCATCAAAAGTAGAAAGGCCTAGTGAACCTGCAGAGACCCAAGTCAATGCCAGATTGCCACTGGATGCCAAGAGGATTCAGCAAGAGCAGGGACCAATATCCTGGTCTAAATGGGATACAGCAGTGCAACCAGAGCCTAGTAAGGGCCCACTGGGCAAAACAAAATCCTGATTTGGACCAGTCATCACTTCACCAAATGCCATGTGGATGCCCAAACGTTTCCCCTCCCAGACGCCATCTTGGCTAAGGGATAGGGGAGAGAGGAAAATACCTGAAAGACCGAGCACCTAACACAGAAAATATTGGGTAACTCAAAAGTTGTCTTTGGTTATCACGAATTGGAAAGTTTATGTTCGGTGATCTGCCCTCATTCCACCATCCCACTTCCCCATCAGAGAGGAAATGGGACTTTCAGAACAAGAGAATAATTACAAGAAGGAAGGCTGCGTTTTTCTTCCTTTGAGCGCAGTTTAACCCGTTATACCCGGCCCCTCCTGTTCCAGCATGCAATGCTGTGCACATTATCCAGGAGCCACAGACCTCAAGCATAAATTGTCAGTGTGAGTCTTTTGATGCCCTTGAGGTTAGCTTTTGTGCATAGAAAAAGATTATTCACTCTTATGTGGATCCTGAGAAACTTAATAGAAGACCGTGGGGGAGACGAAGGGAAAAAAAAAAAAAAGGTTAGAGAGGGAGGGAGCCAAAACATAAGAGACTCTTAAAAACTGAGAACAAACTGAGGGTTGATGGGGGGTGGGAGGGCGGGGAGGGCGGTGAGGAGGGCACCTTTTGGGATGAGCACTGGGTGTTGTATGGAAACCAATTTGACAATAAATTTCATATTAAAATAAAATAAAAATTTTTTAAAAAAGAAAAAGATTATTCAGGGGTTACTTTAGTTTTTCGTTTTTATATGTTTGTTTTTAGGACCGGAGTTTGTGGTGGCTACAGTTTAGAGACTCTTTCTTTCTTTCTTTCTTTCTTTCTTTCTTTCTTTAATTTATGGGGGGGGGGGGGGGGATGGGCAGAGAGAGAGAGAGAGAGAGGGAAAGAGAGAGAGAGTCCCAAGCAAGCTCCACGCTGTCAGCACAGAGTCTGACTAGGGCTCCATCTCACAAACCGTGAGATCATGACCTGAGCTGAAATCAAGAGTTGGACGCTCAACCGACTGAGCCATCCAGGTGCCCCAGAAGTTACTTCAGTTTTAAAAATTAATATTTAATGTATTGGTGTTGCAATTTAAAAACTTAGCTTTAAGGTTTTAAGTTCAACTTAGAATTCTTATTGTTCTTTTATAAATATAACAAATTTTAAAAATGACTTTGAAGGTCTTTAAATATTATTTGGTGCCATTTATAAATGTTATTACAGGGGCGCCTGGGTGGCGCAGTCGGTTAAGCGTCCGACTTCAGCCAGGTCACGATCTCGCGGTCCGTGGGTTCGTGCCCCGCGTCAGGCTCTGGGCTGATGGCTCAGAGCCTGGAGCCTGTTTCCGATTCTGTGTCTCTCTCTCTCTCGGCCCCTTCCCCGTTCATGCTCTGTCTCTCTCTGTCCCAAAAATAAAAATAAAAAACGTTGAAAAAAAAAATTTAAATGTTATTACATAAACTCCCTAACACCTTTTAAGGTACATTTATAAATCTGATATTTTATTTTCCTCATAAGTATATAACAATTTGATTAATATTAAAGCTTTCCTGGGAATCTAAATAATGAATACAAATCTAATAAATCAAACTTATAAATACAGTGAGTTTCAAATTAAGAGATTTAATAAGAATCCGACTAAAAACCAAAAGTGTAAATAATTACTCTCTTTGACATTAAAAATTTTTTTTTTAATGTTTATTTTCTTTTGAGAGAGAGAGAGAGGCAGAGACGTGAGTGGTGGAGGGGCAGAGAGAGAAGGAGACACAGAATCTGAAGCAGGTTCCAGGCTCTGAGCTGTCCGCACAGAGCCTGACATGGGGCTCAGACACCGGAGATCATGACCCAAGCTGCAGTCAGATGCTTAACCCAGGTGCCCCAGCCTTTGATTCTTTAAAATGGAATCACAAGACTATAAACTTCAAACTAGAAGTGAGGTCAGAAGGCTTAATTTAACTTGATTTAAATTAATTTGGAGGGGAGGGGAATACAATATTCCCTACTTTCTGAAATTTCACGTTATGCCACCTCACGAAAGACCTAGGGTAGTACCTGTTTAGCTAACCAAAAGAAATTCGAAGAGGAATTTTTCTTTTATGTAAAGAATTATTACTGTACTAATGGCACGGTCTTTTAAAAAGGCGAAGAGGCATAAGGCAAACTTTCAGAAAGCGGGAGATACTTCCCACTTTAAGCCATCTGGGTTTACAAAAGGTTTCATAAGGAACAGTCTACTTTCAGACAGAGGGGGAAGCCTGCACTCCATCAGTGATGCCCTGAGCTTCATGCCGCACTTCATCAGGAAGCATAAGATCAAAATGCCCCATTGTTCATGATACTAAGTTCAGTCACTTGTCTAAGATGATGAGTGCCAGGTCTGTCTATGGTAACAGTACTTTTCCCCTTTGCAATTAGTAAACAATCTGTGGGGTGATCCATTGGCACCATGGGGATATTCCATTCCCTAAGAAAATTCACCTAATCCACTGATGGTCACTGTCTAAATCTATTTTGGAGCACAAAATGATTTGTTAAATTCTATTATTCTTTCTATATTATTAATTGGTGTTCTTCTCCCTCTTCTTGTCCCTTTTATTTTTCTCTTTTCTTATCCCTCTTTTCTCCCCCCACTTCCCTTTTTTTTTTTTTTTAATATTTATTTATTTTTGAGAGAGAGAGCAACAGAGCACAAGCAGAGGAGGGGCAGAGAGAGAAGGAGACACAGAATCTGAAGCCGCTCCAGGCTCTGAGCTGTCAGCACAGAGCCTGACGTGGGGTTCAGGCTCATGAACCACGAGATCATGACCCGAGCAGAAGTCAGATGCTTAACTGCCTGAGCCACCCACGCACCTCTCCCACTTCCTTTTTTAAGTAACGTTATAGATTCATGGGTTGTTACTGGTTCAATGAGTTATAATTCATTCATTTTTTTTTTTTTAATGCTTAAATTGTTCCAAATTTGGTCAATAAGACCCCTTCAAGTTGGATTTTGTGTCCTTTGAAGTTTTCATCGTTTTGTTTTTAACCCTTCCTTACTTTCTGGCACAAGAAAATGTCCTAGGTTCACATTGTACCTTCCTTGCCCCAGACATGGAATCAGCCATTTCTCCAAGTAAGTCTGGCTTCTTTTTACTGAGAGGAATCTTTCTTAAAGACCAAGACCTGGATACTAGTCATACTTCTTGCTACTGGAGCATCATTATTTCTAGACTCTTTCAGTGGACAGATCTATGGAACAAGTGAGCCACGGCAGGGGGTGGGAAGAGAGAGAGAGAGAGAATCCCAGGAGGGTCAGAGAGACAGAGAAAGAGAGAGAGGCGGGGTTCATGCTCACCGGAAGCAGGGCCCAAGCCCAGGAACCACGAGATCATGACCTGAGCCAAAGTCAGATGCTTAACCAACTGAGCCACCTAAGGCGCCTGAGAAGTGCTGGCTTTAGAGTACGTATCTGTATTTTCCCATTAGGAACTGGTGGGAACCTTTCTTCTAGTCTGGGGGTCTAAAGGAATCACCCTTGTTTCCAGGTGAACTACTCCGATCCTGCTGACCGCCCTCTCTCAGTTTTGATAAGGTGTTTGTCAAGCTACCCAAGGTTTATGTCAAATACACTGGGATGGGCCTCCTTGGTTCATAGTTCTTACCACTACTTGCAGATTTTCTTGGGCTTTTTCAATGTGATTATTCAATGTTTAACTTAAGTGCCATTTATCTGTTGATTTCTGTAAAGCTTATGCTCTTCCACCACCTTTGGAGAACACAGGTCCTGGTGCCTTGGTTATGACAGGAACAGCACCTCACACCAAAGTGTGCTCTTTCTGGGTCAGCCCTCCTTGTCCAGGCCACCCAGCAGATGCCTGATCCAGGAAGAGAAACCATCACAGCCAGGTACCATCACTGGAACTCTGCTCCTTTGGGCAGTGAGCTTGACTGAGCTCCAAAATGAAACTGGATTTCTCTCATTTGCAATACCCTAACCAGAGCTGAATTACCCAATAGGCTACTTAAAGCAGAGGTATCCAAACAATGTTTTTGGTAATATAATTAGATATTTTCCCCAAAGTATCAAATTTGTCACCACAGGAAAAATCAACACCTTGGCTGCCTAATAATTATTTTATGATTTGCTATAGTTTTAAATTTTAATTACATAGAAGGGGGAGAAGGGAGAAATCATTTTTTCAGTCTCAAGGTCTCTGCTGGTCTTAATGGGACTCTGGCCATGAATGCCCCTGTAATGTCCCAAGCATCCTTCCCTTGCTGGCCCAGCTCAGGTTAACCCTGTATGATCACTCTCCTGCATACTCTGGAACTATTAGAAAAGTCACACGTTTGGGAGCATACCTACATTTCCCTTCTCTGTAATCCTATGTTAGAAATATACTTGTGATCTATTACCCTTGACATCACCATGGTTAGGTACTTATAACTGTGACAACTAAGCTCATGGGTCATTCACTGTCACCTTAGTGCCTAACCATGGAAAAGGAAGTATGAGTGGCACAGCTCTACGACAGAGTCCTAAACTGGGTCCCAAGAACATGAATGAGGGGAAAATACACCTTTATGGTCACTAGCCTGAAAATGGAATTGAGCATTTCTTTCAATAATGAATGTAGGCAACAAACTCCAGGAGTTTTCACAGAACCCATGACATTTCCACTAGTAGAAATCACAGATATTTTCATATCCAACTCACTTGTTAGAAATATCTTGAAGTATAACTTCACTCATCACTACTTCAAATCTACTGAGGTGTTCAGATCCCTAATAGATCATCCGTGGAGCAGTTCTTGTGTATCATTGCTATTGAGCTACGAGCCCAGATGTCCTATATTCTACATTGGCTGTCCAGAGGTGTACATTGCTTCTTGTCCATTTCATACCTACAAAATTCCCTATTTCTTTAAAAAGAGAGAGCATCTGAACTGAGCTGAGAACATGTAGAAACACTTAGTAAAACTCTCAACACTTATTTCTATTGTCATGGCATCGAAGTTGACCATGAATTTAGAATCATTTTCTTTTTAATAGAAGTTGATCTATTAAGGAACTGTTGATGTTACTCTATTGATCTTTGATAAAATGCTTATTTCAAATAGAGTTGTACTTAAGTCTTGGATGATTCTGGCACTCCTTGCAAGAAGCCTTCTACATTTGGTTTGAAAAATGGAAGCTTTCACTTCCTTTGCAATAATACAGTTTTGTGGAACAGCATTCTTAACCCTCATAATATCAAAACCAAAAATGAAAATGCACTGAATGTCTATTATGACATGCACATCGCCTTATTCTTTTAAAATAGGGTTTTAAAATTATTATTTTTATTAATAATCTAAATTAATATTTAAAATAATTATTCAGAGCATGGCAAGGCCAGGATATCAGGAGACGATTGCCATTGACAAGATAGTTGATTATTGATCTGCTCAGGCTGCTATAACAAAACAAGACCGTCTGGGTGGCTTAAGCAACAGAAATTTTATTTCTTACAGTTCTGGAGGGTAAAAGTCCACAATTCAGGTGCCAGCAGAGTTAGTATCTCGTGAAAGCTCTCCCCTTGCATCGTAGACAATCAGTCACCTTCTCCCTGTGTGTTCACAGGGCCTTTCCTCAGTGCAAGTACACCAGAAGAAAAAAGAAAAGGAGAGACAGACAGAGAGACAGGATATTCTGTGTCTTCTTATAAGGACTATCAGATGCTAACCCTTTCAGATCAGGGCTCCACCCTTATAACCTCATTAAATGTTACTTCTTTAGAGGCCCCATCTCCAAATGCAGACACACTGGGGATTAAGACTTCAACACATGAGTTTGGGGAGACACACACTCAGTCCATAACAGTTATACTTATGGGTCCCAAGAGAAGAGGTACATCATACCATGGGGTTGGGGGGTAGGGAGGGTCGCAAGGAAAGCCCTGGAGTCTGTCAGGAGGCAGAGCTCGTAAGGAGAAAACATGAACAAGAGCCTTTTGTAGTTTCCCCGGGAAGGAACAGGTGGGGCAGGGTAAGCAGGTTTAGGATTGGTTAGTTTGAGTAACTTCAGTGATTTCTGGGGTGTAAGCGCTGTCCCTAGTTGTCCGGTACCTGGTCTGGGTGATTAGGGCCAGTGGGCACAGCCTGGAGTATGAGAGGGTATGGGCTCTGGATCGACCGATTTGCATATGAGAGGCACGTCACTTACCATCTCTGGGAAGTGGCTAGCCCTGGGAGAGGTCATAACATCAAATACAGAAATGTGGCTACTACCCATGTCAAAGTTTGGCCCACTTTTTAATGTTCTTATTCAGGCTAAAGAACAACAGCCTTTATATGGTTGTGTCTTACAAACTATGCAATCTTAACTTTAATTTGCATATATTTGAAACATACTTTCTCATCACCAAATACCACACGTATATCCCGAATTTGCTTTATTTTAACGTGTTGATGTGTTAGCTAGCTATTGCTGTATACCAAGTTACCCCAAAACTAGTGCCTGAAAACGACAAACACTTGTCACGGTATCTGTGGTCAGGACTTCAGGTACAGGTTAGCTAGGTGGTCCTGGATCAGGTTCTCTCACAAAGCTATAACGAGGTGTCAGCCAGGGTCTCAGTCTTCTTGAGGCTGGACAGGAAAGAATCTGCCTCAAAGCTCACGCATGTGATTGCCAGCAAGCCTCAGTTCCTTGCCACATGACCTCTCCACAGAGCTGCCACAGGACGGGGAAGCTGGCTTCCTGCAGTACAAGTAATCCGGGGGACAGCAAGGAGAAACAGCCAAGAAGCCACAGTCTTTTTACAACCTAATCTCAGAAGTGATATCCCATAATTTCTGCCATATTTTGTCATTAGAAGTGAGTCATTATCCTAGATCCAGCTCAAACCCAGGAGGAGGGAACTATTCAAGGGCACGAGTACCAAAAGCAGGATCACTGAGGGTCACCCCGAAGGCTGCATATCACACTTGAGAACTATGCTCCAATAGAATTGCTTTTCTTTGTAAATCTTTGTATTTTATTTTTGGAGTTTAAAAACATTTTTTTCTAAGAAGGGGTCCAAAGGCTTCTCTAGCTGTAGGTAGCACCAATAGGTTAGGAGTCCCTGCTTAGCACCAGATAGATCTGGATTCAAACATTGCTTCACCCACCAGCCATGTGGACCCTAAGCGATCACTTGGCCTTCTTGAACACTGGTAGCTCCAACAATAAAACGGAGACAGTAACAGCATGTGTCCCAGACCTATTGCAGGGATTAAATGAGACTGAGGGATGCCTGGGTGGTGCAGTTGGTTAAAACTTCGACTTCAGCTCGGGTCATGATTTCACAGTTCATAGGTTCGAGCCATCGGTAGGACTCTGTGCTGACAGCTCAGATCTGCTTTGGATTCTGTGTCTCCCTCTCTCTCTCTGCCCCTTCCCTGCTCATGCTCTGTGTCTGTGTCTCTCTCTCGCTCTCTCTCAAAAATAAATAAACATTAAAAAAAGATTTATTTTAAACATTCTGCCAGATTATATCAAACATCCAATAAATAGTAGCTTTTATCAATATAGAAAAGAATGTGCCTGAATTTCACATATCTGCCTAGTTTTCTATTTCACATAATTACAAAGCCCAGGGATCATGTTTATTAATGGTTGGGTTCCACTCTTTTCCCCTGTTGTATACCTTAAATATCTTAAGGAATGTATGTCATGAAGCCCAATTTGTCTATACCTGCTTCCTCACAAAAAGTACCATATAAATAGTATTATTGTAACCAGAAGTATCATCACAAACAATGACAGCATAAGAACCAAATGCTGGACCAAGTTCATCCACAGGAAGGGTATATATAACTCAAGAAGTCACAAAGAACTGACAGAATCTCAAACCCGGCAATTCGCATTTTCAATCAATAAAACACCTGCGATGCGAGACAACCAATAAATAGTGGAAGGTGAATTGGGGGAAGATCAACCCCCTTTCAGTCTTTCCAACTAGGTGTCCCTTCTTGCCAATGCAGTTGAAAAAGGAAGAGGCAGGAAGGGACTGGGGCTACCCCGTTACCGTTTTGTGATTCTTTTAACAGAGGGGATGCGTTACTTAGGAATCCAGTAACAAATCAGAAATGATGTGGGAACCCAAGAGTCAAGAATGGCTTGCTGCCTACATTTGTTTGTTCCTGAGAGTCTGGAAATCAGAAAGATGGTATTTGCAACAGCAGGGCTCGGCTCTTAACCTGCAGCCTGGGCACAGCTAGTAGAAATTGCTGATTCAACCAACCTCATGAGAGAAAGCGTCATGCTCCATTTGGTGTCCCTCACCTGGTGTGGCCATGACTTACAGCGCGCGCGCGCGCGCGCGCGCGCGCGCACACACACACACATACACACCGGACAAGTATGTTAACAAAGAGGGGCAGCACCTGTCCCACGGAGAAATAAGCACATTAGCATGTTAGTTTTGATTTCTCAGAAACTACAAGGGAAACCGAAACACTTTGTTTCCCTCACTCCCTACCCCTCCCTGCTAGCTCACTCTCAGTTCCCATGCACAGTTTTTATTTTTTTTCTCAGTATATGAAATTTATTGTCAAATTGGTTTCCATACAACACCCAGTGCTCATCCCAAAAGGTGCCCTCCTCAATACCCACCACCCACACCCCCCTCCCTCCCACCCCCCATCAACCCTGTTTGTTCTCAGTTTTTAAGAGTCTCTTATGCTTTGGCTCTCTCCCACTCTAACCTCTTTTTTTTTCCCCTTCCCCTCCCCCATGGGTTTCTGTTAAGTTTCTCAGTTTTTAAAAACCTAGTGTACCAGGGGGCTCCTAGGTGGCTCAGTTGGCTAGGGGTCTGACTTCCACTCAGGTCATGATTTTGGGTTTTGTGGGTTCGAGCCCCGTGTCAGGCTCTGTGCCGACAGCTGAGCCTGGAGCCTGCTTCGGATTCTGTGTCTCCCTCTCTCTCTCTCTGCCCCTCCCCCACTCCTGCTCGCTTGCTCGTGCTCTCTCTCTCTCAAAAATAAATAAACATTAAAAACCTAGTGTGCCAGAGAATTGGATTGAAATATCTTGATTAGCACCAGGATTAAAGTTAAGCCCCTTAGGCAAAGGGTATGTGGGCTATCCCTGTATTGTTTGTTACAACTGCATGTGACTCTACAATTCGTACAAAATAATAAGTGCAATTTTAAAAATCAAGCTACTCAGAATGTACTATGACAGGAAGAAAGAAAGAACAACCCCACTACTCCAAAAAAAGAAACAAACAAAAAAAACCCCAAAAACAAACTCATTCTGAGAATCCACTTTTTGGTTTTTTTATTAAGATGAACTTCCCCATCAAGCTGTGCTTATCTAGATGCCATTCTGTGCCTACTGGAAGATGGTTTAACAGAAAATAATACCTGTTCCTTTTTTCTCCTTTCCCATTGCCAACTGACAAGTTTCCTAATAGCAACTGAGACAGTGTCTCTAGTAATATAAACAAGAACCAGTAAGACTTTTTGCTCCAGAGAGAATAGAGGAGGGGGCCGGAGAGAGAAGAGGTAGATACACTTTTCATGATAGATACTTTCAGACTTTTGAATTTTATATCATGTGTACACGTTGCCCAGCCCAAAACATTATTCTTCAAATTTTACGTATCCCTTAAAAGTCTAGCACAAACATAACCTTCTCTGTGAGTGTTTCTCATCCAACCAGTTTGAATGCACCATTCTCTCCTGTGTGTTACAGTGCACAATGGTTCTCAATCCTGACTGCCAGTTGAAAATGCTAAGAGCTTTTTATTTATTTTTTTTTCAACGTTTATTTATTTTTGGGACAGAGAGAGAGAGACAGAGCATGAACAGGGGAGGGCCAGAGAGAGAGGGAGACACAGAATGGGAAACAGGCTCCAGGCTCTGAGCCATCAGCCCAGAGCCTGACGTGGGGCTCGAACTCACGGACCGCGAGATCGTGACCTGGCTGAAGTCGGACGCTTAACCGACTGCGCCACCCAGGCGCCCCAGCTAAGAGCTTTTTAAAAAGAATGTCCATACTCAGGCCCCTCCTCAAACAACTGAATGAGCATCTCTGAGGGGAGGAGACTAACAGAGACTTTTTTTTTTTTTTTAACTCCCCAGGTAGTGTTAAATATGTACTCAGGACTAAGAACTTCTGCCCTGGCACTTTATGGAGCCAAGACTCCAGCACTCACCCTTAAAGTAAACACTGAATAATTGCAAAAATTAAAAAAAAAAAAAACACTTTCCCACGTTTTATCTCATTTAGTGTGCAAAACCGACCTGTGAACTGGGCATCATTGCCCTATGCTCGGAAAAGAAAGGGAGTGTCAAAGTGCTAGAAGTCACAAAGGGTGCCTTTGCGCTTCTTGGTTCTATACTTGGTTTGACCATCTCCCGAGTTTAAAACTGGATTCTGTGTTCCCCGCCCATATCCTAACGAGACACCTTGTGCACAGGTGGCGTTCAACCGTGAGTTATCAACACAATAAAAACTGAGTGTCCCTCAGTCACCCAGAGCTCCATAGGGCAGTTTGCCAAATGTCCTCCAGGCAGCGTTCCCAGATAGTAATTTATCTCCTTGTATGTCTAACCCCTTGTTTGCCCCTATCCACATCACCTCACTTGCTTGCTCAAAATGCAGATTCCTGGGCCCCGGGGTTTACAGTCTCAGGATCTCTGGAGATGACATTCAGGACTATCTGTGTGTGTGGTAAAATATACATAACATAAAGTTCACCATCTTCATCATTTTCTTTTTTTTTAATTTTTTTTTCAACGTTTATTTATTTTTGGGACAGAGAGAGACAGAGCATGAACGGGCTAGGGGCAGAGAGAGAGGGAGACACAGAATCAGAAACAGGCTCCAGGCTCTGAGCCATCAGCCCAGAGCCCGACGCGGGGCTCGAACTCACGGACCGCGAGATCGTGACCTGGCTGAAGTCGGACGCTTAACCGACTGCGCCACCCAGGCACCCCCATCTTCATCATTTTCAGTGGTACAGTTCAGTGGCATTAAGTTCACATTGTTGTTCAGCCGGCTTCACTCTACATCTCTAAGACTTTTTCCATCTTTCCAAACTGAAACTCTGCACCCATCAAACAATAACTCCGCGTTCTTTTCTCCCCCAGCCATTGGCAACTTTCATTATTTCCGTCATTATGAACTTAACCACATATAACCACATTAGACACCTCATATAAGTGTCATCACCCAGCATTTGTCTTTTTGTGACTAGATTCATTTAGCATAATGTCTTCAAGGTTCATCCACATTGTATCATATGACAGGATTTCCTTATTTTTTAAGACTAAAAAATATTTCATTTTATGTATATGCCGTATTTTTTTAATGCTTTCTTCCATCAAAGGACATCTAGGTTGCTTTCACTTCTTGGCTATTGTGAATAGTCTACGAGGAATATGGATGTGCAAATATCTCTTTGAGATATTGTTTTCAGGGTTTTTTTTAATATATACATACCCAGAAGTGGGATTGTTGGATCATATTGTAATTCTATTTTTAAGTGTTTAAGGAAACTCCATGCTGTTTTCGAAAATGGTTGCACCAATTTATATTCCCACCAATAATGTGCAAGGGTTCCAATTTCTCCACATCCTCGCTATTTTCTTTCTTTCTTTTCTTTTTTTCTTTTTTTTGATATGGGACATCCTGTTAGATGTGAAGTGATATCTCATTGTGGTTTATATTTGCATTTCCCTGATGATTAATGATGTTGAGCATCTTTTGATATATTTGTTGCCCTTTTTTGAAGAAATGTCTATTTAGGTCCTTCATCCATTTTTTAATTGGGTTGTTTGGCTTTTGTTGTCGAGCTGTAGGAATATATCCTGGATATTACCCTTTTAACAGATATATGATTTGTAAATATTTTCTCCTAATTCTATATATAGCCTTTTTACTCTGTTGATTGTTTCGTTTGCTGCACAGAAGTTTTGAAGTTTGATATATTCACATTTGCCTACTTTTACTTTTATTGACTGTGCTTTGGCACAGTGATTCCCAAAAAATCACTCCAGAATACAGTGTTATAATGTATCACATGTTTTCTTCCAGGTGCTTTATAGTTTCAGGTCTTTCATTTTGAGTTAATTTTTTAGTTAAGTTTTGCATATGATGTAAAGTAAGGGTCCAACTTCATTTTTTTGCGTGTGGATATCCAGTTTTCCCAGAACCATTTATTGAAGAGACTATCCTTTCCCCATTGTGATGTCTTGACACTTGTGTTGAAGATAAGTTAACTGCATAAGTAAGAGTTTATTTCTCGGCTCTGTATTCAGTTTTACTGGTCTATATCTCTGTGTTTATGCCAGTCCCATATTGTTTTGCTTACTGCAGATTTCTAATATGTTTAGAAATCAGAAAGTACAAGGCCTAGAGCTTTATTTTTCTTTTTCAAGATTGTCTCACTATTCAGGGTGCTTTGGAATTCCATATGAATTTTAGGATAGATTTTCCTATTTTCCAAAAAAAAAATGTCATTGAAATGGATTTTTATAGGGACAGCATTGTATCTGTGGATCACTTTCAGTAGTATTAACATTTTAACAATATTCAGTCTTCTGATCCATGAACATGGGATGTCTTTCCATTTATTTGTATCTTTTTAAATTTCTTTCAGCAATGTTTTGTAGTTTTCAATGTACAAGTTCTTTGACTCTTTGGTTAAGTTTATTTCTGAGTATTTTATTACTTTTGATGCCATTTACAATAGTATCATTTTCTTAATGTCCTTTCCAGGTTATTCATTGTTAGTATATAGAAATGCAACTAATTTTTGCATGTGAACATTGTATCCTCCAACTTTGCTGAATTAGCTTCTCAGATCTAACAGCTTTTTGGTGGGGTCTTTATGGTTTTCTACATATAAGATTATGTCATCTTGAATAGGATGATTTTACTTCTTCCTTTCCAATTTTAATGCCTTTAATTCTTTCTCTTGCTTGATTGCTCTGACATATAGTACTATGTTGAACAGAAGTGGTGATAGTGGGCATCCTTGCCTTGTTCCTGAAAGCTTTCAGTTTTTCACCATTGAGTATAATGTTAGCTATGGAATTTTCACATATAGCCTTCATTATGTTCAGGTTATTTCCTTCTAATATTAATTTTTTGAGTAAATGAAAGAGTGTTGAATTTTGTCAAATATTTTTCTGCATCAATTGAAGTGAACATGTGGGGGTTTTTCCCTCGTTCTGCTAATATGGTATATTACCTTGACGGATTTGTGTGTTAAACCATCCTTGCATTCCAGAGATAAATCCCCCTTGGTCATAGTATAAAATCCTTTTAATGTGTTATTGAATTCAGTTTGCTAGTACAGTAAAACCTTGGTTTGAGAGCATAATTCATTCTGGAAACATCCTTGTAATCCAAAGTACTCGTATATCAAAGCAAAGTTCAAGAACCATTGGCTCAGTTGTGATCATGTGACATTCAGCATCACATGCTACTTGTATTGCAAGACATTGCTCATTTATCAAGTTGAAATTTATTAGAAATGTTTGCTCAGGGCCCCTGGATGGCTCAGTTGTTAAACATCTGTCTTTGGCTCAGGTCATGATCTTGTGGTTCTTGGGTTTGAGCCCCATATCAGGCTCTCTGCTGTCAGCACAGAGCCCACTTCAGATCCTCTGTCCCCCTCTCTCTCTGCCCCTACCCTGTTCATGCTCACTCTCTCTCTTGCTCCCTCTCTGTCTTGCTCTCAAAAATAAGTAAATAAGCTTAAAAATTTTTATAAAAAAGAAACGTTTGCTCATCTTGTGGAACACTCGCAGCACAAGTTATTCACAATCCAAGTTTTTAGTGTATTTTGTTGAAGGTTTTTACATCAGTAGTCATCAGGGATATTCTCCTGAGTTTCTTTTAGTATTTCATCTGATTTTAATCTCAAGGTAATGCTGGACTCATAAAATGAATTTGGACATGTTCCGTTTTCTTTAATTTTTGAGAATAATTTGAGAAAGATTGGTGTTAATTCTTCTTTAAATATTTGGTAGAATTATCCAATGCAGCCAGTTAGTCCTGGGTTTTTCTTTGTTGGAATGTTTTTTGGGTTTTTTTTAAGATTTTTTTAAATGTTTATTTATTTTTTGAGAGAGAGACCGAGTGTGAGTGGGAGAGGAGCAGAGAGAGAGGGAGACACAGAATCTGAAGCAGGCTCCAGGCTCTGAGCTGTCAGCACAGAGCCTGATGCGGGGCTCGAACTCACAAACCATGAGATCATGACCTAAGCTGAAGTTGGATGTTTACCGACTGAGCCACCCAGGCACCCCCAGGAGGTTTTTGATTACTGATTCAAAACCCTTAGTAATTATAGATTTATTCAGATTTTTAAACTCTTCTTGACTCAGTCTTGGTAGGTTGTATGTTGGCAGGAAGTCATCCATTTCTTTTAGGTTATCAAATTTGTTAGCATATGATAGTTGATAAGAGTCTCAGTCTCTTATGATCCTTTTTATTTCTGTGGTATCAGTTATAATGCCTCCTCTTTTGTTTCTGATTTTTGTTATTTGAGTCTTCTTTCTTTTTTTTTCTTAGTTTAGTTAAGGGTTTGTCAATTTTATTGATCTTTAAAAAAACCTCTTAATTTTGTTGATTTTTTTTCTATTGTTTTTCTACTCTCTATTTTGTCTATTTCTTCTCTAATCTTTATTATTTCTTCCTTTTGGTAACTTTGACTTAGTTTATTCTTTCTCTAGTTTCTTGAAGTGTAAATAAAGTTAGGTTATTGTTTTGAGATCTTTTTTTTTTAATACAGGCATTTTTCACTGTACAACTTATCTCTTAGCTGTGTTTTGCTACAACCCACAAGTCTTGGTACGTTGTGCTTTTGTTTTCATTTCTCTCAAAATATTTTCTAATTTCCCTTGTGATTTATTCTCTGACTCACTGGTTCAAGAGCTAACTTCCTAATTTGAGGAGGTGGGGAGATGTTTCTATCTCAACGATTTGAAGGCCAGGGGCAAAGTAGGGCAGAGCTCTCCTTATGCACAGCATGGACTTGAAGACCCAGCCTGTGAGATGCCCAGTTTGGAGAAGGGTCATCAGAACCAGCTGTGGAGACCATGGTGCTTGAGCATCTTGATCATCATCTCCACTTGAGGCTTGTGTTTATTTGTGGTTCTGTGCAGACAGAACTTTGGTTTGTGGTGCAGTGACTATCCCCAGAGCATAGCACAGATGTATCTGTACCTAATCTTGTCCCCAAGCTCAGAGAGAACTAGCCACAGGCAGAGACAGTCCATTTGGTCTCCTTATTACTTCCTCTACCTACCCCTTCCTTGGAAACCACTGCTCCCTTTTCTTCCCTCTACTCTCTTCCCTCATTCAAAGGTGGGGCGGGGGGGGCGGGTGGAGAAAGAGGAAATAATATACCACGTGATTTATATGCATTATCTCATTGAAGCCTCACTAAGTATTACTATCCCCATGTTACAGTTGAGAGAACGAAGAATCAGTTAAGTAACTTGCTCAATCAATGTTAAATAAATAGACAGTTAATAAGAGGAAGAGATTGTGGGTGCCTGGGTGGCTCAGTCAGTTGAGCATCCAACTCTTGATTTTGGTTCAAGTCATGATCTCATGGTTTGTGAGTTTGAGCCCCTATTAGTGCAGAGCTGCTTGGATTCTCTCTCTCTCCCTCTTCTCTGCCTCTCTCTGTCTCTCAAAAAATAAATGAATTTAAAAGAAGAGGAAGAAATTGGACCTTGAAATAAGTCCTTCTGGATCTAACACCCAGACTCTTCCCATTGTAGCTACCTTCCCATTCATTCAACAAATACCCACTAGGTACTTGCCCTATTTTGCTCAGGGAGCTACAAAGGAAAACAAAATATGGTCCTGGAATCCAAGGAAACCACTGCTAATAGGGAGGACAGATACCAGACCTGTAATTACAAATGCTTTTTTCTTAAGTGCTAAAGAGTTGTAAATACTACGGGAGCACAGAGAAGCAGGGATTCTAGGTTACAAGTAGAGAGAAATCGCACATTTAGGACAGGATTTCACTAGGAAAAAAAAAGAGAAGGAAGAAGGACATTTGGGTGGTTTAAAAACATAAATGCCAGATAGGAAATATCTCAGGCTCTGCAGAAAAATCTCTGTTGTAGCCACTCAACTCTGCCACTGTAGCACAAAAGCAGACACAGACAAAAGTAAATGAATAAGCATGGCTGTGCTCTGAGAAAACTTAATTTACAAAAACAAGAAGGCAGATGGATTTTGCCTGGAGGCCATAGATTGCAGACCCCTGAAAAATCAAAAGTGATTAAAGCAGGGAAGTAATCACATTTTCACTCTCAAAAGATCACTCTGAACAATGTAGTGGAAAGAGTTTATGTCTTCCCTATTCTTTCTTCAGAATAGCTCAGAGAAATGTGCACTACAGTGGGCCACAGGCTTTGGATTTTTTTAAATGAGGAGAGTAATGGGTTAGGAAATTTTCACACAACTTTCTCACTCCCTCGTTCTACTCATCTTCCCAATTCCATTTCATCCTATGTATTTTTTTAAGTTATTATTTATTTATTTTTGAGAGAGCAAGGGAGGGGCAGAGACAGAGAAGGAGTGAGAGGATCCCAAGCAGGCTCCTTGCTGTCAGCCCAGAGCCCAGTGCAGGTCTAAATCTCACAAACTGTGAGATCACGACCTGAGCTGAAACCGAGTCAGACCCCTAACCGACTAAGCCACCCAGCGCCCCTCCTCCTGTGTATTTTTATCTGTCCCCCTTTTGGGTATAAATTTGCCAGATTTAGCAAATAGAAACAGAGGACATCCAGTTCAATTTAGGTTTCAGGTAAATAATAAAATATTTTTTACTATAAGTATGTCTCATGCAATAGTTTGGACATACTTGTGCTAAAAATGTGTTCATTATTTATCTGAAATTCACATTTAACAAGGCTTCGTGTATCTCATCTGGCAATGCTACCTGGGGGCACCTTTGTTACCCACAACGGCTCCACCTCTTGGTGGCTGCTGAGCTGAAAGACAGAACCAAGTCAAAGAATAGGAAAAGGAAGGGTTTTATTTGTAACAAGTAAAGGAGACGCTGGGAATACTTCCCAAAGCAGTGTCTCCCTGAACAATAAAATTAGGGAAGTTTTAAGCTAAGGGCGCATACGTGTTCATGAAGGGGCTTGAGCAGTGGGGAATTCAGCACGGAATTGGGGCAGAAGTGGTCTTAAGGTGATGGAGTCCAGGCTGAAGTCACGAGCGCTCAGAAGGGTCAGCATCATCAATTCTCTGCTTTTAGTTGGTCTAGTATATGAGTTTTCAAATGGGTTTAGATCCTACAAAGAGGGCTTAAGAATGTGTGTCAGGCCGATCTTTACTTTGAACCAACACTGAGAGTTTTACCACCGATTTTTTTGTCCCTGATACGATTAGATTATCTCCTATTCTTATATTCTTCCACAAGAGGGCTGGAGGCCTAAATGATTTTTTCTTATGTCAAGAAAGCTATGTGTTGTCTTTCTTTTTCTGGGGACCTTTCACTCTTTCTGCCTACACCTTCAGTCTGAGTTGCTCCGAATTTTAACATAAGAGCATGGGGATCAGGGCTAGATTGGGTTGTGAGTGACAGGTATGTGGGCAGCAGCTACATGCAGGTAGGGCCCTGGAGTGAGGCCTAGTACAGAGAGTATCAAGGTAGATTCCAGCCCAGTCCAGAGGTTGAGGGAAGGAGGATGCTGTTGAGAGGTTGCTAACAGGCCTGTGGATGAAGGCTGGGCTGGGAAGTAAAGCAAGGGTAGATGTGGTACTTTTTATAACCCTTTCCATTTAAATAGAGCTTTACCACTTTAAAAAAAGTGACTCTCACAGGAACCTTGTGAGGAGGGGGCATGAGTTTTTATAGTCAATGACCTCACTTAAAAATGATAAAACCAGGGGCGCCTGGATGGCTCAGTTGGTTGGGCGTCTGACTCTTGACTTTGGCTCAGGCCATCATCTGACGGTTCATGAGATGGGTCGGGCTCTGTGCTGACAGTGCACAGCCTACTTGGGATTCTCTCTCTCTCTCTCTCTCTCTCTCTCTCTCTCTCTCAAAATAAATAAATAAACACTTTTTTTTTTTAATGATAAAACCAAAGACTCAATATAGGTCAAGCAAGTTCCCTTGGATAACCTAAGTTCATGGCCCAGTTGAGACTTAAATAAGGACTTCAAATAAGGATGAAACTTCACTTTCTCTGCTTTCTGAATGCTTGTTCTATAGTCCAAGAAACGAATAACAATTGTAAGAAGCAACACCAGCCTCAGCAGCTAACATTTACTGAGCATTTGCTATGTGCCAGGCCCTGTTCTAAGCACTTTGTATATCTGACCCACTTATCTCTCACAGTATCTCTATGAAATAGGTATTATCATCCCCATTTAACTGACGCAGAGAGATCGAGCAACTAGCTCCAGATGAGGCAGTATGAGAATCCAGATCCAGGCATTCCTGTTCAAGAGCCCAAGTACCTGATAAAGACTCTCTCCTTAACTACTTCAAACGCCTCTGAACCCTGTCCTCCACTAGGCTTCGACCTTGCCCTCACCCTATCCTTGCTGTGTCTAGTTGTAACAAGAACCTTGCTAAGTCGGTTTAGAGAATCCGCCCCCTTGATATCTAATCCCCCTTGATATCTGATCAAATTCCTCACGCCCCACCCTCGATATCTCACCAGTCTGGCTTGTCTTCAGCAGGAATCCCTTAATGTCTTAGCACTTTTCCATGCACTGACCTCTTCAGTCTGCTCACTGGCCGTCAATCCCCAGCCACCTTTGCTGTATTTGGAGGTAAGCCCCCTCCCTTTCCCCTCTTTTCTCTTTTCTTGACCCCCATCACAACAGTCCTGAATAAACAGTTCTTACAATTTTGACAAGTATCAGAATAACAAAATTTTTAACTAACCACTGGGTTGTGCTGCCTCCTCAGGTCAGAGGGCTGAAGACATGAAGAATCACAGGTAGGAGGATGGAAAGCAGGAGTTAGCACAAAATGAGATAAACTGGGTGACAGAGCACCTCATCCGTCCCAGACTCCTCCTCCCTCTCATGCCTTTGCACAGGATGTCACTGAGCTGGCCCCACCACTATTCCCCACACTTCCTCACCCCAAAGTCCTATGCACCCTTCATCACCCTATTTAGATGTCACCAGGTAGAGGTACCCTCCACTTTCCTAGATAGTGTTTAGAACTCCTGTCTGTGAGCAGCGGACTTCTCTCTTACTGCCAGTACTAGAGAACTGTATTGCCATCATTCACAAGCCTGTCTCCCTTAATATGCTGTGAGGGCCATGCCACCTTCAACCCTAAACTCAAAACTTTTTTTAAATTATTTTTTTAATGCTTATTCATTTAAAAATATTTGTTTAATGTTTTATTTATTTTTGAGACAGAGAGAGACGAGCGTGAGCAGGGGAGGGGCAGAGAGAGAGAGAGACAGACAGACAGACAGACAGAATCTGAAGCAGGCTCAAGGCTCTGAGCTGTCAGCACAGAGCCCGCCGTGGGGCTCGAACCCACAAACCACGAGATCATGACCTGAGCTGAAGTCAGACGCTTAACTGACTGAGCCACCCAGGCGCCCCTGTCTTTATTCATTTTTGAGAGGGAGAGTGTGAGCAGGGGAAGGGGCAGAGAGAGAGAGAGAGAGAGAGAGACAGAGTCAGATTTAGGTGTTGCTAAATTCAAGATTTTTTTTTTTAATTTTTTTTTTCAACGTTTATTTATTTTTGGGACAGAGAGAGACAGAGCATGAACGGTGGAGGGGCAGAGAGAGAGGGAGACACAGAATCGGAAACAGGCTCCAGGCTCTGAGCCATCAGCCCAGAGCCCGACGCGGGGCTCGAGCTCACGGACCGCGAGATCGTGACCTGGCTGAAGTCGGACGCTTAACCGACTGCGCCACCCAGGCGCCCCAAATTCAAGATTTTTAAAACGATGCCTAATTTCTTGGTGGCTTATACAATAGAAGTTTATTGTGAATTTTATTTTATTTTATTTTTTTTATTAATTTTTTTTTTCAACGTTTATTTATTTTTGGGACAGAGAGAGACAGAGCATGAACGGTGGAGGGGCAGAGAGAGAGGGAGACACAGAATCGGAAACAGGCTCCAGGCTCTGAGCCATCAGCCCAGAGCCCGACGCGGGGCTCGAGCTCACGGACCGCGAGATCGTGACCTGGCTGAAGTCGGACGCTTAACCGACTGCGCCACCCAGGCGCCCCAAATTCAAGATTTTTAAAACGATGCCTAATTTCTTGGTGGCTTATACAATAGAAGTTTATTGTGAATTTTATTTTATTTTATTTTTTTTATTAATTTTTTTTTTCAACGTTTATTTATTTTTGGGACAGAGAGAGACAGAGCATGAACGGTGGAGGGGCAGAGAGAGAGGGAGACACAGAATCGGAAACAGGCTCCAGGCTCTGAGCCATCAGCCCAGAGCCCGACGCGGGGCTCGAACTCCCGGACCGCGAGATCGTGACCTGGCTGAAGTCGGAGGCTTAACCGACTGCGCCACCCAGGCGCCCCTATTGTGAATTTTAAAGAACAATTACTGATCTGCAGGAGGGCTTTCATGTGGTAATTTAAAAACCCAGGCTCCGGGCTCCTGGGTGGTTCAGTCAGTTAAGCATCTGACCTCAGCTCAGGTCATGGCCTCACAGTTGGTGAGTTCAAGCCCTGCGCTGGGCTCTGTGCTAACAGCTCAGAGCCCGAAGCCTGCTTCGAATTCTGTGTCTCCCTCTCTCTCTGCACCTCCCCCTTCTCTCAAAAATAAATAAACATTTAAAAAAAAAACAAAAACCCAGACTCCTTTCATCTTGCAGCTCTACCTTCCAGTAAAAGCTTGAAGTTCTCTATATTCAGCAGGAAGATGAGGTAAGGCAATGGAAGGGATGCAGATGCAAGCTGGAGGTAGCTCCCTTCACTTCTGCTCACATCCCATTGGCCACAACTCAGTCACGTGGCCACAACCTAACTGCAGGGGAGGTTGGGAAGTAGAGTCTCACTGTGTCGCCTGGAAAGGGGGACATGGGCAGCAGCCAAACTGCCTAGGTTTGAATTACGGTTCCATTACTTATCAGCTGTGTGACTTTGGACAAGTTACTTAATATTTCAGCCATAGTTCCATCATCTGTGTAAATGAGAATGATACCTACAGGGTTGAGATAGGAAATAAGTGAGTCAATATACATAAAGTACTTAGAACAGTGTCCGGCATCTAGTAAATGCTGTGTGAAGGTTAACTATTACCAGCATTAATATCCTCTGATCAAAATTCTCGTGCACCTTCCCCTCAGAGCCACAGTAAAAACTGAAGTCTTTACAATGGCCTATGAAACGCTTACATGAGCTGAACCCAGTTATCTCCTGCTTCGCTCATTACGCAAGCCACCCTGACCTCTTTGCTCTTCCTTGAACGTGCCAAGCGCATTCCCACCTCATGCCTTGACATGCAGTCTCTCTGCCCAGAAGGTTCTTCCTGGGTTTCTGAATGGCTTACTATAAAACTCCCTCAGATGTCTGCTCAAATGCTGCTGCCCTGACTACTCTGTCGAAAACTGCTAACAGCCCCCTCCTATACTTCCCATTTCCCTACTATTTCCCTACTACTATCCTCTATTTTTCTGGGCCATCACAAGGGCAGGAGTTTTGCCTGTTTCCTTCCCTTCAGCATCCCTACCACCTACAATAAAGTGTGGCACAGAGTAGGCCCTCAATAACTGTTTATTCAACATTCAATAAATCAGCAAATAAATGAATGGTGATTCTCCACTGACACTCTAACATCTCTGGCCTTACTAAATGTCTGTCACATGGTGGGGACTATGATTTCTGTATTGTCAGACATCCAATTCATCTATTAAGCACGTGCAATACACAAACACTCCGGACCAAGGGACAAGTAACAAAGAAACTTGTTCTCTTATTTTTTGCTTTCACAGGGATGAATTCCTCCCGGCGTTAGCGTTAACTTTTGCAACTGTGCCTCGTTAGTACTTTCCTGTCAACTTTTTCTATGTGTCAATTTGGGGAAAGAGAGGAATGTAGACAGGAGTCAGTTTTTCAAGATTTGCATCAAGTCAAGCAGCACTTTTTTCCTCACAGCTATGTGAGAGATGGACTTCCTTTGCTTCAAGTAACACTAACAGAATAGGTGAGAGGTCCGGTATCACTTCTCCACCCAGGGGCTAACTCTAATTCTTGCTTCACACTGAGTGTATTTAAAGACACGCTTCACAGAGTGTGTATTTCCCAGGCTGTGGAAACACTGAAACCGGTTTCAGCTGGTCTGGGTGGAGACTGGACTTGCTACTCACAAGTCTATTGAACCCACCTGTACGGCAACTGAACCTTCCCACAGAACAAAACAAGCTTCAATATGTCTGGCTGCTGCCAACAGCAATTAAGGGCAGGGTCCTGAAACTTCATTTTCAGAGGAAAACAAAGTCTGGGATGCCTTTCACTCCCCCACCCCCACCCCAGCCTCGGCGGGGTTCCTGAGCTTTATTCTCCCAAAGCACCCCTTTGCAATCCTTAGCATTGGAGGTGGTTTATACTTTTCTGTCTCCCCGCACTATAGTCAGCTCAGGAGGGAACCGGCTCTCTTGGGTCACATTTACTACATCATACTGGATGCGTGGCTCAGTAAGTGCTCAATAAATACGTGTCTTGACCACCAACTGCCTGACAACCTCCTAGATGTGATTAATGCGTAGGGAAATGTAATAGGGCACCATGTTTAATCAGAATACCTGAGTCCCATCCTTGACTCCACCTTTTCTAGCTTTGTGACTCTGGAAAAGTTACCTAGCCTTTTTGAGCCTTTATTTCTTCATCTGCATCTGCAAAATAAGAATGATAATAATGCTATATACTCCTCTGGGGCATTTCTAAGAAGCAAATGTGATGACGGCCTTCAGAGTACTCCAAAGACACTCAAAGCACATCAGCCACAATCAGTTTACGTGGGCAACATACTAGCGTTGGTGCTATGAAAGAACTTGGTGGTGGAAAACCAAATCAGAAATTCCTCATTCGCTTTTGCTTCTTAAAGCATTCAGCATCATTGCCCTCGCCTCCTTCGTGAAAAGTTTCTACTGCACCGTCTCCAGGTGTGGTTTTCTCTGTTTCTTCTGCCTTGAGTCTTCCTGCCGTCTTATTGCCCTTGCTTTTCTCTTGTGTTCACTCAATATTTCTGGAGGGACTGCCGTGTGCCAAGCACCGGGCTCCCAGCAGGGACCAGAACAGATGTACCGTCTGCTTCATTGGGGTTGTTAAAAAGAAAACCACAGGCCTGAGACAGAGTCACTTATGCCAGGCCAGGTCACCAAACTGAGGCTAAACATTCAACATCACTGCAGTTTCAAATTCCCCCAGAAATGTAATTCTAACAGGTTAGTCGGGAATTTTTTGCCCCAGGGAGGCAATCTGACCCTCTAGATCCCAGAGAGGAAGATGAGGATAAGGTAATCCACATGATAAAACCCCTGTTCTTGCCCCCTTAAAATAACACTTACACACCAGGTGAAAGGGACCATGCCTGAAACAATTCTGCCTTTTCTTTTTCTCACAACTTCCTTGCCCCAGGAAGTTATTAAAACCTTTATTTTTTTACAACTCCTGCGAGTATCTCTCTACTTACTAGGTGAGGTGCCTGATTCATGAATTGCTTAATAAAGACAATTAGATCTTCAAATTCACTCGGTTGAATTGTGGTTTTCAACAGGGTGCCCCCAATGCTGGAGAGACGGGCGTGCAAGTCACCCAGCGAGAATGGGCCTGCAGTGACAGCTCGCAACAGGGGCCCCGGGTCTTGGGGAGACAGGGAAGGCCACTAGGCACAGATCTGAAGGAGGAGTCTATTCAATCAAATTTTGGAGTCATTTTCAGCAGATTTTGACTTAATTGTCCTTTTTACTGTTTTTATCCTATTGTTGTTTCTATGTATATCATTAATCTTAGCTTTTACCTCTATTAATGCCAATTTCCTGATTTATTTTTCTAAATTTTTAAGATGAGTATTTAGGGACACCTGGGTGGCTCAGTAGGCTGAGTGCCCCGTCTGGGCTCAGGTCACAATTTCACAGTTGGTGAGTTTGAGTCCCACATGGGGCTCTGTGCTGTCAGTGCAGAGCCTGGAGCCTGCTTCAGATCCTCTGTCCCCCTCTTTCTCTCTGCCTCTCCCCCGCTCGCGCTCTCTCTCACAAAAATAAAAGTAAAACATTAAAAAGAAGATAGGTATTTAGTTCCATTATTTTTTGGTTTCACTTTTAAATCACTAAGGCATTTTAGAGCTCTAAACGTTCCTCTTAGTATTACTTTCAGGGTCCAGCAGGTCTCAATAGAGAGTGGTTTGCTTTTCATTGGTTTCTAAAGAATGAATGAATTCCCTTTTATTTCCTCTTTCATCCAAGACTTACCTAGGAGTTTGTGCCTTCATTTCTGACAATTTAAGGTTTTTCGGTCATCTTCATCATGTATCTATCATTTTTCATTTTTATGAAAAATTTTTCTTTATTTGTGGGATGTAAGAAGTCCTTAGATGTACTATCTCAAGTTATTTGATTATATGATTCAGTTCATCTGAATAAAGTTTTGGCTAGTATAACATCATATTACTTGTAGAGCTGAATGGTTATTTTTTTTTGACTATTAATTCTGGCTGATTGTGAGAAAGGTATCTTGAAATCTCTCATTATAATTGTATAAAGTTCTCCTTCCTGCCTTTATGTATTTGGCTGCTGTGTTCCTTGATGCCTACCTTGACTGTTATATCGTCTTGATTATTTGTGCCTTTTATCACTACATACGGATGTTCCTTACACTCTAAGTGTTTTTAGCCTGAGGTTCTGCCTTGTCTGACATTAACATTACCACTCCTGTTTTCCTTTGTCTACATTTGCCCAGTGTCTCTTTGCCTGTCATTTTACTTTCACCTTTTTATCATCTTATTTCAAGTATGAATCGATATGTCCAAAGAGCCGTATCTTTGCATGACCGTTTTTCTAACACTTCAAACTTCAAATGAGCTCATCATTTTCTCCCTAAAGCCCTTTTCTCTTCTTTCTTTTCCATCTCAGTCAGGATGGAAAGCTCTTGTTTTGCTGTCTGTTCTGAAAAGAGTATCCAGATGCTGTCCTGCCAGGCTGTCCCTCCCCTTGCCCAGCCCAGGAGCCCTGCATGGCGTTTCCCTGCGCCCACCCCCAGGATGGGCGTGCGACTGCCACTGGCCAAGTAGACGTCACTTCCCCTAGCCTTAGGGACCCAAACAAATTAATATAGTACAAACGGGTCCCAAAAGATGATGGCTGTTTTTCAAATGAAGCGCTTTAGAGCATAGACTTTGAAACCAGACCCCTGGACTCGAATCCTGGCTCTATCTCCAATTGGTAACTTTGGACTAGTTACTTAATCTGCCCCAGTTTTCCTGCCTACCTCATTCTTGTGAAAATTATAAGTATCACTATCTGTAAAAATAATTAGAACAGCAGGTGTTTGGCTGGCTCCGTCTGTAGAGTATGTGACTCTTGATCTCAGGGTCATGAGTTCAAGCCTCACATTGGGCATGGAGCCTACTTTAAAAAAAAAGAACAGTGCCTATGATGTAGCATGCAAATGTGGGTGTTAACTCTTGTTATTTTCTCTTGCCCCAGGATCTGGGAGAACAAGCCTGGAGCTGTAGGCAGCCCCCGTGCCACCACAGGGGATGTGAAGTGTGAGTAGGAGTGAAGTCAGCATGAAGAAGAAGAAAGCCAAGGGGAGGACAGATTCAAGCCCTGATCACAGGGTTGAGCCCTGGAACAAGTTGGTCCTAAAGCTGGGTGTACCCAGGATTTTTCAGACATGAGGCAATAAATCCCTTTTTTGTTTAATATTCTGTGACTTGAGGGGTCTGTGGGTGGCTCAGTTGGATAAGCATCTGACTCCTAGTTTCGGCTTAGGTCATGATCTCACCGTTTCGAGAGTTCGAGTCCCACGTCGGGCCCTGCACTAGGCAGTGCAGAGCCTGCTTGGAATTCTCTCTCCTTCTCTCTCTGCCCCTTCCCCATTTGTGTTCTCTCTGACTCTCTGGAATAAATAAATAAATAAATAAATAACTTAAAAAAATATTCTGTGACTTGATTCAAAAAGCCTTAAATGATTCAGCTATCGAGCAGGGTACCAGGCTAGAAAGTTGGGAACAATTTTGGTTTTTCCCTCTCCTCACTGTCCACCTCCTATGTGGCAAGTCCGCACATTCTACGTCCTCAATTTCTTCTCACTATGATTCCTTGTTTCCGCTTCCTTAACTCTGGGTTGAAAAATGATCATCGGGGGCGCCTGGGTGGCGCAGTCGGTTAAGCGTCCGACTTCAGCCAGGTCACGATCTCGCGGTCCGGGAGTTCGAGCCCCGCGTCGGGCTCTGGGCTGATGGCTCAGAGCCTGGAGCCTGTTTCCGATTCTGTGTCTCCCTCTCTCTCTGCCCCTCTCCCGTTCATGCTCTGTCTCTCTCTGTCCCAAAAATAAATAAACGTTGAAAAAAAAATTTTTTTAAAAAAAGAAAAAAGATCATCGATATTTGCAAGCACCCATTATATGCTGATAGACTTCTAGGCCATGTTCATTTTCTAATCCTGACAACAGCCCTGTGAGGAATCTGAAGCCAGTCCCAGGCCACACGCTGAGCCATTGGTGATTCCAACTCCAGAGGCCACACTTAGCAACCACTCTGCCTTCCTGTCTTGATAAACATTTGCTGAATGGCTAACCACAAGAGCCATATCTATAGAATTCACTCCGGGCGTACCCCACATCATATGGGCCAGTGGCTACTTAGTCCTTTTTGAAAATGGCAATGACCCTAAAGCAGTTTGCTCATGTCAGAAGTCACACACACCTGTCCTGACTATTTTTCTCAGGGAATTGGTCATCGACCACTAAATCTACCCATTCTCAGCCCCAAAGCTTGCTGAGCCTGTTTGCAAAGAGAGGAGCAGCAGAAGCTAGGTTGTGGCTGTTCCCCTTCCTTCCATCAATCATGAAAAGACAAACAAATGGCCTGGTGATTTTCTCAGCATGAATTCACACACATGTACACACATGCATGTGTACCAACGATCCAGTCTGCCAGTCCATCTTTAAAATACAGCATTCCATGGAGTCTTTCCTGAAGAGTCCTATAAAACTACGTCTACCTCCATTCCTGGGCTCTTCACATGGTCCATTAGAATGTGTTTTGCTTGGCCCCCTCTCAGTTCCTTAAAATCTGCTGAGCTCAGGCTGGGACTTTTGTCTGTGCCGAGATGCTCCTCCCACCCCTCTCACTACCGGCTCCTGCTCTTCCTTTGGCTCTGCTTCAGGGAGGCCCTTCCTGCCCCTCCGTCCAAGGTAAGCCCTTCTCCCTTCCCCCCCCCCCCTTATTGAGAATCTCAGCCCCTTGACAGTTTTCTTTAAGACCCTTAGAACAATGTGTGACTCTTTTGTCCATTTACATGTTTCCTTACGTTTTATTTGTGTTTGCGTGTGTTTTTCTTTTGTCTTTCTCCCTTATTAGAGTAAAACCCAACAGGCATCTCAACAGCAGGGCACCTGACTGTTCCTGCTGGGTCCCCTAGTGTTTCACATAGGCCTGATGTGTATAATAAATTCTCAATAAGGATTTGTTGACTGAATGGTAAAAAGGATTAGAGACTAGAACATAGGTCCTGGGAAGTTGATTTCACCCCAATCACAGATGACCTGGTGAGCTTCTTTTAATTGCTTGATTGGCATAAATGGGCAAAATCCCCCAGACCTGGATCCTTCTCCACTTGATAGATAGATTCCTTTTCCTGTTCATGAGCGGCTGGCTTAGACTATAACTCTAAAAACACTTTAATGTTATTCCACGAGATCCTGAATTACATGCCTTTGCCTGGTGTGGCCCCAACTGTAAAGTCATGCTGATGACAAAGCCCTACCTTCTCCAAAGGGCTCAGCGTCCAGCTGAGGGGCTAGGCAGGTGCAACGTCCAAGGCAGGTGGAGGAGAGGGTACTTAGGGGACTGGAGTGGAGTCGTGAGGAAGGGCAGGGATGACAAGGGAGGAGTGAAACACAGCTCTCTAATGCACACCTTTCCCGTGGCCACATCCTTCCCTCCCATTATCTCGTTTAATGCTCACCACAGTCAACACACTTAATACTTTTACCACCATTTATAGTTAAGAATAGTGGCAAAACGTGGGCCTGGGCTCAAGTTTCACAGTCCCAGATTATCTGCTCCAGGGCCCTTGGCCAAGGCACTCTGTTTCTTTGTCTTTATTAGGAGGGTAAAAACAACTAATATATAACTGATACATTCCTCAAAATGAAACAATTCTGTGCTTGGCACATAGCAGGTCCTCAATAAACCACCACCTTTTTTTTTTTTTTTTTTTTAAGAGATCTGCCCAAGAGCCACATAGTCAGTGGCCTAGAACTTGATGGCCTCTTGCTTTGTAAAATGCCAAGGATATTTTCTATACGGTCTGTGCAGTGTGTCTACCTTCCCCGGCTGTGAGCTCTTCCAGGACAGGCATGACATCGCCTATCTTTTTTATCAAGTGGCCTATGTGTGCAGTGACTATTGCTCGCACGGTAAGGTTCTGAAATAAGATAGCATTTTATACCGATAGTGTACCCAGCGGTACATGTGAAATGTTAATAGTCTAGGCAAATGTCCCTCGGAGATAAGTGAGCACTCATGAACCCTTTCCCACTTATCTTGTGCCTCCAGGAACAACTCCCTCTGTACATACCTCTAACCTGGGGGAACAGAAAACAGTGTAAGTGATGTGAGTCATTCAAGCTTTATGTTCAAACACCATGACAGAAAGTACAACTCATTAGGGTCACACCAATAGGAATTAAGGACATTTTAACCTTGGCTAAGCTAACACATTTTTAGTCAGCAACCTGGAAGCAATTGAGGTTTTATATAGAGCATTGTGTATTTATGTGCCTCTCTAATGATTCCTTAAGTGAATCATTCCCTCTTCCCTTCCCTCGCCCAATTCCAAAGAGCTGCTGTTTCCTATTAGGATTTTTAGTTAAATCCCTCCTCTTGCTCTCCTCCCTGCTCAGGCCCTCTGCATCCTTCATTCACTATGAAGTTGTGAGATGGACGTCGGTGTCGCTTTTGAGAAACCAGGCTCCACGCTGGCACCAGACAGGTGGCATCAGCTTGCCACTGACCACATCCCTGCTCTGCCCCCTACCCTTCAAGAGATATTCTCATCCAGCTCCTTAGCTAGGAATGTAAGTCCCAACAACCCAGCCAGAAGGAAGGTTACATATCTCTTCAGCATTTCTGAGACCTCAGACCAGCTGCCCAATGCTTACTTTTAAATGCATTTCGTGCCCCTTAAATGCCTTGGGGAGTCAATAAATTAGAGAAACCCTAAATAAATAAACAAGCCTTGGATCTTCATAAAACATGTTGTTGTCTAATCATAAATAAATCTCACCATGGTGTCAGGCAAATGTCACAGAAAATAATATAATGAAATTAAATGCAGTGTGTATTTTCTTAAATAGAAGAACATTGACCCCCAAGGCAAAGAGACAATTCCCACAAGATTGCAGTCCCCACCTCCTAATTTTCCCCACCCCTAACCCCTCCCTCGCTGACTCCAGCCCTAAGGCTGAAGCCAACAAAGCAGTCGTGTTCCTGAGGCTTCTCCAGTTTGACCCGGGCTGCTGTCCTCTGTAGTTAATCAGAGTGTGGTAAGTATTATTGCGATACAAAGTAATACATTTCAGTTGTGTAACCTTTTCTCTTTACCATCTTCTTTAAAAAGAAAAAAAAAATATTAAAAAAAAAAGAAACTATAAAGCTAGTAAATTCTTACCATGTAATTAACACAAGCCAGGGCAGAATTGAATAGTAGGTATTCATCATGTGTCTCACCGAATTTTTTTTAAAAAGCGTATGTCTGCAATATGCAATTGTCTTTTAAATTAAATTTGGCTGTAGTGACTCTTAAGAGCCTAGGTATATCATGACTGTTTCTTTAAAATGTGCTACTAGAAGATACATTTGTATGAGGAAAAAAATATTCTTTATCCTTAAAGAAGAAATCATCATATTACCATTAAGACTCGTGTGTTTAAACATAATATTTTAAATTGCTTCTAGAAAGTTTCTTGTTTTATGATTGGTTTCAGGATTTGCTGTTGGAATTAGTTTTGCTAGTAAGGAGGCACGATTCTGCTTTCCATCATTTTGAGGTTTATCATTACTGTTAGAATTAACTCTAAATGTCTCTGTTTTGTTAGGGGGAAAAAAAAACAATTTTTTTGAA
Organism: Lynx canadensis; assembly: GCF_007474595.2. Classification (NCBI taxonomy): domain Eukaryota; kingdom Metazoa; phylum Chordata; class Mammalia; order Carnivora; family Felidae; genus Lynx; species Lynx canadensis. Next base: position 137,838,126 of record NC_044306.2, read on the forward strand.
ATTGTTGGGATCTGGGCACTTGTTACCTTTCCTGATTTGTAGCATTGTTATTATCAGCAGTAACACCAAGGCAGCTCTCAGTATTTTCCCTGTTGAGGGAATGATTAGCTTTTCTCACTGGCATGATTTAGAGGAAAAGGAAAAAAGAAACTTTTTTCCCTTCCTCTTATATCCAGCCCCTAAGAAAAGCACATTTGTTATAAATGGTATTTCTGACATCTAGATGTCTAGACTAAAGACTTTAAAATTATGTGTATGAAACTTACAATTTCTATATTCATACATTTTTCATTCAGATGTTTAAAAAAAAAAAAAAAATACCCATTGAGTGTCTGCTCTGCTCCAGGCCCTGTGGTGGGATAAAAAGTTGAGTGGAGTTATGTCTCTGACTCCAGAAGAGGAGAAGGACCTGAGAACAGCTTACCTTAAAAATATCCAGGACCAGACAGACATCTTTAAATGTCTTAAATGCACTGAAATATATATGATGTGCTACCTGTCCACACCCTCTCATACGTAAATAAGGGTGAAGTCCAATATCATTATGATTATTTCCCTCAAGGATTACATTTATTTGAGCAGGGAGGCTAAATATTTTTCTAAAATTTTCTCTCATTTATTTTACTTTATTGGCCCAGCTTTATTGGTGCCCTAAGGATGTGCTTCATTTACCTCCTGGTAGGTAACCAACCTTGGGAGCACTTGATGTGTTAGCAAAATGTGCAGGAAGCCCAGAGGACTGAGCAGGCATTCCATGGGTGGCCATCAATTTTACTGAGAAATCTGCACTTAACATTGCACTGATGCTCTCTTGGGTTTAACTTGGGGGTAGTGAAAATGGAGACAGATGTGGATTTAATGGATGACCCTTTTAGCACATAGACAATGTTTTGGAAGAGTACATCTGGAGGCTTTTGAAAAAAGAACCCATTATAATCAAGTGTTTGTATAGTCTGCTGCCTCTTCCCTGAACTAAATTTGTCATCATTTAAGTGTTCCATGGCCACAAGTAACTGTATTCTCATTGAAATTTTGAGACCTATGTATACCAATGAAAGCATTTGCAATGGTTTTGTTGTTTTCTTATAAAGTACTGGATGGGTCCTGCTCAAGTTTTAGATTACTGACACCATCCAAATTCAACAATCTGGAAGTTTTGATTATTGATTTTGTGGCTAAGGACCAGAACTATCTGAGCCTTATTTCCATCACCAGTATGAATAGTTAGCATTGGGGATAGGGGATAGGGGTGTGGAGGGAGGAATTCTTCCACCCACCCACCATAAAATAAAATTTAAAATCATTTAACAAACTTGACTGTTTACCAAACACATTTTTTTTTTTTTTAATAAAGTCTGTTCAAGATGTTCTGTACTGAAGTGGATGCAGCTGTTAGCTAGCTGTATTGACTTACCAGGTAAGGGACCTTAGGCCCACATAATTAAAAAGGACAGGTAATTCCAATTCAAATATGAGTCACAGCAAGATTTAAAATCGAGTGCATGCTTCATAAGTCTTCTAGTTCTTTTAGCCGAACTATTAAGTCTAAGACATCTACAAGGCTGCTATACTGTGGATATGACCAGATATCAGATATGCTATACCAGATATGGGGGAGCCAAGCCCTCTGCAAATCCAGGAGCTGGTGATACCCTCCTCTCCTTTTGGGATTCCTCTTTGCTGAGCTCCTCGTGGAGACAGAGTTCCAGAAAGACTTGAAGAGAGAAACAGAATAAAGGCAAGGCAGGAGTCTGAGGAAACAGACCATTACCTAAGTGAGAAATCTGGTTTTAAGTTGAGGGATTTCAGGGTCTTTGCACATGAATTAGGACTTTAAAGTTAACTCAAAAATTGATTCAGTCAGTTAATTGTATTTTTTTTTTCAAGTTTATTTATTTATTTTGAGAGAGAGAGAAAGCACCAGTCATGGAGGGGCAGAAAGAGAGGGAGAGAGAGGATCCCAAGCAGTACTATCAGTACAGAGCTCCATATGGGGCTTGAACTCATGAACCATGAGCCGAAGTCAGATGCTTAATGGACTGAACCATCCAGGCACCCCTCAATTAATAGTATTTCAACCTTTAATTATGCAGATTGAAATAAATTGTGCGATGAGCTGGAAAAACTCCAACTAAATTGTTTCTTAGAAAGAAAGACCCTCTCTGCTCTTTTACACCCATCCAAGAGTCATAGCAAGGGTCTTAGCTAATCAGAGAATAACAATCCTGAGCTGGAGCACAATGATTGGATACCACTTCTACAAGAGGTGAACACCTGCTCCCCAAGTGTTAATGAACAGCAAGGGGAGTAACCTTCTCTATACTGTAGGAGAAATGGATTTATCGCTTAATTTAAAAGAATCTTCATTAAAACATGGTCCTGTACATGAATTGGTTTTTGCTGGGCTCAATACACGGACATTACATCACAAATTTCAGTAAGGTTAACTTTGTATGGTAGATTTACCAGAGATTTTTTTCTTTTGATCGTTTTGTGATTGTTAGAGTATCTTCACTGAGCATATTATTTTGGCTACATTTTTATAATTATAGGTATCTGCAGTAAAAATGTAAGTGGTAGGAGAAATTTGAAATTGGGGGGAAATATGTGTTTTATTTTTGTGTAAAAGACTTAAGTGCCACTACTTCAATACTCAAATCATCATTTCGGATGGACTTTCTTTAACACAGCGATTTGCAACCCTCACCACATCTTGGAGCCACCTGGGACACATTAAAAATATCCGTTCCAAGGCCACTAACCCCTTTGCCCAGGCAGTGGGTCCGCAGAATCAGAGTGGAGCCAAGTGGTTGGTATTTTTAAAAGGTCAACTCATTACATTATCTAAGATTCCATGTTGCAATTCTTTTATCTCCATAGTACTGACCAGGAAATTGGTTCCCTAAAATTGTACTCCAAGAGTGTTTTACTGCCTTCATTTATTGTCACAGTGGGTGGGTTTCATTAACACCTGACATAAGCATTTTCCCGGTTCTATGGTATAAAACTTTGGGACTTTGATCACTCCTATGGTCACATGCAATTCATCAGCACATGCAAAAGATGTACCTCTTAGTGTGGAGGTTCCTCAGAAAATTAAAAATAGACCTACCCTATGACCCAGCAGTAGCACTGCTAGGAATTTACCCAAGGGATACAGGAGTACTGATGCATAGGGGCACTTGTACCCCAATGTTTATAGCAGCACTCTCAACAATAGCCAAATTATGGAAAGAACCTAAATGTCCATCAACTGATGAATGGATAAAGAAATTGTGGTTTATATACACAATGGAGTACTACGTGGCAATGAGAAAGAATGAAATATATGGCCCTTTGTAGCAACGTGGATGGAACTGGAGAGTGTGATGCTAAGTGAAATAAGCCATACAGAGAAAGACAGATACCATATATTTTCACTCTTATGTGGATCCTGAGAAACTTAACAGAAACCCATGGGGGAGGGGAAGGAAAAAAAAAAAAAAGAGGTTAGAGTAGGAGAGAGCCAAAGCATAAAAGACTGTTAAAAACTGAGAACAAACTGAGGGTTGATGGGGGGTGGGAGGGAGGGGAGGGTGGGTGATGGGTATTGAGGAGGGCACCTTTTGGGATGAGCACTGGGTGTTGTATGGAAACCAATTTGACAATAAATTTCATATATTGAAAAAAAAAAAGATGTACCTCTTAACAAAACACTATATGCTTCTTTTAAATGGATCCTTCAAATATCAGTTGTATGTAGCCTTTGTTGGCCATTTTTCACTTCTCAGCTTCCCCCCCAGGGAAGACCTAGAACTGGTGTCTGAGGAAAACACAGGCTTCTCATAAATATGCTTTTAACTTATCTGCACTTTGAGTTAGGATGGCTGTTAACTCAGTCCGTGCTACACTAGGGTGGCCTTCTATTCAGGTGTGTGTCTTGACTGCCTCATTTAATTTTGATGACAATACATTTGCCTTAAATGCCTTCCCTTCTGCATCCCTGTTCCTATGCATGATAAGCAACCTTCATGGGGAATCCGAACTCTGGTTCTCACCAAACACTTTTAATTCAGCCCCATTGCTGCCCAATTCTTACCATATCGTAACTGGTTAAAATACTCATGGAGGGTTGTCCGAGAATATACATCCAGTGTTTCTCTGAACAATCTACAAAATTTGATTTTTAATCCTGAATCATCCAGATGATCAGGGGGATGAGTAGTTTGCTGGGATCATTTTAGTTTCTCATAGATTGCTTTCAGTGATTCTACTCCAGCATTTTGCTTTAACCCTATACTAGGAAATAAGTTCATGAAAGTCACTGTTCTATTTATTGTAGAGATTCTGTTAAAGGCTTTGACCACCACATGTCATACATCATCTCCTTTTTGAGGACCTTGATGAGAAATTTCTCTAGGTCTCAATCTGTTCTTATTTTATAGACATGGTCAGTTCCCTAAATGTTTATGTTCCCTCGTTGCTTTGCCTGATGGGAAACTCAGAATTTTATTTGTAGCCCATGTCCAGCAATATACAGAAATTTTAAAGCATGTGCTAAATTTGCTTCAGACTTTACTTTCCTTGTGCCCAATTTCTTCATTTTCCATGTTACATCTTGTTATATTTGTAAGTTTGTAAGATGCTCAAATCTTTGTAAGAACAGGATGAGAGTATTAATCAAGAGTTTCTCAGCCTTGACACTATTGGGCCAAATAATTTATTGTTGGCAGGAAAGGGGGATTAAATGGAGGATTAGGAAGAAAGAATGGGGGGTGGTACCCTTGGCCTCTCTCCACTAGACATCAATAGCAGTTCCTGGTACTGGGGAGGTACCTTGCCCATGACAGATTTATCTCCTACTTTTAGGGAAGAAGGGCGAGAAAAAGAGGTCAAATGACCTTCCAGCCTCTGCCATTTTCTCAAACTCCTTCGGCTTAATACAGTCAACATGCCAACTTGCCATATTTTAGGGTGGTGTATCCTGAACCCCAACACTTAGTATTTTCTAGGCTATGTGCAAGTCACTGTCTTTAGAGGATGCAGATAACTGGAATCCACTTTCACCCTCAGAAAACCAGCAAATGAAAAAACAAAACAAAACAAAATAAAAAATGTAAGTGTTCAGTTTGCACATATCTGAGTCTCATATCTGAAGCTGATATAGCTTCTGAGAGCTTCCCCGATGACCCTGGGGAGAAGGAAGTCGAGACACTGTTATTGGCTTTTAGAGGCAGCCAAGTATCAATAGTGTGGCTCATGCCCAGTGTGCTGACCCCTATGTCCAGTGGGCTCTGTGCCACATCATGAGAGAGTTGAGCAAGGCTGAGTAGGAAGACAGGCAAATCCAACTTGGAGGATTAGGAACGGCTTCATGGAGGAGGTGGCATTTGACATGAGAGCTTAACGGGTAAGTAAGGAAACAAGGGGCAGGGTCTCACAGCAGGAACAGGGCAGAGGGAATTCCTGAAGAGTGGTGTGCAAAGTGGCCTGAGAAGGGAAGGAAGTGGTAATCAAAGGACTGGAAAAATAGGGTGGATCATTTCCTGAAGGTGACCAGTTTGGGAATGAAAAGGCATTCTTCCCCTAGAACCACTTACGCCTGAGAGCACATTAACAAATTTTAAGATAAAATTAGAGAAGAAGCTGAATGAATTAGGTCACCGAAAAAGGAGTGTGGGAGAATGACAACAGAGACCTGGGAGGTTCCAATATATCACTGTTCTTTATCCCTGACCTTTGCCCCAGTTCAAGGTTTTAGTAAGAACCTTTACTTCCTTGATGAAAGGAGGATAACGGACTCTCCTGGTGTCAGGAAAATTCCCAAGCACAATCAAATAAATAAATATTCCTGAGAGGCTCCTCATTTATGGATTACCAAGCAAGCATGAGGGGCACCTGGGTGGCTCAGGTCATGATCTCACGGTTCATGAGTTCAAGCCTCATGTTGGGCTCTGTGCTGACAGCTCAGAGCCTACAGCCTGCTTCAGATTCTGTGTCTCCCTCTGTCTCTGCCCCTGCCCCACTCGTGCTCACTCACCTGCTCTCTCTCTCTCTCAAAAATAAATAAACATTAAAAAGAACATTTTTAAAGGATTACCAAGCATAAGCACCATTTTTAACAAAAGGGAAAATGTTTTGGAGTGGCTTTTTGGTTATAAAAATTATTTAGTTTAGGGGCACCTGGGTGGCTCAGTTAGGTGTCTGACTCTTGTTTTTGGCTCAGGTCATGAGTTCACGATCAAAGGGGTGGAACCCCACGTTGGGATCTGCACTGATAGTTCAGAGCCTGTTTGGGATTCTTTCTCTCTGTCTCTCTCTCCCCCTCCCCTGCTCACGCTCTCGCTCTCAAAATAAATAAATGTTAAAAATAGACATTATTTAGCTAAAATTAGGAAATGCCATACCTTCAATTACACACAATCATTTTTAATTTTACATATAACAGAGTTTTCGTTGTTTGGGCTAACATTTCAGAAATGATGCGATTGGTGGCACATCATCCAAGGATCGTACTGTGATACAGACAATGCAGGGTTCTGTAGGCGATCCAGATAACTGACTCCAGATGCAGACTCAGACCCAGGACTAACAGCAGGCCTGTTGTGGTGTTTCTGGGTGCTGGAGAAGCTCAGGGAGGAAGATTCCCTGGAGGAGCAGGATCTGAATGTGTCTGGGGAGGGAGGGAAACCGAGAAGTCAGATACTGGTAAACCTCCTTTCCCCACTCCGAGTCTGTAATATGCAGAAGGGATATATCCTCACCTATGGCCTACCATGGAGGCTTCACTAAGTTGTGCAGAATGCCCTCCCCACATCACCCCACCACCCCAGACAATGACCAAAGGCTTTTTGTTTCCAGATATTATTTAGTTTAAATTCAGAAATGTCATACTTTCAATGATGCATAATCATTTTAAAATTTCTTTATAACTGAGAGTTTCCATAGTTTGGCTAAAATTTCAGAAATGATTTTGTAGGAGATGAAAAATAATTTACCCTCTATGCTTCCAAGTTCTCAACTGGGGCCCCTGAAACAAAATACGGATTAAGAAGAGAAAAAAACAGAAGTTTAGTATGCATATATCTCATGTACACGGGAGATATGCAGGAAAATGAATAACTCTCAGAGGTGGCTTAGAATTTGGGCTTACACACCAGCTTTCAGCTAAAGACACTGGAGAGAAAGTGTAGGGAAAGCCAATTTTGGGGAGGGGAGCAGGTAAACAAGGTTAAGGTTTGTAATGAAGATTTGAGTCCATATTTTTTCCATTGATAAGAGTTCCTTGTGGTACAGAATCATCCCTCTCTTCCTGATATGGGAAGGGGACACTTACAAATGGAGATTTTCCCTTATAAATGTAAATTTCCCTTACTGGGTAACTTCCTTGTTTTCAGAGCTTCTCCTATGTGTGCTGTCTCTCAAAATAATCAACTAAAAATAACTCTTATGCTAGAGAGGCATATTTTGGAATGGCATTTTCTGGTCTACACACAACAGGTGCAAAGTCAGAGTCCCCATGTGATGAAGAGACTGCATAATTCTGCTTGAGAAGCAGGGGAGTGGGACAACTGGTTCCAGATGCAGATGAGACCCAGCACTAAAAAACAGGCCTGCTGGGGGCTGTTTGGGTGCTGGAGAAGCTCCAAGTGACTCAAAGCAGGGGCTTTCCCAATTGAGGTTATTTACTTTGCTTTTCCAGAAATGGGTTGCATACAACCCATGGAATGATCTGGTAGAAAGCTGAGAGCTGGAAGGAGGTAGAGAAGAAAGGCAGGATGGAAACAGAGGGAATGAGGGGACTAGGGAAACTCAAGTCAAGTGACATTCAGCAGTTTGGCGGATCCCAAGAGCATAGCTGAGACTGGTGGAGAGAAATGGAGCCCATGCAGGCCCTGGGCCAATCAATTGGACTCCTTCCTAAAGATAGGACTTGGTCGAATGGAAGAGCATGGACTTCAGCTTTAGCTCACCCACCTGGGAACCTGGCTGCACTGCTCCAAGTATTTGGTTTCAAATTAGGAGAAAAGATTATTATGAAACTAGAATCCCCTCACATACCTAAGATTGCTTAACATGAAGTCTGGCAGTAGAAACTGCTCAAGAAATTTCCGTTTCCTTCCCTTATCCATGAAGAAACAACTGCATTCCCAGAGGAAATGCTCTTGTAAGAATTTAGATAGAAGTAATAAATCATGACCACCGTTAGTGTCCTTTGGCCTCTCCCACTCTGTGGGGGGTGGGAGACAGCTTCCTGCACAGCCTTAGGGAAGCCTCTTTGTTCTGGCCTCCCTTACACCAACCCCAATCCTGTAAACTGGGAGGCAGGAACTGCCCCCCACCGTGGAATTATCTAATTCCAAAATCATTCTTGCAACTGTCCAAATAAATGCAAAATGCCCGGTTAAATTTGAATTTCAACTAATGGATGAAAACCTTTTTAGTGTAAGTATGTCTCACATATTGCTTGAGTCTTACTTATTCAAATTTAACAGAATCTCCTTTATTAATTTTCCTAAATGCGGCAACCCTGTTCAATCGTTTAACCGTAATTTCTGCTTTTCTGAGTCTTAGGCCTAGGCTTCTGCTTCCCAGCTTCTGTAGCAACCTATGGGTAAAATGAAAGATGGTGGTACCAACAGGTATTCCAAGGACATGGGGCAAATAGAACTCTCATCCTTTACCGATGGGAGTGTAAATTCCACTACTTCACCATACTGTTTGATACTTTCTACCAACCCTAGGGCCCAGCAATTCTACTCCTAGATGTAGACACAACTGAAATACATACCTGGTCCACCTAAAGATGGGTACAAGAATGTTCATAGCACTGCTATCCCATTTCTAATAGTCCAAACTAGAAACAATACAATGGTAGCGTGGATAAATAAGTTGTGCATATCTGTAGGATGATTTATTATATGACAATGAGAATAAGTGAATTATTGCTATACACGACATGGTTGAATCTCACAATCTTAAATTTGTGCAAAAGAAGCCAGACACAGAAGAATAAATAGTGCATATAATTAAATATATGTAAGGCTCAAAAGCAGGCAAAACGAAGCTCTGGTGTTTAAAGACAAAGTAGAAGTTGGGCAGAGGGGTATGAGTTCCTAAGAGAGTTCCGGAGGGCTTCTGTGGTGCTGGTAACGTCCTTCTTCTTGAACCAGGCTGTGGTTACAAGGACTGTTCACTGTTAAATTCATCAATCATGCTTATGAGCTCTGTACTTGACTACATGTATATTGCACTTCAATGAGATGTTTACTGAAAGAGTTGAGGTCTGTCCTGATGGGGCTTTTTTCTCTGCAGACCTATATTGTTGGAAACACCTCGTGGAGTACATGTGTGGTTTCCTTATTCACGGAACTATGTGTTAGATCTGTGGGAAAGAACTACAAGACATCTCTCTGCTAAAATTATGTGAAAGACCTAATAGTCAACTTGTTTAAATCTTTGGTATTGGTGTATCCCAGCAATCTGTACAATTCTGGGGTGTGATAGTGTAGGGGTGAATATGATTCAAACTCATTCATGTTTAGAGAGTGTCTGAAATTGAGAACCAGGCCGATCCCTCTACTCTGACCCTAAACGTGTCCCTAAAGTAAAGAAACTGGATCCCAAAGAGTACAGGTGGAGAATTTGTGAAGCATGTCCATATTCAAGTAAAGGTCAAAGAAGCCCAACCGAAAGAACTCTGGACTGACAGTGACAACTGTGGATTGAACAAAAGTTCTTTTTTTTGTTTCTTAATGTTTGTTTATTTATTTTGAGAGAGAGAGAGCAGGGGAGGGGCAGAGAGAGAGAGAGAGAGAGAGAGAGAATTCCAAGCAGGCTCTGAGCTGTCAGTACAGAGCTTAATGCAAGGCTCAAACCTATGAACTATGAGATCATGACCCATGCCGAAATCAAGAGTCAGATGCCCAACCAAATGAGCCACCCAGGTGCCCTGACCAAAAGTTATTTTTAAAAGACAATTTTGGGGGCACCTGGGTGGCTCAGTCGGTTAAGTGTCCGACTCTTGGTTTTAGCTCAGGTCATGATCTCACTCATGGTTTCGTGAGTTCAAGCTCCGCATCGGGCTCTGCGCTGGTAGTGTGGATCCTGCTTGGGATTCTCTCTCTGCCCCTTCCCCACTCGCACTGTCTCTGTCTCTCTCAAAATAAACAAATAAACCTAAAAAATAATAAAAAATAAGTGAAAGGGCTATTTTGAAGATTATGATTCTGACTTTGGAGCACCTTTAGTGATGGGCAGTAGAAGTTACCTTTTCTTCCTGAGCAGGTCTTGTTTGCTTTGGCTGGCAAGACTATAATCCCAGACTGGTAGAGTCTGTGGAAATAATAATAAAAGCTTTAGAGTCCCAAGAACTGAATTTAAATCCCAGCCCTGCCACTCTGTTACTGCAGACACGTGACTTTCTGTTTCTTTCCCTTTCATCTGTGGCCTCGTAGAAGAAATGCCCTTGTCTTACAATATATAGGAGAGTGTAAAGAAGGGGTGGGGATTCTACTTGTTTCCCTCCAGGACCAGTACTCTCTTTAATGTAACTACTACTCAGGAAGAATTTATCCCATGCCAGCCACCACTCTAAGAGCTTTTCAGATATTATTTAATGCACCTGACAGCTTTGTTACTATGTAGTGTGCATATCCCCATTTCACAGATTCAGGACAATGAGGCACATGGAAGGGAAGTAACTCCCCCAAGGTCATTAGCTAGTGACTGTGGAGCTGGAGTCTGGCCAGTGTCCATGATGGAAACCACTGGATCCTGCTGTCTGGTCCACCTTCCCATCTTTGGGTTTCCATAATATTTCTTGTGAGGTGTCCCCATGTCTTTTCCCTGAAAGACTGGGAAGAGGGTGCAGGGCAACACTCCATCTTCGGGACAAACCTCATTTCCTCATCTATAAATTAAAGAGGTTGGACTAGTGATCCTGACTTTCCTTGGCTCTGGCATGTAACCTCTCTGCCTCCATTTTCATGTCTGCAGTAGAAAGCGTCTTACCAGCCTTTATTCCCTGAGTGCTTCAGTGTGCTGGGAATATTAAACAGAGATCAGGGTTAACTAGAGATCAAACATGAACACACTTTGGAAAGTAGAATGCTTCTTGCGAACACCAGCCATTGTTATATTGGCAACATATCACATTCAGGTTTTTTTCCATCTGCTTTCTTGCCACTGAAACTCTCTTTAGATTCTCCCTCATGTATATGGTAGTTTGCAGTTTTCAAACTTGATCTTACTTGAGCCTGCCAAATACCAGCAATGACTAAAATCCAAGCCTTTAGGGGTGCCTGGGTGGCTCAGTCAGTTGAGTGTCCAAGTCTTGATTTCGGCTCAGATCTTGATCTTGAGGTTCATGGGTTTCAGCCCCATGTCGGGCTCTGCACTGACAGTGTGGAGCCTGTTTGGGATTCTCTCTCTCTCTCCCTCTCTCTCTGCCCATCCCCCAGCTCTCTCTCTCTCTCTCTCTCTCTCTCTCTCCAAATAAATAAATAAACTTAAAAAAAATAAAATAAAATAAAATCCAAGCCTTGAGATTCCTACCCCATTGTTTACTTTATCACCACACTGTCATTAGCCTTCTGGAGCTGTGACCCCACGCACTATCCTTGCTACTTAGCAACATTTAGTCTAAAATAGACACAGGGGAGCATATGTCAGGTCACTGGCATACAGGAAGCACAGTGCTTAATAGACATAGTCTATTGACATAGTCTTAGAGATGACTGCAATACAACAAACCATGAGAAAAGTGGTATTATACCCATTTTAAAGATGTTAGGACACCTGGGTCGCTCAGTCTGTTAAGCATCTGACTCCGGCTCAGAGGTCACGATCTCACGGTTCGTAGGTTCAAACCCCATGCTGGGCTCTGTGCTGACAGCTCAGAGCCTGGAGCCTGCTTCGGATTTTGTGTCTCCCTCTCTCTCTGCCCCTCCCCCCGCTCACAAGCTCACACGCTCTCTCTTTCTCTCTCTCAAAAATAAACATTAAAATTTTTTCAAAAAAAAAAGAATATAGACTTATTGGTATACTTCTTTCTTTAATGATACACACGCAGCAGCCACAGCTATACGTACATTTTGTCTGTAATGATTTTTCCAGTATATATTTTGAAGGTAATGGATAATTCATCCTTGAGGCCAGAAGTATATCTATAGCATTCCATACTGAGCAGCCCACTACCTGCACAATTTATTCACATTCTGTAACTATTTCTTGGATAATAGATTGAGCTCACACTGTGTGCTCGCTCTAATTAGACGGTGGTAGGAAAGGTATCATAATCCTCCTACATAATCAGAGAGGAGAAAGACCTTTGGACCCCAATGAAATATCTATCTAGCCCTGCAGTTTCAACATAGCTCCTAATGTGATTTGACAGTAAATATAGAGCCTTCTCAACCTGGTGGTTTTCCCTTTGTGTCATAAAGCAGGTTCTCGATAATAAATATTAGAGGCACCTTTCCAAGGCAGTCCAAAGTGCCTTGGCTTTTATTATTCCATAAAACCTCCACCCCACCTTTTGTTTAATTTTTTTTTTGATGTTCACGTTTGAGAGAGAGACACAGAGTGAGCAGGGGAGGAGCAGAGAGAGAGGGAGGCACAGAATCCGAAGCAGGTTCCAGGCTCTGAGCTGTCAGCACAGAGCCCGACGCGGGGCTTGAACACACAGACTGAGAGATCATGACCTGAGCCGAGGTTGGACGCTTAACCGACTGATCACCGAGTCAAAACCTCCACCCCTTTTATAAGGACTCACCTGTTGGGGGAATCAACTGATCACAGCCATGGATTTCAGCACATACAAAATCAATCAGGAAAAAGAGCTGAGAAGACTGGCAAAGGCTGAGAGAGACCTGTAAATCAGATCTCCATTGCTGTCTGCTTCACAATTGCCTCTTAAAATGTTACTCGCCTAGGGTCCCCCCCAGCTAGTGAATCAGAATCAAGTATAAGTGTTTTGCAGCCAAGCACTAAGGATGAACCTAGTGCACAGCCAGGACTGAGATGCACGGTGGGAGCATCTTTTTTTTTTTTTAATGTTTATTTTTGGAGGGAGAGAGAGAGAGAGAGAAAGAAAGCGCACAAGCAGGGGAGGGGCAGAGAGAGAGAGGGAGACACAGAATCTGAAGCAGGCTCCAGGCTCTGAGCTGTCAGCACAGAGCCCAATGTGGGGCTCGAACTCACAAGCTGTGAGATCGTGACCCGAGCCGAAGTCGGAGGCTTAACCAACTGAGCTACCCAGGTGCCCTGCAAGTGGGAGCATCTTTGACTGGGGCCTTCCCTGACAACATGGAGGAACAGGTGGACAGATAACGGGGCCTTGCACCTGGTTAAGGGAAACGTTGCAGGTGAACAGGGGCCAAGGCTACAGAGCACTGCATATGGTTAGATATGAAGTAGTAAAGAAGAAAGCTTTAACATTAGTCGTTGTGAAACCAAACACATTCTCTCCCTTGAGAGTTCTGACTGGTTAAAGCTCAGGAGACTTCACTTGATCACTTGATGAAATCTGAAAAGTATAGGTACCACTTTGTTCAAGGGACACTATTCCTTAGTGGTTTTTCAACTATTGCATTTTTCTGTGGAAGCTTGAAGCACCACCCCCCTCACCCTTTTTTTTCAGATTCTGGACTGACGATTTCACACACAAAAAAATAATCATTTTTTGGGGTGCCTGGGTAGCTCAGTTGAGATAGCGACCGACTTTGGCTCAGGTCATGATCTCACAGTTCATGGGTTTGAGCCCCACGTCAGGCTGTGTGCTGACAGCTCAGAGCCTGGAGCCTGCTTCAGATACTGTGTCTCCCTCTCTCTCTCTCTGCCCCTCCCCCATTCATTCTCTCTCTCTCTCTCTCTCTCTCTCTCTCTCAAGAATAAATAAACATTAACTGAGGGTTGATGGGGGGTGGGAGGGAGGGGAGGGTGGGTGATGGGTATTGAGGAGGGCACCTTTTGGGATGAGCACTGGGTGTTGTATGGAAACCAATTTGTCAATAAATTTCATAAAAAAAAAAAAAGAATAAATAAACATTTAAAAAAATTAATCGTTTTTTTTAAGTAACCTAAGACATCTGTTAGCTATCAGGACACCACTAGTAATTATGCAATGAGGGCTGACATTAGCTAGAAGCATCTGTGTGATGGCAATTTTTTGGAAAAGTAAAGAACTCTATCTCACAAAGTTCTCTTAAGGAGAAACTGAGATAATGTCTGTGCAATAGCTTTGGATTCTTTTTATGTTTTTTTATTTATTTTTGAGAGAGAGAGAGAGACAGAGACAGAGTATGGGGTGTGGGGCACACAGAGAGAGGGAGACACAGAATCCGAAGTAGGCTCCAGGTTCTGAGCTGTCAGCATAGAGCCCGACACGGGGCTTAAACCCACAAACTGTGAGATCGTGACCTGAGCCGAAGTCGGACGCTTAACCGACTGAGCCACCCAGGCGCCCCTCTGTGCAATAGCTTTGTAAAAGTTATTAGAATTACAATTAAATAAAACACCTCATACGCAAAATAGATATTGTTCAGGGGGTGCCTGGGTGGCGCAGTCGGTTGGGCGTCCGACTTCAGCCAGGTCACGATCTCGCGGTCCGTGAGTTCGAGCCCCGTGTCGGGCTCCGTGCTGACGGCTCAGAGCCTGGAGCCTGTTTCCCATTCTGTGTCTCCCTCTCTCTCTGCCCCTCCCCTGTTCATGCTCTGTCTCTCTCTGTCCCAAAAATAAATAAACGTTGAAAAAAATAATTAAAAAAAAAATAGATATTGTTCAGGATGGTTGTCTTGAAAAAAGAAGAAAAAAACCCTCTTGCCAATAAAAAGAGAAAAAGATCAGAGAAAGGGGCTACAAACCCCTCCAGAAACCCTGTGAAAGGAGCCCTCACCCCATCTCCTTGATGTTTCTAATTGCCTAGTATCGACAATATCTGGAAATGTCTTGTTAAGTCAGTTGAGTGTGGCCACCCCTAATTAGGAGAAATGTGATGAAATGTCTTCTCAACTGGAATCTGCGTGATATCCAACCAATACAGGCAGGCGTTTAATACTTTTTTGGGTTTGTTTTCACAGGCAGTGCCCTTCGGAACTTAGCCTTAAAAATGAATCCCGTTGTTTCACAGCCAGGATATGGGACCGGGGGTGTGATGCATAGTGACTGGCAATCTGGCGTATTTGACTGCTGTGATGACCTGGGGATTTGTAAGTACACGTGTTATTGTTCTTCCTCGGTTCCCATAATGCAGGTTCCTGACTTAATAAAACTCATCTACTCATCCTGCCATTGAGCTCCTCCTTTATGGTCAACTCAGAAGTCACAAGCTGCAAGCCCGTGGGTGGATTTAGCCGCCAGATATGTTTTGTTTGTCCTGTACACAATGACCTCTCTTCCTGCATTACTTTAAAAATACTAGGAAACATATAAAATCAGATTTCACATAAAAATCTGGCCTCCCAATGTAGATTTCCAGCTTCTCTTGGAAATTGGAAAATATGGAGAGATGAGCCTTCAGCACACATGGTGGGGGTCTGCTGCTGCTTAGCATGAGCTAATCCCACTGAAAGAGATTCTCATTCTAGTTTGCCATATGTATTTATGTCCACCATTGTCTATTCTGTGTTTTTTGTCTCAATCTATTTCACTCATTTTAGCTGTGCGACCTTGAGTTTGTGATCCTTGCTTAGATCGATCACCTTTTGCAATTTTCCACCTCTTAGTATCACCATGTTCTTGACATATCCGTCTGGTTTGTCTTCTATTTACTTCTCCTTTTACCTACAATGCCATCCCATGTTTCCCAGCTTTCAGTGATGTTCTTGCGACTCTTGTCATTGTTCCATTTCAGGAAGCCTTGCAGGTTTTTAGCTTTACTGAAATCTAATTCTTTTCTACAACGAAACACACTGTTTATGTGAGAAACCTTTTCTTATTTCAGAGTCTCATGCCGTATGGGTTGCAGACATCCTCTGTGGGGCTCATCTTTCCATTGTGTGTGAGAAATAGCCTCCTTTTTTGTATGTGATGGAAGTTCCACCAGGTTCTTTGGAGATAGCCTTTTGCTTAAAAACAATCAATCAAGAAACCACAGATTCTCTTATCATACCAGAACTCCACCCCAGAACTTTTCAAAACAGATTTTTACTCAAAGCATATTTGAGGACAGTTTCCTGTTTGTTTCTATTTTCTTTTTTATTTTTTTTAAACATTTATTTATTTTTGAGACCGAGAGAGACAGAGCATGAACGGGGGAGGGTCAGACAGAGAGGGAGACACAGAATCTGAAACAGGCTCCAGGCTCTGAGCTGTCAGCACAGAGCCCGACGCGGGGCTCGAATTCACGAGCGAGATCATGACCTGAGCTGAAGTTGGCCGCTTAACTGACTGAGCCACCCAGGTACCCCTGTTTCTATTTTCTTAAGCCCTTTCTCTGCCTTACATAGACTCTTTACAGTGAAATTGCGCTCAACTTTTTAAACTACCAATACACATACCCCTTAATTCCTGCTTGCTTCCATCCACATGATGAGGACAGTGCCCTCCTTTTGCCTGAATGACCACCTAGAAACTATTTCTGCTCTTTGTAATGATTTCTTTACTCAGTGTTTTCTGCTCCTAAACACCCTCCCATGGTTTTTCCACGGCTTCTCAGACATCCTGACGCCACAAACTTCCTCTGCAAGCGTGACCCGAATGTAACAAGGGCAGGGAAGAAAGATAATGGGAACAATCTCAGACTGGCAAGGCAGGAGCTTTTGCAATTAAATCTGACCCGGTAATAATGACTCACAAATTATCCCCAGTTCCTGGATAGCCGGCTCTAGAATCAAGACACTGAGAGCCAGGTGACAACATTGTTTCCTCCGAGTCCCCATTAAAGTCTTTTCCTGAGCCAACATCTTTTTGAAAGAGGTGTGATTTCATTGAAAGCATGGTGACTTTCACTAATTCTTCTATGTGGCTTCCCCCGCTTCCTCCCCGCACCCAGGCCTCTGTGGGACCTTCTTTCCCCTATGCCTTTCCTGTCAGATCGCCTCTGACATGAACGAATGCTGTCTGTGCGGAGCGAGTGTCGCCATGAGGACCTTGTATCGGACGCGATATGGCATCCCGGTAAGTCACCCGTGTGCACGGTGAGGCGTGAGCCCAGATACCAGAGGGCTCCCTTCAGTCTGACCACAACTGTGTGATTGCCCACCTTGCCTTCATGGCTTGGCCCTGATCTTTTCTCCACTCCTGTCCTAAATGTGTCAAGTGATTACCAGGGGCTGTGCTGCCACGGACACCATGGAACAAATTAGTACCACAATCTTAAATTGTTCCAGTAGGTATGTCCCTGAAACAGTTGCTGGAGGTGAGTAGGTGAGGAACAGAGGGCCCTTAGCCTCTCCTGGCTTTACTCAGAGTCAGACATAGGACCCTACAAATCTGCAGGCTGAGCCACAGTTAGAAAGCCGTGGGGAGAAATGGGGGTGTAGTAGATCCCTTCACATCTGGCACGTCTGCCTTCTAAGCCAGTGTTCATGCATTCAAAAGTGATTATTGAGCATCTGGACCCTGGCTAAGTCCTATCGTATTCATTCATTCAACAGGGATTTATCCCGTACATGGGACATGCCGATTCCAGAAGCTAGAGACACCTCAGTGAACAAAGCAAATCAAAAGCCCTGTCTGCGTGTAGCTTACATCCTTTTTCTTCTTATGTTTTTGAGAGCTTTATTTGCACATAGTTTCAGACTTAAAGAAAAGTTGCAGAAATAATACAACAACAAAAAAAGAAATAATACAAAGAATTCCTGAATACCCTTCACCCACATTCCCCAAATACTAAAATCTTGCCACCTTTGCTTTATTTACTCTTTCCTCTACCTCTCTGTCCATTCTGTTTTATTTTTTCCAAAACATTGAGAGGAAATTACAAACTTGATGTCCTATTACCTGTGTTACAGCATGTATTTCTTGATAGCAAGGACATTCATTTATATAACCATAACATAATGATCAAAATCAGGAATTTAACACTGATACAACACTATCAGCTAATATGTGGATCTTATTTAAACTTTACCAATTAACCCAATTAACATTCTTTGGATGAGAAGAAAATCAATCTGGAATCACACATTTGTTCAACTGTCATTCCTAGTTAGTCTCCTACAATAGGGAATAGTTTCTCACTCTTTCCCTTTTTTTCCTCCCAAGTACAGATCAGTTATTTTGTACACTACCCCTCAATTTGGTGTGTCAAATTTGTCTTCATGGTTAGACAGGTTTTACACTTTGGCAGAACCTCCACAGAACTGACCCAATATGTGCTGTGCTTCATGTCAAGAGGCACATGACATCGGTGTATCCCATTATGGTTGTTTAATTTGATTACTTAGTTAAGATATAGCATCTGCTAGGATTCTCGACGGTAATGTTGCCGTTTTCCCCTCTATAATGTGTAAGCACCTTGGTGAGAGATGTAAATATTTTATTCCTCATCAAACCTTCACCCACAAGGAATAATAGCCATTGACGATTCTCGCCTGGATCAATTGTTACTATGATGGCTGTCAATGGCAGAGCTTACATTCTAATAGGAGAAGATGGCCACAGTGTAACTAAGTAAACACTTTATAGGGTGCTGATGAGCGGTACAGAAAAAATAAAGCCAAGATGAGGAATAAAGAGTGTTGAAGCATTCTAATTTTATTTTATTTTCAGCATCATAAAATGTATTTTCATCTAAACAAGGTTTATCCCAGGAATGCAAAGATGGTTCAGTATCAGAATATTCTATTTATAGATTCAAAAAGAAAAGCCATATGATCATCTCAACTGATGCCGAAAAAAGCATTCAACACAATTCAATACTCATCCACATTTTTAGAAAGGGAGTTCTAATTTTAAGTATGGTTATCAGGGAAGGCCTTGGTACAAAAGTAAAGACCTAAAAGGATGAGAGGTTGACCCACCTGGGGGTCTTCAGCCAGGCAGAGGGAAGGGCACCACCAAAGACTTTTAAAGTAGAGTTTATCTGGAATGTTCCAGAAACTGCAAGGGGCTAGGGAGGTAGGTATAGAGAGAGTGAGGGGGTGAGTGTAGGATGTCATAGAAAAAGATGACATCAGAGCAAGAGTTAGAACTTCTAGGGCCTTGAAGACCATTATAAGAACTTTAGCTGTTACTCTGAGTGAGCAGAGAAGCCATTGAAATGTTTTAAACAAAGAAGTGACATGATGGATTTTTTTCCTGAAAACTTAGCCTCTGCCCCAATCACTGCTCCCATAGAAACGGGAGCAAGTTCTTAATCTCCCTACGCCTCAGCCCCCTCACTGATTGAATGGTCATAATGATACCTCCCCTTGGTGGTGTAGTAAGAGTCATGTGAAATAATGTATGGACAATGTATATACTATCTATAACACAGGTTCTGGCAATTAATAAGTGCTCAGTAGGGGCGCCTGGGTGGCTCAGTAGTTTGGGCGGCCGGCTACAGATGATCTCGCGGTCTGTGAGTTTGAGCCCCGCGTTGGGCTCTGTGCTGAGAGCTCAGAGCCTGGAGCCTGCTTCAGATTCTGTGTCTCCCTCTCTCTGCCTCTGCCCTGCTTGCTCTCTCTGTGTCTCTGTCTCTCTCTCAAAAATAATAAACATTGGGGCGCCTGAGTGGCTCAGTCGGTTAAGCATCCAACTTCGGCTCAGGTCATGATCTCACAGTTGAGTTCAAGCCCCGCGTCGGGCTCTGGGCTGACGGCTCAGAGCCTGGAGCCTGTTTCAGATTCTGTGTCTCCCTCTCTCTCTGACCCTCCCCCATTCATGCTCTGTCTCTCTCTGTCTCAAAAATAAGTAAACGTTAAAAAAATTTTTTTTAAAAAGTAATAATAAACATTAAAAAAAAATTTTTTTAAATAAGTGCTTGGTAAACAACTACTTTTACTTCTGTTCTTTTCTTCAAGAATCACTCAGCTGTTTCACAGGGCAGAGGTGTGTTCAGAGCCTGACTCATTTCTCCTGCGTGCTTGCTCAGCTGCCTGACTTGCTCAGCAGCTGCAAGTGAGGCTGCTCTCATTCATGCTATTCTTAAGGCAGCATAACACACAGAGGTTCTTAATTTTGTGCCCTGACCTTGAACTTCCTGAATTGCATGCAAAGTGTCATTCATATGTACTTATGTATATGGTGTGAGGGTAAGATTCTCAAAGCAACCCAAAACCTCAACATGGAATATAGAAAGGAGAACTTAGCTGGATCCTGGAGATAAGGGGTTAGGAAACACTCAACATATAGCAAACTGTTTGACTCTCTGCTAAGTCATTTGGTGGCATCAGTTTTCTCATCTGTCATGAGGAAGTTGTGCAAGATGATTCCTAGTTCTAGGATTCTAGGATAAGGTATGGTTCCTCGATGTACAATGAAGCAATATATTTATATCTATTTCCTCCTTAGAACAGACCTAAAAATAATTCCCTGGGCTGATTTGTATCATTCAGGCTCTCTGCTTTGTTTCTCTTTCATATCTATGCAAACTTTTATGGGGCTGGTACAATGCAGCCTCTCTGATCTGCCCCCCCTCCCCACCCCCGCTTCATGGACACAGTCAAGAAAGCATCCCTTTGGCCAGGGCATAAGAGAGAAGGAGGAAGAAAAGAAAGAAACAACCACTGATTGTACTACTACTTGCTGGGATATTATTTTGATGTATATTTACTCATTTACTACTTGCAAACTCCTGTGGTACAGGAATTGTTACCTCCCTTTATAGATATGGAAACATATATATGAGAAAATGAGAAAGGCTTAAGGTCATAGAACATGTGAATGTTGGAATTGTTCACCCAGTGTCTCCTGCACCAGAATAGGAGTCCTTTCAAGGGCATGTCTCCCAGAAGGTCATTGAGGACCCAACTGGACCCTTCCATTGAGAAGGCCCCCAAATCCTTGCAAAATACTCCATACCATGGTTTGCCAAACAATATTCATTACTTTCTTCTTTTCCCGATAATTTGTGTATCTCCTTTTCTCCTAACACCCCCCTTTGCAGAACTTGAAGAGAGGTCAACGAAATTGGCTAGAGGGATGCAGTGTGGGGCCTGGTCTGGCACTACTTGCAAGCTACAGAAAATTTGTGCATTTCACAATCGGCTTTAAAGGGAAGCATTTTAGAAGAGATGACAGAGGACTCGGGCTATAGTTGTAAACTGCAGATCATTTGACATAGTGTCACAAGGGCACTGGCTTGAAAAAAGAAAGACCAAGAGCTGCCACCAATTTGTTATGTGATCTGAACAAGTCATTTAGCTTCACTTGGTCATCAGAAAAATGAGGATGTCACAGAATTCTCATGATAAAGCAGTAACATACAATGTACCTTTTTTTAATGTTTATTTTATTGATTTTGAGAGAGAGAGCAAAAGCAGGGGAGGGTCAGAAAGAGAGAGAGAGAGAGAGAGAGAGAGAGAGAGAGAGAATCCCAAGCAGGCTTCATGCTCAGCTGAGAGCCCAACACGGGACTCAAACCCAAGAACCATGAGATCATGACCTGAGCTGAAATTAAGAGTCAGACACTTAACCGACTGAGCCACCCAGATGCCCCCAATGTACCTTTTAAAGAGTTTTGAAAAACTATACAAATGCAAGGAATTGTGTGAATGTATTTATGGGATATATGTTGACCCACTGTTTGTCTTTCCACAGGGATCTATTTGCAGTGATTTCCTATGGCTGGGATGTTTCCCTCATTGCACCCTTTGCCAACTCAAGCGAGATATTGAGAAAAGAAAAGCAATGAATGCTTTCTAAAAAGGGCTTACAACTTGGTAAGTTGTTGGGAATTCTTTGATTTAGGAGTAACAAAACAAACTCTCAATAACATCTTTTATTTCCTTGGTCTTCTCTCACAAACACATGAAACATCCCTTACAAAATGGGGGACAAATGATTTTTAATTGCCAGGCCACACCAACAGTCGGTAGTCAGCTTCCATGGTTTGACAGGGCTAAATCTGATAGGATAACAACGAAGTCTGGGATTTTTTAGGTTGTCTGCCATAGGAGGGGTGGCTGTGTGATGCACCAAGTGAGCATGCCACATATCAACCACGTGTATCTTAACTAGACCATGACTTAAGGTATTTAGAGATATGTATGTGACCAGACCTTCATTTCCCTAAGTATGGTTCCTAGATCTACTGTTACCAACAGTAACCAGTTGAGGTGTTATACTAAACGTGACTGCGTAATGTGCCTAGTTCTGTGTTCTTGATGACATCAGAATGTTAATATAACAATCCTTCCTCCAAAGTGATGGGAAGCTAGTTTTTAGTCTCTATAAGTGTGGACAATTCACCCAGTTATGCCAAATTCCCAAAGTCCCCACTATGAAGAAGAGTTACTGACTTTTTCGTGACTATGTTATCAAAATTGGGTAGCTGCTCATTTACCTGGTTTCCTAAGCTCCCCTACTCACATTTTTAATCTTCTGAGTTCCTGTTTCTCTCAGGCAAGCAGGTAATAGTTTACTTGTCCTGTCTTTCAATCTCTTATTGCCAGTCCCCATGGAATTTGCAATTAATGTTTAGTTTTCACGTGGAAATGGCTATTATCTATAAAATCCTATCTCCCAAGAGGCCTTTGAGAATGTTTGATTAGGATGGTACATTCATGTGCATAATAAGTTGTCACTGGCCCAATCTGTCCTTTTTTAGTTATTTTGCCACATGCTCCACAAAACAATGTCCTCTCCATGAGCATTTTAGTTCATTTCATGTTGCATTTTCATACCATTTTAGTATCTGAGCATTTGTCTCCCAATTGCTTTCAACCCTCAATGACTGAAATGCAGAGTCAAGATGGGGAGTTTTCTTATCATCCCTCTTCCTCCTTTACTCTACCTGCTGAGAATTGACTATTATCTCTCTTTCCAAGCAGTGACGTTTGTTAAAAGGCCTGTGTTAATAACTTGACTCAGAACCTGATGCCAAAGTAGCCCTAAGGGAAGGAGGATGTGACAGTTTACTGGGATAGTCATCCGGTCAGTGAAAAAGATTGTTTAGTGTTCTCTGCCCTTTGGAGACTCTTAACTTGGCATGGTTGATGATTCATTGACATTTGATAACAGAAATTAACTCTGGCAATCTACAGAGTATTCTATTGGTTCCCTCAAACACCTAGCGACAGTGCCTGACACTCAGTAGGCACTTAATAAATATTGTGGAAGAATAACTCAATGCAACTTTCAAGCAAGGAAGCATAATGAGGCCCTCACCTAGGAGATTCATGTGAATCTTAACTGGTGATTGTGATTCTTTCTAATAGATTGTACTGAACCAGGCACCATGATTTGATGTAAATTTTAAATATGTAGCAATTTGGCAGTAGGATTGGGGTGGAACAGAAGTTTCGATTTTTGGAACAAGATAATATAAAGAAAGAAACTGATAAGTCCTGATTTGTTCATTCATTCTCTCTTTTCTTTTCTTTCCTTTTTTTTTTTTTTCCTGATTTCTACAGGTCATATTCACAATGTGGTGAAAGAAATGCTGGAATGACACACTGCACCTGCTGTGCTATCTCACCCCAAATCTTAGAAACTAATTCAACTAATCATATGGCTTCCAATGGCTTCAAGACCTTTTTAATTTCCAGTTTATTCCAAAAGAAGTATATTTCCCATGCTGTTCTCTAAAATGACTGCTATTAAAAAATGAACATCCTCCACATTTCTTGTGTCTTTAAATATAACTTCATGAAAAATTCAATATGATTTTTTAAAAAATGAACCCAAGTTTGTTAAAATGTTAAAGTTGAATGATGGGTACATGGAGAGTCTTTTTTTTTCTTTCTTTTTTTAATTTTGAAAGGCTTTTTTTTAAGTATAGTTGACACATAAAGATTCTTTTTTTAAATGTTTATTTTTATTTATTTTTGGGGGGGAATGAGTGGGGGAGGGGCTGATAAAGAGGAGAAAGAGAATCCCAAGCAGGCACCATGCCCAGTGCAGAGCCTAATGTGAGTCTCCATCCCACAACTGCAAGATTGTGACCTGAGCCAATAACAAGAGTCAGATGCTTAACCTATTGAGCTACCCAGGCACCCACCCAACACATCAAATATTTATCCTACTCTTCTTTCATATATATATATATATTTGCTTGAAATGCATATATATATGCATATATATATGCTTGAAATATATATATATATATATATATATGCTTGAAAATGTCCAGAATAAAAAGTGTTTTAAATGTTGTCAAGTGAAAAGCTTTCCTAATTGTAGACTTTCCCAGCACTGGCAGACAAGGTGTCACCCTGTGTAATCTCTCACCCCAAAAAAGTGTGGTATTTTGATTCACCTTAGGCTTCCTTTGGTTGCTAAGATGGCATCTGGCACTTCCATACTTTACTTAAAGTAAATACACTCCAGGAGTATTTGCTGAGCAATGTAGAGTTTACTGTAGGTTATACGAACCAAAGAGAGGATTTCTGTCATAAGCCACATAGCAGATCTTCTAACTGAAATTGCCATCAGACATTTCTATCCTCCCTAAGGTCTTATGCAGCAAGCCAGCCACAGGAGCTTCACGTACATTTTTTTCTTTCTTTTTTCTCCACAGGTTAACGTGGCATTTTAAAAACCTGAGATAGAATTGATATATGACATTGTATTAGTTTTAGATGTACAATATTATGGTTTGATACATGTATGCACTGCATACACGTACATATTGCAAAATGATCACTACAATAAGTCTAGCTTATTAACATCCATCACTGAACATAGTCACAATTTTTTTTCTTGTATTGAGAACTCTTAAGATTACTCTCTTAGCAACTTTCCAATAGCAATACTTTATGATATGCAACACCACACTATACATTACATCCCCATGACATATTTCTTTTATAACTGGAAGTTTGTACCTTTGACTCCCTATCCCACCATGCCTACTTCTGGCAACCACCTATCTGTTCTATCTATGAGTTCAGGTCGTTTGTTTTAGATTTCACACATAGGCAACACCATCCAGTGTTTATCTTTTACTGTCTGACTTAACACTTAGCTTAATGCCCTCAAGGTCCATCCACTGCTGTCATAAATAGGATTGCTTTCTTTTTTATGGCTGGGAAATATATATATATCTCACATCTTTATCCATTGATCCTTCAGTGAACACTTAGGTGTTTCCATGTCTTGGCCACTGTAAATAATGCTGCAGTGAATGTCGGGTCAGTCCACATACCTTTTTTTTTTTTTTAAGTTTATTTCTTTATTTTGAGAGAGAGAGAGAATCCCAAGCAGGCTTCATACCGTTAGCGCAGAACCTGATGTGGGGCTCGAACTACAGGTGAGATCATGACCTGAGCCAAAATCAAGAGCCAGATGCTTAAACAACTGAGCCACCCAGGCACCCCAGTCCACTTACCTTTCTTACGCCAAGCAATTTAGTTCTATCTCGGCTTTCTAGTCTAGGAACCACAGCCCCAAAGGTGCAGGATGAGGGTGGAATCCTTAAACAAAAAATGTTTTCCAGATCGCTTATTGGAAAATTACAACATACTTCATATGTGTTGTATATAAAAGTCATGATAAATAGGAGTTTTCTTGTAATCTTTGCTAGAACTGAGAAGTGTTATTATTTAGATTCATTCTCCCACTCCTTGACATCATGTTTCTTCTGGGCACTCCAAATGCCTAAGGCTGCCTTGCATCAAGCTCCTTCCTTTAAACCAAACCCTCCTTAAATGCTACAAGAGGCTAGAAATTGCTAATACCAAGGAGCAGCAACTCCTTTGAAGAAGATGGGGTTTGGAAGGGAGACAAGTAGATGATTTACAAATTAACAAAGCAAAGAATAGCAGAAGACAATTTATCTCAACTTCCAGGGTACAAAATGATTATCCGTACATTCCCCCCTCCCATGGATGCGGCATCAGAGTTAGCTGCACCTGCTTTAGTGGCTTGAACAACTAGAGTCATTTCTTCTACTCAACGGTCTACAATTTGGGGCAGAATCCCCCATCTCTGCTCATGCTGTATGACCTGGGGTGGCTGGCCTGGGGCTGGACGATCCCTTTTAGATGATGAACTCACTTGGCCTCTTGGCTAGTGGTTCAGCCAGGGCTTGAGCCTAGGGGCCTAGGTTGCTCTCCATATTAGCCAAGAGGCTGCTTGGATCGCCTCACAGTATGTTTGTTGGGTGTCCAGGGTAAGAATCGCAAAAGAACATTATGGAAGTGCACATTTCTATGACCTAGCTTCAGAGGTCAGACAGCATCACCTCTGCCGAACTCTTTTGGTTGAGGCAGTTGCAAAGGTCCACCCAGGTCCAAAGGAGAGGGGACATAGAACCTAACTCTCATGTATTGTGGCAAGGTCCTTGAAGAGTAAAAGGGACAGGAGATATTGTTGCAGCCCTTTCCGGAAAGTACAATCTGCCACAGATGTTGTGAGGGGCTCTGTGTTGTGTTTCTTGGTATCGGACCTGTAATCCACCTATTCTCAGTAAAGCCCCTCTTCCAGGGTGGCAGGAGAGGGACGGCCAGCTGCCCAGTTCAGGCTGCCAGTTACAGTGGCATAAATTCTGTAACACCAGCTAAGTCTTTCTGGCGACATGAAAGGTTTCCAGGGCATAAACGTGGTTGAAGCTTGTAACAAGAGCCTACTCATCCAGAGATTCTGATTCACACCTGTGCTGGGATGCAGGCGTCCAATTTTTCAAAACAGCAAGTATTTCTGATGCAGGTCATCTCGCCGCCATGAGATCAGTACTTTTCCCTGTGGGTCATAATGAGGAGTTCTAGTGCAGTAACTCAGGTATGAAACATTCTTACAGGGCCAGGAGTTGAAGTTATGAGCTGGGAGACATTGCTTTATCTGCCCCTTCCCTTCCGCTTCCTCTCCACTTTATTTTAATTTCCATTTCTGCTCTGACCTCTGCATCCCAGCAACCTGGTTCCCTTAGGGATACAGCCTCTGTTCTATTTTGGGAGTAGGACAAAGCACAATGGAACGAGTCATTCTTTGCATTTCCCATCTCAGCCTCCTGTTAATCAGCCTGGTTTTCTCCACCCCCCATAGAATATCCAGGTTTCAGAGGCCAATTATTCTACAGTAGCTGCTTTCAGAGTTTTGGGATCTTCTCCTGGGGGAGGTGTTGTGGCGTCCTCTGACTGGACAATGCCCCTCAGACACTTCTGACTGGGAGTCATTGTTGAGGTCATCTTAAAGCCCGATGCAATTGTGCCCTAAGCTTTGCCTTTACTCAGTTCTGATTCTGGCTTTTGTGTAATATCCACTCCAGAAGTAATAGATAAATCCCATTCTGCCACAAATTTCCATAGAGCAGCAGGTTCTGAATCTGCTCCTAGTCTTTTTTCCAAAGTGTTTTGTTGTGGTAAAATACACATAACATAAAATTTACCACTTTCATTTGTACAGCTCAGGGGTTTTAACTACATCCATATTGTTGTACAGCCACCACATCATCCATCTTCACCGTCCCCCTTGTAAAGCTGAAACTGTAAACTCCATACCCATTAAGAACTAACTCCCCAACCCAATGTCCCTCAGTCCATGGCAGTCACCTCAAGATTCGATCCTCAAGATTCATCCATGTTGTACATATTCCAGAATTTTACTCCTTTTTAAGGCTGAATAATATTCCATTGTATACATAGACCACATTTTCCTTATCCTTTCTTAGGTCAATGGACACTTGATTTGCTTCCACATTTTAGCTATTTTGAATAACACTTATATAAACAGGGGTGTCCAAATATGTCTTCAAGACCCTGCTTTCAATTCTTTTGGATATATACCCAGATAAGGTTTTGCTGGATCACGTGGTAATTCTATGTTTAATTCCTTGATAAACTGCCCTTATTTTCCATAGTGGCTATAGCATTTCACACTCCCACCAACAGGGCACAAGAGTTTTAATTTCTTTATATGCTCACTAACACTTCCTATTCTCTCTTTTCTTTGATAGTAGCCATCCTATTGGGTGTGAAGTACTATCCCATTGTAGTTTTGATGTGTGTCTTTCCCTAATGGTCAATGGTGTTGAGCATCTCTTCCTAGGCTTATTTGCCATTTATATATCTTCTTTGGAGAAATATCTTCAAGTTCTTTGACCATTTTTGAATTGTGTTGTTTATTTTTTTAATGTTGAGTTTTAGTTGTCCCTTATATATTCTGGACATAGTCTCTTGTTAGATATGATTTGTAAATATGTTCTCCTATTCTGTAGGTTGCCTTTTTCTGTTCATGTAATTCTTGTCTGGGTGGGAAGACAGATTCCTGGTGCTTACTACTCTGCGCTCCAAGGCTCACCTGAGTTTAGTCACAAACACTGTGAATGGGAAAAGGAACCGTGCTCCATAAATTCAGTTCTTATAACACCACAAAAACCCCACTGAGCATTGGCCTTATTCATTTGCCAAGAGAGGAGAGAAGGCAATAATAACATAGCCATGTATGTATGTAGCCAGAGATCTGTTTATCATTTGGAATAAAAATAAGTAACAAGGGATATACTCAGGAGCAGTGAAGCCTGACAGCCTGGTGGACTTTATCTGCAAAGTAATCCCTTGGATGGGTTCCTTTATTGGTTTCAAGAATTTTTGGCTGGTGGTAGGGAAGAGAATTCAATTGTGAAAGATGTCAGAGTGAGAACTGAATGTCTGCACCTGGAGGTGGATCCAGACTGCTCCTTTCATCACAAAACCACAACCCTCAGAGAGGGACTGGCAGAATCATACACCCTTGAACTGGGGCCATGGGCAGATGGATGACCATGTGATTTCAGCAGAAACAGCAAGCACCTTCTCTGAAAGCCACACAGCACATAGTATAAACTTAAGGATGAGCAAGGAAACTTAAGAATAATTCAAGGGGCCCCCTGGTGGCTCAGTTGATTAAGCTTCCAACTTTGGCTCAGGTTATGATCTCACAGTTCATGAATTCAGGCCCCACTTCAGGCTCTGCGCTGAGGGCATGGAGCTTACTTTGGATTCTCTGTCTCCCTCTCTCTCTGCCCCTCCCCCACTCATACTCTTTCTCCAAAATAAATAAATAAACATTTAAAAAATTCATTCAATGCTACGTATTGTTTTCAGAAATAAACCTCAATACAGAACTGTTTAATGGGAAAAATGAAAGCAGGCACTGAGCAATCCTATCCTTCTCTTAAAGCCTTTTTCCCCATTTGTTCTTCTCCCCCAGCTCAGAGACG
Organism: Lynx canadensis; assembly: GCF_007474595.2. Taxonomy (NCBI): domain Eukaryota; kingdom Metazoa; phylum Chordata; class Mammalia; order Carnivora; family Felidae; genus Lynx; species Lynx canadensis. The sequence goes on from NC_044306.2 coordinate 137,867,329, forward strand.
GCCAAAATTTGTCTTCTTCTCTCCCTTTTCTTCATGGTGTCTTATGAAAAACATCCCCCTGGTGTACTCTCTCCCCTGCCCACCATGTCTCCCAAACTACTACCAGGGGACCAACTTCTAGATTATTAAGCAGCATATTTAACATCCTAATCTGATCTGTTTGCCTTTGGACAACTTCATCAAAGTCCAGATGTTCCCAAAGACAGTAGGGGGGATAGCAAAGGGGGACATTGTCAGGAAAACTGGTCTTATATAACTATGCTCCAAAATGTTCATCTCACTGTTCATCATTTTGTTTTTATTGATTGAAACAAAATAGAGAAATGTTTATCTGAGTCTCTGAGGTGGATGTATCTCTAGTTTTAAATCTGAGAAGAGAAACCAATATGTTTTCCCCTAAATTACTATCCCTTTATGTTCCTTTAGTCCCTATTCCAGCACTATCCCAGTCCGCCCACTTTCAGAATACAATGCATACCAAGTCTTTTCAGTCTGGCCTATACCAACCCAGGAATGGCTGGTGAGGGGAAGAACTTCCTGTTTTGTGTGTTCAGGTTCAGATATGACTACTAAGGTACTTATATTTGAAACCATACTCATTAGGTGCTTCTGAGCACTCTAGATCTGCATGTTAAAGATATGCTTTTAAAACATCTGATGATTAGCTCAAATAAAGAAACTACCTTTTCTTCCTAAAACTTAAAATGAAATTGTTTCTCCCAGAATGAAAGAAGTATCTTCCCTACAAATTTGCAATTTTCACTGAATGCAAAAGATATAATTTCTGGCAGTTAAAGGATAGGCATTTTTTTAAGTTTATTTATTTATTTTGAAAGACAGAGAGAGAGAGAGAGAAAGTGAGAGAGGGCATGAATGGGAGAGAGGCAGAGAGAGGGAGAGAGAGAATCCCAAGCAGGCTCTGTACTGTCAGTGCAGAGCCCAATGCAGGGCTCAAACTCACCAACCATGAGATCATGACCTGAGATGAAACTAAGAAACCTGACTGAGCCAACCAGAAGCCCCAAAGATGGCCATTTTTTAAATGTTTCTAGCCTTTAAGAATATGTAGGTCCAAACTCTGAGAGACCCAATGAGGAAAACTATACAGTGATGGATTTTATTGGTGGTGGAGGGTGGGGGGGTGGACTTTTCCCTTCTTGAATGGCCTAATAATTAAATTGACATAGATTAAGAGAAGAAAAACAAATTTAATTTCATATATACATGAGCTCTTGAAAACATGAGACTCAAAGAAGTGACCAAAAGCAGGCAGCTTTTATACTTTTTAGACAAAACAACAACAACAATACATTTGTGAAGAACTGACACGACTAACATACACCCCCCAGACTTCCTGTGAAAAAGGCCTATCCACCTGAGCTGGAGCTTTAGCCAAGAGACAGGCATCAGGTTTACCACACATTGAGAGACTACAGAAGTGCTCTGAGGGAATATAGGTCAGGGGAATGCAATTTCTGAGCTCTCATTTGGCTTCACTATAGCTCATCTCCCAGAAAGGAGTTCACTAGTCTAGAGCCCCAAATTTTGCAATTGTCACTAACTTGACACTTCCAGGTCATTTTGTCTAGAGATTAGCACAGACTATAATTATAGTCTCACAGGACTATATATATTTGCATACCTTAACAACTGCTGCTTGAGGGTCTAGCTTCCAACCAGCCTGAAACTGGGTGCTAACTAAGATCCGTCCTTCCAAAACACTCACAGGTCTCAGCACATCTTCATCAATTGGAACTTACCAAGAATAAATCAGACTGCTTAGACAATCACAAAAGTTTGAGAGTCATCAAAGAGCTAGGGCAAGGTAAAACAGTTTTATCTCCTAAGGCCACTCCTGCAAGACTAGGAGAGATAGCCATTTTGCCTAATACATAAAAACAAACACAGGAGTCAAAGCAAAATGAGGAAATAAAGAAATATGTCCCAAATGAAAGAACAAGATGAATTTCCAGAGAAGGGGGAAACCTTAATGAAACAGAAATAAGTAATTTACCTAATAAAGCATTCAAAGTAATGGTCATAATTATGCTCACCAAACTCGAGAAGAATGGATGAACACAATCAGAACTTCAACAAAAAGAAAATATAAGAAAGTACCAAAGAGAAGTCACAGAACTGAAGAATACAATAATCAAACTGAAGAATAAAGTACAGAGGTTCAACAACAGACTAAGTGAAGCAGAAGATAGAATCAGTGAGCTAGGGGGCGCCTGGGTGGCGCAGTCGGTTAAGCGTCCGACTTCAGCCAGGTCACGATCTCGCGGTCCGTGAGTTTGAGCCCCGCGTCAGGCTCTGGGCTGATGGCTCGGAGCCTGGAGCCTGTTTCCGATTCTGTGTCTCCCTCTCTCTCTGCCCCTCCCCCGTTCATGCTCTGTCTCTCTCTGTCCCAAAAATAAATAAACGTTGAGAATCAGTGAGCTAGAAGATAGGGCAGTGGAACTCACCCATTAGAGAGTAACAGCAACAAAAAAGAATTTTTAAAAGTGAAGATAGTTTAAGGGACCTATAGAACAGCATCAAGCAGAATCACATTTTCATTATAAGGGTTTCAGAAGAAGAGAGAAAGAAAGAGACAGAAAATGTATTTGAAGAAATAATGGCTAGGGGCGCCTGGGTGGCTCAGTCGGTTAAGTGTCCAACTTCAGCTTAGGTCATGAACTCATGGTTCATGTGTTCGAGCCCCGCATGAGACTCCATGCTGACAGCTCAGAGCCTGGAGCCTGCTTCAGATTCTGTGACTCCCTCTCTCTCTCTGCCCCTCCCCCACTCATGCTCTCTCTCTCTGTCTCTCTCTCTCTCTCTCTCAAAAAATAAATAAATGCTAAAAAAAATGTTTAATTAAAAAAAAAAAAAAAAAAAGAAAGAATGGCTAAAAAACTTTCCCAACCTAAGAAAGGAAACATACGTCTGGATCCAGGAAGTTCAGAAAGTTCCAAAGAAGATGAACCCAAAGGTACCCATGCCAAGACACATTATAATGTTACAAAATGTTGAAAGTGAAGGATAAGGAGAGAAGCTTTTTTTTTAAGGTTTATTTCTTTTGAGAGAGAGAGAGCACAAGCACGGGAGGGGCAGAGAGAGAGAGAGGTAAAGAGAGAAAGAGAATCCCAAGCAGGGGCCATGCTGTCAGGACAGAGCCCGACGCAGGCTCGATCCCACAAACTGTGAGATTATAACCTAAGTGAAAATCAAGAGTCAGATGCTCAACCAACTAAGCCACCAGATACCCCTAAAGAGAGAATTTTTAAAGCAGGAAGGGAAAAGAAACTTGTTACATCCAAGAGACGCCCCTAAGGTTTTCAGCATATTTCTCAACAGAAACTTTGAAGGCCAGAAGGAAGTAGATGATATATTCCAAGTGCTGAAATGAAAAAAATGTCCAACCAAGAATAGTCTACCAAACAAGGTTATCCTTCAAAATTGAAGGAGAGATAAAGAGCTTTCAAGACAAACAAAAGCTAAAGGAGTTCCTCAACACTAAACTAGCCTTACAAGAAATGTTAAATGGACTTCTTCAACCTGAAAAGAAAGGGTAGTGATTACTAATCAGAAAAAAGTACAGAAGTAAAAATCTTACTAGTAAAGGTAAATATGTAGTAAAGGTAGCAGATTAATCACTTATAAAGCTATATAAAGGTTAAAAGAAAAAAGTAGTAAAAATAATTATAATAATTAGTTAAGAGATACACAAAATAAAAAGGTGTAAAATATGCCATCAAATACATAGAATATAGGGGATAAATAAAAATGTAGAATTTTAGAATGTTTTCAAACTTAACTTGCTATCAACTTAAAAAATATTGTTATATATGAGCCTAATAGTAACCACAAAGCAAAAACCCATAGTAGATTCACAAGAGATAAAGAGAAAGGAATCTAAGCATAACATTATAGAAAGTCATCAAACCATAAAGGAAGTAACCAAAGAAAGAAAAAATGAAGAGAAAGTTACTACAAAACAGTCAAAAAAACAATTAACAAAATGGTAATAAGTACATACCTATCAATAATTAAATGAAAGAAACACTTAAATGTAAGTGGACTAAGTTCTCCATCAAGACAGAAAATGTCTGAATGGATTTAAAAAAAAAAGACTCATCTATATGCTGCCTACAGGATACTCATTTCAGATGTAAGGACGCACCCAGACTGAAAGTGAAGAAATAGAAAAAGATACCTCATACAAATGGAAATCAAAAGAAAGCTCAGGGTAGCTATACTGATATCAGACAAAATGGATTTTAAAACAAATACTTTAATAAAAGACAAAGATGGGCATTACATAATGATAAAGATCAATCCAGCAAGAAGATACATTTGTACATACGTATGCAACCAACATAGGAGCACCTAAATATATAAAGCAAATACTAACAGATCTAAAGGGAGAAATTGACAGCATTGCAATAGTAGTAAAGGACTTTAATATCCAGGTAATGTCAATGGATAGGTCATCCAGACTGAAAATTAATAAGGAAACATCAACCTTAAACAACACATTAGACCAGATGGACTTAATAGATGTATACAGAGCATTCCATCTAAAAGCAGATGGATACACATTCGTCTCAAGTGCACATGGAGCATTCTCCAGGATAGATCACATGTTAGGCCACAAAACAAGTCTCAATAAATTTAAGAAGATTGAAATCATATCAAGCATCTTTTCCAACCACAATGGTATGAAACTAGAAATCAATTATAAGAAGAAAATTGAAAAAAATCACAAATATGTAGAAATCAAACAACAATGCTATTGAACAATCATTGGGTCAATGAAGAAATAAAAAAATAAATTAAAAAATAGTTTGAGACAAATGAAAATGTAAGTAAAATATATCAAAATGAGTGGGATGCAGCAACAACAGTTGTTAGAGGCAAGTTCATAGCAATACAGGTCTACCTCAAGAAAAGAAATCACAGACAATCTAATTTTACACCTAAAGAGACTAGAAAAAGAAAAACAAATAAATCCTGAAATTATTATCACAGAGGGAATAATAAAGAATAGAGCAGAAATAATTGAAATAGAGACTAAAAATACGTAGAAAAATCAGTTAAACTAAGAGCTGGTTCTTTGAAACAATTAACAAAATTGACAAATCTTTAACTAGACTCCCTAAGGAAAAAAGAGAGGGTTCAAATAAATAAAATCAGACAAGAAAGAGACGTTACAACAGATATCAAAGAAATGCAAAAGGTTATGAGACTACTATAAACAATTATATGTCAACAAATTTGACAATGAAGAAAAAATAGATACATTCTTAGAAACATATGCTCCTCCAAGACTGAATCATGAAAAAATAGAAAATCTAAATAGACCAATTACTAGTCAGGAAATTGAATCAGGAATCAAAAATCTCCCAACAAACAAAAGTTCAGGACCAAACAGTTTCACTGGTGAATTCCACCAAACATTTAAAGCTTTAATACTGATCCTCCTCAAATTCTTCCAAAAACTAAAGGGGAGAGAATGTTTCAAAACTTATGAGGGGCGCCTGGGTGGCTCAGTCAATTAAGCATCTGACTTTTGGTTTCAACTCAGGTCACGGTCTCACTGACAGTGTGGAGCCTGCTTGGGAATCTCTCTCTCTCTCTCTCTCTCTCTCTCTCTTTCTCTCTGCTGCACCCCTGCTTATGCTCTGTCTCCCTCTCTCAAAATAAATAAACTTAAAAAAAAATTTTATTGAAACTTATTTTATGAGGTAAGCATTACCCTCATATCAAAACCAGAAAAGGACACCATAAAAAAAAGAAAAGAAAAAAAAGAAAATTATAGGCCAATATTCCTGATGAACACAGATGCAAACATCCTTAACAAAATATTAACAAATTGATTCAACAATTTTTTAAAAGGATCATACACTATGATCAAATGGGATTTATTCCACGATACAAAAATGGTTCAACATCCACAATTCAATCAAAATGATACACCACTTTAACAAAATGAAGGCTAAAAATCATGCGATCATCTCAATAGAAGCAGAAAAAGCATTCAACAAACTTTAATGTCCATTAATGATAAAAACTCTCAACAAAGTGGATATAGATGGAACATACCTCAACCTAATGAAGACCATATAAGACATGCTCACAATTAACATCATACGCAATGGTGAAAAGCTACAGCTTTTCCCTTAAGATCAGGTACAAGACAACTATACCCACTCTCGCCACTTTTATTCAACATAGTATTGGAAGTCCTAGACGAAGCCATTAGGCAGAAAAAAAATAATAATAAAAGGCATCCAAATAGGAAAGGAAGAAGTACAGCTATCATTTATGGAGAATGACATGATTTTATGTATAGAAAACCCGAAAGACATCAGCAAAAAACTGTTAGAACGATTGGAACTAATAAGCAAATTCAGTAAAGTTGCAGGATACAAAAATCAATACACAAAAATCTGTTGTGTTTTTATACACTAATGATAAACTATCAGAAAAGAAAAATTGAGAAAACAATTTCCTTTACAATTGCATCAAAAAGAATAAAATCCTTAAGAATAAATTTAACCAAGGAGGTGAAAGAACTATACACTGAAAACTATAAGACATTAATGAAAGAAACTGAAAAAGACACACATAAATGGGAAAATATTCTGTGCTCATGGTTTAGAATTAGCATTGTGAAAATGTCCATATTACTCAAAGCAATCTATGAACTCAGTGCAATCCTGTCAAAATTCCAATAGCACTTTTCACAGAAATAAAACAAACAATTCTAAAATTTGTACGGAATTATAAAAGATCTTGAAAAGCCAAAGCAATTCTGAAAAAGAACAAAGCTAAAGGCATCGTGCCCTCTGATTTCAAACTACTACAAAACTATGGTAATCAAAATACTATGATATTGGCACAAAAACAGATACATAGATGAATGGAACAAAATAGAGAGCCCAGAAATAAACCCATGGATATATGGTCAATTAATTTACCAAAAAAGGAGGTTAGAGTATACACTGGGGAAAAGACAATCTCTTTGACAAATGGTGCTAGAAAAACTGTACAGCCATAGGCAAAAAAGTGAACCTGGACGACTATCTTAAACTATACACAAAAATTACTCAAAATGAATTAAAGACTTGAATTTAAGACTAGAAACCATAAATTTCCTAGAGGAAAATATCGGTGATAAGTTCCTTCATATTGGTCTTAACAATATCTTTTTGGATCTGACTCCAGAAACAATGGCAACAAAAGCAAAAATAAATAAGTGGGACTACATTGGGGCGTCTGGGTGGCTCTGTCAGTTAAGTGTCCGACTTTGGCTCAGGTCACGATCTCAGTTCATGAGTTCGAGCCCCATACTGGGCTCTATGGTTACAGCTCAGAGCCTGGAGCCTGCTTCAGATTCTGTGTCTCCTTCTCTCCCTGACCCTGCCTCACTCCTCCTCTGTCTCTGTCTCTCAAAAATAAAAATAAAAATAAAAATAAAAAAATAAATATATACATACATACATACATACATACATAAGACTACATCAAACTAGGAAGTTTCTCCACAGTGAAGTAAACCACCCACAAAATTAAAAGACAATCTGCTGAATGGGAGTAGATATTTGAAAATCAGGGGCCCCTGGGTGGTTCAGTCAGTTAAATGTCCGACTTCGGCTCAGGTCATGATCTTGCATTTCTTGAGTTCAAGCCCCACCTTGGGCTCTGTGCTGACAGCTCAAAGCCTGGAGACTGCTTCAGATTCTGTGTCTCCCTCTTTCTCTGCCCCTCCCCCACTAGCGCTCTGTCTCTCTCTCTCTCTCTCAAAAAATAAATACTTAAAAAATTTAAGTATAATGAAAATCATATATCCAATAAGGAGTTAATATCCAAAATATATAAAGAATGCATACAATTCAAAAACAAAAAAAAAAAACAATCAAATTCAAAAAATGGGCAGAGGAACTGAATAGATATTTTCCAAAGAAGACATACAGATGGCCAACAGACATATGCAAAGATGCTCAACATCACTAATCATCAGGGATGTGCAAATCAAAACCACAGTGAAATATCACCTCACACCTGGAAGAATGGCTCTTATCAAAAAGACAAAAAAAAAAAAAAAATCTGGTGAGGGTGTGGAGAAAAGGGTACTCTGTGCACTGTTAGTGGGAATGTAAATTGATGCAGCCACTATGGAAAACAGTATGAAGTTGGCTCTTTAAAAAAAAAAAAAAAAGACCAACAACAAAAACAGTATGGAAGTTTCTCAAAAAAAAAAAAAAAATCCACCATATGATCCACTTCTGGGTATCTATTCATAGAAAATAAAAACAGTTTAGAAATATATAACCACCTCTATGTTTATTGCAGCATTACTTACAATAGACAGGGCATGAAAACAATCCAAGTTTCCATCAGTGAATGAATAAATAAAGAAGATGTGGTATAGGGGCACCAGGCTGGTTCAGTTGGTGGGGCATGTGACTCTTGATCTCTTGTAAGTTCAAGCCCCATGTTGGGTGTAGAGATTACTTAAAAATAAAATCTTTTAAAAAAAGAAAAAAGCAGAAGAGATGTGGTATATATATATATATATATATATATACAATGGAATACTATTCTGCTATAAAAAAGAGAATGAAATCTTATCATTCGCAACGTGGATGGATCTTGAGTACATTATGCTAAGTGAAACAAGTCAGACAGAGAAAGACAAACACGATACAATTTCACTTATTTCTGGAATCTAAAAAACAAAACAAATGAACAAAGAAAACAAAACTCATAGATACAGAGACTGGTGGCTGCCACAGGGATGAAGAATTAGGGGGTGAATGAAATGTATGAAGGGATTCAAGAGGTACAAACTTCCAGTAATAAATAGGTCATGGTGATATAATGTACAGCATGGGAACAATAGTCTATAATATTCTATCACAAATATGAATGTTGATAAGAAAGTAAATCTTTTTTTCTTTTTTTTTATTAAATATAATTTATTGTCAAATTGGTTTCCATACAACACCTAGTGCTCATCCCAACAGATGCCCTCCTCAATGCCCATTACCCACTTTCGCCTCTTCCCCACCCCCATCAACCCTCAGTTTGTTCTCAGTATTTAAGAGTCAATAAGAAAGTAAATCTTAAAAGTTCTCATCACAAGGGGAAAAAAAACTGTTATAAAGAAAAATAAGTAGAAGCTTCAAAGAAAAAAAATGCCTGACTCCCCAGCTTGCTAATTCAGTGACCTTTGGCAATTTGCTTAACCTCTCTGCCTGGCAGTTTCATCACTAATAAAATGAAGTTAAACATATGCTTCCTGGGGTGCCTGGGTGGCTCAGTCAGCTAAGTGTCTCTTGATTTCAGCTCAGGTCATGATCCCAGGATCCTGGGACAGAGCCCCGCACCTGTCTCTCTCTCTCCCTTTGCCCCTCTCCCCTGTTCACACGTGCACACTATTTTTTTTCTCTCTCTCCCTAAAATTAAAAAAAAAAGTGCTTCATCATAGGGTTATTACAGGACTAAATTAGTTAACAATTGTTGAGCAATTAGAAAAGTGCCTAGCAGTTCATAAGAGGTTAATAAATGGATGAAAGAAATTGAAGCTTGGCTATGCCCTTAACAATATTCACATAATCACGATAATGTTAACATTGACTTTTTAACTATTGAGATTTCAACCATTAAAATTGTTAACCATTAACAAATTATTTAATTATGGGTACAGAACAGGATGTAAGTTTTATCAACTTTGAAAATATACAGGTAAAAGTAGAGATTTACAGAAGTTGAGAGGTAGCAATGAGGAGGTGAGCAAAGGGCATGGTACTGACACTGCTCTTCTCACGTTATAAATGGGATAACAAGGGGCACCTGGGTGGCTCAGTTGGTTAAGTGTCCGACTCTTGATTTCGGCTCAGGTCATGATCTCATGGTTTGTGAGATCAAGCCCCCTGTCAGGCTCTGCACTGTCAATGAGAGCCTGCTTGGGGTTCTCTCTTCCTCTCTCTCTCTGCCCCTCCCACACTTCTGTCTCTCTCTTTCTCAAAATAAATAAACTTGAAAAAAAATAAAAAAGAAATCAAGGGATACTTTTTAAAGTAGACAGAACCAAAAATAGAGGTTTATATATAGCATTTAAAATTATAAAGGAATTGAAGTGGGAACTAAAAATAGAGCTGGTGCTACGTTGATAAAGAGGAGGAAGGGGAGTGCCATAAACTCTTAATCCTCCTCCATCATGCCAAGTCATAGATAATGCCTAAAATTATTCATCAAGACACAACAGTTATAATATATTATTCAGAGATACAGAGATAAACCCCAGGAAACCTAAAAACAGAAACAAAAATAATTGAGTTAAAATTACTTCTCTCTGTGGAGCAGGACTTCAACAATAGAAGGGTAGAGCAGGAAGCTGTTGCTTTTCATTATAAAACCTTCTATATTATTTGAAAACTTCTAGTTATTTGCTTATACTACTTTGAAGAAAAATGAAAACTTAAAAAAATACACATTTATAGTTTTTCTTGAGACAATGTTACAATTGTGAAGTTCTTAAGTGATTACTATAATTAGCCATCATTGGCATTTAAAATTTTTTTTTACTTCTCCAGGATTAAATTTCTCTTATAAAATAAGGTAGTTAAGGAGATGGAAAACACAGCATAGGGAATATAGTCAATAATACTGTAATAACTTTGTATGGTGACAGATGGTAACTATACTTAACTGTGGTGAGTGTTTTGTAATGCATATAATTGTCAAGTCACTATGTTGTACACCTGAAACTAATATAATATTATATGTCTGGGAATGTAAGCTGGTGAAGCCACTCTGGAAAACAGTATGGAGCTTCCTCAAAAAACTAAAAATAGAACTACCCTGTGACCCAGCAATTGCACTACTAGGCATTTATCCAAGGGATACAGTTGTGCTGTTTTGAAGGGACACATGCACCCCCATGATTATAGCAGCACTATCAACAATAGCCAAAGTATGGAAAGAGCCTCAATGTCCATTGATGGATGTATGGATAAAGAAGATGTGGTGTATATATATATATATATATATATATATATATACACACACACACAATGGAGTATTACTCGGCATCAAAAAGAATGAAATCTTGGGGCGCCTGGGTGGCGCAGTCGGTTAAGCCTCCGACTTCAGCCAGGTCATGATCTCGCGGTCCGTGAGTTCGAGCCCCGTGTCAGGCTCTGGGCTGATGGCTCAGAGCCTGGAGCCTGTTTCCGATTCTGTGTCTCCCTCTCTCTCTGCCCCTCTCCCGTTCATGCTCTGTCTCTCTCTGTCCCAAAAATAAATAAACGTTGAAAAAAAAAATTAAAAAAAAAGAATGAAATCTTACCATTTGCAACTATGTGGATAGAACTGGAGGGTATTATGCTAAGTGAAATTAGTCAGTCAGAGAAAGACAAAAACCATATGACTTCACTCATATGAAGACTTTAAGAGACAAAACAGATGAACATAAGGGAAGGGAAACAAAAATAATACAAAAACAGGGAGGGGGACAAAGCATAAGAGACTCATAAATATGGAGAACAAACAGAGGGTTACTGGAAGGGGTGTGGGAGGGGGGATGGGCTAAATGGGTAAGGGGCATTAAGGAATCTACTCCTGAAATCATTATTGCACTATATGCTAACTAATTTGGATGTAAATTTTAAAAAATAAAAAGTTAAATTTAAAAAATTTTAAAAATAAATTGATAATAAAATAAAATTTTAAAATTTTAAAAATAAAATTAAAAAAATAAATAAATAAAAATGAATTAAAAAATAAATTAAATACTCATACATGTTGCAACATGTCTGAACTTTCAAAACATTATGCTAAATGAAAAAAGTCAGTCACAAAGACCACACATTATATGATTCCATTTGTATGAAATGTTCAGAACAGGGAAATCTACAAAGATATAAAGCAGATTAGTGGTTGCTTAGGCCTGGGAGAGGGAGATTAGGCAATAGGGGGCTGATAGCTAAAGGGCATGAGGTTTCTTTTTGAGGTAATGAAAATGTTCTAAAATTGACTGTGGTAATGTTTGTGCATATCAGTGAATATAACAAAAAACACGGAATTGCACACTTTAAATGAATTATATCTCAATATATTAATTATATCTCAATAAAGCTGTTTAAAAAATAAAAAATATAAATATTATATGTCAACTATACATGAATTTTAGGCTGGAATGTTGAACAAAAATGTTTAAGATTGAAGGGGTACAAATTACTTGCCTTCCTAGAGAGCCCACAAGCTTTGGTCTCTCACTGTTTTAATTCTATATTCTTTTTTCCCCCAAAATTGGCAGTTTTGCAGAATCATTAGTTTTCTAATGCCTTCAGAAGTTTCCACAATAGTCACAATTTCTCATATACACCTTAGTTTTCTTTCCTGATTGGCAGAGGGAGGAAGCTAAGAGGAATCAGGAAGACTCCTTGATATTCGGGATGAAGTTTAAGATCTCTTGAGGGTCCACAGACTCAGTAACAGAACCGAGTCCAATAGTCTTAGAATACAACAGTGGTATAATGCCCACAAACCCGGAAAAACACAGCTAAGATCCCAGGTTCCGACTAAACCATTACACAGGGACCAAGAGACACACTGGGGCCACTGTGCCTTCTTCCCCACACTTCTCCCAGGTTCCAGGCAAGCCTGAGCCATCATAGGTTGAACCTTTGCTGCTCCCACCTATAGAGAGGAATCTCATCTTTTTATATGATTTTTGTCTACCTAGAACCATGTGACCACTTACTATTTCTGAGAATGCCAGTCTGCAATAAAAAAGAACAAAAATGAAATACTTGGTTTTGGTTATTTCTTTTTTTGAGGGGGGGGTGGTTATTTCTAAAGATTATTTATATCCCTACTCTCAGGCTCTTGTTTCTTTTTTTGTTTCTTTTGTTTTGTTTTGGTTTTGTTTGGGGAAGAGGGCAGGTAAGTGGGTTCTATTACCTGTAACCTAGACATGGTCCCTGCCAAATGAGAGTTATGAAATTTCATGCAGAAAGCCCGGCCTATCTACAGATCTGTAGCTATTGAGCATGGAGCCTGTTCCCCCAAGAAATGGAAAGTGTTTCATCAAGATACACACCAGGATTTTAGTCTGCAATGAGGAGCCCTGCAATAAAGATACAGTTTGCCCAGAGGAAAACAATCTCACAACCTTTTCCATATAACCTACTCATTACCATAAAACCATATCCCTGGGTATAACCTTCTGGGACTGTATTTCCACCAAAGATTGACCAGTTGCTGGCATGGGCTAGAAGTGAATGAGGAACTCACCACAGAAATAGATTTCCACAGAAACTAGTTTTAAAATACTTATCTTTTCCTTTACCAATTGAGTTGTAAATCATTAGGTCTTTGTTCATTTCATGTTCCTTCCCACTGAGGGAATGTTTGGTTAGGGAAAGAATTATGTGAACTGGACTACTTCTCTGCACCATGCTTCTTGTTAAAGCTGGTTCCTCAGCATTTAGAGGATATAGACTCTGCGGTCTTCCATTCCCAGTAAGCGTTATTATGTGCATTTAGTTTGCATGATTTAACTAAAAAACAAGGGAATATATGCCAAAATGATCTTTGCCATCAGTTCTTTTAGGATATTACTTCATTTGGATAAATGCCATGATTTCCAACAATGTTTATAGCAATGGGCCCAGTGTACAAGCAAAGGAAATTAAGATTTATTTGCACATAACTTTATGAAAGCCTGTCAAGGAATATAAATGTTCTGCTCTCGTTTACATCTGGAGATGTTTAGGCTTTCTATAAAAATATTTATGTAATGGACAACTTTCTGGCTAGAAGAATATTAATGATTTCACAAGAATCTTTGTGATTTCACAAACAACTGGTTCTTTGTTTGATATGAATGATTTAGCTCTAGTTATTCCAGGTGCTGATTATAAAAAGGTATGAATTGAATGCAGAGTTTAGCTCCATCTGTTAATTATCTTTTTAAATATGGAAGTAAAAGATGAGGGGCACCTGGCTGGCTCAATTGATAGAGCATGTGACTCTTGATCTTGGGGTTGTAAGTTCAAGCCCCATGTTGGGTGTAGAGATTACTTTAAAAAAATTACATTAAAGGCCAAGATGGAGGAGCACCATGGAAATTCCCTGCTACTTTCATCCCTGAAATGCAGTTACATCAGCACCAAACAATTTTTCACACCTAGAAAATTGATCTGAGGACTAACATATCTGCATAACTTGAGCCTCAGAACTCAGCAGGTAGACAGTGTGGAGAGGTGAACTAGGGGAGATAGAAACCGCAGAGGGTGGGGAGTTGTTTTTGTTTGAGGAGAGAAGATGGAGACAGAAAGATGTAGCTGGAGAGAAAGGATGGAAACACCCACAAGGAACTGAATAAGAAAGGGAGAAAAAAGAAAGGAGAAGGGGGAAGGTTTCGGTACCATCAGAGTTCTATAAACAGGCTCTATAAACTGCGGAATTAGAAACTCCACAGCTCAATACCTGGAGGTGCTCTGGCAGGAAGGACGAATCCCCAAAAGCAGACAGCGAGGTCTGAGGGGTCCTCGGTCACATGCGGAGAGGCGGTTTTCCTGCTGGGAGGACATTTGTTAGAGGCCATGCAGTCTACCGACAGGAAAAGATCCCAGAAGACTCCAGATTACAGTCATTTTTGCTGGTATTGGAACAAAGACACTAGGGAGTGGTGAAGCCTGGGGACAGATGTGTGTTGTGATTTACTATAGTCCCTGAATGGCTGATGCTACATGATCATGTGAAAATTTTCTGGGCAGGATGGCACCAGCCAAAGTCTCTGGGCTTCTGTAGCAGCACAGTCTCATGACGACTCCCAGGGATGAGCCAGCATCTGCCCATAGCCTGGTGAGACCCTCCCCCAGAGGGTTGGAGCTGGTTCAAGCTGCAGGACCCTCAGAAGTGAGGGGTTTGGAAACACTAGCCCCATCTGAGATAAAATTCAGGAGGGAGGGGCTACTTGGCAGGCTGACAGCTTGGTTGTGGACAGTGGAGAAGCAGGGATTGGACAGAGACTGGAGGCAAGGAGGGGTGCTTGATTGCTGGTTGGCAAGAGTACAGAGTTCTGATACTAGAGACTAGGAATCTGGATGTCGCCATTTTCACCTCTCCCGCACATGTTCATGCACACATACACGTGCCACACCAACCCACCCCAGTAAGCTAAGCAATGCCTCTTTGTGGAGAATGGAGCTGTTACACCAAGCCCCATCCAACTGTGCCATCCAAGCCCTAGAGGAAAGCCACAATGTTCTCCACCAGCTTAGTGTACGGTGTATAAAATGCTTCATAGTTTGATTTCTAGGGGAAACTGGATGTAATTTCGTTCAGATTTCATTCTGTTTAATGGTCCATTCATTCGGGGTTTTTTTTCTTTTCTTGGATAGAGAAAGAGAAAGAATTTATTTTTATTTTCCGTTTTTATAAAAAATATTTTTATTTTTTTCCACTATATTTTTTATTATTTTTTTGTTTTTTTGTAATTTTTTTCAGTCTATTTTACTTTCATCATTTCATTTTACTATTTTATTGTACACATTTTTTAAAATTTTAAACATTTTCTTACCTTTTTTCTTTTTTTTTTAATTTTATTTTCTTTCCCTTTCTTCTCTAGTCTATCAAGCTTCTTTCAGAAACCAGATCAAAACATACCTAGAATCTAGTTTCCTTTATTTGATTTTTTATGTTGTTTTAAATTTTTTATTTAAATTTTTTATTAATTTTTTTCTTTCTCCAAAATGACAAAACAAAGGAATTCACCCCAAAAGAAAGGACAGGAAGAAATGATAGTGAGAGATTTAATCAACACAGATATAAGTAAGATGTCAGAACCAGAATTTAGCGTCACAATAATAAGAATACTAGAGGGGTTGAAAAAAGCATAAAATCCCTTTCTGCAGAGATGAAGGAAGTAAAATCTAGTCAGGATGAAATTAAAAATGCAATAACTGGGATGCAATCTTGAATGAATGCCATGGTGGCAAGGATGGATGAAGTAGAGCAGTGAATCAGTGATATAGAAGACAACTGTATGGAGAATAATGAAGCAGAAAAAAAGAGGGAAACGAAGGTAAAAGAGCACAATATAAGAATTAGGGAACTCAGTGACTCATTACAAAGGGATAACATCAGAATCATAGGGGTCCCAGAAGATGAAGAGAGAGAAAAGGGGGTAGAAAGTTTATGTGAGCAAATCATAGTGGAGAACTTTCCTAACCTGGGGAAAGACACAGACATCAAAATCCAGGAAGCACAGGGAACTCACATTAGATTCAACAAAACCCAACCATCAGCAAGGCATATCATAGTCAAATTCACAAAATACACAGACAAAGAAAGAATTATGAAAGCAGCAAGGGGAAAAAACATCCTTAACTACATGGGACGGTTCACAGCAGACCTATCCACAGAAACTTGGCAGGCCAGAAAGGAGTGGTAGGATATATTCAATATACTGAATTGGAAAAATAGGCAGCCAAGAATTCTTTATCCAGCAAGGTTATCATTCAAAATAGAAGGAGAGATAAAGAGTTTCCCAGACAAACAAAAACTAAAGGAGTTTGTAACCACTAAATCAGCCCTGAAAGAAATTTTAAGGGGGACCCTCTGAGGGGAGAAAAGACAAAACAAAACAAAAAAGACCAAAAGCAACAAAGACTAGAAAGGACCAGAGAACACCACCAGAAACTCCAACCCTACAAACAACACAATGGCATTAAATTCATATCTTTCAGTGCTCACTCTAAATGTCAATGGACTAAATGTTCCAGTCAAAAGACATAAGGTAACAAATGGGTAAGAAAACAAGATCCAACTATGTGCTGTTTACAAGAAACCCATTTTATTTTTTTTCTTAATACAATTTATTGTCAAGTTGACTTACATATAACACCCAGTGCTCATCCCAACAAGTGCCCTCCTCATGCCCATCACCCATTTCCCCCTCTCCCCCACCCCCCCATCCACCCTCAGTTTTTTCTCTGTATTTAAGAGTCTCTTGTGGTTTGCCTCCCTCTCTGTTTGTAACTATTTTTCCCCTTCTCTCCCCACATGGACTTCTGTTAAGTTTCTCAAGATCCATATATGAGTGAAAACATATGACATCTGTCCTTCTCTGACTGACTTATTTCACTCAGCATAATATCCTCCAGTTCCATCCCCATTGCTGCAAATGGCCAGTTTCATTCTTTCTCATTGCCAAGTAGTATTCCATTGTATATGTAAGCCACATCTTCTTTATCCATTCACCAGTTGATGCAAATTTAGGCTCTTTCCATACTTTGGCTATTGTTGAAAGTGCTGCTATAAACATTGGGGTGCATGTGCCCCTATGCATCAGCACTCCTGTATCCCTTAGGTAAATTCCTAGCAGTGCTATTCACCTCACATCGGTCAGAGTGGCTAAATCAGGAAACTATAGATGCTGGTGAGGATGTGGAGAAACGGGGACCCTCTTGCACTGTTAGTGGGAATACAAACTGGTGCAGCTGCTCTGGAAAACAGTGTGGACGCTCCTCAAATTTTTTTTTAAAAATTAAAAACAAGAGACCCATTTTAGACCTAAAGACACCTTCAGATTGAAAGTAAGGGGATGGAGGACCATCTATCATGGTAATGAATGCCAAAAGAAGACTAGAGTAGCCATACTTATATCAGACAACCTAGATTTTAAAATAAAGACTGTAACAAGAGATGAAGAAGGGCATTATATCATAATTAAGGGGTCTATCCACCAAGAAGATCTAACAATTGTAAACATTTATGCCCCCAACATGAAAAACCCAAATATATTAATCAATTAATCACAAACATAAAGAAACTCATTGACAATAATACTATAATAGTAGGGGACTTCAACACTCCCCTTACAGCAATGGACAGATCATCTAAGCATAAAATCAACATGGAAACAGCATCATTAAATGACCACCTGGAGCAGATGGACTTAACAGATATATTCAGAATATTTCATCCTAAAGCAGTGGAATACATATTCTTCTCGAGGGCACATGGAACATTCTCCAGAATAAATCACATACTGAAACACAAATCAGCCCTCAACAAGTACAAAAAGATCGAAATCATACTGTGCATATTTTCAGACCACAATGCTATGAAACTTGAAATCAACTACAAGAAAAAATTTGGAAAGACAACAAACACTTGGAGACTAAAGAACATCTTACTAAAGAAAGAATGAGTTAACCAAGAAGTTAAAGAGGAAATTAAAAAGTACATGGAAGTCAATGAAAATGATAACACCACAGCCCAAAACCTCTGGGATGTAGCAAAGGTGGTCATAAGAGGGAAGTAAATGGCAATCCAAGCCTTCCTCAAGAAGGAAGAAATGTCTCAGATCACAACCTAACCTTACACCTTAAAGAGCTAGAAAAAGAACAGCAAATAAAACCCAAAACCAACAGAAGATGGAAAATAATAAAGGTTAAAGCAGAAACCAATGCTATCGAAATCAGAAACAAACAAACAAACAAACAAACAAACAAACAAAAACAGTAGAACAGATCAATGAAACCAGGAGCTGGTTCTTTGAAATAATGAACAAAATTGATAAACCCCTAGCCAGTTTGACCAAGAAGAAAAAGGAATGGACCCAAATAAATAAAATCAAGAATGAAAGAGGAGAGAGCACAGCCAACACTGCACAAATATAAACAATAATAAGAGATTATGAGCAATTATATGCCAATAAGTTGGGCAATCTGGAAGAAATGGACAAATTCCCAGAAACATATAAACTACCAAAACTGAAACAGGAAGAAATAGAAAATTTGAGCAGACCCATAATCAGTAAAGAAATCTAATTAGTAATCAAAAATCCCCCCAAACAGAAGAGTCCAGGGCTAGATGGCTTTCGAGGGGAATTCTACCAAACATTTAAAGAAGAGTTAACACCTATTCTTTTGAAGCTGTTCCAAAAAAATAGAAATTGAAGGAAAACTTCCAAACTCATTGGGGAAGCATTTCCCCCAATGAGGCCAGCATTACCTTGATTCCAAAACCAGACAAAGACCCCACTAAAAAGGAGAACTACAGACCAATTTCCCTCATGAACATGGATCCAAAAATTCTCAACAAGATACTAGCCAATTGGATCCAACAATACATTAAAAGAATTATTCACCATGATCAAGTGGTATTTATACTTGGGATACAAGGCTGGTTCAATATCCGCAAATCAATCAATGTGATACATCACATTAATAATTAAAAAAAAAAGACAAGAATGACATGATCCTCTCAATAGATGTAGAGAGAGCATTTGACAAAATATAACATCCTTTCTTGATAAAAACCCTCAAGAAAGTAAGGATAGAAGGATCATACCTCAAGATCATAAAAGCAATATATGAGAGACCCACCACTAATGTCATCCTTAAAGGGGAAAAACTGAGAGCATTCCCCCTAAGGTCAGGAACACAACAAGGATGCCCACTCTTGCCACTGTTATTCAGCATAGTATTGGAAGTCCTAGCCTCAGCAATCAGACAACACAAAGGAATAAATGGCATCCAAATCGGCGAGGAAGTCAAACTTTCACTCTTCCACAGACTGACAATGATACTCTATATGGTAAACCAAAAAGATCCACCAAAAAAACTGCTAGAACTGATCCAGGAATTCAGCAAAGTCACAGAATAGAAAATCAATGAACAGAAATAAGTTGCATTTTTATACACCAATAATGAAGCTACAGAAAGAGAAATAAAGGAATAGATTCCATTTACAATTGCACCAAGAACCATAAAATACTTAGGAATACACTAACCAAAGAGGTGAAAAATCTATACACTGAAAACTATAGAAAGCTTATGAAAGAAATTGAGGAAGGCACCAAAAAAAATGGAAAAATAGCCCATGCTCATGGATTGGAAGAACAAATATTATTAAAATGTCGATACTACCCAAAGCAATCTACATATTCAATGCAATCCCTAACAACATAACAACAGCATTCTTCACAGAGCTAGAATAAACAATATTATAACTTGTATAGAACTAGAAAATACCCTGATTAGCCAAAGCCATACCGAAAACGAAAACCAAAGCTGGAGGCATCACAATCCTGGACTTTAAGATGCATTACAAAGCTGTAATCATCAAGACAGTATGGTACTGGCACAAAAACAGAAACTCAGATCCATGGAACAGAATAGAGAACCCAGAAATGGACCCACAAACGTATGGCCAACTAATCTTTGACAGAGCAGGAAAGAATATCCAATGGAGTAAAGACAGTCTCTTCAGCAAATGGTTCTGGTAAAACTGGACAGCGACATGCAGAAAAATGAACCTTGACCACTTTCTTACACCACACACAAAAATAAACTCAAAATGTATAAAAGACCTAAACGTACGACAAGAAGCCATCAAAATCCTAGAGGAGAAAGCAGGCAAAAACCTCTTTGACCTCCTCTGCAACAACTTCTTACTCAACACATCTCCAGAGGCAAGGGAAACAAAAGCAAAAATGAACTATTGGGATCTCATCTAGATAAAAATCTTCCACACAGCAAAGGATATTATCAGCAAAACTAAAAGGCAACTAACAGAATGGGAAAAGTTATTTGCAAATGACATATCAAATAAAGGGCTAGTATCCAAAATCTATAGAGAACTTATCAAACTCAACACCAAAAAAATAAATAATCCAGTGAAGAAACGGGCAAAAGACATGAATAGACACTTTTCCAAAGAAGACATCCAAATGGTCAACCAATACATGAAAAAATGCCCAACATCACTCATAATCATATCTCAAAACCACAATGAGATACCACCTCACAACCAGTCAGAATGGCTAAATCTGACAACTCGGGCAATGACAGATGTTGGCAAGGATGTGGAGAAAGAGGAACCCTTTTGCACTGCTGGTGGGAATACAAACTGGTGCAGCCACTTTGGAAAACAATATGGAGGTTCCTCAAAATATTAAAAGTAGAACTATACTACGACCCAGGAATTGCACTCTCAGGTATTTATCCAAAGGATACAGGTGTGCTGTTTCAAAGGGGCACATGCACTCCAATGTTTATACCAGTGTTATCAACAATAGCCAAAGTACGGAAAAAGCCCAAATGTCCATTGACAGATGAATGGATACAGATGTGGTATATATATACAACGGTGTATTACTCGGCAATCAAAAAGAATGAAATCTTGCCATTTGCAACAATGTGGATGGAACTACAGTGTATTATGCTAAGCGAAATTAGCCAGTCAGAGAAAGACAGATATCATATGACATCACTCATATGTGGAATGTATGATACAAAACAGATGAACATAGATGAAGGGAAGCAAAAATAATATAAATACAGGGAGGGAGGCAAAACACAAGAGACTCTTGAATATAGAGAACAAACTGAGGGCTGGTGGAGGAGGTGTGGGTGGGAGGATGGGCTAAATGGGCAAGGGACATTGAGGAAGACACTTGTGATGAGCACTGGGTGTTACATGTAGGAGATGAATCACTGAATTCTACTCCTGAAATTACTACTGCAATATATGTTAACTAATTTGGATGTAAATTAAAAAATAAAACTAAATAACAATAATAAATTAATTAAATTACATTTAAAAATAAATATAAATAAAGACATAAATTTAAATATGGAAAGAAAACAATTTCCAAGTCACAGATTTTTAAAAGTTGACATAAAATTCACATACCATAAAATTCCCCCCTTTAAAGTACAGTAAAGTGGTTTTTGGTATATTCACAAAGTTATGCAACCATCACCACTATCTAATTCCAGAATGCTTTCTTCTTTAGAAATCTGTACTCATTAGCAGTCACTTCCCATCTTCCCTCTCCTCAGCCTCTGCCAGCCACTAATCTACTTTCTGTTTCAATTTAAAGCTTTTTTGTTTTGAATTTTTTCCTGATCTACATAAACTACCAAATTAAGCATTACGTATTTGTGTGTGTGTGTGTGTGTGTGTGTGTGTGTGTGTGTGTGTGTGTGTAGTGGGATTAATTATAAACCAAGAGATTAAATAAATTGCTAAAAAACTGAAAAACACAGCATCCATGCATAGTGTTTACTCACTTATTCATTCAACATTTAACAATAATTTATTAAACCCCTTTTATCATCATAAGGGCATGCTAGATGTAGGGGCACATATGAAGATACACATTGGAGGAAGAAAGACAAAAAATTAAAATACAATAGAAAATAGTGGGGTGTCTGGGTGGCTCAGCTGGTTAAGTGTTGGACTCTCGATTTCAGCTTAGGTCATGAGCTCTGTGAGATCGAGCCCCACATTGGACTCCATGCTGACAGTGTGGAGCCTGTTTGGGACTCAATCTCCTCTCTCTCTCTCTGTCCCACTTCTGCTCATGCTCTCTCTCTCTCTCTTTCTCAAAATAAATAAATAAACTTTAAAAAAAAGAAGAGTTTGTCGCTGTCATTTAAAAAATAAATACATAAAATAAAGTAGAAAACAGTACAATAGAAAAGAACATAGAAATATAGAAGGCATCTAACCACCATACTCTGGCATCACACCCAGAGTAGGCTACCTATAGGGGATGGGCAGGAAAAGACTATGGGGGGTGCGGTGGGGAGAGGGATTAGGGGACCAGAGAAGATGATGCTGTTTTTGATCATCTTACTATGGTTATATAAGATGTTAATTTCAGGGAAAGCTAAGTGAAGGGCATATGAGAATCCTACCTTATTTTTGAAACTCTTCTGTGAAGTAAAAAATTATTTCAAATTTAATTTACAGCAATACAGGCTTACCTCAAAAAGCAAGAAAAATCTCAAATAAACTTTATACCTGAAGGAGCTATAAAAAGAAGAACAAACAAAACCCAAAACCAGTAGAAGCAAGTAAATAATAAAGATTAGAGAAAAAATAACGAAATAGAAAAAAAAATAATAAAATAAATAAATAAATAAATAAATAATAAAAAGAAGAAGAAGGACAGATCAAAGAAAGCAGCCAAAAGCCAGAAGCTCAGAAGCTGGTTCTTTACAAAGATCAACAAAAGCAATAAACCAAGGGGCGCCTGGGTGGCTCAGTCGGTTGGGCATGTGACTTTGGCTCAGGTCATGATCTTACAGTTCATGGGTTCAAGCCCTGCATCAGGCTCTGTGCTGAACGCTTGCTCAGAGCCTGGAGCCTGGTTCAGATTCTGTGTCTCCTCTCTCTGCCCCTTCCCTGCTTGTGCTCTGTCTCACTCTGTCTCTCAAAAATAAATAAATGTAAAAAAAAATGACAAACCTTTATACAGACTCATAAAAATTTTTTTAAAAGGAGAGAGAGAGGACTCAAACAAAATCAGAAATGAAAGAGGAGAAATAACAACTGACACCACAGAAATACACAGAACTATAAGAGAATATTATGAAAAATCATATGACAAAATACTGGACAACCTAGAGGAAATGGATAAATTCCTAGAAACATATAACCTTCAAAAACAAAATCAAGAAAAAATAGAAAATTTGAACAGACCAATTACCAATAATGAAATTGAATCAGTAACCAAAAAATTCCCAACAAACAAACATTCAGGACCAGATGGCTTCACAGGTGAATTCTACCAGATATTTAAGAAAGAGTTAATACCTATTCTTCTCAAACAATTCCAAAAAATAGAACAGGAAGGAAAACTTCCAAATTTATTTTATGAGGTCAATATTACTCTGATACCAAAACCAAATAAAGACACTACAAAAAAGAGTGAGAGGGAACCACTCTGTTGAGCCAAAACCTCAACAAAATATTAGCAAACTGAATACAAAACATCTTAAAAAATAACTCACCATAGTCAAGTGGGATTTATTCCTGAATTGCAAGGTGGCTCAATATTCAGAAATCAATCAACATGATACATCATATCCACAAAAGAAAGGAAAAAAACCATATAACCATTTCAATAGATGCAGAAAAAGCATTTGACAAAGAACAGCATCCATTCATGATTTAAAAAAAAAAAACTCATCAAAGTAGGTTTAGAGGAAATATACTTCAACATAATAAAGGCCCTATGTGAAAAGCCTACAGCTAACATCTTACTCAATGGTGAAAACCTAAGAGCTTTCCCCTAAGATCCAGAACATGATAAGGATGTCTACTCTCACCACTTTTATTCAACATAGTACTAGAAGTTCTAGCCACAGCAATTACACAAGAAAAAGAAATAAAAGGCATTCAAATTGGTAAGGCAGGAGTCAAACTTTCACTATTTGCAAATAATACAATACTATAGAGAGAGAACCCTAAACACTGCCCCCAAAAAATGACTCAAACTGATAGATGAATTCAGTAAGGCCACAGGTTACATACAGAGAAATCTGTTTCTGTGCACTAATAATGAAGTGTGAAAGACAAATTAAGAAAACAGTCCCATTTACAATTGCACCAAAAATAATAAAATACCTAGGAATTAAGCTTAACCAAGGAGCTGAAAGACCTGTACTCTGAAAACTATAAAACATTGATGAAAGAAATTGAAGATGACACAAAGAAATGGAAAGATATTCCATACTCATGGATTGAAAAAAAACTGTTAAAATGTCCATACTACCTAAAGCAATCCACAGACTTAATGCAATCCCTATCAAAATACCAACAGCATTTTTTACAGAACGAGAACAACCTTAAAATTTGTATGGAACCATAAAAGACCCCAAGTAGCCAAAGCAACCTTGAAAAAGAAAAACAAAACTGGAGGTATCACAACTCCAGACTTCAAGGTATATAACAAAGATGTAGTAATCAAAACAATATGGTACTGGCATAAAAATAGATATAAAGATCAATGGAACAGAATAGAAAACCCAGAAATGAACCCACACTTATATGATCACTTAATCTATGTCAAAGGAGGAAAGAATATACAATGGGAAAAAGTCTCTTCAACAAATGGTATTGGGAAAACTATGCAACTACATGCAAAAGAATGAAACTGGGCCACTTTTTTACACCATACACAAAGATAAACTCAAAATGGATTAAAGACCTAAATATGAGACTTGAAACTATAAAAAATCCTTGAAAAACGCACAGGCAGTAATTTCTCTGACATTGGTCATAGCAATGTTTTCCTAAATATGTCGCCTGAGGCAAGGGAAAGAGAACCAAAAATAAGAAACTATTGGGACTACATCAAAATAAAAATCTTCTGTACAGCAAAGGAAACAATCAACAATACTAAATGGGAGAAGATACTTGCAAATGACGATATAAGATTAGTGTCCAAAATATATAAAGAACGTCTATAACTCAACACCAAAAACCCCCAAAATAACCCAATTAATAAAGAGACAGAAGAGGGGCACCTGGATGGCTCAGTCGGTTAAGCGCTGACTTCAGCTCAGGTCACGATCTCGCGGTTCATGAGTTTGAGCCCCATGTCAGGCTCTGTGCTGATATCTCAGAGCCTGGAGCTTGTTTCGGATTCTGTGTCTCCCTCTCTCTCTCTCTCTCTCTCTCCCCCTCCCCCATCACACTGTCTCTCTCTCTCTCTCTCAAAAATAAATAAACATTTAAAAAAATGGACAGAAGACATGAACATACATTTCCACAAAGACATCCAGATAGCCAACAGACACATGAAGAAATGTTCAATATCACTCACCATCAGGGAAATGCAAATCAAAATAACAATGAGATATCACCTCACACTTGTTAAAATGGCTAAAATAAAAACTCCAAGAAACAACAAGTGTCAGCAAGGATGTGGAGAAAAAAAGAACCCCCTTGCACTGTTGGTGGGAATGCAAACTGGTACAGCCATTGTGAAAAACAGAATGGAAATTTCTCAAAAAATTAAAAACAGAACTACCATACGATCCAGTAATTTCACTTTAGGATATTTACACACAAAAAAAACACAAAAATACGAATTTGTAAATATATATGCACCCCTATGTTTATTGAAGCATTATTTACAATAGCCAAATTATGGAAGCAGCCCAAATGTCCATCAATAGAAGAATGGATAAAGAAACTGTGGTATATATATTCAATGGAATATTACTTTGCTATAAAAAAGAATGAAATCTTGCCATTTGCAACAATATGCATAGATCTAGAGAGTATAATGCTAAATGAAATAAGACAGAAAAACAAATACCATATGATTTCACACATATACGGAATTTAAGAAACAAAACGATGAGTATATTAAAAAGCAAGAGACAAACGAAGAAACAGTCTCTTAACTATAGAGAACAAACTAGTGGTTGCCAAAGGGGAGTTGAATGGGGGTATGGGGGAAATAGTAAATGGGATTAAAGAGTACACTTACCCTGATGGGCACCGAGTAATGTACAGAATTGCTGAATCATGATATTGTACACCTGAACTAATATAATACTGTACGTTAACTATACTAGGATTGGAATTTTAAGAAAGTTTTTCAAAACTTAAAAAATAATTAGGGATTTAGAGGAACAAAAATTCTTATTTCTCCAACATACTTACTTAGTAGCTAGTAACCACTGGCTTCTAACCTTCTAAAACCTTCAAAGTAGAATGCCAAAAACAATCTTTCCTCAAAGACGGTTTTGTTGTTTACATGGGAGTGCAAACTAGACAAGAACCATTCTTTGGTGATTTCTCAAAAAGTAATTGTCCACCGCTAAGACAGTATAATTTTAAATAAATTATTACTCAAGAGTTTTTTTAGCTGTAAAGTGACAGAAATTAAATTCAACATAAGCTTCTTTAAGCAAATTAAAAAGGGGAAAGATGGGTATTTGTTGGCTCACTGGTTGGGAGGTGTATTGGGGCAGAATTAATTGGGGTGGAATTAATCTAAGGGAGTGCTACCAGAAATCAGGGCCTACAGTGAGGAATGGAACCTCAGTGCTCCCCCAACTCTCTCCCATCCTCTGTTATCCAAGCCTGCACACTAGAATCATTCTTTCCTGCCAGACTTCCTTCAGGTAGCCAAGGAAGATGGCCACTGGCAATGCCAGGCTCTCATTCTAGTTGAACAATTCCAGCAGAAAAGGCAGGGCTTTTTCTTTCGAGCTTCCTTATAGCAATCTTCAGAGAGAATCTTAATTGGTTCTATTTATGTCATGTACTCAATCTTTTGTCCAATCGTTTCCAAAGTATAGAGTTCTTTGATTGGCCAAATCTGGGTCACTTGCAGTTGCTGGCATTGCAATGTCCCACCTAGGTTCCCTTCAAGAAAGTATTGGCTGCCCAGCT
Source organism: Lynx canadensis (assembly GCF_007474595.2). NCBI lineage: Eukaryota > Metazoa > Chordata > Mammalia > Carnivora > Felidae > Lynx > Lynx canadensis. The sequence goes on from NC_044306.2 coordinate 137,894,545, forward strand.
GTGAAGAATGTGGTTAGCTGATATAGATTTTGTCTCATGGTGGCTTGATGGTTCCTCTGCCCAATTCTTCTTCCTCTTTTCTTGTCACAGATGTTATCCCACCAATAAACCTTCACAAGTCAGGACTCCTTGGAGAAATAATTAGTTTCAGGCCTGAGATACGTATCTCTGAGAAAATATGTAAAATAATCTGGGAACTTCTTGCCATAAAGAAAGCAAGGAATCTATCAAAAACCAATTTTAGCAACAATAAGAATAATATCTGCAACAGGGGCACTTAGTTGGCTCATTGAGTGGATCATGCAACTCTTGATCTCGGGGTTGTGAGTTTGAGCCCCACGTTGGGTGTAGAGATTACTTAAAAGTAAAATCTTTTTTTAAAAAAATAAAATATTTGCAATGGATTGAAACACACCAAATATGTTTAAATGCATGAGTTCACAATGATTCAACATTTTTTAACTCATTGGACACTTGTAAAAATTCTAGGGAACAACTCATCATTTTGAAAACTGGTAAATAGGGGCACCTGGGTAGCTCAGTCAGTTAAGCATCCAACTCTTGATTTCGGCTCAGGTCATGATCTCATGGTTTGTGGGATCAAGCCCCACATAGAGCTCCACGCTCACAGTGTGGAGCCTGCTTGGGATTCTCTCTCTCTTCCTCTCTCTCTGCCCCTCCCCCAGTTGCTCTCTCTCTCAAAATAAATAAATAAACTTAAAAACAGTGAAAACTGGTAAATAAAGGGAGCAAATAATTTATTGGCCATTTTATAGGAATTATACCAGAAGGTAAACAGTTGATGAGGAGAATTTTCTCTATTTAGAAGCATTACAGGTAATAAATAAGGAAGGGATGTGTGTGAGCCCCCTGTGAAGCAGACGCCAAGACTGAATGAGAAGAGCAAGGGGTTTCTTGGGTGAAATGATTGTGTGAAAGGAAGTAGAGAAGGAGCAGGAAAGGGCTGGGAAACCGGCTGCATCTGGACTGTGATGCAAATCCCCCTGGGCGTCAAGCAGAGGGAGAGAAAGCTGGTTGAAAGCATTCTAAATGGCCATGCAGTCTAAGGAAGGTTGGCCAGAGTCAACTGCAAAGGAGTCCATGTCTGCCTTAATATCCCCACTGCACTCAGTCACTGGAGGAGCTGCTTGTGGAGGCAGGGCCTCAGTGCCAAGACAGCACTAGATTTCAAAGTGCAGCGGTTGGACGCCAGTTAAATATGCTCCGTGCAGACACAGAAAGTCTCCTAGGCATATTCCCGAGACTGCCACAAAACCATAAAGTTAGAATGTCATCATTTTGCACCTTCTAATGGAAGAATAGACCTAGGCAATGATCATCAACCAACACCAGACAAAGAAAGATGACTAAACATTATGAGTCTTGTTAAGAAAGTATACAGCAAAAAAATTTTACCAAAAAAGTTTGACGTGAATCTGATCAAGCTTCTAGATCTACAACCACTTTACAGGAAATACAGGGGACAGAGAAATATGTTAAATGACATCATGGGGATATAACCTACCAAATATTGATTATAGGAAACACTCCAGACAAACAACCAGGTTTATTTCCTACAAAAGCATATGTGGAGAGGAGGGCAAGGAGACTAGGGAATAGAGACAAGAAAGGACATCTACAGATTTAAAACAACTTAAAAGATGTATCAACCAATGGCGCTGTGTATACCTTATTTGGATCTTGATACAAACTAACTTTAGGAAAAGCAAATTTATGAGATAATCAGAAAACTTGAACATGGATTGAATATTTGATGATATTAAGAAATTGGGGGAGAGTGAGGTGTAACTTTTTCAGTTTATAATTTTTTTAAGAGTTTCTTTTAGAGATAATACTAGAATATTTACTGATCTTTTTCTTTTAGAGATACATACTAAAATTCTTACTGAGGAAATGATATGATGTCTGGAATTTGCTTCAAAATTATCCAGAGGAAGAAAGAAGTTGTAATTGGATATGGATATAAATAAAACAATATTGGTCATGAGTTGATTATTATTGAAGATGGATGATGGGTCCATACAATAATCTCGACTTATTTTGGCTTAAATAAATACAATGATTTTAACAATTTGCAAAAGCCAAGCAGAACCATATGAAACTTTCCCTCCATCACAGTCTATGAACCACAGACAGAGTTCAGTAGGGTGGCCATCCAATGTCCACAGTCTTCCCAGGCTGGGGCACTGTGATAATAATAACATATATATGCATATTTTGTCTTTGTCCCCAGCTCCTGGTACAGAGCTTCTAAAACTATGGTAATTTCCTGAGTGATAGAAGCATCTTTTTTTTAAGACGTTTATTTATTTATTTTGAGAGAGGAGAGAGAGAGAAAGAGAGAGAGAGAGCACGAGCAGGGGAGGGGCAGAGAGAGAGGAAGAGAGAGAATCCCAAGCAGGCTCCACGCTGCCAGGGCAGAGCCTAATGCAGGGCTTGACCTCATGAACTATGAGATCATAACCTGAGCTGAAATTAAGAGTGGGTCGCTTAACCAACTGAGCCACGCAGGTGCCCCTGATAGAAGCATCTTTTGATGATGGGAATCCGAAGTTTCAGGCAAGTCATGTTAAGCCTGAGATGCCTATCAGACATTCAAGAGACATGTAGAGTGAACAGTTTTTCTGGCAGCAACCCTATTTCAAATGCATCCCATTGTCCCCATTTAAGTCAAAGCTTTTGGGTCAGAAAAGTAGTCACTCAGCTTTCTTCATAGTTCCTTTCTCTTTTTCTTGGCTCTATTCCACCTCTGCATCGGCCTCTGCATCGGCACCAATTCAAGTCCTATCCTTCAAGATTTACTTTCCATAGAATTAATTTACTTTCCCAACCCACAGTGAACCTCACCGATAGTTAATCCCTATTACATAGTATTCTGCCCACATTTTTTCTGTCTGCAAATATGTCATATCACATTCTTCTCCAGTTACCACCAGCATACCTCAAAGAGCTGGGCTGGGTGGTTAAACTCGTATTCCCCACTCTTAATTCTCAACACAGGCTTGACATGACTTGACCCTTTCCTTCATATATGAATATTTATTCATGAATAAATATGTCATATCACATTCTTCTCCAGTTACCACCAGCATACCTCAAAGAGCTGGGCTGGGTGGTTAAACTCGTATTCCCCACTCTTAATTTTCAACACAGGCTTGACATGACTTGACCCTTTCCTTCATATATGAATATTTATTCATGAATAAATATTCAGGGCTGGGATCAGGTTGAGGCAAACAAAGGGCACATGGGTGCAAAATTTAAGACGCTCTTGGGGCACCTGGATGCCTCAGTCAGTTAAGCATCCAGCTCTTGATTTCAGCTCAGGTCATGATCTCACGGTCATGAGATTGAGCCCCACGTCAGGCCCTGAGCTGACAGCATGGAGCCTGCTTGGGATTCTCTCTCTCCTTCTCTCTCTCTCTGCCCCCGTCCCCCACTCGCACTGTCTGTCTCAAAAATAAATAAAAATAAGTGTAAAAAACAAAAGAAGACATTCGTTCTTAGTGAAATTTCAGGGCTAAAGGATATCTTCTAATTCTGATATATAATATATATTAATACTATATAGTATATATACTATATAGCCAAGACTGTTTTCCAAAAAGGAGAGTACCAATTTATAATGCCACCAAAATCAACCAAGTCTATCCATTTTGCAGAACTTTGTCAAGACTACATGTCATCACTGTGAGGAAAAAAAGCACTGTGTCAGATTGTAGTTGGTACCTCAAGCATCTTTCAGTGGTATCAGCTTACATGTATTGAACACTAAAATAGGCCACACATTATCAATGACTCTCTAATGACTGGTAGGTACGCCTGACTTCTCTAATTTTAGAGCTAAGGAAACCAAAGCTCATGTTTGTGAGGTGACTTTCAGAGGCCACATAGCTAACAAATGGCATGACTAGGATTTTATCCCATGTCAGCTCAGCTACAAACTATGGCTCTTCTTACTACACCAAGTTCAAGTTCTTTATGTTATTTTTGTACACATGTGCTTCTTCCTTCAGAAATACTTGTTCACAGTCTTTGGTTTCTGATTCGTAACTGAAGCCTTTCAGAACTGAGAGAGATCAGCCTCCTTCTCACCCACTGTGAGGTGTTTGAAATGGCAAATATTTCCCACAAGAACAGGGCTAATGTCAGACTATAAGGTGAGAATGTGAGAGAGTTTGTTGTGAAAACACCAGAGTACACAGATTAAAGTCCATTTCAGCCAAATCCTAGCTGCCATCTACTAGCCATTTAACATCGCTGTGACTCAGTTGCCCTGTCAGTTAAATGGAGGTAGCCATTCCTACCTTACAGAATGGTGAGCAGAATTCAATAAATTAAAACATGCAAAGCATTTAGGACAGTGCCTAACACATAGTAAGCATTTCATCAACATTAGAGAAAACAAAAAAAAGAAGTCCAGAAAACAAAAAAAAAGAACGCAGAGAAAAAAGAGAAAGAAGTGTCTGATTAGGTATGGAATTCCAGATAGCCTGTTTTCTCCCAAATGGTGCCAATAAGCTTCCCAATATAAGTATGGCAATAGATATACGCTAGACCACATAGCATATTACTTGTTGTGTTAAAGGAAGAAAGTAAATTTTAAAAATTGGTAAGCTCTTCCAGCATGTAAAACCAATCAAATTATACAATGAATCAAATCCTTTTTCCCCCTAAAAAGATACGTGATTGTACTTCACACAACCCAGGAGAAGGAACACACCTTTTGGGGCAAGAAGTATTTTCACTTTCAAGTGAATAGGAATACATCTTGCTGCCAGACTTACACTGGCCAATAAAAACCTCTGAATCAGTTCGTTGTACTATGTGCTGCAATAGAAACACACTTACTTCTCTGTCTCCACATATCTTTCTCTTCTAGTGAGATTTGCTCCCAAGCCACAAGACACTTCCTGCTCAGAACCTATTTCTTAACTGTAAGTACTCTAAAATTAAGCAATTCTTTAAACGTTTATCTTAGCACTGGGGGGGAGTAGGGCAGGTTTTTTAAAAGTATTCGATTTAAAAGTATTTTATTTCTAGCGTACTGTAATTTGAGATTCAGCTGAAAGACCAATGTTTTCTTATCTACTTGGTTAAAACTTAGTCAAATTCAACAAGTATGTGCCAAGCATGTGTTACATGCCATGCTTGTCAGAGTAGTGTTAAGTTAGCCTTGTATCTTCATCAACATTAAACACATCCTGGATATTGTGCTTACTAACCTGATCGTTAATTTCATTCTTTGTGTTAATACGTATGCATGTTTACTTGTGCTGGTCTAATCTCTTTGTGCTTTGCAAATATTTTACTTGATCTGTCCATTTAAAATACTAGAAATCGGAAACGGAATTTTTTGGATTTAGCTAATCAATCATGAGCATCCTTGAATTTTTAGCATGAAAGTAAGAAAACAGACTAGAATGCTTCAAAATTAAATTCTGGTGCTTCATTTATATGTTTAGAAATGTTACCTTTCTCATCTTACATTTGACAGCTAATGAGGTGAGAGATTATGAAATGAAAATGTTTCAATTGAAGTGAAAAAAATCGGGGTGCCTGGCTGGCTCAGTCGGTGGAGTATGCAACTCTTGATCTCGGGGTTGTGAGTGTAAGCCCGACGTTAGGGGTAGAGATTACTTAAAAATAAAAGCTTAAAAAAAAGGTGAAAAAATCAAAATTTAACACCAGTAAACACTAGGAAGAAGAGGAAAATCTAGGCAATGTACTTAGTCCCTGGATTGACTAATATTAATGGGATTAATGTAACATATTAACGCTATTGGCTAATATTAATAAGGTGATAGGCTGTCTTCTCAAGAGCGAGGTGTTCCAAGGCGGAGGAGACAGGTATATGGTTAGTTGTAACTAAGACTAATTGGTGAAATTAGGATGTTTAAAATGTGAGCCAAACTCTGCAAGGTTTCCTGGCATTGAGGTCATTCTAAAGAAAGGACTTGTAGTCTCTTCAAAACTTGTGCACCGGGGCGCCTGGGTGGCGCAGTCGGTTAAGCGTCCGACTTCAGCCAGGTCACGATCTCGCGGCCCGGGAGTTCGAGCCCCGCGTCGGGCTCTGGGCTGATGGCTCAGAGCCTGGAGCCTGTTTCCGATTCTGTGTCTCCCTCTCTCTCTGCCCCTCCCCCGTTCATGCTCTGTCTCTCTCTGTCCCAAAAATAAATAAACGTTAAAAAAAAAAAAAAAAAAAAAAAAAAAAAAAAAAAAAAAAAAAAACAACTTGTGCACCAAGATTCCCTTTTCAATTCCTCCTGCCCCCATTTTTTCTTTTTCCTGAGTGGCATTTTCCTTCCCTCTCTGATCCTGTGGGATCAAAGATGGCACAAAACAAAATAGCTATGTGGTTACTCAGTGACGGGCAGAGCCGCTGGCCGTGGAGAAGAACTACAGACATCTCCTCGGTCCCCACCAGATCTAACACAACGCTTTACATACATTGGGTGCCCGATAAATGCTTGCCGAATTAGACTGGATTTGTAACAGAAGAGAAATGAAAAAGCCCGGGGCCACGGGTTGCAAAGTGTGCTCTGCAAAGCCACTAGCACTGTAATCTCCCACGATGCCAGGGTTCTGCACAGGCAGACAGCAGAGGAGGGAGTGGGGCTAGGAGGGAGCCTCGGGCAAGCTGGAGGCCCTGGCATAGGCTGTATCTGCCTGGAGAAATGGGTACTATTTTCCTAATTCTCACCTAGTTGTGTCTACCCAAAAGGGCCACCTTTTGGCACAGGGGCAGCAGCCCTGAGGGTGCTCAGTACAATTCCTCCATCCCAGCCCATCCTACCCGAATAACAATTTTTGAGGCTAATGCCCAGCATTCTACCTCTCCAAGTGGTTTTTACGCCCAGTAAGCATTGAGGACCACTGAACTGGGGAGACAGGCTTGTTGTAGATAAGGTCCCAGAAATTCTTAGCAAGGTTACTGGCACTAGAGAGATTTCAAGAAAGTTGTCTTTTGTTATCACCACCACCTCCCCCACCCCAAATACTGTTGATTTCTGATCTTGAATGGCTAGGGTTAAACACTATTAGATACTTAAGGCTGAAGCAAAGAGATTTGTAGCCCCTGGGGAGGCTTTGCATTTGTTACCGTTTTACATTTTATTGCAACTTAAAGTTCTCTAGATTTTTGAAATGATCTTTGAACCACAGAGCTGTGTAAGAGTGTGTTTGCTTTCTCCTCTCAGTTTTATAACTTTCAAGGAGGGTATTTCCTTGAGTAAGAAATCTCACGTGAGCGTTTACAAAACCCTTTTGAAAGTTAGCTAAATAGATCAGATGAATGTCTGGGACACTGGTTCCTTCTAGCACTACTCTTCTGGGCTGGGCTGGATAGAGCAGCCTTCCTCACTCCTGTAGGTAACCTTCAGCAGAAACGAACTTCTTTGAATAACAGGAGAAATCAGTTTGAGGCTCAGTTATCGGCGCTAAAGTCCACGGAAGCACCTGGCTCCCCACAATTTCCCATATTTAAAAGAGGAAGTCAAAAGTAGTGCAAGAAACAAACCTAAAACTTGGGTGTGCTGAAGACTGTTTCCGCCACTAAACTGAGAAAGTAAATTTTTGCACAAATTAAGAGGCAGTCAGCATAGGGATATTTTGGATGAAGCTGTTTGCTACATAATGAATACACTGGTCGGACTTCAAAGGTACTCCGAGAATGTTCAGATCTTATGCTGCTAAAAGGGCTAATAGCAGCCAATTGGAATTCATAAACACGTATAGTATACACTGAGTGAAGACAGGTGAAGGGAAGGACAATTCTATAATTGCAGACAAATTTTTACTCTGCAATTTTCAGATTACTATGTTAAAATCACAATGCAGACTTCTTAAAAGATAAGCGGGTTACATGAACATGTTTTTCCTCTGAGAGAGGTTGTGGAAACATTCACTCACTCACCTGGTATTTATTGAATGCCAGTTGTGTGCCAGGCATTGGCTGGGGGCTAAGGAAAAAAAAACATACAAACGGCTCTAGGATAATCGGCATGACCCCTTTACAATTTTTTTAAATCACAGTGTTTGTTTTTTGTTTCCAAACTGGGTATTTCCTGTGTTAGTTATAAAAGAAGTAAATGGGGGCGCCTGGGTGGCGCAGTCGGTTAAGTGTCCGACTTCAGCCAGGTCACGATCTCGCGGTCCGTGAGTTCGAGCCCCGCGTCGGGCTCTGGGCTGATGGCTCAGAGCCTGGAGCCTGTTTCCGATTCTGTGTCTCCCTCTCTCTCTGCCCCTCCCCCGTTCATGCTCTGTCTCTCTCTGTCCCAAAAATAAATAAATGTTGAAAAAAAATAAAAAATAAAAAAAATAAAAGAAGTAAATGGGGGCACCTGGGTGGCTCGGTCAGTTAAGCTTCCAACTCTTGATTTCAACTCGGTCATGATTTCATGGTTTGTGGGTTTGAGCCCCACATCAGGCTCTGCAGCCTGCTTGGGATTCTCTCGTCTCCTTCTCTCTCTCTGTCCCCTGCCACCTGCTCACGCTCTATCTCAATCTCTCTCTCTCTAAATAAACAAATAAATAAATAAACATTTCTTTAAAAAGTTCCCCAGGACTTCTCTTTTAATGAATGAATGAATGAATGAATGAATAGAAATAAATAGAAATAAGTGTTCATTGTAATTATTTAGGCAATACATGAATTTATAAAGATAAAAGTAAAAAAAAAAAATCTATCAGTCAAGTACCCAGAGATAACCAGACACACTTCGTGGTATAGCCTCTTATATTTTTCTGATATTTGATTACTGAAATACCATATATCTATAGCTATATCTATATCTGTATCTATATCATCTATACACACATATGCATTTTTTTAAATATTCCCCGCAATGCCTCTTCTTCCCCAAATGTAGGAAGCTATCACGCCCAAATTTGGCTTCTATCATTTTAGTACTGGAGTTTGAGATATAGGGAAAAACTGAGTCCTCATACTCCGGCAGTCCAAAGGGTCCTGCGAAGAAGGGCCATTGCTTCAGCGGGCATTAGCCAGTGTCTGATGCCCACCATCTCCAACTGGCATCACGCATTGCTTCAGCAAGATGGGGATTAAGAGAACGTGGTAGTGGGAATGTTAGAGGGCACCTACTGTGTGCCAGGCCCCATACTAAACTTTTGAAGTACATCAGCGAAAACAGACCACAGAATTCCCTGCCCTTGTAGAGCTTCCATTCCACACTGGAGGCTTACCTTTCCCAAAGTCAAGCTAATTGTTGTGAAAGGGTGAGCACCTGAAAGGAAAGAATTGAAATTACTTGCTTTTTCATGAGATTGCCAGAAGGAAATTGTTCAGAGAGCTGCGGTTGCTGCCCATTAAGATAAAAACTGGGCAAGTGCACCGGTAGTAGAATCTGGGGCCCACCTAATAGGCGTTAAAATCAGCGAGGCGTGTTACTTTCTTTCTGTCTTCCTTCCTGATCAGAAGGAAGCTGATCAACCCACACCAGCTGATGAAAACGTTTCTAAATATATGTAAATACCTAGTGAGACTGGGTGATTGGGGCACGAGGGGCGGCCGGCTGGCTGCCGGTGAAAGGGGCCGCTGGAGCACCTGTTCCAGTCCCTCCCCCCTTGTGCTGGACCGCTGGTTCTGCGGCTCCGCAAATGCCCAGCCTCTGTCTCCTCCAGGCGCTTCCTGACCGCCGCGCTCCCTTTGTCCAGTGCGTCTCGCCGCGTCCAGCTGGAGAAACCAGCGGGTCCCAGCTTCGCGGACCCTCCCCACGGCCCCGAGGGGCAGATGCCTGGAGCGGTCGGCCCCTCACGGCGGCCAACCCTGCCCGTGGGACGGTGGCGGGTTGCCCTGGAGAATTTGGAGGCAGAGGCAGGGGAGACAGCCCGGCACCTAACCAAAGATAGCAGAAGGCTGAATGTGGGTTGGAAAACACCTTCCTCTCTGGCAGGAACACTGCAGCTCGCACTCACCATCCTTGGTGGCGGGGTTGGGGGAGTGCAGACCAGATGAGAAGCCCACCCCATACTCCGCACGGCAGAGCTGAAGCCAGCCTGCCCCCTCATCCGGGGAGGCCACCTCGCCCGTGGATCGCAACTGGGGCCAGATGGGCTGTTTGCTCTAAAGAAAAAACAGGGGCTGCTGACGGGCAGGGAGGGTTTGACAGCTTGGTTCAGCCTGACACCGACCTGCTCTCCGCCTCCTTGACCTCCTCCCTTGAAGGGAGGCGAGCACAGCCAGATGGTTCACTAAATTCCATCACTTCAAGATAGACGACTCCTCCCCAGGTGGACACCCGCAAATAACAACCCCCCCCCCCCATGATCAGCCCCCAGGGGTTTGTGTTTACTTACTACAACATTCCTTCACGTTGTTTTCTTTGACATCCACAATCGTTAGCCTCTCCTTTATTGCCAAACAGCAGTAAAAGGCCATTATGGTATTTTTTTTTTTTATAAAGCAAAAATCAAAACCAAAAACCACTTGAATGTATCTTTAATGTATCTTTATTAAGGGAAATTTAAAACAAGTTTCAACTATTCTGGATGCAGTTTACGGTATTTTATACAAAAAAGGGAAATTCTTTAGAATAGTTCCTAAGAATAAGGGAGGGAAATTCAACAATTTTATAATGGCTGTATTTACTTTATGCATTACTTGAATTTAGGAATATATTTTTACAGCATTTGTAACAGATTGTTTTTATATTTTCACTGTAAATCCTATGGGGCTCCCCTCTTCCCGTATTCTTTTTTATGTTTTGTTTTGCTATATTTTGATAATTTTAGATTTATGAGAAATGTTGCAAAAATAGCCCACAGAAAGACAGACAATAACAAACTTTGACCAGGATGTGCAATAATTGTAACCCTCGCACAAAATACAGCCATTTGGGGAAACAGTTTGAAGCAAGTCTTCAAAATGCTATACCTAGGTCAGCAGCACAGTGGTGAACATAGCTGCCTTCCAAAATGCTAAATATGGAGTTACCATTTTGATCCAGAAGTTCAAATTCTAAGTATATACCCGATAGAAATGCAAAACAAATGTCCACACAAAAACCCATACACGAATAGTAATCTAACAGCATTATTCATTGATAATCAAAGAGTAGAAACATCCTAAATGCCCATCAACTAATGAATGGATAAACACAAAATGGTATATCTACATGATAGAATATTATTAAGCAATAAAGAAGTACTGATACATACTAGAACCGAGACGAACCTTGAAAACATTATGATAATCAAAGGAAGTTGGTCACAAAAGTCGTACACAGTCTTCTATATCCCCAGGATATGTTTTAAGACCCCCAGTGGATGCCTGAAATTGCAGATAGTACCAAACCTTATATATGCTATGTTTTTTTCTTATGCATACATACCTATGATAAAGTTTAACTTATAAATTAGGGACAGTAAGACATTAAAAACAATAATAAGGAAATAGAATAATTATGACAATATACTATAATAAAAGTTATGTGAACATCGTCTCTCAAAATGTTCTTATACTGTACTCACTCTTCTTCAGATGATAAAAAAAAACTTATGTGATGAGATAAAGTGAGGTGAATGACTTAGGCATTTGACTATCATTGACTTGACCATAGTTCAGAAGGAGGATGCTCTGCTGCCAGACTTTGGTTGACCATGGGTACCTAAAATCACAGATAAGGAGGACTAGTATAGTCTATGGTTCCATTTACATGAAACGTCTAGAATAAGCAAACCAATAGAGACAGGTTAGAGATTGTTTGGAGCTGAGTGAAGTGAAGGGAAGTGGGTGGTGACTGCTAATGGATATGGGTAGATTTTAAGAGGTGTGTGATAAAAATATTCTAAAATTAGATTATAGTAATGGCTGTGCAACTATGGATATACGAAAATTGTTGAACTATACATTTTAAATGAGTGAATTTTATGGTACATAAAATATATCTCAATGAAGCTTTTTTTTGTAAAACACATATTGAACCCCTGTATACCCTTTACCCAGTTTTCCTGGTTCTTCATAGCCTAGCATAAATATTGAAACTAGAAAATTGATGTTGATAAACTGCTATTAACTAATTAATCTACAGATCTTATCCTGATTTTACTAGTCATCCTACTAATGTCCCAGGGGAGAGAAAAGCAGTCCTTGTCACCCAGGTGGCCCCAGATGCCTGGTGCTGCCAGCCAGGGTTTGCTATTGCTGCAAGCTGGCCTGGCCTTCACACTATATTAGTTTCCGGTCTACAACATGATGATTCAATATTTGTATATATTGTGAAATGTTCACCACAATAGGTCTAGTTAACATATGACCACATGTAGTTACAAATCTTTTTTAATGAGAACTTTAAAAATTTGTTTTCATGTTTGTTTTTGAGAGAGAGAGAAAGAGAGAGAGAGAGAGAGAGAGAGACAGAGCGTGAATGGGGGAGGGGCAGAGAGAAAGGGACACACAGAATCCGAAGCAGGCTCCAGGCTCCAAGCTGTCAGCACAGAGCCCCATGCAGGGCTCAAACTCATGAACCATGAGATCATGACCTGAGCCAAAACCGGACGCTTAACCAACTGAGCCATCCAGGTGCCCCCTTTTTTAATGATAACTTTAAAGATTTATTCTCTTAACAACTTCCAAATATACAATGTGGTATTATTAACTGTAATCACCATGCTATCCAATGCATCCCCAGGACTTACTTTACAACTGAAGTTTGTACATTTTTACCACCTTCCCCCATTTCTTCCACTCCCCATTCCTCCCCTCTGCAACCACCAATCTGTTCTGTGCATCTGTGAAGTTGGTTTGGTTGGTTGGTTTTAAATGTTTATTTTTGAGAGAGAGGGAGAGAGAAAGAGAAATAGAAAGAGAGATGGCAGGAGGGGCAGAAAGAGAGAATCACAAGCAGGCTCCATGCTGAGCCACCCAGGTGTGCCTGGTTGGTTGATTTTTAGGTTCCACGTATAAGGGAGATCATACAATATTTGTGTTTCTCTGTCTGACTTATCTCACTTAGCATAATACCCTCAAGGTCCATCCCTGCTGTCACTCACACTAGGTCTTCATGTTTTTCTCTCACAGGTCAACAATTTCACAGAGTATTCATGTCAGATAAGGCTAGTCTGTGATCGTGATGGATCAAGATAAAAACACTAGCATTCCATAATCATATTTGAACACATATTTGAACTTTAAACATTATCCAAGACTCAACATACCAAATGTTTTCCTTTCCTGGCTAATAAGAATGATTGCTGCTGCTTTACCAATTGCAGGGGGTAGCCTTGCACTAGTCAGTGCTCCCTGTAGATAAGATTTATTAATATGCCCACTCATAGAATTGTATTACACTTTCTGGATCACCTCCATTTCCTTGATCCTTTTCCAAAACTACCCAACTGAAGTGTCTTCTAACGCCCTGTTACTCAGACGCCCTACAGTCCCCGTGGGGTGCCTTCTCCCCTGCTATAAGGAATAAACTCAACTTGTCCAACGAGAGTTGTGTTCTTCATGATCTCTGGTTGGAGAGCATTGACAGTCCTTTTCTGTTCCAGGATTCATTTCGGGGTCCCAAAATGCATCTTGTCACCATGTCTCCTTAGTCCCCTTCCACCTGTTTTTCATGATCTTGACACTTTTAAAGAGGACTGGCCAGATATATGGTAGAATATCCCTCCCTCTGTGTTTGTCTTGATACTTCATCATGAGTGGATTCTGAGTATGTATTTTTGGTAAAATAACACAGAAATGATGCTGTGTCCTTCAGTGCATGATAATAAACAAATACATGATGTGAATATGTCCCATTACTGATAATATTAATTTTGATTACTTGGCTAAGGTAGTGTGTCTGCCAAATTTCTCCACTATAAAGATGCTATTTTCTTCTTTATAATTAGTAAGTAGCTTTGGGGGATATACTTTGAGACCATGTAAATATCTTATTTCTCATCATACTTTCAATGCGTACTAGTGTTAGCATCCACCTATGAGTCTTGCCTTCAACAATTATCACTGTGGTGTTTGCCAGATGGTGATCTTGTATCTCCATTATTCCTTCTACATTCATTAATGGGAATTCTACCATAAAAAAGCACTATACCTTCCCCCTCATTTAAAAATGTATCCTTTTATTTATATCAGAGTGGAATTATGGGATAGTTATTTTGGTTTATTAACATTGCTGAAATTGTCCCAGATTTGGCCACTGCAAGAGCCATCAGATGGGCTCTGAGGTCCTGTCTCTAATCCATTCTTGAACCCTTTTTTGCCTTTTGGTCCTGCAACAAGATGTTCCAGTTTTCTGTTGTACTTTCCCTGCCCTAGCCCTGGAATCAGCCATTTCTCCAATGAACTCTGGCTCGTTTTTGTTGGAAAATGGCATTTTGAAACGAAGATTTGGGCGTGAGAGATATAATAAGTGATATTAGGTATCTATATCTGTGTGTGTGTGTGTGTGTGTGTGTGTGTGTGTGTGTAAATAATCATGAGTTTGTACCCCTGGTTCCTATCCAACCACACAGGATTCATAATAGCCCTCCTCCTTTCCTTATTTATAATTTCTTTCTCTGATAGTAAAAAACCTCAACCTCATTATCCACAAATATATTTATTTATTTATTTAGCCCATCATAGATATATATATATATATATAAAGAAATTTCAGAATTGCTAACCCATACTCTTATGAAAAACAACTTTACTAACTAGGGTATAAATATTTGTTCTTTTTACCTTTAGTCTTACATTACATAGTCAAAACATTGATTTCTGAAGATGTTATGGTTACCTTTTTCTTCCCCACTCCTTTCAATGTGGTTCTAACATTAATTATAATACAGGGGCATCTGGGTGGCTCAGTCAATTAAGCATCTGGCTTGGGCTCAGGTCACAGTCTCATGATTCTTGAGTTCAAGCCCCGTGTCAAGCTCTGTGCTGACAGCACAGAGGCTTGCTTGGCATTCTCTGTCTTTCTCTCTCTCTCTCTCTCTCTCTCTCTCTCTATCTCAAAAATAAATAAATAAACATTAAAAAAAAAACCAGAATGGACTCTTCCCATGGTGGTGGACTCTAGCCCTACCTCTCCTGTTTTTTTTTTTTTAATATTTTTTTCCTAATGTTTTTATTTGTTTTTGAGACAGAGAGAGACAGAGCATGAGCAGGGAAGGGGCAGAGAGAGAGGGAGACACAGAATCGGAAGCAGGCTCCAGGCTCTGAGCCATCAGCACAGAGCTCAATATCGGGCTCGAACTCACAGACTGTGAGATCATGACCTGAGCCGAAGTCGGACGCTCAACCAACTGAGCCACCCAGGCGCCCCCTACCTCTCCTGTTTTGACTCCCCTTTGTCTTCCAGTAGGCTCAACTTAGTTAGCTGGTGACTTCCTCATGATGATTGATGTCACCCCATCCCTACCATTCCATTTCCATTCTCCCATTCTTTTCACCCCATTTACTCTGAGCATAACACATCTATTCATTTCTGGTTTATTCCTTCTGTAATTCTTATTGTATATGTATGTTTTCTATATATTCCTTTATTTCAATTTTTTTAATTTTAATGTTTATTTATTATTGAAAAACAGAGAGAGAGAGAGCATGAGCATGGGAGGGGCAAAGAGAGAGGGAGACACAGAATCTGAAGCAGGCTCCAGGCTCCCAGCTGTCAGCACAGAGCCTGATGCGGGGCTCGAACCCACAAACTGCAAGATCATGACCTGAGCCGAAGTCGGATGCTTAACTGACTGAGCCACCCAGGCGCCCCAATATATTCCTTTATTTCTTACATAAAGGATGTCAAATGACAGATACTCTTTTGTACATTGCTTTTTTCATTTAACAGTATATCCCGGAAATCATTCTCTATGAATTTATAGAGATTATCTTCATTCTTTTTTTTTTTTTTTTTGGTAAGTGACTTGTTAAATGAGCCCTTACCCTGTGGGATCTGAGGCTATCTCCTGTAAACGATGTCAGAATTGAGTTGAGCTGTAGGACATTTGAACTGGTATTGCAGAATTGCTTGGTGTGGGAAAAAATACCACACGTTTGGTGATTAGAAGTGGACTATTCTGTGGGTAGACAGAAAACAGGGGAGGTTTTCCTTTACAGCTGCTAATCAGAAATAAATTCAAAACAAAAGGGAACATATAAAAGAAACAAGAGGGGAAGGATGTGTGTGCACACAAAAGCTTAGGCTGGTGGTGCAATTTTAGAGAAGCCTACTGTGTTCTGCAATTCACTACTTCTGACAATGATTATAAGTTGGTCATTTGTTCCCGTCTTGGGTAGATACAAGGTACCTGTTTAAAAACAGTACCAATAACCCTGTTTTGCTCCCTTACTCCAAGAGAAGCAATTGTTCCGTTGTCCAGTTCAGGCAATTCCTTCCCCCAGGGGCCTCCATCCTGTGGGGGGCAGAGATAGAAATTATCTTCTTCAAAGATCAGCCAGGATGGAGGGAGGTGGGCAGGGGATGCATTAAGTGGGTGATGGGTGATGGGTTTGTTGTGATGAGCACTGGGTGTTATATGTAAGCAATAAATCATTAAATTCTATACCTGAAACCAATATTACCCTGTATGTTCACTAAAGAGAATTTAAATAAAAACTTTATTATGTGCCTGGGTGGCTGAGTTGGTTAAGCGTCCGACTTCAGCTCAGGGCATGGTCTCACAGTTCATGAGTTCAAGCCTCACATCAGGCTCTCTGCTGTCAGCACAGAGCCGCCTTCAGATCCTGTCTCCCTCTCTCTCTCTCTCTCTTTCTCTCAAGTAAAAATAAACCATTAAAAAAAAAAAAAACCTCTCAATCTATCAAAAATGTCAGCAAGCAACTTAATCTAAATTGTCACGCCCGCATTTGAAGTAGAATGCACCAAAACAGGTTTCCATGAGCGAACTTGACTACCTACACCAACTTTTTCCTTTTCAGACTACTGCTATTTCAGACCCTGCATCGAAAATGCAAGCTCAGTCACCAATGGTCATTGTGACTCAGCCTGGATATGGTCCTGTACTCCAGAACCCCAACTGGCAGACAGGCCTGTGTGATTGCTTCAGCGACTGTGGAGTCTGTAAGTGCTAAGAAATTCCCCTGTAATTGCCATGGGGGTGAATGATCAAAGGCCAAAGCCTTCCCTCATCCCTCCCTTACTGTATAGTAAAGGTGCCTGGCTTATTACAGAGCACCTGGCATGTCAGGCAATGAATGGTAAGTTAAGAAAAAAGGCTTGTGCTGATTATAAGTTAATTTTTCTCCAGCACATGAAACAATAGTCTTACTTCTTATTTGTTTTTTACATTTTATTTATTTTTGAGAGAAAGAGAGACAGAGCACAAGTGGGGAGAGGCAGAGCGAGAGGGAGACACAGAATCCGAAGCAGGCTCCAGGCTCTGAGCTGTCAGCACAGAGCCTGACTCAGGGCTCGAACTCACAAACCGTGAGATCATGACCTGAGCCGAAGTCAGACGCCCAAACTACTGAGCCACCCAGGCACCCCAGTCTTACTTCTAAAATAAGTTCTGGGGTTAAGATAACAGTAACAAAGCTGATGATTCTCACAATGAGTGGATATGGTCAAATGATTATAAATGGACCAGACATTAATTTAAAAGACACACTTCCAGTTTAACTTCATTTAAAAAAGAAAAGAAAAGAAAAAGGACTGTTTTTGTTATATATAAACTCATTACTTTATAGCTACATTGTGCCCAGTACACAAGGGGTATTACTCATCCATGATTTCAACATGAGCTCAGAAAAGAATTATTTTAATTTCTATATTTAGGTTTTTTATATACCTGAGAATACAGAATTCTAAAGGCAGCCAGCTTCTACCTTTAGAAAGAATCTCTGACTCTGCTTTGCTTTCTTTTTGTGAGATCTCTCTAAGTAAAGTTGGGGGAAAGTAGGTTTGGCGGGGGTGGGGGATGTTAGATGTCAAAGAACTTAGTTCTCAACACCAACAAAGAAACAAACAAACCTGCCTACAAAAAAAAATTTTCTCTGGGGTTTATTTGCCTGCCTCAAGTCTACATAGTGTTCTGAGACAAGGAAAGAAAATACATTAACCTTTAACTTACCAGTGAAATTGAAATTTGGAATCAAGTTGACTCCTGAACAACCTAGGTTTGAACTGTGTGGTTCACCTATATGCAGTTTTTTTTACCGGATAGTACTATAACAGTGTTTTCTCTTCCTATGCTTTTCTTAACATTTTCTTTTCTCTCGCTTACTTTATTGTAAGAATATAGTATATAATACATATAACATATACATTATGTATTAATCAACTGTTTGTTATAAGTAAGGCAATAGTAGGCTATTAGTAATTAAGTTTGGGGGAATTCAAAAGCTACACACAGGGGTGCTTGGGTGGCTCAGTTGGTTAAGTGTCTGACTTTGGCTCAGGTTCTGATCTCACCGTTCCTGAGTTCAAGCCCCACGTCAGGCTCTGGGCTGACAGCTCAGAGCCTGCAGCCTGTTTTGGATTCTGTGTCTCCCTCCTTCTCTGCCCCTCCCTCCTGTTCTCATGCTCTGTCTCTCTCTCTCCCTCTCAAAAATAAATAAACGTTAAAAAAATGTTTGTTTTATTTTTTTTTTAATTTTTTTTCAACGTTTATTTATTTTTGCGACAGAGACAGACAGAGCATGAACGGGGGAGGGGCAGAGAGAGAGGGAGACACAGAATCGGAAACAGGCTCCAGGCTCTGAGCCATCAGCCCAGAGCCCGACGCGGGTCTCGAACTCACCGACCGCGAGATCGTGACCTGGCGGAAGTCGGACGCTTAACCGACTGCGCCACCCAGGCGCCCCTAAAAAAATGTTTTTAAGTTACATGCAGATTTTTGATTGTGCAGGGGGTTGGGGCCCCAAACCCCTGCATTGTCCAAGGGTCAACTGTACATTAAAAAGCACAGAGAGAGGGGCACCTGGGTGGCTCAGTTGGTTAGGCATCCAACTTCAGCTCAGGTCATGATCTCGCCCTCTGTGAGTTTGGGACCCACGTTGGGCTCTGTGCTGACAGCTCAGAGCCTGGAGCCTGTTTCAGATTCTATGTCTCCCTCTCTCTCTGCCCCTCCCCCACTCATGCTCTGTCTCTGAAAAATGAATAAACCTTAAAAAAAAAAAAAGCACAGACAGAAAAACTTACCTAGAAAATGGAACAGTGGTCTTGTTCATTGTCTCTCATTGTCTTACTGAATGACCTGGGGTGATGACTTACACATCTTGAGACTTTAGTTCAACATCTGCAAATCATAGTAATAGTAAGACTACATTCCTAAAACACTCTAGAGATGAATATTTAAATCTTCCAGCCCCTAGTATTGTGACTCAAATAAATGAATTACAAGTTTTAAATATAAGCTTAATTGCTTCATGGCAGGATTTCTTAATTACAACCCTGACCAAATCATTCTTCCTTCTTAAAATATTTCAGTGGTCCCTCATGACTTTCATAACCAACTCCGAGCACTCGCATTTCATCATCCAGTCCCCAACCTGCCTCGTCCTCCAGCTTTATCCCCATCCCATCCAGCCATACTGAATGAACACCAGCCACGATTGGGGCTGCCATTCGTCAAAGCAAACTAATTTCAGACGTGGTGGGAACAGAGTGGAGTAACTTGTGCCTCTGGTTCCATGTGTCCAGGTCTCTGTGGCACGTTTTGTTTCATGTGCCTTGCTTGTCAAGTTGCAGCTGACATGAATGAATGCTGTCTGTGTGGAACAAGTGTCGCAATGAGGACTCTCTACCGGACCCGATACGGCATCTCTGTGAGTCTCTTACAACACTGTGTCATTCACATATGCTCCCACCCTCAAAATAATCGCTCTAAACCTGGAAGCCATTTGATGGTGTCCATCACCTGAATTTGATTGGTAGGTGTTTCCTATCATGTGCAACCTTGTATTCAGTTGCTGTGGCAACAGATCCTTTGGGTATGTGACCTCCTTCTAGGTTTCTGTTAAAGACCCTAGAACATAGGCAGCTCTCATTTGTATGGATATCATACAATGGAAGGGGATTATTCAGCGCTTACCAAGCCCCAGGTACGTTACATATAGTTACCTCACTGAATGCTTACACCACCCCTGTAAAGTGAGTAGGTCCACATTTTATAGATGAGGGCTTTCAAGTTTTAAGAGGTGGAGTAACTTGCCCAAAGATACGCACCAGCAGCAGAAGTTATCAATATTGAACTGTAACTTGCCATGCATACACATTCCACTCTACCACAAGCTATACTTTATGTAATAGGAGAATGTGTTGGTCAGGGCTTTCCAGAGAAACACAACCAAAAGGAGATATAGATGATATAGACATAGAGAAATCTAGATGAAAATAAAGAGAGAGTTTTTAAGGAATTGATTCATAGAATTTTGAGGGTTGGCAAGTCCAAAAAGCAGAGGAAGCTGGCAGGCTGGGAAGAGTTGCAGTTCAAGTCTGAAGGCAACTTGCTGGCAGAATTTCTTCTTGCTCTGGGGCGGTCAATCTTTTTCTATTAAGGCCTTCAACTGATTGGATAATGCCTATCCACATTACAGAGGATAATGTGCTTTACTCAAAATCTACCGATTTAAATGTGACTCTTGTCTAAAAAATCTTCACAGAAACATCTAGAATATATGGGCACCATGACCTAGCCAAGTTGCTACATTAAATTAACATCACAAAGAACAAATGAATAGAATACTTTAGTAACTTATTTTATTCCATTGAAATTATTTTATTTGTTCATTTAAAAATATTTGTTAGTTTTTTAGCACAAAAATAATATATGCTGTATACATAATTTTATGACAAATTCAAACACTGAACTGTGTGAAGTAAAACGTGAAAATCTAACCCCTTTACACACAATTCCACCACTCAGTGATAAACCCTATTAATAATTTGGTGTGCACTCTCTTTTTAGGTTTTTTTCCTATGCCTGTAAGACATACAAATATAGATTAGATGTAGCTCTAGCTATGGATGTGGACATATGGAGTTTGGGGGGTGAGGGACTCTTTTATTCTAATTTGTTTTTATCTTTTAAAATGGTGTCATATTGGGACGCCTGGGTGGCTCAGTCGGTTAAGCGTCCGACTTCAGCTCAGGTCACAATCTCGCGGTCGGTGAGTTCGAGACCCGCGTCGGGCTCTGGGCTGATGGCTCAGAGCCTGGAGCCTGTTTCCGATTCTGTGTCTCCCTCTCTCTCTGCCCCTCCCCCGTTCATGCTCTGTCTCTCTCTGTCTCAAAAAATAAAATAAACTTTAAAAAAAATTTTTTTAAATGGTGTCATATCATACTGTAGCTTGTTTTTTTTTTCCCACTTAATATTTAGTAGACCCCCTTTATGTCTGTAATACAGAGCCTTTTTAATGTGTTAATAGTATTCCACCATATAGATAATTTATTTAATCACTTCCCTACTGATGAAGAGTTAAGTAATATTACAGATTAAATAGTTGTTAATACATATGCTTCTGTATAGGCACTGGTATTTTTGTGGAATAGTGTCTGAGATTAGATTGATAGACCTCAGTATCTGTACATTCAAAATGTGAAACTGTCAAATACCCCTCCAAAAATATTATATCAATTTATAAATCCATTAACATTATATGTGTGCCCAATATTGGATTTTTTTTCCTTTTTCCCATCAGAGAGGCAAAATGATATTTCATTGTTGTTTAAGTTTTATTAGTTAAGATCAAGCAAATTTTTTAAACTTCTTCGTCTTTTTGCATTTCTTCTATAAATTATGTGTACATATCCTTTGTGCATTGCTTTATTTAATTATGCTATATTGTTTAACATGAAGTTTATCTAGTTTTTTAAAGGCTTAGTCCATAATCAGCAGTTCCTGGATGGCTCAGTGTCTGACTTGACTCATGTCATGATCTCGTGTTCCGTGAGTTCGAGCCCCACGTCCGGCTCTGTGCTTACAGCTCAAAGCCTGGAGCTTGCTTTGGATTCTGCATCTCCCTCTCTCTCTCTGCCCCTCTCCTGCTCTCACTCTGTCTCTATCAAAAATAAACAAACATTAAAAAAAATTAAAGGTTTAGTCCATAATCAAACTTTCTTTTTTTCTCTCTTTTTTTAGTTTGCATCCAAGTTAGTTAGCATATAGTGCAAGAATGATTTCAGGAGTAGAATCTAATGATTCATCCCCTGCATATAACACCCAGTGCTCATTCCAACAAGTGTCTTCCTCAATGCCCCTTGCCCTTTTAGCCATTCCCCCACCCACACCCCTTTCACCAACCCTCCGTTTGTTCTCCATATTCAAGAGTCTCTTATGTTTTGTCCCCCTCCTTTTTGTTTTTAATTTTTTAATGTTTATTCATTTTTGAGAGAGAGAGAGAGAGAGAGACAGAGTGAGAGCAGGGGAGGGGTAGAGAGAGAAGGAGACACAAGGTCCGAAGCAGGCTCCAGGCTCTGAGCTGTCAGCACAGAGCCCGACGGGGGGCTTGAACTCAAAAACCGCAAGAACATGACCTGAGCCGAAGTCGGACGTTCAACCGACGGAGCCACCCAGGCACCCCTCCCCCTCCTTTTTTTAATATTATTTTTGCTTCCCTTCCCCTATGTTCATCTGTTTTATATCTTAAATTCCACATATGAGTGAAGTCATGTGATATTTGTCTTTCTTTGACTAATCTCGCTTAGCATAATACACTCTAACTCTATCCACATTGTTGTAAATGGCAGGAGTTCACGCTTTTTGATTGCTGAGTGATACTCCATTGTATATATATACCACATCTTCTTTATCCATTCATCTGTCGATGGACATTTGAGCTCTTTCTATACTTCGGCTATTGTTGATAGTGCTGCTATAAACATGGGGGTGCATGTGCCCCTTTGAAACAGCACACCTGTATCCCTTGGATAAATACCTAGTAGTGCAATTGCTGGGTCATAAGGTAGTTCTATTTTTAATTTTTTGAGGAAGCTCCATACTGTTTTCCAGAGTGGCTGCACCAGTTTGCATTCCCACCCTCAGTGCAAAAGGGTTCCTCTTTTTCCGCATCCTCTCCAACATCTGTCATTGCCTGAGTTGTTAATTTTAGTCATTCTGACTGGTGTGAGGTGGTATCTCATTGTGGTTTTGATTTGTATTTCTCTAGATAAACTAGATAAATATTTGATTTGATGATGAGTGATGTTGACCATTTTTTCATGTGTCTGTTAGCCATCTGGATGTCTTCTTTGGAAAAACGTCTATCCATGTGTTTTGCCCATTTCTTCATTAATTTATTTGTTTTTTGGGTATTAAGTTTGCATAATCAAATTTTCTTAATGCTCTTTAGGAGTCTGAAAAATTAGTAACAGTCTGAAAGTGAGGTGCCTGGGTGGCTCAGTCAGTTAAGCGTCCAACTTGAGCTCAGGTCATGATCTCACGGTTCGTGAATTTGACCCCCATGTCGGGCTCTGTGCTGACAGCTCAGAGCTTGGAGCCTGCTTCAGATGCTGTGTCTCCCTCTCTCTACCCCTTGCCTGCTCACACTCTGTCTGTCTCTCTCTCTCTCAAAAACAAATAAACATTAAAAAAAATAACAAGCTGAAAGTAAAAGTTATTTGGTTTTAACAAAAATTTGGAAGATTGGAAGAAAGAGGAAGAATAAGGCATTCTAAAGACTTTATTTTGTATGACATTGATAGCTATGCATAGTTATTTTCCATTTTTAAAAAAGCAACTTTATTGATGTATAATTGACTTATAATAAGCTGCATATAAAGTGTATGATTTGATACGTTTATATACCCACGATACAGACCCATGAAACCATCCTCACAATCAAGGCAGTGAACATATTCATCACCTCCAAAAGTTTACTCATACCCATTTGTAATTCTTTCCTCTTTCCCCTCTTCTCTTCCCCAACTAACTGCCACTGTTTTCTGTCACTATAGTTTGCATTTTCTGCAGCTTTATATAATAGAACTATACAGTCTATACTCTTTTATCTAGCTTCTTTTACTCAGTATGATTATTTGAGATCCATCCAAGTTGTGTTATGTACACTCAAAATTTGTTAAGAGGATAGATCTCATGGTAAGTGTTCTTAACACAATGAAAATAAAATTAGTGGAAAAAGAAAATATTTGGATGGGAAATAAGCACACAAAAAGATGCTCAATATCATTAGTCATTAGAGAAACATAAATGAAAACCACAATGAGATACCACTACGCAACTAAGGGAATGACTAAAATTAATCAGACCAAACCACAGCATTGCCAAATATGGAGGAACTGAAACTCACATGCACTGCTGGTAGGAATGTAAAGGCATTTTCTTAAAAAGTTAAACACACCTCCCATTTGAGCCAGCCATTTTACTCCTGGATATTTACCCAAGGAAATTTATATCCATACCAAGACTTCTATCAAATGTTCAGAGCAGTTTTGCTTGTAACAGCCCCAAACTAAAAACAATCCAAATATCCCCCTGCAGGTGAATGGATAAACAAAGTGTGATATATCCATATAATGGA
Organism: Lynx canadensis; assembly: GCF_007474595.2. NCBI lineage: Eukaryota > Metazoa > Chordata > Mammalia > Carnivora > Felidae > Lynx > Lynx canadensis. The sequence continues at coordinate 137,919,017 of NC_044306.2, forward strand.
ATACTACTCAGCAATAAAAAGGAATTATTGATACACACAAAAACCTGGATGAATCTCAAGATAAATATAATTTTAAGTTGTGGGTAAAAAATGAAAGGAAATCACTAATCAGATAAAAATTAGTGGGACGTCTAAAGGGAACGAAAGGAATCAGGAAAGACCTCTGCAGCAAACGGAAGAAAAGAACTAAAAAAAAGAAAAAAAAAACATTCAGTGAATACCAAACATAAAACAATTGGCTATCCCATGAGTGAGAGAAATTTAGATTTTTCTGCTGTGCTAACATATCTTTACCTTTTGTTTCCCCTTTGTTTAAGTGTGTCTTAGGGAATCTGATCTCTTGGAAGATAAGTGAAGAACGGCCCCAGTACTTCCCCCTCTCCTCTCCTAGGGCCCAAAGCCCACATCAGAGTCCTCTGTTAAGGTTACCTGCATGCTGTCTCCTGGGACAAAGCCAACAGGTGGCTCTGGACTGGCCCCAATGCGCAGGCAGGCTTCAGTTAACTTCGCGTCTTCTGCTCCCCAGCCTGTTCTTCCTCCTGAGTTTCCAGGTTTTTGAGTTCGCTATTTAGCAAATGCCCTGCCCGTGACCCTGTTAGGTTTCAGGTTCCCTACCTCTGTTTTACTTTCTCCATCAGTGTAATCCTATCTGCTTCCTATTTCCAAAAAAGTACTCAAAATTTCTGGCCCACTAAATAACCCCACTCCTGTTTTCTAGTTTGGCTTTAATTTACTTACCAAAGCTCTGCAAGCACATAGTTTTTTTAGATTATCTAATTTTGTTTTAAGTTTATTTATTTATTTTGAGGGGGAGGGGTAGAGAGAGAGGGAGAGAGAATCCCAAACAGGCTGCATGCCGTCAGTGCAGAGCCCAACTCAGGGCTCAATTTCACGAACAGGATCATGACGTGAGCTGAAATCAAGATGGGACGTTTAACGATGGAGCCAAGCAGCTGCCCCAGATTATCTACTTTTTGTTAAGAAAAACAGTAGTCCACAAACTTCTCTCCCCTACTGCCTCAGTCCCAGAACTCTGTGAGTGTTTCCCTCCGTATCTCCAAGTCATAGACTGTATTTTTGAGTTTTAAGTTTGGGGCATTGTCTATAGACCTCCCACTCTGAAAGATGAGAATTTATTTCCCTTTCTTCTCCTTCTCCACCCTCTCCCTACCCCAGTCCTTCCAATATTGTTATATGTAATTTGGGCTAAATCCATATTTGGTACTTACATTATGAGACTTCTGTTAGCTCTTCAGATTTGCGTCATGTAGTGAACAAGATTGCCTTTCCTATTAAACTTTGTTTTCCTGGTCTTAATAATTCTTGGCATTTTCATTAGTAATTCTCCACTTAGCCACGAGTAGTTTTCCACTGACTTTACCTCCAAAACTACTCTTTCCCAGTTTTCTAAATTTCTTTTCAACACATTCAACACATTGGACATTCTATCATTTTTATCTTCTTGATGAAATCACTCCCTGACTTAAACTACCCTTTGAACTAGTTGCCCTTCATTTCTGATGCTTAGATCTCACCCTGGGTTCTCCTTCACCATGAGCCTGAAGATTTCATTAGCTTCTTTCCCGGGTTAGGCTCCTGTTTCTTATATCCCACGTGTTCCTCTTTCTAGGTCTCCTCCCTCATTGTGATGGAGATATCCTCACATAGCTTCCTGAGACAGGGATGGGGTGTGGGAAGCAAGAATTTTGAGCTTTTACTTTCTGAAACTCTTTGTTTTTTCCTCTTACAGTTTGGTTGATTGATATCTTCTATTTTCAATATTACAAAGTATAGGAAACATTCGATGTCATAAAAAGAGGAGTTATACGGAAAAATCAATTAACATTTTCCTAAATGTATCCATCCAAACTCTGAATTCCAAGGATCGGTTCCTTCTGCTTCTCTTCAAAGTGTCTTGAAAATCCACAAGTTCTAACTTCCTAATAGGTGGATTTTAATTTCTATTTCTTTTATCTTTTCAACCAGGGATCCATTTGTGATGACTACCTGGTGACCCATTGCTGTCCTCAGTGTTCTCTTTGCCAAATCAAGAGAGACATCAATAGAAGGAGAGCCATGCGTACTTTCTAAAAAAAACCTAATGGTAGGTTCCAGAAACTGTGTTTTTAAAAAATATATATAATTAAGGGATTTGTAAATTTGCATTATTTTGAGTAATGATTCAATAATAACAATTCTTTACATCTTTCAAATGTTATCTTCACATAAAGATTGATCTTGGTTTCCTCTTATGAAGAAAATAGCTTTATTAGGTTACTTGGGCCACCATAACAATATAGCATAGGGTGGGTGGTTTACACAAGAATTTATTTCTCACAGTTCTGAAGGCTGGGAAGTCCAAGATCAAGGTGTGGGCCAATTCAGTTCCTGTGGGGGCTCTCTTCCTAGCTTACAGGTGGCCACATTCTCACTGTATCTTCAAATGGTGGAAAGAGATCAAGCTCTGGTCTCTTTTCTTATGAAGACAGTAATCCCATTGTGGGGGCTTCACCTTCATGACCTTCTTTAAATCTAATTTTCTCCCGGAGGGTCTGCCTCCTAATACCATCACACTGGGGGTTAGGGTTTCAACAAATGAGTTTTGCTGGGGGCACAAACATTCAGTCTATAGCAATAGCTTTATGTTTTGAAATCATATTTTAGTAAATAAAGGGATGGTGACTTTTCTAGACTTCTCAGAATTCTCTTGATCCATTAATGAAGAACTTACCACTTGTAAAATAACAGAGTGTGGTGAGATACAAAAAAAGTAGAAAATAAGCCCCCTACTTAGACAAATTGACAAAAGAACTTGGTAAATAACTACGAAGTAGTAGAACAAATGAAAATTACATGCTTTGTAATATTTGAATTGATTGCAGCATAAAGCATCTATCAATCATGAGGTGAGTTTAAGCTGGAAAATCCTGTTGGGAAAAGTGAATCCTGAAAGTGGTGGTTATAGAATATAGAATATTTGAAAATGCTATATAGAATCTGAACTTCTGACAATCAATCAACTCATTTCCAACTAATTTTTCCAGGATGCTCAGAATTAGCTATTGAAGATGTAGTAAAGTAGAAATAAACATGATTTTGTCAGTCCTCTATAGAATTTATCTTGAGTATGGGGAAAAAAACGTTAATTTTCCCACTCTTAGTAATACGTCACTTTCTTTTTCAAGGGAATGCGAACTCTGTATAGGTTAACAAATATAACTCATGGAGAATATATTTTAAAATATCATTTATTTAGCAGATAATGTATCAAGTACCTAGTACGATGCAGGACACTGTTAGGTCCTGTGGGGAACAAAAATAAATAAGCTGGTCTCCTTGTCTTTAAAGACTTTATACTCTAAAAGAAAGGATTAGATAGCCTTTAAATAAAATGACAGGTTTGACTAATGACTTTAGACCAAGTGCTATTTTAAGTTCAGAGGAGGGAAAGATCATATTCTACTGACATGTGTAAATGAAAGTTTCTTGGGGGCATCTGGATGTCTCAGTTGAGCACCTGACTCTTGGTTTCAGCTCAGGTGATGATGTCATGTTCTTCAGTTCGAGCCCCTGCGTTGGGCTCCATGCTGACAGAACGGGGCCTGTTTGGGATTCTCTCTCCCTCTCTCTCTCGAGAGAAAGAAAGAAAGAAGAAAGAAAGAAAGAAAGAAAGAAAGAAAGAAAGAAAGAAAGAAAGAAAGAAAAGAGCGAGCAATTTTCTTGAAAGAAGTGGTTTTTTATTCTAAAGTGAAAGTGAATATTAAGGTCACAATAGGAAAGAGATGGCACTGAAATTGTAATAGTACAAGGATTTAATGAAAACTACTTACAGTAAAGGTGTGGGTGGGAGGTAGAGGGAAATGACCAGGGATGGTGCTGGAATCTAGGCTAGAAACAGTTAAACTATATCACCCCTTAGGGGCACCTGGATGGCTCAGTTGGTTAAGCATCCAACTTCAGCTCAGGTCATGTGGTTCCCCGGTTTGAGGCCCGCCTCAGGCTCTTTGCTGACAGCTCAGAGCCTGCTTTGGATTCTATGTCTTCTCTCTCTGCCCTTCCCCAGCTTGTGCTCTGTCTCTCTCTCAAAAATAAATAAAAACATTAAAGAATTTTAAACTATACCACCCCTAGGCCTCAGAGAGGCAAGGAAGGAGAAGTTACTTGAAACCCAAAGGAGTGAGCTATGAGAAGAAGGCAGCCCTGAGAGGAACAGTAACCTCTCACTAGAAAGACAGGAGTAGCCTGGGGCAACCTCATAGGAAGGAAGTAGTCAAGAGAAAAAATACCCTGACCTCACTTTCTGATGTCCTGTCTAGGCTTCCCACTGGCTGAACCCACAGGAAGGCAGAGGGCAGGAAAGTGGTGCTGTAATATACAGGTCAGCCTCCCAGAACACAGAGCAGGGAAGACAAGGATGAAAATGGATCAGATGGGACAAACATTAAAATTTCTGACACAAGATGTGGCTTTAATTAATAAAAATGGATGTGGCTTCTTTCTGTTTTTTCTTCAGCATTTTCACTCAGTTGCATTTTTTAAAAATTTATTTATTTTGAGGTGGGGGGGTCAGAGAGAGAGAATCCCAAGCAGGCTCCAAGCTGACAGCACAGAGCCCCACATGGGGCTCAAACTCATGAACTGTGAGATCATGACCTGAGCTGAAATCAAGAGTCAGATGCTTAACCCACTGAGCCACCCAGGTACCCCTGGATGTTGCTTCTAATCAGCAGCAGCATTCGTGAAACTGTAGAAGCAAAAAAGGGAAAACATCTTTGTGAGTGTAGGTCCACTCAACTTGGTAGGAACATATAAGTAGGAAAATAATGAGAAATGAAAGACTTATAAGTGAGTTGGGCATGGCATTTAATGTACTGAAAACTGGGCTGATGATTTGGCCTTTGATTTGGTAAGCAGTGGGGAGTTACTGTAGGCTTTATGTAAGGGGGTAACATCAATAGAGCTATACTTTAGAAGAATTAATCTGATAATGGTATATAGCTATAGCACAAACTGGACAGGATGAGGTCAGAAGCAAACATGTGGAATTAGACCAGTTTAACACTGTTTATTTAAATAAACACATGAGACAGGTTGGATGAAATATATACCCACACATACATAATGAATCCTAACATCTGACCTATTTCTTTTAACCCCAGAGAAATTATCTTACTGAATCAGTGGGTTTGAGGTAAAATACCTTGGTGGTTTTGACTCTGGTGCATCACCTTTGACCCTACATTATTCATCAACAGTGAAACTTTAGACATACAAACACCTGAAATGGGAGAATCAAGAGACAAAGATCAAAGAAGAACATGATTTATGTTAAGAATAGGTTGAAAAGGGGTACATGGGTGGCTCAGTTGATTAAGCGTCCTGCTGACTCTTGATTTTGGCTCAGGTCATGATCTCATGATTCATGAGATCGAGCCCCAGGTGGGGCTCTGCACTGAAAACGCGGAGCCTGCTTGGGATTCTCTCTCTGCCCCTCCCACCCTCAAAATAAATAAAGAAACACTTAAAAAAGTGGGTAAACCAAGGGGACATAAAAACAACTGAAAAAGCTCCCAATTGTGAACACTGGAACAATTGAGGCAACAAAGTAAAGTAGCATTAGATTATAAATGGAAAGATTATAGCCAAAATAAAATATCTATGAGTCATACTTCTATAAATACATGATTACACAAACAAATAAATGGGGGAGAGCAGACGAATTTTCCAGAAGTACGGAAGAATTCCAAACAATGTATGTATGTGTTCCTCCCTCAAGGCAATGGAGTGTAACTCCTACCTCGTAAGAATGGGTTTGCACAGTAACTTCCTTTCAAAGAGTATATATGAAAAGGATGAAAAAAGAGTAGCCTTATAGTGGAGAAACCTGACAGAACTACTTCAGCCAAGTGACCAAAGTGAACCTCATCAGTGATAAGTCATGTTGATAGCATGTCCCCTTGAAATGATGTGATGAGAATGGCACTCTACCTTCGAGGTCTTCTCTCAAAACCCCGTAACTCCAGTCTAACCAGGAGAAACACATGGGCCAAATCCAAACTGATGCATAGGTATTCTGCAAAATACCTGACCAGATCTCGTCTAAAGTGTCAAGGCCATCGCAAACAAAGAAAGTCGAGAAACAATCACAGTTTAGAGAAGCCTGTGGAAACATGACAACTGAATGTAACGTGCTGTCCTAGATGGGATCCTGGAACAGAAAAAAGACATTAGGTAGAAATTGAGAAATCTAGCTAAGGTATATACTTTTATTAATAATATTATGTATCAACATTGGTTCATTAGTTGTAACAAATCTACCATAGTAAGATGTTAACTGGTAGGGAAACAGGGGCAGGGGATGTAAGAGCCCCCTGTACTATCTTTGCAACTTTTCTGTAAATCTAAAATAATTCTAGGGCGCCTGGGTGGCTCAGTCGGTTGGGCGTCTGACTTCAGCTCGGGTCACGATCTCGCGGTCCGTGAGTTCGAGTCCCGCTTCGGGCTCTGGGCTGATGGCTCAGAGCCTGGAGCCTGCTTCCGATTCTGTGTCTCCCTCTCTCTCTGACCCTCCCCCGTTCATGCTCTGTCTCTCAAGTAAATAAACGTTAAAAAAAATTAATTCTAAAATTTAAAGTTTATTGAAAATTAAAAAGTAGATTGAGGAAGCTCAAACCTATTCTTTGTGTATCCCTTATAGGTGAAAAGCTCTCACTGAAGCAACTAAAACCAGCAGGCATACACCTCTTCAGTTTGAATCCTTCTCTGCCTTTTGCAAATGAAATATGACAGATATGCTTAATCACAATCAATGGGATAAAAGAATGGAATTTTGATTTATTTTAAATGAATGTTTTTGCTTAGTTTTGCTAAATGGTTCAGCTTAGCTTCTCCTTGCTTTCATATTATTAAATTTTCTGGCTTATGAATTTTGTGTTACATTTCATATATAAACAAAATAAAAGATTTTACTAACAAGATACTATATGCTTCCTTGCTGTCAATGTCTTTAGGTCATTAGTTCATTTTAAGGGTCCATATCATCTTTTGTTCTGGTAGTTTGGTTTCTTCACAGGAGAGTTTGGTCCACAATAACTCGGTTCTCTTTCATCTAAGAACTTTGAGATAGAATGAAAGACTATGGATAGCTATTATAAGACACTTACAATACATTTAACTAATACTTTTTCTCCTTATCATGTTACCCAATAAGTATTATTAATGCTGACAAAGTAACAACACTCTATGTCCTGCTTCCCTGGACAGGGAACATGGACAGGGAACCTGATGGGTTCGTTGTGTTGATTTTCTTTCTCTTTTGAAAATGAAGTATCAGGACAAGTAACAAAAATTCAGTGATCAAATTCAGTATGACTATTTTGATTAAATATCGATGATAAATGTGTGAAGCAAGAATTTTTTTCACATTTATTACTCTCTATGTTCCACATGCAACATTTTGCCCTGATGAAAATCTCACTTTCCCAGTTTTCCTCCTACACTTGAATCCATTTCATTTGTTGGGGTAGGGGAAGGGGAGGCAAAACTACCGTACAGGTTTATTGTGAAATTTCAGAGAGATAAAATGTAAAGGCACCTACAGGTCACCTGTGTGGCTCAGTCGGTTAAGCGTCCAACTTTGGCTCAGGTCATGATCTCATGGTTTGTGAGTTCGAGCCCTGCATTGGGCTGTTAGCACAGATCCTGCTTCAGATCCTCTGCCCCCTTCTCTCTTTCTGCCCCAGCCCTGCTCATGCTCTCTCTCTCTCAAAAATAAATAAATATTTTTTAAAAATTAAAAAAATGTAAAGGCACCTGGACCTTAAGCTCAGCAAACTGGAGTGCTCTGCCCCTTCTTTTATTCACCTCATAGATTGTGGCGCTTTGCAAGGTTGTATCAGGGATCCGCTCCTTTTATAGCTCACATTCTTCCTAGTGTCATCTACTCCTAAGGCTTCAACTGCCTCCTATAAGTCAAGGAGGCCTGTATGTCCAATCTCCCCACCTTACTATTGGTGTTCTGAATGACTCTTCAGCTGCCTACTAACCAAGTCCATCTGGATGTCCCCTAGGCCTTCTCTCTACCCAGCATGTCAAACGATACCACCACTTACTCAAATGTTCAAGATCCAAACATCGATGATTCCTGAGTTGTCTGATCACACCCTTCTCCCTTATCCTCACATCTAATCAGACACTGGCTTCTGTCCCTTAAATTCCACTTGACACCCCCAATGGATGACCTATTTTATTTGTTGCTATATCCCTAGTGCCTAGAACAATGCCTGACACCTGTTAGATACCCACTCAAATCATTTATTGAATGAATCAATCTGACCTCTTCTCTTTATCTTCACTGCCATGAATGTAGTTCAAACCCTAATTATCTCTTTGGAAAATCAGGCACATAGCTCCTGAACTAGTCTACCTGCCTCTAGTAACTGCCGCTCCCATTACCATCTTTCCACTCCATCATATAAACTGCCTGCCACAAGTTAAACTATGAACATTCTGAAAAAAGACCCCAGATTTTCCCTGGTCCTTCATAATATAGCCTCAGTTTACCTCTTTAGCCTATCCTCCTGCCACTTCTTCACTCATATAATTCCCTATTTTCGCTACGTTCAACACACATACATTTCCAAATTTCAAATTCCACTGTTCATTGACATATATAGGAAAGCCATGGACTTTTGTATATTAACTTTGTATTCTACAACTTTACTATACTTGTTTTTTAGTTCCAGGAATTTTTTTTTTCTGATTCCTTGGGATTTTCTGTGTAAACAATCATGTTAACTGTGAACAAAGACCGTTTTTTCCTCCTTCCCAATCTGTATAAGTTTAATTTCTTTTTTTGGTCTTATTGCATTCTTAGGACTTTCAGTATGATGTTGAGTAGGAATGATGAGAGTAGACATCCTTGCCTTATTCCTGATCTTAGGGGGAAAGATACTGGTAATCTATTTTCTATTAAATATGATGTAGCCACAGGATTTTTTGTAGATTCTCAATTTTAGGAATAAATAATCTAGCAATCTATTTTCTCACCATTTTAAAAAAGGTTTATTTGTGCTCGCTTTGGCAGCACATATACTAAAAAATGTTTATTTTTGAGAGAGAGACAGAGAGACACAGAGCATGAGTGGGAGAGGGGCAGAGAGAGGGAGATACAGAATTCAAAGCAGGGTCTAGGCTCTGAGCTGTCAGCTCAGAGCCCGACCTGGGGCTCAAACTCATGAACTGTGAGATCATGACCTGAGCACCCGAGCCAAAACTAAGAGTCAGATGCTTAACCTACTGAGCCACCCAGGTGCCCAGTTTCTCATCATTAATATGATGTCAGTAATAGGTTTTTCTGTAAATGTTATCAAGTTGAGGAAGTTCTCTATCCCTAGTTGCCTGAGAGTTTTTATCATGAATAGGTGTTGGATTTTGTCAGATGCTTGTTGTTGTTTTTTTTTCTGTGCCTGTTGATACAATCATATGATTTTTCTTTAGCTTGTAGAGTCTCTTAGAATATCAAATATATATATATATATATATATTTAAAAATTTGACAGTAGTTGCCTTCCAGTTTGCAATATACATTTCAAGTAATCTAAGTTCATGTTTAAATAACACTGTACTGTTTCATGGGTAGTGCAGGAATCTTAGAATATTCCCAATTCCTGCCTCCCATCATTGTTGTCAATTATTTTACTTACCATACAGTATAAACATTCAAAAATGGTTACCATTGTTAGTTGGAACAAAGTTATCTATTAGACCAAGTAAAATTTTTTTTTAAAGATTTTATTTTACCTTCATCTATTTGTCCCCTGATGCTCTTCCTTTATCCAAGTATCATTTCCTTTGCTCTGAAGAACTTTTAGCGTTTCTTGTAAGGCAGGTGTCCTGGCAACAAATTTCTTTAGTTTTTCCTCAGAGAGTCTTTATTTTTCTTTCACTTTTAAAGGATAATTATGCTGGATTAATATCCTACATTGGTAAGTTTTTTCTTTCACCATCTTAAATATCTACAGTTTCTTGCTTGCATGGTTTCTGACAAGAAATCCAGTATAATTCTTATTCATGTTCCTTTACAAAAAAGGTTTTTCCCCCCCAGCATCTTTCAAGATTTTCTTGTCTTTGTTTTTTTGCAGTTTAAATATGATATGCTTAGGTGTAGATTTTTTTTGGTATTTATCCTGCTTGCTGTTCTCTAAGCTTCCTGGGTCCGTGGTTTGGTGTCCCCATCATTAATTTTGGAAAATTGTTAGCCAGTATTGTTTCAAATATTTCTTCTGTTCCTTTCTCCCTGGTATCCCCATTATACCTATGTTACCATTTATATAATTGTCCCATAGTTGTTGGATATTGTTTTTCTTTTTCTTTTTCTTTTTTTCCTATTTGCATTTCAGTTTGGGAAGTTTTTACCTACATATCTTTAAGCTCACTGGTCTTTCTTCAGGGTGTGTTCAGTCTGATGATTAGTCCATCAAAGGCATCTCCATTTCTGTTTTTTATTTCTAACATTTCCTTTTAATTCTTACAGTTTTCACCCCTCTACTTACATCACCCATTTCTCTACTTACATTGCCCGTTGCCTACTTTTCCCATTAAAAACCCTTAGCAAATTAATCATAGCTATTTTAAATTCTTGGTCTAATTAATTCAAACATCCCTGCCACACCTGTCTGATTCTGATGCTGGACTTATGTCTTCAAATTGTGTTTTTGTTTTTGTTTGTTTGCTTTTTCATTATGCTCCTTGCAGTTTTTTGGTTGAAAGTCAGACATAACATATCAGGTAATAGGAACTGAGGCAATTAGCCTTTTACTATAAGGTCTTATATTAATCTGAGTAGGAGCTGGGTTGCATTTAATGTTTGCTATACCTGTGTTAGAGACTTCTGTTTCCTCTATTTTCGTTTGTATTCTTCCCTATTGTATTGTTTACCTAAGACTTCTTTCTTAAAGAGTGTCCTGCAGCTCATGAATTCCACTATTATTACACTGGAGCCCCGTTTGATGGAACAGATTTGGGAAGCAATCTATAATCTTTGATTCGATCTCTGTTTTTTACTTCTCTGAGTCCCTGGGCTGTGACCTTCAGAAACCTCCCGCCACCTTCTCTTACATGACACAAGACTCAAGAGGGCTAGAACTGTATAACTGCACTTGCCCCATGTCAGACAAGGCTCTGGTAATGGTATTTTTCCTTAGAGGGCAGGTCTTTGTCATGGAAAATCATCCAGGTGTATTTCAAAATAGTTACTTTCCCCTCCCCTCCCCTGCCCTGCCTGAAAAACAAGGGGATCCCAATCATACTCCTGAGACTCTGATGGGGTTCCTGGGGATGAATCCTAGAAAGTGTAGGGGTTCTCCTAAGAGTGGGCCCTCAGGGGGCTTTAACCTTCCAGCTAGTTTACACTCAGCCTCCAGTAACTTGTCAGTTACCGTTTCACGGTTCATATCAGTTACTGCTCCAGAAGCTTCTGCTCCCAATAAGTTCTCTCAACTGCGATTCTACCTGCCTATCTTTCCATTTTGTGGTGGTCTGTCCCGTGACCTCAATTCTCCGGTGGAAATAAGAGAAGCCATTGATTTTCAGCCCGTTCAGCCTTTTTCTTACTGTGAAAATGGAGTCAGGCCCTCCAAGCTCTTCACATGTTGGAGCTGAAACTGTAACCTGCCCACAAATTTTTTTAAGAAGTCCTTTCCCCATTTTCCCTATAAAGCTAGCCTGCAATAATCCTGAGAGGCCTTCCCTGATCTCTCTGCTACCCAAAAAGCTCCTCCCCATGTGATCTAGTACTTGGTGCAATTGCAAGTATTACACATACCATCTATCGGCTCTGTGACTCTGAATGCCTGGAGAACAGGCATTACGGTCTGTCTTTGCATTTCTAGCATATGGTATAAATCGATGTCTGTTGAATTGAAAGGAAAAATGAACAAAACACCATTCACTAATTAGAAACAAAGTACTACTTTTATTTGGCTCACTTCTCCATTTATTAGAATTACCACATTTGGAGAGGCACAAAGCACTTAAGTTTTACATGACTACAAAGTTATCACAAATCCCAAACTTTTTAGCCACAGATATTTCACTTACTCTGTTTAAAGAAAAAGCTTTCAAAACATTTGAGTTAGCTTGATACATAGAGACCCTGAATATATGGTAACTACATATTTTTAAATGCTTGCACTTTCTGTTCTAATGTCTTCTTTAAATGGAATCCAGCATAAAAGGGATTGAAATACGTAAGGTCATGATGCAAATGCTTTGGACAGACAGTGAAATTAATCTGTACAACATTGAAAAAGATGTAGTGTGCACAGAAGTTTTGTAAGGATTCACTGAGCCATCTGGGCTTCCATGGCTTGTGCTGTCCATTCTGGTGCTGTCTGGCTAATTTTCTCCAAAAGGTTATTCACTTGGAAACAAAGTGACTGGATCTGTTTGTCCCACGTTGGCAGGGCTTCTCGTGCTAAACAAAAAAAGAAAAACGTACAGAGTTTACTCCATACATTACTCCATATATTCATATGGAATGTGAGTTAAAAGATAATTTATAGCAGTATTAATTTTAAAAGTTTCTTCTGAAAATCTTGGCTAATAAAGTTAAAGCTAATTAAGCAATAATTAAGGAAAGTACCCAAATTACTGGCACATGGTATAAAACAAAACCAAAACACATACACGTAGATACATATTATTATTCAGGAAAACAAAATAAAACCAACCAATCAAAGCACCTCAGTCACAAAAACCACCACAATAAAAGCCTCACTGAGCCATCTCATCACCAGTTTTTCTTGATTCACAAGACACTGCCACCTACTGGAGAGAGCAAATCTATTTATATAGTCAAAACTGTCTCTACTTGACTCTGAAGGACACATATTTTACTGATTAAACAAAAACCAAAAAAATTCATCATGAAAACACAAGGTTTTTCTCTATACCAGCAATATACAGTTAGAAATGATGAACTCAGGGGTGCCTGGGTAGCTCAGTTGGTTAAGCATCCGACTTCAGCTCAGGTCACGATCTCACGGTTCGTGAGTTCCAGCCCGAGTGAGGCTCTGCGCTGACAGAACTGGGAGCCTGCTTCAGATTCTGTCCCTCTCTCTGTGCCCCTTCCCTGCTCGTACTCTGTCTCTCTCTCAAAAAATAAATAAACAAAGAAAGAAAGAAATGATAAACTTGGGGAACATCAATTCAAAATAGCACCCGAATTTACAAAAGTAGGCACAGAATTAATGAAAAAAACTAAAATAAAAAAATTTTAATAAAGGACATAAAATAACTTTAGACACAAACCATGGTCCCAGATGGAAAGATGCAGTATCATAAAAATAACAGTCCTTCCCTATCAATATATACATTTTAAAAACTTACAAAGATAATCACCCTGATCTCTGTTTTGCTTTCTACACAGGATAAAGTTATTAACTACAGAAGAAATGTTGTTTGAGAACAGTCAAGAGAATTTTGCAAATTAAGAACAGTGGCAACATTGTAGGATATCTCTACAGTGGAATGTTATTCAGCCTTAAAAAGGAAAAAAGCAGTATGTTAAGTGAGAGAAGCCAAAAGCTCACTTAGTGTATGACTGCATTTACACGAAGTATCCAGAATAGGTAAATCCATAGAGATAAAATTCAGACTTCTGGCTGCCAGAGGCTGGGAGGAGAAATGAGGAGTAACTGCTTACTGGGCACAAGATTTCCTTTTGGGAAGATGAAAATGTTTTGGAACTAGGTAGAGTGGGTGGTTACAAAACACTGTGAACATACTAAGTGCCACTGAATTGTTCACTTTAAAATGGTTAATGTTATGTGAACTTCAATTCAACAAAAATACATTAGTAGAGGGGTAGGAGATGCTTTTCCAACAGTAAGATTTAGTCTAAATTTGTTTATTACCATATTGTTACAGATCAGTGGAAAGAAACTGATAACAGAAAGAGACCCAAACATACATGTGGAAGCTAATATATGTCAAAGATCAGAAAGTAAGTTTTACCTAATAAATAGCACTTGCAAATTAACAATACATCTTTAAAAAAAGACAAACTAGCCCATACCTTAAAATTATATACAAAAATGAACTATAGACAGATTAAATTTCTAAATATAAAACAGTAAATAAAAATATTAGAAGAAATTTTAGAAAAATATTAGTTTTACCCCAAGGTAAGTGAAACCTTTTAAATTAATACAGGAAACTAAAAAGCCATAAAATTAAAAAGTGACATATTTGGCTACATAAGAATTTTATTTTTTTTTATTAAAAAAATTTTTTTTTAATGTTTTTATTTATTTTTGAGACAGAGAGAGACAGAGCATGAGCAGGGGAGGGGCAGAGAGAGAGGGAGACACAGAATCCGAAGTAGACTCCAGGCTCTGAGCTGTCAGCACAGAGCCCGACGCGGGGCTTGAACCCACGGGCTGTGAGATCATGACCTGAGCTGAAGTCAGACGCCTAACCGACTGAGCCACCCAGGCGCCCCTGGCTGCATAAGAATTTTAAACTGTGTTTAGGGGCGCCTGGGTGGCGCAGTCGGTTAAGCGTCCGACTTCAGCCAGGTCACGATCTCGCGGTCCGTGAGTTCGAGCCCCGCGTCGGGCTCTGGGCTGATGGCTCAGAGCCTGGAGCCTGTTTCCGATTCTGTGTCTCCCTCTCTCTCTGCCCCTCCCCCGTTCATGCTCTGTCTCTCTCTGTCCCAAAAATAAATAAAAACGTTGAAAAAAAAAAAAATTAAAAAAAAAAAGAATTTTAAACTGTGTTTATGGTATGCATTGCCTTACTTCAAAAACATGACTGACAGAATGGTAAAAAATATTTGTACACATTAACAAAAAAGAGTTTAAATTATCATTAAACCAAAAGCTATAGCAAATTGATGCTGAGAGATCTGAAGGAGAGGTGTGAGGCCAGGAAAGAAACAGACCAGAACTAACATCAACTCCACAGAAGAGGAAATGCTAATGGCCGTAATACATGGAAAGATATTAAACTTCCTCAGTACCAAGGAAATGCACATTAAAACAATAATGTAGTATTTCCCCCCACAATTAGCAAAAGATAAAAAGAGGAACAATATATAGCTGTTGAACATTCATTTCCTCATATTGGTGAAAGTGCAAATGGCTACACTTTTCTGGAAAGCAAACTGGCAGTACCCATTAAGGATCAAAATACTTCTGTCCTTTGATGGAATGTTATCACTTTTGAGACCTTGCTCTATAGAAGTAAGTGTACCATATATAAAGATATGCACAAGGAAACCACTTGAATGTTCATCAATAGGTGAACAGTTGAACTCCATGAAATTCTACATAGCTATTAAAACAAATAAATTAGATTTATGTCTACTGACTTGAAAATATGTGCATGATTATTTCAAAAAGTCTGTAGAACACTGTGTGCTTAAAATTATTTTTAAGTTAAAAAAAACTATGTTTTTCACATATCTATATGAGCATGTAGAAGCTTTAGATTAGTACTAGTTATGCAAGGGGGAGGAAAGATATGATGAACTCTTATTTTTGTTTATAGTTGCAACACTTGTTATTATGAGCATATTTTTCATGGCAATTCTTTAAATCTAAGAAAACTGGAAAGAATATTACTCTATCAAGCTGTCCTTTCACTTGGTGACACGTCTGCTAAACTATTCATTATGTACTGTTTGTTTTTCCAATACTTATTTATTTCCCACTAAGAATGTGTGGGGCACTGGAACACATGTTCCATATATGATGAGAACAAAAGAGACTTAATATCTACCAGGAGGAAGCTTAGCTGGGAAGCAAAAACAGACATTTAGACAAATGGTTACAGAAATAAAAATAACTGATTAATGCTAGGAAGAAATTCAGAGTGACCAAAGAATATAGAACTATAAGCCATAACTAACCTGGGGAGTCAGGAAAATCATTACCAATTAACGTTGCTCAAACTAAGACAAGGGAACAAAAATAGCTGAGAGGATGCTGGTGGAGAGAAGTGGGTATTTCAGAATGTCTGATGTGGGAAGGAATTTACAGTGCTAGAAAGAAACAAAAAGACCTATGTGGTTGGATTAGAAACAGAAAGTTATAAAGATCAGGCAGCACCTGTTGACTTCACAGAACTTTGTTCTATAAGCCATGGGGAAGCCATTCATTACAGTGTCAAAGAAGAGAGTAACATGACCTAACAATTTGTTTTTTATATTTGTTTTGTTTGTTTGCATTAAAAAAAAATAAAGATCACAATCATTCTGGCTATACTACAGCAACTGGACTAGAAAGGAGCAATTGTAGATGTGAGGGAAAAAGCCCAGAAGGTGGGAGAGGCTTCACAATAGGCTAGTGACAGTAAGAAATGAAGACAAGTATGTGGATTCCAGATACACGCAGGAGGTAAAACTGAAAGGATTCTGGGCAGTGAAGAAGAGGGGTCAAGGATAAGAAATGCTGGAGAGAGTGAATAATGTAGCTTTTGGCTGGCTGGTTGGTTGGCTGGCAGGTTGTGGGATGGAGGCAGGAAGGAGACATGGTGAATTCAGTTTTGGATATGTCCATTCTGAGATGTCCAACAATCAGTCAGGTGGAAAATACCTAGCACGCAATCAGCACCACTAGGTCTAGGACTCAGAAGAGAAATTTACACTAGAAAGGCAAATCTGAGCATTGTCTGCACAAAGATAGCAACTGAATCAATGGGAACAGATGAGATTACCAAGGAAATTTAGTAGAGTGAGGAGGAAAAGGCCTTGGGAATAAGCCCTAAGCAACTCCAATATTTACACTTAAAGGCACTACAGAATCTACGAAGAGGACTGGAAGAATACCTGGAGGAGGAGGGAAAGCAGGAGAAGGGGGTAAAGGAGACGACAAAAGCCATGATGGCACAGGGTGGTGGGGACAGTTCAAAAAGGAGTAAAGGATCAATGCTATTCGATAATGTTAAAAAATTAAAATGAGGTCTGAAAGATAAAAGTCTTTCTGTTAAAATGGGAGAGACCCAAGTAAGTTTAAGTATTAAAAAAAATTTTTTTTTAAGTTATTTACGTTTTGAGAGAGAGAGAGAGAGAGAGAGAGAGAGAGAGAGAGAGAGAGAGAGAGAGACACGCAGGGGCGAGGCAGAGAGGAGAGACAGAATCCCAAGCAGCTTCTGCATCACCAGCGCAGAGCCCAACGTGGGGCTTGAACTAATGAACTGCAAGATCATGACCTGAGCTGCGATCAGTCGGATACTTAGAACTGACTGAGCTACCAGGTGCACAGCCAAGTATGTTTAAATACTGATGGAAAGAAGCCAACAGAGCAAGCAAGGGTGAAAACTGACAAAACAATGGCTAATTTTAGGTTCCTAAAAACCTGTTTTTGAGGGATAGGGGCAACAGTCAAAGAAGGGAGCCAAAGCACAAGGAGAAGAACTGGAAAGGAAGACAGAACACACTTCCAGCAAAAGACAAAGGAGGAAAAGGTAGAACTAGATGATATTTAAAATTCAGAAGGTTTTTTTTTTGATGTCTACTTATTTTTGAGAGAGAGACAGAGTGTAAACAGGGGAGAGGCAGAGAGAGAGAGGGACACACAGAATCCGAAGCAGGCTCCAGGCTCTGAGCTGTAAGCATGGAGCTTGTCGCAGGGCTCAAACTCACACACCCGAAGATTGTGACCTGAGCTGAAGTCAGACATTTAACCGACTGACTCACCCAGGTGCCTGTAAAATTCGGAAGTTTTATAAATCAGATAAAGAAGTTAATTTAATTTCACCCTGACAGATTTTTTTTTTCTGTGAAATATGAAACAAGGTTTGGTGCTGAGAATGAAGGAGAAAAGTCAGAGATTTAAAAAAAATGAAATCTGAGGGGCGCCTGGGTGGCTCAGTCGGTTGGACGTCTGACTTCGGCTCAGGCCATGATCTCGCGGTCCGTGAGTTCGAGCCCCGCGTCGGGCTCTGTGCTGACAGCTCAGAGCCTGAAGCCTGTTTCGGATTCTGTGTCTCCCTCTCTCTCTGACCTTCCCCCGTTCATGCTCTGTCTCTCTCTGTCTCAAAAATGAATAAATGTTAAAAAAAAAAAATTTTTTTAAAAAAAAGAAAAATGAAATCTGAAATCCCCTTGCAGAGTAGAAAAGAAGAGTAGCCTAGAGAAATGTATCAAGAATCCCAGGTACTGCTGAGAACCCAAGACCTTGACTTTGCAGTGGTACCAATCTCCAGCAATGTTAGTTAGCTACTCACGTACTGGAATGAAAAAGATGGAGAATGGGTTCATCCCAGCTGAAGTTTTGCTGGACAGCCAGAACAAAAAGTTAACAGGCAAGTGATCTAGGGCACTTGCGAAACAGTAACTAGAATAATGAATCATGGAATCCATGGATAGGAAAGAGTAGTAAAGACAAAAAAGGGCTGAGCTGACTGGAAAAAAGTAAAAGTTAATGGACTGGAGGCTCAAAGGTAGTCAAGGAAGAGCTAAAGTGGAAGTAACTGACACAGACTGCTAGAAAGACAGGAAAAACGTTGTGAGAATGGGGCATTTCAAATTGAAACTTTACAGGTAGAACAGTTCCAGTTATAGGAAGGTCCAGGGTGTAAAGAGGTAGGAATAGGGGCTGAGGAGGTAATACACAATGAGAGAGTCAAGAGATCAACTTATCTGTCTGCCTCTACTAGTTTAATGAGCTGCTGAAGAGGAAATCAACTGGCATTCCCACATGCCTGATACATGGTATGTGGTTACTCTATGTTTGATGGGTAAATGAAAAAACTGGTAAGACGATTCCATCTTCCAATTTTTCTTCAGCATAAAAAATGCTGTATTAAATAGATTCTTAAATATAAGCTCATAAAAATTATTCTAAATTATTTCTTTGGAAAATGAGCTCATTCTAGTAGTAATATGCTGGGTTAAAGGAAATTGTTCAACGTGTCTTAATCACAAATATACAACTGTTTACTGCCAATTCATTATGACAGAAATAAGCAAAACTTACTTTCAAAATGAACTATTCCATCAATCTGATCAATAAATCCATTCATACGTCCTTCTGTTATCATTTGTGATGCTATCTTTTCTGCCTGTAAAAGAAAATCCAAAAAAAATTCTCACAAACTTTAATTATCATATCCAACAGTTAGTTACTCACGTATAGAAGAACTGAAATCTCTTGGTTTAGCTACCCACACGCTTTTCGTATGCGTTCATCTGCTGTCCATTACAACAGTGAATCTAGTAAAGCTGCCTATTTTATTCCCCAATTCTCCCTGGGTATAATCGATTATTTTAAGTTAACTGGGATGTTTTTCTTGTTGTCAGATTTTGGACGAGAATCTAGTGATCTTAACAACTTTTTCCTCTGCTTAAAATCAAACTAACAATTTTTCTTCTTACTGAGATGCATACACAGGAACACCCAAAGTAGTTTTTCCTTTTACTTCATCTAAATTTTCACAGTGTTTATCACCTAAAAAATTCTTTAAGAAAGTGGGGTGCCTGGGTGACTCAGTCGGTTAAGTGTCCAACTTCGGCTCAGGTCATGATCTCAGTTTGTGAGTTCAAGCCCCGCATCGGGCTCTGTGCTGACACCTCAGAGTCTGGAGCTTGCTTCGGATTCTGGGTCTCCCTCTGTCTCTGCCACTCCCCCACTCACACTCTGTCTCTCTCTCAAAAATAAACAAACATTTAAAAAATAATAATAATAATAAATTCTTTAAGAAAGTAATTATTTTTGAAGAAAAAATTATAAGGAGGAATGATCTTCAAATTTGAGATTTGAGATTAAGGGGCGCCCGGCTGGCTCAGTAGGCAGAGCATGCGACTCTTGATCTTGTAGTTAAGAGTTCAAGCCCCACACTGGGTGTAGAGCGGTTACTTAAAAAAATAAAAGCAATCATTCATTAAAAAATTATAAATAAATAGCAATTAAAAGAGGATTTAAAAGACAATTAAAGGGAACCAAAAGTTCTTCTACCTAGTTCCTAAAGACACGTTTCATATTTATTATATGTAAGAAAACTGGCTTATGACTTAGTCATTTTAGTAATTCTGACCATCTTCATGATTCATCCTAAACAGACTGTGACTAGCATTTATTGTTAAATATATATTCACTTCCCTAAGTGTCAGCCTAAGAAAAAGTATCTTTTAATGGTAACTTAAGCTTTGGTTCCCAAATTGTTCCACTTCTTGTACTGTGTATTAAATATGCACAAGTAAAGGAACCATGTTAGGAATTCTAAATCAAAATTTCTCAACAGATAAAAGGGGATGTAATCATTACTACATGACTGTAAGGTATGCAAGTTAGGTAAATGTAAGGTTGATTGCTTGTTTTTACTCATATTTAAAATTAAGAGAATGTTTTGTAAATGATACCTGAAATACCCTCTACGTACTATTGGTACTTTGTTGGTATTTGTACACAGCCAATCAAACTCTTATCGTGACTAAAAATGAAATTAATTTCCTAGTAACTCAGTCAAATTAAGATAAATCAAGCAGAAAAGTTACAAGAGAATAGCCTGGAGAATTACCACAGTCATTCTTTCAAAGAGATGAAATATTTAACCTGTGAGTCAATCCAGAGCAGAAAACAGTAAGGCATGTATCAAAATCTTAAGTTTGTCAGAAATCAGAAACTACAATGAACTGGATTTAAACAGACACCACTCGAAATGGGTATCACAACCCAAAACCCCTTTAAGATTTTCATTCTGGTTCACTTTACATAAAATACAGTTTAAAAGAAGCAAAAAACAAAGACAATTCCATTACAGTACTATTGTAACATTCAAATAATTTATTTCCATTTTCCTGAGGTTTTTATGTGTATTTTTATTGCAGTTGCCAATACTTATCAATTACATATTTTCTTACTACAGCAATAGTTTAGTCTCTTAACTTCTTTTTTTATATATTAGAAACAAGAAAATACCTTAGCTGCAGGAATCTCTAAAAGAGCTCCAAGTTCTTCAAAGGTAATATTATTATATAATTTGCTTGCAGACAACAAATTGTGTTCAATAACAGCTCTGTCCAAGATGCTAGAACCTTAAATAAATATAAATTAGACAGTTTTAAGTGAGACTTGTCTTACGCTTTTAAAATACTCATCCTTTTTTTCTAAAAACTTCTAGGCACATAACAACCCATAATCATTGTCTTTATTCCTCTTACGAAATTTTAAAAGTAAGGAAAATGCCTTATTTAGTAGAGTTTAAATAGTATACAATTAAATACAAATAACATATTTAGAAAATGAGTGACTAGCAAATAGTTACTAACCGGCTGAATGGATTTAACCCTTAAGGTTTGAAGTTTTACTTCCTTATGGTAGCTGTCAGATTGATTAACTTTACTTTTCTTGGTAGGAGCACAAACTTTTGTTAGCAAGAAGTGGCAAAACCCCCATGTAACCTGTTCTATAAGCTTGATAAAGTCAGTGCATGTACAGCTCAGTAGAAATACCTGTTTTCTTTTGGGCACTCCGTAAGTCCCTTACCATGATGCAAAGATGAGAAATGTCTGGAAGGTAGGGCCAGCTAACCATGAGAGATCAGCCATAGCACCCTCCCTTAAGTGAAGTAATATAAGGCCTGATGAAGTACTGGACACAAGGCCCCATTCTGAAGGTGCCTGACTTGCTAGGCTCACCCAATTCTTTCTTTTCTTTCCAGTTTTATGGAGATATAACTGACATATAATATTGTTGTTTTTTTAATTACAAGGATTTTTTTCAAATTTTTAAAAAAATTCCAGTTAGTTAACATACAGCGTAACATTAGTTTCAGGTGTAGAATCCAGTAATTCCTCATTTCCATACACTACCCTGTGTGCAACACAACAAGTGCACTCCTTAATCCCCACCACCATTTAACCAATCCCCCACCCCGCCCACTTCCCCTGCAGTAACCCTCAGTTTGTTCTCTATAGTTAAGAGTCTGTTTTTCTAGTTTGCCTCTCTCCCCCCATGTTCATCTGTTTTGTTTCTCAAATTCCAAATGAATGAAGTCATATGGCATTTGTCTTTCTCTGACTTATTTTACTTAGGATAATATTCTCTAACTCCATCCACGTCATGGTAAATGGCAAGATTTCACTCCGGTGGATGAGTAATACACACACACACACACACACACACACACACACACACAACATCTGTATCCATTCGTCAGTCGATGAACATTTTGGCTCTTTCCATACTTTGGCTATGGTTGACAGTGCTGCCATAAACATCAGTGGACACGTATTCCTTTTGAATCAGTAGTTTTATATTCTTTTTTTTTTTTTTTTTTTTTTAACGTTTACTTATTTTTGAGACAGGGAGAGACAGCATGAACGGGGGAGGGTCAGAGAGAGAGGGAGACACAGAATCCAAAACAGGCTCCAGGCTCTGAGCTGTCAGCACAGAGCCCGACACGGGGCTCGAACTCACGGACCTCAAGATCATGACCTGAGCTGAAGTCGGATGCTTAACCGACTGAGCCACCCAGGCGCCCCAGTAGTTTTATATTCTTTGGGTAAATACCGAGTAGTGCAATTGCTGGGTTGTAGGGTAGTGCTATTTTTAACTTTCTGAGGAACTTCCATACTGTTTTCCAGAGCAGCTGCACCAGTTTGCATTCTTACCAGCAGTGCAAGAGGGTTCCCCTTTCTCCGCATTCTCATCAACATCTGTTGTTCTTGTGTTGTTAATTTTAGTCATTCTGACAGATATGAGGTGATATCTCATTGTGGTTTTAATTTGTATTCCCCTGATGATGAGTAATGTTGAGCATCTTTTCATGTGCTTTTCATAGTTTTCAAACTTTTCATAGTTTTCTGTATGTCTTCTTTGGAAAAATGTCTCTTCATGTCTCCTGCCCATTTTTTTACTGAATTATTTGTTTTTTGGGTATTGAATTTTGTTAAGTTCTTTATATATTTTGGATACTAACCCTTTATCAGATGTGACCTGTATTAGTTTAAGGTATACAACATAATGATTTGATATATGTACACACTGTGAAATGATTATCACCATAAGTTCATATAGCATCCATCACCTCAAACAATTTTTTTCTTGTGGTGAGAACTTTTAAGATCTACTCTCTTAGCAACTTTCAAATATAAAGACCTAAATAAATGGGAAAATAGAAAGACCTAATACTGTTAAGATGGCAACAGTCCCCAGGTTTGTCTATGGAGTCAGTGGAATCCCTATCAAAATTCCAGCTGGCTTCTTTGCAGAAACTGACAAACTGATTTTAATTTAAAAAAACTTTTTTTTAAGTTTATTTATTTATTTTGAGAGTCGGGGAGGGACAGAGAGAGACGGAGAAAGACAATCCCAAGCAGGCTCTGTGCTGATGTGGGGCTTGTGAGATCAGTTTGTGAGATCTTCACAGTTTATGAGCTCATGACCTGAACCAAAATCAAGAGTTAGACGCTGAACCAACTAGGCCAACCAGACGCCCCCCCCCCCCCCCCGCCAATTTTGTTAAGTAGGCTCCATGCTCAGCATGGAGCCCAACATGGGGCTTGAACTCAAGACCTTGAGATCAAGACCTGAGCTGAGATCGAGTCAGGCACTTAACCGACTGAGCCACCCAGGTGTCCTGACAACTGATTTTAGAATTCAAAGAGAATTCTAAACTGATTTTAGAATTCAAAGAGAAGCCAAAACAATATCGGAAAAAAAGAAACCAAAAAACAAAAAAAAAACAAAAAAACTTGCACATCCTGATTTCAAAACTTACTACAGAGCAACCAAAGGGCACATGGGTGGCTCAGTTGATTGAGCATCTGACTCTTGATTCTGGCTCAGGTCATGCATGATCTGATGGTTCGTGGCTTTGAGCCCTGTGTCAGGCTCTGTGCTGATGGTACAGAGCCAGCTTGGGATTCTCTCTCTCCCTTTCTTTGCCTTTCCCCCACTCGTGCTCTCTCCTCCTCTCTCAAAATAAATGAATAATTAAAAAAAAAAAAAAAGAGCAACCAAGATAGTGTGGTACTGGCATAAAGATAGGCATATAGAATAAAGGAAAAGAACTGAAATTCCAAAAATAAACTCTCACATTTATGGTCAACTGATTGCCAACAAGGATGCCAAAATAATTCAATGGGAAACTTCTAGTCTTTTCAACAAATGGTGCTGGGACAACTGGATACCTACATGGAAAGAGTAAAAATTGGACCCCTATCTTACACCATATGTAAAAATGAACTCAAATGAATGTAAGAGCTACAACTATAAAACTTACAGAAAAAAACACGGCAAATCTTCACGACCTTGGATTAGGCAATGGTTTCCTAGATAGGATACTGAAAGCACAGCAAAAACAACAACAAAAAAAAAACCCAGATAAACTGGACTTCATCAAAATTAAAAACTTTAATGTTTCAAAGGACACCATCAAAAAAGTGAAGAAACAACACACAGAATGGAAGAAAATATTGGCAAATCATCTGATAATGATCAGGTCTAGAATATATAAAGAATTCCTACAATTCAGTAATAAAAGGACAAATAACTCAATTTAAAAACTGAAAAGGATCTGAGTAGACTTTTCTCTAAAGATATAAAAATAGCCAATAAATACACAAAAAAACTCTTCAACATCATTAAACCTAAGGGAAATGCAAATCAAAATGACAAGATACCACTTCATACACACTAGGATGCCTAAATCAAAAAGACAGATAATAAATGTGGGCCAAAATAAGGAGAAATTAGAACCCTCACACACAGCTGGCAGGAATATAAAAAGGAACAGCTATTTTGAAAGCAGTCTGGCAACTTTTCAAAAGACTAAACACAGAGTTATCATACGACCCAGTCATTCCACTCCTAGGTGTATAACCAGAAGAATTAAAAACCTGTGTCCATACAAAAATTTGTACATGAATGTTCATAGCACCATTATTAATAGCCCCAAAGTAAAAATAACCTAAATTTCCAGCAACTAATGAAGAAATAAAATGTGGTATATCATATAATAGAATACTATTTGGCAATAAAAAGGAATAAAGTACTGATAAATGCTACAACATGGATAAACACTTTGCCAAGTGAAAAGTCAATCACAAAAGGCTACATATTGTGTGATTCCATTTACATAAAATGCCCAACACAGGCAAATCTATTGAGCAGAAAGGAGATTAGTAGTAATGTTATACAACTCCAGGAATATACCAAAAAACAATTAATTGTAATGAAAAAAAAAAATACGTCTCAAGATTGCTAATGTATGGTTGTAATGCCAGTAGACAAAAATGTCCATGGGTGCTTGGGTGGCTCAGTCAGTTAAGTGTCCGACTTCAGCTCAGGTCATGATTTCACAGTTTGGGAGTTCAAGCCCCACATCGGGCTCTGTGCTGACAGCCTGGAGCCTGGAGCCTGCTTCAGATTCTGTGTCTCCCTCTCTCTCTCTCTCTCTCTCTCTGCCCCTCCCCCACTCATACACTGTCTCTCTCTCTCTCAAAAATAAACATTAAACAAAAATATTAAACAAAAATGCCCAAAAGAAATAAATAAGGAAAGCAATAAGGTCTAAAATAAGGAAAGCAATAAGGTCTAAAATGGAAGAAGATAACAAAACACCTGTCCTCTCTATATAGTCCCACATGAGAAATCTGAGAATCATTTGCATCCTCAGAGGTCCTAGTGAGTCTCTTTCTTTTTAGGAAAGAATTATGTGATTACATTCTTTTCACATTTTTTTTTCATGGCCAGAAACTCAAAGTCAAATCTGAGGCTTGACTATATCAATTCTGGAAACTTTTTCTTTTTATCTATCTTTTATCTAGTTTGTCAGACACCTTCTTGCAAAAAGAATTTAAAGCTGCTCAGAAGAATATACAGAAGATAAGAGAATTTAAAAGTAGCAACAATCAACATACATACACACACACTATTTACAGTTGGGTTACAAATTTAACAAGTTTTCTAGCAGCCAAGATAAAAAAAAAAAACAGTTTATAGTTTGTTTAATAAGATAAAAACTAACTGTTCAGGAGAATCACAACTAACTCTAAGATTGTGAAGGAATTTTTCCTGAGGATCTGCGTAACAAATATCCTATAGAAAAAAAAAAAAAAAACAACTCCTTTAGAAAGAAAGATGAAGATCAACTAGTTTGCTTCTTGATTTTTTTATTTTTATTTTTTTCATGTTTATTTACTTTTAAGAGAGAGAAGGACAGAGAGTGAGTGGGGAAGGGGCAGAGAGAGGGAGACAGAGGATCCCAAGCAGGCTCCACACTGTCGCACAGAGCCTGATGTGGGGCTCGACCTCACAAACTGTGTGATCACGACCTGAGCCAAAACTAAGAGTCAGATGCTTAACCAACTGAGCCACCCAGGCCCCCCTCAATTAGTTTGCTTCTTAAAGTACAAATTAAATGAAAGAAATTCCACAGGAAGTCACTATAATCCCTTCAGCGGTCTGGTTTAACTCCAGCCAGTAAGACTGAGTGAAGTGAATACCTTTTAGCAAACCACTGCATAAATGACTCTTTATAGATAAATTCTCTTTGGTATAGGATGACACTGAATCCAAGGAAGTGAGTCTAACAGATCTGTATGTTTATTTATCTTGACCTTTTTCATGTTTCTGATGGTCTATGTGTTTACTTTTATTATTATTATGTTACTGTTATAAGCTTCTTTAAAACCTCTGTAGACAAATGTACACAAAGTAACTGATGCTATAAGCAGACAACTTATTAAAAACTTCTTTTCTGGAAAAGGTAGCCTGACTTAAGCAAATACATCCTTGAACTAGGAAACACGACACCAAGTTCTATTCTTATAGGCAAAACGTTCACCCTGATTAACCTTAGGCAAGTTACTGTGCCAAATTTTGCTCTATCTAAAATAGGACTGGATAATTATACTCTGTTACAAACTGATGCTTAAGATTAATTAAGGTACTTATCGAAGGGTTTGAGTTTTTAAAAAACCAGGTCTATAATTCTGCCCTTACAGTTTCCAAAAATGCATTATTCTACAATATGTTTTCCAATAGGGCTACTTTTATAATTCAAACCCATATTTGTATATTATACTCATCTTCAGTCAATGTAATATTCCTTTTTTGGTCATCAAATGTTGGATAAAAATATTATAGAAAGATATCAAGATGCTTCAAATTTAACACACTTTTCACTAGAGTGTACCTAAATATTTGCTCCCACATATTTATAAGACATGATCATTACCATCAGCTGTAGTTGCTTTTTGGTGAGGCATCAGCATGGCAGCAAATTCTTGAAGCTGATTTCCTCTGATGATTCTGTCTAGGTACATTTTCTCTAGGATCCCATAAGCAGCAAGTTGCTGGCATCTTTCATCCTTAAAAAGGGTAGCTAGCATCCGAGAACGCTGCTGTCCTAAGGGAAACAAATGAGCATCAAATACTCTCACAATCTATTTCCCCAATAAAAAACTATGTTATGACTTCATTCTTGCCTACTAAAATATACAGCCAATTCTCGGAATTTGTGGCAGTTATGTTCTACAAAGTTGTTGCCAATTCCTACTTCTAGGGGAAATACAGGATTAGGCTCCTATGAGCCTCTGGACACACTGTTTTTGTCAACTGATCAATATGTAACCTTGCTTTATGTTACTCTGTTAAAGGTACTTTATTTAATATATATTGTCGGTTATATGTAATATAGATTGTCAATTCATCATTGTTCATGATGATACATAAGGAGGGAGTGTCATGATGGCCTACAACGGAAGAAAGCAAATATAACAAACAGCTAAGAAAATTTAGGAAAAAAAAGTCATGAAGGGGGAATAGCCCTGCCAGATAATAAAACAATAATCAATAAAATAAAATCAATAATACTATGATAATGCCAGTAGCATAGTACTAGTATATCCATAAATAGGCTAATTAACGGAACAGAATACTAGATTTAGAAATCTGTAATGTGCTAAATCAATAGGGGAAAAAAGATTACTTAATAAAAGATACTAGGTCAAATAGCCATTTAGACAAAAAAAAAAGGGTAATTCCCTATCTCATTCCCTACACCAAAATAAATCCAAACGGATTAAGACTTGCAGGTAAATTGAAGTGAGAAATAGGCAACATTAATCTAAATTAGTGATTAATCTGGGGCAGGGGGTGGGGGGGGTGGCGGTTGGAGATAGTGCCTAGAAGGAAGCATCAAAGTAAAATATGAAGCCTAAAGCAGCAATTGTCAAAGGGGGTCTCCAAGACCCTTCAAGGGATCAGTCGGTGAGCCAATGCTATTTTATAATAGTATAAAAACATCCTTTACGTTTTTCATTGTGTTGGCACTTACATTGCTGGTGCGAAAGCAATGGCGGCTAAAACAGCTGGCACCACCGCACAAATCAAGGCTGTGGCACTGGCAATGAACTGTATTGTGCCACACATTCAACAGTCAAAACAAAAGAAGCTTGCAGCAGAAAGGAGTTATTTTTATTAAGTACCGACATGAGAACACATCTTTTTAATATTCTGTGCAACAAAATGGGAAATGCATGTAAAGCACTTCTGCTGCAAACCGAACAATGGTTGTCCCAAGGAAACCCTGCAAGCTGAACACCATTTACGTAAGACAATGACTAACAGACAAAATGATGGGTTTTCAGACTTGGGTATTTGGTAGATATTTTTAAAAAAATGAACAAAGCAAGCCTATCAAGTCCAACCAACAGTATTTGTTGTCGCTGATAAAATTAGAATTTTTAAGAAACAATCAGAATTTAAAATTTTTTTTTTTTTTCAAATTTTATTTTTTTTTGGGACAGAGAGAGACAGAGCATGAACGGGGGAGGGGCAGAGAGAGAGGGAGACACAGAATCTGAAACAGGCTCCAGGCTCTGAGCCATCAGCCCAGAGCCCGACGCGGGGCTCGAACTCACGGACCGCGAGATCGTGACCTGGCTGAAGTCGGACGCCCAACCGACTGCGCCACCCAGGCGCCCCAGAAACAATCAGAATTTTAGAGAACTTCTATCTGCCACCATGAGCTTGACAGCTTTCCAATAGTTAAAGGTTCTTCTGATAAGATCAGGTGTAATATATTCAAATGTAATTTTTATATGTTGTATAATAAAGTATGTCAATATTTCGATTGCATAACTCAGTGAATCAATAGTATCCAAACAACCAAACATAATGATACAAAATGGAGTAAAGGATCCATTCAAGCGCAAGACAGACCAAGACTTTAACATTAACAAGGTGCAAAAAGTTCATTGATACGGTTTCAGATGCCACACTGCCACTAACCTATAAGAAACTATACCACTGGTCAAGTTAAGTGTAGCATGAAAGAATATCACAATTATCTGAAAAAGTCATCAACATGCCTCCTTTTTCCAATTACACACTGTGAGCTGGATTGTCTTCATATACTTCCTTTAAAACAACATATCAGGGGGCGCCTGGGTGGCGCAGTCGGTTAAGCGTCCGACTTCAGCCAGGTCACGATCTCACGGTCTGTGAGTTCGAGCCCCGCGTCAGGCTCTGGGCTGATGGCTCGGAGCCTGAAGCCTGTTTCTGATTCTGTGTCTCCCTCTCTCTCTGCCCCTCCCCCGTTCATGCTCTGTCTCTGTCTGTCCCAAAAATAAATAAAAACGTTGAAAAAAAAAATAAAATAAAAAAAAATAAAACAACATATCAAAGCAGGCTGAATACAGAAGTACTTTTAAGAATTCAGCTTAAAAAAAAATTCAGTTTTTGTCTGTTAAGATAGACATTGATAGGATTTGAATTTTTTTTTTTTCAATGTTTATTTATTTTTGGGACAGAGAGAGACAGAGCATGAACGGGGGAGGGGCAGAGTGAGAGGGAGACACAGAATCGGAAACAGGCTCCAGGCTCCGAGCCATCAGCCCGGAGCCTGACGCGGGGCTCGAACTCACGGACCGCGAGATCGTGACCTGGCTGAAGTCGGACGCTTAACCGACTGCGCCACCCAGGCGCCCCGATAGGATTTGAAAAGATGTAAAAACAACTTCATTCTCTTAACTTTTTTTACTTTAGAAAATATAGTTATTTGATAAAAATGTCACTTTTTATTTATATGTAATGGACTTATGATTGCTACTTTTAAATGAATTATTATTTTTTAAATTTATTATCTCAATTGCTAATATAGTATCAATAGATATAACCTACATAAGCAAAGGAAAGGGTTCTCAATTTTTCAGTGTAAAGGAGTTCTGAGACCAGAATCTGAGGATGTGGGAAACTAAGGTACTGAAAGAAAACATGTGGGAATTTAAAATACCTAATTTCAGAATAGGAAAGACCTTTCTAAGCAAGTAAACAAAACCCAAAGTCCATAAAAAAAAGAGATTAATATATTTAACCGTATAAAAGTAAAGAGTTTCTGCATGGCAAAAATTTCATAGACAAAACCAAAAATGAGACAACAAATTGGGAAAAAAAATTGTTAAATTTCTTATATACATGAGGCGCTTTCATAAGTCACCAAGATAAAAACTCAAAGCCTGGCTAATAAACATAAACAGATAATTCATTCAAAAAAATACAGGTTTTTCAATAATGATTTTTCTTAACATATGAAAAGATGCTCAAGAGCATTCCTAGTAAATGAAATGCAAATTAAAACTGGAGTGAAATACTACCTTTTCATCCATTAGCAAAGATGAAAACATTTGGTAATACAGGTGTGAGAAATCAGGTCTGCATGGACACTGTTGCCTGGAAGGTAACACTAAAGGGCAGTATATAATTTCTATCCAAAGTTTAAAGGTATATACCCTGGGACTCAAGAATTTAACCTATATATATATTCATATATGTGCACAATCACTATAGCACTGTTTGTAACTGACTAAATAAATTATGATAAAGCCAAACAATAGAAGATCAAAAAGAATGAGAGATATGTATTGACATATAAAGATCACTGATATATACATACAGGAAAAAAACAGGTGGTGAAAGTGAGTATATCATGCTACCGTTTATATAAAAAAAAGGTGGGGGGGGACACAGACACTTTTACATTGAAGGAAATACAAGTAATTGGTAAAAGCTCGTTAGAACTGGAAGCAGTACCACATTATGTATTGCCTTTTCAGTAACAAAAATGTAATAAATAAGATCACTGCTTCATAAAGAATGAAATGTGTAGTGTGAACATGTCATTAGGCTCTCAACCAAACACAGATCAAGAATAGACATTCTAAAAATGATTTAGAAAAGCCAGTTTAGAATTACCAGCATTTCTCCTCAATGCCCTTTCTGCTTTATAAGTTGAGTGATGTACATGCTATAATTTAGTAAAAGAGAACAAAGAATATTTTTCACATTTACCAAAGAAAAGGATAAATGTGAGATCTGAAACTAAGGCTTGAAGGTTAAAAAAGATCTCAAAAGCAGTGTGTTAATTATCATCAATCCCTAGATTTTAATTTTAACTTCTCTTTATGTAATTCTCACATAATTTTGTTATTCATTTTTAAGTTATCTATTAGGTGAACTAAACTCTATATTATCTCTCTTAATTACTCCCAACACATGCAGGTAATAGACTGATACATGCATATTTAAAAAATTTTGAAGTTAACAATCTATTTTATTGCTGTTTTTAACTGTTTAAAGTGTTTAAACTAAATTTACCATAATGGTAGTAATAAGACCTCCCCTTGAAGAATAAATAATTCCTTACTAAATCTTCCAATAGTAACAAACCTGAAATTATTAAGCAAAGATAACTGTTTATGAAAGCACAAATTACATGTTTACCTGCTGATGCTAAGATGGTACAGTGCAAAGCATGTTTTAAGGCCTCTAGTCTTTCACTTTCGTGCACTATTGTCTTGTAGGAGAGCTCATTGTACCTTTGTGCAGCTTCAATGAATTTTCTTCTATAATCAAGAACACGTGCATAGCATACCTACAGAGGGGAAAATGTTTCAATTAGGGGGAAAAATTAAAAATCAAAGCAAAAAATAAAAGAGAATTTCTAATACATAACACCATTTATCATATTATCTGGAATATCTCAGTATAGTAGGACTCTCCAATACAAACTTAATTCCAAATCAACTCATCTGTTACCTTATAATGTATCTGTAACTGTTCATTGGTTGATTCATTCTGAAGCAATGATGCTCGATTTATGTAAGCCTCTGCCTGGACTGGGTCATCATCCTCCAGATATAGCCTAGCAATCTTCAGGTAAGTCTCCAACTTATAATCTACATTGTACTGCCTAGGATATAACAGAAAAATACAATGACTAAATATTTTATCAAGACAACTTTTAGGAGTGGTAAAAAAATGTATTTTTCCTCCATACATGCTATTAATATAAGCATATCAAATTTTTACTGCATTAGAGAACAATCTAAAAAAATACTTCCAAAATAAATGTTATTGAATTTTTATTTTATCATCATGATTCCTCCATTGTATTTTAGTTTCCTTTAGTCCTCAAATAATCTCACAGTCAAAGAACTTAAAAGAAAAAATGCCCAGTTTAGGGGTATACCATACACTGGTGCTGGGGCTATTAGTACAACCATCCTGGAAAACCATTTGGCAATATATTCTCCAATCATTCTTTGAATCTTTTAAAATGCATATATTCCTTATCTACTATATTTTATTTCTAGAAAACAAATCGCAAGAAAATAATAAGGGATGTGCACACATATGTACAAGGAATATTCATCTGTAAAGCTACTCATAAATACGTTTAAGAGAAAAAAATTAGAAATCACCTATTAAGATATTTTTAATAATCAATTAAATTGTGGTACATAAAGATGGTATAATAATATATAGTTATTATAATCATTACTATGTGAAAATAGTCATCACGTGTTTTTGCTAAGTCAAAAAATAGGATAAGACAGCATGGAAGACACCATTAGAAAGTATTTCTATACATATGTATGAAGATGGTAATAGCAATTATTTCTAGGCACTGAGATTCCAGGTGGTTTTCATTTTCTTCTTTATCCCAGTAGCCACATTTTATGCAAGAAATGCACAACTGAACACCTCACCTAATTCAAAACTCACATAATTCACGATTAAGCCTTAGAGAAAAATGAATCTTTTTTATTGCCAGCAAAGTGATGCCACCATGTGGCAAGAACTGAGTTTACAATTTACATGGCCCAACTCTGAAATTAATTCTTTACTTTTTAAAATTTTTTATACAAATTCGAATTTTTTCCACAAGTCATATATTACCGACATTTGGCACTACACTGTTTCCTTTCACAACTCAAATTTACACAAACTGCTATACATAGCACTATACTTTTTTCAATTTTCCAATTTTATGCCAAGTGTATCTATTAAATGTATTACTTTAATTATCAGAATGAATCATAGTTTAAAGAAACGAGTTCTCAACCGTTTATCCAGATTTTACTTTTAACCACTTTTAGGTTAATTTGTTTAGAAAACTTCTAAATTAAAAAAAACAATGGCTAAATTTTCAGTTCTCTGATATCCTCACAAAGATAATGCTATAGGACTACCAAAATGATAAATCCCATCACTAAAAGAACAGTATCTAATTTTATATTTATTTCAACTACCAGTGAAAATAAATCAATTGCCCTGTACTAGGAAGAAAATACTCCAGACAGAGTAAGACCAAAGCCAATAAGCCAAGCCTTTTCAAACTATCAAAGAAAAAAACCCAAATTAACAAGAGGCCTTGGAAAGCAAAATTCAGTATCTACATAACGAAACCATTTTCATAAACCGGTTGCTTTTTCAAGGAGCATCACTGCCTAATAATTTCATAAGTAATGCAGAAAAGCCAAGATGCCTGAAGTAGTGTCTGCCTTATCATCCTTCATAAATATTAATGAAGACCAAAAAAGAATCCCTCATTTCCCTGGTAAAAAAGTAGAGAAACAGATGAAACATTTTTAAGTCATTCACAGTTGGTACTGAGAGGGGAAGTGTGTTTAAAAAGTGTAACCAAGAATCTCACATCTGTCTTCTTCCTTGTACAACATACTTGGGAGGAATGTTTCATAAAGCACTATAGATGTTTTTAAAAATACTTAACAAAAAGTTAAGATTAACTGAATAAAAGTTACAACCTATCATCTTAATTTTTTCTAATTGTTTCTCCATCTCACTTCTAGCATCTCAAATCCAACAACCCACTGAACTCACTGTGACCTCCAAACCACTGATCTTATTACATTGTTACCTCTTTTTCCCCTTGATGGCTTCACTTAACTCCTAACTAGCTTAAGCCCTATGGTGAATCATTGTAATTATTGATTTGAATGTGCATTCATCTCCCTTGTCCCACTTTTGCTGTCACACTTGGCCAAAATCGTAACTCGGTTAAACCTAAGTTTGCCTACTCCTTTCCTGCACCCATATAGCTGAACTCTGATGGAGAAAAACACCTAACCAATCTGAATGACCTCATTTCAATCACTACAACCTTCAGATGAGCCCTTTATGCTACCAAGTATATTATATATTCCTACTCCATTCACTGTCTCACTCTCCTAGAAAATTTTTTCTCATATTCCTGCCTTCCCTCAACTTCGACACTCCCAACCTGGTCTACACTTCCCACTGATGACTGATTCTGACTTCATTAAGAATACCAGAGCAATCAAAGAATACCTGCACAAACGCCACCACCACATTGCTAATATCAATATCACATACTCTGTATTCCTAGCTGTTACTGTAGATCACTGGGCACTGTTCTGCCCATCGGAACATGTCTCAATGTCTACAGACATTTTGACTATCACAACTAGGGGCGGTGATGTTACTGGCATCTAGTGAGTAGAGGTCTGGGATGCTGTTGAGCATCTTGCAACCCATGACAAAGAATTATTCCATCTAAATGCCAACAGTGCCTGGGCTGAGAAACTCAGCCATAGATCAACTATCCATGCCCCTGTCTAAAAACTATCTCTCCACTAGATTCCTTCTCCTCCTGTCCACTCCTGCAAGAATCCTCTTCTCTACCCTCCCATATTATATTTTTGCTTTGCAAAAAATTAAAGGAAAAATCATTAAAGAAAAAATAATCTCTTAACCTAACCTCTGCTGCTTCTACTAGATTTCTTTCTTTTTGTAAAAACTTCTGCAAAGAGCTGCCCATACATACCATTTCCAACTCTTCTCTTCCCATTCTCTCTTAAACCATTCCAGTCAGGCTTCTTCATTCTTACCATTTCACCAAAACAGCTTTTGTCAAGGGCCCCAGTGACCTCCACTTTACTAACTCCAATGGTTAACCCTCACTCCTCAGCTTAATTGACCTATCAACACCATAGCAGATCACTTGCTCCTTCTTGATACATTCTCCTCATTTGGCTTCTAGGCTGCCATAGTCCACATTCTTCTGGTTTTCTTCTCAATCCTCATTTGATCTATCTTCTTCCTGCCCCTCACCTCTTAGTGTTGGAGTGTTCCAGGCCTCAGTACTCAGTCCTCTCCTCTATCTATATTCCCTCCCTTTGGGATCTCATCCAATCTAATGCCTTTAAATTCCATCTCTCTCTATATATCAGTGACTTCCAAATGTATATCTCTAGCCCATATCTCTCTTTTAGTATATTCAACTCCCTACTAGATATTTCCACTTAGTTATCACATGTCCAAAATGGAATTCCTGTTCTTCCCTCAAAACCTATTCTTTACTATGCAGGAGACGACAACTCCATCTTTCTAGTTGTTCAGACCAAAACCAGGATTTATCATGGCTCCTTTTCTCATACTCCATATGTAAGCTACCAGAAAATCCTTAGCTCTACCTTAAAAACATATCCAGGATCCAACATTTCTCACAATCTCCATCTTATCTGCAGTAGTACAT
Organism: Lynx canadensis; assembly: GCF_007474595.2. Taxonomy (NCBI): domain Eukaryota; kingdom Metazoa; phylum Chordata; class Mammalia; order Carnivora; family Felidae; genus Lynx; species Lynx canadensis. Next base: position 137,954,831 of record NC_044306.2, read on the forward strand.
AAGCCTCTTCACTCATGTCCTTACTTCTATCATTACTTGCCTACAGCTATTCTCAACCAAGTACTCAGAATGATTTTTTTTTTAAGTAGGCTTCATGCCCAGCACAGAGCCCAATGTGGGGCTTGAGCCCTGAGATTAAGACTGAGCTGAGATCAAGAGTCAGACGCTTAACCAACTGAACCACCCAGGTGCCCCCAAAATGATTTTTAAAAATAAAAGTCAGATCATGTCACTCTTCCACACAAAATCCTCCAATGGTTTCCCCTCATTTCACTTACAGAAAAGACAAAGGCCTTACAATGACTTACAAGAACCTATATAATCTGGCCCCCAGTACTCTCTGATCTCAGCCCCCCACCTTCTCTTGGCTTACTCCATTCCACCCATACTGCTCTCCTTGATCTTCTGAAAACACTCCAGGTATGCTCCCATCTTAGGGCCTTTACACTAGCCTTTCTCTCTAAGAGGATCTACTTATAATCTTCCCTAAACTCATGACTACTTCCTTCATGTGTCTGAGAAGGTATATCTGGACCACTCTACTACTCCAATCATCCTGTTTAATGATACAACCTGCTCCCTACTTTCCCTTTACTCTTCTCCCTGGCACTTAACACCTAACATACTACAGAATTTATTTACTTATTAACTTGTTTATGATGTTTCTTGCACTAGAATGTAAAAAAAAAAAACCACCAAAAACCCACAAATGAACAACAATACATATCCTATATACATCTCCATCCAATATCCACTATTTACTATACTTTTGTCCTGTTTCCAAAGGAATTCCCACCAACACTTGGGCTGCATTTCTCCAATCTTCTTCTTTTTCATATATGGATGCAAGATGCTGTCTTATGGAAGCAACCTGAAATAGTAGGTAGACATTTTAAATTATTTCAACTGACATTAGTAACTAATTAAAATAAATGGATGGTAAGTTTATCTATTGTGATAATGTTTTCATTCAACATTCTAAGATAGCAAGTAAATAGCGCAAATTTATCTAGACCACCCCAAATTTTTTTTAATGAATTCTGAATTCATGGAATATCAAAATACTGAACTGAAATTAACACATTTCTGCAATGTGGATTATGGCAATAATTTAATTTAAATATTAAGTTTTATGTTTATGTTAACTGCATATATAACACTGGTGTTTTCCTAAGTTTTCAGCCTTATTAACAATTTTACTGACTCTTTTTCTTTTTTTAACTTTTATTAGTTTTTACTTTTACAATCTGTTTTTATTCCCAACAGAAATGAGGATAGAATAACTTATTCTTCTTTGAACTGTGGTCCCAGGGTTTTTAATCTGTTTAAGGCCACTGACCCCTGAGACCCTATTCACCGAAGAATATAGTTAAGCTGCTCAGACTTGGCCTGGCCACTACAGACTACTCACCACCCTATCCCTCCTCTTTAAAAACAAAGAACCTGCATGCTGTGCAAGCTAGTCTCCTCACTGTGGAAATTAATATGCTCATTTCTAAACTTGGAAGGCAGTTAGTGACTAAGCCTAAAGTTCCAAAGACCAAAGATCTAGAACTGAATCCTGGCTCTGCCACTCAGAGTCTGCAATTTTACTGATTTTTAAAAATTGTCTGAAGAATAATATTTGATTCATAAATCAAATTGTAATATCTGAGCAAATGTCAGCTGGAGTTACAACATCCTGGAGTTTTTACACTGTAACATGCTGTTTGGCACACTGTTTTGTCAAAAATAAAATTGGATGATCACCTCCTTTAAAAATGTAATAATATCTCTCAAAATAATTACTGCTATCTCATGTTCAAAACTCACTGTTACAGATTTTTACCTGCTCCTCAAATGAAATGACTCTAGGCTGGATCTTTTCCAAGGTGAAATGATAGATTTCTTTGGCTGTGCTATCAGGCAGGTTAGGGAGATGTGTACAGAAATCAGTCAGCAACTGTCGAGAGATCACAAGACTGACGTTCTCATTCACCACTTGTCAAAAAAAGAGAGAGAGATAAAAAAATTGAGTAACTTACAAATTTTCATTAAGCCATCAATTTTTACCTAAAACTATTATTAAAAACAATATATATTAGTACAACCCTCAATGCATTATTCGGGGATTTCCAAACCCATATCATCTTATATAACAGAATCGGTTTTCCTTATGCAGAATTATTTGATTATATAATGACTACACCATTAAATACTACACCAGTAAAAGTCCCTTAAGTTTTCTTTTTTTTTTTTTTTAATTTTTTTTTTTTCAACGTTTATTTATTTTTGGGACAGAGAGAGACAGAGCATGAACGGGGGAGGGGCAGAGAGAGAGGGAGACACAGAATCAGAAACAGGCTCCAGGCTCTGAGCCATCAGCCCAGAGCCCGACGCGGGGCTCGAACTCACGGACCGCAAGATCGTGACCTGGCTGAAGTCGGACGCTTAACCGACTGCGCCACCCAGGCGCCCCGTCCCTTAAGTTTTCTAAGAAACAAGTGGCTGGGAAAAGTTTTGTTTTACATTTAAGAATTTTATATCTTCCTTTCTCTTCCTTTATTCTTCTACAAAGGGAAGGTACAGAAACATCTATACTTTCATCTTTCATCCTACCTCGTTATAAAAAGGAGTTAAAGAAGAAACAGTGAAATAATTTTCATGAAATTTAAATAAAGCAAGTAGTGACAGTTACTGACACTTGTACTTTCCTAATAAAAACAACAAATAATAACTGAGGTGAGCACCAGATGTACAGACATACTTAGTGACACTATTTATAAACATTTTATTACTGTATGTGATTAAGGAAGAAAGCTCTGAGGCCACGCATGATTAGATGCCCTCACACAAGAAACTTAACCTCTCTGTGCTTCTGTTTCCTCATCTGTAAAATATGGATAAGGATGCTGTGAAGCTCAAATGCAATATATAGAGAGCACTATGAACAACATGTGGCACAAAGCACTCAACAAATGTTCACTATTATGATCATTATTATTATAGTTTAAAAGATACATCATGCTTGTGACCACTACTCAGATAAATTAAGTCTCAAAACAACAGTTACTGGGGAAAAAACTGTTCAGTCGATATAAAGGATTTTAACAGTAGACTGCTTTTCTTGGTGGTTCAGTGGATTCAAAGTTTATACAAAGATCAAAGTTTATAAAAATCATTATTCTTTCGCTATCATATTGCAATGTTCTCAATAAAACCATTCCTAACAGCACTGTCAGTTCATCACACATTGCAGGCCACAATTTTTGAGGCAGTAACTTACAGTAACCTGTGACAAAGCTTCTCATCAGTTTATGATGTATTAATTAGAATTCATTATTGGATAATACTGAATGCAGCTGAGCAAACAGTTTCATTATAAGTGCCATCAGGCACTTTCAGCTGTTAGAAAGAAATTACCACACACACTAGCACTTCTCATGATAATGTGCATGAAAGCACTCTCAAGTATCGTTAACACTGTTAACTGAGCATAAATTCAAGCCTGAATTTTGAGTCATTTTCAAGATAACTGGATATGTTTAAAGTCAGGAAGTGGGAGAGAGTGTTTTGAAGAATGGAAATTTCTAGTTCCCATTCAAAAGGAATGTTCTTAACGTTAATAACAGTTAACAATTACATGGCACTTATTAAATGCCAGGTACTATTCTAAGCACTTTACTATGTATATTAACTCATTTAAACTCCCAACACTTCTACAGGGTTGCTATCAAATCCCTCATTTTAGAGACAAGGAAAAGGAGGCACAAAGGAACTAACTTAATAAAGCAGCAGACCAGGTTGAATTTAGACTATTCTCTTTATCATTAGGCTATATTGCCTTCCATCAGTGACTGTATGAATAACTATACAAAACCTTAATTGGTAAATGTAACTCTGAAGACAGCTTACTGAAAAATAATCAAGTTGTAAACAGTTTAAATTCTAAAATCAATGTCAATGCATATTTAATTTAATCTCAATGAAAATTATATTGATAATTTGATATAAAACAAGCTTGAGCAAGCTTTGAAGTCCTAACTCAATAATACAAGGCAGACATGGAATTTTCGTTCTACTTACTTGCTTCCACAAAAGCTTTCAAAGCTTCTAGTTGTTCTGCCCCAGATAACTGAACGGCTTTTTCCAGGATCTGACGATACCTGAAACAATACCAAATAAAAAGCATCTTCAGAGGACACTATATATTCTGATGCTAACTCTGATGTTTATTCATTTCTATTTCTGCTGGTTTCTTTCATAATGCCCTAGTTTGTGCTTTTATTTATAGTACACCACAGATTTTTGTTGTTGTTGTTGTAGGTTCCCAGTCTATAAATTCTAAGGTGCCACTTCTAATTTCCTCTACAGTATATCACAATTTTTTAAAAGTTTTCAAACCCCGGGGTACCTGGCTAGCTCAGTTGGTTAGGCATGCAACTCCTGACCTCAGGGATTGTAAGTTCAAGCCCCACATTGGGGATACAGCTTACTTGAAAAAAAAAAAAAAAGGTTTTCAAGCCCATCACAAGAAAGAGTGAATCTGTAACTCTCAGTTACTGGATCTAAGGTGCCATTTTTTTTGGAAAAAGTTTTAGTTTGGAATTTAAACTAAAAAGTCAACTTTCTTTCAAATGCCTTAAAAGATAAACTATACTTCCTTCAACTGTGTATTACACAGACACACAAGAATGTTATATGAGGTGACCCAGATTGCTTTCCTCTTGTGGACCTAATGAAACTAGGGTCACCAACAATAGGATAGTGTTGACTAGGCAGTGAAACCAAATATTAGAGATTAAATGTCTTAGTATGTACCAAATAAACTCCACCAAGCCAAATGTACTGATAGAACACCTTTTATGTTGTCAGATGGTGCCTACATATTCTTTATTTGCAATCATTTCTAATAAGTATTCTAATATTCATGAGCACATAAGATTCAAATCAGCACTCTAAAAAGGATGGGGGAAATGCTAAAGATAGGAACAATGACAATTATCAGGCAATGGCAAATTCCTTCCTAAAATGTAAACTCAATGAGGACAAGGATTTTTGTTTGTTTTGTTGACTGCTATATACACAATGCCTAGAGCAGCATATCACAAGCACTCAAATATTCAACATTTTAGTAAATTTAAAAAAACAGTATTTTATTTCTTAAACTGAGTGGTGGGTACACAAGTATTATATACTATATTTTATCCCTTTTGTCTTTATAGTAATATTTATTAAAAGTATTAGTTAGGGGCACCTGAGTGGCTCAGTTGGTTGATCATCTGACTTCAGGCCAGGTCATGATGTCACAGCTCATGGGTTCCAGCCCCATGCTGGACTTTGCGCTGACAGCACGGAGCCTGTTTAGGATTCTGTCTCCCTCTCTCTATGCCCCTCCCCCTGCTCACACATGTACTCACGTTTGTGCACTTGCACATGCACTCGCACATGCTCTCCTTCTCTCTCAAAAATAAACATTAAAAATTTTTTAAAAAGCATTGGCTGGGGCACCTGGGTGGCTCAGTCAGTTAAGCGTCTGACTTTGGCTCAAGTCATGATCTCATGGTTTGTGAGTTTGAACCCTGCCTTGGGCTCTGTGCTGACAGCTCAGAGCCTGGAGCCTGCTTCGGATTCTGTGTCTCCTCCTCTCTCTGCCCCTCCCATGCTCATGCTCTCTCTCTGTCTCTCAATAATAATAAATAAACGTTAAGAAAAAATTTAAAAAGCACTGGCTAATGCATTTTACAAACCTAATAGCACTGCAACTATTCAGAAAATCATCCAGAATATACTCAAGAAAAAAATATACAAATAGGAAAAAATATGTATATGAATAGAGCCCAAACTCATTCAAATTTATGATTTGTATTTTTAAAGCACACCTTCAAGCTACCATTCAACATTTACTGATTCTCAACCCATACAATATTCTCACAACCTTGGTTATATGATTTCTCAAAATGAATCAAACTAACTTTGTAAGAAAGGTATACAGAAAGAAAAGACAGTGAACTCCAAAAGAAGAGAGAAACTACTCTAATAAAGCAAGGAAATCTTATTAAGATTTAAAATAAAAATTATGTTTTAAATTGTTTTTAAAATTTGAGGAAGAATATTCAGCCATCTGAAAATTCATTACGGAATATCTCATTTTCTGTATACATAAACATACACAGATGTGCACATATATTATTTCCCATACCTATATTTATATATCTACTTTATTGCTCTGGGTATGCTTTTATTTAATATATTCAATGGTTTATTCTTTTTTGATTATTCTTCATGTTCATATTCTTCACATTCATGGCTAAGCCCTCTTAATTTTAGATCCCCATAAATTATTTTATACTAACATTACATTCAAAGATGACAATGTCTCACAGAAATTTTCTGATTAACCTAAGTTTTAAATCATTACTTCATAATTATCAACTAATCTATATAGAAAAACACCATCCCCCCCCAAAAAAACCTAAAAAGTGACAAAAGTTTTATATTAACCACATCGTACAACTTGCCAGAGCTTTACAAACTGCCTACTCAAACTCTCAACTTCTATGGACTAAGAAAGTGAGGTGCAGAGTTAAGGCTAGATGTTAACTTGCTCCTTCTCTAATATATAAATTCTAGTATCTAAGGGGTGTCTGGGTGGCTCAGTCAGTTGAGCATCCAACTTTGGCTCAGGTCATGATCACGCAGTTCATGAGTTCAAGCCCTACATCGGGCTCTGGGCTGACAGCTTGGAGCCTGGAGCCTGCTTCGGATTCTGTGTCTCCCTCTCTCTCTGCCCCTCCCCTGCTCGCACTCTGTCTCTCTCAAAAATAAATAAACATTAAAAATAACTTTTTTGGGGGGGCGCCTGGGTGGCTCAGTCGGTTAAGCGGCCCACTTCGGCTCAGGTCATGATCTCGCGGTCCGTGAGTTCGAGCCCCGCGTCGGGCTCTGTGCTGACAGCTCAGAGCCTAGAGCCTGTTTCAGATTCTGTGTCTCCCTCTGTCTCTGACCCTCCCCTGTTCATGCTCTCTCTCTGTCTCAAAAATAAATAAATGTCAAAAAAATAAATTAAATAAATAAATAAATAAATAAATAAAAATAACTTTTTTAAAATTCTAGTATCTAAGAATAAGAAATTACTTTTTCACAATAATAATATGGAATGACTAACAAACCTAATTTAAATCAAGGATTTAAATAATTATTTAATATTGCCATATAAAATCATACAAAATTGAGCACCTAGGGTTTTTAAAATGCTATATAAGATTCTGTGTATGACACTAAAGGAATTTTATTTATTTATTTTTTTAATTTTTTTTTTCAACGTTTATTTATTTTTGGGACAGAGAGAGACAGAGCATGAACAGGGGAGGGGCAGAGAGAGAGGGAGACACAGAATCAGAAACAGGCTTCAGGCTCCGAGCCATCAAGCCCAGAGCCTGACGCAGGGCTCGAACTCACGGACCGCGAGATCGTGACCTGGCTGAAGTCGGACGCTTAACCGACTGCGCCACCCAGGCGCCCCAACTAAAGGAATTTTAAATAACCTTAGTCTTTGAAGATATTATAACACAGTTAGGCAAATAAAAATTTACAATTCAAATAATATTATCACACATTAAATTATAATAAAACAAAACAAACGTTGCAATAAAACTAAACAATATAAGAAATATAACTGTTAAAATAAATGAATTCAGTAAAGTTGCAGGGTACAAAATCAATACTCAAAAATCTGCTGTGTTTCTATATGCTAATAACAAATTACCAGAAAGAAAAAACATCCTCTTTACAACTGCATCAAAAAGAATAAAATAACTAGGAATAAATTTAATCAAGATGAGGATTTGTACACTGAAAACTGTAAGACCCTGATTAAAGAGATTGAAGATATAAATAAAAGGAAAAATATTCCATAGTCACAGATTGAAAGAATTACTATTGTTAAAATGCCCATATTACCCAAAGCAATCTACAGATTTAATGAAATCCCTATCAAAATTCCTGGGCGCCTAAGTGGCTCAGTTGGTTAAGTACCCAACTCTTGTTTCAGCTTAGGTCATGATCTCATGGTTTGTGAGATCTGAGCCTGTGTCAGCCTGACAGCACAGAGACAGCCGGCTCAGTATTGTCTGTCTTCCTCTCTGTCTGCCCCTGTCCAGCTCACAAGTGCACTCGTGAGCGCTCACGCGTTCTCTCTCTCAAAAATAAACAAACATTAAAAAAAATTCCAAAGGCATTTTTCACAGAAATAGAATACATAATCCTAAGATCTGTATGGAACCATAAAAGACCCCAAATAACCAAGCAATCCTGAGGGAAAAAAAGCAAAGTTGGAGGCATCACAGTCCTGATTTCAAGTTATTACAAAGCTACACTAATCAAATGGTATGGTATCAGCATAAAAATATATGCTATATCAGACATATATGGTATCAGCATAAAAATATATGCTATATCAGACATATAGATCAATGGAACAGAATAGAGAGCCCAGAAATAAACCCACACACATATGGTCAATTAATTTACAACGAAAGAGGCAAGAATATACAATGGGGAAAGGACAGTATCTTCAATAAATGGTGCTGGGAAAATTTGACAACCACATGCAAAAAAATGAACCAGGACCACTATATTACCCCATACACAAAAATAAACTCAAAATGGATTAAAGACTTCAATGTAAGACCTGAAACCATAAAACTCCTACAATAAAACACAGGTGGTAAGCTCCTGACACTGGTTTTATTAATATCTTTTTCGATCTGACTCCAAAAGCAGTGACAACAAAAGCAAAAATAAATAAATGGAGTTACATCAAACTAAAAAGCTTCAAGTGGAGGAAACCACCTACAAAATAAAAAGGCAACCTACAGAATAGGAGAAAAATACTTGTAAATCATGTATCTGAGAAGGGGTTTGTATTCAAAATATATTTTAAAAACTCATACAAATCAATAGCAAAAAAAAAAAAATGTGATTAAAAAATGGGCAGAGGGACTGAGGGACTGAATAGACATTTTTCCAAAGAAAATATACAGATGGCCAAAAGGCACATGAAAAAAAAAATGTTCAACATCACTAATAATCAGAGAAGTGCAAATCGAATCCACAATAACATATCACCTCATACCTGTTAGAATGGCTTTTATCAAAAAGAGAAGAACTAACAAGTGTTGGTGAAGAGATGCAGAAAAGGGAACTTTCATGCACTGTTGGTGGGAATGTAAATTAGTACAGCCACTATAGAAAACAGTATGAAGGTTCCTCAAAAAAACAAACAAACCCACAATATGAAGTTTCCTTAAAAAAAAAAAAAAAAAAGGTGTCCCTGGGTACCTTAGTTGGTTAAGTGTATGACTCCTTGATTTCAACTCAGGTCATGATCCCAGGATCATGGGATCAGCCCCATGACAGGCTCCTCTCTGAGTGTGAGGCCTGCTTGAGATTCTCTCTCTCTCCCTCTGCCCCTCTTCCACTTGTTCTCTTTCTCTCTCTCTCTTAAAAAATAAAAAAAATAAAAAATAAAAAGTCCACCCTGTGATCCAGCAATTCTACTTCTGGGTATTTATCCAAAGAAAATGAAAATATTAGTTTAAAAAGACATGTAAATTACTATGTTCACTGCAGCATTATTTATAATAGCCTAGATATGGAAACAACTTAAGTGTCCATCAATGAATGCATGGATAAAGAAAATGTGGTATGTAAACACAATGGAATATTATTCAGCCATAAAAAAGGAAATCTTGCTGTTTGCAACAAGATGGATGGATCTTGAGGGCATTATGCTAAGGGAAATAAGTCAGACAGAGAAAGACAAATACCAAATGATCTCTCTTACAGTGGAATCTAAAACAAAACAAAACCAAGCTCACAGATACAGGGATCAGATTGCTAGTTGCCAGAGGCATGGAAAGGGGAATGGGCAAAATGGGTGAAAGAGGTCAAAATGTACAAACTTCCAATTACAATACAAATAAGTCATGGGGATATAATGTACATCCTGGTGATAATAATACCGTGTATTGCATATTTGAAAGGTGCTAAAAGAGTAATTCTTAAAAGTTCTTACCACAAGAAACAAAATTTTGTAAGAATAAAAAAACAGATGTTTCTTTGAAATTAAGAATATCTATCAATAGCCATTAAATTCCATTAGAAAAGTGACGCATTGTTTCCTCTGTTCCTGCTAAGATGCTCAGTCCTTCTGAGGAATCTAATGCCGCGCTGGGGTGAGGCCCTCATCTCATCCTGAGACTAGCACTAGCACACCAGGAGCCCCAGCATCAGCTCGCTCAGCGCTCAGCGGTCAGTGCTCAGCGCTCAGCACTGGCTCATGACTCTTTTGCTCAGAACTTGCTTAGCACTTGCCGGCTCCATGGCCTCCGTCTTGGAGCTGGCCAGGAGCAACTCCGCCCTCATCCTGAAGAACAATGAGGTGATGGTGATGGATAAAGATCAATGCCCTCCTTAAGCAGCACGTGTGAATGTTGAACCTTTCTGGCACGGCTTGCTTGCAAAGGCCCTGGCCAATGTCAGCATCAGGAGCCTCATCAGCAAGGTAGGGGCTAGAGGACCCGCCCCAGCAGCTAGTGCTACACCACAGGAGGTCCCGCTTTTTCCACTACTGCAGTCCCTCGCTGTGAAGGAAGTGGAAGCCAAGAAAGGAGAATCAGAGGAGTCTGATGACATGGGTTCTGGTCTCTTTCACTATGCCTCTTCTGTAATCTGTTCAATAAAAAGCTGAACTCTTAAAAGAAAAAAAAAAAAAAAGTAAAACATGAAAGCCAGTAAAGATATTTGTAATCCATGGATTTGTAATCCGTGTTATTTGGCAAAAAAACAAAAAAACTAAAACCCTCCTATCCAGAATATATTTAGAATGCCTGTAAGTCAGTAAAAAACAACCCAATTAAAAAACAGACCAAATGTTTAAATAGGCACTTCACTAGAGATAATATCCAAATGCCCAATAAGCATACTAAAAGGTACTCAACCTCAATACTCATTAGGTTAATGCATATTATAAGCACAGGAAATACCGTTACACTTCCACTAGAATGAGTAATATTTTAACAACACTAACAAACCTGAGTGTTGGTAGGGATATAGAAGAACTAATCTCATCTATTCCTAGTGACTGGGTAGTGACTGGGAAGGGACATGAGGGAACCACTGGGCATGCTGTAAATATTCCCCAGCTTGTTCTGGATTAAGTTGTTACAGATGTATGTATGTGAGAAAATGTATTGGTCTCTACTGTTAAGAGTAATGTACTTAATGCAATGTACTTTAAAATATATACGTATCTATATACACGCATATATATTTTTATTTATTTATTTTAAAAAATTTTAATGTTTATTTATTTTTGAGAAAGAGAGACAAAGCGTGAGCAGGGGAGGGGCAGTGAGAGGGGGAGACACAGAATCCGAAGCAGGCTCCATCAGCAGAGAGCCCAATGTGGAGCTCAAACCCACGAACCGTGAGATCATGACCTGAGCCGAAGTCAGACGCTTAACCGACTGAGCCACCCAGGCGCCCCTATTTTTATATTTTTTAAGTTTTATTTATTTTGAGAGAAAGAGAGTACGTGTGTTGCAGAGGGGCAGAGGAAGAGGGAGAGAGAGAATCCCATGCTTGTCAAAAGAGGAAACACTAGCACTTTGGAAATAAGATTACTAAGGATCATCTAGGGAAACCAAAAAATTCTGAAGCCTTTGTCATAGCTCGGTAACCCTCAGGCGACTGGCAGAAGAAAATGAAAATCCTCTCTGAAAGATTACATTCTAAGCCTCCAAATGTTTCTAAAAGTATATTTTTAAATAACTTGCCCAACAAAGATTACAAGGCACATGACAATATGAACTAGAATCAACAAAAGCAATAGACAATAGCAACAAGCAGGGACTCCAGGTACTGGAGCTATCAGAAAGACTGTAGTACAATTATATGTTTACAAAGATAAACTCAAGCTTTAAAGTTTCAGCAAGTGTGGAAGTTGAGAAACTCAACAGAAGACCATAGAGGAAGGGAAAGAAAAAAAATAATTACAGAGAGGGAGGCCAACCATAAGAGACTCTTAAGTACATAGAACAAACTAAGGGTTGATGGGGAGTGGGTGAGGTGGGGAAAATGGGTGATAGGCATTAAGAAGGGCACGTGTTGGGATGAGCGCCAGGTGTTGTAAGTTATGAATCACAGGAATCTATTCCTGAGCCAAGAACACATTGTATACACTGTATGTTAGCTAACTTGACAATAAACTATTAAAAAAAAAAGTTTCAGCAAGAAACTGAAAACCATAAAAAGTGTCATTTGAAAAGAGAACCACTGGGATGCCTGGCTGGCTCAGACTCTCAATCTCAGGGTGGTAAGTTCAAGCCCTGTGTTGGGCGTGGGGCCTACTTAGAACAAAAACTTTTAAAAACTGGACGCCCGGGTGGCTCAGTCGGTTAAGTGTCCGACTTTGGCTCAGGTCACAACCTTGTGGTTTGTGAGTTCAAGCCCTGCACTGGGTTCTCTGCTGTGAGTGCAGGGCTGGCTTCAGATCCTATTTCCCTCTCTCTGTCTGCCCCTCCACTTGCACTCTTTCTTTCTCTCTCTCAAAAATAAATAAATAAACATTAAAAATTTTTTAAATATATTTAAAAGAAAAAGGAACCACCAAAAACTATAGAATTAAAAAATACTATAACCAAGCTTAAATATTCAATGATGATCTGAAGAGCAGATGACACTTTTTAAGAAATGATAAACTAGGAGCAGGTCAGAAAAATCTACCCAGAATTAGGGGCGCCTGGGTGGCTCAGTCGGTTAAGCATTCAACTTTGGCTCAGGTCATGATCTCACAGTCTGTGGGTTCAAGTCCCGTGTCGGGCTTTGTGCTGACAGCTCAGAGCCTGGAGCCTGCTTCAGATTCTGTGTCTCCCTCTGTCTCTTCCCCACCCACATGTTCTGTCTCTCTCTCCTTCAAAAAATAAACATTTAAACATTGATGGGGAGTGGGAGGGAGAAGGGGTGGGTGATGGGTATTGAGGAGGGTACCTTTTGGGATGAGCACTGGGTGTTGTATGGAAACCAATTTGACAATAAATTTCATATATTGGAAAAAAAACATTTAAAAAATTTAAAAAATAAAAGAAAATAAAAAAATAAAAGAAAAATCTACCCAGAATAAAGCACTGAAATGGTAAGTACAGAAGACAGAGTAACAGACGTAAAGGTCCTAGTAAGAGGGCCTAACTAAGAGGGATTTCACTGAAGTCCTAGAGAAGTAAAACAGAATGGGACACAGGCAACATTTGAAGATATATAGCTGATGGGGCGCCTGGGTGGCTCAGTTGGTTAAGCGGCCGACTTCAGCTCAGGTCACGATCTCGCGGTCCGTGAGTTCGAGCCCCGCGTCAGGCTCTGGGCTGATGGCTCAGAGCCTGGAGCCTGCTTCCGATTCTGTGTCTCCCTCTCTCTCTGCCCCTCCCCCATTCATGCTCTGTCTCTCTCTGTCTCAAAAATAAAAATAAAACGTTAAAAAAAAAATTAAAAAAAAAAAGATATATAGCTGAAACATCTCAGGACTATGAAAAGAATCTAATCTATCCTATTCAACAACTGCAATGAAGCACAGCCAGGGTAATGCAATATTTACAAACAAAAACAAAACAAACACCACAATTCTTTAAAAATATTTTTTTTATTTTTATTTATTTTTGAAAGAGAGTGAGAGAAAGTGTGAGCGGGGGAGGGGCAGAGAGATAGGGAGACGCAGAATCTGAAGCAGGCTCTGAGGGCTGAGCTGTCAGCACAGAACCTGACACAGGGCTCGAACTCACAAACGGCAAGATCATGACCTGAGGTGGTAGGATGCTTAACCAACTGAGCCACCCAGGAGCCCAAAACACAATCCTTTCACCTCCTGTATCTATGCCCTCTTGGAATGTGAGTTTGTAGCTCTTCACATCAAGAGGTAGAGTTTTTTTCCCCACCCTTTGATCTTGGCTTGTTTTGATTAATAGAATTTGATAGAAGTGAAGTGCTTGTTCTGAACCTAGACAGACCTCAAGAGGTCTTGTATGTATCCTTTTCTCTTGGAACACTGCTGTGGCCACATGAACAAGCTCAGGCTAACATACTGGATAATGAAATATGTAGCCCAGTCACCTCCACTGCCCCAGCCAACAGACCGAAGCAGCACTGCCTACCTGCCCTGCAGCTGACTACAGACACATGTAGGAGCTCATGTGGAACCCAGACCATGTGGAACAGAGAACCATCCAGCTGGGCCCAGCCCAAACTGCCAACCAAATTAATTATAAGGAAAGTAAACGACTGTTGTTTTAATCCACTAAGTTTTAGAGTGGTTTATTTCACAGCAAAAGCCAAACGACAGATACATATTAAAACAAATCCACACATGGGGTGCCTGGGTGGCTCAGTCGGTTGAGTGGCCAACTCCAGCTCAGGTCATGCATGATCTCACAGCTCGTGAGTTCGAGCCCCACATCAGGCTCTGTGCTGACAGCTCAAAGCCTGGAGCCTGCTTCAGATTCTATGTCTCCCTCTCTCTCTGCCCCTCCCCTGCTCGCGCTCTGTCTCTCTCTCTCTCTCTCTCTCTCTCTCTCAAAAATAAACATTAAAAATTTTCTTAAATAAATAAAAAATAAAATAAAACAAATCCACACAGATATATCATAAAGATGTTTCAGAAAATTAAACACAAAATCTCAAAAACAGGTAAGTGCTAATATACTTAGAAGGAATAATTTCCTAAATGAGGTTGATCTTTAAGCATTCTAAATATTTCAACATAGTGTCAAGTGGGAAAGAGTAGAGGCAGACAGGTATTCTAGGCCCCCCCCCAAAAAAAATCACTACCTAAAATGTAGTCCAGTTTGGGGAAAATAATATAAGTCCAAAAGGTACATGTGTTTAGAGTTTAGGGCTATGAGCCAAACAGATAGGATATATCATGGCCTTGCCACTAGCTATGTGGCCTCGAGCATACTTCACCTCTGTACTTCAGTTTTCTCATATGTAATGTAAATATTACTTGTTAAGGATTAAAATATGTAAGCAAAGATGTAAACAAACATAACACTATATGATAAGGAACTTCACTCTTGAGATGGGAACCACTAAAACTTGTATGTGGGAATAACAGAGAACCAGAGAATCTGAGTTACAAGGGGCCCTGGAGATTAAACAGTCTATCCTCTAATATGTGTGTGTGTCCTCCATTTTTTCACATTTTTTTTTTTTAATGTCTACTTATTTTTTGAGAGAGAGTGAGAGGACGAAAGGGACAGGGGCAGAGAGAGGGGGACAGACAGGATCTGACGTGGGCTCTGCACTGTCAGCAGAGAGCCCGATGCGGGCTGGAACTCATGAAAGGCGAGATCATGACCTGAGCCGAAGTTAAGATGCTTAACTGAGCCACCCAGGTGCCCCATTTTTTGACATTTCTATTCCACTCTATTATTAGAAAGTTCTAATCCAAAGTCTACCTCTGTAAGATAGAGGAGTCTATTTTCTTTTCTGCAAAATAGCCTTTCTAATAGTCAAAGAAAGCTAAAAGGTCTCCCGTTACTCTCTTTTCTCTAGGCTAACAGCTTCTTGTAAAATGAAATGTTTAGACTCCAAAGGCTTGCTATCCTCTTCTAGGTACCTTCCTTATAGAGAACTGAGAAGAAGGAAAAAAAAAGGCCCTATTCTACAGAATTAACTGAACAAAGACCTATAATCTGTAAGATCATACTTGTCCTCAAAGAGATCACATTCCAACTGAAAAAGCAGACAAGTAAACAAACAAGTGCTATGGTAGAAGTAAAAATTGTCTGCCACTGGGCTAACAGCAACTAACCAGGTACTCTGTGAGGGTAGTTATGAATGTGTGTTGGTGGCTGTTTAGAGAAGGCTTTTTGGAAGAAATAACATTGCAACTGAGTTTCAAAGAACTAGTAGGTTTTAGCCAAGTAAATAAGACAGGCTATCACAACAGCTACCTATTCAAATGCTCCCTCTTCAAGGTTCTCCTCTTCTAAAGCTTTGTATGAGGATAATGAACACAATGTATAATACGTAAAGAAGCAATTTATAAAATCTGCAAAAATGAAATCTCGTACGGCCAATTTCTTGCATCGACTTTAGAATGTTCTGTTAATTCATGGTTATGAGAAAGCATTTTTTTTTGTTGCTGTTTATTTACTTTTGAGAGACCGAGAGACAGACAGACAGACAGACAGACAGGCATGAGTGGAGGAGGGGCAGAGACAGAGGGAGACACAGAACCCATGAGATCATGACCTGAGCCGAAGCTGGACGCTCAACCGACTGAGCCACCCAGGCGTCCCTTGAGAAGGCATTTCTTACTGAAGATTGGACAAGAAAAGACGTATAGGCAAGTAGGTTAAAAATAAGCTTTTTAGAGTAGACAAACCTGGGTTCAAATATAAGCTCTACACCTTTCTAGCTATTCAATGATTCAACCCAATACTTATTAAAGGACTATTCTGTTACAGATACTCTGCTAATTGCTGGGAATACACAGTATCAGTATTTTAGAAGCAAATGTACTCTGCCATTCCTTAACAAGGATTCCTCTGTCATTCAATTCCTAACATAAATCCTAAAACTACTGACAGATTTCAAGAGTGTTTTCCTCATAGACATGTAGCTGGCAGAACTGTTTTGTTATGAAAATAATTATCCTGACATGTTCTTGTCCATGAAGGACCAGATATACCTGCAGGCAAGGCCAAGACTTTCCTCAGAAAGCACTGGCTATGAGTTATCAAGCACATTATTTATTTTATTTTCATAATAACCTCATCTGGTAGATGGTTAGAGTAATGGCCTCTAATGAATCATACTCCCATCTGCCCATGCCCCTTTGCAATGTAACTTGGCTACTCCTCCCATAAAGAGGTAGACTCCATCTCTCCTTCCCTTGAATCTGGGAGGGTCATGTGACTTACTTTGACCTGTTTTAGAGAACTGACATTATGAGATTTCCAAGGCTCGCCTTAAGAAGTCTAGCAACTACCACTCTCACCCTTCTGGAACACTCCCATGGCTCTGTAAGGAACCACTGAATAAGAGACCACACAGAGAAACACAGTCAGCCAACAGCCTGATATATATGAGTCCATTTTAATTCCACCAGCCCCAACTGAGCTGCCAGCTGACTCTGCACCTACATGAGTAAGCCTAGATCTGGACCAGCAAAACAATCCAGTCAACCCAAAGAATCCTGAAAAATAAGAACTGTTTCACACCACTAAGTTTTTGGTTTGTTACATAGTAATAAACAACTAAAGTACCCTATAAGATAGGTACTACTGTTTATCCCCAATTCAGAGCTGAGGAAGTAGATTCTTAGGTTAAGTTTCAGAATCCTGCGAATACTTGAAAAACGGTATGTCTTCCGATAAATAATGTACTTCGTGTTCTTCAACATAACAAAAAAGAAAGCAAGCATGGGGGGAAATATAAGCTGAGCATGGTGAAAAATATATGCTTATTTGACTTTCACTCAAATCTGTGAAAACTGCAAGTGAAAAGGATTAAGCCAGGAAGACACATTCAACTTATTTACAACTCATGGAATAAGTCAATATATGTATTGACTAACTGCTTTATAATAATAATAGTACCAATGACAATCTTGTGGCACTAGGCATCAGATACTGCTCTAAGTGTATGTGTGATATAAGTGTATATACATATACATACTCATTTTGTCCTCAGACAAGAATAAGTCATATTATCCTCATTTTCATGAGGAGGAAACTGCGGTACACAGTAGTTAAACCCAAGATACATAGCTAAATTTCCCATTGATAAAACTAGATTACATATACCACCAGAGAAAAGACAGCAGAGCCTACATAAAGCACAGTCAAGGTTTCAACGGCCAGGTTAGAGCAGGTGTATCCCATTAATATAGATCAATGTGATCTCAGCTGTCAGAATGTAAATATTACCATTAACTTGAGACTCAAACTTTAAACAGAATGCAAGTTCATTAGAAAAGAACGGTGCTACATAATCTACAAAGAGAAAAGGGGCAATATCTATCTATCTATCTATCTATCTATCTATCTATCTATCTATCTAAAGAGAAAAAGGGCAATATCTACCTACCTACCTAAGATTAACACTACTGAATAACTGCTTCATGACAGGCACATGTCACAAATTTTAATGTGGAGTGGACCTAAACCTTCAACATAAAGTCCAAGAAATTCCTAAATAATTCAGATTTCTGCAAACATCACGAATCTAGACATCCTGACCGACGTAGTGAGGACTTTCCTACGTGGCCCTGTTCAGAGTTGGTGGTGCAGAGAACCTAAAACACAAGGACTCACAGAAGATGGTCCAAGTGGTTCTGATCATGATAGCGGCCATACCTCTTCAGCTCCCGCCAGCCTCAAGAAGCCATCTCCTAGAAAACTCTTCATCAAAATCCCAGAATATAATTTTCTCTCAATCAAAAAAGAAAAAAAAAGGGGGGGGGGGTCCAAAGAGAGACCAGAATTTGGTGTGATAGGCCAGCAGCAATGGAAAGAGGCACTAAGGAAGGCTAAGAAGGCCGTGAGAGCAGTCGTCTCTCATACCGTGCTTAAGAAACCGGTAAGGAAGCTATCAAAGATAGAATATGTTGACAGTCACCCCAGGTCTGTTGCCCCAAGGGTTCCCTGCACCAGCTTTCTGCTGCTCCTAATATCTGCGTCCGCAGACGACCTCAGGCCCGCCCCCTTGGTCGTCAGGCCGGCTCCTGGCCTCACATTCCAAAGCCGCCATCAACCCAAGGAGAACAGGTCTGTGGGTTCCCTCTCCACCTCCCAGGCCCCTGGGAAATACTCACTTGCCCGCCAGATCTTTATGAGAGCCGCTCGAATTCATGAGCTGGGCCAAATCCTGCCGCACGGCTGCCGCCATCTTTCTTCCAGCTCAGCAGAGGCTATCGGGCCTCGCACCCCCAAAAAGAAAACGAGCGTAGTCCTCCAGAGTGCTGCTAGAGGGAACCTGAGGTGCCACAGAGTAGCGACTGTGTGGGCCAGAGCGTCCGCTATGAGAGCCGGCTCGAGGTCCGTCCCCAGAGTTGAATGACGCGAGGATCCACTCAAGACTGAGGCCCGCCCAGGATTCTCCCACGGGCTCAGGCTCGCACGCTCCCACTTAGGATTGGCGGATGAAGTTCAAAGGCGTGTGTTGCCTGTGCAACTCCAGTAAGTGCCGGGTAGCCAAAATTACCGCGTTGTCATCGAGTTCCGCATCTCACTTGTGGTTTACTGTTGTTCTTCGTTCTTCACGACAGTCCTAAACTTGTGCTAAAAACCGAATTATTTCTAATTCACCACGGAGTGGTACTGTTGTAAAATACAATAAAAACGTATATATTTCTTGTCCTATTTTGTACCCTTTATATAGGTTGATCATGCATCCCCGTTTGTCCAGGATGGTGCCATTTTCATCTGTTGTCCTGGAGTGATTATTAATAACACGCCCTTTCACTGTAGAAACTGTTCCATTTGGATGTCAAATCATATGGTCACCTATCTTCATATGTAATTATATTAATTACCCATGTATCCTTATAGAATTTCTTTCTGCAAATAAATATGTGTTTATCATTATTCCTCTTAATTTATTTCACTTTTTTTGGAGATGTTACCATGTATGTCCAGAGAGCTTCCTCATTATTTTTTTGAACCGGAGAGTATTACATATAATGAGGGGATGTCATAGTTTAATTTTTATAGCTAGACACTTAAGTTGTTTTTAATCAATCAGCCAGTGCTGTGGTAACTTCCTACCAACAATGTGTAGGAATGCAATTTTCTACAGCCTTGCCTACAAAGGATATCAAACTTTTGAATTTTTGCCATCATGGTATGTGATAAATAGCATGTTCCCTCTATTCAGTATGGGAAAGAAAAGAAGACTAGAACATGGAAATCCTTTAAGAAAGTAAAGTAGATATTGCCCACCTCAATTCAGATCTCAGGCTGTTGGCAAAAATTTAAGGAAAGTGGATATTGCCCACCTCAATTCAGATCTCAGGCCGTTGGCAAGAATTTAGTCATATAACCATGCTTGGCAACAGTGAGGCTGGAAATCTGATTTCCAGTTGGGCAGCCTTTTGCCTAAGAAAAAGAAAAAGATGAGTTTAAAGGGACAATCAGTGGCCTCTACTACAATCTGTCTCTCTGATCACCTAAACATCTGTGTGTATCTTTCTTACAGTAAAACACTCTTACCCGTGAAGAAGAGAGATCAATTCTCTATTCAGTTTCAATACCAACCCAAAAAGCAGGATGTCTGATGATGCACAACCCTCTCCATCAGATTGGGATATGTCTTTTCATGGCCCAGAGCCATATGCACTATAAAACAAATTATCTGCCTCATGCCCATACATGTAATACAAAACAACAGTGGAACAGGAACAGGATAACCACAGTTAAAACTCAAAAAAAGTAAGAATGTGAAACTCATAGCAGTTACTTGTTCATAGCAATGGTGGAATCTTGGGCAGGAATTATGAATACTCATTACCCTAGTAGTAGAGTAAGTTCCTTGGGTAGAACCTGGTTCTGCTCTTTGAGAAGAGCTCCATTGTCCATTACACTCTGTGGGCCCCAGCTTTGCCCTACGAATACGAGTTAACTGGATGTTGGAGAATATTCCCTCTTTGGGGGAATGCCTTTGGACTTGGATCGAGAGCTTTTGTAGGCCAGGCTTTTCAGTATTACTTTTTTTAATGTAATTTAAAATTGAATATTTAGTAAACTCTGACTGCTTCCAGACAGTTTCAGGTTCCAGGAACCACACCCACAGTTGTTTCTAGAAACAGCTGTTAAACGTGGCGTATTCCCTGGCTTCTACACTCGAACCATTCTTAACATCTTTTTAATGATGACAATCTTGAGATTATCTGAAGCAACAGGCTTAAGTGAAAAGAGAACTCTATTAATTTGATTTTTGCCTCAGTTTATCTTTGTTTTCTGTTGTTTTCTTGTTCATTTATGTTTGTGAAAAAGCCTTAATGGGCTATGGAAAATCTCTAAGCCAAGTCTTCTCTTCTGGTGTTTAGGGGTACCTAAGCAGTTGGCTTTTTCAACTTAGTGAAGCCCAAGAATTTCCAGACGTTCTATTTGCTTTTTAACCTGACTTCGAACTTTGTTTGTAATACCTTGCTGAGAGCAAAAAGGAGCCAAACACACAAACTGGTTCTTTCCATGTACCTCCCCTAGAGCTACAAGCTAGGCAGGGAAGTTGTCTGCCTTCCAGACTGCTCATTACCCCTGCCCAACCTCTAAGAGAATCTACATGTTTTTAGGTTTTATTTACAGCAGGGAGGAAAAACAAACAAGCACGGCACTGGAAACTTATTCTCTCTTTTCAGTTGCTTAGCAAGAAGTTAGCTAGGCACATCTGAATTAGCAAATCCTAGTTTTATGTCACTATGCAAAACCTTAGGTCCAAGCCAACACCTACTGAATCAAAGCTGTCAATATTAACAAAATCATCTAGTGATGCTTCCACATGAAAGTTTGGGTAACAGCGCTCTAGCTTAGATGTCCACACCACTAGATGAATTGTTTTCACTAAACTCTTGCATATTAATGGCTATCAAAGCCATTTCCCTGGCCAGGAAACTCCCATTTTTATATAACCAACTAGTTGGTCTCTACCCCCTCACAAATTCCCTACAGATACGCAGAAGAAGTCATCCTGGGATCCTATTCCTGGTGCTTTTTCTACTCTGTCCCATGTGCCCAGCTGAAATATGCCTTGCTATAGAAGGAAGAAAAAAAAAAAAGCATAGGTGATTGCATATGTTCTGCTGTTTTCTGAGCACCCATATTTACTCTACATTTATTCCACATGTTGCTAACACTGTGTGACAAAATTATTCTAGAGTCATCTTGTGTGTTTCCTAGTCTAGACTCAGAATCAATTGTTTCACTAAGAAGTCCTTGTTCCTTTAGTTCCTTTTAGGAATGATATTTACAGATAACAATCTGAGTGCTAGGGTGCTCATTGCTACTGTCTTGGACATTTGGAACCTTTTCATAGGACAGAACTAGGAAATATATACATATTTTAAGAATAAAATAAGTCAGGAGTTCATACTGATACTTCCAATTTAGGTGATTTTACTAAATTCCAATTTAGGTGATTTTACTTAACCTCTTCTGTATTACATCTATATCTCCTTACTTCCACATCCAGAATCCTGGTTCACAAGTACACAGATTACAGAAACAGAATATTCCAAAATTATTCATTTCATTCCCTCCTGATTGTACACACAACAACTTTGGCATAGCAATACTAATATTACCATCCCCAATATGATTGCTGAAGAATTCAGCATTTTCCTGCTATTTCTCTCCCATTTACTCTCATTTTTCATAATTGGACTATATCTATATTGTGAGCCCCCAGAGCTATTACAAAGTATATTTTCTTCCTCTTAGTCCTCATTTAGTCTTAGTTCTGTAAGTAATACACATGTAATGCTCACTGTCGGCTCTTATGTTGAAACCTCTCTAGTTGTTTTAGTTGATGGAAGCTAGTTCTTTAATAGGTTTCTCAGGAAGGGCTTCTGGAAAACATAATTTTGAATGTTCTTGTATGTTGGAAACATCTTGTGCCTTTCATGTTTGAAAAATCAGTTTTGTTAGATATAATAATCCTTGACTCACTTTTCTTGAGAATCTGCAGTGTGGTGTTCCATTTTCTCATGACCTAAAGCATTGCTGAAAAATATCTCATGAGAGTTTAATTTTCTTTTCCTTGTAAGTCACCTGCTATTTTTGCCTAGATGCCCTCCAATTTTTTCCCCTTTAACATCAAGTAATTTTACTAGACCAAGGTTTGGTGTTAGTCATTCTGGGTCAATATTCTTCAGTATACAGTGTGCTCTTTCAGTAGTTTCAGTATTCAATTTTTCAATAACATTATCTATAATTCTACTTTTTGTACTTGTTCTATTCCTTTGGCTTCTTTTCTTGGGCACTACTATTGTCTTTATGTTAGATCATCTTTACCTCTTTTAATGTTAGTCACTTTTCATCAAAATCTTTTTATTTTTTCACATTTTTTGATTAATTTTTTCCTTTTCATTCTATTTCTCTTAAAGCATTATCTGTCACTTCTATTTACTCCTCGTTTCCTACGAATTGAGTCTTCATTTCTAAAATGATGTTTTTTACTTCTAATTCTTACCTGAGTTCTGCCGCTCATTCTGGGTGTTCCATTTCTTATTATGCTGTTCTGTCATGTCCTGCATCATTTCTTTTCAATTTAACTAGTGTGAAAAGTGTATTAAAGCTCATCTTCTTTTCAACTTAACTGGTGATTACCTTCCCTTTTCTGACAATCACTATCACTTTTTCTTTAACAATATATGAGGACAGGTTTTTAGCCCTATCCTCGCTTCTGGACGCTTTAGTCCCCCATTGCCTCTGTAAAGGCATTTACCTCAGTAAATGAGATGCATAGAATATTTTTATTTCCACATCCTTTGCTTCTAGTTGAGACCTTGAGAATATACTGACTTCTGGCCCTTCCACCCTTACTGAATTCCTTAGTTGCACTGAGATAGGTTGGCACTTTGTTCCACTTCAGCAAGTACTTGCTTCTCCTTTGCAGTATGTCTCCCCTGTTTTAGGAATCACTAATTTAACACTTGTGCTATTAATTCCCAGTTTCATTGTCATTTTTCTCTTACATTACTATATAAATTCAAACTAAATTAATCATTACAGATTCCCCTTCTCTTCATCTGCCCTGTCTTGATAGGAGGTTTCTGCTCTGATTGTTTTGTTGTTTGGTAGTGCTCCCTCTTTAAAGTTTTTTTATGTTTCTTCATTTTTGAGAGACAGAATGCAAGCAGGGGAGGGGCAGAGAGAGAGGGGGACACAGAATCCAAAGCAGGCTCCAGGCTCTGAACTGTCAGCACAGAGCTGGGCTCAAACCCACGAACCATGAGATCATGACGTGAGCCGAAGTCAGACACTTAACTGACTGAGACACCTAGGTGCCCCTGGTAGTGCTCACTCTTCACTGATCCCTCAGAGGCTGTGCATGGGTAATCTATTTGTGAATCTGTGCATATTCACAAATATCTATCATCTTGATGGTTGAATGGGATTTGGGCTGTGCTACTGTCCTTTTCCCTCAGCAACCTTAGAAATGTTACTCCACAGTCTTTCAGTTTCCAGGATTTCACATGAGAAGTCCAATGCTAGTGATTTCTCTCCCTCTCTTCCTCTCCCTCCTTCCTTCCTCCCTCCCTCTTCTCTCCATTCTCATTCTCTTTCTTCTCTTTGAGAGACTGAGTATGCAAACAGACAATGACAAGACCATATGTAAAAATAAAACTGACCTGGGGCGCCTGGGTGGTTCAATTGGTTAAGCATCCGACTCTTGATCTTGGCTCAGGTCATGATCTCACAGTTGGTGAATTCAAGCCCCACATCAGGCTCTGTGCTAACAGTGTGGAGCCTGCTTGGGATTCTCTCTCTCCCTCTCTCCCTGCACCTTTCCTGCTCATGCTCTTATGTTCGCTCTCTCTCTCTCTCTCTCAAAATAAAATAAATAAACTTTAAAAAAAAATAAATAAATAAAACTGACAAAGTAGTCTTCAGCAACCAGTCCAGGAAAGCAACTCACCATCTGCAGCCACCATCCCAGGAAGCCAAACAACTGTAGTTATCAGCCCCCAATGGCCACCACTTGATTAATTACTGACAGCTTCCCTAATTTTTGCCCCAACCAGGGAAAGCCAAATACACTCCCCTAACCAAATATGTAGGATACCCCACTTCTAGGTAGCTTCCAACAGCTCCCCCATGCCAACAACCTCCAATCAGGGCATACCTGAATTCCCTTTTCCCACTATAAAGCTTTCCATTCCTCTGCCTGCCTTTGAGTCTCTGTCAAACACAAGTGATGGTGTCTCAAATCTCTTGCTATAGAAGTTCTGAATTAATAGCCTTTGATTGTTCTCATTTGGCTTTATTTCTGCACCTTTCTTCTCCTTCTCCCTCTTTTTTCTCCTCTTCTTCCTCTTTTTCCCCACTCCTCCTCCTCCCCCAGCCCCACAGTCTCCTTTGTTCTAAGTAACTTGTTCTTTCCACCTAAAAGTTTTAAAAGATCTTTTCTTTATAGGAATTTTCCTCAGATATGCCTAAATGTGTCTTATCTCATTGACATTACCTGGAACTCAGTGACCCCTTTCATCTGCAGACGCACATGTATCTTTAGGTCAGGGAAATTTTCTATTATTATTTGTTTAATTATTACCTCTCTTTATCTGTTCCTTTCTCTCCTTCTGCAATTCCAACAGTCATATTTCAGGTCTTTAGGATGTATCTTCAAAGTTATGTGCCTTTTACATCATAATTTCTCTCTTTATATTTTTTTGCTCTGTGTTTTGAGATATCCTTTCCACTTTTCAGGCCACTTAGCAAGATTCAATCATTCTTCAGTGTATCATCAGTTTTGTGTTTTTAAAATCATGATTTCCATTTGTTTACTTGTGTAAAAATGTTATAGCTGCTTTATTTATAATAGCCTCAGGGGAAAACAACACAAATGATCATCACAAGGAAAGTGGATGGAGAAACTGTGGCATATGCATTCAATAGAATACCGCTCAGCATTAGAAGGGAAAAAACTACAGATATGTGCAAGAACATGAATGAATCTCAAAACATTATACCGAGTGAAAGAAATCAAACCTCAAAAAGTGAATATAATAGGAGTCCCTCTACATGAAGTTCTTTTTTTTTTTTTAAATCCAAACCAGGCTCCAGGCTCCAAGCTGTCAGCAAAGAGCCCAACACAGGGCTTGAAGTCACAAACCATGAGATCATGACCTGAGCCAAAGTCAGACACTTAACCAACTGAGCCACCGAGGCACCCCTGAGGTTCTAAGTCAAACAAAACTAATCTGTGGTGATAGAGACTCAGAAATTACCTAGGAAGGAGGAAATAAAAAAAAAATGGTGATTTACTGGGGAAGTAGCAGGAGGTGGTGGAAATGTTCTATATGTTTATAGAGGTATGGGTTATGTGGGTGGTATGGTATGGATTTATCAAAGTTTATCACACTGTACACTTATGATCTATGCATTTTATTGAATGTGGAACCTCAATTTAAAAAGGGAATAAAATGGTTTTTGTTCAATAGTCTTGTGTGTGTATTGAATTTAGTCTTCTTGAGGGCTTTTATTTATGTATTTATATATTTATTTATGGTTTAAGATGTCTTTGGTCTTCTCCAGCAGTTTCAAAAGCTAGTGCTATATCAGCTTCAAAGGAAGAGAAGTTTCAGTGCAACAATTCTGCTTCCTCAACGCTCCTCTATGTCAGAATGACCCAGCAAGTCCATTTTATTTCCTTTTTTTTTTTGAAAATTTATCTCATTTTATTATATTTTTAATTGAAGTATAATTAACATGGCATTATATTACTTTCAGGTATATAATACAGTGATTCACAGTTCTACATATTACTCAGCACTCATCACAGTGAGTGTGCTCTTAATCCCCATTATCTATTTCACACATCCCCCTCACCCACCTCTCCCCTCTAGCAACCACTAGGTTGTTCTCTGTGTTTAAGAGTCTGTTCTGTTTATCTATATTTTCTTTATTTGTTTTCTTTCTTAAATTCCACATAAGAGTGAAGTCATATGCTATTTGTTTTCCTCTGACTTCTTTCACTTAGCATTATACCCTCTAGGTCCATCCATGTTGTTGCAAATGGCAAGATCTCATTCTTTTTTATGGCTGAGTAATATTCTATTGCATATATATATATATATATATATATATATATATATATATATCTCCCACATCTTCTTTATCCTCTCATCTATCAGTGAACACCTGGGCGGCTTCCATATGTTGACTATTGTAAGTAATGCTGCAATAAACATAGAGGTGCGTTTATCTTTTTGAATTAGTGTTTTTGTTTTCTTTTGGAAAATACCCAGTAGTGGAATTACTAGATCATATGGTAATTCTATTTTTAATTTTTTGAGGAATCCCTGTACTGTTTTCCACAGTGGCTGTACCAATTTGCATTCCCATCAACAGTGCATGAGGGTTCCTTTTTTCTCCACATCCTTACCAACACTTGGTATCTCTTGTCTCCCAAGCCCCATCTCCAATTAAAAAACAAATCTGGGAGCACTTGGGTGGCTCAGTAGGTTAAGTGTCTGACTTTGGCTCAGGTTATGATCTTGTGGTCTGTGATTTCAAGCCCATGTCAAGCTCTGTGCTGACAGCTCAGAGCCTAGAGCTGCTTCGGATTCTGTGTCTCCCTCTCTCTCGGTCCCTCCCCTGCTCGCGCTCTGTCTCTCTCTGTCTCTCTTTCAAAAATAAATAAATATTTAAAAAAAGAAAAAGTTTCTAGTCTCTCTAATGGCAAAATTTTTCTTCCTCTATTAGGTGGAAGATGAGCACATTTCTTCAAACACATTAAACTCTGGGTCCAGATCCAAATGAGCAAGGCCAAGAGACTGGTAGCACTTTGCTGTCTGTGTGAGCCCTTCTTTCAAGTTCCTATATCCTGTCTTGCGATGTGCCTTTTCTCAGGATGACGAACACTGGAAGTACTTCCTTCAAGGGTAGAGCCCACTCCCACTCGTAACACTAGGGATGGTTACACCCCTAGCAAGACAAGTGCTGGCATATCCGCAGGGGATATGTTCTAAGCCTCCTGGTAGATGCCTGAAACTGCAGATAGTACTATACCCTACATATACTATGCTTTTTCTTGTACATACATACCTATGATAAAGTTTAGTTTATAGTCACAGTAAGAGATTAACAATAGCTAATAATAAAATAGAAAAATTATAGCAATATACTGTAATACATATATAAAAGTATATGAATGTAGTCTCAAAATATTGTACTGTACTCACCTACTTGTGATGATGTGAGATGATAAAATGCCTACATAATAAGATAAAAGTGAGGTGAGTGATGTAGGCATTGTGATTTAGCATTAGGGTTAGGCTGCTACTGACCTTCTGATGACATGTCAGAAGGAAGATGTCTATTTCTGGACCCAAGTTGACTTCAGGTAACTGAAAATCAGAATGTGAAACGACAGATAACTTGGGGGACATTGTTATCAATATTAAAGATCACAGCATTACAGAGAATCCTCTACTTCTATCCTTTTAATTATGTAAAAAAATAACTATTATAGAGGCAAATAAATCTTGTTGCCAGAGGAAAAGTAATTGAACACTGCCTACCACCAACAGATGATTTTATTGGTTCATTTTTAACTTTTAGGTGGTTTGACATTATCAATCACTTCATGCATCATATGTGAAAAAACTTAGGGTGTGTTCAAAGTGATACTGATCTATATTCCCTTATTAGAAATCACTGAGTATCAACGTATTTTGGAACTGAGGACATTTTGGACTTAAGAACATGTATACATAATTTTAAAAACTTTTTCTTTTAAAACCAACTTTAAGGGGTATAATTGACATATAATAAATTGTATCCATTTTAAGAATACTTAGTGAGTTTAGGCAGTTGTATACCCTCATGCAACCACCACAGCCAAGGTCAAAAACATCCCATCATTCCAGAAAAGTTCCTTTCAACCCCTTGGGCCATAATGAGACCCCATAATCAAACACATTCATATTTCTGCACTGGCATATATGTATACTTACACTAAATGGTATAGAATACTAATACTTTATGTCATATTGGGCAGGTTTTTCTCCTGAGTTTGTCATAAGCTTTATAAAATAGTTTTCAAAAATTTTGGATGTTGAGGGGCACCTGGGTGGTTCAGTCAGTTAAGTGTCTGATTCTTGGTTTCGGTTCAGGTCATAATCTCACAGTTCATGAGTTTGAGCCCTGCACTGGGCTCCATGTTGACAGTGTGGAGCCTGCTTGGGATTCTCTCTCTCTCTCCCACTCTGTCTGACTCTCTCCTGCTCCTTCTCTCTCTCTCCCTCTCTCAAAAATAAATAAATTTAAGCAATGAAAAAATTTTTGGATTTTGAAACTGTTGATAAGGGATTACAGATCTGTTTTAAAAGAGTTATATGATAATGAAAAGAAACAAGGTGATAATTACACTTATATAGAGGTATAAATTGGTTGCTTGTGTAGAGACATCTGGACTTATGACAAATGGACTCATGAACCTCTGGGTAAACTTGTGGAAACTAAGCTATTTAAGAAAATTTTATTAATAGTGTATAGTTTGTACCTAGCAGTATACCTGGTACATAATAGCCTCTGAAGAATCTTTTGGAAACTAATCTATTTTCAGAAAATTTTATTAACTAATATATACTTTGTATCTAGTATACCTGGCACATGATAGGTACCCAGTAACACATTTCATTTTGTCTTGATAATGCTACCCAACTCATACTTCTTTGGTACCACTTTCTTTCTTTTATTAATTAAAAAATTTTTTTTTTAATTTTTACTGGGCTCCATGCCCAATATGGGGCTTGAACTCATGACTCTGAGATTAAGAGTAACATGCTCTACTGATTGAGCCAGCCAGGCACCCCTATATCACTCTTTTCATTCCCTGTATTGATATTTTCCTCAGAAGGTATCTGAGGGGAAAAAAAAACTCCCTTATTCATTTAAAAATCTCTAATTTTTCTACCTGTTTATTGTCTGTCATTTCCTCTAGAACTGTGCTGTCCAATATATAGTCATCAGCCACACATAGCCATTTAAATTTAAATTAAGTATAATTAAATAAATAATAGCTGCAGTAGAGCCACACTTCAGTGGTCTGATAGCCACATGTAGCTAGTGAGTACTGTATTAGATAGTGTGGATATAGAACAGTTCCACCATTGAGGAAAGTTCTATTGGACAGAGCTCCATCTTGTTTGCCACTTTGTTCCCCGTGCCTTTCACGGTGCTTGGGATCCAGTAGATGATCAATAAATATTTGCTGAATAAATGTTTTTAGTTCATCTGTAAAAGCCATCATGCAAATATAAAGCAAAGATTCTTTTTTGAAATAGAAATGTTTGAATAGCAATCACTCTCAGGAGCTAAAATGCTTTCTCTGAAAAAGTAAAAATATTAGATTATATATTAGGTTGTACTGTAGCTTTGATTATTAATAGTTTTCAGTCATTGAGTATTTACTACATTCCAGGCACTGTTGGAAGTGTTTCATGCATAGTTCCTCAGTATTCTTTACAACAACCATAGGATGTCTACGTTATTTCCAATTTACAGATAAGGAAACTGAGACCTGCATGAAAAGTAACTTGCTTGAGATCTTGTAGCTACTAAGTAGCAGGGCCAGAACTTGGGCCCAGGCAGTCTGGCTCCAGATGCTAAGGAATTAACCCCAACATTGAGCTCTTCGTGATTTTTTTAAAAAATGTTTATGTATTTATTTTGAGAGACAGGGAGAGAGAGTGGGGGAGGGGCTGAGAGAGGAGGAGAGCTTCCCAAGCAGGCTGCGCACCGTCAGCACAGAGCCTGATGAGGGGCTGGGTCTCACGAACCATGAGAACGTGACCTGAGATGAAATCAAGAGTCTGATGCTTGACCAACTGAACCACCCAGGCCCCCCTGTGATTGTTTTTAATAAGGACCACTTAGTCTCTTCTTTCCAGTATTCAAACGTCTATTTTCTTTTTTCTTATTTAGTTGCATTTAGCTAGGACACCCTAGAAAACATTACATAATAGCTGCTATAGCCCTGCATCCTTGTCTGGTCCCTGACTTTAATGTGAAAGCTTCCCCCATTTTACACTAAGGTATGATGTTACTATTTTCTGATGATTATCTCGATCCACTTAAAGAAATGTTCTTTTATTTCTAATTTACTATGAATTTTTAAAATTCAGAAATGGCTGTCGAATGTTATACAATGCATCCCTAAAGAACATCATTTGGCTTTTCTCCTTTCATAAATTGTCTGAGTAGATTTTCTAGTGTTAAACCATTCTTGGAATAAACCATATTTTGTCATGTTATGAATTCTTTTTAGTATCACACCACTGTTTCTGATACTTTAATACTCAACTGTCTGCAACAAAGTCATGGTGAGAACAGAACTTCCTCCCTTTGGGTACTGTTTGTTTTGGGTTTTGATATTAGGGTTATGCTAGCCTTGTGAAATAAACTG
Source organism: Lynx canadensis (assembly GCF_007474595.2). Classification (NCBI taxonomy): domain Eukaryota; kingdom Metazoa; phylum Chordata; class Mammalia; order Carnivora; family Felidae; genus Lynx; species Lynx canadensis. Next base: position 137,985,998 of record NC_044306.2, read on the forward strand.
AGAAATTTTCTCTCTTTTTTGGCATATTTCCCTACAATCCAGCGAGGTTTGGGTACTCTGTCTCAACTTCCTTCTTCCTTCTACAATTGTCATACATAGTACCACCAGTCACTTAAGTTTGAGAATGTTTTCTCAGGCTAGCTCCCAAGGGTCCTCATAAACTGGACTCACCACCTAGGGATCCCCAACAAAGACTGTTTACCATTCAATTTTCTCCCTTTCCTTGCACAGGCCACAGACATTCTGGCTTCCAAGCTTTTGCTAATTTCATGCCACTTGCCTTGCCATTGAGTTTGCAATGGTAGATAAGGGGTGGTGTTGATTTCTGCTGAACTGAACTAACATTTGAGGTGGGAACTGTGTAGCTGCTTGACACCTCTCTCTTTCTTAACCCTCAAAATCCTGGGAAGCTTTGTTATTTTTATTTTGTAGCTAGGTAAAGGAACTTGATAAATTGCTATACACTAACGTATGAGGTGCCAGAATTTAAAACCAGGACTGCTTAATTCCAAAGCAATTGGAACAACATAAATCTCACCTCGTCCATTTTGTTTCCTGGTCATAGTCTCTCACGTTGATTTGTGTATGTCTTCCGTGCTCCATTAGCAATTATGGACTGTACTACACCATTTAACATTACCCCGTTTTGTATTGTTTGTTTCATCTGTGTAGTTCTTGTCTCACACAACAGTTATTAACTGTTTATCTGGCTCCACATTTGGCTGTCTTTTATTTTTTAATAAAGGACAGTGGGAAAAATAAAAGAAGTAAAAGGTGACTAAATGCAATAATTTTGATTGTGTTAGTCTTAGCTACACATTGCAAAAATCCCTTTCAAAATAAGTTTAACTCTGAGTGGTCTCCCAGGGACTTTTTCGCGATCCCTGCAAAATTAAAGCCTAAAAACAACGAGAGATGACATTTATGAATACTGATCACCGAAACACATTAAACAGTGACAGTTTGCTGGAAATCACACCTACAGCACTGACTTCCTAACAAGGAAAGCTAGAAGATGCGGCAGTCTCTCAACTGCAGGCGCATCCCGGATTTCCCCCTCCCAGCTCTGCCAGATGGAACTTTCCCTGCGAAAGCTTTGACGGAACGCCCGCTAGGAGTCACGTGGAGCTGGCGCGTACTCCCGCGCCTTGCGGAATGACGCGAGGCTCGCGTTGCCAAGGGGAGGGGCAAGGCGCCGCGGAAGGGGCGGGGCGAAGGAAGCCAGCCGGGGAGGCGGGGCCGGTAGAGTAGAGGGGCGGGCAGAGAGGGGCGCGCGGGCGGGGAGGGCCCGGCGTATTATGGGATGCGGCGGTGGAATGGCGCTGGGCGCGTGATTTTGAACAAACCCGGGTCTGTGTCTCGGAGGCGCCGCCGCCGCCGCGGCTGCTGGGAGCCTAGGGAGCGCGGCGCGAGGAGCAGGCGGCGGCGCCGCCGGCTTTGGTAAGTGTCAGCTCTGGGGGTGGGGACATCTGGGCGGGCGGGAAGGGGGCGCCGGCCCCCACTGCGGGTGGTGGAGCGGGCGGAGGGCGCCGGACCGCCCCTTCTGGGAGCCTGGGCTGGTGGGTCTTGGTGGAGAGCGGGAACCTGGCGCCCGGGGCTGCCGCGCTTCATCCCCGGGCCTCAAGGGGCGGGAGACCCCTCCCGGCTCGGCCTCTTCCCGCCTGCACCCCGGAGGGCGGCTGTCACCCGGCAAGGCCGGCGCAGGGGCGGCCGCCCGCCCTTCCCGGCAGTCTGGAGGAAGAGTTCCGGCGGCTGTTGACACGCACCTTGCGTGGCCAGAGTAGCAGACTGTGTCAGCCCTGGGTTTCTGGGAACCGGTTTTGCTGCTGTGTCATTTTGTACCAGCCTCTCCTTTCCTTGCTGCCCGCCGCCCCGTTCTTCCTGCGCCCCTTTGTATGATCTCTTATTCGTGTGTGTCCGTTTTCCTCGCGAAGCCCACCATCTAAATGTCATAATGTCCCCGAGGTGCACGGGGAAAGGGAGCGGGCCGGGACTTAGCTTGGCCAAGCAACGGTAAACACCAAGCACAGTGCGGATGGACGGGGCTTGCGGGGGGTGGGGGTGGGAATAAAGTTTAAAGACGAAGAAACTGGGAACACTTGAGACTCTCATCCTAGTCTAGCAGGCTGCATAGGTAAAGAGCGATCGGGCTGGGTGGTAGATAGCACTAGTTTAAAGCCTGAATCTACTGGCTTTTATATGGAGTTGTCATTCAAGAAAGGTAAGGAAATGAAATGGTTTTTTCAACTTCCACCTTACTTAGACTAACTTTTAAAGAAGACAGTAGACTGACCCTGTTCTCAACCTTGAAATTCAGTTTGCTCATTTCAGGTAGATCTTTCAGAGTATATACTGTAGTTCAGTAGTGGGTTTAGAATTCAGCTTTTGAATGGGCGATTAGCAAATCTTTCTGAAAATAAAAAAGGTAACCAATTTAGTTTTTTGTTTTTGCTTTTTAATTGTGTCACAAGCCTTGCAGCTTATGGTTTTGTGTTATTTCTAGGATGATTAAAAACTGCTTACGTTCTTTTTTAGTTATTAATCCGCATAATGAGAGTAGCTGGTGGGAAAGATGGGTAACTCTGGGGTCTTGTTCTAAAGTAAGCTGTTTATTTTCTCTGTATTGAACAAATATATCTGCAGCAGATTTTTTTTTAATTTAGTGACTTAGATCTTAATATTTGGCAAATAATTTTTGTTTAGAGGTGTGTTTCCTGTATTTTAGAAATTGTTCATTCATGATTAGGATCGATATATTTTAAACCTACTTGGGCTTTGAAGCCTTAAACCAATGACAAATTGGAAGTCAATGTTCACGGACAGAAATGATCAGATGAAATTAAGTGAAGAGAGAAATAGTTGAAACTTTATTTTTAAAATTAGTCGTCTTGACCACATTATCAGCAGGAGGATCAGTGCCTGTAATTTACAGATGTGACGGGGAGATAAGACATGCATATGGAAATGGATCGCTCTGTCAAAGTAGTGCTGAAGTGGAGGAAAACGTCAGTCAGTCGGTGAATGACATTAAAGGTCTTCATCATGTTTTTAGTATCTGAAATGAGCACAGTGAATAAAACGCATTGCTTCATCTGTCTCAAGTTGCTTTACTGAAAATGAAAGTGTTTGGATTCTTTATTGTCCTTATGCCGCCTTCCGTGTGGCTTTTGCTCTTCAAAACAAAAATATGCCGGACTTGGGACTCAGCAGGTAGAGCGACTTCCTTTCGCGTAGCTGCCGGGCCCGCAGAAGCACCATTTTTCGCTGTGGGGTGAAAGGTCTCGGCGTGGGCTGTGTGAGCGCTTGTATCTCCCTGTGCATTTGAAGGTTGGCGGGGCGGGCGGGAGGTTTCCCCGGATATGTGGGTGTGCGCCTCTCCGGAGGGGAGGGCTGAGGAGGGGAGGAGGAGGAAGGGGGAGGTTACTGGCGGCGGCGGCGGCGGCGGCGGCCCGGGCTCGGGCTGTCGGGGAAGCTGCTGAGCTGTGATGGTGATGACGAGGTGAAAATGGCGGATCTTTCGAAATACAATCCCGGCCCCTGACATACCAGAGGCGGCGGCGGCGGCGGCGTCGCCACCCGGGCTCCCTCCTCGGCCCCCGGGTCCCCTGTAGCGCTCGAGTTCGGGCAGACTGGGAAAGGAAGCGGCTGGCCGGAGCTACCGTGCACAGGCAAAACAAGCACCGCCCGGGCTCGGAATTGCCCGGGACCTTCTGGAGCCCCCACCTCGGAGCCGGAGGGAGGAGAAAGCGGCAGCCGCTGGAGGTAGAGGGGAAGGGGGTATCCGAGGGCTTCTCTGCACTGAGATCTCTATTATTTAGGGGGGTGGTGGGTAAGGGAGGAATTGCGTTGTGGATCAAGGAATGACTAGTCCAGAGTGCAAAGAATCAGTAGCCTCGTAATGACATCAACATTATTCTATGAGTGTTAAGAGGGCTCGAGTTTGCTCTTATACCTAAGGCTGCTGCTGAGGCCTAGAGGAACCACTAGCACTTATCATGATTTCCTTACTTAATATTTAAAACATCCACTGTGGCGGGTGTTGTTATGGTGATGTTCAGTTTTATAGGGGTCTATGTTTCTTTAGGGAGGCAGAGCATAGGCATTTTATTCTGCATTTAAGCTCTGTGTCTTAGATCGTAGTCTGTAACTTGTTGGGGTGTGGATGCTCACATTTTTTAAACATATGGACCAGTTTTGTTACAATTAAAAATGTTGTCTTTTTCTTTTATGGCTCTGTCATCCATAGAGTGACCCCTTTGCCCCTGCCGTTTGGCAAATAACAATTGAGATACTGTCAGTCATATTTTATATCCATGTTTTTCCCTGCTCCCCCCTCCATTTCATGAATTTGGAGACTAAAGTTATGGAATATTTTGCAATATGTAGATTTTATAATCCAAGGGAAATACAGCTGTGGGAGTTCTATTTTGACTCACAAGTTTTACCTTTGTTGTTAAGGAAGTTGTGATGGCTGGACATTAAGTTGGTAGAGATGAATAGAGACCTCTGCTTTTTTCTGAATACTGGACTTGTTAGCTCTTTGTTTAAAGAGCTGGAGCATTGGAGTGATTGACTTTATGATAGCCAAAGTTTAATTTTGTTTGGTTACCTAAAGATCCAGGTATGTTTTAGATTGTGCTACAGATCCCTCAGGAGTGTTTCTGCTTCCATACACCAGTAGTGTTACTGAAAAGTTACATTTGAATCAAATTTTTATACATTAATTTGGGCCCTCTAGTTTTCCCAGCTTTTGTAGTGGAAGGTTGGGTTCAGTGATGTTGAATATATGAGCCTGAACAGAGAAGTGAGTATTTAAGAAATGCCCACTGGTAGTGTTTATGATTAGCAGTAATTTTCCTTATCCAAGTGTCCTACAAAGAGATGATGTCATAGAATGACATACAATATCATACATCATGTGTTTCGTTCAGAGGAGAAATATTTTGTGTGCATGTGTGTATGTAGCCTAGCCAATTATTTGGCTTTCACTCATTAGAAGAATAAGGGACCAAAAAAATTTTAGAGGAAATAACTGTGGAGGTACTCAGAAGCTTTAGTGAATGAATTTTTTTGTTAATCATTTGATGTTCTTGTATTATCCAGTCGGGATTTGGTTCTGTTTTTTTCTTACAGCTTTATGTTGCAATTATTTGGTACATGTCAGCTGCTAAGTTAGTAGCAAAACTCAGAATTTAAAAAGTAATTAAAATAAAGAGAGAGATTAAAATGCTTTTTCATTGGCTTTTCTTTTAATCACAGAGGACCATTGTCTTTTTTGATTCTTTGTGATTGTCTTTAAAGGCCGGTTTTCACCTTGTTACAGTTAGAACAATTTGTCTATTACTAGTTAGAAGTATGCTAGAAAGAGATGAAGAGTTATGCTACTGGAGATAGCCTAGTGTCTTTTTTGGGGGGGAAGAGGAGCATTATAGATTTTCATTGCTTATTTCAAGTGTTACTATTGGATATCTTTTATATGTCATATACTGTGCTAGGAATAGAGGATACCTCAGTATCATCGTCTCAGGAAACTTTCAGTTTAGGAATCCATGGGAGATAAAGTTGGAAGGATGGATTAGGTAGAGCTTTAATGCAGAAGACCTTGAGAGTCACAGAAAATTTAATTTTTTTAAAGTTTTATTTAAGTAATCTCTATACCCCATGTGGGTCTTGAACTCATGACCCTCAGATCAAGAGTCATATGCTCCTCCAAATGAGCCAGCCAGGCACGGTGACAGTTACAGAACATTTTTAAATACGACAGTGACAGCCTCAGAGATGCACTCGAGAGAGATACGTTCTGTAACTTTTCTGTAGAATGTGTTGTAGGTTAAAGGAGATGGAGGTAAAGATACCATAGTAGGTTGCAAACTTCAAAGATTTAGCAATTCTTGGTTGCAGTGGGAAGGAGACATAATAAAGGTATAATATGCATGTATATTACAGATTAATAGTTGTATGAAGAGACATCAAAGATGATAAGATCTTAAGCCTTACTGTTTGGTAGAATATCGAATGTGGTACATTATTAACTCAAATGAAAATTCTTTTCCTCTTGCTCCATCTAAATCATAGTAACCCTGCAAGTAAATGGAGGCTTAGAGAGATTACTGCTTGGGGTTACGTGTTAAACAACTAGGAGAGCCAACATTCGGAAATGAATCTTTCTGATTTGAATCCCCATGTTTTATCCACCATGTTAGTCTTAAGCATGAATAATATACATATATATAGTTCTTCTTTAAAGGAAAGAAAGTGTATAGGTCCTTAGTATTGGCCTAAATAGTTTTATTAAAATATTTAATTTTTAGATGTATATAAGCATAAATTCTTTATGTTTATTGCTTTTAGTAAGTGTAAAATGCAAGTAGATTTATAAATGAAATAGAAACAAAACTACAAAGCCAGTAAAACAAATTAAATTTAGGGCAATGGATGATTTTTTTTTTTTTAACATTTATTTTTTGAGAGACAGAGCACGCACGAGCAGGGGAGGTGCAGAGAGAGGAGGAGACACAGAATCTGAAGCAGGCTCCAGGCTCTGAGCTGTCAGCACAGAGCCTGACGCAGGGCTCGAACTCACAAGCCATGAGATCATGACCTGAGCCAAAGTCAGTCGCTTAACTGACTGAGCCACCCAGGCGTCCCTGGATGATGTTTTGCTGAAACAAACTCTTTCTTTGCATAGTGAATATACTATTGCCCACCTTGGCAAGGTGTGCAGTTTTCTATATACTGTATATCCTGTGATATACCACTTTTCTCTGTTTGAATGCTGTAAAGCTGTCCTCCTTAAATCACAGATGGTTTGGCTTTTACTTAGCATAAATATATCATTTACCTTGTAAGACCCTTCTGTGCATTTTTTTTTTAGACCACCCTAATTCTAGTACCATTGATTGTGAGTATGAGGTGGTTATTCAGATGATCCAGAGTACACTATTTAACACATATTATCAAAATGAAAATACAGACTTTTCAAATATTCCTCAGGAATAGTCTAGTCCTCCCGGTTTAGTTTGAGAAATGTAGTTATGTACTTCGTTTTTTGAGCTGTCAGTGTTTGATTTTAGAAATCCGGGCTAAAATCCAGATGTTATAGTTAACCAGTTAATGCTGGTGGTAAGATTTAGGTACAAAATTATAGCCCTTATTACTCAGATATTTTTGTCTAATCTGACAAATTATTCACCTGTAATATGACGATAGGTCACCACTTCATAATGTTATATGCAAGGATGAAAACATTTGTTCACCCAGGTTGTCCTTCACCTATAATTAAGAAAGTAACAGTGTTTCAGCACTGATAATATTCCATGAGAAACTTTTTATTAGAGTGCATGAGTGGAGGGGAGGGACAGAAAGAGAGAGAGAGAGAGGGAGAATCCAAAGCAGGCTCCATGCTTAGCACTGAGCTTGACACAGGGCTCAATTCCAAAACCCTGGGATGATGACCTGAGCTGAAATCAAAAGTCAGATGTTCAACCAACTGAGCCACCCACCCAGGTTCCCTTCCGTGAGAAACTCTTAAAAGATGTAAAAGCATAGAGCATTTGCCATTTCTGTCTTACGTTATTTTTTATTTTATATTTATTTATTGTAATCATTCACTATCCTAAGTCAAACCCTCCATAAATCTCTGTCTCAAACTAATTACTGTAATAGCCTTCTAACTGGTCTCTCTGCCTCCAGTCCACTAAAATACTGAGATGAAGTTAATCCTCCTAGAGTACAACTGTGATCATGCCATTCTACACTTGATCTTAGCCAAAAGGCCGAGAAGCGATGTGATCATGCCATACTATTGATTTCTAAGCTTTGTCAGGGCAAGATCTTTGGTTAATTATCCATAATGCCCTTACAAAGTTGGGAAGCAATAAGTATTTGTTAATTAAATGACTGATAACAATTTTAAAATGGTTAAAAATTAAGAGAACCTTATCAATTTTAAGATGAATATAATTGCAGAGGGTATTAGTTAAAAGTTAATTCTGAGTATTTAAAAACTTATTTGAAAAGGAATTTCTCAGTTTGTGCCTTGTGAACTTGTTATTTTATTTGAAGTGTTGTGAAGTCTTAGAGCATTATATAAACCTGTCTTACTCAAATAGACAAACCAAAGTTATCTTTCAGACCCCAATGTAAATAATGCTAGAATTTTAGATGATACCTCTTTTCCATGATTAAATGATTTATTCTTCAAATTTGTATTGAGAAGTTATTACGTGGCAGCTCTGTTCTAGGCATTGGAGATATGGGATCCAGTGATGAAGACAGACAAGTCCCAGTCCTCATGAAGCTTGCATTTTAAAGAAGTAGGGGAGGAAGAATCAGACTATAAACAGATACTTTCTAGTGGTAAATGCTATGATCGAAATACCAGGGTAATGTGACAGAGTGCCTAGGACAGTGGAGATGAGAGTGAGGGTGCTTTTTTAGGTAGAACTTAAAATGTAATATAATTGGACATATTAGAAATCATTAGGTTTTCTGAAATCAGTGAATTTTTAACTCTCATTAGACTTAAACCATTCAACCATGTTCAACTGTGAGAAGGAAAAACTCAATGTATGGCTTCCAGAATTGTACCTTGCTTTTAGAACTTTGTTTTATGAGCAAAAAAAAATATTGGAGGCATGAGGAATACATTGTATGTTCTGTCTTCTTTCCTACTCTAACTTGACGTGTAACCCTTTGTACAGATGAGGTGAAGTAAAGCTCCTCAGTCCTCTTGGCTTGTGAAAACCCTCTCTTTTCTTGGAGTGGTCCTCAACACAGTGGTGATGAGGTTGCATGTGCTAGTACATATCTTCCATTCCTAAGGGATAAAATTAGAGTGATGATTCATGTAGCTACATGGCCAAACCCTTTCCTGCCATGCCCGCAGCTCCTTTTCAGAGTTTCTTTTAGCACAGGCCACCATGCCTTGCATGTGACCCTGATTGAAACAGATATAGATGTCTAACTATAAAGCATTTATCATAGTCTGCTCAGTGGCTTTGAGGTGTGCTGGCTCCAGAATTCTGCAAGGCCCTGTACTGCATAGAGACTGGCCAAGTTAAGCAGACCTTTTCTTGTTAGAAGTTTGAACTTTACTCCTAGTTCAAGGGAGACTCCAATCCTGTAATTCCTAGTCTTTTTTAACAGGACAAATAAAAAGACATTCTGAATAGCAAGCTTCAAAATATATGAAGCAAAGATGCACAGACAAGGAGAAAAAGAAAAATCCACAATCATATCTAGGGATTTTAACAGTCTTTCTCATTAATTGATAGAAGAAGAAAAAGTGACAAAATAGAAGATATGAACAACACTATCAGCCAACTTGATATAATTGACATTTGTAGAACACTGCCTTCAGCAACTGTAGAATACATGTTCTTTTCAGGTGCACATGCAGTGTTCACTAAGATAGACCATATACTGAGCCATAAAATAAGTCTCTAATTTGAAATAATGGAAAGAGTATCACATTCTTTGGCAATAAATAGTAAATTAGAAATCACTAATAAGATAGAAAATCCTCAAATATTTGGGAGTTAAATAGCATGTTTTTATTTTTCCATGGTTCAAAGATAAAATCTCAAGGAATATTAGAAAATATTTGAAGCTAGTAATAATAAAAACATACTGAATGCAGCTAGAGGTTTGGGGCAAATTTTTAATATTAAGTGTTTATTTTAGGAAAGAAGAAAGGTTTAATCCGTGAAACTAAGAATTTTAGACATACTTTTTTCTGGGAAGAGCCAGATAGGAAATATTTTAGGCTTTGGAGGCCATGTAAATCTGTTTTATATAATTTATATATACTTTTCCCCCCAGCTATTTAAAAATACAAAAACCATTCTTAGCTGGAGAGCAGTAAACAGACTATGGGCCTGATTTGGTCTGTGGACTATATTTTACTGAACCCTGATCTATGCTTCCATCTTAAGCTTCTAAAAGAACAAATTAAACATAAAGCAAGTAGAAGGAAGGAGATAAAGGTAACAGTCAATTAAATAATAAATGGACAAAGAATTGAGAAAGTCAGTGAAGCCAAAATGGTTCTTTGAAAAGATCAATAAAATTGATACATCTTCAGCCAGACTAATTAAGGAAAAAAAGAAAGAAAGAAAAAAACACAGAAATTACCAAAATGAGGAATGAAGAGTTGACATTTCTACAGACATTAAGATGAAAGAATATTATGTATAATTTAATGCTAACAAATTTGACAACCTAGAAGAAATAAATTCCTTGAAGGATACAAACTACCAAATATCAAAGGTCACTGAGTAACCTGAATAACCCTATAATTACCAAAGAAATTGAATTTATACTTAAAAAACAAGAAAGATTTATGTCTAGATGGACTCACTGTTGAGTTCTAACAAACAGTTCAGGAAGAAATGGTAACAATTCTATGCTGACTTTTCCTGAAAATTGAAGAGGAAAGAATATGCCCCAACACATTTTATTAGGCTAGCATTATCCCCGACAGCCACTCTAAGAAAAAGAACTACACACCAGTGTCCCTCATGAATGCAGACAAAATATTAGGGAATAGAATTCAGGGATATATACAAAGTATAATACATCATGACTGAGTATAGGGCTTATTTCGGGAATGCAAAATTGGCTTAATAATTAAAAAGGCAATATAATTCAAGGCTAAAAGAGAAAAGCTGTGTGATTATCTCAATATTTGCAGAAAAAGCATATGACAGAAATATCCATTTATGATTGGGGAAAAAAAAAGAAACCAACCAAACTCCAAAAACTGGAATATGCTTCCTGAACCTGATAAAGAGAATTTGTGAAAAACCCACATCTAACAAATGAGATTGGTAATAAGGCAAAGATGTCTGCTCTTACCACTTTTATTAAACATTTTACTGGCGGTCCTACTCAGTGTAGTAAGGCAAGGAAACGAAATAAAAGACACACTGACTGGAAAGGAAGAAATACAGACATTATTCTCAAACAGCATGGATTGTGTTTGTAGAAAATCCTAAAGAATCTACATCAAAAAACTAAAGTTAATAAGTGAGTTTACCTGGGTTGTAGGCTACATGAACAATATGAAAAAAAAATCGTTGTATATACTAGCAACAATTTGAAAATGGAAAAAACAATTGCAATCCATCAAATAACATGAAATGCTTAGGGATGAATTTATGTGCAAGACATGTGCATTTGAAATATAAAACATTACTAAGATAAGTAAGTAGAGAGATATACTGTTGGGAGACAGTTTTCCATTGCTCTTTGCACTCCTGCACCTCTGCAACTGAGGCAGCAACTGCCCTTTTAAATGATCATTTCTAGGATGTTTGTATAGCAAACAGCCTTGAATGATAGAAATAGTGACTCGTGCTGTAACCAAGGGCAGATTTGCTTATTGTGCAGTATAATAAAGATAATATCTTCTTGTGGACAAAAGGGCAGGTGTGCTTCAGCCCATTACAAATGAATCAGATTCTCTGAGCTCAGGGTTCTTAGTTGTGATACAAACATGATTCTCTCATGTTCCTACTATACTGTAGTAAGTCCTGTGTCTCTACCTAGGACTACTGTGTGGTCTGCCAGTATCTGTGAAATGGTAACAGAAAACTTAGTTAGCTTACAAAGAGGGTCTGAAATCTGATTGCTCACAGGTCTTGGCAGTTTGGGCCATGAAAATGGAGTGCTGGCAGAGACATAGCTTTATGAAAGAGGAAGGATGAGAGCCATGTCGACTAGGTTAGGGGATATGAAAAGATTCTGGCATCTAGTAGTGAATGCTGTCACCCAAGTGGTGGGCAAGGGTGGCAGGGGCAGGGGAAGTATTCCAGTGTTCTGTCTCTTAATGGATAGTTAGGGTCTGAACGGAGAGCCCAAATGGTGCTTTGATTGTTGTACACTCAACTCCATAGCCCCAGCTGAAAGGCAGTGTGGCTGTAGTCACTGAGTTAAGGATCCCGAAAGTTGAGATATTGGTGTCAGAGGATATAGAATTTTGGGTGAATTAGAAGTTTGTTTAGTTGAGTTGGAACTGTGGGTACTTGAAACTGAAAGTAAATTCATTGCCAAACCATATCTCCTTCTGTGACTTGACTTCTCCCTCCTCCTACACCTTGACTTCAGGTGCTTTAAGGAGAGGGATGAATAGAGATTGGGCAAAGATCTCCCTGTCCTTAAGCGGGGACCAAAGGCCATACCCACATGTCTAAATATACTGGTGGAGATTCAGAGCAGGGAGTCAAAACTTCATGGCTCTGTTGGATACTGGCACCCAAGTCATCATCCTGCCTTATTCTGTGGGGAATAGAGTGTGCAGATGCAACTGATGGGGCTTGGGCACCGTTTGCAGTAGGTAAGGGAAGCTAATGTGACATGATGGGTTGGGCCCTTTGTTGTTATGTACTATTGTGACTCCCATTGCTAAAGACATAATTGGTGTTGATGTTTTTACATGTCTACTTTAAGTTCCCATAAATATCTGAGGGGATTCTCCTGATCAGAAAGAGCTGCATGTAGAGAAATGTTAGTACTTTGAAGTCTCAAAATGCTAGTCATTCCTTTGAGCTACAAGTTATTGTGACTGATGATTTTATAGTATATATAAAGAGCTTATCCAACTCAATAAGAAGACAAAAAAAGCGGGGCGCCTGGGTGGCTCAGTCGGTTGAGCGGCCGACTTCGGCTCAGGTCACGACCTCGCGGCCCGTGAGTTTGAGCCCCATGTCGGGCTCTGTGCTGACAGCTCAGAGCCTGGAGCCTGTTTCAGATTCTGTGTCTCCCTCTCTCTCTGACCCTCCCCTGTTCATGCTCTGTCTCTCCCTGTCTCAAAAATAAATAAAACGTTAAAAAAAATTAAAAAAAAAAAAAGAAGACAAAAAAGCCAGTATATTTTTTTAAAGGCAAAAGATTTTAACAGGCACTTTTCAAAAGAAGATGCACAAGGGGCACCTGGGTGGCTCAGTCAGTTAAGCATCCGACTTCAGCTCAGGTCGCGATCTCACGGTCTGTGGGTTCGAGCCCCGCGTCGGGCTCTGGGCTGATGGCTCAGAGCCTGGAGCCTGCTTCCGATTCTGTGTCTCCTTCTCTCTCTGCCCCTCCCCCATTCATGCTCTGTCTCTCTCTGTCTCAAAAATAAATAAAAACGTTAAAAAAAATTTAAAAAAAAAACGAAGATGCACAATATACTGCATATATAAAAAGATGCTCATTGTTATTAGTCATTTGGGCATTGCAAGTGAAAACCACAATGAGATATCACTTCACACCCATTGGAATGGCTAAAATTAAAAAGACTGATAATACCAGTTGTTAGCGAGGATGTGGAGCTGCTGGAACTCTTGCACATTGCTGGTGGGTGTATACAGTGGTACAGCCAAGTTGGGAAATAGTTTGGCAGTTTCATGGAAAGTTAAAAATAAGTTTACCTTATGACCCAGCAAGTCTACTTCTTTGTCTTTATTCAAAAAATATGAAAATATATATCCATAACAAACTAGCAGTGTTATTTATAAGAATCCCAAACTGGAAACACTACAGATGTCCATTCACAGGTGAATGGATAAACAAATTGTGGTAGATTCATATGATAGAATATTACTCAACAATAAAAAGGAACAGAACTTGTAGTAAGTGAAGGAATGAAGACAAATTTCAGTCGTATTGCATGGTTCCTTTATGTCACAAGTACATAATGTATGATTCCATTTATGTGAAATCCTAGAATGGGCAAAAGTCAAAACTAATCTATAGAGATAGAGTAGTGGTTGTGTAGGATGGGATGTTTGGGGTAGGGGATTGACTGTAAAGGAGTAGACTTGTTTTTTTCTTCATTTAAAAAATATCAGTCGTAAAAGTTTAAGGCAATGTAATTTTGTGATTAAAATTATGAACTTTGGTATCATAAAACATATCCTGAGTTTGAGTCTGGGCTCTATCATTTACTAGTTATGTGACCTGGGACAGATTTTATAATCTAAGTTTCTTCATCTGTAATGTGGGAGTGGTAATGATACTGTCTCAGAATGGTTGTGAGGATAAATTGTGCTATCATTGGCAAACACTCAATAATGATTAATTTTGGCCCTATTAGTATCTGTCAGTGCTAATTATAATTTGTTGCTCATGTCTGTTAATCTCAGAATGGGTATTGTATTTTTGTATTTTAAAAAATGGGAGAAAGAATGCTGATTAGGTTTCTGTGGATCTTTAATGTTGTATGGGCAAGCAACATTACTATTTAGTCAGTCATGATCATGATGTAATGTTTAGATAAGGGTACTGACTTCTTTATTGGAAGTTCTACATAACCTTTGGCTAAAAGCATCACAATTCCGGGGTGCCTGGGTGACTCGGTTGAGTGTCCGACTTTAGTTCAGGTCATTATCTCATGGTTCATGAGTTCAAGCCCCACATCGGGCTGACGGGCTCACTGCTGTCAGCGCAGAGCCCGCTTTAGATCTCTGTCCCCTTTTCTCTCTGCCCTTCTGCGCGCATCTGTCTCTCAAAAATAAACATTAAAAAACATTAAAAGTAATAAATAAAAGCATCATAGTTCTGATTTGTTCGTAATCTGCTTTATTATTATTACCACTTTTTTTGTAATGAGACTGGTTTTTTACGCCTTTTAAATGCTTTCTTTTTTGACATTTTAAATGGCCAAGGAGGATTTGAGAATCTTTTTTCCAAATAAAGTTGTTTTTGGTATGAAGTTAATTGATCAGACTTGAGCCAAATAAGTCATTTAATCTGCACTTGCTGAGATGGATTACTCTGGAACTCCTTTAACATTATTTTGAGTATTTAATGGATTTTTATAGATGGCAAACTACCCTCATTTTAGGACCTAGCTCCCTAGAGATTTGAAGATATTTTCCAATATTTGTTTACATTTTAATCTTTCTTTGTGTGAATCAGCAGTTTTCAAGTTTGTCAGTAGTTTCAAGTTTGTCGCTCAATTATACATCAGTAATAAATAATGATTTTGTCACTTGCATTTTTTTAAATAATTTTTTTTCTTAAATCTGTTTTGAAAACTAGTAATTTATTCATTTTCAACTTTATTGCAGCGCCTGATCAACTTTCTAGCTGGAGAACGATCATGGAGGTGGTGCCAGCTGAGGTGAATAGTTTGCTTCCAGAGGAGATAATGGACACTGGTATAACTTTAGTGGATGATGATAGTATTGAGGCTGTTATTGTTTCATCCCCAATTCCCATGGAGACAGAACTGGAAGAAATTGTCAACATAAATTCTACTGGTGACTCTACAGCCACGCCCATTTCCACGGAACCAATCACAGTGTACAGTAACCACACTAACCAAGTTGCAGTGAATACCACAATTACTAAAGCAGATTCTAATACCACAGTGAAACCAGCTTTTCCAAGTGGCCTTCAAAAACTTGGTGCTCAGACTCCTGTGACTATATCAGCCAATCAGATTATTTTAAACAAAGTATCACAGACATCAGATCTTAAACTTGGCAATCAGACCCTTAAACCAGATGGACAGAAGTTAATTTTAACAACTTTGGGCAAGTCTGGTTCACCAATTGTTTTAGCACTACCCCATAGCCAACTACCCCAGGCTCAGAAAGTTACAACTCAGGCCCAGTCAGGAGATGCTAAGTTACCACCGCAGCAAATTAAAGTAGTTACCATTGGAGGGAGGCCAGAGGTGAAACCTGTCATTGGTGTCTCAGCATTGACCCCAGGAAGTCAACTGATTAATACAACAACTCAGCCCTCTGTGTTACAGACCCAACAGTTAAAAACAGTACAGGTAAAAAAAAAAAAAAAAAAAAAAAAAAAAAAAAAAAAAAAAAAAGAAGGGGGCTTATTAATTCAATTGCATGTTAAAAATTAAATTGATTCTTAGTTGTGTTTGTAGGGTAATTAAATGCATAGTTGTTATTGAATTCTTTTGAATGTTGCTTTTAGTAATTTTGTGGGTTTCTTTTTTTTGTAAAATTTGATATGTCTAATGCTTTGAAAATGTTTGCTAGAGGACTTAGAGCAAACTTAATTTTTGTTAAATTTCTAATTTAGTGTATTTATAGCTTTTTCCTCATTTTTAAATGCATTTTATTCTCAGTAGTAGTTTGATTGCACGTATGCTCTGCTGGTATAAAGATACCAGAGTTGCTGCTAGGCTGTCAAAAAATCATTCAGACATAATTTTTTTCAGTTAACAGATGGCCAAAGTCTAGGAAAACTTGCTGCTCTGAGAAACCCTTGGAGCCAGCAATAGTACATACTAGCCAGCGTGTGCCGCCTCTTTGCAGTTTACTGTCCATTGCCATCACTCGTGTTTACAGTGTGGAAGAGGCAGTGTCACATGATGGAAGGTAACATATTGGCTTTAGAATTGGACCAGCTGGATTTGAGTGACCTCTGTGCTACCCTATCACCTGTGGAACTTTGGATCGGTTACTTCTCTTGAGTTTTTTGCTTTAGCTGGAAGATGGCTATTTGATCATGATGAAATACATAGTAAAAGATAGTACTGATGTAGTTCTCAAAACTTCAAGGATCCTTCAGAATGGTTCCTATTGTTAGTATGAACAGGATCCTAAGATAGAAGGTTAACAGAGCATACATTCAATGGTTCCCAGTTTTTTAAGCTCAAATAGGCCTTTTGAGGTCACCACTGCTCTTAAAATAAAATGATCCACTTAATATCAGGAAACACAAATGCATTCCCTGTTTGAAAGGTTCATCTTCCAGAAAAAAGGAGGTGTGAGTTAGAGAACTCATGCAGGTATATAAAGCAGTAGGAAGATTTGAGGAACTATCCACACTCTGCTGATATTAGAAATAATGTTTTGGTTATTATGTTGGCAAAATAACTAGAAGCTTATTTTTCTTGGGTTTTTTATTTAAGCACTTTGTATGATTTCTCAAACCTTGTAATTTGCCCATGTTCCTCCTGCCACTATTAAATATTTAGTGCCCTTTTCTTTCTTGTTCATTATCATCTGTCACTTATCTCTGACTTCCTTTTACTTCTTTTGATGAGAATCTCTTGAATGAGATATACTGATACCATCAAGCATCTTGTTGTCAAGTATCTTGTCTTTTTAAAATCAGTTTTGAAACTTGTTTTTATTAGTTTACCAGAGTTTATCTGGCTTTGGAGATGTGGATCATAACCACATTCACAATAAACTGATAATGAAAATCAGAATGTCATTTTTTTTCATTTATTAGAGCAACGTATGCATGCTGTTTCATGACCAGTTTACTTGTATCTACAAGGTTTCTACTACAGTCCCCTAAGTACTTACAGTGAAAGCATTTATTGTTAATTTTATAAAACCTGATTCTGTTTATTAAAAAAAGAACTTCTATTTTAAAAAAATAACAAAAACAGAAGAAACCCCAATTAGAATATTGTTCCACTTGTCCAGTTATTTTTAGGCAAATCAGATCTTTCCAATTCAAAAGTAAAAAGCTACAAAGCTCTAAAGCCTAGAAAAAAAAAAAAAAAAACAAATAAGAAGCTACACATCTATGTTTCCTCTTTAGGCACCAGAATATGTGGTTTAGTATTACACGGTGTATATGATTCTCTGGTTTTTTTCCTAGACAATCCTCAGCGTTGTCTTAAGTTTAATCAGAGTATTGAAACTGTTAGGGTATGGACAGCAGGTAAGGGTGGAAGAAGGAGACCCATCTTGAAAAATGAAGGAAAGAGGTGACAGTTGAGGCCAGAGGCAGTAACAAAGAGGTATAGTTACACTTAATTACAGATATATAAACACTTTCCCATGTTTCTTGTGCGTAGTGTGTAAGAGTAATTAATAACTAAGAGTTTGGAACAGTATAGCTCCTTATTAGTTGCTGAGTCTATATAATACAATGCCAATTATTACCTGCATGTATTATTTGATTATATATTGGGCTATATTTGTAAATTTCCTTTTTTGATTCATTTTTGTCTTTGTTGATTAGATAAATTTATTAAAAGTGATACTTTATGTTTTGTTTTACTTAATAATTTTGTTCTAGAGTAGTTTAGAATTTATAATACAAATTATTATAGTTCCTTGAAGGAACTATAAACTGTTATTTTCAACAATGAGCCACTAAAGAAATGTAGCCACGGGGGCAAATTGGAATTATTCATTTGAATAATTAATGTGCCTTTGGTTGTATTGTTTACATTTTTTCCTGATTGGTAAGTATTCATATAGTCATATGATTGTGAAAATCAGTTAAAAATGGAGAAATACTCTAAGCTCCTAAAAGAATGTTTATTATAAGACATGGGTTTCTAAGAACATCAATACTTTTATCTTTAGAGATTATTAATAAGTCAATAGATGACATATTCTGACTTATTTTAGAATTTAGGCCTGTAAATACATTTGGGAAATATATCCCCTTTATGTCTCCCAAATTGCATCAATGGTTATACATTTATTTGGATATATCAGTTTTGCAAGCTGGGTATTTTTTTTTTTTTTAATTTTTAATGTTTATTTATTTTTGAGAGAGAGAGAGACAGAACGTGAGCAGGGGAGGGGCAGAGGGAGACACACACACAATCCGAAGCAGGCTCCATGCTCCTAGCTGAGCTGTCAGCACAGAGCCCGATGCAGCGCTTGAACTCATGAACTGTGAGATCATGACCTGAGCCGAAGTCAGATGCTTAACCAATTGAGCCACCAGGCGCCCCCAAGCCGGGTATTTTTTTATACAGTAATGGATCTCCTTGTTTTGTTTTTTTAAAAAATGATTTGTATTTCATTTATATATTTTTTTGTCAGTAACATGTTCTGAGTGTAAGAAAGTAATATATTCTAAGTATAAGGTAATGTATTATTTAGTTTATAATTTGAGCACAACGCTGATATTTTTCTAGGTCTGTGATCCATTGCAGCTTCTGGTATGCTTATGTTATTCAAATTGGTCGTGTTTATTCATTTAAAATTTTTTTGTAATGTTTTTAATTTATTTTTGAGACAGAGAGAGACAGAGCATGAACGGGGGAGGGTCAGAGAGAGAGGGAGACACAGAATCCAAAACAGGCTCCAGGCTCTGAGCTGTCAGCACAGAGCCTGACGCGGGGCTCGAACTCACGGACCGTGAGATCATGCCCTGAGCCGAAGTCGGATGCTTAACCGACTGAGCCACCCAGGTGCCCCTCGTGTTTATTCATTTTAAGTCTTTATTTCCAATAATAGCAATTTCAGGGCCTTAGTTTTCATATCTGACAAAATATTTAATGTCTCCCCTATCACAACTAAATTTCTGCTTTTAACTTTTAGAAGAAGCTATATCTTTGCATACATTGATAATTTCAATATTAAAACATTGATAACTCTACCCTCTTTGACTTGTGGAGAATTTTAGTTCAGGTGAACAGGATGCCAATATAATTTAAGATCAGGAATGAATAAATATAGACCCTACCTTCAAAGAATTGATAGTCTAATAAACAGTATTTTAGCAAATGGTATTTCTAGAGGCTTTGTCTTCAGAATAGTCTGTTTTGCCAAACTTGTCTCTTTGTATCCTAGGATATTAACTTACTCAGTTGTTTGTTTATCTACTCTAATATATAGATCTAAAGCTGAGGGTCTAATCATAACCTGTCTTTAATGTGTATTCATATTTTGCTTCCAGGGGCCAATGTAATTGCATTTACAGGTGGCTTCATCATTTGCACTATGCTTTCTTAACTGACTCTATCTTTTTATTACTGAATAATTTGTTATTTTGAGAAAGAATATTGCTGTCATGTTTTATTATTGTTTATTATTAAGTAAGCATTATTAAGCATTAAAATTATTTTTAAATACTCTTTTCGTTTTCATCATATGCATATTATCCTACAGACTAAAGTAAGGATTTACAATAAAATGTAAAGGTATTGCTATATATTGGCTTAAGGATGGGATCATATTAGTATTTTGATGAATGGCTGCATTTTAGATGTTTTTAACATTAATATTTAGATATATTCTGTTAAATGAGCTGGTTTCATATGTATTTCTGTATATCAATCTTCTGTTTAATTTTGACTGAATAGGTGTTTTACAGAAACAAATGGCCTTCATAGTTATTTATATATTTCAGATTGCTAAGAAGCCTCGAACACCAACCTCTGGTCCAGTAATCACGAAGCTGATCTTTGCAAAACCAATTAATAGTAAAGCAGTTACAGGACAGACAACTCAAGTATCACCACCAGTCATTGCAGGTTATATTTCTTTATAGTTTATTAAGCTATATATTTACCTTCCTTTTAGGTTTAAGAAAGGCTGTTCTGCCATCTTGAAATGTTTTAGTGCAACAAGTAGAGTTATTATAAACCAAACTAGTTAATAAGAAATGTTATTTCTTACACTTATTTAAATGTGTGCTCTGAGCAAATGCCTTATCTCAAAATCAGTCCATTACTTTAGTCTCCTTAGTTTTTGGTAGAATTTTACCATGAAAGTAGCAAAGTCTTAACCTTCAGTAATACTAGCTAACATTCATCTAGTGTTTACCACATGCCTCGCACTATTCTTAGCCCTTTACATGTAGTCACTTATATAGCCCTTGGGCAATCCTGGAAGGTAGGTACTAATAACAGCCCCATTTTACCAGTGTAGAAATGGAGGCACTCAGCCAGTAAATGGCCGAACTGGGATTTGAACCCAGGCAGTTTGTCTCTAGAGCACACGTAGCTAAGTTTAATTGATTTAAATTAATACACGTGAGAGTATACTATTTCATGGTTTCTGTTTGTTTTTGGTTTCAAAATGCTTTATATGCAGTTTTCTATGAACAGAAAATGGTCACAATGATAGTAATTACTTATGTGATAACAAAATTGTAGCTATATTTACCAGCAAATTCTTCAGTGTGGCCGAATGCTCTTTATTATATACTTTAATAATTTGTCATCACCAATTACTGTAACACCTCAAATCTTGACTTTGAGTATTTCGTTTTCTTTATTAGTTTATCTGCCATTGTATTCCCATTCTGGCAGTTCTTTGACTTTGAGATCTCTGATCTGTTAATCATTCTTTCTCAAGAATCACTCACTTCCTGTCCTCAGATTCTTCCTCAGTCAATATGGAGTCCAAGACCCATAATTATCACTTCGTTGCAACACCATTGATATTCCTTTCCCTTTCTCCTTCTATAATGGCTTAAGTCCAGCACTCTTCTTACTCTGCCTGGCAAGCAGTGTGATCTTTCTAGAAACATACAGCCATGGTGACTGGTCTTTAATTCAGAGCTGTACTAACATGAACGTTTTCACCACTTAGGAGCTCATTTCTAATTTCCATTGTGTTTTAAGGGCTTATGGAAGTACCTCTGGATGGTAAACTTTGACTAGATACTTTCAAATGCTAATTACCTACATTCCTAGAATGTGTATTCTTGAGGAAGGTACTTTAAATGTTAACTAACCGTGAGGGGTAGGTGGGAGAGGATATATATGAAAACCACTGTCCACCATTTTTGATAAATTTATAGACAGTGTAACAACAGGCAACTCTGGAGTCAGTGGCAGTGATCTGTCATTTTCCTGAAGCTTTGCATTGTGTTTAGGGAGGCTTCTCGTTTTAGCAAGTGAGAGGAGGCATGGAAAGATTGTAGTTTGAGGGCAGTATTGTTGGGTGAATGTATTTTTCTCTTTTGGCCCTCAGCAGAGATTTGTGATGTTATAGGAGGCTGCTGTCTTGAGGGCTGTCATGGGGACAAGTATGGCCCCAGAGGGAAGATTGGAAAGCGTTTGGATTTGGATCTGGTTCCAGAAGTGGGCTTCAGTTGGCTGAAAGTAAGGAAGGCTTTGGATGTATCAATGAAAAAGGGACCCCAGCATTCCCCTGGGAAGTTTTTGGGAGTTTTTGGTGGAGGGGGTTAACCAAGAGGAATTTCTCAGTGCAGTGTTTTTTACTATTTCTGAGCTTGAGAGAGTCCCTTACATTTTTTAATTGTGTGGGAAAATTATACGCTAAACAATTGTGGTGTTTGTACATGTGCCTGAGTGAACATTTGGTCAATGCCAAGATTTCACCTTTGACGTTTGACTATAATGATATCATTGCTGGGTCTTTGGGTCATTTATATAATGTGTTTGCACATTAATCATAGTTTCACCTTTTAATTACGGGCAGACTTCTTGGCCCTACCAAAAGGCATAGATAGACTTCTATTAAATTTCATTAGAATCATTGGCATTAAGTTCAGTTTGGAGAGAGAATTTCCACTGTCAACTAGTTCCATTATATAGCCTTTTAAATTCTTAGGAACTAAATTTTAAAACACTGAAGTACCTCTCCTGTTGAATTCTTTTATCACAAGGAGGTTCTGTAATCTTTATATTGTAGCTATTGACTTTTCAAAGTACATTTAGATTGTTTTTTAACGACTTTTGGGCTTCTCATTGAAGATGGAAATCTTTTTCTGTCTTACAGTCAAGATAAACTTAAGTTTGTGTGTAAGTGATTTTTTTAAAAATGCAGATCTGATCTTGTCACACCCTTGCTTCAGATTTTCTTGGCCATATTCATTTCTTATCAGTTTCTTGGCTTCAGTCTGTCAGATTTGAATTTAGATGCCAGTGCTTTTTTAACATTAAAGGCATTTATGATCGAATACATACCTTTTTCATTTTCACCTAATTTAACTTATTTTAAGAAATTACCAAATAGACCATGTTCTCTCGGGATTTAGGATCTTGGCATTCCTTTTTACTTATGATGCCTTTGTTTGCCATACTCTTCCCCTGATCATCTCCTATGTATTCCCTTAGAACTTAATTATACCTACCAAATTCTTAACTTTAATTAGACTTCTATTACATTTCATACTGGTTTTTAATATTTCCATTAGTCACACTGTGTTATAATACTTGGTTTTCTTGTCTGTTTCCCCTACTACATTTATAATTTTTCTTAGTGGTAATTTTTTGGCTTTGTTTTGTTTGTCATGTAATTTTTAAAAATTAATTTATATTGGGGCACTGGGGAGGCTCAGTTGGTTGAGCCTCTCTCTGTCTCTTTCTCTCTCAACAAAACAAAACTCTCTTAAAAATTAATTTATATTTAAAAATTTTTGATAAAAATACATACATAAATTGTGGCATAACATACATAACATTTTAATCATTTTTAAGTGGACTATTCAGTGGCATTAAGTATATTTACACTGCTGTACCACCGTCACCACCATCCATCTTCAGAACTTCTTTCATTTTGCAAAACAGAATCATTATTAAACAATAACTCCCCATTCTTCCCTCCCTCCCAACTCCTAACAGAAACTTTTTGTCTCTTATCAATTTGACTACTCTACATATCTCATATAAGTGGAATCACACAGTATGTGTCCTTTCGTAATTGGCTTATTGCACTCAGCACAATGTCCTCCTAGTTCATCTGTGTTGTAGCATGTAAGAATTTTTTTTTAGGCTGAATAATATTCCATTGTGTGTATGTGTTCGTAAAAGAACATTAACGATAGTTCTTTTACCTTGTTTATCTCTCTTTCCAGACTTGGCACAGTTTCTGGCACATAGATGTGGTTCAGTGAATATGTATTTTGAATGAATATGTATATCATGGAAGCAATGTGGTGGTGTGGAAGGAGCTATTGGGAAACTTGGGTTTTAGTCATAGCTCTTGTATAGATTTTGTCTGTGATCTTGGGTAAATAATTATCGATTCCTCTTCTATAAAATGTTGATTCCACACACTTCAGAAGGCTTTGGAGACAGTTTAATGAGATACAGAGGTCCTTGTTATCAGAGCTCCCGAGGTACAAGGTTTCTACAGTGGAGCAAGCTTTATCAATGTGAAAATATTCACTAATAAATTAATCTCTTAAGAATTAGTCCTTGCTTAGATAAGCCAGCTCCCTGCCTGTCCCCCATCCCCTATCTTTTGGAGTATGTTTCTTGATTCTTGGAGAACACCTGACAGTGGAGTGTAAATACCTTGCAAATTGATTTCAAGGGGAGGTTGTAGAATTTGCATACTTGTTGAATCTGTCTGTGGAGCTAAGGATAAATAGGGATTTGGAGATTAGATAATCAGGAGGGATGCTATCTGGATGAAAAACAAGCAAGCCCCTCAAAAAGAATAACTTGAGGGGCGCCTGGGTGGCTCAGTCAGTTAAGCATCCGACTTTGGCTCAGGTCATGATCTCATGGTTCGTGAGCTCAACCCCCCCCCCCCCCCTCAGGCTCCACACTGTGTCTCCCTCCCTCTCTCTCTGTCTGCACCTCGTGGGATTCTCTCTCTCCCTCTCAGTCTGCCCTCACTCACTCATTCTCTCTCTCAAAAAAAAATTTTTTTAAGAGTAACTTGAATTTTAACAAGTATAGAGGGTTCTTGGGAAAATTGATGAAATCCTGAAATATTTTGGCCTGGCAGAGATGACCTTCAGTATGATCAAGTTGTGCCCATTCAAACTGCATCTGTCATTGTGCTGTCACACTAATTTTCAGAAGAATCCTCTTTCGCCTAGACTTAACAGTTCATCCTAAGAGTTACTGTAGTTTTAATTATAAACTCGAGTTTTGTTAAATATAAGCAAAAAAAAAAAAAAGGAAAAGGAAAAGAAAACTGAAAGATTTACTCTTAGTTTTCTTATTTGTAGTGAAATTTTTGTCCCTGTCTTAAATGAATTCACTTTAAGTGGCCTTTTCTGGATCAGCTATTTTCAGGAATTGAGGATTTTCTGCATTAACTTTTTCTGACACTTTTTTCTGAATTTATGTAATGCCAAACAAATAAGAAGTTATAGTAATAACCATAAGTGATGAGCATTTTATAAAACTGTGTCTTTATTGGTCATTTCTTTTCTTTTTTTTTTTTAATGTTTGTTTATTTTGAGGGGGGTTGGGGGAAGAGCAGAGATAGAGAATCTCAAGCAGGCTCTTCACTGTTAGTGCAGAGCCGAATGTGGGGATTCATCCCATGAACCACGAGATCATGACCTGAGCCGAAACCGAGTCAGATGCTTGACCGACTGAGCCACCCAGGTGCTCCGATAATTTATTTTCTTAATATAATCATTTTTTGGGCTTCAGGTTTATCCCACAGATAACTAGTTTTAGAAACTAGAACAGGCAATCATTTTACTTCAGGCAGGTTTAGCACTTTAGGGTGGTCTAAAAATATTTGATGCAGATTCATTTAGTTTATATAGAATTGACTTAGTTATGTTATTCAGGTTAAAAAAAATCAACTCTCAACTGAAATTTGTTAATGACTATTTCAATGAAATTAAATGTAAGTGTGTACTACAAATAAATTGAAAATATTTTAAACATTCATAAATGTCAGATCAACTTGATTTTAAAAAAGAAACTGTATACTGTGTCAGAAAAAAATAATCCGGAAGCTCTTAAGTGCTAGTTTTTTATTTTTGTCTAAAGAGAAAGTCCTTTCTTTTTTCTCTTTCTCTCCCCTCTCTCCCTCTCTCTTTCATCTCCAGATATATTTATAAGTTAAATCATAGCATCTAAGAAGGAATTTTAGAGATAATGTAGTTATCTACCTTTTCTCTTCTTTGGGTGCTTGAATTCCCTTTTCAGCCAGTGAATTTGATTATACAGCGTCTGCTTGGAATGCCTTCAGTGACTAAAAACTCACTTGTGGTGAAACAGTCTTTTCAAGTGGAAATTTTTGTTAGAAGTTCTTTCCTAGTGCTGAACTGAAACTTCTGTTTCTGTGCATTTGTGCTATGCATCTGATGTGATAGAGAGTGGCTCTAATCCTTCAACTTGACAGCCTAGAGATGAGTCGGGATAATCTTGGCTTTCCTGCCATAATAAAAATCTCTAAATCTCAGAAGTTTAAAAAAATTTTTTCACTTTTTATTCATACTTGATAAGATCACATATCCATTGTGGATTAGAAAGGGGGCTCTTCTTACAGTCTCACAAGGACTCAAGCTGACAGAGGAACCGACATCTCAGATGTGGCAGAGGAAAAGTAGAGCTTTGGAAGGTCTTGCCTTGGCAGAAATGTTCTGGCCCAGAAATGCAATACCTCTACTCATAGTTCATCGGTTAGAACTTGTCATGTGACCCTAACCTAATCACCAGGAATGGGGTGGGGGCGGGGGGTGCAGGGAGTACACAGTTCTACCATGTGCCCAGAATGAGAGAGAACCAGAATACTTGGTGACTAGCACTAATGACTGTCACACGGTCTTTCAAGAATTTGGAGATGTGTCATGTCTTTGTATTCCTTTCTTGACTAGGATAAAAATTCCTAGTATTTCAGTTCATGGTGAGATGATTCCCAATTTCCTAACCCATCCAGACACCCTACAGTTTTCTGTGTTTTTCCTGAAGGGTAGTGTCCAGAAGGGTTCACAGTATTCCTGTACTCCTGTTGGAATCTGTCAGAGAAGAACTTTTTGTTTTCCTTTTGGCAGTCTAAAATCAGATAGTATTAAATCAGATAGTCTTCAGGTTAGTCCAATGTCTGTTTTATAGATGTGGGTTGAAATTGTATCCTGAATGATTTAAGTTCAGAGTAAAACAGCTGTAGTATAGTACAGAGATTAAGTTTTGAGACTTGGATTCAAGGCCTGACTTTCAGGAACTGTGTTACACAGGGCATGTTGCACAGTTGTCCTGAGCCTATTTTCTGATAAATATAACTTAACAGGATTGATGAGAACAGTGAGAAGTGTTTTCATGGACTTTACATAAAGTGGTATTAAGATACTAAGTGTTACTAAGAAGCATTGTTTTGTTTCCTTCTGACTAGTTTCACCTTAGTTCATTAGGGCCTCACTTGAGTGTTTAAGTTCCTACCTGGATACATATGAAATAGTGAACATACAGACTACAGTCTTTGTGGGTGTAGATCATCATCACATACATTTTATATCATTATTGAAAAAAGTCAAACTGATGTGCTGCCTCTCATTTGCAGGTAGGGTTCTTTCACAGTCTACTCCCGGGACTCCATCAAAGACCATAACAATATCTGAAAGTGGTGTTATTGGATCAACTTTAAATTCTACAACACAGACACCAAATAAAATAGCCATCTCACCTTTGAAATCGCCAAATAAGGTAAAAAAAAAAAAAATTAGCCACAAATGCTCAAGTGTTGTGGTTAATGCCTTTATGTTCTTACTAGTCACTTTAGATACTTCAATTTTAACATATTCCCAAACAAGTAATAGGCTTTCATCGAATACTAGATTAATTTAGTAATCAAGAAAAAAGAACTTATTCTAAACACATAGTAACTTAGTAATCTTTTTGCATGCTAAGATAATTTCCATGGCCCATATCAATGCGGGTACAACAAAAATCTTTTGAATGAGGTACATAATGTGTATAGTTCTCAAGTTAATATTTGTGCAAAATTATTATCTTTGGGAAGTCACATATGTAGTGACTATATGAATATAAAATGTTGAATGTAACTTTATTGTTATTTTGATAAAATACTCTGTTTTCTGCTTAAACTGTCCTGGGTTTTGTGGAGACCTGAGTTTTTGCTGGGTAACAGATTACCCAGAGTACTAGAAATTGCCATCAAATGCTGGTCACCAGATTCTCAGAGTTTTTAGATTTAAGTATAGTTCATTCAAAGCATTTGAAAGCTTTTCATGATCTGTTTTTATTTTAAGGTAGCTAAGTACTTGTCATTTTACTCTTAGTTCACTTCCTAAAACACGCAGATGTCATTATACCAGCATAACATTTTGAAAAGGTATATTTTAAGGACATTTCAGGTGTAAAGCTAACCATCATTATTCTGTGAGATGTCACCTTTGTGATTCTGGAAACTTACTGCCCTTTTTATGGCCTTTTTCATTATTTACTACTATTCATAAATAGAACAAACATTAAATATTTGTTTCACATTTTTTAGAAGTATAGCTGTTGGTTTCTGTTATAATGAGACTTGAATATAATATATAAATATGATGTCTCTTTCACTTTATTAATAATGGGATTCTACCTGCATGATAATAGAAAATAATTATTTACTTAAATGGAATGAATGCAGTAGATATTTGAGTGCTTACTATGTGCTATGCCTAGTGATAGGCACTGGGGATAAAAACATGAATAAGACACGTTTTTCACTTCAAGCAGTTCAACAGGGAAGTTAGACGTAAACATTAAGAATTGCCCTACAGAATCAAGACAGTTATAGGTGGGTTGATGAGCTCAGCTGTGTGTTGGGGACACTGTATACAAAGGCTGTTCTTGAAAGATCTTAACCTTAAAGGTGGTTTGGGTCTTAGCTGTGGGTGAGCAGTGGAGGTAATACTTGCTTTGAGGTAATTTCTCGATTGAGGTAATACTTTACACAAAAGGGGAAAAGTGTGGCCCTTTGAGGGAACTATATTGCTCTGGTAGTGTGAGTGGTGAGGGTACGAAGGTTAGAGAGAAGGTTTTATTATCTGCAGGGGAGTTTGCATTTTATTGTTCTAAAAGACTTTCTGTGGCTTCCCATTGCTTCTAGAGCAGTGATTTCCTTGTCTGTATATTGGGATCACCTGGGAATACCTGGTTTGTGTTCCTAGAGACTTTTAATTGGTATAGAGTTTGGCCTGGTATCAGGATTTTTAAAAGCTCTCTAAGTGATTCTAATGGGTACCCTAGATTGAAAACGACTACTCAAGGTTAATATGAGATTTGCATGTTTTTTCTTTTTAATTTTTTTTAGAGAGGGAGAGAGAGAGCAGCACACAAGTAAGGGAGAGGGGCAGAGGGAGAGAAAGAGAAAGAATCTCAAGCAGGCTCCATGCTTAGCACAGAGCCTGACTCAGGGCTCAATCCTGTGATTGAGATGATCAAGAGTCAGACACTGAACCAACTGAACCAGCCAGATGCTCTAAGATTTGCATTTTTAAAAAGATGATTCTTGTGGCATTATGAAAGACAGTCTGGAAGAGAGACCAGTTAGGTTAGTGATTCTCAACCATGTATGAACTTTTGAAAACACCCTGGAGACCCCTTGAAAAAACTTATGGCTGGGTCCTACCTGACTCCATAAATGAGGATCCCCATAAATGGAGCCGAGGTATTAGTTTTAATATTTTAGTTTTAATATTTAGTTTTAATATTTTAAGATTCATAAGTATGGGCCAGGGTAGAAAATCACTAAGTTAGATTATTCCAGTACTTTAGGTTTGAGCTAGACTAGTAGCTAAGGGGCTTGGGAAGAAGAGATGTGTTAAAAGAGGTTTAAGACATAATATTGGATGTCAGGGTCTTAGGGAGGGGGAGAATCTAGGATGACTCCTAGGTTCCTGACTTGATTAACAGAGTAGATGGTGGCACTGTGGACTGGTAAGTCTGGTATATGGGCTATATCTGATTTGCATACAGATAGGAACTAGCTTTATTTTTCTCTCATCCTTGACTTAAGCTATGCCATCTTGGATCTTCCTTCCCTACATCTTGACAAGAGGTTATTTTTAACTATAAGAACAAGCCTTATTTTGGTGATTAAATTCACAAGTATGAAAAGTCTAGTCAAAGACTTAAATCTAGTTTGAAAGCTTCTCCCCTGAATTCAGACCCAATCATGACTCAGGGACCATATAGTCAAGAAGGGGAGTGTGCTCTGTTTCCTTCACTTTTCTACCTCCTCCCCGTTTTTGCTTTTGGCTTCTGATTGGAAGGAAGATTAGAAGAGAAATGACAAAGACTTCTGTGACCAGGACTGTTGTAATGTAGCTGCCAGTGTAGCAGGTGTCCAAGTGTGGACATTTACAGTTGTGCATTTAGGAAAGTTTTTGAAGATCCCCATGGATATGTCCCCATTGCCCACTTCTTTGTTGAGAGTGTGGTACACACTCAGGCTATCTTTGGCAGTTTCTCCTGGCTGTCTCTTACCTCCTGTAGTCTGCCCTACGACCTGGTACTGCAGTGTACCAGGCACATGCAGCACAGTGTAGCAGAGGCACATGTCTTTGGCCCATTAAGACGCTTTAGCCCTTCTGCAGCATCTGTTTGCCTAATGGGAAACCTATTGAAGAACCCACTGGTAGAAGTACAGCTTGACTAACTACTGTCCTCCTTTTCCTTGCTCTACAATTTTGACAGTTCCATCTAGCCTCTTGCATTCAGAATTCTTTAGGCTGGGACCAGTTTCTGTGTTCACATATGTCCTAAACTCCTGCAGGTATGTGTCAGGTTCTCCCAAGAAATCTCTTCCTGCATCCATTTCTGGTGGCTAGACCAAGATAAGCATTCTTATCACTACCAAAAAGTTTATTATAGTGTGTTGCTAGCCAAAATTGAGATGTCAGGTTTTTCCTTCTTCTAGTTATTACTTAGTCCATCCCAGAGGTTTTCTTGGAGAACCCCTGCCTTTGTTCTTATGGAGGTATAGTCTTCTCTACATTTATAAATTCACTTCTTTTTTTTTTTTTTTAATTTTTGAGAGAGAGAGAGAGACTGAGTGCAGACGGTTGAGGGGCAGAGAGAGAGAGGGAGACGCAGAATTTGAAGCAGGCTCTAGGCTCCAAGTGTCAGCACAGAGCTTGACACAGGGCTTGAACTCATGAACTGTGAGATAATGACCTGAGTTGAAGTCGGATGCTTAACCATCTGAGCCACCCAGGTGCCCCTACTTCTATTTCTAATCTGTTTGGTTTCATTTCCTCTTCTTTTCTTTTTGTTTTTTCAATTTCATTTATTTATTTGTTTTTAAATTTACATCCAAGTTAGTTAGCGTATAGGTGCAACAATGATTTCAAGAGTAGATTCCTTAATGCCCCTTACCCATTTAGCCCACCGCCCCCCACAGTAACCTTTGTTCTCCATATTTAAGAGTCTCTTCTGTTTTGTCTCCCTCCCTGTTTTTATATTATTTTTGCTTCCCTTCCCTTCTGTTCATCTGTTTTGTATCTTAAAGTTCTGATATAAGCGAAGTCATATATTTGTCTTTCGCTGACTAATTTCACTTAGCATAATACCCTCCAGTTCCATCCATGTAGTTGCAAACGGCAAGATTTTATTCTTTTTGATTGCCGAGTAGTACTCCATTGTATATATATATACCGCATCTTTTTTATCCATTCATCCATCGATGGACATTTGGGTTCTTTCCATATTTCAGCTATTGTTGATAGTGCTGCTATAAACATTGGGGTGCATGTGCCCCTTCGAAACAGCATACCTGTATCCCTTGGATACCTACTAGTGCAATTGCTAGCTTGTAGGGTAGTTCTATTTTTTAGTTTTGTGAGGAACCTCCATACTGTTTTCCAGAGTGGTTGCACCAGTTTGCATTCCCACCAGCAGTGCAAAAGAGATCCTCTTTCTCTGCATCCTCGCCAACATCTGTTGTTGCCTGAGTTGTTCATGTTAGCCATTCTGACAGGTGTAAAGTGGTATCTCATTGTGGTTTTGATTTGTATTTCTTTTTTTTTTTTTAACATTTATTTATTTTTGAGACAGAGAGAGACAGATCATGAATGGGGAAGGGTCAGAGAGAGAGAGGGAGACACAGAATCTGAAACAGGCTTCAGGCTTCGAGCTGTCAGCACAGAGCCTGACGCGGGGCTCGAACTCACAGACCCTGAGATCATGACCTAAGCCGAAGTCGGACGCTTAACCGACTGAACCACCCAGGTGCCCCTGATTTGTATTTCTCTGATGATGAGTAATGTTGAGCATTTTTTCATGTGTCGGTTGGCCATCTGGATATCTGCTTTGGAGAAGTGTCTGTTCATGTCTTTGGCCCGTTTCTTCACTGGATTGTTTTTTGGGTGTTGAGTGTGGTAAGTTCTTTGTAGATTTTGGATACTAACCCTTTATCTGATATGTCATTTGCAAATACCTTCTCCCATTCTGTCGGTTGCCTTTTAGTTTTGCTGATTATTTCCTTCACTGTGCAGAAGCTTTTTGTTTTGATGAGGTCCCAGTGGTTCATTTTTGCTTTTGTTTCCCTTGCCTCTGGAGATGTGTTGAGTAAGAAGTAGCTGAGGCCAAGGTCAAAGAGGTATTTGCTTGCTTTCTCCTAGAGGATTTTGATGGCTTCCTGCCTTACATTTAGGTCTTTCATCCATTTTGAGTTTATTTTTGTGTATGGTGTAAGAAAGAGGTCCAGGTTCATTTTTCTGCATGTCGCTATGCAGCTTTCCCATAGCTGGTCCAGTTGAAAGGTCCAGCTTTCCCAGCACCATTTGAAGAGACAGTCTTTATTCCATTGGATATTCTTTCCTGCTCTGTCAAGGATTAGTTGGCCATACGTTTGTGGGTCCATTTCTGGGTTCTCTGTTCTGTTCCATTGATCTGAGTGTCTCTTCTTGTGCTGGTACCATACTGTCTTGATTACAGCTTTATAATACAGCTTGAAGTCTGTTTGGTTTCATTTTCAACAGGCAGGAGATGGATGATAGTGATGCTGTCTCTCAGTAAGTCTGCCATGGATGCCTTTGTCTTCCTTTTTAGAGTGTGAGGATTTATCATTTGTAGTTCTTAGCCTTGACCTCACTTCACCCAAATTTTGAGATAATAGAAAAAATTCCATTATCCTCTTAAACTAGAAAGGAAATATAGAGAGAATAATTGGTTTGGGCAAAGAGATGTTGTTTAGTTCTTGCAGATGTTTGTCATTGAAGTACTCATTGATAGCTAAAGTAAAATGTCCTTTAGGAAGCTGAATATAGGCAGTGACTAAAACTATGCATATAGATGAAATCAACCAGGGACCATGAGGTTGTGTGTACAGATAGAAGAAAGCAGGACTGAACCACAGAAATATTAAGAGTTATTAAAAGAAAAGGAGTCAATGAAAGAGAAGGAATGATAAGAGGTAGTAGGAGAAACCAAAAAAAAAAAAACAAAAACCAAAAATAAAAATACTGGAAAGAGAAATGACTTCAAGAATGCTCTTGGGCTATAATTTTAAATACCAAGAAAGTCAATTAAGAAAAAGACTGAAAAGTAAAGCTTTGCCCCCATTGGTCAAAAGTGGTCAAAAGGAAACTCCCAAGTATCCACCTTTCCCTACCTGCCAACACTCAACAATCTTACCACCATCTGCCTTGAATAGCCAGGACTTCTCTCATTATTTATCCCGATTTACATTGGGTACCATCCAAAGGCCCAGACTCCTACATCACCTTTTATCTCCCACATCTGATCTCCTTAAGGTTGTCAGTATCTTCTGTCCTTGTTCTCACTTATCCCCAACTCTTGAACTACTTCCATTGTGCTCTCTCTGGAGTTCGTATCAAAATAATCCCCTAAATCTTCAATCTCTTCGCTGAATGTTCTTTTTATCTTGTTCTAACAGATACCCAGCTCTCCCCTACAAGACTGCTTCCCCAGCAGATCTCTTAAATGATGGCCATTTTTTCCTCCTTCAGCCATTAGGCCACTGATCCTGCAGTGGAGGGGTCGGACTACATGTTTTCCTTCCTTCCTCTCATTACTATCTGAAAACTGTTCTCACTTTCTTCTCCATCTTTGACACTAATGTAACCAGGTTTGTTATGGGAAGTCAGGCAAGTCTTAATATTTTCTCAATTTACTTGATACTATAGTTGTCTATTATTATAGGACGTATTTCTTCCATTATATTTATTTTGTAAAGTAATCCTCAGTTCTCTACAAAGTATTTATTAGACATGTAAATAACCACTATACCAATGCAAACGTGATTCTGCATGGTTTACTTTCTTCTTGCTTTAGATTTTAGCAAAGCTGTTCTCTACTTTCTGACATTTAATGTGTGTTTTGTCCTGTAATCTTATTCTTACCTTAAGTAATATTTTTTTTCATGGAATATTTGGATTTATTTTAGAAATGCAGTATGATTTATGGGGCGCCTAGGTGGCTGAGTCAGTTGAGTGTCCGTCTCTTGATTTCGGCTCAGGTTATGATCTTGTGGTTTGTGAGTTTGAGCCCCACATCAGGCTTTGCACTGACAGTATGGAGCCTGCTTGGGATATTCTCTCTCTCTCTCTCTCTCTCCCCCTCTCTCTCCCTCTCTCTCTCTCTCCCTCTCCCTCTCCCTCTCCCTCTCCTTCCCTCTCTCCCTTTGCCTCTCCCTCTCCTGCCCCCGTCCCCTGCTAGCATGCATGTGTGCTCTCTCTCTCAAAAAGAAGTAAAAACATTTTTAAAAATGCAGTGTGGTTTAACATTCAAAAATCTATCCATTGAATTCACAACAATTAATAAGAAAAAAGAATAATTTTATGAATATATACAATACATCTCAATACATGTGGAAAAATGCTGATGGTAGCCAGCCTCCATTTTGGTTAATAATACTTGAAACAATAAAAATAGAAGGATACTTTCATAATTTGAAAAGGGGGAAATACATCAGACTTCATGTTATGGTGCAGTGTTGAACAAGGATATCCACTTCCAACACGTGTTCAATTCTTTTTTTTTTTTTTTTAATATATGAAATTTATTGTCAAATTGGTTTCCATACAACACCCAGTGCTCATCCCAAAAGGTGCCCTCCTCAATACCCATCACCCACCCTCCCCTCCCTCCCACCCCCCATCAACCCTCAGTTTGTTCTCAGTTTTTTTTTTTTTATTTTTTTGTTTTTTTCCAACGTTTTTATTTATTTTTGGGACAGAGAGAGACAGAGCATGAACGGGGGAGGGGCAGAGAGAGAGGGAGACACAGAATCGGAAACAGGCTCCAGGCTCTGAGCCATCAGCCCAGAGCCTGACGCGGGGCTCGAACTCACGGACCGCGAGATCGTGACCTGGCTGAAGTCGGACGCTTAACCGACTGCGCCACCCAGGCGCCCCAGTTTGTTCTCAGTTTTTAACAGTCTCTTATGCTTTGGCTCTCTCCCACTCTAACCTCTTTTTTTTTTTTTTTTTTCCTTCCCCTCCCCCGTGGGTTTCTGTTAAGTTTCTCAGGATCCACATAAGAGTGAAACCATCTGGTATCTGTCTTTCTCTGTATGGCTTATTTCACTTAGCATCACACTCTCCAGTTCCATCCACCTTGCTACAAAAGGCCATATTTCATCTTTTCTCATTGCCACGTAGTACTCCATTGTGTATATAAACCACAATTTCTTTATCCATTCATCAGTTGATAGACATTTAGGCTCTTTCCATAATTTGGCTATTGTTGAGAGTGCTGCTATGAACATTGGGGTACAAGTGCCCCTATGCATCAGTACTCCTGTATCCCTTGGATAAATTCCTAGCAGTGCTATTGCTGGGTCATAGGGTAGGTCTATTTTTAATTTTCTGAGGAACCTCCACACTGCTTTCCAGAGCGGCTGCACCAATTTGCATTCCCACCAACAGTGCAAGAGGGTTCCCGTTTCTCCACATCCTCTCCAGCTTCTATAGTCTCCTGATTTGTTCATTTTGGCCACTCTGACTGGCGTGAGGTGATACCTGAGTGTGGTTTTGATTTGTATTTCCCTGATGAGGAGCGACGTTGAACATCTTTTCATGTGCCTGTTGGCCATCCGGATGTCTTCTTTAGAGAAGTGTCTTTTCATGTTTTCTGCCCATTTCTTCACTGGGTTATTTGTTTTTCGGGTGTGGAGTTTGGTGAGCTCTTTATAGATTTTGGATACTAGCCCTTTGTCCGATATGTCATTTGCAAATATCTTTTCCCATTCCGTTGGTTGCCTTTTAGTTTTGTTGGTTGTTTCCTTTGCTGTGCAGAAGCTTTTTGTCTTCATAAGTTCCCAGTAATTCACTTTTGCTTTTAATTCCCTTGCCTTTGGGGATGTGTCGAGTAAGAGATTGCTATGGCTGAGGTCAGAGAGGTCTTTTCCTGCTTTCTCCTCTAAGGTTTTGATGGTTTCCTGTCTCACATTCAGGTCCTTTATCCATTTTGAGTTTATTTTTGTGAATGGTGTGAGA
Organism: Lynx canadensis; assembly: GCF_007474595.2. NCBI lineage: Eukaryota > Metazoa > Chordata > Mammalia > Carnivora > Felidae > Lynx > Lynx canadensis. The sequence continues at coordinate 138,021,794 of NC_044306.2, forward strand.
AAGTGGTCTAGTTTCAACCTTCTGCATGTTGCTGTCCAGTTCTCCCAGCACCATTTGTTAAAGAGACTGTCTTTTTTCCATTGGATGTTCTTTCCTGCTTTGTCAAAGATGAGTTGGCCATACGTTTGTGGGTCTAGTTCTGGGGTTTCTATTCTATTCCATTGGTCTGTGTGTCTGTTTTTGTGCCAATACCATGCTGTCTTGATGATGACAGCTTTGTAGTAGAGGCTAAAGTCTGGGATTGTGATGCCTCCTGCTTTGGTCTTCTTCAAAATTACTTTGGCTATTCAGGGCCTTTTGTGGTTCCATATGAATTTTAGGATTGCTTGTTCTAGTTTCGAGAAGAATGCTGGTGCAATTTTGATTGGGATTGCATTGAATGTGTAGATAGCTTTGGGTAGTATTGACATTTTGACAATATTCTTCCAATCCATGAGCAGGGAATGTCTTTCCATTTCTTTATATCTTCTTCAATTACCTTCATAAGCTTTCTATAGTTTTCAGCATACAGATCTTTTACATCTTTGGTTAGATTTATTCCTAGGTATTTTATGCTTGGTGCAATTGTGAATGGGATCAGTTTCTTTATTTGTCTTTCTGTGGCTTCATTGTTAGTGTATAAGAATGCAACTGATTTCTGTACATTGATTTTGTATCCTGCAACTTTGCTGAATTCATGTATCAGTTCTAGCAGACTTTTGGTGGAGTCTATCGGATTTTCCATGTGTAATATCATGTCATCTGCAAAAAGCGAAAGCTTGACTTCATCTTTGCCAATTTTGATGCCTTTGATTTCCTTTTGTTGTCTGATTGCTGATGCTAGAACTTCCAGCACTATGTTAAACAACAGCGGTGAGAGTGGGCATCCCTGTCGTGTTCCTGATCTCAGGGAAAAAGCTCTCAGTTTTTCCCCGTTGAGGATGATGTTAGCTGTGGGCTTTTCATAAATGGCTTTTATGATCTTTAAATATGTTCCTTCTATCCCGACTTTCTCAAGGGTTTTTATTAAGAAAGGGTGCTGGATTTTGTCAAAGGCCTTTTCTGCATCGATTGACAGGATCATATGGTTCTTCTCTTTTTTTTTGTTAATGTGATGTATCACGCTGATTGATTTGCGAATGTTGAACCAGCCCTGCATCCCAGGAATGAATCCCACTTGATCATGGTGAATAATTCTTTTTATATGCTGTTGAATTCGATTTGCTAGTATCTTATTGAGAATTTTTGCATCCATATTCATCAGGGATATTGGCCTGTAGTTCTCTTTTTTTACTGGGTCTCTGTCTGGTTTAGGAATCAAAGTAGTACTGGCTTCATAGAATGAGTCTGGAAGTTTTCCTTCCCTTTCTATTTCTTGGAATAGCTTGAGAAGGATAGGTATTATCTCTGCTTTAAACATCTGGTAGAACTCCCCTGGGAAGCCATCTGGTCCAGGACTCTTATTTGTTGGGAGATTTTTGATAACCGATTCAATTTCTTCGCTGGTTATGGATCTGTTCAAGCTTTCTATTTCCTCCTGATTGAGTTTTGGAAGAGTGTGGGTGTTCAGGAATTTGTCCATTTCTTCCAGGTTGTCCAATTTGTTGGCATATAATTTTTCATAGTATTCCCTGATAATTGTTTGTATCTCTGAGGGATTGGTTGTAATAATTCCATTTTCATTCATGATTTTATCTATTTGGGTCATCTCCCTTTTCTTTTTGAGAAGCCTGGCTAGAGGTTTGTCAATTTTGTTTATTTTTTCAGAAAACCAACTCTTGGTTTCGTTGATCTGCTCTACAGTTTTTTTAGATTCTATATTGTTCATTTCAGCTCTGATCTTTATTATTTCTCTTCTTCTGCTGGGTTTAGGCTGCCTTTGCTGTTCTGCTTCTATTTCCTTTAGGTGTGCTGTTAGATTTTGTATTTGGGATTTTTCTTGTTTCTTGAGATAGGCCTGGATTGCAATGTATTTTCCTCTGAGGACCGCCTTCACTGCATCCCAAAGCGTTTGGATTGTTGTATTTTCATTTTCGTTTGTTTCCATATATTTTTAAATTTCTTCTCTAATTGCCTGGTTGACCCCTCATTCGTTAGTAGGGCAACACGTGTTCAATTCTACTGCAGGTCTGAGTTAATGCAGTATTGCAAGAAAAAGAAATAAATGACATAGGGTTTCAAAAGAAAGTAAAAAATTGTTACAAATTACATACCATTATATGCATGTAAAATTTAAGAATCTGCTATGAACTGTTAGAACTAACGTATAAATTTAGCAAGGTGATTAGATACACAGTCAATATTTAAAAATCAGTATTTATAGACCATTTATATTAAATTTTTTTAATGTTTATTTTTTGAAAGAGAGAAAATAAGCACTAGCAAGTGGGGGAGGGGCAGAGAGAGAGGGAGACAGAAGATCCAAAGCTAAGAGCACAGAGCCCGATGCAGGGCTTGAACCCATGAACAGAGAGATCATGAGTCGAAATCAAAATTCGGACACTCAACCGAATGAGCCACACAGGTGCCCTGGGACCATTTATATTTAATATAATTGTTGATATGGTTGGATTTTTACTAGTTATTTTCTTTTTGTCTCATTTGTTCCTTTTGTTTTTTAACTCTTTTTTTTTTTTTTTGCATTATCTCCACTATTGGCTTATTATAGTTTAAACTTTTAAAAACTTATTGGTTGCTCTAGTGACAAATACTACATTTTTGACTTATAACAGTCTACTTTTATATTTATGTCACTTCATGTAGGATAAGAACCTTACAATAGAGTACTTCCAGTTCTTTTTTCCTATCCTTTATAAGCTGTCATTGTTAAACATTTTACTTTTACAGGTTATGAACTCCATAATACATTTTTTGTTTTTGCTTTACACAAAATTACCTTTTAATACAATTAAAAATAAGCAAGTCTTATTTATTTTCATTTTAACTGTATCTTACACAGTTCCTTTCTTTCTGTAGGCCCCAATCTTAGTTTGGTATAAAATTCCTCCCTAAAGAACTTTCTTTAGGAAAATTTAATATTTTTAGGAAAATTAAAAAAAATTTTAAGGAAAATTCTGCTGACGAGAGATTTCTCAGCTTTTGTTTGCCTGAAAAAGTCTTATTTTGCTGTTACTTGTTAGAAAGATATTTTCATTGGGTAAAAAATTCTAGGTTGGCAGTTTTCCCTCAGTGCTTTAAAAATGTCACCCCATTGACTTCTAGAGTGCATAGTGTTTGGTGAGAAGTAATGCCGTAATTTTTGTCTTTTCTTCCTTTGTATATGTGTCTTTATTTTCTCTACCTGCTTTCAAGATTTTCTCTTTATACTTGGATTTCTGTGGTTTGACTATTATGTATCCATATATGTGCTGTGTTGTTATTGCTTTCTTCTTTTAAATACACATTTATCTTGATTTTAAACCATCTTGGATCTATGATTTATTATATTTTATTTTATTTTTGTTTGGCTATTATCTCTTCATTTATTTCTTCTACCTCATTCTTTCTCTCTTCTCATTCTATTTTTTTAATTTTTTTTTAGAGAGAGAGCATGCATAAGCAGGGGAGGGGCAGAGGGAGAGGGAGGGAGAGCATTTCAAGCAGGCTCCATGCTCAGCGTGGAGCCCAGTGCAGAGCTTGATCTCATCGCTGTGCGATTGTGACCTGAGCTAAAATCAGGAGTCGGAATCTCAACCAACTGAGCCACCCTCTTCTCATTCTAGAACTCTAGTTTCATGTTATTTTAAAGTGCTTATCTGATGGTTGCAACATCTAGGTCATCTCTGAATCTACCTCTTATTTTATTGGAATGGCTGTCTGGACCTTTTTAAAAAAAAAAAAAAGTTGCATTTTTAAAAAATGTTTATTTATTTATTTTGTGAGAGAGAAAGTGTGAGCAGGGGTGGGGTGGAGAGAGAGAATGCCAAGCAGGCTCCATCCTCAGCATAGAGCCCGATGCAGGGCTTGATCCCACAACCGTGAAATCATGACCTGTGCACCTTGACAGGTTTCGGTAAAAAACATTTTTGACATAAGCCCTAGAAACAAATGACTGAAGATTATTAAAACATTTTGCTTGTAACTCACATTGATTTCAGTTTTTTTTTCTCTCTACTAAATTAAAGGAGGACCTAAGTGAGTTTTCAGATCATCAAGAATAATTTTTGGAGGTAGAATACAATTTAAATTTTGGTATAAAATTCAAGAGAAGTTCAGAATATTAATGTATAGTAGTATAGTAAATATTCTTCTGTTCATGTATACTTATATGTGAAAATAATGTTTTTCAGTGTTTATAACCAAAATAGGAGTAGAATTGGTGCTGAGCTCTCACTCTTGCAATATTATAATATTCAGCCGTGGATACATGAAGTAATGAATCCTGTCATCCATCTGAATAAGAGATACCTCCCAATAAAATCTTTTTCATTTGTGATAATCACAATTTATAATATATTTGTGTTGCTTTAAGTATATACAGTAATTATTAACTCAATCCAAATTATATATATATAATATATAAATAGTATTGGTTTCAGAAGTAGAATTCTATGATTTATCACTTACATACCCCACCCAGTGCTCATCATAACAAGTACCCTCCTTAATACCCATTACCCATCTAGCCCATTTCCCACCCATCTCCCTCCATCAACCCTCAGTTTGTTCTTTGTGACAAGAGTCTCTTGTGGTGGTTTGTTTCCCTTTCTTCTCTTTCTTCATCCCCTTCCCATATGTTCATCTTTTTTGTTTCTTAAATTCCCTATGAGAGAAGTCATATGATATTTGTCTTTTCTCTGATTATTTTGCTTAGCATAATACATTCTAGCTCCATCCATGTGGTTACAAATGGCAAGATTTCATTCTTTTTGATGGCTGAGTAATATTCCTCTGTGTGTGTGTGTGTGTGTGTGTGTGTGTGTGTGTGTGTGTGTGTGTGTATACACACCACATTTTCTTTATCCATTCATCAGTCAGTGGACATTTGGGCTATCTCTATAGTTTGGCTCTTGTTGATACAGACAAAATTATTTAATGCTCAGAGCTGTACAAAAAGGGTAATAGGAAATAATGTTTTCAAAATTTCAATTTATATACATCTTTTTATTTCAGAGAATTTTAAAAGAATTTCAAGCATAAAAATGTTACACTAGAATAAAGTTTTTAGAGGATATGGAATTAAATACGAACTCACAGAGGAAAGGGAATAATGTAAATTTCCACCTGCTTAAGAATGGTTTATTTATGTTTTAAAAAATATAATAGATACTGGTGATATCAGATCACCATGTTGATATGATTTCATGGAATGTTTCATAAACAGTGATGTGACACGTATATTTTAATTTAATTTTGCTAATATTTTTAATAGGCTTGAAATTAATGATAAACTGAATGATGTTCTCAGTCTCTCTGAAAGTTATCTCCATTCTAGCCAGCTGGAAGGCAAAAGACATGGAAAAGCACATGTGAGAGGCTTTTCTGGACCAGACCTAGAAATAGGCATATAGCATCCATTCACCTCACTAGCTAAAATTGAGTTGCATGGCCTCATCTTAACAAGGGAGGCTAGGAAATATAATCAGCTATATGCCTAGGAAGCAGAAGAGACTCTGGATTTTGGTTAGCAGCACGCCGTCTGTAACATGATCGGCCATACATATATAGCATAATAGTGCTACATTAGTACAGGTAATTGACAGAAAACTGGGACCCTGAACAATAATGAAATTTTCCATGATGGAGGGACACTCTTCCATTCTGTGCTTTTCGTGGCTATTGGTATTTATTGAGTTGAGTGTGTACCCTCTGCTGGGGCTGTAGAAACTATAGAAGAGCTTACAGTGGTTGGAGAGACAAAATTGAATGCATGTAAAACAATAATGAGTAATGAAATAGGTGCTTAGTTGTGTGGTATAGACAAGATGGTTTGAAACTAAAGAAAGATAAATCCTGGTACTTCTTCATTTACCATTTACTCAGATACTTAATCAGTATCTACTATGTCTTAGGGGCTGTGGTATGAAACACTAGAGAGCAATGAATATGCATAGAACCTAAAGCCTAAGGAGGTGGTGAGAGGGGCTATGATAGAAATGAATCAAATAATATAAAAACAGATACAATTGCAAAACCATGAAAAGATTTATGATGGTATGAGATCCTGTATAAGGAGATTCAACCACAGATAGCTCAGGGATGCCTTCTCTAATCATCCTAAGATTTTTGTATGGGTATAAATTAGAGTGGATGTCAGCCACAAGTGTGAAGGTCTAGAGCTGAACTAGATTACTGTACATGTAGGATGGTAAGACAACTAATCTGATTGGCATTAGTAATGCTTTGGAGGGAATGGAGAGCATATAAAGATAAGGTTAGATTATGGATGATTTTTAAAACAAAGCAAATTTAGGTTTCATTTTGTCATTAAATGGAGACCCATGGAATGTTTCTGAGTCGTAATGAGCTATAGTCAAAGTGTGAAAGTGAAATTTGCAAAAAAATTAGCAATGTCTCTGGTAGCAGATAGAGGCGAGTCATAAAGATGATTGAATTTGTTTTGCAAATATCCAGACAGGAAGTGATATGAGCAATGACAGAATCGAAAAGTTGAGGTAGAACTGTTTGGACACAGAGGTTTCAGAAGTTGATAGCTTTTGGCATGAAGCTCTTACATGTTTGAGTTGGGGATGATTATTTTTGTAAATGAGTACAATTTGAAGTGAAGGGTGTTTGTTTTCCTGATAAACTTTGACATAGATTGTTGTAAGAATAATAAGAGGTGGTGTTGAGGTGATTACAGGTTGTAGGCTCCATTGATTCTGTTGCCTGAAGTTTTATTTTGTCTATAGCTCCTCATACCAGTACCCATTAGCCAGGTTATGGAACAGAAGGAATAAATGACTGAGAATTTATTCTTTTTTCTGTTATCTTTCCTGATGGTTTTGTTTTATGCTTTTATAATTATGTTGATTGAGTACGAGTGGGGTCCTGTGACCATATTACTAAAACCTTTTTGTACTATACAAACTTAAAATTATATGTTAAAAACTAAAAATATTAAAAAGTTAGGATATTATTAATTCCCATGTGTCCTTTACCCAACTTTAGAATTATCAGTTTTACCTTGTTTTTATCTATAACCTCCTCCCACATTTTTTTTAAGTAAATCATGTCATTTCATCTGTAGATTTTTTTTTTTTAATTTTTTTTTTTTTTTCAACGTTTATTTATTTTTGGGACAGAGAGAGACAGAGCATGAACGGGGGAGGGGCAGAGAGAGAGGGAGACACAGAATCAGAAACAGGCTCCAGGCTCTGAGCCATCAGCCCAGAGCCCGACGCGGGGCTCGAACTCACGGACCGCGAGATCGTGACCTGGCTGAAGTCGGACGCTTAACCGACTGCGCCACCCAGGCGCCCCTGTAGATTTTTTTTTATATATATAAAAGATAGGAACACTTTTTTAAACTTACCCACATTCCTTTGATGCTATTAAATACCTAGTTAATTCAGATTTCCCTAATCATTATATTTCTTTTTTATGCTATGTTTGAATTTGGGATTCAGATACGTTTGGGATTCATATACATCGTGCCCTTTAAAAAAACAAAAACAAAAAACAAAATTGGGTTGTGTACATCCTATAGTTTTTCATAGGTTGGTTGCATTCCTGTGGTGCTTTTTGGTTTCAAGAATTTCTGGAATGGAACCCAGATGGCTCTTGCATCTTAGACCTTACAATGTGTTTTGCAGATCTTTTCTCCCAGTCTGTGGCTTATCTTTTATACTCTTAACAGTATCTTTTGCAGAGCAGGAATTTTTAATATTAATGAAGTTTGACTTACCAGTTTTTTCTTTCATGGATCATGCTTCTGTTACTGTATCTAAAAAGTCATCACCAAACCCAAGGTAAATTAAATTTTCTCCTATATTATCTTCCAGGAATTTTATTGTTTTGTTTCATAGTTTTATAGTTTTAGGTCTGAATCCATATGAGAGGTGTCTGTGTTTAGATTCACTTGTTTGCATGTGGATGTCCTATTCTAGCACCATTTGTTGAAAAAACTATTTCCATTGAATTATTTTTGCTCCTTTGTCAGAGATCAGTGGACTATATTTAAGTGAGTCTATTTTTGTACTCCTGTTTAATACATCACTTTTAGCCTTCGCCAATCTAATTAAAAGATCTCACATAGATTTATATCTTTTTTTAAAGTTTATTTACTTAGAGAGAGAGAGAGAGAGAGAGAGAGAGAGAGAGAGAGTGTGTGTGTGTTTGTGTGTGTGTGTGTGTGTGAGAGAGAGAGAGAGAGAGAGAGAGAGCAGGGGAGGGGCAGAGAGAGAGGGAGAGAAAGAATCCCAGCAGGCTCAATGCTGTCATCACAGAACTTCATGCAGGGATGGGGCTTGAACTCACAAGCCACAAACTGGTGAAATTGTGATCTGAGACAAGATAGAGTGGGCCGCTTAACCAACTGAGTCACCTAGGTGCCCCTCACATAGATTTATATTTTTAAAAATTATTCATGTCTTTGTGTCTTCTGGACTCCTCTTCTGTGGACTGTGATGCCCATTGGGTGGTTTGTCTCTTTTTCCTTGTGAACTAAAAACTGAAAAAAGCCCATAGCATATTAAGGAAATCACTTGTTTGTTATTAATGTAGTTACAAACATTTTTCCCAGTTGGCTTTGTCTTGTTTCTGTTCCTTGCAGAAATATTGCTCATGAAATTAGTTAAAATATTATAGTGTCTTTATGAATTTTGAGTTTTTGAGCTATATCTAGTTAGTCTTCCTTATTCCAATATTATAAAATGTGCATTCATTTTTAAAAGTTATTTGGCTGTATTTTACTTATTTTACATACAATATTCTTTTATTACACATTAAGTACAAGAACAGATAGACTTGTTCTTGTTCTTTAAACTTTATGAAATGGTTAAATTAATATTAGCCTCTATATCATTTTTATCCTGATTTTCATAGCCCATCTTGCAAAGCAGATATCTATTTGGGTAGGGTACACACACCATAAAATTTACTGTCTTAACCATTTTTAAGTGTACAGTTCGGTGGTATTGAGTGCATTCATCCTGGTGTCCAGCCATCCCCACCATTCATCTTCAGAACGCTATCTCTTGGAACACTGAAACTGTGTACCCATTACATAACAAGTTGCCATTCTTCCCTCCCACCAGCTCTTGGCCACCACCATTCTACTTTCTGTCTCTGTGATTTTGGCTACTCTAAGTACCTCATGTAAGCAGAATCATACAGTATTTGTCTTTTTGCTTTGCTTATTTCACTTAGCGTAACGTTTCTAAGGTTCACCAGTGGTGTAGCATATGTCAGAATTTTCTTCCATTTTAAGGCTAAATAACACTTTATTTTATGTGTATTCATCTGTTGATGGACACTTGGGTGGCTTCCACGTTTTAATTATCCTGCTATAAACATAGATGTATAAATATCTCTTGGAGACCCTGCTTTCAATTCCTTTGAGTATATACCCAGAAGTGGAATTTCTGGATCACATGGCAATGCTGTGTTTAATTTTTTGAGGAAACATCATAGTACTTTCCACAACAATTGTACCATTTTACAATGTAATTAATGCACAAGGGTTCCAGTTTCTCCATATTCTTTTTTTAAATTTTTTTAGTATTTATTTATTTTTGAGAGAGAGAGACAGAGACAGAGTGCCAGTGGGGGAGGGACAGGGAGAGAGGGAGACACAGAATCTGAAAGCAGGCTCCAGGCTCTGAGCTGGCAATGCAGAGCCCAACATGGGGCTTGAACTCATGAGCTGCGAGGTCGTGACCTGAGGACACTTAACCAGCTGAGCCACCCAAGCGCCCCCTCCATATTCTCATTAACACTTTTATTTATTTAAAATTTTTTTTTAATGTTTATTTATTATTGAGAGACAGAGACAGAGCATGAGCTGGGGAGGGGCAGAAAGAGAGGGAGACACAGAATCCAAAGCAGGCTCCAGGCTCTGAGCTGTCAGCACAGAGCCCGACATGGGGCTCGAACTCACCGACCAAGAGATCATGACCTGAGCCGAAGTGGACGCTTAACCAACTGAGCCACCCAGGCGTCCCTCATCAACACTTTTTTTGATAGTACCTATCCTAATGGGTGTGAGGTAGTATCTCATTGTAGTTTTGATTTGCATTTCCATAATGATTAGTGATGTTCAAATATTTTTTCATGTATTTATTGGCCATTGTATGTCTTTAAAGAAATGTTTTTTCAAGTTCTTTGCCTATTTTTGAATCCATTTGCTTGTTTGAGTTTTAAAAGTTCTCTCTTTAGGGGCGCCTGGGTGGCACAGCCGGTTAAACATCTGACTCTTGATTTCAGCTCAGGTCATGATCTCACAGTTTGTGAGTTCAAGCCGCACATCAGGCTCTGTTGATGGCATGGAGCCTGCTTTGGATTTTGATTCTCCTTCTCTCTTCCCCTCACGTGCTTGTGAGCTCTCTCTCTTTCTCTCTCTCTCTCTCCAAATAAATAAATACAGTTTAAAAACTTTTTTTTTTTAAGTTCTTTGTTCTGGATCTTAATTCCTCATCAGCTATATGATTAGTGAGTATTTTCTCTCATTCTCTGAGTTGCTTTTTACTTTGTTGACAGTGTCTTTTGAAGCACAAAATTTAAATATTTCCATGAAGGTCCAGTTTGTCTATTTTTTCTTTTATTTCCTGTGCTTTTAGTTTCATATTCAAGAAATCATTGCCAAATCCGATGTCATGAAGCATCACCATATGTTTTTCTTCTAAGAGGTTTTTAGTATTACATCTTACATTTAGATCGTGGATCTCTTTTGAGTTCATTTTTTTATATGTTGTTGGCAAAGGATCCTGGCAAAGGATCCAACTTCATTCTCTTGTGTGTAGATACCCAGTTTTCCTGACACCCTTTGTCTTTTCCACACTGAATGGTCTTGGCACCCTGGTCAGAAATCATTTGACCATATATGTGCAGGTTTATTTGTAGACTCTATTCTGTTCCATTGGTCTGCGTCTCTGGCTTTATGGCAGTATTGGTTTTGGTGTTTTCTTAAGGTTAAATCTTTGATCTATTTGAAACTTATTACACGGAATGAATTCTAGGGATCCAGTTCTTTTTCTTCAGACCGAATAGCTGATTCGTACCATTTACCGAATAGCTCATCATTCTCTGTTGATTTGAAATGCCAGCTTTCATCATGAACTGTTCTATATATAGGTTCTTTTCCTTCTCCAAATAATTTATTTCAAAATCATTTTTGTTATAATACCTAATTTAATAATTTGAAACTTGCTTTACAACATAATGTGTAAGATTCACCTATGTCATAATCTGTAGCTATAGTTAATTATTCTGTAGTTTTTTTTCCTTTTTCCCCTTTTTGTTATTGAAGTAAATTAACATACAGTGTGATATTAATGTCAGGTGTACAATATAATGATAAAACAATTCTATACATTATTCAGTGCTTATCACAATAAGTGTGCCCTTAATCCTCTTTATTTCACACATCCCCCTACCTACCTCCCCTCTGGCAACCACCAATTTGTTCTCTGTATTCGAGAGTCTGTTTTTTGTTTGTCTCTTTTTTTTTTTTGTTCATTTGTTTGTTATATAGGTTCTTTTATCTATTCTTTTGATCTTTAGTATTCTGCTCCTAGGCCAATCCCATGCTATTTTATTTACCCTATCTTGATAATGTTTTAATTTTTAGTAGGGTTGGCTTCTGATTTGTATAAGGCTGATGCTTATAGAGCAGGTTGTCTAATTTTGCCTGTTATGGTCATTTAACCCTTTCCTTGAATGCTTCTGTAGATACTAATATATTTAAATTACTCATCCTTGTCACTGTAATTCATAACTGTAAATACACTTAAGGTGGCTTAATGTCTGTGAAAAAATAGCACAAGAATGCCTATGCCTATTTCATAATATTTCACCAGTCAGTAGAAGAGTGCTGAAAGTTCTGGTACTCATCCCAAGGTTTGACTCTGACATTAGTCATATAATACATACAATATTTATCTCTTCTTATCTTCTCATTTGTTTCTTAGCCTGGAAGCATTTGACAGCTTGCAAATTTGCTTCTTGGTGGGTTTATTTAATAACCTGAAGTTTGGGAATTAGGTTATTGTAAACATAGTTTTTCCATGGTGATAAACTCTGTAAACATTTCACCATAAATTTTTTTTTTTTTAATTTTTTTTTTTCAACGTTTATTTATTTTTGGGACAGAGAGAGACAGAGCATGAACAGGGGAGGGGCAGAGAGAGAGAGGGAGACACAGAATCGGAAACAGGCTCCAGGCTCTGAGCCATCAGCCCAGAGCCTGACGCGGGGCTCGAACTCACGGACCGCGAGATCGTGACCTGGCTGAAGTCGGACGCTTAACCGACTGCGCCACCCAGGCGCCCCTCACCATAAATTTTTAAAAGCTATATTAATATGGAACCCTACAAAGTCCTGATTTTAAACTATATTACAAAACTGTTGTAATCAAAACAGTATGGTATTGTCATAAACACAGATACACAGATCAATGGCACAGAGTAGGGAGCCCAGAAATAACCCACATGTATATGGTCAATTAATTTATGACCAAGGGGCCAAAAATATACAATGGGGGAAGGATGATTTCTTTAGTAAATGGTGTTAGGAAAATTGGACAGCTACCTGCAAAAGAATGAAACTGTATTATTATCTTATCATACACAAAAATAAACTCAAAATAGATCAAAGACTTGAACATAAGACCTAAAACCATATAATTCCTAGAAGGAAATAATAAGGGTCTTTGACATCAGTCTTGGCAGTGATTTTTTTGGATTTGACAACAAAAGCAAAGGCAACAAAAGCAAAAATAAGTGTGACTATATCAAACATAAAAGCTTCTGCACAGCAAAGAACACCATCGACAAAATGGGAAAGCGACCTATGGAATGGGAGAAAATATTTGCACAGTATATATTTGAAAGGAGTGATATTGAAAATATATAAAGAGCTCCTAGAACTCAACTGAGAAGAACCAAACAATCCAATTAAAAAATGGGCAGAGGAGCTGAATAGACATTTTTCCAAAGAAGACATACAAATAGCCAGCCAGCACATGAAAAGGTGCTCACCATCACCTGGGAAATGCAAATCAAAACCACAGTGAGATACCACCTCACACCCGTTAGAATGGCTGTTAGCAAAGACAAGAAACAAGCGTCAGGGGAATGCTGGTGCACTGTTGGTGGGAATGTAAACTGGTGCAGCCACCCTGGAAAACAGTGTGGAGCCCCCCCACCCCCCACGAAATTAAAAATAAAACTACCATACAATCCAACAATTATATTTCTGGGTATTTACCTGAAGGAAATAAGATCACCATCTTGAAAAGATGTCTGTACTCTAATGTTTATTGCAGCATTATTTACAATAGCCAGGACATGAAAACAACCTAAGTGTCTTTTGACAGATGGATGGATAACGAAGATGTGGTGTATCTTATATATAATGAATGGACTAGTATTCAGCCATAAAAAAAAGAATAAAATCCTGCCATTTGCCACAACATGGAAGGACCTTGAGGGAATTATGCTAAATGAAGTAAGTCAGATACAGAAAGACAAATAGCTGTGATCTCACTTATATGTGGAATCTTAAAAAAGAAAAAGAAAAAGGAACTCATAGATGCAGAGAACAGACTGGTGTTTGCTGTGAGGTGGGGGTGGTGGTGGTGGGTAAAATGGGTGAAGGTGATCAAAATGTGCAAAGTTCCAGTTAGTTTTCTAAGATAAGTTCTGGGAATGTAATGTACAGCATAACTTTAGTTAACAATAGTGTATATTTCAAAGTTGCTAAGAGAGTAGATCTCAAAAAGTAGATCCCAAAACTTCTCATCACAAGAAAAATCTCATTATGTTCAGTAATGGATGTTAACTTATTGTGGTAATCAATTTGCAATATATACATATATGAAATCATTATTCTTTATACCTAAAACTAATACAGTGTTATGTCAATTATATTTCAATAAAAAAGAAAAGAAAAACATAAGTTCTTTCCTCTTACAAAATTATGCTGAACTTAGCTGCCATTTACCTAGATTCAAAATGAGTCTCAAGTCATATTCTATGTAGAAATACATACAGATTGCTACTTTAAGAGATTTCACAAATATTTATGGTGCAAGTTGCTTAGGATTTAGTATGTCTGTGCTAACATTTTATATTACAGCTTTTGTGATACTTTCCTTATTTGTACTATTTCCTAAGCTATCTCTATTTACAGATTAATATCATAATTATGTGTTTAAAAATAAATGTCTTTGGACATTATTTTCCAATTAGCAAATGGCAAAAGTCTTTGCTTAATTCAAGTTTACCTATGAGGAAAGGAATAAAACACTCTTCCAGTTCTGCAAATGAGGACTCTTATTCTCTCTGGTAAAGCTGGAGAGAGAAAGAGGGAGGGAGGGAGGGACAGAGGGGGAGAAAGAAAAAGAAACAGACTCAACCAGTACTCTTAAAACAATGAGTTTGTGGGGTGTCTTTACATGATACTGTCTGTCTTTCTCTTGGCACCAATATATGAAAGAAAGAAAGAAAGAGAGAGAGAGAGAGAGGGAGAGAAGAGAAGAGAAGAGAAGAGAAGAGAAGAGAAGAAGAAAAGAGAAAAGAAAAAAAATAAAAGAAAAATTTCCCCTCCAAATGCTACTGTTAAATAAGTTTGAGAAGCACCCTATACCATACCCATCTAGGAACTTTATAGTGGTCATTAGCATAGTAAGGACTCTGAGAAGGCTTTTGTTTAACATTGTTTACTTTAGGGTTTCATAAATTAATTTGACAAAGTAGACTGTTTCATGTAATAACTAATCCTGAAGAGCTAATGTTCAGTGAAACAAACACACTTTAGTAAACACTACCTAGTTAGCATGAAGGAAAATATTGTTATGATTTTGCATTAGATTAAACAAAGGCCATCTTAACATCTGTTTGAAACAGTATGATTTGTGCAGGTGTTTCAAAGTGCTGTACAGATTTCATTTAGTGGTAATGTTCTCCCTTGTACAAAAGAGAAACAAAGATATAAAAGCATTAGGTTTGCTTGCCAAAATACACACAAGACTGAGACTAACTGGAACCAAAGCCCATATGTCCAAACAATGATTTCTAAGCAGTATTTACAAACAGAACCAAATATGGAACGCTGCAAACTCATTGTTTTAGAGTATTGGTTGAGTCTGTTTCTTTCTCTTTCTTTCTCCCCCTCTGTCCCTCCCTCTCTCCCTCTTTATCTCTCCAGCTTTACCAGATAGAATAAGAGTCCTCATTTGCAGAACTGGAAGAGTGTTTTATTCCTTTCCTTATAGGTAAACTTGAATTAAGCAAAGACTTTTGCCATTTGCTAATTGGAAAATAACGTTCAAAGACATTTATTTTTAAACACATAATTATGATATTAATCTGTAAATAGAGATAGCTTAGGAAACAGTACAAATAAGGAAATCTTTCAAGTCCATGTATTTTAGGGCAGCCCCTTAATACCTGTTAAATGTTGCTATCTGAATTTAAATTAAGATAGCTGGTTTTTAACCCAGCTGTCAAGAATGTTAATCAGGAAATAGAGATACTGAGGATTCTTATTGAATACACATTAGCTGTTTTTCTGGTAATGTTGTATGTTCAGAGGGGCATTCACATGGAGTTTCTCAGACCACTGTACTTAAAGGAAGGGACTAACTTGTAAATCCTCAAAGAAGTTAGTTGTATTCCAGTGCTTCTGTCTTTTGCAAAAATAGTAACTGTTGTATGTTACCAAGTATTTCAGGTGTTCGGAAAATGCAATTTAATCAGTTTGTCAAGAGTTAGGGTTGGGGAGGAGGGTGTGACTATGAAGGGTAGTGCAAGAGAGTTTCTTTGTCATGGTGGAACAATTTTGTATCTTGATGGTAATGTTGATTACATAAGTCTATACAGTCTTTAGCATACATCCTCCAAAAATGCATATAAAAACTGGGAAATCCAAAATAAGTTCTGTTCTTAGTTAATGGTATTGTACCAATTTCCTGGTACATTTTGATAATGTTCTATGATTATGGAAGATGTTAGCCTATTGGGGAAAGTATGGGAATTCTGTATTCATTTTGTAACTTCTTGTGAGTCTGAAATTGTCTTAAAAACATTTAAAAAATGTGTTTATACTTCTATTCAGCATACTGAATAAAAAATAGTTTCAAAGTTTCTTAGAGGCAAATATGCAACTTTAGTTCTTAACAGTTCTTGAGGACTGGATACTATTTAGTTTTGTTAAGTCATTTAATAACTGTTGATTAAGCATGTAAAGTTGGAGGCATTATGATGTCTTACTTAAAAGAATGGCCCTTGGAGTTGGGTCTGGTTCAAATCCTGGCTCTGCTACTTTGTATTAGCTCTATGACCTTGGGGAAATTTCTTAATCTCTCTGAGCTTCAGTTTTTCCCTTCTGTAATGGGCATAATGATGATATAAATAGCAGCTCACGTTTATTGAGCATTATAATATGTGATGTTATCAGCACTTCATATGATTTAACTCATTTAATCCTTGCAGCAATCCTATAAGAAAGGTATTATTTTCAGATGAGGAAACTTAGGCACAGAGAAGTTCAGTTACTTGCATAAGGTCACACAACAAAGGAGTGTGACCTAGATTAAAACCCAAGTAGTTGGTATTTTATTTTTGGCTATACAGAACTAGCTTGTTGGAGACCAACTGTCTCGCTAAAAACAACTAAAAAGCAGGGGAAACATATTTTAAAAATCTGTTTGAAGTAACATTCATGAAATAAAGGGAAGCCTAGTGAAGTCAGCCTCATGTTCACTATGACACTTCTTAGATCATTTGCTGATTTGTAAGTTGTGGCTGAGAGACTGAAGTGATGAACAGAAAGTGGCTACAGAGAGATTAAGGAGCTGAGCGGATCTGTCAGTCTTCTGGATCTCATGAACAAAAATTTGGTTTCAGGCCCACCAAGGAGGTGGAAGCCTATAAACACCACATTCCTAGTTGGGACCATTGATATAATATATAGGGGAAGAGTGAACCAGAAATAGACCAGGCCTATGGAAGATTGAAGCTGTGCTTCAAACTGCTCAATTTGTGATTGGTTTAGGATGATCTGCCCCTACTTTTAACTGCGTGCCAGAAGCTGAAGTGAATTATCCCTGAAGGAATATAACATCATTCAGAGCCTCAAAGTATGTCTTTAATTTTTTTGTAAACAATGTCTGGCATTGAATCAGAAATCATCAGGTCACCAAGCAACCAGACCAAATTATTCAAAACCAAGAAATATAGATAATGGGAGTTATCAGACTCAGACTTTTAAAATAACTAAGATTAATATATTCAGAAATGTAACAAGATGAAGAATTTCAGCAGAAAGAAACTGTAAGAAGGAATCTGATGAACCTGAAACTCATGGAACATTGTGTGTCCAGTATGCCTCAATTAAAAAAAAGGAATCAGGTGAATATTTTCAAATTGAAAACATAAAACTGAGATTAAGAATTTAGTAGATGAGGAGTACTGGGTGGCTCAGTTGGTTAAGCGTCCTACTTCGGCTCAGGTCATGATCTTTTGGTCCGTGAGTTCGAGCCCTGTGTCAGGCTTTGTGCTGACAGCTTGGAGCTTGGAACCTGCTTCAGATTCTGTGTCTCCCTCTCTCTCGCTGCCCCTCCCCAGCTCGTGCTCTGTCTCTGTCTCTCTCAAAAATAAATAAATATTAAAAAAAAAAGAATTTAGTAGATGAGTTTATCAACAAATGAGATACAAATAACTGGACATTTTTTGAGAAACAAAATGGAAAGAATTCCTCATCAGCAGACCCACACTTAAGGAAATCCTCAAGTGCGCTCTTTAGGCAGAAGGAAAATCATTCGTACTTTGAAGCAGGATGATATAGAAAGGGTAAATTTGTGAGTATATGTAAATTAATGCCTTGTGGAGTTAAAATTATTATATATAGAGGGGCGCCTGGGTGGCTCAGTTGATTAAGCGTCCGACTTCAGCTCAGGTCATGATCTCACGGTTTCTGGGTTCGAGCCCTGTGTTGGGCTCTGTGCTGTCAGCGTGGATCCTGGAGCCTGTTATAGATTCTGTCTCCGTCTCTCTCTGACCCTCCCCTGCTCATGCTCTGCCTCTCTCTCTCTCAAAAATAAACATTAAAAAAATTTTTTTTTCAATTATTATATGTAGAATTAAAATACTTAACAGTAAGTAAATGGTATTCGTGTTTAGTGGTTCTTTTCATTTCCTGGGTGATGTGTAAAGTACTGATTTAATTCCTACATTGTCCATTGTAATCTCTAGGGTCACCATTAAAAGATTAGCAACATAATGTATAAATAAAAAGCTAATACAGGGAGGAGGAATGGAATAATAACACAAAAGAAGGTAAGAAAGAGAAAAAAGAATGGAAGTGAACAGGTGGTTCAAATAGAAAACAGTACAACAGTGGATTTAAATGCAGATCTTTAAGTAGGTCTGTTAGATGTAAACAGACATAAACGATTTAAACTTACAGTCAGATCTGATTTTTGTTTTGAAGACCCAATTCTATACATCTTGTAAGAGTTGTAGCTTGAAGCTTAGGATGCAGAAACGTTGAAAGAGTTGGAAAAAGGCATGCTATGCAAATGTACCCAAACTAGGCTCTGTCCTGGGCTACACTATACCTAGCCCATAATATGGCTGCTAGATTTAAAACAGCTCATCTTAGAGTATTAAAAGCACTATTCTTTATTCATATTAAGTATCTAATAAATCTATGCTTGAGGCACCTTAAGATAGTATTTTTTTTCCCATTTTGAGCTGATACGTGTCTCTTGCATCATTGTACATACTTGTCTCGTGCTTGCTTGATTTTTCAGTAGCTTCCATATGTACACATTTTATCCCTTTTCTTAAGCTTTATATTTTCATTTAACCGAATGACGGTTGTGGCTCTTGTCTCTTATCTTTATTTTAGATCTGCTTTGTGGTACTGCTGCCCAGTGATAATGTGTGACTCGTTTTATGAAGTAATCTCCTTTGACTATTGCCTGTAGAGTTTCCATGCTAAATGAATTCCTCCATCTCTCTCTCTCTCTCTCTCTCTCTCTCTCTCTCTCTCTCTTTTCTAGGCTTTTATGAAAATGTTCAAATTCTTAAGAATTATTCTTTCATAAATTATTATCCGCATAATATAGATTTCCAACATCAGTGAATGGTCTTTTAGCATGAGGGCTCTTTGACAAATAGGTGGGGATATAATTGTAAAATAACACGATAGAACTGGTTGAGAATCTGGCCTAGACCTTTATAGGACAGTCTGTTGTATGTTGATTAAACACCAACTGAAGACATCTTGAGAGACTTTTATTCTGTTCTGCCTCTGATGTTTCATTTAGCTTTTTGGGAAGTCACATTGCTGTTTATCAGAATGAAGGAAAGGATTAAAATGATTATATTGACTCAAGTTTGAATCTCCCAAAATTAGTTTTGTTAGACAACCAAAATTGGGGTAGTTTTAGACTGAATTTGACCCCTTACCCATATGTTAGTGGCTACATTTGTATCTGCAGATACAGTTGAATTGACTGGACTTAATGAGGGTATAAGATGGGCTTTTCTTTTGGGTTTCTTCTTTAGAACATGTGAAAATGAAATTTGTCATAGTTAATTTGGTGGGTAGCAATAAATAAAGCCAAGTGTCTGCATCCTCTTTTCTCGATGTTGAATATGAAGCTAAATTCTTGGGGTTTAAAATAATTCTTTTCTTATAAATATTAACAAAACTGAGTAAGTTCTTGTAATTTAAGTAATGATTTCTTCATAGCAAGTCACCTGACCTGGATTCCCAAGGAAGTAACTACTAGAGATGGAAGGTAGAACTCGCCGATTTTGGTTTCACTCCTGTATTCATTACTATTCTTTCCATTTCTCTTTGAACAGGTTGTTCCTTTCAACAGCTTTTGATGAAATACAGGAACATACTTTTTTACCTGAGCAATTGTCATAAGTTTAAAAGAGTAGGCAAGTTAAATCCCAGATTAACGATAGCCGTGTTGTATTGTTTAATAGGCAGTGAAATCAGCTGTGCAGACCATCACTGTTGGAGGCGTGAGCACATCACAGTTTAAGACAATTATTCCTCTGGCAACTGCTCCCAATGTCCAGCAGATTCAAGTGCCTGGAAGCAAGTTTCATTATGTCCGACTTGTTACTGCCACAACAGCCAGTAGCTCCACCCAGCCAGTTAGTCAGAATCCCAGTACAAACACTCAACCTCTCCAGCAAGGTTAGTAACCATTTTTTAAAAACAGTCATTAATTCTTTGAACATTATTAAAGAACATTGGTCCTTTTCTCACTGAAAGCCTGATTAAGTATGGCATTTCAGCCGACAGTATGAGTTCAGCAACTGTTGCAGAAAGCCGCAAAATAGAATCATAGTTGTATATAAATATAGTATTTCACTCTGCTAGAAGTTGGTACACAGTGTACTATACTACCAGACAATCAGAATTATTTATCAGTTTGTGCGTAGCCATTATGTTGCTGGTTTGTAAGCCTACCGTCTACGTTAGTGGGACAAATTTAGATGAAACCAAATTATTTATCTTGTTTTCTAAACTGTGAAGCTGTTTGATAGGGTTTGGGTCAATTGAAATGACTAGTAGGCAAGGTATAAATGATAAATAAGAACTTTGCACCACTTTCATCCTTTACTTACTTTGAATCTGTAGTTGCTAATAAAAAGCACTTACAATGTTCTGTTATTTTGCTCAGTTGTACTTTTGGAGGATATGCCTGTTTGTAGTCCTTCCATTTTCTGTTTGTGTTTAACCCTTCCTACCACCCGATACCTATACATAGACTCACACACAGAACCTCTCTCCATATTTATCTACTTGTTAAAAATTGGATGGTATGAAAGGCTCAGGACAGTTTATGATTTAGGGCCTGATTTTTGGTCTTGGAAGACTGCTGCGTATCCCTTCAATGTCACAAAGCAGTTGATGGCAAGTAAATGACTTATTATTTACTGGATGTAAATAGCAGAATTAAAGATCACTTGTTTCCTTTTTCATTTTGATTAAGGGATCAGAGGGTTGGAGCAACATATTGCCGATAGCTAGTTCACTAAGGGAAACTGTGGAAGAAAAATCCTATCTATTTTTTAAATTACTGATGGGAGAAAATAGAGGATATGTGAAGGAAACAGTATTTTAGTTTGTATTCTATTAAAATTAGACCTATCAAGTAGTTTTATTTTCTAATCCCTCTTTAAGCTGATTTTATTTTTTTATTTATTTATTTTTTTTAATTTTTTTTTTCAACGTTTATTTATTTTTGGGACAGAGAGAGACAGAGCATGAATGGGGGAGGGGCAGAGAGAGAGGGAGACACAGAATCGGAAACAGGTTCCAGGCTCTGAGCCATCAGCCTGACGCAGGGCTCGAACTCACGGACCGCGAGATCGTGACCTGGCTGAAGTCGGACGCTTAACCGACTGCGCCACCCAGGCGCCCCTCTTTAAGCTGATTTTAGAAGAAAATCTTTTATTAAAGTATTCTTAATGAAAGGAAAATGACACATATTGTTGACTAAGGGAGTCAAGTTTTATATTCTCTCAGTACTTAAACTTAGCAGGGTACTAAAAGAGGTGCTGCAAGTCCAGTGTACCTGGATAATCCCAACGATATGAAGCAATCGTGAGATACAGTTGTTATATTTTATGTGTGTGTTTGTATGTGTACTATATGCTGAGATCCATTTCCAATGTGATGTTAACACTAATTTTAGTCAATAATAAGCCTTTGGTATAAGTAGAAAAGAAGCTAAAGATCCAGGAAGAGTACATGAATAGGTTGGATACTGCATAATTCTAATTACTGGTACTTCCTTTTCTAAGTTTTTATCTACCTTTCTGCCTCTCTCTACTTAGGCTCTTTGCCTCCTGAAAACCCACCCCGCCTCCCCACACACACCTTTTTCTATTTCTCTGCTTCTTTCTTTTTTTGCCTTGTACCTTCAACTTTCCCTCCCTGCCCTCCCCTTTACCTTTCCAGCTCCTTCAGTTATTCCTGTATATACCCTTTTCGGGCCTGCTCACATACACAACCACCCATGCAATTTCCCTTATGTCCACCCATATTTTTCTTTTTTTGTTCTCCTATCCCATAAGAGACCTAGGTATATATAATATATATTATTTTGCAGGAATAATGAATTAAATTTATAATTTTTATTAGAGATACATGAAAACTAGTTGCTCTCGTTCATGAATGTACTAATATGTCTTTATAAGGGCTTAATTTCCAGTGAGGGATTTCCTTATGCCAATGGGGGTTAGGGTCATCTTGTACATTTCCCACCAAAGCCAGTATTCAAAGGTTCTACCATGTTAACTGCTGGTTGGATAGCAGGCCACACACTAGAAAGATCCAGAAGACTTCATGGTTAATCTCTTTAGAATGTAATCTACCATCTTGGTGAAAGTCAATTTAAGAAATTAAAAAGCCTTAAACACTTGCACGTATGGTTTCTAAAAGTTGGAATGAGGCTATTCTAACAAGATTGTTCAGAATTTCTGTTAAAGACTAAAAAAGAAAAGATTATTCCAGTTTCTATGAAAATGGCAGTAATAGTAATGTGGGACTGTGCTCAAAAGTTGAGGGGGAGGAGAAATAGAGACTGGTGATGTAGTTATATAACATTAATATGTCCCCCTTTCCCTAGGTAATTTGTAATGTTCTCTTTTCTGGCCATTTCATTTTTTATTGTCTTCATTTCCCAGGTTTTAGTGAAAACTCAGCATGCAGATGCAAAGCTAACGTAAACCTAGAGTTTCCAAATGTTCTAGTTCTGTGTGCGTGTGTGTGCTCGCACGCGGGTGCATGCACACGCGCGCGCGCGCACACACACACGGAGACAGTTAACCCTTTCTTTATTATCCAAATAAAAATCATTTGCATCTGTCATTTGATGTGACTGAAGGCAGGCCACACGCTCCTTCCCTTTGTTTCAGAGACCAGCAGGAAATTCTTACCTTCTCTGGTTGTTGGAGTCACTTCAGAATCACTGCTGTATGTGTCCATGGAACAATGGCCAGCATCTCTTCTCCAAGGAACAAGTGGAGTAGGGAGTCTGTTCTTCTGTGTTCCAAGCAGGAATTCAGTCTTATAATTTCCTTTAATTCTTTTTAGTACTGCTGAGATCAGTCTGTAGTGGTTAGTATAACTTAACCAAATAAAACTGAAGTAACTGAAGAGACTCAGAACAGGAAGTAAGTTCAAATTAGGTATCCGATGTCACTGCTTCTATAATTCATGGTCATGTACTCTTTTTGTATGACAACTTTATTGAGATAGAATTTGTGTTGACTATAGCATCCACCCTTGTTAAGCATACAGTGTAGTGGTTTTTAGTGTATTGAGAGAGATGCAGTCATCACCACTGATCAAACACTTTCTGGAGGTCCCCACTTACCCTACCCTTTCCCTTTGTCCCCTTGCTTGCAGGGGCCTGCTCTCTTTAGGTCAGAGAACTGTCTAATGTTCTTCCGGGACTCTCAGCCTTCTGTCTTCAGCCATCAGCCCTCCCAGCCTTTTTATCTAAGGAAGTGTGTTCTTTTTCTTTTGTTGTTAGATCCCATTATCTCCAGCTCTCTCTTTCAGACCAGGCTCTAGGCCTTTTTGCATAAATAAAACCTAACGGGCTATCCTTCCTATCTTCTTCAATCCCTTTTTTAGACTGTGGAAATGGCAGTAAGCAATTTGAAAGGTTGTACTTCTTTTGGTCCAAACATACAGGTCTAGTGCCAGCCTCTCTCGTCCATTTCATCATAGTTTGTCTCTATGTCAGGGTTCATCTTCCCTTCAAATCATCTCACCCTTGAGGTTTTCCATCTGGTTGCTGTCCTTTTTCTGGCCACTTGGAAGCTTCACACTGACTTACATTTTCTTCCCTAATAACGTGCAATTTCTGCCCTCTCTTGGGTGGTTCCTTTCACTTTCACCTTCTCTTTTGCAGTTGCTCTCTCCTGTCCGTCCCCAGCTGTGTCATCCCAAGTAGACCCTCAGTTTGTGCACTCTTCTAACTTTCCTTGTTTTGTGGAACTCCATTCTGTTTTATACACTGTGGCCAAATACAGTTTCTTTTTGTGCTATTCCAAGTAATATTTCTGTACTTCAAAATCCTCAGAAACTTCTCATCGCCTACTGAATTAAGAATGCAGATTAAATATGTAGATTTCTACCCTAACGTTAAAGACCCGTGCTTGCCTACTTTAACCCTAGGTTCCAACCAGACTGGTCTGTTCACTAACATTTTGTGAAATGCTTCGCTGCTTCCCAGCATCAGGCCTCCACTGCTCTGCTTCTACCTCTTCATGGAATGTCCTGCTCCAATTTGTGTGCCCTCTCTGCAACCTGACCATTGATCACGACCCACCTCAGACACAATGCCTGTCATGCATTCTTTCAGTATTCCATATCCTCTGCCAGTCAGACATACATTCTGTCTCCCTCGGACTCTGCAGCACTTTCTCCTTTTTACTCATGTTTATTTTATTTGGTATATGTCTCATCTGCTCTACTGGAGTGTAACCTCTTTGAGCAAGTGTCTTTATACTTTAGTTTCCCCGGAACACTGTCTACAATGCCATTTATAGAGTAATGTTGGTTGTAATAACAATAATCACATTTATTGAGCAACTAACATTTATTGAGCACTTACTGTTTGTTGGACACTGTTCTAATAAATGTTCATAGATTAACATATTTAATCTTTATACTCTGTAACGGAGGTACTATCCCCATGTTGTAGATGGAGTACAGGCAAAGAGAGTTAGAAAGCAGCAGAATTGGGATTTGAACCCCCAAGGGTGTTATGACTTAAGAGACCATCTTCTTAACCTTCATGCTGTGCTGCCTTTTAGTAGGTACTCTGTAAATAATGTATTATACTATAAAAATGATACCTTCTCTGGTTTCGGTACAAACATGGCAATTAGAATACAGAACAGCATTGTGACTCAAGCTCCTGAATGGCAGTTTTTTAAAATTTATACAACATTTCATCTCACTGGCTTTACTAGGGAATGTTTAAATCACCTGAGTACAGATTGAAATATTTTCAGTAGACTGTCTTGAATGACGAACATTCCCTTAGCAGGCGGATAGACTGGAGCTCCCTGAGATATACCGTCCTTGGTAGATGGGCTAAGGAATTTTGAAAAGGGTAACTATCTTGATTAAAGAGTGCTCTAGACAGGAAATAAATGAAATTCTTTAAGCTCTTTTATCAGGATATCTTGAGAGAACTAAGTATCTTAAATGTTTCAAGCACTATTTTCTGAAAATAAATTGTCCTTCCTCCCCTTTTTCTCAAAAGCAAAGCCAGTGGTTGTTAATACCACTCCCGTGCGGATGTCAGTTCCTCTTGTCTCCGCCCAGACTGTCAAACAGGTGAGTGTCACAGAACTTGTTTTCCCAGTCTCTCCCAAACAGACAATTCAGTTTTACAATTGAAAGTTAAGATTCACGTACAAGAGATATATGCTGAATGGGGAGGCTGTAAAATTTACTTCTGTAAATTCCTCTTTTTTTAAGGTTGTTCCCAAACCGATCAATCCCACTTCACAAATAGTTACCACCAGCCAGCCACAGCAGCGGCTCATCATGCCTGCCACACCACTGCCACAGATCCAGCCAAACCTCACTAACCTGCCACCAGGCACTGTGCTGGCCCCGGCTCCGGGGACAGGGAATGTGGGCTACGCAGTGCTTCCAGCTCAGTATGTTACTCAGGTATGAGAAAAAAATGGAGTCGTCGCATTTCAGAAAGGATGATTTGGTCTAAGATGTGCAGTCCTATCACATTCTGAAACTACTCAAAAACATCTTACTCAGTATGAAAATGGCTCTTTCTAAAATCTTAAGATGCTAACAAAAACTTCTGAATTTATTTGTGTATCTCTAGCGTTTAGAAATGGCACAAGTCACATATGCAAGTCACTTAGGGACTGAGAGCAGCTTGGGAAGAGGGCAAGACTATGTAGATCGAAGAGAAATTGAAATTGAAGTTGGTGGAGTCCAAGTGCCTTTAGAGAACATTGCCACTGTGATCCAGCTCTTCCTCACATATGAGTAGGATGCCACTGACTTGCTCCTGGAAAGTAGACCGTGAGATACATTTCTAGGTGACTCATCTTTAGTGACCTCTCCAGATACTCTCATCTGGTCATCTTTAGAGTTAAAACCATGTATTATCTAACTGGCTGGTGAGGGTTAGGAGTGCTGCTTCTAAAGCAGATAGAAGTTTTCTTTTTCACGTAAGAATCCAGCAAATTAGCACCATGTTCTAAGCTGTTGAGTTGATCTACACAGATTATAAGAGAGAGAAAAGAAACCTGTGTACTTTAATGAAATGTACTATGGAGTATGCTAATGTGACCACTGATTAGAAAATGAATGTCTAGTATTTTTGTCTCCAGCATCTCTTTTCTTGTATAGAAATCAATGTAAAATAGAAACTTATTGCTCACGTAACTTCTCATTCCCTATAACTTATAATGTGATGAATGATCAGTATAGTGCCTATTTTATTTACAAGTAGACACTTGAGTTTTTCTAGCCAATACAAATTAATACTTAATATTTTTGAGTCATTCATCCAGAATTTCTTAATCCTGATATGCTTACTCCTCTATGAAAAGTTTCTTGTATTTGTACCATGTAGTACTTTAAAATGTTCACGTTGTTTTCACCTCTGGTATTAGTTTGGGCCTTTAGAAGAGCTCCATGAAGTAGTGTGTATGAAATTCTCCATACTGTTTTTCCTGTTTTAGTGGATGAATTTGTGTTCCTTATTGATCATTATATCTGAGAGTATTGTGCATTTTTGTAAATATGGTCTAAAACTACCTTTCTTTCTATGTAGCTACAGCAGTCTTCATATGTGTCTATAGCAAGCAACTCAAACTTCACCGGAACACCTGGTATCCAGACCCAGGCAAGGCTTCCATTCAATGGGTGAGTCTTTTGAAAATATGTAAGTGAAGTTGTTGGATCAGGTTAAATGCAACATTAAATATATGTATTTTAAAACATCATAAGATATTTTTTCCTCAAAGCCATGTGAGCACACCTCTATAGAACTTTTTATTTGAGATGCTTTAAACAGAAAAGTTACAGGAGGAGAGAATTCCCAAATGTCTTTTGCTTAGATTCATCAGTTTTGCCACATATTCTCTGTCTCTTTCTTTTCTCTCTCTCATCCTGAATATGTTTTTAAAAATGATATTAACTAGTTTTCAAATTGTTTGTTAGGTCCTTTCCTTTTTTGTTGTTGTTATTAATCTGTTTTTTAATCTGTGAATTGCTTCCTTTGTAATATTGGTTTAGAAGCGGTGCTTAGTTAATTGCATGGGACCAGTCCACCTCTCTCCACTTCCAACCCCGTATACCCCTTTCCCCTCATTGCTTTTATAATTGAATCCCAAAAGTTTTGAGCAGATTTCAGCTCTAGTTCTCTCAGAAGGAGAGTTTTTTTGTGAGTGTTCTTTAGAAGCTATTCATAACCTCCTTCTTAAAAATTCCCTGTCTTGACTGTACAACTTGCTTTTGAATTTGATGTGAAGGGACAACATAGAGATGGATTATTAGAGATGGGTGCATTTGTTAGGAGGAATTTGCAGAGACATTTCCAATTTGCAATAGTTATCTTTAATTGATTAAAATCTGTATCTTTTTTTTTGTATCTGTATAGCATAATACCATCAGAGTCTGCCAGTCGGCCCAGGAAGCCCTGTAATTGTACAAAATCGCTGTGTTTGAAATTGTAAGTCTTTTTGCTACTATTTCTTCATTGGATATAACTGAAAATACTTTTAAAAGTAAATGGAGTTAAATAAAAATTCTTAACAAACCAGTTTCATAAGTCCAAGTAATTTAAATAAACGTGCAAGTGCATGAGCACTTATGACAGTGTAAAAATACTGTTTCATACATTCAGAAGTTATTTTATAGTCTTTACCATAGATGAGGCACTGGAGTAGGAATATAGGGACACAGCAGCATGAGACAGACATAGTCTCTTTTGTTAATAATAATAAATTTGATTATACTTATGACCTTTATATTTGGTCTCCTAAGTGAGGTGATACTCTGAGTAGCTTTAAAAATTGTTGGATGGGGGCACCTGGGTGGCTCAGTGAGTTAAGCATCTGACTTCGGCTCAGGTCGTGATCATACAGTTCATGAGTTCGAACCCCACATCAGGCTCTCTGCTGTCAGTGTGGATTCTCTGTCTCCCTCTCTTTCTGCCCCTCCCCTGCTCGCACACACTCTCTCTCAAAAATAAAAACAAATAAACATTTAAAAAGAATTTGTTGGATGATTAATTTGCATATTAGGTCTGAACCAATAGATCTGACATGAAACACTTAAGTGAAAAGCACTGGTCATGTAAGTGGTTTAAAATCCCAAGAAGCATAACTGTAGTTCAAGTAAGCAGATTGCACTACTGGAATATAGCTCATGTGTTTCCTTTTTAATAATTTTGAAATAACTTACTTTGGGTTCACATAAAATCACGTAGCTGTTGTGTTGACAGCAGTTACTACTGGAACTAAGTTTCTAAACCAAAATTCTAGGAGCCAGTGACTTTAATTTTGAGGCTGATCAACGTGGTTGACAGTCAGTAAAAATAAACTCTGTAAGTAGGTGGCTCTGCATATATAATGCTTTTAATCAGATAATTTCTAGTTTTATGTATTTTAACAATGATTTTTCTGGGATGCCTGAATGGCTCATTCGGTTAAATGTCCGACTCTTGATTTTGACTCAGGACACAATCTCACAGTTCATGGGTTTGAGCCCTGTGTTGGGCTCTGTGCTGACAGCATGGAGCCTGCTTGGGATTTTTTTTCCTCTCCCTCTCTCTCTCTGCCCCTCTCCCTACTCTTGCTTGCTCTCTCAAAATAAATAAACAATAATAATAAAAAAAAAAAATAACCAATGACTTTTTTATGTGACTTGCACTGATTTTTGTATTCCAGATATTGTGATTGCTTTGCAAATGGTGAATTTTGCAACAACTGCAACTGTACTAATTGTTATAATAATTTGGAACATGAAAATGAAAGGCAAAAAGCAATAAAGGTGATTACTTTTTATTTTATTTAACTGACAGAAATTTCCAGTTTCACCTGATTTTTGTAGAACTTGTTTCCTTTACAATGAAAATTAATTCCTTTTGCTGTATTTAATCTAATGTGATTGAGCTTCAGTTGATATTTGATCTGTTTTAATAGGCATGCCTTGACAGAAATCCAGAAGCTTTTAAACCTAAGATAGGGAAGGGAAAGGAGGGAGAATCAGATCGACGTCACAGCAAAGGATGTAATTGCAAACGATCAGGATGTCTTAAAAACTACTGTGAATGCTATGAGGTGAGATGCTGGTTGGGGAACATAATCTAACCATTTTTTTGAAAATAACTTTAGAAAGGGTATATTGTAAAAATTTACTTACAGGGGCGCCTGGGTGGCGCAGTTGGTTGAGCGTCCGACTTCAGCCAGGTCACGATCTCGCGGTCCGTGAGTTCGAGCCCCGCGTCGGGCTCTGGGCTGATGGCTCAGAGCCTGGAGCCTGTTTCTGATTCTGTGTCTCCCTCTCTCTCTGCCCCTCCCCCGTTCATGCTGTGTCTCTCTCTGTCCCAAAAATAAATAAACGTTGAAAATTTACTTACAAATTGGGAAATTATTCTGCTATCGCAGTTTGAAAATATGCACAGTTGTTGCAAGGGCCCTAGTTTGAGGAAGACCTTCTGGCCTCCCAAGCAGGGCTTCAGAGGAACAATACCTTGGTCTTGTCATTATGGCTTTGGGACTCATTACCTGATTACCAGTTCATAACTTCTTGATCATTATACCTGGAAGTGTGTAAATCAGAGCAACAATTTATTGATTTTTAGTAAAAATAACATCAGGGGGCGCCTGGGTGGCCCAGTCGGTTGGGCGTCTGACTTGAACTCAGGTCATGATCTCATGGTTCGTAAGTTCGAGCCCCGCATTGGGCTCTGTGCTGACAGCTCAGAGCCTGGAGCCTGCTTCGGGTTCTGTATCTTCCTCTCTCTCAGCCCCTTCCCTGCTTGCTCTCTCTCTCTCTCTCTCAAAAATAAGTAAACATTAAAAAAAAAAACTTTTTGGGGGTGCCTGAGTGCCTCGGTTGGGCGTCCAACTTCAGCTCAGGTCATGATCTCACGGTCCGGTCTGTGAGCTCGAGCCCCACATCGGACTCTGTGCTGACAGCTCAGAGCCTGGAGCCTGCTTCAGATTGTGTCTCCCTCTCTCCCTGCACCTCCCTCACTCAAACTTTGTGTGTGTGTCTCTCTCTCTCAAAAATAAATAAACATTAAAAAAAAATAAATAAAAATTTTTTTAAATAACATCAAAGTGGTTTGGAAACTAGCAGTTGTCTTTAATGGAAGAGTAGTGCTACCAACTGTCCCCCCCTGGGCTTTTGAAAATATATGTGGTTACAAAATAGCCTGCATTCCAGGGGCAGTCCTGAAAGTGAAGATTTATCTTGCCCAACATGCCTATAGTGCCTTGTTGAAGAACAGTGCTCTTTGGAAAACTGAATTATGTTACGAAGTTTGCTTTCTGAGCATAAAAATAGGAAAGAAACATGAAATATTGCTGGTTGAGGTTATTGGTCATTGTGAAGTGATTGCATCCATTTTTGCTGCTGACCATGATTAGTCAGGCATCTTTGACAGGTGCTATTTATTTTATTTTTAAATGCTATTTAAATCATCCCCTTCTTGCTATAGACGAAGTACTATATAACTACATTGTTTTTATTTTCAAATAAACATTGTTTTTATTTTCAAAGCTTAAATAGAATAATCTATTCATGCCCAAGATGAACCCTGTGTTAGTGTATTTGCTTTTTTGGTGTACCTGAAACTCTTCACTGACAATCTTTGGAATTGAGTCATCCCTACAGTTAGCTGGCTCTTCTCATCTATTAGATTTTCATACTTTCAGATTTCATATTCAGAAGGATACCTTATTTTTTGTTTTGGCAGAAGCCCTGGCGTTGTACTTGGTAAAGCAGTACCAAGGACGGCATTCTCCCCTCATAAGGTTGCTCTGCTTTAGGAGTGTGTGCCTGCCATTCCGTGCCCCTTCCCATTCAAAATGTGTCACAGTAAAGATTATGTGTGCTGTATTCCCTATGTAATGAATTCGTAATTCACCTGTGTTAGAAGTCAAATACTCCTTCTAAGAAGTATAGTAAGGTAACCTCTTGTTGGTCCTAAAGTCAAAATGAATGAAAATTGTGTATAATTAAGAGTATTTTGAAAGTGTCTTAAATAATGTTTTAGAGTCCAACAAGTCAGTTTTTTATCCTTTTTTATCCTGAATTTTTATTTGAATTAAAAAAAATTTTTTTTTAAGTTTATTCATTTTTGAGAGACAGAGAGCAAGCAGGGGTGGGGCAGAGAGAGAGGGAGACGCAGACTCTGAAGCAGGCTCCAGGCTCTGAGCTGTCAGCACAGAGCCCGACGTGGGGCTTGAACTCACAGAATGTGAGATCAGACCTGAGCCAAAGTTGGATGCTCAACCAACTGAGCCACCCAGGTGCCCCTGGACTCCTTTATTTGAACACATGATGAAATAGGTGGCATCTGTTCATAAACCATGTCATACAAAATTTGTCATGGATATTTAAAAAATGTAAGAATAGCATATTCTTATTATCAAACCAAGTCCACAAAAAGAGACAAAATGGAAATTGATGTAAAGCTGGGTCAGAAGGGCAAAGAAGCCCTTCCATGCATATGGCATTGAACGGTCTGTACATGCTAGGCATATGATAAACATACAAGAACTAACAATTATATATTTATATATAGAGAGAGAATTTATAGAAATAGAAAAGCTGGTTGAAGTATACTAAAAGAGAGAAAGCTGCCCAGTTATAAAAATCCTTGACTTTCAGGACACACATAGTGTCTAATAACTAACTTGTCACTCTCAAAGACCAAGAAATGGAAGAACTGGAATGCACTAATCTAGGACTAGCAGTGGCTGATTGGCCCCTTGTGAATTGGTTGTGATATTGTCTGACAGTTTGTGTGTTCATTTGTTGGTCTTTTGAACTGAATTGGCTTTTTTGGTCCAGTTAGTCTGCATCTGGATAACACATGCCTGTTCCTTTCACTCAGCTTTCAAGGCTTGTTGAGTGGAGGTGTGAGCGTCCACATTTTTTAAATGGCTGTGCCTTGTAACCTTTTTTCCTCTCCTTGTTTTTGACCACAAGGGAAGTTGAATCAGCAAAGCTAAACGGATACTCTGTCATTCTAATTTCTTCTTCCTGAGTTCCTGTTAGATTATTAGTACCTTTCTTATGGTTCTTCATACTTAATCCAAATTATCGTTATT
Source organism: Lynx canadensis (assembly GCF_007474595.2). Taxonomy (NCBI): domain Eukaryota; kingdom Metazoa; phylum Chordata; class Mammalia; order Carnivora; family Felidae; genus Lynx; species Lynx canadensis. The sequence goes on from NC_044306.2 coordinate 138,054,256, forward strand.
GGTGTGTCTTTTTCACCCTTGATATCAGGGATTTTCTCTCTTCATCATTAGATACTTATTAAGTGTAGCTTAACTCCATTAACCCAGAATGTATATCCATTTTGTTCCCTTGGTAAAGAGAATTTATTTGTGTATTGTAAGAAAGGAGCAGGGTTAAATGTGTTCGTCATCATACGATTTGTTTGTCTTGCTAGGTGCTGTAGAGAGAAAGGGCAGTTGGTATGTTTTTTTAAATTGACATGGGTTCACTGAAGAAACTGCATCCAACAAAAGATACTCAAATTTACTAGGCTTGGGAAATGTCAATGACGGAACAGTGAGATCTCACTTCACCTCTTTCCCCCAGATTGCTAAATATTAAAAAGAGCTAGAATATACACTGTTGGAGGAAATGTGGGAAAGCCTTCTTTTATACATTGCTGATGAGATGTGAGGTGTTACAGCCTTTTGTAAAGACAGTCTGCCCACATCTATTAAAATACACATACCCTTTGGCCAGTGAGCCCAATTCTAGAAATGTAGCTCATAGAAATAAAAGCATATATATGTATATATATATATATAAAATAATCTTTTATGCATTATTTGTAGTACTCAAGAACTGGTAACAAAATAAATGCCCAGCAACAGGTGGCACATCTATACCAGGGATTAATACTCAGCCATTAAATAGAATGAATCCAGCCTATGCTAGATGACTTGGGGGGAGGGATTCCATGAGGCGTAGTGTGAGAAACGGAAGATGCAGAAAGTGGGGCATATGATTTTGTAAAATGAACTAAAAAAAAGACGTGTATTTGTTAGTTAAGATAGGTATATGTACATAAGGGCTGTGTTTTTCATAAATATATATGTTTTACACATTTTTACATACAAGGGCACACTGGTTTAATATGGACTATGGAAGGATTTGGGGAAGCTGGAGAAGGGGATTCACAGAGGGAGATTATGGAGATTATCCATAATAAAAATAGCATCTATGAAATTCCTTTCATGTGATAATTGTGTTTGCATAAGTGGAAAATGATCAACATGTTGAGGTGGATGGATTCTGGATAACTAGTATTTTTTTAATATTGTATCATTCATATTCTTTATAAAGAACACACGTTAATCATATCAGAAGGAAAACCTTTAGTGGGGGAAGAAATGATGTGGAAGCACTCAAAAACAAACACTGTGTAGCCACTCTTGGACTTAAATATTTGACCTGTCCACGTGTAGGTAGCCCATTGAGTGTCAGGAAGAGAGGTTTCCATTGTATCTTATGTCATTTGAGCAGTTAGTTCTGTTGTCTGTTGATTTGATTAGAGTCTACTTAAGAGTAATGCTTTTTGGGTTTGATTTGGAAGCTTTTCTTTTGTAAATCTTTTAGGCAAAAATAATGTGTTCCTCAATATGCAAATGTGTTGGCTGTAAGAATTTTGAAGAAAGCCCAGAACGAAAGACACTGATGCACTTGGCAGACGCAGCTGAAGTAAGGGTACAGCAACAGACGGCAGCGAAAACTAAGTTATCTTCTCAAATTTCGGACTTGCTTACTAGGCCAACACCGGCTTTGAATAGTGGAGGAGGAAAGTAAGTCAGTATTTTAATGTCTTTTTATAGTATAACATCAGTATTATTTCTGGTAAAGTTTCTTCTTTTTGGACAAGGCTAAGTTCATGCTTTGCCTTGTTGCAAACCTCTTTTTGCATTTTCTATCTCTAGTTACTTGTAAAGGATTTTGAAGGTAATAGGAAAACCACTGTGAGATATAGTACACACTTCTAACATGCTTTGTGCTTAATTCGATTTCTCTCCACTAAGATGAGGTAGTGATGTAATTTGACAAATCCCTAAGAAAACTGAATTTTTACACCTGTTCCTGGTAGCAGTATCATTCACACTTTTGCACATCCTTACCTTCTGTTGCCTTTTCCGTGCCCATGTAGCACTTTTCCCCATCCTACTAGGGCACCTTGTTTCACTGGACTGCTAAACTCTGGAGTAGGAAAGCTCGAGCTTTAAAGTTTGGCCGAGCTGAGTTTAAATACTGTGTGTGCTACGCAGTAGTTTATGAATTCAACAAGCACTCCCCCTCTCTAGGTCTCGGTTCTCTTGTCCTTCCCATCATCCTTACCAAGTGGCCACAAAGAATAAAGCATCACTGTCCCAGTATTTGGCAGGGTCCGATGCCGCACAGCTTCCTGGTGTGGATTTGTATCAGAGGGTTTAGTAGAGGTTAGTTTGAAGAATTATTAAATGCAATGAGCCTTCCAGATGGTATATTATGTAAAATGCCTAAGTTGAAATAGGCTCCAATGCTTACAGAAATGCTTCTTTTTGTACAAAATATTTCAGATAGCAATTCTGAAGAACTATTATACAGTGTTACTAACTATACAATATTAACGTTATTGTAATAGTATAATATTTTCTAATTTAAAGTGTTTTACATTTTAAAGATTTTTATACAACTGTACAGCAGCCCAAACCCTCAATTACTCTCTTGTCACAGTAGGTCTGAATTTCAGACTTCATTTGTTTTTCAGTTTCCTTCTGTCAGTGTCGTTGGTAACATTAGTGTCGTGGTTACGTTTGGTTGCCTGATTTGTCTCTGAAGGCTTTAAGACGTGGCTACATATAGCAAGCCTCAGGATGGATTGCTCTTATTTAATACTTAAAGTTGAGGTCTTTATGAATGAAACTCCATGTAGAGAACAGCATTTGGTTTCCCCACTGTTTTGTTTGTCATGATGGAAAAATGCAAAATTTTGGTGTGCTTTTTGCTTTGTGAACAATATATGGGACTCTGGGAAAGTACTTTATTTTTAGTGTTGTCCATGCAGTGCTCAATTTTATTCATTCATTGAACAAATATTCATGGAGTGTTTCTATGTGTCAGGCAGTGTTCTAGGCTGTGAAGAAACAGCAATAAATAAAACAAAGACTGCACTCTGAAAACTAATTCATGAATTAGGAGAATTTGTTATAGAATTATCCAGTTGACATACAGAGTTAACATCTTTTAGTTAACCAGATAACCTTGTGTAGGTAATAAGACATGTATTTTATGTAAAATTACATTTTCTTATATGCAATAATAAAACAGGTCTAACTTTTTAAAGCTCTTTGGGCTGTGCTTGTGCTCACTGCACAAATTGTAATGTTCAGTGTGTTGGTGAGTCATGAACATGTTAACAGATATTCATGTGAAGTAATGTCATCCACTTTTGTTGTTATTCAACACCATCATCGTCTCTCTTTCTCTCTCAAAAAATCATTTCAGATTGCCATTTACATTTGTAACTAAGGAAGTAGCGGAAGCCACATGTAATTGCCTTCTTGCCCAGGCAGAGCAGGCAGACAAGAAGGGAAAATCAAAGGCAGCAGCCGAACGGATGATACTGGAGGAATTTGGACGATGTTTGATGAGCGTCATCAATTCTGCAGGCAAAGCAAAAAGTGACCCTTGTGCCATGAATTGCTAACTCTTGCACAAAAGACTGATAAATGAAACTGTACAGAAAATTGAAGGTCCAGGGACACTTGATTTTCTGGAAGATAATTTAACAATGATTGTACTGTTAATTCAGTCCTTGTGTGACCTGAAGTTATAATATTGAAAGAAGAAATTTTAAATGAGGAAATTAATACATTTTAAATCTTAGTTAAATCTGTTTATGCCCCTTCTAAATTGAGTTTTTCTTTATTGTATTATATAGATTTTTAATTTGCATGGGTTTCTTAAGAATTAGATGTTCTATCCATCTGATGCTGTTGACAAAGGACATTTATAAATTAATATAATTTATAATGTATGGCGTTGTAGGACTTTGCTCCAGTAGAAAAAGCCAGAGAACCATTGGTATTACCCAGTCATTCTTTGGCAGTAGACCTAAGCAGATAGAATGTCTACATAAACAAATTCTTATGAAACATATTCAAATGACATTTTTGTGTTTAGAAAAGCACTACCTTTTTAAGAAAAAACTTTTTAGCACAGATTCTGGAATAATATCGTGTTGTCACTTTGGGAATGTCAGAAGGGGAAGGAATCCATAGGCATACTTTTAAAATTAAGAAGTTGTTTTTTAAGAAAAACTGTTAAGGGACAGGCAGTAGTTCTTGATAGGCAAGGTTTCTCTAAGAAAGAGTGACTAAGAAATGCTCTGGGATGTTTCCATTTTCTTTGAAGGAGGTGCTGTGTATTTGAAATGATATTAATAAATTGTCAAAGTGATTACTGGGTACTATGAAAAGTGAGAGGTGCATATGAATAGAACTTATTATGTAGTGATAATACAGAAACTTACATAATCATCAGGTATAAAATTTGACTTGGAGAAATAAAGAACATTGAAGCTCTAATAAATGAATTGAGGGAAAGACTTTTCATCTATACAATTCTCTTTATAGACTTTTGAACTAAGAGGTCTCAATCCAGTGTAGGAGTCTTATTTGATTTACTGAAAGGGCCTCCTAACAAAGCTTTCAAAATTATAGTGGGACTTCTTTTTATAAGGGAAGCTTAAAATGGCATTATTTTTAGCCAGTGATTTGATAAGCTGAAGGTATGAGTGTTTTCTTATTACTAAAATAACCTAAATCATTTTCACAAATTCAAAACTCAAGAGCTTTATGAATTTAAGAGCCTGTACGAGGACTCTGGATTTTATGACAAGAAAAACCATGTTGAATTCAGGCATTTTGTTAGGTACCTTAATCCTCAGTAATTATTAGTATATGATTATTACATTTCCTACAAGGAATCTATAGTTGTATGTATTAAGTGTGTATATATGTTCATATGAACATGCAAGATATAGGCAATAGAAATTAAGTAATCCAAAAGAAGATTCCGTTATTCATTGAAGTATCTTCCTTTTGAAATTTGGATTTATAAAATTATAGTGCAGTAACTTTAAATGTAGATAGTGCAAACATTCTTAGCACCTCAATCTAGTATGTTTAATTAAAATTTGTATAAATGTAAATTAGTGTAAGAGGATAAAATATCTAATCAAGTTATTTTTCAAAAGATTACAATACCTTTTTGGTCTAAACCTAAACTTTGTTCATTTTGTACATATTCTGTGTTTAATTCTAATTGCACCTTTGTGATGTGTATTTATATACAGTGTGCAGAAAATGTTTGTGAAATTTGGATTACAATTGTAGATTATGTATGACGGCATTGCTTGAGAATGTTTTGCTTGTAAAAACTTGAAGGTGCAATCAAATGCTACTAGTTTTTCTGATTTTCAAGAAGCTATCTAAAGTATTAAGACTTTCCTTCCTGTGTAGTACTTACTAAGCAACTTTTTGTATTTAGGCATTTGCATCAAATTGCTGAACAAGATTAATATCCACATTAATTCAACAATTTTAAAAGACTATTTGGGGAGGGTTGGGTATATAATTTTTTTAGCTCTATTTACATCCCAAAGTAGAAAGATTAAATTTATATTTACTAGAGCTATTCGAAGAATACACTTTTCTATATTGTAAAAACAGGACAGCAAAGTAAATCATACAGAAAATAAACATTTATACTATTCTGTAAAAAAAAAAAAAAAGTTTGTTTTTTTTCTTTAAGAACACCACTTTTAACCATTTAATGTACCAGAAAAGAAACTTAAAATATCTGATTTTAAGTAAATTTGACATTACTTCTGAAAGCACACAAATAATAAGTATAATTTTGCCCAATTATCATTAACCCAAAATTGCTTTGAAATGAAAATAGGCCTTTTTTCCACTGTGTAAGGGCAGAAACTCAGTCTACTCTTTCCTTTCTTTTTTGATGTTTTTCTTTCTTTTTTAATGTTTGATGTTTTTATGGTGAGCACCTTTCTCAGTTTCCTTTTCTTTCAAGAACAAAAAGCAACCTGTAGGTCTTATCTGGGAAACAAAACCTTAATGTTGCAGGTAATAAAACAAGCAGAGCAGGGACTACTGCTTTAGCTTCCCAGTTCTTGGATTCAGACAACTAACATTTTCTAAATCTTATGTCAAATGTGAATAAAAAAAATCTTTAGAAAAGTTTTCCACTTTTATTGTTCTGTAACAAACAGCTAAGAGAATACTTGTTATGTAAACGCAGCTTCAAACTAGGATCTCTACCATCATGTTGCATCCTTTTTCAGCATTTTCTGTAGAAATTCCGTAGCAGCAACCCAAAGGAGAAGGAAGCCAATCAGCTATAGAAAGCCTTTACTATTGGAGTTATTTTCTACTGTGTCAATTACTTAGGGCTGTGTGTGTCTGTGTGTGTTTCCTTAATGCAGATTTTGTCATTATCTATAGACCAAATGTGAGGTTTTTATGATCCAAATGACTTTATAAAATGAAAGGTATAAGGGCTTTTTAATTATAATTTTTAAATAGTTTTATGAAAGCATTTAGGGCATTTTTTTTTTCTCAAAAGCATTAAGAAAATATATTCAGGGTAATATTTACTATAAGGACAGAGACATTTAACTCCCTGATTATATTATCAAATGAAGTCTAGCAATAGATAAAAAGAATGCATCATGACCAGGTTGGGTTTATCTCCGGAATAAAAAGTTGACAACATTCAAAAATAATGTAACTCACTGCATGGATATAAAAAAGAAGTAAAACTCTATGATCGTAAAAGTTGCAGAGAACCTTTTGAATATACTAAAAACTACTGAACTTTAAAAGGGTTAATATTACAATATGTATATTATAGCTCAAATATTTTCCCAAAAAAGTTAAAAGGTACAGAAAAATTATGACAAAATTCAGGACCCACTTATGACTGAAATGTGCGCACGCGCACACACACACACACACACACACTCTTCAGCACACCAGGAAGAGAAAGGATTCTCAACCTGAAAAGACCATTTACTAAAAAGCCTACAGCTAATATCATATGAATGGTGAAGACTGAATGTTTCCCCTGCTAGACTAGGAACAAGACACTCCTACGACATTGTATCGGAGGTTACTGTATAGTAAGCAGGGGAGCACAGATTGGAAATAAGACAGTATCTACTGGTCAACGTGACTGCCTATATACAAAAGTCAGTAATCTTTAAAGAAAAAAAGCTAGAAAAAGTGAGTTTAAGCAAAGTCAATATGTAAAATTGTATTTTTACATAGTAGCAACGAACATTTAGAAACAAATTTTTACAATTAGCATAGTAGCACCACAAAATGTGAAATGTAACAGATATATACAAGATCTGTAGGTGAAGTGTAGAAAACATTGATAAAATCAGAGAAGACCTTAAAAAAGGAGAGATCTACCATGTTTGTGAATTGGAACATTCGATACTATGAAGATATCACTTCTCTCCAAATTGATCTTTAGATTCCCCAAAGCTCCAGCCAAAATCCCAGCAGGAATCTTTGTAAAAAGTCAACAAGCTGATTAAAGAATATATAGAGAAAGGTACAATTAGAAGAGCCAAACATTTCTGAATAACGAACAAAGGTGAAACTCCTACTTGACTTCAAGGCTCATATAAGGCTCATCAGGTCACTGTGGTACTGGTGAAATGTTAGACCAATGGATCAATGGAACAGAACAGAGCCCAGAAGTAGACCCATATATATGTGGTCAATTTCTTACAAAGGCTCAAAGGTAATTCAGGGAACAATAATCTTTTTAACAAACACTGCTGAGATATCCATATGTAAAATATGAATCTCAACTTCTACCAAAGACCAGAATGAACTGAAAATGGATCATAACCTAAAAATGAAAAACCTAAAGCGACCAAATACCTAGAAGATAACATGAGAAGAAAAATCTGTGGCTTTGGGTTAGGCAACGTTTTCTTAGATATGAAACTAAGAAGTATCCCTAAAAGATAAAAACTGATAAAATGCATTTTTCAAAATTAATGTCTGCCCTTCAAAACACAATAAGAAAAGCCACAGACTGGCAGAAAATATTTGCAAAACACATTAGATAATGCACTTCTATCCAGAATATATAATTAACACTCAATAAAAAAAACCAACCTTCCAAAAGAGGGGCAAAAGACTTCAACAGACCTTTCACCTAAGATTATGTGGATGGCAAATAATCCTATGAAAAGATGCTCAGCATCATTAGCCATTAGGAAAATGGAAATGAAAGCCACAGTGAAATATTACTGCACACCTATTAGAATGGCTAATTCAAAACTAAACCCTGGCTATACCAAGTACTGGGAAGAAAGGAGAGGAACTGGAAGTTTCATACATTTCCTGATTGGAATGCAGAGTGGTGAAGTTATCTCACAAAAAGAGTTCTGGCAGTTTGTCATAAAGCATAATATATACTTACTATGTTACCCATTGTATGGATACAACACATTTTTACTTATCCATCAGTTGGACATTTCGGTTTTTTCACTTTGTAGCTATAATAATATGAAATTTGTGTAAAAATCTTTACATGAACATGTTTTTATTTCTCTTGGATATATTATATATGTGCCTGTCAGTAGAACTGCTAGGTGATATGGTAACTCTGTTCAACCTTTTGAAGAGCTGCCAAGCTGTTTTCCAAAGCATCCGCATTCCCACCAACAGTGTAAGAGGGTTTCAATTTCTCCACATTCTTGTCAACACTTGCTATTAACTTTCTTACTATAACCATCCTAGTGGGTGTAAAGTGATACCTCAGTGTGGTTTTGATTTGCATTTCCCAGATGGTTTATGATGTTGGGCACATATTCATGTTTTTATAGGCCATTTGTATTATCTCCTCTGAAGAGTGTCTATTTACATTCTTTACCCATTTTTCAAACTGGGTTATTTGTCCTTCATTATTGAGTTATAGGAGTTCTTTGTATATCCTAGATACAAGTCCTTTATCAGATGTGTGAGTAGTAAAAATTTTCTCCCATTCTGTGGGTTGTCTCTTGACAGTGTCCTCCTAAGTAAAAGTTTTTTTGTAGTTTTTTTGGTGAAGTCCAATTTATTTTTTGTTGTTCATGTTTTTGGTGTCATATTTAAGAAACTATTGCCTAATCTAAGTCTCAAAGATTTGCTCTCTTTTCTTCTAAGAGTTTTATATTTTTACCTATTACATTTAGGTCTTTGACCCATTTAGAGTTAATACTTTTGCATGTGGATATCCAGTTGTTCCTGCTCTATGTGTTGAAACATAGGAAGGATAAATTTCTAAAGAGAATGTTTTTCTCTGACGAAAAAAGGACAAAGGTGCTAAGTGGAAATTATAAAGTAAATTACCCTCATCAAATATGAATAACTTATTTTAAAAATTCGCCATAAAGCATATCATGTTAAGTAAACTTGATACCAGACTTGAAATACTTTCACTAAGGGGCGCCTGGGTGGCTCAGTCGGTTAAGCGTCCGACTTCGGCTCAGGTCACGATCTCGCGGTCCGTGAGTTCGAGCCCCGCGTCAGGCTCTGGGCTGATGGCTCAGAGCCTGGAGCCTGTTTCAGATTCTGTGTCTCCCTCTCTCTGACCCTCCCCCATTCATGCTCTGTCTCTCTCTGTCTCAAAAATAAATAAAACGTTAAAAAAAAAATTAAAAAAAAAAAAAAGAAATACTTTCACTAAGGCAAGAGCAATTAACTGTTAAAGGCAGTGAAGGAGGGGTGCCTGGGTGGTTCAGTCAGTTAAGGGTCGGACTTCAGCTCAGGTCACGATCTTACAGTTCATGGGTTCAGGCCCTGCATCGGGCTCTGTGCTGACAGCTCAGAGCCTGGAGCCTACTTTGGATTCTGTGTCTCCCTCCCTCTCTCTGCCCCTCCCTGCTCACAGTCTGTCTCTCAAAAATGAATAAAAACGTTAAAAAAATTTTAAAAAGGCAGTAAAGGAAATATTCCTGTTGTCAATATTTGTCCAATTTATCCAGCACTCAAATAGTGCAAAACACTAATTAAACTACAGAATATACTAGTACATTAGTAAAATGCAACAGCAAAGAACATGAGACACCTACAGATATAAACCTAGTTTTAAGTAAAGATCTGGACAAAACTTGGATTTATATAAGCAATAAGTTAAAGGTGGTGATTTACAAGTAGGATTCTTTTAAATAAGATTCATCCTGGTGTATCTAAAATTCTATTGCAAATACAACCCACACTATTGAGACTTCTCAGCGATAGCTCTTACATAAAATTTAGTACAACTCTGGTTACATCTCCAAACTTAAACCTTTGTTTGAGGTAGAACAAAACAAATATATCAAAATATATAATTTAAGGAGAATTTCAGTTAATAAAACTCAAGTTTTGTCTAGTCATTAATCTTTTGCAATTTTAAGTTTTCATATTAATTATACTTCATGACTATTCACATACAAAGAGTAGATGTTTTACACACATAGGGGAATCATGCGCTTGTTTCTTCTTTTATCCATTTAAAACACTCCTCGTATGTGAAAGTACAACATATACCTACGTTTTTCTACTCATCTTTCCAAGTCTGGGTGTGACAGAATGGAGAAAATTGTCCTTAGGTATGTTTCCATCTTCAGATCATTTAAGCTTCTCCTAAATTTCTGAAAAAACTAATCATATAATTAAGACAAATATTTTCATAACCACTGTCTCAACTGCCCATCTTTTTCTAATTTATTAATTGGATGGTGTGAAGTCCCTTTATTCATTCAACACTGAAAATATATTTCAGCCCCCTGCAAAACACAAGGACACTTCAGAAGAGCTTGAAATAAGGCTTCTCCTCATTCTCTGATGAGCATTGGGCTCTTCCAGTGGAGTCAAGTAAGTATCTACTCTATTATTCAAAAGTAGTATTTTGAAGTCCAAGGACAATGGATTGTGAAAATGACATCCCCTATTTACTTCTCAGACTACATTCCCCAACTTTGCTGCAGCACACGGAACCATCTCATGGCACATGTGCTTACCTTCTGCCCGATAAAGCCTAAGTATTTCCATCTTAGGGTACCCTGGCAAAGGGATTTTGTGGTATTTGATATTTTAACTCAGCCTAATTTTCAAACCACATCTAGATTTTCACATGTAAGTAAAAATTACATCCAAGGTTTTATATTCCTTTTTCTTTTTTTTTTTTTTTTTTTCCTGTCAACATTCTTAAGAGCTGTAAACCAAAGCTCTTTTAGGGAATGTAGTCTATTTATAAAAGAAGTCAATGTTTTAATGACTCTTAGTTGTTGTTATTCTCTCTTGTTTTAAAGTAGACTGAACAAGTTAAAAAGTATGTCCAGTCACACTACTCAGTCTTATAGTAGTATATTCAAAGGCAGCATCTGTTGGCTGGTCTGTTCCTACTGACTTAACTGCGTTCTACATTCCGAGTAACTGAAATGTTGCAAACCATACCAAGTACAAGCAGATTTTATAATACGCATAATTAGAAATCCTAGTATTACAAACTTGTCAACTGTGCAGAATGGTCAATTTATAAAATATGGTAGGTTGAACTTTAAATGTTGACCAATAATTTTTCATGAAAATTTTAATATATTTTAGGTCCCTCATTTGAATGGATATCCGTCATTACTTAACAAATGCCTGCATTTATTGGTATTAGCAAAACTTGAACATCTGTAATCCTGTAATGATGACCAGTGTATTCTTGGCAAAGTTTTCATTTCAATTCTTTCTGAATGGTGTTTTAAAGGGTACTGAGCTGCATCTTTACCTCTGATCTTTAAGAAACAGATTATTATATCCTTTAGTAACTTTACAAAGTGATTGATGGCACACACTTCTCCGTCAAAGAGATGCTCATCTAAATCTACAAAAAGATAAATATGCCCAGAAAGCTCACATAATATTTTCTGCTGAAGATACAATTCTCTCTGTTTAGGAAGTAGTTCATAGACTGTCATTCTTGAATGGGTTCTTACAACTCGCTCACAAATATTTATGACTTGACAAAGACTTTGTGAAGGGAAATGTAAACCATTCTTCTTTTTAACACACAACAGTGACCCAATTTTAGCAACCTTGAGATCTGATGCATACAGTGCACTGATGCACTCCTCACAAGTTAAAAGAGCTGATAACTTATTTGCAACATAACTGGCACAACAGATGAGTTTTTGCCTGTGATCTGACAGATCTAGTAACGCCTCACTTAGCGAACAATTAGACCAGTCTCGGCAAATATCCTCTTTGTGAAAAAGAGTCTTTATGCCGCTGACGCCATACTGATGCTGAACTGTCCAAAGGGCCAAGTCTGTCCTTCGAGCAATTGAAATGTCAAGGATGCTTACTTCACTTAGAAAGGCTTCGTCTTGTGATCTGTATCTGGTCTCCAAATTATGGTAAGCTTTCTGGAATGCCATACAGGTAGGGTTAGAACCGGTTACTAATACCTGTCTAAGCATCTTGAGAAATAATTCCAGATGATCTTGACTGAATTTATAAGTCAGAAGATATGGAAAAGGCATGACCTTTGGGAAAACGTAATTCTGATAGAGCCATTTTAGGCTCTCAGCATTAAGCAAAAATCCCAGGAATCCTAGTTTTCGCTTACCTTTAATTATTTGATTATTGCTAGCGTCAGATAATGTAACAAAGATTGTCTTGGCTTCAATTAACACGCGATTAATTTTACTATAAGTTTCAGGCAGTAGAGGTCCTTTAAGTCCCTTTCCATAATAGTTCCTACTATTAAAAATGTCAAACAGGTTGTTAATTAAGCGTAAAAAATGGACGGTACCAATACAGTTTTGAAAAGGAGGCAGGCCTAACGATAGCAAGCACTCCAACGCACTGGCCACACTCTCACTGAACAGTTGGGCAGCACAGTTCGTCTTCAGCACGTGGTTTTTCAAATTTGCAAGTTTTCTTGGGAGTCTTTCTATGTTTGCTAATTCCTGGTCCCCCAGGGCTACTAAGTCCACAAGGTGCTGCCAATGTGCCGTGCCATTAATAAACTGAATGCTTTGAAAATTCTGAAATGCATTTCTTATTAATCTGAGCAAGTGGCAAGAATCAAAGAAGTATGCAATCTGTTGACTAGAAGATGAGGGATGCTGAAATGTACACTTCATGTTGTCTCCGTCAATATGTATTCCCAACGCTTTTGCCATCTGAACGCTGTGAGCTGTAGCATCAGAGGTGACGGCCAAAACTGTGATCCCTATGTCACTTAGTTTGCCAATGGTAAGACGAAGCAGCTGAGCCTGCAAATATCCAGATGCCCTGTTAACAAAAAAATAACCAAGAGGCGTTCTCCAGTGACCAGAAATACCCACGGCCATTAACAAAATAGTTTCGGATGCAAGGGGTGTTTCATCAGCATCAAGTATGCCGAGGCCAAAGTCCATAAATCCTTGCAAATGGTGACTGCTGGGGTCCCACTGAAGTTGTTGCTTGAGAGATACGCCTTTTATTATCAGTGAACAATACTGGTAGAGCTGGTCTCCGTTCTCTACTCTTCGCTGAAGAAAAGAAAAAATGTTGCTGTTGAAGCCTGGACTGGGTTTGCATTTGGATAACCATCTGGGAAATATAAAAATATATATATATATATATATAAAACTAAATGAAGAAATTAAAAAAAAAAGGAAAAAATACATTAACTGCTGCTAAGTTGCTTCAGATCCCTATAGAAACACAGCCAAATATAAGTAGCCAAATTCTACGGACATTTTCAAGCATCTATTCAAATAGTTACCATAAAATACTAAGATAACAGAGAAGCTTAGACACAGAGTAAGTATTTCAATACACCATTGCTCATCTACTTCTTTAAGATATATACAAAACAATTACCCGGTTTGTTGTAACTGTCGTGTTTAGATCATAAACCAGTCTTACCTGTAAATTCAATGAAATGAGAAAACGGTTGAAGGGGAAGGAAACTTTGAGAACATCTAGCACATCTACCTCATTTTAGAGACTGGGAAATGGGGACAGAGGCAGAACTGAAGCCGCACAGCCCTTGCTGTGCTGCTAGCTGCATACAAGTGTGAAGCCCAACTTTCCCGGTGTCCTGACAGTGCTTTTCTCACCGCTCCTTGTGACGTCAAATTGTGCCCTCAAGGAACAATGAAGGCGTCTGCATCTGTCTGCCCTGCACAAAGTACATACACTACTACCTTAGGAGTTCTTTTGCAGTGTCCCTGACCTTTCCATACTGGTTATGCTTTCCAATTACTGTTAGTGGCTGTCTTCAGAATCCTTTTCACTCAGTTCTAATTTACCTCTAATTTGCTGTAGGGTCAGGAGAGACAATAGCCAAGTTTAAGAACTATCTGAAATAAGACAAATTGGATTCTCTAGTAGAGACTGACGTGTTCATCTTAGCTAAAGTTTACTTCTGTAACTCAAATGACTTTTTGGGATGTTATATTTCTGACTTGGGGGCTATATTCCGGACTGCCAAGGTTTCTTCCTGGACAGCAGGCCTCTAATTGAGATTTTAATGTACCTCGCCCTAAGTATTTCAGGACAGGGCTTTCCACATACTTTGCCACAAACTAAAAGTTCCATAAATGAAATTTACCCTCATTACGTGCCATGCACACATATATGTAACATATGTGTGTGTATAATGCCAATTATGACCCACTGAATTGATTTCAAGATGCACTAATGGGTTTGAAAAACACACAGCATGCAAAAGACATCAATTTTAAGCTGCTTATAACCTATTTAAGAGACAAATGTATTAATCAGTTGTTTATATTTTAAAATAGGATGAAACAGTAAGATAATGAGAAAATAGGACAGTGGTTACCCACCAGGGTGCTACAGCCCAGTAGTATATTGAATGTCCTTTGCAAACGGGTCTCCAAATTTTAATTGTTTAAATTTTTTTCTTGCATTAGGATTGACTCTCAAATGAACACCAAAGATGCTGTGCTGCACATGGAGTCAGTATATTATGAAACTACTTAATGCCTCTATGTAAAAGTTTTTATTTAAAAAAAATTTTTTTTAATGTTTTTATTTATTTTTGAGAGAGAGACAGAGCATGAGCGGGGAAGGGGCAGAGAGAGAGGGAGACACAGAATCTGAAGCAGGCTCCAGGCTCCGAGCTGTCAGCACAGAGCCTGACGCGGGGCTCGAGCCCAGACTGTGAGATCGTGACCTGAGCTGAAGTCGGACGCTTAACCAACTGAGCCACCCAGGCGCCCTGTAAAAGTTTTTATTTTAAATAGGCTTTTTAAAAAAGCTTGTTCTTTGAGCTTGATTTTTAAATAGATATCTAAATGGTATTTTTTTAATGTCTTGTTTATTTTGAGAGAGAGAGAGAGGGAAAGAGGGAGGGAGGGAGAGAATCCCAAGCAGCCTCTGCACCAGCAGCACGGAGCCGAAAGTGGGACTCAAACTCACAACTGTGAGATCATGACCTGAATCAAAATCAAGAGTTGATGTTTAACCAACTGAGCCAACCAGGCGCCCCAAGAGGATATTTTAAATTGAACAATAGCTTAGTTATAGAGTGATTATAAGGAGTCAGTTGGGTGGCTTAAAACTCTGCCTGAAAAAATACAAGGCTGAAGAGCCATCGTGCCAAGGAGTGTTTTTCTTTAAGACTATTAGCTCCACTGGCACTCTTTTTTCTTTTCCAAAATAAATAACATTAAAAAACAACAATAAAAAAAGACTCTTAGCTCCTCCCATGGTCTTGTTTACCTTTGAATCTCTCACATCATCTTACCTATAGAGGGAGCTAATTTATTAATCGCAATGAAAACCTAAATAGAAAATCAGAGACAGAGAAAATCTACTAAGATCATACCATATATATCACTGTTATGATAAGGAAGGCTGAGGATGTTATGACATTCTTACAAAAGATATGTAAAAACAAACTACCTTAAAGACCCAAAGAACTGGAATTATAAGAAGCACAGCTCTGGGAAGGTTCTAGACATAGAGAATTCAAGAGAGAACTGATAAAGATCCAACATCAACACAAAGAAAATTACAGAGGTGACTGATAGTGGCTAATAATTAGAAAAAGATATGACAAGTTGAAATTAGTGAAGCAGGTACCTGTCTCACTGAACAAGGGTTTTCAAAAATATGAGTCTAGGGGCGCCTGGGTGGCGCAGTCGGTTAAGCGTCCGACTTCAGCCAGGTCACGATCTCGCGCTCCGTGAGTTCGAGCCCCGCGTCAGGCTCTGGGCTGATGGCTCAGAGCCTGGAGCCTGTTTCCGATTCTGTGTCTCCCTCTCTCTCTGCCCCTCCCCCGTTCATGCTCTGTCTCTCTCTGTCCCAAAAATAAATAAACGTTGAAAAAAAAAAAATGAGTCTAGCTTGGTCTGTCATCATCTAATTGTTTACCATATAACTGTTTCTCCATCATCACAGGAGGAAAAACAACTATTCAAATTGTCTCTTTTCTCCTCAAACTTTTTTTTAAAGTTTTAAAATTTATTTTTGAGAGAGACAGCGTGAGCAGGAGAGGGACAGAGAGAGGGAGGGAAGGAGAATCCAGCACAGAGCCTGATGGCAGGGCTTGAACTCATGAAACCATGAGATCATGACCTGAGCTGAAACCAAGAGTCGGATGCTTAACCGACTGAGCCACCCAGGCACCCCTCTCCCCAAATTTATCTCTGCTTCCCCAATTCTCTGCTATTATCTTTATATCACTGAGAAAAACAGAAGCAATCCAATAAAAACTCATTTTCCTACCACTAAATCTGCTAACCTATTGAATCTGTGTCTCTGCCTCTTCCTGTTTAAATGAATGAATTGTCCCTACTCCTAATTAAGGCTAAACCTCTCTCCACAATGGTGTTAGATATTATCCCCCACAGTTATCCCTTCTCTTATGCACCACCAGTTCTCCTCTCTACCAGACCATTCCCTTAAGCATGCAAACATGCTGGAACAAGTGCCCTCTCAACAGGTGTCCTCCCTTTCATCTATGCTCCTTTCTACCCACAGACCCATTTCTCTGCTCCCTTCATAGCAAAACTCCTTGAAGGAGTGCTTAATCATTGTTTCTGCTTCTTAGGCTTCCAGTCTTCCTTGATCCCACTTTGGCCAGGCCTACCTCTCTACCACTCCACTGCAACTGCTTTTATCAATGTCATCAATGACCTCCATCTTGCAAAATCCAATGGTCAATTTTGCCCTCCTCTTACTTGATCTCCCAGCAGCAGGGACAGAGTGGACTATCTCCTTGAGATACTTTCTACACTTGGCTTCCAGGCCATCACATCTCCTGGTTTTCCTCCTGCCTCACTGGCCACTCCTGACCAATAAATAAATTTACCAAATAAATATTAACTATAATGATTATAAATGTAATACATAAGCAGAGGTGTGTTAAAAAGATATATCTTTTTTAATAAAAAAATAAATAGAAATGTAATCAAATGTGAATATGTTTGACTATTCAGAACTGTCAAGATAAAATCTAGATACTTCCAATATATGAGAGTAATAGATAGACATTAACACAAAATTTTGTGGATATATATTTTTTTAATGTCTGAGAGAATATATACCAAACTACTAATAGCAGTTATCTTGGGAATTAGGGGAATGGTCTGGAAAAGGTCTATAAACCTTTTTCATTTTCCAGTATTTACATACTTACATATTGTCTGAATGTTTTATAACAAGCATGTATTACTATCATATTAAACAAGGTATTTTAGTTTCAGACAAAGTACCCAAAGAAATAAACAATTTTTTGAGTACTAAAATTATACTAAATAGATAGCGTCATAGCAAAAATACAAAATGGACATAAAGAGAGAAAAGATCAGTGTGAGCTGGAATTGCCAGAGACTATTTAATCCAGAAGTTAATGGAGAACTACAGGAAATGAAGAAATGTCTCACACAAACCACAGGGCAAAATCCATAAGCAGTGCTTTAAAACCAGTAAAGAGAAAATTTGACTAACAAAAGGTAGAGAGGGGGATATATCAACACAGTATCTATAAAAAATCTCCTGCCTAGCAAAAAGTAGACATTTATAAATAAGAATAATATCTGGCCTAAATAGTAAAATCAGATGATAGAAGAGAGTGAATAAGCCTATATACAACTATCCAAATGTTTCTGGTCACTACAATCAAAAACGGAAACAATATAAATGTCCAATAGTTGGAGAATGCCCCGGATAAATGGGGTACAACTACCTGATACTATGCAGCTATTAAAGATCATTAACTATGTAAAAGGAAAAAAAAAAAAAGCTAGCAAATCTAAGCACAAAAACAAGACTGGAAGCAAATTCCCTAAATGTTAATAATTGTTGACATACAAGGTAGATAAACAACTAATGAATTTTCCATTCTTTTCTCTCACTTCCAAATTTTTTATTAGTATTACTTTAATAGTATGTGGAGGAAAGTTAATCATTTTTAAAAAGAAGATGTAATATACAGCATTGTGACTATGGTTAATAATACTGTATCATGCATTTTAAAGTCGCTAAGCGGGGGACCTGGGTGGCTCAGTCGGTTAAGCGTCTGACTTCTGCTCAAGTCATGATTTCACCATTCCCAGAGATCAAGCCCCACATCAGGCTCTGTGCTGACAGCTCAGAGCCTGGAGCCTATTTCAGATTCTGTGTCTCCCTCTCTCTCTCTCTCTCTGTCCCTCCCCTGCTTGTGGTGTCTCTCTCTCTCTCTCTCTTTCTCTCTGTCTCTCTCTCTCTCTCAAAAATAAACATTAAAAAAATTTTTTTAAATAAAAAAAGAAAGCTGCTAAGAGAGTAGATCTTGAAAGTTCTCATTGTAAGAAAAAAGTAATTTTAACCGTGGAATGGATATTAACTAGACAGTGTGGTGATCTTTTTGTAATATATACAAATACTGGATACCTGTTATACACCCAAAACAAATAAAGTGTTATACATTAATTATATCTCCATTAGAAAATAAAACAGATGTTTTCCCCAAAATGGAAAACAACAATATCATAATTGAAGGGGTTCAGGACAGGATCCCCAGAATGTGCTGCTCTGGCATGTGGATTATTTGTTATTTGAGAGAGCGAGCCCACGAGCAGGGGGGCAGAGAGAGGGAGGGAGAGAATCCCAAGCAGGCTCTGTGTTGTCAGCATGGAGCCTAAGCCAAAGTGGGGCTTGATCCCACAAAGTGAACCCTGAGATCATGACCAGAGCTGAAATCAAGAGTCAGATGTTTAACCGACTGAGCCTCCCAGATACCCTGGCATGTGGATTATTTTGAGTTGAAGGCATTTGAGACCCTGCAGGCTCAAGAGAAACTTTTATCCCTTCCTAACCACACAGAATAATCTAAACTGGGGAGGCTTTCCCAGAATAAGAGTTATTAACAGAGATAGATTTTATCTAAGTGAACCAAATGTATGGTAGGGCAAACATCTAATTACCAAACATCTGCTTCACATATTGCCCTGTGAAGTGCATGCCTTTCCTCTGAAATCCCAGACCCCTATCCCCATATCTCCTTAGTTCAGAATGACATATATACCTCTTTTGTCTGTCTTTGGAATTTCCATGTCTATGTGGATTCCCTGTATGTACAGCTATTAAATTTAATTTTCTCCTGTTAATCAGTTTCATGTCAGTTTGATTTAGTCCAGCCAGAAGGACCTTTGGGGGGCCAGGAATTCTTGTTCCCTTATATAATTAAGGTCCTACTGCCTACCAGCCCTCAATTTCCCCCTTCTTTAAAATGGGTGGGGTCAGCGGATGGTGGACTATGTGCTCTCTTAGAGTTTCTCCAGTTCAGAGCCCCTGAATCTGTTTTAAAGTTGAAGCAATAAGAAACCAAGAGGTACCTTCCAGGAGGGAGAGATGATGCTACTCCTGGCTGGCCTTTATCCCACTTGCACTGAATTAAATGGAGTACTGCTCTTCAGAAAGCGACTTAAGGTCCACTGCATTTCCTCCTTCCATCTACTCAAAATGCTAAATGACCATTCAGGCATTCTTTCTTTCTACAAATATTTATCAAGGGACCATTTAATGCTTCAGGTACAATGCAGAGTTGGGGGTTCAGTGGTAGTGTAACAAAAAACCAGATGCACCTCATACTTGGGCAGCTCATGGTCCAGTGGGGAAGACAGTGTTTTAAGAACTATGATTCAGGTCTGGGGTGCCTGGGTGGCTCAGTCGGTTAAGCATCCGACTTCGGCTCACATCATTATCTCATGGTTTGTGGGTTTGAGCCTTGCATCAGATTCTCTGCTGTTAGCACAGAGCCCACTTCAGATCCTCTGTACCTCTCATGGCTTCTCAGCCTTTTGGCTAAGATCAAGTGCAGATCTTCTGTACTCCTCTCTCTCTCTCCCCCCTCCCTCAAAAAAAAAAATAAACAAACATTAAAAGAAAAAAAGAACTATGATTCAGTTCTTATGTGTGTGAGAGGAGCACTTACAGCAAGCAGGCTTCTGAAAGGAGGTCTAATTTGAGCCTGAAGACTGAGGAGTAATCACTAGGACCAATAAAGAGAGAGAATGGGCATTTCAGGCACAGGGAATAGTAAGTCCTGGTGGCAAAAAGAGGCCATTAAGGAGTACCTTACAATTGGAGCATGGAATGCTAAAGGGCAGGGAGGGAGGCCAGAGATGAGCCTCAGAGCTTAGCAGGGGCCGCACCACCGGAAGCTCAATAAACCACAGGAAGGAGTCAAGCCTCTGGTCTGTAGGTAATGGGGAGGTTTATGCATCAGGAAAGTGACTGTTATGGGCTGAATTGTGTCCCTCAAAAAAGATATATTGGAATCCTAATTCGCAGTACCTCAGAGTGTCCTTATTTGGAGATACAGTCTTTACAGAGGTAATCAAATTAAAACGAGGTCATTAGGGTGAATCCCAATCCTAAGACTGGTCCTCATAAAAAGAGGAAATTTGGGCACAGAAGCACACATACATAAGGGAAGATGATGTAAGGATACACAAGGAGAAAGACTACCAAGTACAAGTTAAGGAGAGAGGCCTGGAACAGACCCCTCGCTCACAGCCCTCCAAAGGAACTAAACCTGCTAATACCTTGATTTTGGACTTCTAGCCTCCAGAAGTGTGAGACAATATATTTCTGTCATTTTTAAGCTCAATAAATAAATAAATAAAAATAAAAAGGCATCTGTAAAACCAGTGATAAAAAACAGTAAAAATTGAGCATTACTTTTATAAGACATTACTGTAAAGTCACTGAGTTATTTGCTTCATACTAAGTGAATTATAAATATATCCGTGTATTTTGACCACAAATCCTACAAAATTATTTACCAAAATTTCCTCCCTGAACAACCCACACTGGGCATCAACTACAGTGCTTAACAAAAATGCAGATTTTTATGCTTAGCCTCAAACCAATGGTGTCAATCTAGAACTGTTGTAGATTTTTCTAGGATAGTCAGATATTAAAACTACTGAAGTATATTAGAAATCCCAATATTTTCAGATTCAAATTTTATCACCGAGAATATCTCTGTCTGGAAGATGCAAAAAATTTGTCAGATTATAGACCTTCATTTTGTTGGTGAAAATCTGCTGTTGTGATAATATGCAAATACCACTAGAAGTTTTTAAAAAGAGCAAATGGACTAATAAATGAGAGTCTGAATACGAATAGCTTCAAAACATAAAATGCAATTAAATAATAAAATACTTGTTTATTTAGCATCTAAAAAGTAATTCACTTACGTCCTGAGGATGGAAGAATGAGGCAGCTTGAGAATCTTTCTTACATAATCATAGACTTTGCTACTGCACAAGTAGAGTGTACATGCAAACTGTTTCATTTCTGTGGAGTACTCAGCTGTTTCTCTCCAGTTATACAATTCCCACTTAAAATCTGTTAAAATAAATTTATTTATTCTTTGTGATGAAGAAGGTGTACAGTAACATTCTAAGGTACAGATCATAGCATCTGGATATAAAAAGCAGTGGCCATCAAAATACAGATACAAATACCATCACAGTTTAACTGAGTTTGTTTCAAAGGCTAATATCCAATCTTAGGACCTCTTGACCAATTTATCCTGCTCATCCTGGATCGTTTCACTCAAAAGAGGGAAGAAGAAAGTTTCAACTTGAATCACTATGTTTTATTATTCACTGGCAGCCTAAGTGGAGAATTTCAGAGAAACAGGGAAGAAGATAAAATAACTGGATAAAATTAAGTCTCTGGATTATGAGCACATTTATTTATTTTGCTTCCTGGTTACTATTTATCTGAGGGTACAAATGAGACACAAGAAATAATTCCGGCAATAGGATGCTATTCAAATTGAACAGATGACCTTGCCTACTTTGAGGGGAAAAAAATCCTCTGTTCCTGGTGGGGATCCCTGTTTATTACACCTCTGTTCCCCTCCTGGAAAAACACAAAATATTCGCTTCCTTTGGAGGTACCTGCTCTTTTCTAGAAACAAGACATACTTATTTTTTACCAGGATGTAAATCCAAAATCTCTGCTGGCTTTCATCAAAGAGTAAGTTGGCTATACTTATTCTGTCCCTCTTCAAATATGCTGGTTCACAAAGAAAAGAGTAGGTAGTCTTTCCAATGGACATGTATATCTTCCATAGGGTATTTTAGAAAATAATATATGGAGACTCAAAGAATTTTCAAGCTCAAAGGGAACTGGAAAATTACCTGGTTCGACTCCACTGCAAAAACACTTCTGTGATAAATTATGTAAGCACTTAAATTGTTTAAAAAGAATTTGCAGTAAAGCGAGTAAGTGCTTTATAAAAAATGAGAAGTACAGTATATGGTATAAGCCATATGATCTAACCTCTGGGTAGTTGGATTATGTGTTACTTTTATCATTATATATTTCTTTGCCTTTCCTATAATAAGTACATTACTTTTAAAACTGGAAATACATAAAAGGATTTTGGCAATTACTTTTCCTTCTTTTTGCTTACCCTGAGACTTCATGTCTCAGCTAAAAGCATGTTTTCATAGGCAACAGCGAAGTAAATACTTTAATGATATTTCCGGAAAAGGGAACATCACAGGGCAACAATGGGTGATTCAGTCAGTTAAGCATCTAACTCTTGGTGTCATGGTCTCACGGTTCATGAACTCAAGCCCAGCATTGGGCTCTGTGCTGACAGCACAGCACAGAGCCTGCTTGAAATTCTGTGTCTCCTCTCTCTCTGCCTCTTCCCCACACACATGTGTATGTGCATGTGCGCACTCTCTCTCTCAAAAGAAACTTTAAAAAAAAAGAAAGAAAGAAAAAAGAAAAGGGAAACATCATACCTGAAAACTGTGCTCGTAGCAGACACTCTGTTTCTTCAGAAAGTAGTTTCTCTTCGACAAGTGCATCAATTAGTCGTAAGCCCTTTCTCTTCTTGATCATCCTGTAGTTTTTCACAGAAACCAGTCTTTTTTTGGACACTTGTAGCATCTGTTGCACCTCAGCCAGTTTCTCTGCACCAATTGTCAGAGGTCTCTTTAAACTGTAGTTGTGGTCCTCAGTAGCAACCTCTTGAGAATTATCAGGAAGTGGCTGTTTTAGGATTTTCTGTTTTGCTTTACCTTTAAGGTGTACACCTTGAAGAACCTACAACAGAAATATAAAATTAAGGTTATTTTTGAAATGATCACACAGAAGGCGGTCTATAAAAATACCACTAAATCAAAGGACTCACCTTTAATGTGGAGAGTTGTTTTAAACAAAGGTCATAATCTCTAATTTCT
Source organism: Lynx canadensis (assembly GCF_007474595.2). NCBI lineage: Eukaryota > Metazoa > Chordata > Mammalia > Carnivora > Felidae > Lynx > Lynx canadensis. Next base: position 138,077,802 of record NC_044306.2, read on the forward strand.
TCAAATGTATTTATAGGAAAATGTGAACAGGGTTTAAGGTTTTTTGGGGTTTTTTTTCAACCATATAGAAATAGTAACCTGATGTCAAAAGTTAATGTGACGTTGAAAGTTTCTGAAATGGTTTAAGTAACAAGAGAAAGGTGGTAATTTGGGAAGGCTTCGTAGAAATGAGTTTTGAGCAGTGTTTTAAGCAGCAATGACATGATTTAATGGAGGGGACAGGAAAATTATTTGTGCAAAAAGGAAGGCATAGTGGACAGAGCATGGGCTTTGGAATTGAGACTAATCTGGGTTTAATCATGGCTCCCTCATTTATTAGCTGTCACTAAACCTCTACAATCCCTCATCTCCTCATTTGTATAACTGTAATAATACAGAGTTGTTTTAAGGATACAATAATTTATGTAAATCTCCTAGCACAATGCCTAGACCACTGTAGGTCTCAATAAATAGTAACTATTATTGATTTTACAAAAGCATGAAAGTTAGTCAATTTATCACATATACAGAAGTTAGTACATGTGGTTTGAAAAGAGAATTTGGAGCAGTTAGAAATGCACAATTAAAAGGAAGCTCTTAGAGCTTAGGAGTTTGGATTTGACACCAATGACATTCTTCTGAATACAGGAATGAGAGAAAACAATATCGAAAGGAAATTCCAATGGATAAGAGGAGGCAAGGATAGCGTCAGCAGAGAACAGCTAGAGGACTACTGCAGACTGTGCAGCGAGGAGTGCGTACAGCAATGTGGCCAACGGGTAAAAGGATAACATAAAAAAAGAAACCTAAGAACGTAACACTAATCCTGGTGACTGAATCATAGAAAGCCCTCTATTTTCCATAGATACCTCTCTATATCAATGCTAACAATTAGGTATATTTTTGGTCAAGATCAACATTACTGGGAGGAGCCCGAAAAAGGCATAATTTCTAAGTATTATGGAAACTGTGTCAAACAAAAGCCTGAATTCTAAGGCATCTACTAGTTACTTTTTGCGATCAATTTAGTAATCTTTATGTGGGTCTAGAAAATGATTTGCATCTATATACCTTAAAAACTTCAAAGCAGAATTACTAATATTACATATAGATTAAAAACAAAAAACCAAAAACCTAGTTTTCTACACATTTAAAATCTATTAATGGATTTATTTTAAGATTTAGGATTTTTTTTTTTAAATCTTTGTAAATTCTAGCTATAATGTGAGGTATCTTGGTTTTTAAAGGCTCTGTAGAATTTAGTTTTGTTTACACCTAGATTTAAGTACCTTGTATAGAGAAACAGAAGGCACAGCTCCTTTTTTCAGCTTTCTTCTTATGCCATATGACTCAAAGTCACTTTCTTGAAAATGTTTGGAACATAGTATAGCACCTGGTCCTGGGATCCAAATCTTTTTGCTTCTGGGGTCCACACGATTAACAGCCCTGATCCATTTTGAGCGCTGTATGGTATCAGTTGGAAATCTACAGCAATCATATTAAAGTTCCATTAACATGAAAATATGGTAATACTACAGTATTTATTACATAAACCCATTTATTATTTAACTGCTTCATATAAACATCAAGTCCAATTAAACTTACTTAATCTGATTTCCAAGTTCTTTGATTTTTTGAATCCAAGAGTTCAGTATCTAAGTGAGCTCATTTGCTTTAATTTCTGAGGGTAATTCTCATATTAAATATCCTACATTTTGTCTTCACTGACTACATTAACAGAATCTGCTCAAATTTGGTATGTGTGTTTTTAAACTATGTCCCCAAATTCTTTACTTCTATTCCTTTCAAGGGGTGGAGCCTAATTTCCTTCCCCTTGAGTGTGGGCTAGGGTTAGTGATTTGCTTCTAAGAAATACAAAAAAAAAAAAAAAAAAAGGAGAAGAGACAACGGGCAATAAGACTAAGTAATAAAAGGTACTTGCTCCCTCTATTCAATGGTTTTTCTCTGGGAAAATTTCTCTGCCATGTGAGAAGCAGTCCTGCAGAAATATGTCCACTGGGCAAGAAACAGGCTTCCCCACTAAAGGCCACATGAGTCTTTCTGAAACTGCACCCTTCAGCCTCATCAAGTGTTCAGAACATTCTAGTGTTGGCTAACATTTTACTACTACCTTATGAGACAGCCTGTAACACCCAGTTAATTCACTCCCGGATTCCTACCCTCAGAAATTTGTGAGATCATGTTTCTACTGCATTTTGAAGAAATTTGTTACTCAGCAGTAGAAAACAAGTAAGTACATTTCCCATACTCAATTTTCCTTTTGTTTTGAAAGGCACCACTTTTTCCTAGCCTTGAATACAAAAATTACCTCGTGTTCCTCTCTTTTTAATCCTAGCCAAATTACTATGTTTAGAAATTTGTTGGGGGGGGGATCACAAAACTACTCTTTCTGCACCCTCTCCCTTGATTTACCTTGGAGACAGATCTACAGGCAGCTGTGTGAATTTTGTATATTTTAACTTGGGTTTTAAAGCATATGGTTGTTAGGAATTGAAACTAGTGAAAATTTTAATGTCCTCAGCTCATTGTTGGGGAAATATAGCAGAATGGTAAAACATACTTCTGAGATATTCTCTCAATCACCTTGAGAAAGAATACTGAATTGGAAAATCTGTACTTAACCTTCAATTACCTTTAACAGACATGTCTCAATCTCTCAGCTGCCTCACAGGGTTGTAGTTAAGAGTGCACAAGGTGACAAATGCATTCAAAAGCACTTTGTAAATGGTAAAGTGCTACCCAGAGTTTGTTCTTTCCTAGGAACAACAATTCCACTTTCAAGACTTTCATTTTATTGTTCCCGGAAGATAATGCCACTTGATCAAGAGGAAATTGTTTTTCTAATAAAGGTGAGGCAAATCTATGTCTTTTTACTGAATTCTTTTCTTAACTAATGGCACGTTTGTGAGGCAGCTTTTCCACAGATGGGGTGTAGTCTCTAACCATGCAAAGGACAGTAAAAAGTTGGCCAGTCCACCAAGTTACATTACTAGCCTGATCCTCTGATGCGGTTTCCCAACTGGCATGCCTGCTCACTACAGCCATCAATCCCCTTATCTCATGGAATGGCCTGGGCCACTTGGAGCCCTTGAAGTAGGTATTACAGGCCAGTCCCAAACAGCTTTGTTGGTTTGCCCCAAAGTATTAAATATTTCCTATGCATAACACACCATGAAAGGCTTGAAAAATACTGTAGTCTAACAAGCATGACTAATTTGAATTCTGGACAAAATTAAATTGGTAATAATAATTGATACTACTTTTAAAGCATTTACCTTGTGCTATTTTTACTTGTGTGGGTGTGCATATGTTTTAAAGTTTATTTAAGTAATCTCTACACCCAACATGGGGCTCAAACTCATGACTCTGAGATCAAGAACCACATGCTTTTCCTACTGAGCCAGCCAGGCGCCCCAGTGCTTATGTGTGTTTTTAAAACTATTTTAGTCTTTAAAAAATTCTGCACGAACAGGTTACCTTTTACTGAAGATGAAACCAAGACCAGAACTAAGTATAGCCACCAGTAAATAGTAGTTGAAATTGGAATTCATGTTCCCCTATTCTAAAATCACCTGTGGCAAAAGAAAAATCCCAAACCAATCATCATTTCATATACACAATAATGAATTGGTTTACACTAATGCAGAATCTGTTTTCTCTCCTGTTAACTATGCCTTTTTTACACTATTGGCAGAAATTACCTTGGGCTCTCTGCATATCATATTTTCTAAAAAAGTGGCTAGGAAAATCCTTTCTACAGTGGTCATCTCTGGGGAGACAGAGAAAGGATTGAGGGGTAAAGCTTTTTTTTTTTTTTTTATTTTAAAAAAAAAATTTTTTTTTTCAACGTTTATTTATTTTTGGGACAGAGAGAGACAGAGCATGAACGGGGGAGGGGCAGAGAGAGAGGGAGACACAGAATCGGAAACAGGCTCCAGGCTCCGAGCCATCAGCCCAGAGCCCGACGCGGGGCTGGAACTCACGGAGCGCGAGATCGTGACCTGGCTGAAGTCAGACGCTTAACCGACTGCGCCACCCAGGCGCCCCATGAGGGGTAAAGCTTTATACCTGGTAACTTAATTCTCTTCTAACAGAAAAGAAAAAAAAATGAAACAAGGCAAAATGTTAACATCTGCTTAATTCTAGTGATGGGTATATCAGTGTTTGTTATGTATTATTCTTTGCCTGCTAATGTGTTTGAAATGTTTCATAGCTAAAAGTATAAAAATAGAATTCATTACAATTCAGGCAAAAACTCTTCCAAGTTATCATACATATATTTGATTATGAAATAAGTTGTTTAATTTCTTTACACCAATAAAAGGAGAATGAATCAAACTGTCACTTCTTTAAACTTGCCAGTCCCATCTCATATTTAACCATTTATGTGTTTGACCAAGTATCAGTATTCTCATAACAACAGTTTCCACACCTTTAATCATTTTGATTCATGCTTTTCAGCCAAAGCCCCTCGCCTGTGTCCTTGCAACATCTTTCACAATTCTGGTAATGGTGGTGAGGATGTTGGGGAAGGCTTCAGAAGACAGAATATTGGAGCTAGAGCTGATGTATCAACAGGAGTTTGCCATGCAGACAGTGGCCACTCCAAGCAAATGCATAAACATAGATATAAAATAACTACTAGGATCTTACTGGTTGACAAAGCATTGAAAAATAAGTTAATTTGTAGACTGGAGAGGGTTAAAGAAGAGTACAGAGGTAGCTTGAACTGGTTATGGATGGGCTGGAGGGGTGGCTAAAGGCCAGATCACAAAAGATCGTGTGTGCTAGGAAGTTTGGGATCCATCCTTTAGGTCAGTGGCTACCAGAGGAGTGTGCACTCATCTACTGAGATTTGAAGAAAACATTAGAATTTATTTTTATAATGTTTTGCCGCATCGCTTAATTTTTGTGTTTCATAATACATATTAGTTCATCACTTCGTGTATGTAATTTATAAATCAGTACACATTTATCAGGCCATGTACTCAAATTTCTTTGTGGAGAGGGCTCCATGTTCAAGAAGTCTGAAGATGACGCCTTTGGGCGATGGCAAGTTGACAAATTCTTTCCAACCTATATTACCTTTTTGCTGAACCCTTACTTCTGATCAATATAACTTTGTTGCTACGATTAACACCATAGTATTCTAACTCCTTTTCCTGTCTCTACCTTCTTCTGCATTCCTTACAACTTCCTAGGCATAGAAGACAAAGATTATTCCCTCCCATTCATACATAAGGGCATGTGTTTAATTTAGCACACATAAAAAATAACAGAAATACAGAGGAAATTAAATTCAGGTTGGAAGACAGGTATTGGAGAAAAGTCTTCACAGAGGAGTTTGGACTCTGCCTTTAGGCATTTGAAAAGCCCCAGGATTAAAATCCTTTTTTAAGGGAACTAGTATAAAATTTGCATTTTTAGAAAAATCATTTCCAGAAATCAGGAAAATGGAATGAATGGGAAGAAATCAGCCTGGACGAATCATAGTATACTACTGTAATAATTGCATCACTTTCTCTTCTTAAAATTAAGTAGGTCTTACTTTGGTCCTCAATATATAAAATAAATAAAAGCAATAAATGAATTCTTCCTCGCTTAAAGAATCTTAAGAAGGCACAGGAAAAGCAGGGCAGCAAAAAATTTAAAAAAAAATTAGAGGAAAAGGAGAGAACTCTGGACAGAGTGTGTCAATAAAGCCAATGAAGATGAGAGTTTCACGGAGCAGTCGATATAATTAAAACTCAAAAAAAAAAAAAAAAAAGGTTAAGAGGACTTAGAAGTGCTCACTTAGATTTGGCAACATTACTGTTGACCCTTTGTCAGTGCATTAGAGCAGTAGTGACCTGGCTACCATAGGTTGAAAAGTCAATAGGACTTAGGAAAATAGGTGTATGTTCCTGTTTAGAGGAGCCTTGTTATAGAGGGAAAGCGTGATAGGGTAGTGCAGAGGTGCACATAGGCTCAAGAGTTTGTGTGCCTGTTTAAAAATGGAAGTAATGTCGACTTTAGGCAAGTAATCAGTAGAGGGAGCAATTTAAAATGAACAGGAACTAATTGATGGGGGAAAATCCCAGAGAAGAAAAGAAAGGTTACAAGATACAATTCTAACAGCTTAGGTGGAGGAACCAGCCCTATTTAAAGAACACAAAACAATGACTACAAAAGGCCTACCATACAGAGTTGAAACTCCTTAACCTGACATTTTTTTTTAATGTCTTCAAGATACTTTTTCCACTCCTCTGATATCTGCACTCTCCACCCCTTTACATTTTCCCATGTTATTCGTATTTAAGCGCTATCTTCCTCCCACCCCCACTCTACAACCTAAGTTCAAGGTCCAACTCAAATACCATCTGTCCCGTAAAACTACTTTTGATTTTCTCATAATCTATTACCTTAACAGACTACCTCTTTTTGAAGTACGTTTCTTTTTGTCTACTCTTCTACTTCGCATTGTGCCTTGAACTTTGAATCAACTGTATGTCATGGATGGACTATAGACGTGGGTTCGAATTAGACTGGTCTGAAAACCCACCCCACTCTTGAGCCAATGTACCTTCCTTGCCATGACCAGATCCAGCCAGAATAGGACCGGCCTTGTGGAGCTCAGCCAATTCTACTAAATAACTTGCAGTAACAGGCAGTATTCGTGAAAATCCATCTGTACTCCTGTTCCTGGGTAAGCCACACAACTCTAATGGAATCGAACGCTTCAACAGTTCTCCCAAACTGTCCACCCTTCCCATCTCCTCACGTCAAATAGTAAGACGACCGAAAAGAAGCATGACTCCTTTCGAAAAACCCTTGCTAAACGCCATTAGGTAAGCGGTAGGCAACGAGAGAGAATCAGCAATTTGGAGGCACACGCTAAGCCGGAAAGACAGGAAAAACACCAACTCTCAAAGGTCCCTCGTTCCTTTCCCCCACGCTACGCACGTCACGCCACGTCACGTCAACGGCGCAACGCAAGCCCGGCCCCGCCCCACCCTGGCCTACTGCCCGCCAGGCCGTGCTGGGAGTTAGACAGCCGGAGGCTGCTCTCACGCACTGGTGGAAGGAGAGGCCGCGCTCCCGGCTCAGCACGGTGTCCCGGGTGCTGCAGCCAACTGCCGAGCAACTTCGGGTCATCTTCTTGCTACGTGGGGCTCCACTTTGGGTGGTCCTACGACAGCATTAATGGTGATAAATTTAGCTCCGCCCGTGGATTCGGCGGCTACGACCTTTATTTGTCGGAAAAGGCGGGCTCTTAAGGTGCAAGACTCCTACTCTTCCTCTTCGTGGGCGCTGCGCTTGACGCCGTGACCAATCACAGGCCACGTCGCGTCGCTGCAGCCAATCGGAAGAGCCTAGAACATTAAGACGAGCATTTGACGACTCCTCCTCTCTGTTCCAGGGTGCTTAGTGGATTTAGTTGTTTATGGTCTAGTTTTGCTACTGTTTCAACACGCACCGGGTACATCCGGTGCCATCGTGGTTCCTGTGAGGCAAGGCCTGAGAATGCGAAGCGGGGAGGTAGGAGTAATATTGAGGTGAAACTAGGGGCATGCCGTTAGGTCTCCGGTACGAACTCTTAAAGGGACTGGATATGGGTGAAGAGATGGGAGGGAGAGCGATAAACGCGATACCCTAGAAATGTTAAAGACAATATTGGGCCCCCAAATAAATTATCTACTGAGAGGCATATAATTTCCTTGCATTTTATTTGGTAGTTCCCTGATGTGGCGATGTTATAGGAGCTGTTGGGATGGTTGGCCTTAGATATGTGACCCCGGAGGAGCATGAATAAGAGTGTTAATACGGGGATACGTCGTTTTTTAATTCAACGAACATTTTCTACAAGACCGTTTGTCACTGTGGGGCAATTAAGGAAACAAGGTAAGATCCTTGGGGCACCACATGTCTAGTGGGGAATCGTCAATATAATTAGTAAGAGGGTCAGGACAGAAAGCGCAATGAAATGATTTGGGTTGGGATGTGGCGCATTGTAGATAGTTTTCAAGAAGCGAGAAGGTCTTCAAAAGATGTCTTTGTTAAGCTCTATATGTTTACGGTATGAGATTTCAATTGTCATGGAAGAAACAAAATGGGGCCAAAATAGGGCATAATTTCTGTCTTTGAAGAGACACTTAGCATATTAAGTGGCTTCTTTCTCTCCTGCTTACATTGGAGGCCCATTAAGGAAACCAGAAAAGTTTGTACTTTTCATTCAGTTTTTTCATTTCCTTCTCCTGTAGGCGAGGGTGATTCCAACATTTCCAAGCCAGATTGCGTCTTTTTCCCCTTGTTGTTTTCTTAGTCCAGATTCCAGCCAAAAGGTACTACTTAGTGACATCTGCTTTCCATTATAATATGCTTGTATCTTGTTTGAACGAGATTAACAGAGCTTTTGTGTATGTCCCTTTCTTAAAAGTCATGTGGCCTGAGGATAGTCCATGACTTTGGGGAAAATTGAACCATGGGCTGTGTGCTTGCTTGGATGTTAGACGTGCAAAGGGTAGGATCTGGATTAAAATTATCTTCAGTCTGTTAGGCTATTAGAAACTTTCTTAGTACTCAACCAGTTAAGACCCAAATGAGGCTAAGTAGAAATACATAACAGTTTTATCTTTAAGGAAAAAATTGGTTGCCTTGTTTTTTTGGTAACAGTTTTGTTGAGATATAACTCCTACACCATACAGTTAGCCCATATAAAGTGTGCATTAAGTTTTAGTATATTCAAGAGTTGTGCAGTCATCACCATGATCAATTTTAGGACGTTTTCATCACCACCCCTCCCCCCCCCCCAAAAAAAACCACATTCTCATTAACAGTCACTCCCTATATCTTCCCTATCCTCTGTTCTTGGAAACCACTATTTTTTTTTGTCTATGTAGATTTGCCTATACAATTTCATATAAATGGAATCAAAAACTAATATACGGCCTTTTGCAAGCAGCTTCTTTCATTTAGATATTTACTTATTTATTTTGAAAGAGAGATTTAGAGCATAAACAGAGGAGAGGTAGAGGGAGGGGAAGAGAGAAAGAATCCCAAGCAGGTTCCACACTGTGAGCACAGAGCCCAGTACGGGGAACTCACGAGCTGTGAGATCATGACCAGACCCAAAATCAAGACATTTCTGAGTTACACAGGCGCCCTGAGTACTTCCATTTTTTTTTTTTAATTGTCAAAAGATGTTCCATTGTATGTATATACTGCTATGATGATTTTATTTAACCATTTATCAGTTGACCATTTGAGTTGTTTCCATTGTGGGGGATTATTATGAATAATTCTGCTGTGAAAATTAGTGTACAAGTTTGTGTATGGACATATGTTTTCATTTCTTTTGAGTATATACCTGAAGGTGGAATCGCTAGGTCATATGCTAAGTGTTAATGTTTAACCTCAAGGAAATGCCAAACTGTTTTTCCAAAGTGCCTGGACCATTTTACATTCCCATTAGCAGTGGATGAGGGTCCCATTTTCTCCACGTTCTTGTGTGAAGTGGTATTTCATCGTGGTGGTTGCCTGATTTTTAAGGACTCCAGGTTTGCAGGGAACCTGCTAGAGGATGCTCCTTGCATGTAGAGACCAATGTGTAAGGTGAATTTGTCTTTTCAGGCTCTACCACACAAATACATGCCCCTGAAAAATACCTCATGTTCAGCAAAATTATGCATGTGAAAGTAGTGCTTGTAGGAAAAAGAAAAAGCATTGAGTACTCAAAATCTGTGCAATTGGATAAGTTCTAAAATAGTAATCAGTACCTGGAAAGTACTCCTGTGCCCTCCTCTCACCCCTTAAGGGTAACTTAAATGGACCTTACCGTAGGGTATATTAAAAGAGCAAGCCTGGTGGGTGCTAGACATTACAGATAGGAAGTGGAGCTCTGAGCTCATAAGTTGCTAAACGGTACAGAGGGCAGGTGGGAGTAGCTGGGTGGGAGGGAATCCCCAGGTGCAGGCTCTCATTTTTCATTTTCTTTTTTTTGTTGTTATGTTTATCTTTGAGAGAGAGGGACAGAGCATGAGTGGGGGAGGGACAGATGGAGGGGGACACACAGAATCCGAAGCAGGCTCCAGGCTCTGAGCTGTCAGCACAGAGCCTAACGTGGGCCTCGAACCCACGAACCACAAGATCATGACCTAAGCTGAAGTCAGACACTTAACCAACTGAGCCACCCAGGTGCCCCAATCTCATTTTTCATTTTCTTAAGTTAGAGTTGAAAGTACCCCTGCTGCCAGTTCAGCATCAGAGTTCAGAGGGAAGGGTTTTTTATTTTAATTTTCTTTTAAGTGGATTCCAGATATTGTGGCTGCCCAAGGATAGATGAAACCGTGGCTCTCACATTATTCTGAAAGCATTCTTGAAATTATTAATTACAAATGAGTTACTGAAAACTGCTATGCTGCAAAACAGATGTACTTAAATGTAAACTGGTTAAATGAAAACTCACTTTATGGAAGCCACAAGGGGTCTAGGTTTTCTTAATGTACTCCTGGATAGGGAAATAGGTAATTCCTCATAAAAGCATGCTTTTTTTTTTAGTTGTAGTTATGTATCTTTATGTTCGTTTATAACTTGTGCATTTTTGTTGCTGTTTTTTACTGTTTTACTAGTGACGTTGAGGTTCTCAGTTTAATCATTTGATTGTCTTTGCTTCTTCCAATAACTTCATATCCAGTGATTAAACCTTTTCACTGCTGTTCACATAATGAACCGTTGTGATTATTGAATACATTAATGAGGATATGTAAACTGTATTAAAGATATTGGGAAAATGCATGGACTGTTGTGCATTGTAATATAAAAGAAAATATCTCTTTTTAGGAATTACATTCTTGGAGATGTTGGAAAAAGATTCCTGGGACTTCAAAGATAATCACTCCAGATATACAGGGGAGGTAGTATATCTTTTTTTAAATGTATTAAGTGTTCCCAGAACAATGGTAGTGCGTTGGAAATGGCAGATTATCTAAGTAAAGATTTACGAAGACTTTGGTGAAATCTAATTTCCTGTTACAGAATTTTATTAATTTGGTCACTTGGAGAAAAAAGAACAACTAATGCTTCTTGAACCACTACGTGCCAGGCATTGTGCTAAGCATTGTATAGACACACAAGTTTGTTTTATAAACAAATGTATTTCTCACAACAACCCTAGGAAAGCAAATAGACCTTTTGCCTTCTAGGACTGGTATCTTCCTTGTTGAACACCTACTCTTTTGTCAGATTCTTATTTCTACTAGAACCTTTATTTATTGTCCTGTTGAATTAAAATGTATTTCTGGTAACTGACTTACATTCTTGCTGAATTTTTCACCGTTTCATTCAGAAAGCCTTCGGGTTTTGAAATTATTGGTGGCCAACTTAAAAACTGTTCCCGAATCTGACCCTTTCCTAAAACTTCAGACCTTTCCAGCTAATTCATAAGTTGTACATTTTGCTTTTTGAATATGGATTGTGACCCTCTGTATGAATTATTTATTGCTATGTAAAAGTTATTCAAAACTTAGTAGTTTACAACAACACTTACCTTACAGTGGGAGGAGGGCAAAGCAGAGAGACATCATCTTCTGGGCTCTCACTTGGCAAGCCTTGGTTTCTTGATGGCTGTTGACTGAAGACTTCAGTGCTTCACCATGAGAACCTCTCCATAGGGTGCCTGAGAACTCTCGCAACATGACAACTATCTTTCCCCAGAGGGAATGATCCAAGAGAGAAATGCCAAGTTAACATGTAAGTCGACACATATGAGGGTGTGAATACCAAGAGGTGGGAGATCATTGGGGACCATCTTGGAGGCTGACTATCACCCTTTACTCTTTTTTTTTTTTTATAAACTGCTTCAATTTATTGAATCAAGAGATTTAACATTAGACCCTCTGGTCAGGTAATGAGAAGTATGAGAGCATATGTATTCAAATAAGTGCTCTCATTTCTAAGATGCACGGTTTCTTGCCCGTGAATATATAAATTCCATAAGTGATGCCACTCCTATTGGAAATTTTCTAGAGAATATATAAGAAAGCTTATTTTATAGATAGAGAATATTGGACTTTGATCATATATGTTTTTTTTTCTTGGATCCATTTCTCCTCTCCCAACTCCTCCTTAGGTGAAGGTGGTTAGAGAAGCTGGAAGTAGACTATAGAGAGAAATTGAGTACCCCTATCCCTGGTATTTTGCTTGGGGTGCAGACTGACTTGGAATGGTTGAAATTTCTGTTTAGAGTTTTCTAAGGAATGCAATCCAATTACTTAAAGGCACTTACACATATATTTGACATTGGATGGAATAAAGGTATAAATACACAGCAGCAGCTTTAGAGCGATTTGTCCTTTTCCTCAAAAGCTTGATATTTATCCAGTTTGGTGAGTATATTTCCTTTTCTTTCTGTTGCTCCCCCCTCCCACCACGGTCTTTTATCTCTCTTGATGTGCAAAATACAGACTTTGCCAAGCCCCTAATTGGGGCATTCTGAGCAGAATGCCCCTAATTGGTAGAATTCTAATTTGTGCCTGAGATTTGTAATCTTTTGAGTCTTCTGTTCCCTTAATTGCTGCTTAAAAGTTCTTTGTTAGCAGTGACAACTCTTTTCCTTTAAAGCTTAAGTGCTTCTGGTTATTTTGGAGACCTTGTGTAATAACAAAAAGCATTACGTGAAAAACAAGATACAACCAGTTTTGGGATGTGTTTGTATTAGGTATGGTTACCCTTTCTATGTCAAGCTTAATATTAAGACATTTCTAAGTTAGCATAAGGTAATCTGTGCGAAGTAGTTAAATGATACACTTGAGATTATCTTGGTATGATTTTTCCAATTGGAAGTAAAATTGGAGGTGTTACCGGTTCATGAAAATTAAAATTTATAGAAATGTGTATATATTATGTGTTCTTTAAAAAGGGCTAAACAGGGGCGCCTGGGTGGTGCAGTCGGTTAAGCGTCCGACTTCAGCCAGGTCACGATCTCGCGGTCCGTGAGTTCGAGCCCCGCGTCAGGCTCTGGGCTGATGGCTCGGAGCCTGGAGCCTGTTTCCGATTCTGTGTCTCCCTCTCTCTCTGCCCCTCCCCCGTTCATGCTCTGTCTCTCTCTGTCCCAAAAATAAATAAACGTTGAAAAAAAAATTAAAAAAAAAAAAAATAAAAAAAATAAATAAAAAGGGCTAAACAATGAAAAACTTATGACTAAAGCTCAAGTTGAAAATAGGAAGAAAATATAAATGTCCAATGATTAAATTTTTTCCACTGCTGTTCACATCATGATCTGTTGTGATTAATGTATGTGGATGAGGACATAATGGAAAAAGAAAATCCTAGTGGGAGAAAAAAATTATAGATATGATGTAATTTTTTTGTATATTGATTTACTTGTGAATGTGTTCCTGTTTTAGGAATGAAATTGAAGGGTGTTTTTGTCAGATTTATCTGATAAAGAATTTGAACATTTATATAGTAAGGTAAGTGGTTTATAAATTTGCTAGTTTTGACAAAAGAACGGACAATCAGATTTGAGCAAAAAATTGATATTTGAGCATAATGTGGACATTGTACTCAATTAAATTTTTTTCCTTATTTTTTCATTTTTCAAAGATAACAAGAATATGATTTCAAAGATAATTTTCTGAATCAATAGATTTGATGCAGGATAGGCAATTGGGTGGCTGGGGTCAGGACTTTTAACCTTGATGATTATCTTTTCTCAAAAATAATGGTGTAATTCAGCCTCTGAGGTTCTTAGAGATCATATATTCCAGGGTTTAAATTTGCTGAACTTTTGTATGTCCTATAAATGACTCTTTGATATGCCACTGAATGACCATCCTATAACTTAATCTTTATTCGAGAACAGTAGATAAGTAGGTGGTTAGAAGCTGGGAATCTCAAATTTAATACCAGATTAATCTGTCACTAATTAGGCATGTTGTCTTGGGGTGTTTCAAATTTGAGGAATATAAAGAGGAAAAATTCTTGCAAATACTCAGTATTGATTTAAGTTTATTTTCTATTTCATAAATTTCTACAAACATAAAAGTTGATATAAATTTTGTTGACGGGCCTTAATCAAAAGATTTACAAAATAAGTGCATTCAAAGACAAAACATTAAATGGGATGGATGCTACTGTTACACAGGAGAAAACATGGTACTGGCTGGTGTGGAATAAGTTGTAAATACATACAGTCTTGTGCTTTGTGATGATTATAAAGCTTTATAATCAGGACAACAGTAGAGTTGTCCAGAACTTTACTCTTTTGCAGACCTCAAAATTGTTGAAATGAGGGAAGGGGCCTAAGTTCTCAAAAGGATGTCTTTGGACTGTCTGCAAATGCTAATTTGAAGAATTCTGTATTACCTTGTCTCCAAACATTTTTCCATCTCCAGTGGGAATTCACTCTGGAACTAACATTCCTTTGAGAAAATCTTCAGTTTCTATTTTGATCTATGGTTAAGTTTGGCTAGTAGTTAACTAAATTGGATTAAAAGTTGATTATTTTGTGAACTAATGTAAGTTTTTCTTTTTAGATACAGGTGGTCCTTACTTTGCACCGTTCCATTATACATGAAGATCAGTTTTCACAGTTTAGTTAAATAACACCAATCCTCCTACAACACAGTTGTGATTTCAGTTACAATAGTAACTGAATTGTTGCATAAGTTTTGTTGCTAGCTCTTTATTCCACAACTGATTATGCATTATAAAAGATGTGCATCATGGTCAGTAACCAGTTACATCACATCTTTCAAAGTCTCTTGGTGATTGATCACTAAACATCTATTAGTTCACAGAGTAAAGCATGTAGTTGTATTGCTTACTTGTTTCCCAGTAATAAACCCATGCAACATTGTACAAAACTGGATAATCAGAAGAGGGAATTGGCAGGGCAGCAAAGAAACAAGTGATTTTTAACACTGGAAGTGAAATTGGATTTGAAAATGGCGACAGCATAGTGAAGACGAGACGAGACCCAGGCCTACATAAAGCTGCAGCAGAAACTGTGGTTTAAAAGTTCGAGGAATATAAAAAGCAAAGTAAAGTTGCTTCAACATTTTTTAGTTTAAATTACACTAGGAACAGAAAGCCACTTACAGTTGAAATGGAGTGCTTGCTTCTACTTTGGATGGAGGACTGTAATAAAAAATCCTAATCAGTTTGGCTAGCATTCAGGCCAGAGTGTTGAGGTTAGTTGCTGCACTGAAGGAAAATGGTAATTACCAGGAGACTAAAAAAGAACGTTTTTTGCTGGGAAAGGCTGGTTTCATCGTTCAGAAGTCTGGAGCGCCTGCGTGGCTCAGTCGGTTAAGGTTAAGCATCGTTTGGAGGTCGGCGTGAATGGAATAATGTTCCACTGGTGAAGCTGCATGTTCAGATAAGGATGCTACTGGGAAATTTGCACCCATGTTCCAAGAATCACAGGCAGTCCTTGCTTTGCACAGTGGTATGAGACTACTGTGCAAAACTTCATAGGATTTGGCTGGAATGTAAATGGAGTTCCGGAAGATATGACTGTGGGAATGTTTACACTGCTGCCATTCAGGAAGTAGTTCTGGATATACAGCCAGAAGGTGCTGCTTCAGCAGCACATACACTAAAATTGGATATATAGCCAGAAGAATTTAGTGAAGGTGAACATAGTTATAAATGAGGAAAGCAGTTGTGTGTTGTGAAGGATGAATACATTTGGAGGAAGTGATTCAGGTGAAAAACCACATTAAAGGAACTCTGAGATGTTTCATGACACTGTGCAAAGCATTAAACGTTAGAAAAAGATCAAACTCAGAAAAGAGGATGACAATTTGCCAAGGCATAGGAAAGATGCTTGCTCCATATTGTAAGTTATATGAGAAAGCAAGCACTGTTCAAACTACTTGAGACTTGTTTATAAAGAAATAAAACATTCTAATTTTCAATGTTTCTAATGTTTTGAATATTTTATTTTTTATATTTCAACCAAAATCAGTTTCTAATGTTTGGACAAATTTTAAGGTTATAGAACAATCAGATTGTGCTTTGCGCGGTTTCAGCTTTCATAGTCCAAGTGAGAACTCCCTCTATTTAAAACAAACTAGGAACTCTTTATATTTAACCAGATATATCAAGTCTAGAAACAAATACACTTTTCCCTTAGATTACCAGTTATATTATGACAGTTTTCATACTGTCTTTGTATGCATGCTACTATAACAAGGCTTTGAAATAAAAATTTATACAATACTGTATGTCTCATACTTTGACTTGTAGGCAAATCCTAATAGATAGGGATTGGCAAACTTCTTTTATAAATACAGCCATACAGTGAATAGGCTTTGCAGACTCTTTAATGGTCTCTAGCAACTACTCAGTTTTGTCCATGTAGCACAAAAACAGCCATAGGCAATACAGAGACCATTGAAAGTGGCTGTGTTCCAGTCATGAAATACTGTTCATACCTCACAGTCTACAAAAGGGGGTGGTGGGGAGCAGGGAAGTTTGTAGTTTGACTTCTGCAATAGGAACATATAGTACATTAAATGATACCAAAGAATGTAACCACTGCTTGAATCATTTGAGTTTTTTGGTAAGTTGTTCTAATGAGCCCTTTCTCCATACTGATGTACATTTACAGGTAGTCGGGGGTCTTCTGGGGTTGGGGCAGTAGGGAGTTAAGTTTTCGGTTGATTCAAGTGATGGGCCCACTTCTAAGTTGGATTTTTCATTGGCATCTATAGGTAAACTAGTCCTTGCAGCTGTAAGTAAAAATGGATTTGTAGGACACTAGAAATTTGCTGCTGTAGCCTAAGTAATCCGTTTGGTCTATTTCTGTACTAGAGAAATAAACTTCCTTTTCAAATTGAACTAAGTATAAGACACTAAAAGGGTGTGTGAAAGCGTGCAGTGGGAGCGCAAAAATGTGCCTACTCTGATACCTAGAAGTGAAGGCACTTCAGAAAAAACTTGAGGGGCACCTGGGTGGCTCAGTTGGTTAGCATCCGACTTCGGCTCAGGTCATGATCTCATGGTTCGTGGGTTCAAGCCCAGCATGAGGCTCTGTGTTGACCACTTGCTCAGAGCCTGGAGCCTGCTTCCAATTCTGTCTCCTCTCTCTGCCCCTCCCCCGCTTACGCTTTGTCTTACTCTGTTTCTCAAAAATAAATAAATGTAAAAAAGAAAATTTAAGAAAAAACTTGAAAGAGATGGTTGACTCTTCGGTGTAACGGGAAGAGAACTGGCCTAGAAGTTAGGAAACCTGGGTTGAATCCAGGTTCTAATTGTTTATAAGTACTTTTCCTCCGGTTTTACTTTGCTGTAAAACAATTCCTAAACTAAAAACGACATCCAGACAATACACTAATTCGAAGCCAGGGTCTGGCGAAGCCCAGTGACTAAGGGCAAACCCTAGTACATCTTAAATAGTGCCATATGATGCTAACTGGACTACTTGGCTCCACTATGCCTCTGGAGTAACAACACTGTCCACAACAGACCTCGGGTATAGTCAGATCACTTGGTTTTGAAGTCCTCAAAAGCAATACTGTAGAACAACTTTTAACCAACCCAATCACAAATTAGTTTCTGCAATTAGGGCCGTGCAGTCCCATTTCCAAGTGATTTGTCCAGTGTTGGCAGTGTCGCGGAGGCTGCCGATGTCTCGCAGGACTTCTAGGTGGCATTCTTGCAGGCCTCGGCCCTTCTTCGAACAGATAGCTACACCCAGCACAGCAGGACCTGTTTTTTTTTTTCTTTTCGCGTACGCCGGGTCACCGCATCCTCAACCTGTACGCCGCCCTTCAGTACGGGTCCCCCCAACCTCACAAGCCCGCGCCACCTACACGCTCCCCACGCCCGCCTGCCACCCCTCCCGGAAATGCCGTGAAGGGGAGCGCGCCGAAGTGGGCGGGGCGAGGCGTCGCTCCCGGAAGCGTCCGCGGGCCGCCCGGGCGGGGCTGTGGCTGCCACGTTGAAGCGGAACGTGGAGGTGGCTTTGGGGCGGGAGGAGGGGCGGCGGCGAATGCTGGGAGAGTCCGACGGGCGTCGCGCTAACGCAGGAACCGGTCGCCGAGGGTCCCCACAAGGTGTGTCTGCCTATTCCTCCCTGTCTTCTTCGCCGGTCCTCGGGCCTTGAGGTGGAGCACAGGCGAAAGCTACGACCGTGGCATCGGCCTCCGCTGGTCCCCGTCAGCCTGCGGCCCGGTCTGTGGTGGCGGCGCGTCCCTGATCTTCGTTTCGGGCCCGTCTGGATAACGCCTGGCGTCACGGCTGCTTCGGGGATCGCGCGGATCCACATCCGCCAACGTTTCCACTGCTGAGCAGGAGCTCCCCTGAGGCTTGCGACAGGGTGTCGTGCCAGGTCCGGTAACGGGGGTCTGAGGTCAGAGGACACTCACACCCTTGTGCACAAAGAGGTGCGGGCCCCAAGGGCGAGGGAAGGAAGCAAACCTCAGGATCACTTTGGTTCATTTTAGTTTGGTTATGATTTTTTTGTTTGTATTTGAACTGTTGCCAGATTTAAAGGTTCATAGGTTTTTAACTGGAAGCTACTGTCATTGAACCAGGATTGGATTATTTTAAGGATAGTTACCAGTTGCCGTCTATTCCTCGAAGGAAATGTCAAAAAGTGTTGTATGTTTTTGCTAATAAGTTATTATGATGAGAGATCAAGTTACAGGACAGGTGAAAAATAAATCAAAATATTGCGTGGGCTTGTGGGCATTATGAACTTTTATGTGAGCATAAGCAACTAATTTTATTTAGTCTTTCTGAAGTTGCAGTGATGGTCTGTGATAAATCCTTTCTCCAAAACTGCTTTCTAACTACAGAAAACTGAAATGTGATTGTGTTTGTCGCTAATTGTAACTGTATTCAATCAATATCAGAGCCTTGCTCTTCTATCATACCGTCCTACGTTTTCTGTACATACTGATTGTTCTGGGATTGGCTGAAGTTTACTCATCGTTTTTTAGTGGTTCTTCTGTGCTCTTTCTCTTGATTAAATAGACCTGGGGAAGGTTTGTAGACTCTAACAACTTTTGGATAACCTGAAGTGTTTTTGTAGTTGTGAATTAATGTTACACACATCCAAGGTTGTTTGGGAAATGTGACATTGGAATGGATTAAGAATTATATTGCCTAATTTTAGATACATAGGTTCTTTTTGAAACTAATAACGTAAGAAAAGAAAGAA
Source organism: Lynx canadensis (assembly GCF_007474595.2). Lineage (NCBI taxonomy): Eukaryota > Metazoa > Chordata > Mammalia > Carnivora > Felidae > Lynx > Lynx canadensis. The sequence goes on from NC_044306.2 coordinate 138,096,952, forward strand.
ATTTGTAACTGTAAAGAGCAGTGATTCTTAATTTTTTGGAATTACAGTCCGTTTTGAGGACCTGAGGAAAGCATTGGATCACCTTCCTAGAAAAATGCACTGCACAGGGGCTTATGGATGGCTCAGTTGGTTGAGCGTCTATCTCAGCAGGTCTTGATCTCAGGGTGGTGAGTTCTAGCCCTGTGTGGGGGTACTTAAAGAAGCCTACTTTAAAAAATACACACAGAATTTTGTATGTAATTTCATGAAGTTTAGAAATTCTTGTCAAGTGGTATTATTAAATTGATTTTTACAGTGTTTTTAGAAATATTCTTATAAAAAAATTTTTAATGTTTTATTTATTTATTTTTTTTTTAACGTTTTTAATTTTATTTTTGAGACAGAGAGAGACAGAGCATGAGCGGGGGAGGGGCAGAGAGAGAGGGAGACACAGAATCGGAAGCAGGCTCCAGGCTCCGAGCTGTCAGCACAGACCCCGATGCCGCGCTCAAACCCACACACGGTTAAGATCATGACCTGAGCTGAAGTCAGTCACTTAACCGACTGGATCACCCAGGCGCCCCAGAAATGTTGTCATTCTTCGGTTAATTTTAGTTCAAAATGTTTTATTTATTAGATTCTAGATAAGTATGACACCATTTAGTTCAGTGCACGGTTGGCACTTTGATGTGATTTTGGTTGAGTGAAATGAGCCTTAGAACATCGATAACAATAAATCCTCTAGAACAAATTTGTCCATCCATGGTGAGATATTTGCCCACACAAGATGGATTTTTAATAAGGCAGTCCCAACTAGAGATTGTATTCCTGGTTTGAGAGTCAGAATTTCCATTTCCATAAACTCTTCTACTTTTTACTTTCTGAAGAATGGGTCATCTCTGTATGGAGCATTGTAAGATTGGTATGTTTGAGAAAATAGTACTGTTGGAGTTTAGTATTGCTTTACAAAATTAGCAACTAGAAAATGAGCGGAAAGAGAAAAGCTTCCACTAAATTGCATGCATTTAACTACGTGCATGTTGTAGGGAGAAACTTGGACAAAAAAATAAGAGTTCTAGTCTGAAACATAAATTATTCTTCAGGTGTATTCTTTGGGATACGCATTTTAAATTGTGACTTTTGCAGTAGCTGACATTTACAGGCATGCATTTACTATGTGCCAGGCACTGTTCTAAGGCCTCTGTGTAATGCCTTATTTAATTCTCACAACAACCCTTCTTATACATACTTTTATTATACTTATTTTACCAAATGGGTAGCCAAGGCACACAACAGGTAAAGGTACATGCCTAAAGCCAGAGCCTAGGACATGATGGAGCTGGGATTTAAACTGAGGGTTTGGCTCTGGACTCCATACCCTAAACTGTTACGCCATAGATATTGTCTTATAGATGTCATATGTGAACAAGCCACTGTCCTCACACTTTTCTTTTTGTGTTATAAGAATGATTTTGTTCTGTGTAAAATAGTCTTGAATGAAATAAGCCTGCATAGTGTGAATTCTTATCACATTTGATATTGAAAAAAAATTGCACAAAGCTTTTAAAGCAAGTCTTCACTCGGGGAAGTACACTTGGTTTAATCTAAGCCTTCTTCAGATTTTTAAGAAAATTAATTACAACTAAATGATCATTTCTAAGGAAAGGAAATATGCAAGTTGTATTTTCATAGCAGTCTTAGTGTTTTAAGAATGATTGCAGTGGGTAGATTATGGTATTCTTATTTAATTAGATTCAGACCACATAAGGTAGTTCCAGGCCATTGTTGTAGTGATTGGGGGGAAAAAAAAGTAGCTGGTATTGAAGCCTTGTGTTCAGTACAAGTTAATAAGTGGAACTGCATCTAGTGGAACATTGAGTGCTAAGGACAAGAAGTAGACTTTTATAAATGTTTTGAATTTCCACTTAACCATTTTATGTGCTTATGAATTTGTCTCTTTCTCTTTCAGTAAATGTTACACATTAACTAAGTGTTCATGAATCAGGTATCCTCTGTTGTACCTTTGCTCTTAGACATACTGTAGTTCAGTTTTGTTTTTTTTTTTAATATACATGGTTGTTTTGTTTTCACTTTTAGAAATTATTCTAAGACACTTTATAAAATCTTTTTTTAAAACAAACTTTTTTACCCTTTTAAAAAACCTCTTTTTACCCTAGTAGTATTTTTCCCTATTAAAAAAAAAAGTGGTTTTTTTTTTTAATGTTTATTTATTTTTGAGAGAGAGAGAATGCGAGAGCAGAGGAAGGGCAAAGAGAGAGAGGGAAACACAGAATTCAAAGCAGCCAGCACAGAGCCCAAAACGGGGCTCAAACTCATGGACCATGAGATCATGACCTGAGCCAAAGTCTGACCCTTAACTGACTGAGCTACCCAGGTGCCCCTCCCTAGTTTTTAAATAAGAAAAGTTAAAGTTAGTAAAGTTATTTTTTTCTTTTAAACACTTAAGAATTTAAAAATTAGGGGCGCCTGGGTGACTCAGTCGGTTAAGTGTCCGACTTCGGCTCAGGTCACAATCTCACGGTCCGTGAGTTCGAGCCCCACGTCGGGCTCTGGGCTGATGGCTCAGAGCCTGGAGCCTGCTTCCAATTCTGTGTCTCTTTCTCTCTCTGCCCCTCCCCCCTTCATGCTCTGTCTCTCTCTGTCTCAAAAATAAATAAATGTTAAAAAAAATTAAAAAAAAAAAAGAATTTAAAAATTAAATGTTTTACCTGAAAGTAATCTTTCTAGCTCATCACTCTTTTTGTATTTCCCTAATAAACATTTAAAATTGAACAAGCAAAGCTTTGTATCTACTTCACCCTGTGCTAAGCAATTTTGAGTCCAGAAAGGGTAAAAGTTGTAATTTTTTATTGAAAAAAGACATTATTTGTCTAGTTAGTGAGACAAGATGCCATATAAAACAGTTGGTGAAAAGGCAGTGGAAAAAGATGTAACAATAGGTACTAATAGAGTGTTATAAAGTTTTAAGATAGAATAAGATACTTTATTATAATATGTTTAAAGTGGTATAGACAGTTAAGAGATTATTTAGATAATTGTGTATTGGATCATTAGGGTACTTATGAAGGAACTGGGACTTGAACTTGTTATTAAAGACAGTTGGCTCAGAGGAAGAGGACATTTCATATATAGAAAATAGGCCTCTTTTTCACTTCTTAGAAAATTGAGATTTTGCCCTTTTTTTTAGAATAGTCTTAGGAAACTAGATGTATGGTTTTCTTGGTTAATCTCATGATAGTAATAATTTTAAAAAGTAGTTAGCATATTAAAACTCATGTTAACCTATGTGCTGGGCACTGTGTTTGGCCTCGTATTTCAAATATATCATCTCATTTAAGTTTCACAACATCCCATGAAGTAGTCTCTTTTGTCCCTATTTTATAAGTGGGGCTCAGAGAGGTTAAACAGTGTGTCCAAAGTATCATAAGTAGCACAGCCAACAGTCAAATCCAGTGTTGACTCCAAAGGCTCTACTACTTTTAACCACGTGATGCAACCTCCTAATCCACTCTTGCCTAACCTAGCACAGTTTCTAAAATACATTCCTTCTCTCATTGTCCTCCTGCATCCTAGATGTTTTGTCAGTATTTCTTCTAAATGTTAGCATGCCTTCTATGATTAAAATCGAATACCTGAATTTGTTAAGGTAACAAGTAAGAGCTTGGACTCTGGAAGTAAACTTCTGAGTTCGAGTTTTGGCTGTGTCCCTTGCTAGCACGTACAAATTATTTCATCTTTCTGTGCCTTCATTTTTATCATCTGTAAAATACTCTTCATGTATAAACACTTTGAACATGTAAGACCCAGGGCATATCGTTAGTCTTAGGCCCTCGTAAGGAAACTACTGGAGGATGAACTTTATTCTCTAGAAATGAATGAGAAAGCTGGCAAAAGTACTCTTGGAGAGCATTGAATATATTTAACTGTAAACCCGAGACTAAAACAAAGGTGGGAATGAGGAAGAAAGAATAAAGTGTATATGTTCAATATCTGATAATGTAGGAATTCATTATAAAACTAAAAAATTAAGAGAAGTGGGAAGAAAAAAATTGGAGGTAGAATAAGTTAATGGGTTGCCTCATCTGTAATAGCTGGGAGTCAAAGGACGTTATTTAAAGCTGACAAGTCAGTTAGTGGAGGTATAAGCATATTTAACAGTACAAAGGTAAACACTGAGAAAGATAATACTATTGACTGTAATAACTGTGGAGTACAAGAGGGGCAGTAAGATTATGAAAACTGATTTCATTAGTGCTCACAGTAATTACGGTGTAAAGAAATAGAGGATTAATGGTACTAAATAATACTGGGGTTTTTTTTTATGCTTATATATTTCTGAGAGAGACAGGACAGAGAGCAAGTGGGGACGGGCAGAGAGAGAGGGAGTCAACAGAATCTGAAGCAGGCTCCAGGCTCTGAGCTGTCAGCACAGGGCCCAATGCAGCGCTCGAACTCACAAACCACGAGATCATGACCTGAGCTGAAGTCAGATACTTACCTGACTGAGCAACCCAGATGCCCCTAAATAATATTGTTTTAAATTATTAAGATAGAACCAGAAGTACTTATGAGAACAAAAATACAAGTCATACTAATTATCAGAAAAATGATAAATACACAAATATGGACAACAGGGAAAGTACATTTCTAAATTATAAAACCAAACATAGCAAAATAATATAGAACTAAGCAATCATACCTGTCAAATCAGGAAGAAAAGACTTATATCAGTAAATTTTATATGGCATTATTAGCTAATCTATTGAAAAATGTTCAAATTGGATCACTAAGCAAAATCTGAAATTTTTCTTTTTTTTCTGTATTGAAGACAGCCAGTGAAAACAAAGTGGCTCAAAATTGAAAAGGGCAGAGGCACCTAGAAGACTCGGTTGAGCATCTGACTCTTGATTGGGCTCAGGTCATGATTCTAGGGTCATGGGGGATCAAGCCCTGTGTGGGGCTCCGCGCTCGCGCTCTCTCTCTCTCTCTCTCTCTCTCTCTCTCTCTCTCTCTCCCCCCTCTCCCTCTTCTCCACTCCACCCCCGCCCCTCTCCTCACTCCCACACAAGCTCTCTTTATTTAAAAAAATTTTTTTAATGTTTATTCATTTTTGAGAGAGAGAGAGACAGAGTGTGAGCAGGGGAAGGCAGAGAGAGAGGGGGACACAGAATCTGAAGAAGGCTCCAGGCCCTGAGCTGTCAGCACAGAGCCCGACACAGGGCTCAAACTCACAGACAGCGAGATCATGACCTGAGCCGAAGTCGGGTGCTTAACCGATTGAGCCACCCAGGCGCCCCTCTTTATTTATTTAGTTTTGAGAGACAGTGTGAAACGTGAGCAGGAGAGGGGCAGAGAGAGAGAGAGGGAGAGAGAGAATCCCGAGGAGGTTCCGCACTGTCAGCACAGAGCCCATTGCTGGGCTCAGTCCCACAAAGTGGGAGATCATGACCTGAGTTGAAATCAAGAGCCGAATGCTTGACTGACTGAGCCACCCAGGTACCCCTGATACGGGTCTTAATATGAGATAAAGTGGAATTCAGACCCAAAGCCTTATTTAAAATGAAGAGCAATACTATACAAAGCTATAAATGTGTATTTGACAGTGAACATTTAATATTATGAATACCTGTCAACCAAATAACTATGTGTTAAATAACAAAGCAACTTTCAGGAGATAACAGGAAAAATAAGCACAAATACATTAGTAGTAGTGACCTTTAATTCACTGTTCTTGGTCCAGGACAGATCAAATGGAAAAACAGTAAGGCTGTAGACAACCTAAACAATTAAGTCAATAGAGTAGATTCGATTAATATATATTGATCTTGATCCTGAAAACAGAGTACCTGTTCTTTTTAGATCTCATGAAACATTTACAAAACCTTCTATATAGGCCCCAAAGAAAACTTCAATAAATTTTAGAAAGGAGAGATACTATAAAAAAAAAAAATCACAATGCAGTAAAAGACCCTTCCACTTGGATATTAAATTCAGTCAACTGTTGGATCAATGGAGACTACAAATGGAAATCGCAAAATATGTAGATGACCATAGTGATGAAAATACAAGAAATATATGTAATCTAGCTAAAGCATTACTCAGAGAAAATTCAAAGCTGTAAATACTTACAAAAAATAAGTAACAAAAATGAGTGGGTTAAGCATTTAACTTAGAAAGTTAGGAAAAGATCTAAGTAAATGAAAAGAGAGTAGAAGGAAGGAATTAATACAAATAAAAGAAATTGATGAATTAGAAAACAAAAAGGACTACTAAACTACTAAATTGGCTGTTTGAAAATAAACAAGTCACTAGCTAAGCTGATCAATTACTAAGAGGAGGGTAGGGGGAAGCAAAACACAAATATATGTAATAAAGACTAATAAACATAAATAGCATAAATTAAAAGAATCGTGAGTCTATGTTGTTCAAGTCTGAAATAATGAGAAAATCCGTAAAGAAAAAAAACTGAAGGATTATCATAGGAAAATATAATTTACAAAAATGACTTTGTATAAAGGAAATTCAAATAGATCAATTTCCATAAAAGACCTTCAAAAGTACCCAGCCCACATGTTTCATGAGAGAATTCTGCTAAATCTTTGAAGAACCAATAATTCCAATGCTGTTATTGAAGTTGTTTTAGAGCATAGAAAAAGAAGGAAAACTTTTTATGACTCAAGTGTTACAACATTGGTATCAAAACGTGACAAGATTGCACAAAAGAAGAATAGACTCAGTCTCACAACTCTAGAAGCAAAATTCTGTTAAACAAATGGAATCTAGCAACATGTTAGTAGAAATACATCATGAGAAGTTTATTCAAGGTACAAAAAGATGGTCCATATTAAGAAATCTGTTAGTATAATTTGTTTCAGTGATAGACCTAAGAAGAAGAATCTGTTCATTCTGATTACCTAATAAAAAGCGTTTGACAGAATTTAATACCTGGTCTTTATAAATAGCATTGAATAAACCAGTAATCAATGGCTAATTTCCTTACATTATATATATTTATATCTATATGTGCATATGTATGTGTATTTCAAATCCTAAAGTCATGCTCCATGGTGATATAGTAGGCTTTTCCACTAAAGAAAGGAACAAGAAATCCCACTGTTATTGCTACTGTTTAATATGGTAGTACAAATACCACTAGCCTTTGTATAACAATAACAAGAAGACAGTCTATGTAATAGGGGTGGGTTAGGGGTGAGCCACATTTACAAACCAAACCAAAACATAAAATACTTGGGAATAAACAAACCCAATATGTCAAAAAGCTTAAAATAATACTGAAAGATAAAAAAAGAAAACTTAAAAGGCAACATGTTCTTATTGGGAAGATTCTGCATTATGTCAATTTCTCCATAAATTTATTGTTATTTTTAATTTTTTTAAATGTTTATATTTGAGAGAGAGAGAGAGAGAGATCATGAGTGGGGAAGGGGCACAGAGAAAAGGAGACACAGAATCCAAAGTAGGCTCCAGGCTTTGAGCTGTCAGCACAGAGCCCAATGTGGGCCTTGAACTCACGAACCACAAGGGCAGGACCTGAGTTGAAGTCAGATGCTTAACCGACTGAGCTACCCAGGCGCCCCTGACCATAAGTTTATTAATTTGATGCAGAGTCAGGAAACATATTAACATTCTCTTTTTTTCTGGAATTAGACAAGAACTATTCTGAAGTTTATGTAGTAAAATAAACAGTAATAATAGCAAAAAAAAAAAAAAATAGGGTGGAAAAAAAGCAATGGATAGAGGTTATTGGAATCATACTTCTATAAAGCCTTAGTATTTAAAACAGTGGAGTGCTAGCATGTAAATAAACAGCAGATGGACATAAGGAATGGAAATCCAGAAATAAACCTAAATATATACAGGAATATAAATCCTAATCTACATCATAATACCTATAGGAATATAAACCTAAATATAGGAACTTAGTACATGATAAAAGTGATTATCTTAAAATTAGTAGGAAAAAGAGACTTTTCAATAGTTTTGTTGTAATAAAAAAATAAACTATGAACATACATCGTATACCAGGACCTGAGTCAAAATTTAAAAGAAAAGCCACAAATGAATTTGCCTAGAAGAAAAATATGGGTGAATTTCTTTATAACTTTGGCATGCAAAAGGCCTTTGTAGTTAATCAAAATTCAGAAACCATTTTTTAAAAAATGATAAATGTGACTACTAATTCATGGTACCTCCATACAATGGAATATTTTTCCATGATAAAAAGAAATGAATTATCAAGTCACAAAAAGACAGGGAGGAATTTTAAATGCTTGTTGCTAAGTGAAAGAAGCCAATCTCAAAAGGCTACATACTATCTAATTATAACTAAATGACATTCTAGAAAAGGCAAAAGTATGAGGAGAGGAAAGAGATCAGTGGTTGGCAGGAAGGAGGAGGAGGGATGGGGAGAGGAGGGGGATAAAGATGTGGAACACAGAATTTTTAGGTCAGGAAAACTTCTGAATGATACTATAACTGTGGGTAGGTGGATATGTGTCATTATTCATTTGTCAAAACCCAAAGAGTATACCCTAAAGTAAACCGTGGACTTTGCTTGATACTAATACACCAACATAGGTTGGTTGTAACAAATACACTACTGTGGTACAGGACAGTTTTATGGTGGGAAAGGCTGGGGTGGGGGTGAGGGGAGGAGGATGGGGGAGAAGGTAGAGAGGTATGTGAGAACTCTATACTTTTCACTCAGTTTTTCTGTGAACCTGAAACAGCTCTGATAAATCTATTTTTTTTTTAAAGTCAAAATCTTGGGGCGCCTGGGTGGCTCAGTTGGTTAAGTGTACAACTCGATTTCGTCTCGGATCATGATCTCACAGTTCAAGGTCCGAGGGATTCTCTCTATCTCCTTCTCTCTCTGCCCTGCCCTTCCCCTGCTCATGCGCTCGCTCTCTCTCTCTCTCTCTCTCTCTCTCTCAAGATAAATAAACATTAAGAAAAAGAATCAAAATCTTGTGAAAGGTAAGAAAAAAAATCGTAACCAAAATAAAAAAATAAAGTCTGACAGACAACTCAGTAGAAAAATAGGCAAGAAGTATAGACAAGGATAGACAGAAAAGGTGTATTATGGATGGCCCATAACCTTATAAAAAGATGCTCAACATTATGGTATCAGAAATGCAAATTGTAACTACTTAAGAGTAAACATTGTTCATCTATCTTTGGTAAAAATCTAAAAGTGTTCCTCTTGTAAGGTGGTAGAGGGTGTGAAACAGTATAGTGATTATGGAGAGCAACTTGACAATAACCATCAATGTTACAATTGCATTTATCTTTCTTTTTAAGGTTTTAAATCTTATTTTTGAGAGGGAGAGAAAGTGAGCATGAGTGGGGAGGGGCAGAGAGAGAAGGGAGGAATCCCAAGCAGGTGCAGAGCCCACTGCGGGGCTCGAACTCACAAACCCATGAACTGCGAGATCATTACCTGCGTCACAATCCAGAGTCTGCCGGTTAACTGGCTGAACCATCCAGGTGCCCCAGAATTGCGTTATCTTTAACCCAGCAGTTTTGCTTCTGGAAATTTATAGCTATCCTGGCCCATGAATGGAATAACATGTACATATGGCTATTTATTTCAGCATTGTTTGTAAAAATAGCAAAAGATTAAAAACAACTCCAGTGTTCACCAGTAGTGGACGAAGTGAGTAAATTATGGTACATCTTACAGTGGAATACTGTGCCATGTGATATATTTATGTATAATAACAAATTTTTTTTTTTAAACTACAGCACAGTATTTTTCTACCAAAGTAACTTTAACAGAAAATACATAAACTAGTGGTATATGGAACCGTAGCTTGGAGTGACCAGCTATTTAAAATTTCTGCTAAATTTATCTTTAAAATCTGTGATGTTACTACATTCTTCTCTGAAATTAGCCTGTTTTAATTTAAAATTAATTTCTAAAACTGCTGTTGCAATTTAGTAATCCTGCTTTCAGAAGATGTACCTTGTTTATTGCGTGCCTTCTCTGGCCCCTGATGTACCGCCACCTGTCCTTACCTGAGAAGTATATTGTGTAGCAAAGTTAGTCCCTCACTCTGTATTGTTTTCTTTTTTTTTTTTCAGACTGATTTTTCAGTTGAAGGACTGTAATTTGTAAACAATTCGAAAAGCCCTATATTTGTCTCAATATAATTTAACAAGTTTTTCTTCTTTCTAATATTGAACATTCCTGACAAATGATACCGAAACCAGTTTGATTTATTGGCATTTGAACATTCTAATGTAGTCATTAGTTAAGTGTATTTCTATGTAAAAAAATGTCTTATGTTTTTTTTTTTTTTTAACGTTTATTTACTTTTGAGACAGAGAGAGAGCATGAATGGGGGAGGGTCAGAGAGAGAGAGAGAGGGAGACACAGAATCTGAAACAGGCTCCAGGCTCTGAGCTGTCAGCACAGAGCCTGACGCGGGGCTCGAACTCACGAGCCATCAGATCATGACCTGTGCCAAAGTCGGACACTTAACCGACTGAGCCACCCAGGCGCCCCTCTATGTTTTGACATGTTCAGTTTATTTCTATATAAAATATTCTCTTTAGCAGGATGAAGTTAAAGGAAGTAGACCGTACAGCCATGCAGGCCTGGAGCCCTGCCCAGAATCATCCCATTTACCTAGCTACAGGTAAGTTCAACAGAGAGAACATAGTAGGAGTCACTTATTTCTTCTTTTCCACATTTGGCCTATCCGTGCCTGTCCTTTTGAGATTCATATTAAGCTTCATCTCCTCTAGAAAGCCTCTCCTTCCCTAGCAGGATTACCTCCATCCTCCTTGTGAACTGCGTTCAGTGACCTTCCTCTGTTTCCTTAGCACCTTGTTCATTATAGCATTAATCATGATATGTTACATTTATAGTGTGTTCCCCACTTCATAAGAGTTCTTTCATCATTATTCCTCCAGTGTTAAGCACGATAGATAACATGTTAAAAAAAAAAAAAAGGTAAGTATTGATTTGAATGAAGAACAGTTTTGATGCTAGCATTTTTATATGAAGTGTTACATCATTTGTAGCTATAAGCGGACATTGTAAATAATAAACATCTACATGTTTAAAAAATTATCTTCACTACCCACTCTTAGAAGCATTATCTCTAAGCCTTGTGTCAGAATCTCATTGCTGTAGTAATTTAAGCATCTGTTCAATGGCACATATCCTGAGATTTTAGTCATAAGCAGCATTCATGAGTGAGATAATTGAAAAACATGCATTTAATTTCTGTTTTGTATGGTTTTCTCCAAGTCTTTTATTTTTGCATGTGTACTCACCATAAATGTATTTTCTATAGGAACATCTGCTCAGCAGCTGGATGCCACATTTAGTACCAATGCTTCCCTTGAGATATTTGAATTAGACCTTTCTGATCCATCCTTGGATATGAAATCTTGTGCCACTTTCTCTTCTTCTCACAGGTATGAGGTTGATTAATCTTAAATTCACATTATTTATGGTTGTGATTATTATGTTGTGGTTGGTGCCTAATTTATCTATAAATAAGGTATTATTAGAAACTGCAAGGCATACCATCAATTACATGAAATATTTTGAGAAAAAGTATATGAGTAGATTTCTATTTTTTTTTTTTTTAATATAATTTATTCTAAAATGGGCTAACATAGAGTGTATAAAGTGTGCTCTTGGTTTTTGGGGTAGATTCCCGTGGTTCATTTCTTACACACAACACCGAGTGCTCATCTCAACAAGTGCCCTCAATGTGCATCACCCATTTTCCCCTCTCCCCTACCTCCACATCCACCCTCAGTTTGTTCTCTGTATTTACGAGTCTTTTATGGTTTGCCTGCCTCCCTCCCTATATGAGTGAATTTCTGTGGAAGTAAAAGACTTTTTTATTGCTGACTGATGTGTGGGATAGGAGGGAAAGGCTCTTTTCCAGTAGTTTTTTTCCTCATGATACAGTAGACATACTTTTACCTCCTTTATCTCACCTGTTTACAAAAAAAGGATAAGTATGGTCAAAAAAAGGAGTGGTTGGATAATATTAAGATGTTGTTAAGATAATATTAAGATGTTAATAGGATTATCTCTGAATGGTAGGTTATTTTTATTTTTTCCTTGTACTTATCTATATTTAAAAACATTTCACAGAGATTTTTATTGACATGATTTTTGATACAGTGTTATTTGGATCGCCTTTCCAAGTACTTAACACCCTATTGTAATACAGAAAAAGAACCCTTTCATCTGAGTAGTAAAATATGCTTTATTGTCTCAGTAGTTTGGCAGATTTTGGTGAAGAGATTGTACCCTAGCTAACATAACTTCACATAGCTCAAATCATGAAGTCTCAATGGACCTCTCATCTTCAGAGCCCTCCTCTGTGATGGGAGCTTCAGATGCATTTTGTCTATCAGGTTTTCTACTCACCACCATTTGTTTCATTATATAACTAATGCCACCTTCATATTTCATCTCCTTTCAAACTATAATCTTTTATTCTCCACCAGTGGGGGCACTTGTCATAATAGACATAATTTTGATGTCATTTTTCCACTGTCATAATACATTACTTTTCTTAGAAAATTTCAGGGACGCCTGGGTAACTCAGTTGGTTAAGTGTCTGACTCTTGATTTCGACTCAGGTCAGACCTAACAGGTCGTGAGATTGAGCCCCGTGTCGGGCTCTGCACTGACAGCATAGAGCCTGCTTGGAATTCTCTCTCTCCTCTCTCTCTGCCCCTCCCCTGCTTGTACTCTCTCTATCTCTCTCTCTAAATAAATAAGTAAACTTAAAGATTCACACACACACACACACACACACACACACACACACACACACATATACGTAAAGAAAATTCCATATAACTCCTTTAACACCTTTACTATTTAACAGACCACTTGTCAGTGAGTACTTCTGTAATGAAACAATATCAAGGGAAATGGTTGATTAGCTCTATTTTACAGGTGAACTAAAAGCAGCTTAGCAGGATTAAGTAACTCACCCAGGGTCTCACAGTTTCTAAATGGTAAAACCATTCTTAAGCCCATATATTTTGACACACAAATCAGGTATACTTTGTGATACTATATTACCTCTACCAAAAAGTTTTTACTCTTTAAGATTATAAAATCAAATATGCACATATGAATACAAATAAAAACTAAAATGCTATTTCACCAAGTCATGCACAGTTACCAGGAATAGAGGAAAAGCAGTGTTTTTAGATTATTTATGAAAACATAGGAATTAAATATGTAATTTCAAGTTCTTTTCTATAGTTATTTGACTTAAAAAATGAGTCATTTACTCATTTTCTCTTAAAGGTACCACAACTTGATTTGGGGGCCTTATAAGATGGATTCCAAAGGAAATGTCTCTGGAGTTCTGATTGCAGGTGGTGAAAATGGAAATATTATTCTTTATGATCCTTCTAAAATTATAGCTGGAGACAAGGAAGTTGTGATTGCCCAAAATGACAAGCATACCGGCCCAGTAAGAGCCTTGGATGTGAATATTTTCCAGGTTAGACTTTTGACATTTATTCATAATTCTTGAGATATGTGCTGCTTATTTGAAATAAGAATATGAGGGGTGCCTGTGTGGCTCAGTCGGTTAAGCGTCCGACTTCACCTCAGGTCATGATCTCATGGTTTATGAGTGTGAGCCCCATGTCAGGCTCTGTGCTGACAGCTCAGAGCCTGGAGCCTGCTTCAGATTCTGTGTCTCCCTCTCTCTCTGCCCCTCCCCTGCTCACACTCTGTCTCTCTCTGTCTCTCTCAAAAATAAATAAACATTAAAAAAAAAGAAAAGAATATAAATCTACTATGCCTCAGTCTTGGAATTGAAAGCTAAAAATGTGTGCCTGTGCAGGTTGATGAGTGAGTGTATTTTTTTGAAGAATGGAGGGTTCAGAGTTGGGATCAGGGTAAATGATAATAATTCTATGGAGGGGATAAGGCTGATGGGTTTAATTCTACAAATCTGGAGCTGTAATGCCATCTGAGGATATTTTTTATTAAACATTAGGAGCTCCAGAGGTTGGAAACAATGACTTTTAAAAGTTTGTGCTAGTTCAGCATTAGGCTAGTGCTGTGGTGTCTGGTTAATCCTCTGTTTTACTAATTGAAAAACTTTGTATTCATGACAGCGATTACTGCTCTATCAAATAATTAGAAAATTACACAAATACAGTGCAAATCTAATGGGTAGACAAGAGTTAGTCTACTGTTGCCATCATAAACATTACTGAATATTAACTATATAGATGTATTGGTTAGTAAAGATCTTGAATTAATAGGATAGTAGAGCATAACAACCAAAACATAAATGTTATCTTAAGAAAGTTTAAAATGGGGCCACTGGGGTGGCTCAGTGGGGTTAGCTTCTGATTCTTGATTTCAGCTCAGGTCATGATCCCAGGGTCGTGGGGTTGAGCCCTGAGTTGGGCTCCACACTGCGTGTGGAGCCTGCTTAAGATTCACTTTTTCTCTCTTTCTTTCTCTCTCTCTCTCCCCCTCTCTCTGCCCCTCTCCTCAGCTCATGCTCGCTCTCAAATAAAAAGTTTAAAATAGTTATTTTTATTGTATTATAAATAGGTACTTAGGATACAGAAATACAGAAACCCAAACTTGATTTCTATAGTTTATGGTACCTACTCTTTAGGTTAGATAGCTAGTTCTTTTGCTAATGAAACAACTGCTGATTATTGGTTAGTGTGTTGTATTATAGGTGACTACAACCATAGAATTCCTCTATTTCCATAGTTACGTGATGGTCGATCAGGGAAGAATTTATAATAAGAATGAATAATAAGGGATGAAAGTCAATATATGAAACTCATTATCTTTCTGTACTTCCTATCACAGTTTTAGGGTATTGTTGATCCTTAAGGTATGCAACAGAGATAACCTAGAAATACTGCCACCCAGAACAAGATTGAGTGTAAATGAACTAGAAATACATGAGGATTTAAGACAAGAGATTTTTGTAGCCCTGTATTGGTCCGGCTCCAGAAGCTGGCTTTGAGGTATCTGTAGATAGATGCTGTTATTTTAGGATTCAGTTATTGGTCTGAAAGCAATAATTGGTTTTGTCTGTTTTTGCCTTTTACAATCAGATCCCCTTCTAGGGATGCAGAAATGATAATCCCCATATGGTTGCATGATTGTTTAAGAATTTATCCATATAATTATTTTTTTAATGTCTTATCATGTCAGTAGACATGTTATCTTGTGAATGAAGTAGAATTTTATAATACACGTCTCTAAAACATCATTGCAGTTTCATGGAGTGCCTTGGTGGCTTAGTCAGTTAGGCATCTGACTTCAGGTTAGTTCATGATCTCTCAGTTCGTGAGTTCAAGCCCGCATCAGGCTCTGTGCTGATAGCTCATACCCTAGAGCCTGCTTCAGATTCTGTGTCTCTCTGTCTCTACCCTTTTCCTGCTTGTGCTCCATCTCTCTGTCTCTCAAAAATAAATAAACGTTAAAAAAATTTTTTTAATTAAAAACAAAAATAAAACACTATCACAGTTTCAGATTATTATGCATAGTATTTAGGAATTCTTGAGTTCTGCTTTTTTTAATTAAACAGAAAAGTTGTGTGCCCTAAAACTCCTAGATCTTTCCATCTCTGAACAGTTAATTGAGTTCTCTTAATTATTCTTAAATGCTGTTTAGTTATTAATTATTTCTTACTGCAGACTAATCTGGTAGCCTCTGGTGCTAATGAATCTGAAATCTACATTTGGGATCTCAACAATTTTGCAACTCCAATGACACCAGGAGCGAAAACACAGGTATTGTGTTGATTTTAATGTAATCAAAATAACCAAAGTCAGTTCTTCAACACTTATTTCATTTTTTTCCACACAAAATATATTTGTTTAAAATCAGTGTTGTTATTGATTTTCCTTAGGTATTGTAAAGTACAGTATTAGTAAATGTGTTTCTTCAAGGTATCAGTGAGTCCTCAACAGCAAATATTTATTCAGTGCCTAACACCAGATAATTGTTTGATGTACTTGACATATAGTAGTGAATAAAATAGACAAGTCTCTGGTAGTTTTTTCAGATATAGTATTATATATAGTATAGTATTTTGCGTTGTGTAGTATTTTGACAATATCCAACCACAGAATAAAAATCATAGACTAGAAAGGAAACTAAATCTTTAAAAAAACAACTCCGTCCCTTTCCTATGTATTTCTAATAAGTTAACAGAGAACAATCCTCCACTTGCCTCCTTGAAGTTTATCTTATAATGGACCCCAGCATTTTGGCAATCTTAGAGGTAGCGTAATGGTAGCATAAGATCTACCATTTATAAAGATATTCTTCTAGTGGTCTAGGCTGTAACTTTTGTTCTCCCTAGTTGTCTGTCATACTGATCACCGTCTACTTTGTAGTTCATTATCTTCCTTGTGGCAGTTGCTAAGTAAAGAAAAAGTGCTTGATTTATAGCAGGAGCTTAATAAATGCCTGGTGAATGAGACAATATTAAACAAGGTAATATACTTGAAGTGGCATATATCTGAGCTTTAAGATGTATTGTATATATTGAGAACTTATGAATATAAAAAATTTGTGGAATGAATGGGTCAGATTTAAATTAATCCCTTTTTAAAAAGAAGGATCAGATTTTATAGTTAAATTTGACCGTAATTGGGAGATGGTTTTTAGTAGTTTATTCCTTTTAGCCTCCAGAAGATATCAGCTGCATTGCATGGAACAGACAAGTCCAGCATATTTTAGCGTCAGCCAGTCCCAGTGGCCGGGCCACTGTATGGGATCTTAGAAAAAATGAACCTATCATCAAAGTCAGTGACCATAGTAACAGGGTAAGTATATGATTGATTTATAACAAACATGTTATGTTTCTGCTGTAGGTATTTCTATATTGTTTGTCCGTGTTGACAGCAAATCAGATTTTTATAAAGGCAAATCCTGTCTTCTCATGGACCAATCATGTTGGAATGAGAAGATTTTTCCTTGGGGAAAATAATAAAGTTTCCAATAAACCATGCTGGATATTATTAATAATGAAGGGAGAGATTGTTAATTAAATAGCTTCTTCCCTGATATACTGATTGTTTTTATTGTATTAGCTGTTTCAAAGTATTATAGTAATATTTTATCTTTAGCTTTCTCTAGAACACACAAATTTTTCCTGCTAGTAATTGTGTGACTATGAACTTGTAGTTGCCAAACTCCTGGCTTCATCTCCTCTCATTAAGTACTGCTAAAGTGAGCTAATATTCTCCTACTTGCCCAGTAGATGTAGCTGTATAGCACATTAAAGTTTTGACCTTACAGATTCCTTAATACTGTGTGACAGTGTGCTATAAAATAATTTAGACATAATATAGGGCCTTATTTTGTTTGTTTTTAATTACATTATTTAGTTTGACATTTTTAGAAATAAGTTTGCCTAAATCCGAGAATATATATATAATTTAACTATAACAGCAAAAAACTATTTAGAAGAATATTTCATCAGGGTATTGTTTTCCAATGAATTAGGAATTTAAAACAAGTTTCAGTTGAATAAAGCATTTCAATAAGCATTTCAGTCATCTTCTGGAATATTTAGTGGGACCTAAACTTCAGGTAATTCTCAATAGTAATGTTAACTTATTCTATGTGAAAATTTAAATGGTAGCTGTTGCTTTAGACATTTTGTCTTGGTTTTTTTGGCAAAATAGAGGAAAGGTGTGGATTTTTTTGTTATTATAATCTTTTATCTGTTTTCATTTTTCTGAAAGTATTAAATTTAAATTTATATAAAACTTTCCTCCTAGTTACAATTTTGACAGGTAAACTCATTTTTGGTACAGAATTATTCTGATCCAGAATGGTGATGTGTATTGAATAGCGAGATGAATTGAAAACATTCAACCTTTTACTTTAAAACTACTGTTTTAAGACTGTTTAATAAAATTTAATCGTTTTATTTAATCATTTAATCAAGAAGCATCATAGCTTGACATCTCCAAATGCAGGCTGTGAAGATAGTAGGGTTCAAAATTTAATAGTTTTAAGTTTGGGTTTTTTTTTTTTTTAAATAAACTAAGCCTGAGCTGATGTTTTCTACTGTTTGTTTCAACAAAGGCATATTCCTCAAGCTCATTTTGGCTCTTCATAAAGTAATAGGATTGATACAGTGTGAGCCTTAACTATCTGCAGATGCATTGCTCTGGGTTGGCGTGGCATCCTGATGTTGCGACTCAGATGGTCCTTGCCTCTGAGGATGATAGATTACCAGTGGTCCAGATGTGGGATCTTCGCTTTGCTTCCTCTCCACTCCGTGTCTTGGAAAATCATGCCAGGTATCATGCCGCTCATCTAAGGAACTTGATTTGTTTATTTGTAAAAACATATTTACTTCTTTGAATTATCAGATAATTATTTTTAAATTAAGGAATCTCCTTTGTCTCTATCCTGTAAAAGTTAAATGGTTTTTATTTGAAGCAGTAGTCATCTCATTTTCTGTTCCCAAAAATTCATATTATAACAGTACAAAAATGTGTTAAAGGATTTTCCACTACTTATTTCATGTA
Organism: Lynx canadensis; assembly: GCF_007474595.2. Classification (NCBI taxonomy): domain Eukaryota; kingdom Metazoa; phylum Chordata; class Mammalia; order Carnivora; family Felidae; genus Lynx; species Lynx canadensis. The sequence goes on from NC_044306.2 coordinate 138,115,504, forward strand.
ATAATTAATAGATCAAATTTCCAGTATATCACAGCACTTTGGGACAACTCATGACATTATACAATTTGATCTTTATTAGGGTCATCATGCTTATGAAGAGTCTTCCATAACATTCAGTGACAAGCAACAATTGAAAAGTTTGTTTTATTTCTAAGTTTTTATTTTAGTTTAAAAGCATTATTGAGAAATTAGCTGGGTTATTCTGCTTTCAATTTTAATAAATGTGCAGATTTTCTACATAGATGTGAGGGGTAAAGCGTGCAACCCTTGGTCTCGGGGTTATGGAGTTTGAGCCCCACCTTGGGTGTAGAGATTACTTTAAAGAAATAAAATCTTTACAAATTAATAAAAATTTAAAAAATCAAAAGATATGAGAAATTACTTATGTGAATTCTGGTAGCATTAAATTTAGTTGGTAATTTGGCACATTTCCTGTCATTGATATTCAGGTGTCCAGGGGTTTATACATATTTTTTTCATGGTTTTAAACAAGAAACAAATCTCTTTTAATGGTAGTATTTTCTAGGGCACCTGGGTGGCTCAGTCAGTCCGACTTTGGCTCCGGTCATGATCTCATGGTTCATTGAGTTCAAGCCCCATATTGGGCTCTGTGCTGACAGCTCGGAGCCTGGCGCCTGCTTTGGATTCTGTGTCTTCCTGTCTCTGCCCCTAGACAGCTCACACTGTGTCTCTCTCTGTCTCTCTAAAGTAAATAAACATTTTTTAAAAATTAAGTCTTGGGGCGCCTGGGTGGCGCAGTTGGTTAAGCGTCCGACTTCAGCCAGGTCACGATCTCGCGGTCCGTGAGTTCGAGCCCCGCGTCAGGCTCTGGGCTGATGGCTCGGAGCCTGGAGCCTGTTTCAGATTCTGTGTCTCCCTCTCTCTCTGCCCCTCCCCCGTTCATGCTCTGTCTCTCTCTGTCCCAAAAATAAATAAAAAACGTTGAAAAAAAAAATTAAAAAAAAAAATTAAGTCTTTTTTTTTTATAATTTTTTTTAATGTTTGTTTATTTTTGAGAGAGAGAGAGACAGCGTGTGAGTGGGTGAGGAGCAACAGAAGAAGACACAGAATCCGAAGCAGGCTCCAGGCTCTGAGCTGTCAGCACAGAACCCTACGCAGCGCTCAAACTTGTCAACCTTGAGATCATGACCTGAGCTGAAGTCGGACACTGAACCGACTGAGCCACCCAGGCGCCCCAGTCTTTTTTTTAAACATGGTCTTTCAAAAAGCAAAAGTTTAAATTTGATTATGTCCAATTTGTAAGTTTAAAAAATATTTGTGTTTTTTGTGACCTATCAAAAAACACTTTATCTAACTCAGTGACACAAAACGTTTCTCCTGTGGCTTCTCCTAGAAGATTTATAATATTAACTTTTTTTAAAAAATTTTTTTTAACGTTTATTTATTTTTGAGACAGAGAGAGACAGAGCATGAATGGGGGAGGGGCAGAGAGAGAGGGAGACACAGAATCCGAAGCAGGCTCCAGGCTCTGAGCTGTCAGCACAGAGCCTGATGCGGGGCTCGAACCCACAGACTGTGAGATCATGACCTGAGCTGAAGTCGGATGCCTAACCAACTGAGCCACCCAGGGGCCCTGAAACAAACAAACAAACAAACAAACAAACAAACAAACAAATATTGCTAGCTCTAATATTTTCTAAGTACTTTGGGGCTTTCTTTCCTATTTAGGGATATATACACTAAAACTTTAAATCCCTTTTCTCCCACTGGGAGAAGTCTTAAAGTTTGTGACCTCTACTTTAGCTTTAGGAGAAGAGTGCAGTAAAAATGTAATCCTATTCAGATGTTATGCTTCGATCAGCTTTTTAGTAAAGAAAGGATGATTCTGAGAAGTCTTAATATTTTTCTGTTAGATAAGGTTTTATTCATTCATTTAACACATACTTCTTGAACATGTGCTCTGTACCAAGCACTGTACTGAGATTCAGTAATGTAACAGACAAAAATCTCTGCCCTTGGGGAACTTACATTATGGTGGGAGGACAACTAACATTTATATAACATGTAAAATGTACAAACACTTTGAATGTTAGCTTGATTAATTCTCATAACAAACCTGTGGTATAGATCCTATTAACCCATTTTACAAATTGGAAATTGAGGCTCAGCAAGGTAAACTTGGCCTATGTCACATAACTAGTCAAGTGCTTACTTCCAACCCAAACTTTCTGATCCCAGAATCCATGCTCTTAACACTTTATTGTACTGCCAGTTTTAGGAGTGATCGTAATTTAGCAAGACAGAAAACCATACTGAGTGCTAGGAGCAAATCAACTCTCTAGTTTCTCAATTTTCTCCTTCTAATATATGCAAGAGTTACATTATAGGATCTTTAAGGTCCCTTCCAGCTCTATAATTCTGTGATATTTTTGTCTTTAATACTTAGTAAGAACCTAAATGATCTTTAAAATGTGATATTAAATATGTACAGATTTCTTTCAAAGTCATTCCTGACATGCCTTAATTCTTGACATGCATGATTAGATTCTAATGGGAGGACTGATATAAAGTATATTATTGATACAATTGTGGAAATTTGAATATAGACTATATATTTTTATTTAAAAAATTTTTTTTGATGTTTATTTTTGAGAGAAAGGGTAGACAGAGCATGAGTGGGGGAGAGGCAGAGAGAGAGGGAAACACAGAATATGAAGCAAGCTCCAGACTCTGTACTGTCAGCACAGAGCCTGATGTGGGGCTCAAACCCACGAACCGCGAGATGATGACCTGAGCTGAAGTTGGACACTTAACCAACTGAGCCACCCAGGCGCCCCCAGACTATATATTTTTAAATGTTACATATAAATAATAAATATTTTCAGTATGTAATTGTATTATGGCTACATAGAAGAATGTTTATATCCTCAGAGATAAGTGTAGGGGTGACATGTCATAGTATCTGCAATTAACTCTCAAGTGGTCAGTGTATATATGGGGAGAGAGAGAGAGAGAGAGAGAGAGAGAAACACATTAAGTAAATGTGGCCAAATCAGTGAGTCAGGGTGAGGAATATAAGGCTGTACATCTTACTGTCCTTATAATTTTTACAAAGATTTTAACTTTTTATTTTTAATTTTTTTTAACATTTATTTTTGAGAGACAAAGAGAGAGCATGAGCATGGGAGGGTCAGAGAGAGAGACAGACAGACAGACAGACAGACAGACAGAATCTGAAGCAGGCTTCGGGCTCTGAGCTGTCAGCACAGAGCCCAATGCAGGGCTCAAACTCACGAACCATGAGATCATGACTGGAGCCGAAGTCGGACTCCTTTTTTTTTTTTTTTTTTTTTTAATTTTTTTTTAACGTTTATTTATTTTTGAGACAGAGAGAGACAGAGCATGAATGGGGGAGGGTCAGAGAGAGAGGGAGACACAGAATCCAAAACAGGCTCCAGGCTCTGAGCGGTCAGCACAGAGCCCGACGCGGGGCTCAAACTCATGGACCGTGAGATCATGACCTGAGCTGAAGTCAGACGCTTAACCGACTGAGCCACCCAGGCGCCCCGAGTCGGACTCTTAACCGACTGAGCCACCCAGGCACCCTAATTTTAACTTTTTAAAAATATAATGTTGGAAGCAAAAGCCAATCTTAAACAATTTGAGTTTCCTATACTGTATTTCCCTGATTATGAGAGGATATTGAATATCTTTTCAGTGATCAAAGAACATACACATTCCTAAATTGCTTTCCAGAAAGATTATATTAAATTACACTTCTATTAGCAGTATGTTTCTCCAAAGCCTAAGCAGGAATCATTTGGAGACTTGGTTTTCTCAAGATTAAAAATTTCTTCACCTCGTGTTTTTTTTAGGGGGATTTTGGCAATTGCTTGGAGCATGGCAGATCCTGAATTGTTGCTGAGCTGTGGAAAAGATGCTAAGATTCTCTGCTCCAACCCAAACACAGGAGAGGTATGGGGAGGAAATGTTTCTCAAACTTACAGCCAGTATAATTTTATCTCTAGATGAATAAGAAATTTTCCATAAGGATTCTTTAGTGTATTATTAGAATTAAAGAAAAGAGATGGAGGTATGTGTGAGATGTTAATCTAGCAGAGATTTTATCAGGAACATTATCTAAGCTCAGCTGTTTCTTCTAAGAAAATCAGCCACTGAAATAGTATATTTGAAATTAGTAACCATCTCCCACTCCCCATTTCCAATAAACTGTGTTTACCTACACTCAAATACTTCATTTGATTTATTTAACATGATCTCTGGAAATCGGTGTCTTCAAAGTTTGGGTCTTTTTCCTGCTTTCCCATTTCTGAAGATCCTGACTTTTGGAAATCAGTAAATGTATGGGTTTTTTTGTTGGTTTGTTTGGTTTTTGTTTTTTCATGTTTATTTATTTTGAGAGAGAGAGAACGTGCACAAGGGAGTGGCAGAGAGAGAGGGAAAGAGAGAGATTCCCAAGCAGACTCCATCCTCAGCATGGAGCCTGACACAGGGTTTGAACTCACAACTGTGAGATCACAACCAGAGCCTATGTCAAGAATTGGAGCCACCCAGGAGCCCAAGTAGATGTATGTTTTCAATCTCTCTTCTGAACTATACAGCAGGAATATAATACATCACAATATAATATTTGTCATATGTCCTACCCATAGAAATTTAGATGTAGGAAATTTTACCCCTTATTAAATATAAATGTCATATAAATATAACTTAATTGCTTTTAATTGCTTTGGGTTAAGTTAATGGGCTAAAAAAAACTCTTAACTATTAAAAATTATTTTTCTTAGTTGAATGAATGGCTTCTGTCTTTTTCAGTACTGGGGAAGAGATCATAGATTTTTTTTTTTTAAGTTTTTATTTTCACTCCAGTTAGCTAACATACAGTGTTATATTAGTTTCAAGTGTACAATATGGTAATTCAACACTTTCATACATCACCCTGTGCTCATCACAAAGTGCACTCCTTAATCCCCATTACCTGTTTAACCCATCAAGACCATAGATATTACTTACAGCTTTTCAACTTTTACCTTCTATAATTATGATAGATTATTGTAAGTGTTTTGCTAGTTACTCTGATGGAATGCTAGCAAATATAAGAATATCTTCAATAGGTTTTAATCTATAATATTAAGATAGAAATAAGCACTTTTGTTATTTGATTTGTGGTTTAAAATTTTCAGATGCAGTGATATCTGTAAGAATATAGAAACATTAAAGTTAGGGGACATAGGGGCACCCTGGTGTCTCAGTCAGTTAAGCATCTGATTCTTGATTTCAGCTCAGGTCATGATCTCACAGTTTGTGAATTTGAGCCCACGTCAGGCTCTGCACTGGCAGCACAGAGCCTGCTTGAGATTTTTCTCTCTCCCTCTCTCTCTGCCCTTTCCTGCTAGCAAGCATGCACTCTTTCTCTCTCAAAAAATTTTTTAAAAGTTAGGGGACATAGGAGAAAAAAATTAAAATAGTAAGTTTTGCCTCATGTGATTTGTAGACCAAATAATAAAATCTTGCATTTTATACTGTGCCTTCCCAAATGAGTTCAGAATCATGGAAATTACTCTAATATTCTTAATTATATGATTTGATAAAATGAATTTTTGCATATGACTAGTTGTGTGTGCTTAGAATTTGAAGGAATAAACTTTTAGTACATGCTGCAACTAAAAACTTTAGTAGATTTTTATTCAGAAGCAAATTAGGAACAGACCAGTGATTCACATTTGAAGCTATGAGTCTTATCAACCTTAAGCCTTAAAGACAAGCAGGCTAGGGGTGCCTGGGTGGCTCAGGCGGTTAACTATCCGACGTCAGCTCAGGTCATGATCTCATGGTTCATGGGTTCGAGCCCCATGTCAGTCTCTGTCCTGACAGCTTAGAGTCTGGAGCCTGCTTTGGATTCTGTGTCTCCTTTCATTCTCTCTCTCTCTCTCTCTCTCTCTCTCTCTCTCTCTCAAAAATAAAAAATAAAAAAATAAACATTAAAAAAAATTTAAAAAAAAAGATGAGCAGGCTAAATGCCTTTTCACTTAGTTGTTTTCTTATAAAGTAAAACATTCAAAATGTCTGAGTCAAATTTAAGATAATTTGACTTCTTTTTTTTTTTTTTAATTTTTTAATGTTTATTTATTTTTGAGACAGAGAGAGAGCATGAGCAGGGGAGGGGCAGAGAGAGAGGGAGACACAGAATCCGAAGCAGGCTCCAGGCTCCGAGCTGATAGCACAGAGCCCAATGAGGGGCTGGAACCCACGAACTGTGAGATCATGACCTGAGCCGAAGTGGGACGCTTAACCAAGACTTAGACACCCAGGCGCCCCTTGACTTCTTAAAACCATAAAACTTTTGTTCCTATAAGCATCAATTAGCATCACACTAACTTTGAGTTAGCAATAATTATTACATTGTAAATGTTTTATATCAACCATTTTTTATAGTTTTTCCATATTGTTTCCTTTTAAAGAAAACTGTTTATGCTAAATATGTTTCTATTTTGCAGTAATAAGAATGCTGTATACATGGTTTTGCTTGAGTAAAAGCCAAATTCTCAGTGAATTCTTCCTCCTTGAGGTTATTTTTTAAATTTGGTCTTCAAATAGTTTAATTATGGTTGTTTGGATCTTGGCAAGCAAAAGAGCAGAAGACCATTATCTTTGAGTTTAACAAGCTTACTATAATAGATTTTTCTGGTCTTTCAGATGCACCCACTACTACCATTTCAATAAAAACAGGAAAACCTTAGTTTTTAACACGCACTTCTTCTAAATTTGATTGAAACTTTGAATAAGCGTTATTATTTTTATCATAATAGATCATCAAAATGGGCTTCTAATATTTTAAACAAGTATTTATAATTTTTTTTTCCTGGCTCAAGACTGTTTTTTAAAAGGAATTATTTAATTAAGCTGCACTTGTTAATCATATTAATACAGGTGTTTTGGCTGTAAAGTGGCTATACTGTTTTCTGACTTTTTGTTGTTGTTGCTTAGGTGTTATATGAACTTCCCACCAACACACAGTGGTGCTTTGATATTCAGTGGTGTCCCAGAAATCCTGCTGTCTTATCAGCTGCTTCCTTTGATGGGCGAATCAGCGTTTACTCTATCATGGGTGGGAGCGCAGATGGCTTAAGGCAGAAACAAGTTGACAAGGTAATAGAAAGCGTTAAGATTTTAAATCGTAACAATTGAAAAATATCATCTTATCATGGTATTATTTTGAAAATGACTTTACTATCAATGCTATGGATTAATTGGATAATTGTGATAAAAATATTTCTTGAGTATGGCTTGAAAACATGTAATGTAATCTCATATAAATTATACTTGCATTATTTTTTTTAGCTCTCATCATCTTTTGGGAATCTTGATCCCTTTGGCACAGGACAGCCCCTTCCACCATTACAAATTCCTCAGCAAACTGCTCAGCATAGTATAGTGTTGCCTCTGAAGAAGCCACCCAAGTGGATCCGAAGGCCTGTTGGTGCTTCCTTTTCAGTAGGTGGATTTGTTTTTATGGTCCATAAGCACAAAGGACTTCTTTTAGTAAAGGGTTCTTATAGGATCACTCAGATGGAAGAAGATTGAGTGTGAAATATGTCTGTAGATTTTTCATTATTCAAAATGGTTTCTCAGGAAAAATAGGACCTACTTTGTTTTTTACTTTAAATTGTGCTAAAATATACATAACATAAAATTTACCATGTTAGCCATTTAGAAACATACAGTTCAATGGCATTAAGTACATTTACATCGTAGTACAACCATCACACTGTCCATCCCCTTATTAAACTTGCCTTCCTTCTCTCTCTCTCCTTCCTTCATAATTTTCTCTTCTTCATTTTTTTTTTTTTTAATTTGGAGGAAAGTGTATCTGTGTGTCCTCCTTCCTTCTCTTTATTCCTTCCAACTTTTTTTTAATTGCCAATTTCTTTTCTTTTTTTTATGGTAAAAATATGTAACGAAATTTACCATCGTAATCGTGTTTAAGTGTAAATTACAGTATGTTAACTAAATACGTTTGTTGTACAACAGATCATCGGAACTTTTTTATCTTGTAAAACTTAAACTCTTTTACTATTGAACAGCAACTGCTCGTTTTCCCCTTCCCTAGCCCCTGGTAATCAAATTTTACTTTCTGTTTCTCTGAGTTTGACAACTATCAATACCTCATATAAATGGAATCATGCAATATTTGTCTTTTTGTGATTGATTTGTTTCACATAGCATAAGGTCCTCAAGGTGTTGCAGCGTCTGACAAGATTTCCTACTTTTAAAAGGCTGAGAAATAGTCCACATTTTCTTTATCCATTAATTTATCTGTGGACATTTAGTTTGCTTCCACCTCTTGCTATTATGAATAATGCTGCAATGAACATTCGTGTGCAAATATGTCTTTGAGATCCTATTTTCAATTCTTTTGGATATATACCCAGAAGTAGGATTGCTGGATCTTATGGTAATTCTATATTTAATTTTTTAAGGAGGCTCCCTACTGTTTCCCATAGTGGCTGTACCATTTTACATTCCCATCAACAGTGCACATGGGTTCTAATTTTTCCACATCCTCACTAACATGCTGTTTTTCAATTTTTTTAGATAATAGTCAATGGGTGGGAGATGATAATCTCATTGTGGTTTGATTTGCATTTTCCTAATGATTAGTGATGTGGAACATCTTTTCATGTATCTGTTGGCCATCTGTATGTCATCTTTGGAGAAATGTCTGTTCAAGTCCTTTGCTCATTTTTTAATCAGGTTGTTTTTGGGTTTTTTTTGTCACTGAGTTGTAGGAGTTCTTTATGGATTCTAAATGTTAACTCTGAATGTTAACAGATAAATGATTTGTAAATATTTTCTCCCATTCTGTAGGTAGCTTTTTTTACTCTGTTGATTGTTTATTTTCTGAACAGAAGCCTCATTTGTCTATTTTTGCTTTTGTTGCCTGTGCTTTTGGTATTACATCTATGTCATTGTCAAGTTAATGACTTCAGCTTAGAAAAACTTCAGCTTAGAAGACTCTGGTAGATCAGAAAGAAGAAATAAAGTCCTTTCCTAAATATTCTTATTTCACTACTGCTTTTAAGTCTTGTATAGAACAGACCATTTGTCCAGTGTTGGGTTACTTTCTTCATACAACCTACAGGTAAAATAAAATTTCATTAGTAGTAATATTAATAGCTGAAGTGTATTTTTTTAATAGCTAAAGTATATTTATGTACTGTGTGCCAGACAGTGTTCTAAGCATTTTGCATATAGTAACATTTAATTCTCAGAACTGCTTATAAAATAGCTATTACTATTACCTCTGTTTTGTAGATAAAGAGAAGCACAGAGAAATTAAAGAACTTGTCTAATCTTACAGATATAAAGATTTTAGCTATTCTACTGTCAACCTAATCTGATGCCTCCTGTGCATAATGATGAGAGTGAGTCTGTTGGTGATAATGCCTAAAACTAAGATAGTAAACTTACATTATTTGAGGTGGCTGGCTGGCTCAGTCGGTAGAATATGAGACTCTTGATCTTGGGGTCATGAGTTCAAGTCCCACACTGCAGGTAGAGATTACTTAAAAAAATAAACATATTATTCAACTTCCCATCATTGTAACAGAATTTGTACACAACATAGAATTCTGTATATTCACTTTTACCAAAACTGAATGAATTATCTCTGCAGCTACTACTGAGTTCTTGATATCATTCTTCTATGAATCAGGCTTGGAACTTTTCCTTTGACCTCTTGTATTCATTCCTTAGGTCCAGATATTGCTCTCTTGATAAATCTCTTGGATTTAATTCTTCTTTTTACATTGTGGTTACTCTGCCTAATTTTTCATCTTTTCACACTGAGCTGTTATATGATTGCATGTCTATTGCTTATCTATTCCCCCTCCAATCTATACTACATACTCTAGATTAATCTTCCTAAAATAGACCTTTGATTATGTCACTCATAAATCCATTCTTTGGATTTAATTAGTGTCATCATTCCTGTTTAGTTTTCTCTACCATCTGTACTCCTGCCTTTGAATTTTTTCCTTTATGACTTTCCACTTTCTGTACTGAATCCTAACCATTCATCTAGTTAGTTCCTTCCTTCCCTAAGTAATTAATAATTTATTATTTTAAAATTGTATATGTACAAGGTTTAAAAGAAAACCACCTGTTCAGAAAAGATCCCCCAAATATAAGCTTCTTGAGGACAGACTGTCTAGTTCCCAGGTATGTTTTTAGTGCCTATAATGGTGCCTGACAAATAGAAAGCGTTCACTATATATTTATCTTTGGAATGAGAAGTGAACGTCTTCCTCCTCCCCATTCACCCTCCTCTACTTACTAGTATTGGAGTATGATAAAGACAATAAATAACACTCTTTTCTTCCCCATATGAGTTTAAAACCAAATAAGAGAGATGGAGAATCAAAATATCAGCTTTAGTGCTGCCATAAGCTCGATTGGAGGCTATAGTTTAGAGGTGTTCAACCATAATGTACCTTTTAGCAAACTAGAACATAGACTGTGAGAGCTGGGCTGTTTTGTTTGCTTCTATATTTCCAGTTTCTGATTTGATGACTTTTTTTTTTTTTAGCTTCACCCGTGCATTAGGCAGCCTTACTAACCTAGTTACAGGCAAGTCCAAGTACTGGAGGGCTTTCTTTAAAGGTGCTGGCAGCTTATCTATATGGGCTATTGCTTTATGAAGAAAGGTACAAAAAGAAGCCCTGAAGAGCTGATGTGAGCATGTTGCATTTCTTTCCTGAAGAACATCAGTCAGTTCTCTTCCAGGAGAGTGCGAAGGACAGAAGAGGCTGGAAGTGTTCTTCCTCTGCTAGTTCCTCTTACAGAATGCAAGAAAAATGCCCTCTCTGTGGACATGAGGGGTAGAATTCAGTGTCCCCCTCAAATATCTTTAGGTTGCCATTGAAGTTTTAGAAGTTAGGGTTATTTTTGTGATTATCTTTATAAGTGTAAATAATATACCTAAATGTCCATGTCTTGATATTATCAACTTCATATGGTATTAATTAAAACTCTTCTGTGCAGTATTAAATTCGTACATTTATGCTTCCTTCCAATTTTTCCAATTTCTTATTTCTACCAATTTTGGTAAATTACAGTATTTTTATATTGTTAAGACTTTAAAAATATTTTTATTGTGTTCAATATCCATATTTGTTTTGGTTGATTTGAAAAAATGATGACTAACAGGCAGCACTTACCATTATTGCAATTAAGTGACATTATATTATTACATAGAACCAAGTAAATGGTTAAATCCTCTTGTGAAACCCAGTTTAGGTCTTGGTTCTGGAGGGTGCAGTTTCACCAACTCCCCTAAAATTTGGGGAAACCTAGCAGTTTTGCCTTTCTGTAAAGTTCCATATCCTGTGTGGTATTACCTGCACCACATTTAGAACCTACAAGTGCCTATTGTTTCAGTTGTATTTTCATGTTAAATTCCATAAAGATAGTGGTTTATGTTTTCTTGCTATTTCCTAGAATGTGGAAACATTTAAAAAGTAACATAGTAAACATTTAAAACATTTAAAACATTTAAAAAGATAAGTTTATGGGGGCACCATGGGTGGCTCAGTCAGTTAAGGGCCCGACTTCAGCTCAGGTCATGACCTTGTGATTCACGAGTTCGAGCCCTGCATCAGGCTCTGTGCTGACAGCTCAGAGCCTGGAGCTTGCTTCGGATTCTGTGTCCCCCTATTATCTCTCTGCCTCTACCCCACTCTCACTCTGTCTCTCTCTCTCAAAAATATATAAACATTAAAAAAAATAAGTTTATGTAAAAACCATAATCCTTACACAAAAATTACTGAGTATGAAGGATGAAGTTTGGTTCTGTGCTTCCTTCCTTACCTATATTTATTTGTATAAATAAATCAGATATTAACTGTATATTTGCTATATACAAGGTATTGTAGGTACTGTAGGAGATACAAGACTGAGTAGATACAGAACCACAGAACCTTCCTTGGAAGTATAGGAGAGGCAGAACTTTGCATCTACCCTCCTAGGATTTTCACCTGGGCCTGAGAATTAAATTGACAAGACAAATTAACAGGAGAAAAGCATACAAATTTTTATGTATACTTGGGCCCTCACTGGGAAATGAAGATACAAACAAATGGCAAAACCTAAGTGCTTATATACTAGGTTGAATAAAAAATGGCAGTTGTACCTAAAATATTTAAAGAGACTAAAGGGAGATAATTATCATTTAACAAGTCTCTTTGTATAGATTTCTCTCAGCCTGACTCCCACCTCTGGTGATAAGAATGTTTCTTTCCCCCTGGAATAGACAGGGCAACTCTCACATGGGAGTTTCATCTCCTGCTTTTAGGAAGGAAAGAGGAGGTCAGAGGCACCTGGATGGCTCAGCCAGTTAAGCGTCCAACTCTTGATATCAGCTCAAGTCATGATCTTGTGGTTTGTGAGTTCCAACCCCCGAGTCAGGGTCCACGCTAACACTGTAGAATCTGCTTGGGATCCTCTCTCTCTGTCTCTCTCTCTCTCTCTCTGTCCCTCTCTCTCTCCCCCCTCCCTCCCTCTATCTCTGTCTCTGTCTCCGTCTCTCTTTCTCTCTCTCTGTCCCTCCCCAGGGACATTCTCTTTTTTTCTCTCTCTCTCAAAATAAATAAATATTAAAAAAAAAAAAAAAAAAAAGCAGGTCAGCGTGCCTTTCTTTCCTGCTGTCTTTCAAGTAGTCTTTAGCTCCAAATAATCCTTATGCCAAATGGCATATTTTGGAGGGGCATATTCTGCCACCCTTTAAAACTTACAGCCTAGGACAGAAAGTGAGGCAAATACATATAGCTAATAGTTGAGTCAAAAGAGGTCTATAGTGCTCACTTGGGCAGCACATATGATAGAATTGGAACAATGCAGAGAAGATTAGCATGGCCCCTGTGCAAGGATGACACACAGATTCGTGAAGCTCCCACATTTTTGGAAGAAAAAAAAAGAGATCTATGATATATTGAGGACATCTGAGGTGAGAGAGGCGACATTTGCCCAGGCCTTGAAGAGAAGTAACATTGAGTATGTAGAAGTTGGTGTAAACAAGTAGGTGAGAAATTATGGGGCACAGTAAATAGTACATTTTATCTAGAAGGTAGTAGGTAATAAGAATAGTAATTGAAGATCAAGGTCAGACAGTGGAGTATGGGATACTGTATCAGCTAACTTTATCCAGAGTGATAGATTTTAAGACCATAGTTCTTTCCGTTAGCAGGTTTTACACTAAGTGCAAGTTTTGGCCTTATCCTTGTGGTTGAGAGTGACTTTGTTCATTTGTTCTTTTCTAGTTTGGAGGCAAACTGGTTACCTTTGAGAATGTCAGAATGCAGTCTCAGCAGGGAGCTGAGCAGCAGCAGCAGCCACGCCCTGTGTTCATTAGTCAGGTTGTAACAGAAAAGGAATTCCTCAGCCGATCGGACCAACTTCAGCAGGTTGTGCAGTCACAAGGATTTGTCAGTTATTGTCAGAAAAAAATTGATGCTTCTCAGACTGAGTTTGAAAAAAACGTATGGTCCTTTTTGAAGGTAAAGTTGGCATTAAAACCATTTCATTATCTGCAAATTTAACTATTCCCATTATATTTGAAATATGTCTTAATAAAGAAATTATACAAGATTGTGATTTCAGGAGCTTCTTGATGAAATTAAAGAAACATGAAGAGCACACAACCATATTTTTATGTCAAGAGTTCTTCCTTCTCTGCTTTGAAAAGCCTAATATGAAGTACTTCTTTTAATAAGTAAAAAATGACATAATAGTTATATTTAAGTGAGAGAGACATAACGTTCAGCAGATCTATTTTAAAATTAATAACATAGAGTTTAGTATAATAGAAACATAGAATAATTTCTATAGTAGATCCAGTTAAGGAAAATGGGAAAAGAGGGAAAGGCTACAGGGGAGAGAGGTTGGAGGCATTTCTCATTCCTTTTACTGTATTGCATTTAAGACAATAGAAAATAGAGTTTTTTGGTTGGTCATTTTGCCTCCAGTGGAATGTCTGTTTCTTAATACCGAATTTTCCAAAGAGATCTTGAATATAACAAGGTTAACTTCTAAAATTATAGAATTTCATATCTTGTAATTATGAATTTGGGGAGAGAGTTTTAGGACATTGAGTGTTCCCCATAGTGTTGGGTTCTGCATGCATATAACCATTGGACGTGACTTAGTTTGTACTTAACAAAAATTATAGTTTAAACTTTGGAGTGCCTGGCTGGTTCTGTCAGCAGAGCATTTGACTCTTGATCTTGGGGTCATGAGTTCAAGCCCCACAGTAGGCACAGGGTTTACTTAAAAAATAAAAGTAAGCTTTATTCAACAAGGATAATTAATTACTGGTATACTTGATATTTAAAAAATATTTTGGAGACTCTTTCAGTGAGTCTTCTATATAGTAGATATAGAAAACTTTCCTTGATACAGTAGACTTTATTTTTGATGATTTTTAATAATTCTACTTAGAATTTGATCAGTTAATTGAAAATTTAAATGCAGGTCTTTATTTCAAGACTATGTCTTTTTAAAGGTAAACTTTGAGGATGATTCTCGGGGAAAATACCTGGAACTTCTAGGATACAGAAAAGACCTAGGAAAGAAGGTAAATTTCTGGGAAAGGTTAAAAGGCTGTGCTTATAAAAGTAAATATTTATGTAGCATAGGTGTTCTGTTTTATAAACTTCTACACAGATAACCTCAAATCATTCAATATATATTTAATAAGAATTTGTGTTTGGTTGCCAAAGTTCTAAATACATATTATTAAATGTGTAACTTTACCTTGTACCTGGATTTAAAAGCTGCCGGAACCATCTATAATTCAAACTTGATTTAATGAGCTGTGTTGTATCGGGTAGAATTGGGCCTTGGAAGATAAGAGGCTCTGAACTTCAAACACTGGAAGTAACACTTAGATTTTAAGAGGGTATGTAACCAGTGGCCTTGGAGGAAGAGAAAAAGGGGAAACTGTTAGAGATCACCCCATGTTCACTACAGCTTAAGTAATAAAGAATAGAGTACTGTTTGAAGTTACCACAATTTTCTACCCTCACTGTTTATGCCTTAGCCCACGTTCCCAAACTCTGTATTGAGTTGGTCCAGCTGACAAGTAAGTAAATATTTTGGAACAAGGACAATTTATTGTACTGAACCTGAATAAACAAAAGTCTGATTGATTAGCTTAATATTCAGCTTAATAATAATTGCTTAATAAAAAGATTCCCTTTTAAAAAGAGAAAGTCCTGGGGCACCTGGGTGGCTCAGTCAATTAAATGTCTGACTTCAGCTCAGGTCATGATCTCGCGAGTTCATGAGTTTGAGCCCCGCATCGGGCCCTTGTGCTGACAGTGCAAAGCTGCTTTGGATCCTCTCTCTCCCTCTCTCTCTCTCTCCCTCCCTCCCTCCCTCCCTCCCTCTCTCTCTCTTAAAAATAAAACATTAAAAAAATAAATAAAAATAAAATAAATAAAAAGAAAGTCCTATTCCAGTTTTTCAGTCTTCTTCTCACAGAGGGGCTTAATTATTATTCATTCCACAATATTGACATGAACAGCATGAAAAACACTCTGACTTTGAAAACCTTGAAGGAAATACTTTAGATTCTTTGTGTAATTTGTATTAGCCCTTTGTTGTTCTTTCAGAGTGTCTAAAGTTCTCTATAGCATTGCAGAGTTGTTGCATATATGGTACAGCTTAGATACTACGCACTCTGAGCGGTGCTCAGCACCATGAAGATTCGTGACCCTTCGATGTCACATCACAGCTCTGCCGCTTATTGGCTATGTGTCTTTGCTCAATCCTTTAGATATTTTTTATATTTAATTTTATTATTAGTCTGAACTTCTTGGTGCTATAATTTGTAGGTTTGTAAGAGATTAATATGAAAGTTTTGGGGACGTCTGGGTGGCTTAGTCGGTTGAGTGTCCGACTTTGGCTCAGGTCATGATCTCGCGGTCTATGGGTTCGAGCCCCACGTGGGGCTGTGTGCTGACAGCTCAGAGCCTGGAGCCTGCTTCAGATTCTGTGTCTCCCTCTCTCTCTGCCCCTCCCCCACTCATGCTCTGTCTCTCTCTCTCAAAAATAAATAAACATTAAAAAAAAAAGTTTTGCTGAATGCCCGATAGCAAAAATGAAGAAATAGAACCTGTTTGTCAAAATACTTGTAATAGCAGTTCTTTCCATAGTGAGTGCCTGAAGAAATTTTCTTAAATTAATTATAGTTATTTAAAACAAAGTAAAAGAAAACATGATTGTTTTGAGGTTAGGTTTGTGATCGAATAGCAGATTTTATTTTTTTAAACACACCATCCTTGATCTGAATTTTTGTGCATTTTGCCAATGAAAATGGAGAAAGAGGTGAGCATTTGTTATATGCATTGAAATAGAATTCCATGTAGTAGGTGAGTTGTTGTTTTTATTTCAGATTGCTTTGGCCTTGAACAAAGTGGATGAACCCGATGTGGTAAGAAGGCCTTTAAAAATAGCTACCTTCCAAAAATTTGGTTTAGGTCATAACAAAGAAGGAAATGTAATTTAAGACATGTGTCTTTTTTATTGCTTTACAGTGTAAAAATACATGCTGATTGTAGATGTTTTAATAAGTGAATAACTATCATTTTAAAATAGTATAAGTTTAGCTAGTAGAGCATTCCTTTCTCTTGACAATATTTGAATTTTGCGAAAGAGGGCAAACAATATCAGTGGCTGCTCAGATACTTAAGGTTAAGATCTCTGTTCCCAAGGGACATTTGATGGGGGTTGGGGGGAGAGGGAGAAAGGAAAGTCTTAGCAATCATGGCTCTGTTTTTCCTCTATTAGTGTTTCTTAAATAAATTTACTTAGTGTTGCTTCTTATGATTAAACTAGCTCTGAGTTTTGTTGGTTTGGTCTTTTGTCTTCCTTGTTCACTAATATTCTTTTAATGCTACGTCCTTCAACTTCCTCTGTAATTGTTTTGTGTACCAAAGGCTCTTAAAGATTCTGACCAAGTAGCACAGAGTGATGGGGAGGAGAGCCCTGCTGCTGAAGAGCAGCTCTTGGGAGAGGTACTTATTTTTTTCCTTTTTAATTACATTGGTAAAGTATGTTATATTTGTTTATCTCACATTGAAATATGGAAAATTTGCTTGACTACTTGTGCTAGAATGAAATTGGGAGATATTGTTTTCTTAGAGATTTTTGGGGTAGGAGTCTATTTACTAGTTTGACAGAACTGTCATCAGTGAAATCTTTAGTCCTCTGACCTAGCTTCTGGATTATATGTCTTAAAATTAATAGTTGACATGAGATTGACTTAATTCGGTCAGATGGATATCAGCATGTCACAATGAAAAGAGACGTTGCTCAGAAATCCACAATGCATTGCATGTAAAATTTATGTTTTTTCTTGACACATTAATATTTAGGACCTACGATCAGTGAGAAACAAAGGCTTCTAGATTAGTCTTGAACTTTGAATCCAGGTATAGAAATTTTCACTAATTTGAACTGTCATGATTTTTTGATTGACATGATAAACGTGTCATGAGTTGTAGTTGACAATTTTTATAACCAGTTAAAAAGAGTCCTTGAACACAGAGTTGTATCATTAATTTTTTTCCTTTTGTTTTTCTGGGTTTTTTTTTAACCACTACTAAATAATTCTGTACTTTTCTTGCTTTCTAATTATATTTCATCTTGGACAATTAATTAATCAACACGTTCTTGTTTCTCATCTCATCTTTGACTTTTTCATTGTTCTTTGTGGTATAGAGATACCTTGACTGGAATGTCTCTTACAATCCTTTGCTAAGTTATAAGAGTAATTCATCAGTAAATTTAGACTTTTACAAGAAAATTGTTAAAAAAACAACTTTCCTTAGAAGTGGATCTTCTGACATTTATTTAATCTGAAAATAAAGAATATGTGTAAAATCTTAGTAAAACTTTGAACCAATTTTGGGAATACCTATACAGAATTGTAGGATACCTTGAAGAAATGTATTTTCATTTATGTACAACTAGACTAACTATGTATTATCAAATAGAAGGCCATTTGGAAATACACTTATGAATGAATAGATTAAAATAATATGCACATAACAAAACGATAGTCACCAATGTGTACTTTCGGAGTATTCAAAAAAAGTTTAAGGAGATAGGATCATCTCCTTTACCTTGATGATGCCATTTGTTTATCAGACATAGTAGTTTACACATTGAAAATACTCAATATGTAATCAACTGCTTTTTTCACCATTATTTACATTTCAGAAGTCAATAAATAGATTTTATTGTTTTCTTAGAAGGCAAATTTGAAAAATTGTGAGTTAAAAAAAGGGTTTTTTTGTAAGTTAGTGAATATAATCAGATCAGTATCTGATTTATTTATTAATAGGAATAATTTAAGCTCTAAAATGTTTTTGTTTTAAAGTTCTAAAATGCTTCCCTGTAATTAGTGAAAGAGTTAAGGTTTTAGCTATTCTTCTGTAATAGTATTAACTAATTAAGCATTGATGATGCTATGCTGTGCTCTGCACTAAAATTCCCCAATCCAAAAATGCCCCTGACTTTGAATACTAGGTGTTTACATTCAGATGTATAGGTAACACACACAGAAGATAGCTGTTTTATCTCCTGCAAGACAGCTATCTTTTTCTTTAAATTTTTCTCTATGATTTCTTTAATATATTTTATTTTTGTCTTCTTGTGACTTTTTATGCATAGAAGAGAAAGCATTTAAACTATTTGCCAGCAATATGCCTTCATTATGTTTCTTTTCTTCTAAAGAAAGAAAATATACTGATAAGTAGTTTCAGAAATTTATAACAGAACTGTGTGTATCTTTTTACCAGACCAACCTGCTATGGCAGGTATGACTAATTTAAGAGAATACAAAGTCTATAATTGAATTTGAGTATATTCATGCAGTCTTTTATATAGCATTTATATAAGGGCACCAAGTGGTTTTTCTTTCATAACTGATTCAATTAAAACAAAAATACCTGGGGCGCCTGGGTGGCGCAGTCGGTTAAGCGTCCGACTTCAGCCAGGCCACGATCTCGCGGTCCGTGAGTTCGAGCCCCGCGTCAGGCTCTGGGCTGATGGCTCGGAGCCTGGAGCCTGTTTCCGATTCTGTGTCTCCCTCTCTCTCTGCCCCTCCCCCGTTCATGCTCTGTCTCTCTCTGTCCCAAAAATAAATAAACGTTGAAAAAAAAAAAAAAATACCTTATAACTAAACCTAATGGACAGAAGTTTTTAGACATAGAAAATTTTAGATGTGTAGAAGCAGAGTTGTTTTAACAGTCTAAATATGGTAAAATTAAAAACACGTGTATTTTGCTTGTTTCAAACTCCTCTTATTTGAAGTAAAAACAAACATTCTTCAATAATTTCTGAGCTACCAGTAATGGATATGTACACTTATAGTTTGTTTAACATTATTCCTGATGACTTTGGATTTTATTTATGATTGTATAATGGGAGTTAATACTTAGGAAAGTCTTAGATCTGAGAACTTTTCTGGAATAACTGCTCATGTCATCTAGTCAGTAGGTGAAATATATATATATATATAGTAAATATATAAATTTTGTTTTGCCAGTAAATTTCTCCACTGTGGCTAAATTGCTGCCCTTTCCATCTTTTAGTGCATCAAAGAAGGAAAACAAGAATCTGAATTTCTACCACCAGCAGGAAGAACATTTAACATCTCCATCAGTGGTGGTAAGTACTTATTTCATTTTTATTTTTACCTATTTGAAAACAAATAGTCCCTAAATTTAAGTTACAAATGTTTTGTGACAAGTGGTAGAGGGTTGAAAAGAAGAACCCAGTTATTTAGTATATGTAATCAGGGGGCACTTGGGTGGCTCCATCGGTTAAGCATCTGACTTAGGCTCAGGTCATGATCTCGCGGTCCGTGAGTTGGAGCCCCACGTCGAGCTCTGTGCTGGAGAGCCTGGAGCCTGTTTCAAATTCTTTGTCTCCCTCTCTCTCTGACTCTCCCCCGTTCATGCTCTGTCTCTCTCTGTCTCAAAAATAAATAAAAGTTAAAAAAAAAAAATTAGTATATGTAATCAGTCTCTTGGAGATAGATGTTCTGACATCAATGTAATAAAAACTGTGTAATGATCTCTAGTATTCCAGTTTAAGCGATCTGAAAATGTGTTATTTTACCTGATTTTACTTACTTGCATCTCAATATATTTCCATAGAAATCGATCCGCTAGTAATATTCAGAAATTAGCATTGTTTTCTCCTTTGTGTGTGCATGTAAAAGTTGATATGTATAAGATTTTTTCTTTTAACAAAACCTTTTTTTAACTTGGGTGTATTTCCTTGTTGCAGATATTGATGGTTTAATTACTCAGGCTTTGCTGACGGGTAACTTTGAGAGTGCTGTTGACCTTTGTTTACATGATAACCGCATGGCTGATGCCATTATATTGGCCATAGCAGGTGGACAAGAACTCTTGGCTCGAACCCAGAAAAAATACTTTGCAAAATCCCAAAGCAAAATTACCAGGGTATGTTGTTTTAAAAATAAACTATAACACTGTTCTGAGTATAAAAGCAATACATTCTTAGAATAGATAATTGATATGCAGAAAACAGTTAAAAAAACAAAACAAAACAAAACACTCATAGTTCCTTGAACCAGAAATAGTTATTATTGATAGTTTGGCGTTGTTATTTTTATTTTTTGTATTTTATGTATATAATTTTTTAATGAAAAGTACTTTTCATATTTTTATTGTAGAAAAGTTAGAACATAGAAAAATTTAAAGGTAAATATTTTAAATTTTAAATTTTAGTTCTTCCATCAAATTGAGTATTTAGGATGATTGGATAGTTATCCAATTGTATTTGTGGGACGAGGTGAGCCTAGGGTCTTCCTACTCTGCTGCCATCTTCCTCTTTCTCGACCTTGATGAAGTTAATTCTGACTTCATATCTCACGTGTACTCAAAACATTTTTTCTGATCCATCAGAGCAGGTCATGCCTTCCTGTTAATGTTTTGATAATACCCTATACTTTTCCTTCTCAGCATATTTTTTTAAGTTTATTTATTTATTTTTAAGTAATCTCTACACCGAACATGGGGTTTGAACTCACTACGCCAAGATCAAGAATCGCATGCTCCTCCAATTGAGTCAGCCTGGCACCCCTCCTTCTCAGCATATTTACATTACAAAAAATGTTTGTGTGATGGGGTTTGTTTGTTTGTTTGTTTGTTTTTTTTGAGGAAAAATAATAACCATCTTTTTTATGTCTGTTGGTTCAGGGATATTCTTCACTTTGTTGCTGCTTTATTCTGCATGAAATACTGTGAATAGTAGGTTTAAAAGATATGATTGATTAGCCAGAGGTAATTTTTACTAATATACCAGAGATTTTTAATTCTCCTTTATTTTCCTTTCTTAAGCTAATTACTGCAGTGGTGATGAAGAACTGGAAAGAAATTGTTGAGTCTTGTGACCTTAAAAATTGGAGAGAGGCTTTAGCTGCAGTATTGACTTATGCTAAACCAGATGAGTTTTCAGCCCTTTGTGGTAAGAAAATGAGCCTTATATTTATATAATGTATATGGCATCGTATATTTTATATAAAGTTAGTAACATATTATTAGAAATGTTTGCAAACCAGCTAATCATAGATAAGAAAAAGAAGTTCCCATTTGGATACTTTTCTTAGAATTATTAACATATACCATATCTAGTCATTACTTTTAATAATATTTCTTAACAGTTTTGGTTTCCAGCAGACTAGACCTAGAATCTTGCCTCTGCCACTTACTAGTTGTATGACCTTGGAAAAATCACTTTCTAAGCCTTAGTTAGTCTATTATATGTAAAATTACACATAATTAGCTTTCACTTAATAAATACTAACTTGATAAAATTAGTAATTATAACATTTGATTGGAAATTATAAATTACTGTTAAAGGCTGTGACTAGACTGGTGGCTAAGGAATGATACTCCTTACTTGTAAGAACAGAAGCTTCAGAGTGCTAGTATCAGAACAACCAACCATTTGCTACCTTGAAAGTATTATGAGAATATGAAAGTTATAAGATATTAACTTTATTATCATAAGTGATTTATCGTAGTCCTACCTACCATTGATGTTCATTTCAAATGTGCCATATTTCATCTATTTACACAAATATTTGACGTGTTGAAATGGAGTTAAATGTTCATTAGGATTTTTGTGTTCAAATGTCCTTTCCATTTATTATTTTTTAATGTAATTCAGGGAAATTCATTCTGCAACTAGGTATATAGAATCTTGAGAAGTCATTCCTTACATACAATTTGTCACGCACTTCCATTCATTTCATAAATAAATACTTACTGAGCATTTACATAACTGATTTTGTTTCTATCTGCTACTCATTGGTTGTGAAGTTTAATTCATACTTCTGAAAATATTATTGGCTTACTTACGACTTCATGTTCAGATTGCCTTGAGTATAGTCTTATTTTGTTTTCCTCTTGATCGGTAGATCTTTTGGGAACCAGGCTTGAAAGTGAAGGTGATATCCTCCTGCAGACTCAGGCATGTCTCTGCTATATCTGTGCAGGGAATGTAGAGAAACTAGTTGCATGTTGGACTAAAGCTCAAGATGGAAGCAGTCCTTTGTCCCTTCAGGTTAGTATCTTTGAAACAAGGGGTGCTTACTTTCTAGTGTTGTCTTTCACCCTACTTCTATTCTAGAAATTGACTTGTTCCAGAAGTTCATTGCTTTCACCTTAGTTACCTATGTTTTAGAAGTTCTTTTGCTGGATAATTTATGTGTATTTGTAGCATATTTGGCGGGGCAAAGTATGAGATGATGAAATAGTAAAATGGAGTTGCAACTGCTTGTGAAATCAAGGTTGTGATTTGGTAGTTTATTGGAAGAAGCAGGTGGCAAGAGCATGAAAACAGTACTAGAGTGTACGTCTTTTCCCCCATGCTTCTCTCCCTGCCTCTGGTGACCCTATCTGCCTTGGGCAAGGAAAGAGGCAATGTGGGGTAAGGAATGGGAGACCTTCCCAGTACCAATAGAGAATCTTAATTGTCATGATTAAGGGAAAATGAAAGTAAGAGGTAAATGGAATCCTATGTAGCACTAAAACCTGGACAAGAGGGGGAGTAAAAAATATGGGGACTATTTTCAGGCATGGAGTAACTGTATACAGTATTTAGATTTTTTTTTCAAAGCATTTATTCAGAGTCTCATAATATTTCATTCAGGTATTTCTTTTTCGCTCTGGAAAGAGATTTTCTCAGTACAGTTGTAACTTTAAAGATCACTTTATTAAAACTGAAAATCTGGTAGGAAATCACTGTTTTCCTAAGGTCTTTTGAGAGAAAGCACACTTGTTTTACACTTCTGGATCTGTGTACTTTTGAAGGGCCGATAGATAGGATATTCTTGTGCTTTATACTTGAGGCTTCCCATTGTTGAAATAATTGGTATTGAAGAACAATGTGAAAAATTTGGGGTTGAAATAGTAAGCTCATTGGAGGTCACCTCTTAGTAGTAGTGTTTTTATAGTATAGGTAGTATGATGTTTTCAGTCAGTTTCTTTTATACCTGCTGGAACCCAGTTTCTGCCTTTAGACATTTATCTGCTGATCACTTTCACTTTGGATGCTTGCCTACTTTAAGCTCACAAGACAAGTATCTGGCAAGGATATTTAGGAGAAGGAAATAACCTATGCCCTAACCATGATAAGGTACTTTCTTCCTCCTTACTTTTTCAGTTTATGTGAATGGTGGACAGCTGTTGCAGAAGTTTTTAAGAGAGAGGATAATAAGATATACTTTTAGGAGGTTTTAGAAATCTTAGTATCTCTTCATTCCTGCTCTCTTGCATACACATCTTGGTAATTTTGTTTGCTTGCCCTTCTCTCTCCCTTCTTTTCCTCACTTAGGATCTTATTGAGAAAGTTGTCATCCTGCGAAAAGCTGTGCAACTCACCCAAGCCATGGACACCAATACTGTAGGAGTTCTTTTGGCTGAGAAGATGAGTCAGTATGCTAATTTGTTGGCAGCCCAAGGCAGTATTGCTGCAGCCTTGGCTTTTCTTCCTGAAAACACCAACCAGGTAATTAGAATTGACCATTTCTCTTCTTTTAATGTGTGAATAAGGTGAGTCCAGTGGGTAGCACTTAGTATTAAACATAAGAATATTGGTAAGTAGAATGTTTTGGAACAATTGAATTTCTGTCATCTGACCATAAGTGAATGTTACTGACAATTATTCAGGGATCATTTTAGGTGTACCCAGACGGTATTGGAGAGATAGGATGCTCTTGTAGTACGATAGATCCCTTTGTACTGATGGGCATAGTATTTGAGGGAAAAAATGGAAAAGGACCAACTTCTAATTTCTTGAGCCAAATGCTGATTCTTTGTACATGGTTCTTTGTAGGAATCTTCTGTGTTAGAAAGCTATGAATATTAATACTTAAATAATTGGGGTTGTAGTTTTAAAATTCCCACAAATGCTAGACATAGACATAGATATTAGTGAAGAAGTTCATTCTGTATACCATTTCAGTCTGATACTGTCTGCAGACAAGTATATTTTTAAAATACGCAAGGCAGGGAGAATGACATTTCTGATTTATTATTTGGTATGCATTAAATTGGGCTTTTTCAATGCAATGGAATTAAGTAAGTGACTGACAATATAATGATGGACACGATTGCCAAGATTCTTTTCCTAAGGGAGTTTTCCAAAAGTGATACATAACTATGATAGAGGTAGTAGTGCAGTGGAATCACAGAAGAGGGCAACCTAAATTTAATAATGAAGCATGGGTAGAAATCAGGGAGAGGTTTGAGGACAGTTATCCACAAGTAGGATGTTTGTATCTATATTGTGTGTGTGACAGAGCTTAATTTTGAGCCTTGAAGATATTTTCTTGTTTCTATGCTTTTTATTATAAGCTTTATTTTGTTTTTGATGGATTTTTTTAGTTAATTGTTTTCAGTATTTTGTCTCTTGTAGGGAAATATCAGTAAATTTCATTGAGTAGTTTCACTGAGTAAAAACACTTAAGTCTGTGTTCCAGCATTATGGAGGTTTGACTCTAGTTGGTTTTGAAACACATTTACATGTCGTATCTTTCGATTTTATCTGTGAGAATATTAGGTAGAATAGAAACAGACTTTATGATGACCTTGGCATAATTATTTTATGACTTTTTAAACACCCCTTTAATAGTGAGTTATAAGACCCTTTAAGACTAACTTAATCTAAGACCTTTAGATCTTGTAGCCTCAGTATTAAACTCTTTATCTTCAATACCATTTATAACCACATACATTTTTTTCTTTTTTTTTTTTCTTTTTTTTAAAGTTTATTTATTTTGCGAGAGAGTATGTGCATGCACACAAGCACGAGAGGGGCAGAAAAAGAGTGAGAGAGAAAATCCCAAGCAGGCTCGGCACTGTCAGTGTAGAGCCCGACGCAAGGCTTGAACTCACAAACTGAGATCACGACCTGAGCCGAAGTCAGATGATTAACCAACTGAGCTGACCAGGCACCCCTAACCACATACATTTTCTGTATATTATTATTCATGTTTCCTTTGGACTTTTAAAGAACATTCTCTATGTAAAAATAAACAATTTTGAAGTTGCTGTCTTCTATATATTTCAGTAGACCCTTAGTATTTTCTGGGGAACATGTCCTGAGACTTTGTGATATCATTATAGTATCTAACCTTCCTCCCTAATAGTATACCTAACAGTTTAAATGACAGCTTTAAACCTTTAGTGAATGTATAGTAATGTATGACTTTTTAAAGTTACTAAAATCAGTTCTTGCTGAAATATTTTAACATTACCTTTTTGTTGTTGTTTGTTAATATCTGGAACATGTATGTGGTCAACTCATACTTATTGTAGATCTGTATAATTGTAGATCTGTGTAAGCTACCATGAGTGTGACATCTTACTCTTTTATTTCCAACATCTCTCTCTCTCTCTCTTTTTTTTTTTTTTATTAATTTTCCTTCCTTTCTTAGGTCACCATTTTCTTTCATCACATCGTCAGCAGTTGATTCTTTTGGGGACCTTTTTTCCCTATAAAGAAATGAAGTTGTATTTTTTTTAACTACTTTTGTGATTTGTGAAAATTACTCAACTATAAGAAAATACAAAAGAGCAGAGATGATGAGTGGCATTGATCTTACATACTACTGTGTGGTGGGCATAATTCAAATCCTTGCCTCAGTTAAATGATATATCATGGGCCTTTGGTATCAGTCTTGAGTATTAGAAGCCATGATGTTAAACCCTCTTGTGCTAGGATCTATTATATAGGAAACAGCATATGAACAAGGAGCATATGACCGATCAAGCTTACTTTAAGAAAAGCAACATGCTGTCATATAGTTCAGTGAGTTCTAACATTCTGCTTTATTTTCTTCCATTGCTTGTTATAGCCAAATATTGTGCAGCTTCGTGACAGACTTTGTAGAGCACAAGGACAGCCTGTACCAGGACAGGAATCATCTAAAATTCCTTATGAGAGGCAGCAGCTGCCTAAGGGCAGGCCTGGACCAATGGCTGGCCACACACAGATGTCAAGAGTTCCAGCTCAACAATATTATCCCCATGTGAGTGATATGGTCCAGATTAAGTAGGAACATTTATATATTTCTGTTCAAAAATTTGTTGGGTAAGAGACCTTAATCTGCTATGATAAGTCTAGTTGTCTAGTTAGACAACATAATGTTTTAATAGTTTTTCTTTTTGTATTCTTGAAAGTGATGGTCTGTTCTTTTTATTTTTATTTTTTATTTTTTTTAAGTTATTTATTTATTTTTTTAAGTAATCTCTGCACCAAACGTGGGTGGGGCTCAAACTCACGACTCAGAGATCTAGAGTCACATGCTCTTTCCATTGAGCCAGCCAGGTGCCCCTGGTCTGCTTTTTTTTTTTTTTAATTATCACTTTAATCTGGTCAAACAGATTATATTTTAGATATAAATTAATGTAAGCTCTCTGGGGAGATTTTTTATTTCCCCATCATTCAAACTACCCATACACATGTACATCTGTTCTTGAAACTGCTTCAACTTGATTCATCTGACAAGCTGTAAGTAAAGTAGTGGGAATAATTTGTGGGTGATTTGGTTAATACTATGAAATATTTTTAGAAAAGGTACTCTTATTTTGAGTATTTTATTCTGAATCATTATTACAGGTTTACTGTGTCTCTTGTATCAACACAGTATTCAGAACATACTTCTTTTGGATAACTTGGATATTAGTGAATGACCAAAGGTGTATGAAATTGTAGGTCATGGGGATTATAAAGATGATTAGATATTTTTAAGTAAGTAAGTAAATTAAAACATTTAGTGGCATAAAATGTGGCATTTTACTGTCTTTTACTATTTCATACAGAAACTTATATTTCCGGACCCGCAGATAACCTTCATGTTCTTGAATGAAAAGTACATTTTCATGAGTAATAAATGGTCTTGATTGATAACAAAGCAGATCCTCTCCCCATTTTAAAATACATCAGATTACTGATAGAATTGACAAGGTCTTTTTTATAATTTGTTGCAACAAAAGTAAATATAAAATCATGGAAAGCTAAAAAAAAGATCAATTAGTGCTCTTTTGTCTATTGCACTTTTGATTAATACTTAATCAGGAATAGATCACATTTGGATTTAACTGTAACTATCTAGAGTATTCTCTGTTTTTTTATTTTTTCCTTTATTTGATAATTTATTGAGAGCTTTTCTATGAGTGCCTGTCTTTATTCTGTCTGTTGATACATTGGTAAACAAAGCAGATTAGGTTTCCCACTATTATGAAGACTTTACTAGTTTGAGAAAAGTCTATGACATAGGTAGGGCAAAGCAGGCAGTGACTGGAAGAACTAAGAGGCACAGACATCAAGTGATAAGCCAGAGTTTTAAGACAGAGCTTGAATTTCTTAATATCGCCTGGCCAACTTGATATTAGAACTCCCAAGCATCTTTTGTTCAGTCATGCTATCTTGAAGGGTACTGAGGTGAGACACCCTCTACTTTGGGAAAAGAGAATATTTACTCTCTATGTCCTTGAGTTTATCTGTCTTTCTGGGAAGATATAAAAACACTGAAAGACTTTCATTGTACTTTGATGTAGCAGTCTAATACTTTAACAAAAGAAAAACAAATTCAGAAACTAAGCAGTGATTTTCTTTTTTCTTTTTTTTTTTTTTGTTTTTTTGTTTTTTTGTTTATTTTGAGAGAGAGAGAGAGTATGTGTGCACACGGGAGCAGGGAAGGGGCAAAAAGAGAGAGGGAGAGAGAGAGAATCCTAAGCCATGCCCAGTGCAGAGCCCAACATGGGGCTTGATCTTACAACTGTGAGATCCTGACCTGAGCTAAAATCAAGAGTTAGATGCTTAACTCACTGAGCCACCCAGACACCCCAAGCACTGATTTTCTTGATTAAAGCTTTATCATATACCAAATGAGGACAGCAGCTTGCGGTTTTAAAGGAATGTTTACAGGAAGGGGTAAAAGGGTGAGAGGGAGGCCAGATTAGTAGGAGTTCCACTTCCACTTGGAATTTCTATGAAGATTTACTTGACCAGAAAGATTTTGGTGGCTTAAAAAATTTGTTTTGAAAATCTTAGGACTCCAGGGTAAGCAACATGGTGTAGTATAGCAAACACTGGCCTGGAAATCAGGAGGTCTGGATTCAGTCCTAGGTCTGTCACCAGCTAGTTGTATTGACCTTAGGAAGCCCTTTCATTTCTCTAGGTGTTGGTTTTCTCAGTGGTCATGGGTGGGGATTAGACTGATTGATCTCTAATATCCTTTGATTATATGTTTCTAAGCCTGATATGGGACTAATACGATTTTTGCAGCTCTAATAAAATCCAGAAAAGGGAACTTGTAGCAATATGCTTACAGATCTAATAGTAGCATGAATACTATTAATGCTTCAAAATCACTTTTCTACTCGATTACCTTTTTTCCTCCAATATCTTCTTTCCTTACCTACTTACAGGAACTAGCTTTTCCCCTTATTCTTGACACTTGAATGCTACTTTTTTTTATGCTTTGATTTAGGTTTTCATGTTGATTTTTCTACTGCCTCCCTCTCCCTGTTTTGTTGTGAATGTGTTTTTCTTTTGGAATCCCAGCTACCTTGAAAGCAATTGCCTGACTAACATATGCTATCTTGCTACTCTTATTTTTTGCTTTGCATCTGGCTGTTAATGCCTTCTGGGTGTTTTTTTTTTCTTCTTTTAACATTTTTATTTTTTATTTTCTGTGATTGGTATTTCTTTGTTCAATTCAGGTTAGAATTGCCCCTACTGTCACTACCTGGAGTAACAAAACTCCTACCGCCCTTCCCAGCCATCCACCTGCAGCCTCTCCCTCTGACACACAGGTATATCCTTCATTATTCATCTTTGAGCAGAATTCTGCTCACTTAAATATATATATAGTTAAATATTCTCTACCCCCCTTTTCTTAATTTCCCCTTCCCCCATTTGTCCGCCTGCTTATTGCATTTTAATGCTTTAGGATGCAAGAAGTTTCTGGACAATTAGTTTATTTTCTTCTCCCTCTCCTTTTGCAGTTCTAAATTGACCTCAGCTAGAAAAATATCAACTAAAGTTCTAACGATGGTTTAAATCTGATTTCACTGAAGATTTTCTTTTTTCTTTCTTCTTTGTTTTTGAGCATTGCAGAAATTGAAGAGAAACGAAAGTTCCCTTGTGGCATTTATACTTATATTTCCAAAGTGTGGATGGAATTTAGTAGAGATGGAAAATCCTGGTGACTTATTATAAATATCATTGACACTGTTTTGTGAAGTTATTAGCATCTGTTGCCATTTATTGCAATTAATACTTTAGACCTGTCTGATCTTTAAATCACTTAGAATGTGTTGCTCAGAAAATGTGTTCTAAAGAAGACAGAATGTGCAAAATGCAGTGTTTCTTACACAGTAAAGTTAAAAAAAAAAATAAACAGTTCCATTTCAGAGATTATAAATCCATCTGGTAAGATTTTTGGTTCCAAATGTAATCCTCCTTTTTATCATATTCTCATTTCCTAGGGAGAAAATCCTCCACCTCCAGGTTTCATAATGCATGGAAATGTTAATCTAAATGCGACCACAGCTCAGCTTCCCACATCTCCAGGTCACATGCACACCCAGGTACCACCTTATCCACAGCCACAGCGTAAGTAGTGTGACCCTGAAGTCCTTGCACAACAGCATGTCTTACCTAATGTAGTAACATGTCGCTTTAAAGCTCCAAACCCATGATCAAATCAGTTTTAACAAGTAAAGAAAGAACTGTGTAGGACTTGAGAGGGAGAAACACAGTTTCCCTAGGTGACATCCCTAATTAGCATGCTTGGAAACAGCCTCCTATGTCAGTCCATTCAGAACAGTTGGCTCCTGTTCCTGAGCAATTACTAAGAACAGTGAATTGTCCCATGATTTTGGTATTAAAAAACAGAATTTTTGAAATGATTTTGTTATATATTCTTTCCTTTCAGCAAGATGACACAAACCATTTTTGGAAAAATGGTTCCAAGGGACATTTCAATATCCAATATCTCCCCTGCCCCCATGTACAACCTGCTTGACTATCAACAGCCTGCACCCCAGTAGAACATTTGTTATAGTAGTGAATCTGCATTGACACATCATTATCGCCCAAAGTCCATAGTTTACTTTAGTGTTCTCTCTTGGTGTTGAACATTCTATGAATTTCGACAAATGTATGGTAATAACATGTGCCCACCATTGGCTTTTGTTTTTTAGAAAATATTGGCACTTATAAAGTAAAATATCACCACTATTTTAAAATTTACATGAAGAGAAAAAAAAATCTCCAAGGAGAAAATTATATGATTAAACAACTATTACAAAAGCAAGAGGCCACTGCCTAGTAAGAACTAATCTTAATAAGCATGTTCTATGCTAAAGTGGATATTCTTACTTAACATGAATACAGATTTGACACAATTTTTCACTCATGAAAATGCTGTCTTCAGAGTAGAACAAGTACAGTTCTAGTAGATTCACTCTGTAGAGGTCCATACCTACCCCTGGTCATGAAAAATGTGGTAATATTCTCTAATCTGGGCTCAGGTCTTTGCATCAAAACATTAGTTGGCTGCCTGAATGCTTACTAACCAACTGTGTATAGTATATGAAATACTATGTAGTAATTGTTTTGTCAGGGATCTTAGAGAGTTGGCTGTTAATCTGGAACTAAGCTCAAAATCACAATGTGAGTAGCTGATTAGTTTACTAGATGTTGGAGAAGGTATTTGATTCATAACAATAGTGCTCACCCTACAATTCTTCCGGTGGAGGAGATGTTGAGCCGCCAGCAAAGTCCCTGTAATTTACTGTAACGGGGAGTGCTTGGGACGTGTAATTCCTGCATGGTTCCATCTGGTGGCTAGTCGGTGTCACTGCAGTCTTTTCTCAGGCACAGGAAGTCTGAGAAAAGGGTCGGTCTTTCAGTGTTTGGGTTTGATGATTGAAAGATTTTCATAGCCAGAAGCAGTCTGGAGATGGCATATTTCACATATTGATCCAATGGGTATATTTTAGTATATTTAAGGGTATCCAAGTCATCAAAAGCATAACATATAAGGGTTAATATTTGGTTGTAGCTTATTGTTCTAATAATAATGACAAAAATAATTTCCATAGAATGAGATAACTGGTTTTTTGTTGCTGTCAATAAACTTATAACTAATTAAAATTTCTGTTTCTTCTCCTTGGTGTAGCTTATCAACCAGCCCAGCAGTATTCCTTCGGAACAGGGGGGTCAACAATGTATCGACCTCAGCAGCCCGTTGCTCCTTCTGCTTCAAACGCTTACCCTAACACCCCTTACATATCTTCTGCTTCTTCCTATTCTGGGCAGTCTCAGCTGTACGCAACACAGCCCCAGGCCTCTCCACCTACCTCCAGCTCTGCTGCTTCTTTCCCTCCTCCCCCTTCCTCTGGAGCATCCTTCCAGCATGGCGGACCAGGAGCTCCACCATCATCTTCAGCTTATGCACTGCCTCCTGGAACAACAGGTACACTGCCTGCTGCCAGTGAGCTGCCTGCGTCGCAAAGAACAGGTCTGCGCTTGAAAGGGATTTGGTTTGGCTCCCTCCTTTATTTTTCCATGAACACGTGGGTGGATGGAGGGGAATTATGTCTGACTCTTTGTAAACTGAGTAATCTGAGGTGTTGAGTTTTTATCACAAATTCTGAAACTATTTCTAAAAGTGTGATCGTCCCATAATGAACTTTAGTTGCTAAATGAGGAAAACTTTAGAGCTTCAAAAGGGTAAGAGTATATAATCCGCCACTAAACTTAAAATAAGTGGTAAGAAATTAATTGGCAAGATAAGTGGTGTTTGGAACTAGGTTTAATTGACACTAATTTCTTTAGAGCCAAACTTTGCTCTGTTCTTATTGAGAAGTTTAGCATTTTTAAAATTATTTGTGCCTTAAGCCCATTCATGGAGATTAAACATGGTGATTGTATATAATTTTATAGTTATGTTTATTTATAAAGATGAGGGATCTGGATATGCTTATCTAAAGGAAAAAAGTGAGAGAACACAACTCTGACGGAGGATCTCTAATGAGACAGCAGAAAAGTAGAAAGTCTGTGGACAGTAGTGCAGCGATTCTTCATTAGGGCGGCATCACCCTCAGATAGTTTAGGAATTTCAAGGATTCGATAGATAGTCTAACAGTGTAGTCATGCCTGAAGTTTTCTAATGAAAACCATAATCTTAAATTATTATTATAATGAGATACACGTTTTCTAAATTCTTATCTCATTTTATAATTAGAGCATTACATTAATTTTTTATGGGGAGGTTTTATTATCTGGTTTTCATTTTGGCCCCTACCAAAAGGGGCCTCAAAGGCATGTGTTTTAAAAAGGGATCGATGAATCAGGGTTAGGAACCACTAACCATACTGGTTAAGAATGCAGGCTTTGGAATTCAATCTCCTGGGTTTGTACCCCAGCTTTGGGTAAGTTACTTAAACTTCTTCAAGCCTCCATTTCCTCAGAATAATATTAATACCTGCTCATAAGCTCATGAAGAAGATTGAATGCATTAATACATTAAAGCATTTGGGGATAGTGACTGTAAAGTTGGCTGTGATTACACAAAACCTGACTCAAAATTAGAGCTCTGTGCCTTTTAGTATTGGAAAATAGTTTCCCTTTTAGATTATAACCGATGTTTTTGAACTAAAGGAACAAAGAGATGAATGAATCTTGCTTTGCTCCTAATACTTTAGTTGCTCCTGGGGCGTCCAGTATGTATGTGTGTGTGTGTGTGTGTGTGTATATATATATATATATATTTTAAGCAGTAGCTATAATTACTGAAAACAATTATAAAATAGGATCTATTGAAGAAATATTGTATTCTAACAAAGTCTCATGAATGCAGAATTATATACCTATCACCTTTCTTCTCTGATATATAAAGGCCAAAGTACCAAAAATCTCACACATACATGCGTGCACATGTGTGTGTGCGCGCACGCACACACACACACACACACATATCTCTATCACCCTTTACTGCACAAATAAAATTTCTGTAACTTTCAACATAAATAGTTCAGTAGATTGATATTTTAGAGAGGAGTGCTAATTCAGTTGTAGAGTTCAAAAATTACCTTCTGAAACCTCAATAGTGAAGATAGTATCTATTCTGAATAGTTGGATGATAGAGTTCTTGACTGAAAGATGAGTTCCAGAAAATTCCCACTTTAAAGTGGTGCAGGGAAATAGAGAGGTGAGTCATCATTTACTGAACATATACTGGACATGTACCATCATTTGCCATATATTTTCTTATTTAATTATCAGAGCCATGAGAAATAGAAATGTTTTTTTTAGTTGACATGAGGAAACTTGGTTTCCTAGGAGTTAAACTCATGGTTGCATGATGATAGTCTCCAAGTTGAGATACAAACCCAGGTCTCTCAGTCTATAAAGCCTAATAAGTTCATTCTTCTTTACCAGATGGTCTAGTCCTGATATAAGTCATAGAAGTAGTTATCAATGTTAGAATTACAAAAATCCTATAACAACACTGTTTTAGGTATTTTGTTACTTCATCATCTAAGTTAAATATTTGCATGGGTATTCTTAAGCAAAAGTGTATTTGGCCTTGAGATAAAGTCTTTGCTTATATACAAAGTAACAGAATGTTCTAACCTGGCTGAGAAACAGAGTGACTAATAGGAAGAAGAAGCAAACATTTTTCAGTATTCAGCATGTTCTAAGCCAGCTGCTTTGTTACCTCTTGCCTGTTAATAGTCCCCTGTATTTTACCATATTTTATTTTTTGATTTCCTAAAAATGTTGTTTACAGTGTACAAATAATTGTGAATGAAAATTTTCTCTACTTTTTTATGGGTCTCATATCATATGGTTCTCTATCAGACTTGGGAATTCCATTTGTCCAGTGGATAATTTTGACAGACACTAGGGTTTGCAAGACTTGTAACTGTTTGTGAGCCTCCAAATTATGCCTGAGGCTCAGAGAAACTAATGTTGCAAATACCAGAACATTCATTGAGTAAATTCTTAATGGGTACTTGTTTGGTCTATAATCAGAATTATTCCAGGCACAGGTAGGGAGACAGAAGTGAACAGTACATTTCTAGTGAACATCACATAGCTTTGCCGTAATTTGGAACATAACATTTATATTTGGCCCAAATTTTGGAAAGCTTTATGCCAGGGCAAGAAGTTGATAGTTCATACAGTAGGCAGGAAAGTTCATGAAGGAGTTTGAACTGCTGAAAGGCATGGTTTTACTCTCTAGGATAATTAGGATACTGTCTATGACTTTTTCCCCGTCCTGATTTAATCTGTGCTTATTATTACTAAAGGAGAGCACTTTCAAATATGAAGGCCTTAGAATTTTACTCAAAAAATTATTTTCTGATAAAATGACCCTCAGGCTGTCATGAAACTATCTTTGAGTAAACATTATTGATTCTATTAAACCATGGAAAATTTAATTTAGGTATATAGTCTCATGCTTTGTCACATAGAAGTCTTGAAGGGGCATAATGTTACATATTTTCATAGAACAGTGTTCTGAAAATTTTTTTTTAATTTTTGTAAATATTCCTTACTCAAATTATAAGTACCTGTTTTATCTTGTGTCATTGGAAAATGACCTCAAGGATTCATGTCTTTCTAAACTTTAATTTTTAATTTCATGACCCTCTTGTTTTTATTTTTTTTTATTTATTTATTTTTTTAATTTTTTTTTCAATGTTTATTTATTTTTGGGACAGAGAGAGACAGAGCATGAACGGGGGAGGGGCAGAGAGAGAGGGAGACACAGAATCGGAAACAGGCTCCAGGCTCTGAGCCATCAGCCCAGAGCCCGACGCGGGGCTCGAACTCACAGACTGCGAGATCATGACCTGGCTGAAGTCGGACGCTTAACCGACTGCGCCACCCAGGCGCCCCGACCCTCTTGTTTTTAATGTGACATGCTAGGCTTATAGGGGAAATGGGAGGTTAAGAAGGATGCTCTGTTCTTTCTCAAATTGTCTGTTAGCCAAAATTCTTCATATCACTGCACTAATATAGAGTGGGAGAGAGCCAAAGCATAAGAGACTGTTAAAAACTGAGAACAAACTGAGGGTTGATGGGGGGTGGGAGGGAGGGGAGGGTGGGTGATGGGTATTGAGGAGGGC
The DNA here is from genome assembly GCF_007474595.2 of Lynx canadensis. Classification (NCBI taxonomy): domain Eukaryota; kingdom Metazoa; phylum Chordata; class Mammalia; order Carnivora; family Felidae; genus Lynx; species Lynx canadensis. The sequence continues at coordinate 138,151,242 of NC_044306.2, forward strand.
ACCTTTTGGGATGAGCACTGGGTGTTGAATGGAAACCAATTTGTCAATAAATTTCATAAAAAAAAAAAAAAAAAAAGAATCCACTGAAAAGTATCTTAGCCAGTGTATATAGCACATTTTGCTTCTGCTGGAATACCTAAGAACGTTCCGAGTGAGAAGTGGGATTCAAGTAAAGATGGTACTCAGCTGCACTCCTGTATATGTGGGACCATGTGGTTCCTTCTTCCTTCCCCAAAGATACTGGAGAACTAAACCCTACACTAAAGTGGATAAGGATCTCCAGTAACATGCCATATTCAATTTTTAAATTAATTTTCCCTTGATTTTTATTAATTTTTCACTGTAGGATTTTTAAAGACTCAAAATATTATAAAGAATAAAATTTAAGGGGCGCCTGGGTGGCGCAGTCGGTTAAGCGTCCGACTTCAGCCAGGTCACGATCTCGCGGTCCGTGAGTTCGAGCCCCGCGTCGGGCTCTGGGCTGATGGCTCAGAGCCTGGAGCATGTTTCCGATTCTGTGTCTCCCTCTCTCTCTGCCCCTCCCCCGTTCATGCTCTGTCTCTCTCTGTCCCAAAAATAAATAAACGTTGAAAAAAAAAAAAAAAGAATAAAATTTAAATTATCTATAATTCTACCGCCCAAATATTACCAGTGATAATATAGGTTTATTTATTCTTTTCGTACACATATATACATATATCTATGTATGTCTATATGCATCTATTAAAAATATTTTTAATGTGGTAAATATACTAACATAAAATTTACCATTTTAACCATTTTTATGTGTATAGTTCAGTGACATTAAGTACGTTTACATTGCTGAAGAACCATTGCCACTTATCTGTCTCCAGAAGTTTTCATCATCCCACACTGAAACTATGTACTCATTAAATAACTCCTTGTTTCCCCCAGCCCCAGGTAACCACTGTTCTACTCTCTCTCTGTATTTGACTACTCTAGGTACCTCATATAAGTGGAATCATACAATATTTGTCCTGTTTTGACTGGCTTATTTCATGCTCTCCAATATTCATGTATCAGAATTTCTTTACTACTTAAGGCTGAATAATATTTCACTGTATTATATTGCACATCTTGTTTATCCATTTATCTGCATGTGGGCATTTGAACTATTGTGAATAATGCTCCTTGAACACAGGTATACACATATCTGTTCAAGTCTTTGCTTCCAGTTCTTTAGGATACATACCCAGAAATGGAATTGCTGGATCAAATTCAATATTCAGTATTTAAATTTTTGAGGAAGCATTATACTGTTTTCCACATCTACACCAACACTTGTTTTCTGTTTGTTTGTTTTTTTCTTTCTTAATTCTAGCCATTCTAATGGGTAGTATCTCATTGTGTGCATGTATTTTTTTTTTTTTAACATTTATTTATTGTTGAGAGAGTGTGAGCAGGAAAGGGGCAGAGAGAGGGAGAGACACAGTATCTGAAGCAAGTTCCAGGCTCTAGGATGTCAGCACAGAGCCTGATGTGGGGCTCGAACTCATGAACTGTGAGATCATAACCTGAGCTGAAGTCAGATGCTTAACCGACTCAGCCACCCAGGTGCCCCTATTTTTAAAGAATTGAGATCATAATACACATATATACACACACAATTTTACATCTTACATTTTTTCTTAATATTACACCATGAACCATATTTTTCATGCCTTTAAAGTCATGTCATGTTTTAAAAAGAGAGATTTATCTTCATTTTATAGTTTTTTGAAAGAGTAAAAAAGATTCTCTTTATAGTTTTATGGGACAATTATGTCTAAGATTAGATTATGCTGTATTGATTTATTTTCAATGACTGTTCTATGTTGATTTTTTAAAAATGTTGACCAAGAGTATCATTTTGCATATCTATAATGAACCTCTGTAATACTGTTTCCTAGAGATATTTATTTTGTTCATGTAGTTTGCTTTACCTAAGGTTGCTATTAAAGCGTATTTACAGAGGTCAGTTTAGCTGTGTTTTTAAAAAGTCATATTTAGGGGCGCCTGGGTGGCTCAGTCGGTTAAGCGTCCGACTTCGGCTCAGGTCATGATCTCGCGGTTCGTGAGTTCAAGCCCCGCGTCGGGCTCTGTGCTGACAGCTCAGAGCCTGGAGCCTGTTTCAGAGTCTGTGTCTCCCTCTCTCTCTCTCTGACCCTCCCCCATTCATGCTCTGTCTCTCTCTCTCTCAAAAATAAATAAACGTTAAAAAAAATTTTTTTTAAATTTAAAAAAAAGTCATATTTAAACAGTCAATTTAAAGACATAAAAGTGAAAAAATTCAAAAGCGAATTATAGCTGAGACAAAACTGCATTAAATTGATAAGAGATTTGAACAAGGATTATCTGGGCTGAAATAAAAATGGCTAAATATATTGCATGGTTTGACATTGGGAGGAGTCAGTTAGGCATATATTTGGGGGAGAACTTTGATTATTGTACAACTGTTACTTTCTATTCAACAAGACATTCTCCACCCTCAAGTTATGTGAGCTACCCCACTGGCTATGTACTCCTGCTGCAAGTCTTTTTGTTTCTAATTTAGGTTGTCATTCCTAATTTTGAATTTGATTTGATTTCATCATAAATTTGGAGTCATTTTACAAAAGGGTTGTATGAAGTTGCTCCACAAACTTTTTGTACTTACAGTTTTTGAAATCTCCGGATACCCTCCCAGGTTTTAATACCCAGGGCTTAAGTCACTGCTATGAGAGATTAGAGGGAAAACTGCAAGCTATGGGGTTACCTCCCCACCTCACAATTTCTCTGAGGCACGTGCCTCCTGAGTAGAACTCAAACCGAATTGAACTCATTAATTGCTATATTCTCTTGGTTCTTCTATCCCCAAAGGAAGATAGTTCAATTTTCGTAAGTTACATATGCATATAATATACCTCCACTGCATACTTTTGATTTGAGGCTGGGCCTGGCCTGACCCTGAATATCTGATAATAATATCTGATAATTTTGGCATTGCTGTGTTAGTTTTCACCCTTTTCTTTTCATGTCCACTGCCAGAAACTTCAGTTCTCTTAAGAGATGTAGTTGTTTCTGAAAGACCTGTGCTCAACAGTCTACAAATCCATATATTCTTACAGAAAAGACCATATGGGATGGTTACATATTTATTGGGCCTGTTCTCATTTATGTTTCTATTCATGGTGTGACATGAATTACATGAAATTACAGTTTCATCAGGGTGCAGCCCCCTGTTGCCTCCTAAATCTAGCAGTAAAGTGGCACCACCTTGCTAAAGCCTCCCATTTTTCTTTAAGTCCCCACTAAAAGAGTGCTTTGGCCAGCAGCATTGGCATTACCTGGGAGCTAGCTGGAACAATAGAATCTCAGGCCTTTCCCTGTACTTAGTGTGAATTAGAATCTGCAGTTTAACAAGATCGATCTCTCAGCTGATTTTGATTCACAGCTTTAAATAGTACCAAATACTCTCCCCCCACACACAGTGATATTACTGATGAAGTAGTAGAAAAAAATTCCATGCAAACAGGGAAATATTTCAAGTAGGCAGGAAAATTTTTTTCTTAAAAGAGACATGTAGCACAGGAAGAGAAAAAAAGTAATGTTTAAGAGTTAATTGGATCTGGCACAACCTAGATGAATTCAATTTACCCAAAAGCTGATTATTTTCTTAATTAGATAAAAGACATTTCACATGACTTGACTAAAAAGTTTCTTTCCTTTATAAAATTAGTTTTTTTCTTTTTTGGCTTGATGGAGGGAGAAGAAGCAATTACAAAATGAGTTTAGAATGTTTTTCATGATAATACTGTTTAAGTGACTTTTACATTTTGTCTGCAGAAAATCAGTCTATGCAAGACCAGGCACCTATGTTGGAAGGTGAATTAGTTATAAAATATACCTCTGGAAAATTTTCAATCATTAAATATAGTTAATGAATGGACATTCACAATAATGCATGTGAACCTCAAAGTTGATGATATTCGGAATGTGATCAGTATCATTTTTTAATTTGGGTTCTTAAATCAAATCTTAGAGTTGATTGAATTAACATGGTGACAGCAGTAGCTTTAAATCATTAAAGTCGTCTATTTTATATAATCATAAAGACCATGACCATATCAAGATTGTCTTAGCTATGAGTAAGATTAGAAGGTGATGAGAGATTTGAATGATTCTCTGTGCAAGCCCAGAACTTTAAGAATTTGTTAAGCAGATAGCAGCATGTAGTTTAATGTTTTGTGATTAGCTCTTCAATGTTTTGAGGCTCTTTTGGCATTCTGTCTCCTCGTAAACTTGTAGAAAATTAATCCCATTTTTAGAATCAAGGCAAATGAGGGATGCCTGGCTGGCTGGCTCAGGGGTCGTGAGTTTGAGCCACACATTGGGTAAAATAAATTTTAAAAATAAATAAACTTTTTTAAAAAATCAAGGGAAATGAGTACATGCTGGTTAGAAGATCTTATTTTTTTAAAAAGTTTCTGTGACATTATGTATGGATCACAGGTTCTTTCGTCTAAGCAATTTTGTTGTGATTTCATATCGTGGATATCAGTAGAACAAGTAGAAGGTAAAATACTGAAAGAATGTTTAATTTGTTAAAAGAGGAGTAATTTTTGGTCTTTAAATATACAACATACACAAAATTCAATGAAATGTAAAATGATTATATTTTGATTTTAAAATTATCTTTATTTCTGGCATGTTTTCTTTAAACATACTGGCATTAAGATACTTAATGAATTCTGCTACTGATGTCTGTGTTTCACTTTGAGATGAAGATTTGGGGGCAGGGGGTACGTGTAGAGGAAATTTACTAACATTGACAAGTAGTTTAATTTTATATTTGCTGCCAATCTGGAATTTTTTTTTGTGGCATTAAAAAAAATCTTATCACAGATACCTGAATGCTTTTTTATACTTTATAAGTAACTCTTCAGGGAAGGATGATGAAATTGCTGGTGTTGTGTAATTGGGACCCGGTTTTTTTTGTTTTTTTTTTGTTTTTAACACTGTTTCTACCATGTGGATAATTTGCTTATGTTCAATTGCTTATGTTAAATTACTCTCTTGGGAAGTAGGAGATTGTTACTTTTATTTTATTTTTTTAGTATGCTGAATACATCAAGGTTTTTGTTTTTTTTAGCAGATTCAGGTGATTTTTTTTTCTTTATTACAAGAGAATTCTTAACTGATTTGAAAGTTATACACCAATATAGACATAAACACTTCACCATCCCTAAATTTAGTACAGCTCTTTCACTTTCAATGGAAATAATGTCAAGTTATCTTGCCTCCTAAGCCAAGACCTTGTGAATATTTGAGGGAATGAGTTTGTGAATCCAGGGCTACAGAGTGATCCCCACACCTGAGCTGGTAAAACCTTTGTGATGGTTATCCTCAGGTTAGTTAAGGCAGAATTTGAAGGTACTGTGCGATGGATACAATTTAGTTGTCCTCTTTTCAGAATTCTAAAGGAAAATGCTCTTTATTATCTGTTATAGGTCCTCAGAATGGTTGGAATGATCCTCCAGCTTTGAACAGAGTACCCAAGAAGAAGAAGGTACCAGAAAAAGATGTCCATCCAGTTGCCTACAGATGTTCTTTAATCATGTAGCCACCTGGAACATACTACCTTTCACTGATCCTTTTGAAGGCAAAGCTTACTGACTGATAGGTTTAAAGTGCATTTCAGCTTGCATCTTCTCCATGAAGGGAAGGAAAGAAAGTTAAAAACAGTACAGTGGTGTGAATTTAACTTCCTTTAGAAGAGAAGATGTAGGGGCGCCTGGGTGGCTCAGTCATTTAAACGTCTGACCTCGGCTCAGGTCATGATCTCGCAGTTCGTGAATTCAAGCCCCATGTCAGGCTCTGCGCTGACAGCTCGGAGCGCCTGCTTCAGATTCTGTGTCTCCCTCTCTCTCTGCCCCTCCCCTGTTCGTGCTCTCTCTCTCTCTGTCTTTCTCTTTCAAAAATATATAAGTAAACATTAAAAAGAAGAAGATAAGATGTAAATTTCTAACAGGTTTCTTTCAAAGAATAGGAAACAAATTTTCCAGTGATTTTTATGTCTTTTAGGGGTTCCAACAATAGTCAGGAATTTGGTAATTATATTTTGGACTATTTTTGTTTATCACATATAGTATGAATGAAGAAATCACCTTGTAGCTAAGCGTTGTTTAAATGTCAGTAACTGTTGACAGCCATTAAAGCAGAAGTTAAGATTCTTCTTCTTTCTCCCCAAACATTTCTACTTTTTTTTTTTTTTTACTCACCGTGATGTCCTTTTCTCAAATATAGTAGGGAGAGGTCATAACAATAAAATTGGGAGACACTAAATGAGCAAAAAAAAAACCCCAAATTTAGGTTAATAATAATCAGAGATTGAATTTAATCTACTACTTTTAATATGATTGAATTGATAGTTAATGTCTATTTAGTGATCTAGGAAAAGGGTATTACATCTTGGTCACATTAAATATAAACACACATTATCTGATTCCACTATTGCTAGATATAATTCTCTAGACTTTGAGATCCTCTTTCAAAAACACCAGGTGTTGGCTCCCCATACGAGGGTAAGTGTGGAAGGCAAAGGGGAAACTGAGAGGTCCAGTTTTGAGTTCCCCACCCCTCTGAGCCAGATTAGCTCTACTTTTACGTTTTACTGTAGAATTCTGCATAAAATTTCATTTGAAAAAGTATTCTACTATTAAAAAAATTTTTTTAAACCTTATTTAAAGGTGAGGAAATTGTACCTTTTTTTCTTATGCTTAGTGTCTTTTATTTCTGTCTTTTAAAAGATACCTGAAAACTTTATGCCTCCTGTTCCCATCACATCACCAATCATGAACCCTTTGGGTGACCCCCAGTCACAGATGCTGCAGCAACAACCTTCAGCTCCTTTACCTCTGTCAAGCCAAGCTTCATTTCCACAGCCACACCTTCCAGGTGGCCAGACCTTCCATGGCATACAGCAACCTCTTGGTCAACCAGGCATGCCACCATCTTTCTCAAAGCCCAATATTGAAGGTGCCCCAGGGGCTCCTATTGGAAATACCATCCAGGTAACAAATCTGTGTTAATGGAATGAGGAGATGGCTCTATTTCAGTTCATTTTTTCTTTTTAATGTGTTAACTTTTATGTTTACACCTTTATTAATGAGCATCTAACTTTGGTTTCAATTAAGACAACCTAAGTAAAAAATAGTAACCCCTTTTTTTAAGATTGATCATGGATGGATATTATTTTTCAATTACATGGCCATAAACTTTCTAGAAGAGGCTTTTATAATTGCTTGTGTATGTTTACACTAACTTGACAATTATATTTCATTTGACCTAATCAGTACCCACAATTTAAGATTAGTTGAATCTGTATTTTCAGCCAAGCTTGCTAAGCAGAAGCTATTTCCAAAGGGTTTTCCTTTTAAAATCTAAAATAAAAATGTAATGAGTTATATCATTTCTAATGTATGTATAAGAGCTAGTAATATACAGCTTTATCTTCAGCTGGAGATATAAATTTGTAGTTGCTATTCACATATAAACAGCTAGTTGGCACAGGGTTCTTCTAGACGATGAAAAGTCAGATACAACCGACTTAAACATACAAAGATGAACATTTTGATCAGTTTGTGAAAAGTAAAGAGTTTGGGTCAAAGTTCAGCATGTGAAGGTGAAACAAATCCCTGCACAAAGTATAAAATTAGTTCTGTTTTTGTCTTTGGTTCATTGAAGTCAAATTTATAAAGGTTGTATCTCTATCACAAGAGTGTGCTTTACTATTAAGAGATAGTTCTGCCTAAGGAACTTCTAAATATTAAAAGTGGCGTTCTAAAAACCAGTGTTTTGATGGAGGTGGGAGGAGTTGTTTCTTTCCATAGGAATATAAATTACAAAGATGCATTGTTAATTTCTTTTCTTTTCTTTTCTTTTCTTTTCTTTTCTTTTCTTTTCTTTTCTTTTCTTTTCTGATTACAAGTCTATGTTAGTTTGGGAAGCTACCCAGCCATTCACTTTTGTTTAGACTTTAGGTGCTCATGCAATACTCACCCAGACCAGAACCTCAGTTACCATCGAAAGGGAGAGCTTGCACAGATGTATATGTTCAGCCAGGCCATAATAGCCAGCTACCTGCCCACCTAGATGTCTCCAAGGCACCTCACACTCAGCATTTCTACAACCTTATTCATAGTCTTCCTCCCAAACCTGATCTTTTTTTGGTGTTTCCTATTTCAGTAAAATGGCATCATAATCCATATTCAATCTAGCCAAAAACCTGGGAATCATCTTTATACTTTTTTTCCTTTAATCCCTCTTTCAAATCTATCCCCAAATCTTGCTGATATTATTTTAAAATCTCTCTCAAATCCTTTATCCGCATACACTTCTAATCTGGCCCATGCTGCCTTCATTTCCAGTCTCTGGCAGTGCAGGAGCCTCTAACTGGTCTACAAGCATTGACTTTGATCGTTGTATCTGGTCTTGTCTCCTCTTTGTTTAAAACATTGTTCTCAGGATAAAGACCAAATTATTTCACATTGTCTGGAAGCCCTTCAGCTTCATATTCCTCCTTGCTGTCTCTCTGCTTCAGCCACACTGGCCTCCTTTTAGTCCTCTTGTATCATGGTCCTTCCTTTGTACACATTCTTTCTCTGACACTCTAACTTCCCCATTTCACCAGTTAACTCCTACTTGTCTTTCTAATAGAATTTCCTGAAGAGAACTTTCCCCTCAGTTAAATTCCAGTTATATTGCCTGTTGGTTCCATTAATGTTAATTTATTAGCTATAAAATAGCAATGCAGTTGCTATTTTACATGTATTTATGGCATTTTATTATTTTACTTTTTGTTCAAGTAACATCTGTCATTAAGATGTAAGTATTTGTAAACTTGCTTTTTGTATGACATTTTAAAACTTCTTTTTCCTTCCTTTAGCTAAAAACTGCCAGAGAGCTGAGATCTTTTCTGAATTGGCTCACAAGTACATAGCCAGTGCCTAGAACATAATTGCCGAATATTTTTTGAATGAATGTACTAATAAATCAGAACCCTAAACACTTAAACATACCTTCTTTGTTTTTCCATCTGTACATTCAGTAACATCATGGTCTCTTCTATCCTAACTTTTGACTTAATCTTGCAGTTTGATAATAGCCCAGTTACCAACCTCCAAGAATAAATCAAAGAACATAAGAATGGAAAGATAAACAAAAATGAGCCAACAAGCAGAGCAAGCAGCCACTCTAACTAGCCAGCTTTGTAACTGCCCTTTTATTTCCTACCGGCATAGGTCTACAGTCTCCTTCCCCTCAGGTACATACAATAGTGATCAACATATGTTCCGTAGTTCATCAAACTCTTTATATCCAATTCTGTTTTTCAAAATCAAAGCTGTAGGAGGAGTGTCTGTACCTTCTACTGAATATTTGATTTTCATTTCTACTTCTCCCAAGGGATTTCACATGTTAATTTGTCACAGCCTGTCTACAAGGTAGTTAGCTGGTTTCTCTTTATCACAGAGTTTCAGGGCTTTGCATATAGGTAGCTTTTGGTCATTTCTGGTCATTTATGCTATTATTTCTTCCAGCATGTGCAGTCTTTGCCAACAGAAAAAATTACCAAGAAACCTATTCCAGATGAGCACCTCATTCTAAAGACCACATTTGAGGATCTTATTCAGCGCTGCCTCTCCTCAGCCACAGATCCTGTATGTATTTTTTTCTCATATTTTGCTTAATTAAAATAATCTTCAGGGCACCTGGGTGGCTTGGTTGGTTTGGCATCTGACTTCAGCTCAGGTCATAATCTCACGGTTTGTGGGTTCGAGCCCTGCATCGGGCTTTGTGCTGACAGCTTGGAGCCTGGAGCCTGCTTCGGATTCTGTGTCTCTGTCTCTCCCTCTCTCCCTCTCTCCCTCTCTCTCTCTCTCTCTCCCCCCCTCCCTGCCCCTCCCCCACTCATGCTCTGTGTCTCTCTCTTAAAAAAAATAAACATTAAAAAAAATTTTTTTAATAATCATTTATAGAGCTCTTCTGTAATTGTATGAAGTCCTACAAGATTCTGCAAAAGTTTGTACAATAGTAATAAAATTAGCACTTGTGTACTTTGCTTTACATAAAAAAATATAATTAATTTCTTTTATATATAAATTTATTTAATCCTTACAACAACCCCAGGGTAGGTAGATCTGTCATCTTTATTTTACAGATGACTAAGTTAAGACAAAAAGCAGTTAAGTAACACCCAAGGTCAGAGCCAGAATTCAAACCCAGTCTGGCTCCAGAATTTATGCTGTCAACCACTGTGCCGCATTGCCTTTCATCAGTAGACCTCATGTTTGGCACATAAATAGAACAGAATGGTGGTATATAAAAAATTCAGGTTAGGGATTTCTTTCTGAGCTTACTCAAAGCTTTTAAAAGTAGGTAGATAATCTTATATGTAACTTTGCAAAGATCTTAAAAATAATTGTTTTCGATACTAGCGTCATATTCATAGTTAAAGCAACTGATTTTACTTAGTTTACCTAGAGGATGCCTGTGTATTGGCAACAACAAAAGTTCCACAAAGCTGTCTTGTTTTAGATGAAATCTGTTTCTGCCAGCAAACATTGAATATGTTTATTTAGCCACTGGCCACTTGTCTGCTTGAAAAACAGCTCCTGGAATTTGTTGTTTCATCAAACATTGAGTATTAATATGTGCAACTTTCTTCCGGTCTTTTGGAAGGCAGTTCCCTGTACTAAAAGTGTCAGGAAAGCAGAAGCAAGGAAAGGTTATCATAAATCTTCATGCCCAGCATTCTGGAAGTGATGGAAAGACTGAGCTAGGAACAGAGAGCAGATGGCCTAGTATATGCTGTCCCCTGTGCATACCTCTAAATAGGACACAGTCATTCAAAACTAAAAATGAAGGAAGACTCCAGCCCTCCTTCAGGCATGAGTCAGTATAGAGAGGTTAAGAAGGCACATGATACCCAGCCCAACTTAATAAATTTTTGTTGACTTCAAACTCCTCTAGGTCAACATCTTATCTTCGTTCTGGGTCCACAGGAGGCCTGGGCCAGATGAGAACCACAAAAGACAAACTATTTCTATAATTCCTGTACCTAGTTAGGGGAGAGGCCCTAATATGCTATCCCATCCAGGTGACTCCGCCACATTGGGGCAGGGCTCCTACTGGTAGCTAGATGATACTAGCTTTGAGCGGGGACTGTAAGAGGTCCCCTCCTCACAAATAGCTGGAATCATTTTTACAGTATAGCTGTATTCCTATTTTCACTTTAGTTATGTTCATACAACAGAGAGCAATTTTGCCACATGACTTAGTTTCTAATGTTATCCTTAATAGCTTCATCTCTTCCTCTGCCCTCTTCTTTTTTTTTCTTTTAATTAGTTTCAGGTGTACCATATAGTGATTCAGCAATTCTATACATTTTTCAGTGCTCATGATAAGTGTACTCCCCCATCACCTATTTCACTCATCCCCCCACCCGTCTCCCCTCTGGTATCATCAGTTTGTTCTCTATAGTGAAGAGTCTGTTTCTTGGTTTGTCTCTCTTTTTTTCTCCCCTTTGGTAGTTTGTTCTGTTTTTTTTTTTTTTCTTTTTTTTGTGTGTTTATTTTTGAGAGAGAGAGAGAGACAGAGTGCGAGAAGGGGAGGGGCAGAGAGAGACCGAGACCCAGAATCTGAAGCAGGCTCTAGGTTCTGAGCTGTGAGCACAAAGCCTGACATGGGGTTTGAATTTATGAGCTGTGAGATCATGACTTGAGCCAAAGTCACACGCTTAACCCACTGAGCTACCCAGTCGCCCCTAGTTTGTTTTGTTTCTTAAATTTCACATCTGAGTGAAATATATGATATTTGTCTTTCTCTGACTGACTTATTTCACTTAGCATAACACCCTCTAGCTCTATCCATGTTATTGGAAATAGCAAAGATTTCATTCTTTTTATTACTGAGTAATACTCCATTGTGTATGTGTGTGTATGTCTATATACATATACATACCACCCCTTCTTTATCCATTCATCTATTGATGGACACTTGGGTTGCTTCCATAATTTGGGTATTGTAAATAATGCTGCAATAAACATAGGGATGCATGTATCCCTTTGAATTAGTGTTTTTGTATTTTGGGGGTAAATACCCACTAGTGCAATTACTGGATTGTAGGGTATTTCTATTTTTAACTTTTTGAGGACCCTTCATACTGTTTTCCACAGGTGCTGCACCAGTTTGCATTCCCACTAACAGTGCAAGAAGGTTCCTTTTTTCCTACATCCTTACCAACACTATGTTGTTTTTTGTGTTTTTTATTTTAGCCTTTCTGATAGGTATGAGGTGATATGTCATTGTGGTTTTGATTTGCATTTTCCTGGTGATGAGTGGTGGTGAGCATCTTTTCATGTGTCTGTTGGCCATCTGTGTGCCTTCTTTGGAGAAATGTCTGTTCATGTTTTCTGCCCATTTTTTAATTGGATTATTTGTTTTTGGGGTTTGTATCAATTCTTTATAGATTTTGGATACTAACCTTTTATCAGATAGGTTATTTGCAAATATCTTTTCCCATTCAGTATGTTGCATTTTAGTTTTAACTGTTGAATGTTTCCTTCACTGTGCAAAAGCTTTTTATTTTGATGTAATCCCAATAGTTTATTTTTGCTTTTGTTTCCTGTGCTTCAGGAGACATATCTAGAGAAATGTTATGGCTGATGTCAAATTACTGCCTATGCTCTTTAGGACTTTTATAGCTTCGGGTTTCACATTTAGGTCTTTAATTAATTCATTTTGAGTTTATTTTTGTGCATGGTGTAAGAAAGTGGTCCAGTTTCATTCCTTTGCATGTTGCCCTACAGTTTTCCCAACACTATTTGTTGAAGAGACCATCTTTTTCCGATTGCATATTCTTGCCTCCTTTGTCGAAGATGGATTGGCCATATAATTGTGGGTTTATTTCTGGGTTTTCTCTTCTGTTCCATTGATCTATGTGTCTGTTTTTGTGCCAGTACCATACTACAACTTTGCTCAGAATTGTGATACTTTCAGCTTTGCTTTTGTTTTTCAAGATTGCTTTGTCTATTTGGGGTCTTTTGTGGTTCCATGTAAACTTTAGGATTATTTGTTTTAGTTCTGTGAAAAATGCTGTTGGGATTTTGATACATAAAAAAAATCATTCAGCACAATCAAGTGGAATTTATTCCTGGCATGCAAGGTGGTTCAGTATTCATAGATAAATCTTTGCTCGCTTCGGCAGCACAGATACTAAAATTGGACCAGTACAGAGAAGATCAGCATGGCCCCTGCCTGAGGATGACATGCAGTTCCGTGAATATTCACAGATCAATTGATGTGATGCATCACATCCACAAGAGAAAGGATAAGAACCACCTGACCATTTCAGTAGATGCAGAAAAAGCATTTGACAAAGTACAAAATCCATTCATGATAAAAACCCTCAACAAAGTAGATGTAGAGGGAACGTACCTCAACATAATAAAGGCCATGTATGAAAAACCCACAACTAACATTATACACGATGGGGAAAAGCTCCGAGCTTTTCCTTACTCTTCTTGTGACACGCTGACACTGTCCTGCAGCATACCCAGCGCGCGTCAGCACTCCTCTGCCTGGAATGCTGCCCCCACGTGGCTGCATTGCTTACTGCACACTTGCTCCAGGCTTCTGCTCCCGTGTCCCAGTAGCTTTCCAACCTTTCTTTACCGCCCGCACTCCAGCGCTTCTAAGCCCTTCACACTGTTAGCTTTCCTTCCTGGCACTCATCACCATCTCATGTACAACATATTATTTATTTAGTATCTTTTTCCCACCCAATGGTATCCGAGCTCCATGAGACATAAGCATGGCAAATAATAGGCACTCAATAAATATTGAAGACCAGTGTCACCTCTAAGGTTACTGCATAATGTAGGTCATTAAGTTAATCACATTGTAATTGAAGCCGGTAATTTTAGCTTTAGAATAGTTTTCTTTCACTGGACTTCTAGTACGTGGATTGGGAGGTAGGAAGACTCCTTAATTTAAGAACTCATTTTACTACTTCCGTGTTAGTAATCTTAAGCCACCAGAAGATAATTTTCTTTTTTTCTTGGTGTTCTAACAGCTCAGAAAGAAGCAGAATTAACTATCAAATGGACTAAGTGTACAAGTAATATTAAAGTAGAAAGGTTAAAATAAGATTCCAGTTCACCTCTGTGTAAGCCTGCTAGCACCCATAATTTACAATAACTGTCCTTAGATCCTCTTTTCTGGTGTACAATGATGCACTGCTCCTCCAGATGGCCCTTCCTGCTTTTGTGAATAGTGCAGTTATACATGCACACACCTTGTCAGATGAGCTTGCAGTCCACGTGAAATCCACCACTACTCCATCTTGCACTCCAGAAGGAAGCCCCTTATCCTTTTACCTTTCTCCCCCGACCCTCCCGTTAATAGGTTACTGAACTCTGTCTTTCAGTAATGGTCTTTCAGGTTTCTGGTTCATAGTTGCCTCTGTTTCTTTATAAAATAAAGCTGGGCGCCTGAGTGGCTCAGTGGGTTAAGCGTGTGACTTTGGCTCAAGTCATGATCTCACAGTTTGTGAGTTTGAGCCCCGCATCGGGCTCTGTGCTAACAGCTCAGAGCCTGGAGCCTGCTTCGGATTCTGTGTCTCCCTCTCTCTCTGACCCTCCTCTGCTTGCTCTCTGTCTCTCTCTGTCTTTCAAAAATGAATAAATTAAAAAAAAAAATTTTTTTTTTTAAATGAAGCTGTTCAGCATGATGAGTGTCAGGGTTAGTGAAATGAGTTAAGGCAAAGTCTTTGGATTAAAGTTAACGTTCAAATATAACATCATCTGTTTTTCCTCTCCTGCAGCAAACCAAGAGGAAGCTAGATGATGCCAGCAAACGCTTGGAGTTTCTATATGATAAACTTAGGGAACAGACAGTAAGTTTGTGGGAAAAAGAAGGATCTATGATAATCATTTTTTCTTAGCTAGTAAATGAGCATCTCACCAGCACACGTATGTAATGTATTTGGGGATAAAATTGTGGTGACAGTTATAGAATGGGCTTTCTCTAGCTAGAGTCTTAAATGTCATTTATTGGGGATGGGAGGGTAGTGGGGAGAGAGAGAGTATGTGTTTGTCAGGCAGGGGTATAGTTTTAACTCCTCTTGTAACAAAGAGTAGAAATACATACTGACTTGTAGTGGCCCTGGAGTAACTGGTCTTCCGTTCATTATATATGTCCTGTATTGTTTCCATTTCAGCATTCTCTTCCCTACCCTCACATCAGTCCCATCACTTATTTCACAAGAACCAAACCAAAGGAAGTTGATGTAACAGTAGAAGTGGTGTGGTCCATGGACTGATCCAAAATAAATTCTTCCCTCAAAAGTATGGGCATGTAGGCCAAATAATGGGGGACAGAAACTATAGATTTTATGGTTTTAAGAGATGGTAAGATTACAAAAAACCGTTGAGAATTGATAAATTGAGTACCTGGTAAGAACTATTGTCCTACACATGCAGGTAGGCCACAAGTTCAAGATCTCTATTGTAGACAAGGTTTGAGAATAAATAGGGTCCTTACTCTGAGATATAGTGATTAAGAATTTTTAAACTCCTTCATATACATGGGAAAATTTTTAAAAGGTATGAGGCTATATCTAAAATAATTGAAGAAGTAAAGCTCTTAAGTGGAGGAAGATGTTAGCATTTCAGCTCGGGGTGGAAATCTGGCTTCATTTCTATAAAACAAAACAAAACAAAAACCTGGCTTATACATGTTCATAATTCATAATAGTTTCCTTACATAAATCATTTTGTCATGGTTATGCTTTATAACTTAAAGAGTTGCTTGGTCCAAGAAACTATTTCTAGAAATGCTAAATGGTTTATTTGCTTTTTTATAATATTTATTTTAGTTCCTTTTAAATATCAGTGTTTATGGGAAATTCTTCCTTAATTTAATTTTTTCTCTTGATTCTACCTTTATTTCAGCTTTCACCCACGATCATCAATGGTTTACACAACATTGCGAGGAGCATTGAAACTCGAAACTACTCAGAAGGATTGACCATCCATACCCACATAGTTAGCACCAGCAACTTCAGTGAGACCTCAGCTTTCATGCCAGTTCTCAAAGTCGTTCTCACCCAGGCCAATAAGCTGGGTGTCTGAAAGGACATCTTTATTCCCAGCCCATATTGCCATTCTTCCAAAGAAGCATATTTTTAAAAATGTTAAGATATGGACCAATCCTCATTAGCATGTTTCCATAGCAGCCAGTCAAGAGCATTTACACTATTCCTGCAGATATACTCACCTTAGAACTGCTCAAAACCCAGGTGCTTTCTTTTGTTTTAATCTTTTATTGCCCATGACGATTTTCCTATTCTGCAAATAGTGTATTTCCTGGATTACACTAGTATGTTTTCCTGAAGTATTCTGATCAAATGTGGTTTTTAAAACCTCAGTATACTTTTTGGGAAAGAAGCATCTTGTTATGCATAAAGCAGAGCTAAAACTAAATTTCTTTCACATCCTCCCTACTTCCTCCATGTCAATCAGATTAAAGTGTGTAATCCTATTTTATGTGTATGTAGTCTTTTTTTTTTAAAACAGCTGCTCACAGGTTAGTTTAATCCCTGTTTTTTTGTGTCTTTGGCTTCATTCCAGTCCTGAACAAATAACTAAATCTAGAAGCTGTTACATAGATTTTAGCAAATATTAATGAAAAGTGGGATCACTAGCTTTAAGTATCTATTGGAAAAGACTGAGCATTTTCATTGTGTAGAATTCATTGGACTTTCTTCTATTAATAAATGTTTTCAGTATTGAGTTTTAAGATTGAATTATCTCCATTTTATATTTAGAAATTCGTTCATCCATTTTTTTAAAAGTCACCCAGAATTCTAAGGTTTAAGTTTAGAAAGAAAACTTTAATTTCTATCAGCCTCCTGAATCAAAGGAAAACATTTATCAGCCAGTTTTTCTGTCAAGTGATTTTATTATAATTTTGTCTTAAGAACAGTGCAATTAATAAAAGATAATGGTCCCCACAGAATCTTGAGAATTAAATACTAACAATTCTTCATTGTTACATTATGTAATTTTACCTAAGTATATTGGAAAACTAGAAAATAAATACTGTGACTACTATGGAGATAGAGTTGCTGTTTCAAGGATTAAGAGTAGCTCCAGTAAGAGTAGTTCATCAGGCTTTGTATGTCCTGAGTGAAATAGTTTGCAAGAACCTCTCGTTTTCTTTTGCTGGGATTCCCTACTTGCCAAATTAAACCCCTCTTTTAAAAATTAACCACTCATTGTTTAGCTCAGAATAGTTTTATAACTAAAAAGGAGGACCTTGATAGTATGTGTGAACATTGGAGCCTCAGGACTAGGGTGATATACTGGGGCACCTACCCTTCAGTCTCCTGGGAGTTGAGTAGTCTGAGTCAGTTCTGTGACTCACTGACGTCACAGCTTGACCTTCTGGACCTGGTCCCCAACTGCAGTGTCAGTCCTAGACTCCATCGGAACAGCAGGTTGGCTTCTAGTAATTTTTTTCATCTATTGCCCTTACATTACAATTTGTGTTATGGCTGCACATTTACCCTGATAGGATAATAGCATCATTGGCAGCATTTTAGAAAAAAATAAATTCCCAAAAGAGAAAGAAAAGTACGTGGCAGTGGAGTCCTGGCCAACCCCAAAGATTTTACAAGTAGAGGGTAAAAAACTATTTGCCAGTGACATCTGAGCAGCCATTATCTCTCCTTTCTCAATACAGCATTGTGATAATTTTTTTCCCACAGTGGAGCATTTTTTCACGTGGCTTGTAACCTTGGAGAATTTTCACATAAATGGATGGTGGTAAGAAGAGCTGAACCCAAAATACTGTGTTGTGTGAAGTATGAAGATATTAGGAGATTATGGAAAGAGCACACTTTGTTTTCTTGAAGAAAAGCAGAACAACTTCAAAAAGTTTTCTTTTTATAAAAGTAGAGAAAAAAACTTCAACTTGATTTTGTAAATGAGCCTGTTTTTAACATTTTCAACTCCAATGACACTGCACTGTATTCCTACACGATTCAGGCACCTCTGTATAAAGTTACTCTTACACGATGATGTGGTGGATCTGTTACTTAGTTTGGGAAAGTTCTAGCTGTACCCTTGAGATTATTTTGTGTATAGTGATGAATCAATTCATCCTGAATCCCAAATTCCTTCAGTTTTGCCCCTTTGTTGGTGTGCTTTATATTTTTTTGAACCTACTTAATTTTAAAACAAGGAAAGGGGTGTGAGGGAAACTGGTAGGTGGGGCTGGGTGTGGCCAGGAGATGTATCAGACCTCTGGGAGGTGCTTTCCTTTTTTTTTAAATTTTTAAACGTTTATTCATCTTTGAGAGACAGAGCGCAAGCAGGGGTAGGGAAGAGAGAGAGGGAGATACAGAATCCGAACAGGTTCCAGGCTCCTAGCTGTCAGCACAGAGCCTGACGCGGGGCTCGAACTCACAAACTGTAAGATGACCTGAGCTGAAGCGGGAAGCTTAGCCAACTGAGCCACCCAGGCACCCTTGGGAGGTGCTTTTTTTGTTTGTTTGTTTAATGTTTATTTATTTTTGAAGGAGAGAGAGCATGAGTAGAGGGGCATAGAGAGAGGGAGATACAGAATCTGAAGCAGGCTCCAGGCTCTGAACTGTCAGCACAGCGCCCAGTGCAGGGGCCTGAACTCACAAGCTGTGAGATCATGACCTGAGCCAAAGTCAGAGGCCCAACCGACTGAGCCACCCAGGAGCCCCTGGAGGTGCTTTTTAGTATTGCACCTGCTCTTCATTCTTCATACGGCCCTTTGTGCTTGGTGGGGTGGATGTATTCTTAGGCCTCATTTGAGAATCTTTATATGTAATGGCATACATAGCTGATGGAGGTAGTTGTTTATTTGAATAGTGTGGCAGCAGGGAAAAGTTGGGAACACCTTGCTCTATGCTTGACTGTTGGGAGCCCAGTGAGCCTATATATATTCCTCTGGACTCAGAAAACTCCTATGTATTCTGGAGGACAAAAAGATACAATGGAGTTCCGGGCAACCAGATGTACCTTGATTAACACCTGCCTAAAAGGTAAAGGGAGGGATGATGACTGGTTAACACTGATAACCACTTATCTCCTGAGCCAGAATTGTGTTCACCTAAGAGCGACTGCAAGGCCAACTGTTGACTTCTGTTGTGGTGGAGACTTCGTTTGGAACTGTCATGAAGATTGAGCAAATAGCGTGTGCACATCCGTGTATGCATTCGTACAAAAGTATGTGTGCTCCCCTCTTTATTTTGTTGTTCCCCTGCTGTGAAGGCAGCATTCCCAGATAGAACCCCTGACAAATCTGTGGGTGTTCATCAAATGCTAAAGATGTCACAAGTAGTATCTCAAATTACTCTATGAGTAAAAGGGACTGTCTATGCACAGAAAATCTTTTTTTTTTTTTAAATATAACTTATTGTCAAATTGGTTTCCATACAACACCCAGTGCTCATCCTGACAGGTGCCCTCCTCAATGCCCATCACTCATTTTCCCCTCTCCCCCGCCCCCCTATCAACCCTCAATTTGTTCTCAGTATTTAAGAGTCTCTTATGGTTTATCTCCTTCCCTCTCTGTAACTTTTTTTTCCCCCTTCCCCTCCCTCCTGGTCTTCTGTTAAGTTTCTCAGGATCCACATATGAGTGAAAACATATGGTATCTGTCTTTCTCTGCCCAACTTATTTCACTTAGCATAACACACTCCAGTTCCATCCACATTGCTACAAATGGCCAGATTTCATTCTTTCTCACTGCCAAGTAGTATTCCATTGTATATATAAACCACATCTTTTTTATCCATTTGTCAGTTGATGGATATTTAGGCTCTTTCCATAATTTGGCTATTGTTGAAAGTGCTGCTATAAACATTGGAGTACAAGTGACCCTATGCATCAGCACTCCTGTATCCCTTGGATAAGTTCCTAGTAGTGCTATTGCTGGGTCATAGGGTAGGTCTATTTTTAATTTTTTGAGGAACCTCCACACTATTTTCCAGAATGGCTGCCCCAGTTTGCATTCCACCAACAGTGCAAGAGGGTTCCCGTTTCTCCACATCCTCTCTAGCACTACAGTCTCCTGATTTGTTCATTGTAGCCAGTCTGACCAACGTGAGGTAGTATCTCAGTGTGGTTTTGATTTGTATTTCCCTGATGAGGAGTGACGTTGAGCATCTTTTCATGTATGCACAGAAAATCTTAACTATTTGGTCTTATGGATGAATACCCCAAATCTTTCAACCAAACTAGATTACAAAGAAAAAGCAATCAAATTAGCTCTGTATTTCCACTTTCCCCAGTATACTACTTGTTTCATCTACATTTCTGTAGCATCAGTGCTTTCGTAACTGAACCAGTCATTTATGAACTATGAACCAGGTTGCATAGTGCGCATCTAAGCCTGACTGAAGTCAAATTGTATCATTTTTTGTCCAGTTGTTTGCCTTTTTACCCCCTCTTGGAGGAATGGGATGTGTGGATTTTAAGGTGGTTGGTGTAGATCTAGAAAAAGCTAGTAAAATCCAGCAAAGGGAACTAGACTTTGATAAAACTCTGGTACCTGTTCTTTGCATTCTGGATTCATGCTTCCAGAGATCTGCTAAAGTATTTATTTAGCAAACAATGTTAATGTTGTTAGTCTGAAACACCTAGAATGACTTTGTACAAACATCATTACTCCATAATGTCTAAGATCTTCATTTTAATGGAGTTGTACTCCCTGTAGAATTTGAATTCAATTTTTGGCTGATATTCCATAGACTTAGAAGGCTGTTGTTATTGTTCATCAGGTAAGCCTGTTCCTGCTTTTATTGCTGTCTTATAATTTCCTGGTCCAAGACCTTTCTAAACCACCTTTTATGTATCAATGGGTTAATGTGCAAGCGGGGAGGGGGGAGGGGGAGATGGCTTCAGAAGCCTTATGAAATAGAGGAAATATTTCTATTTCCTTTTTTTTTTTTTAATGTTTACTTACTTGCGGGGGGGGGGGGGGCACAGCGCAAGGGAGGGAGGAGCAGAGAGAGGAGAGAGAGAATCCCAGGCAGGCTCCACAGTGTCAAAACAGAGCCCAACATGGGGCCTGAACTCATGAAACCGAGAGATCATGACCTGAGCTGAGATCAAGAGTCAGACGCCCAACCGACTGAACCACCCAGGAGCCCCGAAACATTTCTGTTTCAAAAAGATACAAGACTTGTTGGACTTTAGCCTATGTGAGGTAAATTCTAATGAAATTGGTGTCTCAAACATCTACAATTATCTCTTTTATATCTTTAGAGGCTTTTACACTTCTCAGGTCTAGAGCATAGCATTTTAGCATTATTAACTTGGTTTCTTTACTTCAGTAATTAATATTTGTAAATGGCTTCATGCAGTTCAGTAGAGACTTCATTTCCAAACATGTGTTTCCAGTAGTTGATGTAAAATGAACCAGGAGGGAGCCTATCACAGGAACAGAATGGATTCAAATTTGATTAGAAGAGGAAAGTTTCAAACCTTTTTTTCTGTTAAGTAAAAGAGTAGTGAGTATAATATATAATTTAAGGGAACCATTAAGGCAGCCAATAAGTATGAGTTGGCTAATGATGAGATATCAGGGGGGGCTGGGTGGCTCAGTCAGTTAAGTGTCCAACTTTGGCTCGGGTCATGATCTCACGGTTCGTGAGTTTGAGCCCCACAGCAGGCTTGCTGCTGTCAGCCTGTCAGCGCACAGCCCTCTTCAGATCCTCTGTCCCCCTCTCTGTTCCTCCCCTGCTCACGCTTGCAAAAAAATAAACATAAAAAAAATCAATGACCCTAACTATTAAAAAAAAAATTATGAGACATCATTTCTTTTTGTACTTTGTCCAATAAAGGAGTTTGCTACTCTAGGAGAACTAGAGTACGTGGTGGAATTGAATATGAAAAACAGGCTTCAGTAGTAAAGAGGGAAAGCAACCATCTCCTAAAAGTGACCTAAAAGTAACAACCTATCCCTCTAGCTATCTCCATATAACCGATGACCTTCCCTGACCACCTTTTTTGCTTGAAGGAATCTTTGGGAGAGAACAAGTCAGTTTTAACAGGTAAAAATCAAGTCCACAAAGAGTTTTCTGCTGGAAGGTACTGCTTGGACACCTTGAAGGGACCTAACCTTTCCTTGAGCTGGGCACTGAACGAGGTACTTAGCTCTCTCTCTCAGTCCTCATCACATCAGCCCAGGAAGCTAAGCTATTAGTTCAGTTGCCCGATGCAGCTAGTAAGCAGTAAAATCTGTATTCAAACCCAGATCTCAGCCTGGTGAGCATGTTCCTTTCACAAAACCAGTTTTCCCAAAGTAAGAATAACTGCTACTACAATGAAAACACATTATGCTCTTTGAGTTTGCTATTTTCCCTCTTAGTCTACAGAGACCTGGCATTTCCCACAAATGAGGCATGTGGTTATTATAAATGGATCAACTTACTGAGCATTATGTGTTGGCTTCTTTTTAGGCAGGTTCTCTGTATGTGCTGGGAAAGATGGCCCTGGCAACCCAAAACCTGCATACGCCTCCACTGCTTGGGATATACAAAGGGGAGAGGAAACCTCTCACAATACCCAAATACTGCTCACAAAGACAACTCCAATTGCTTCTGTTTGGGTCTCGTGCCCACTCCCTGAGTTCTGTGCCCAGAGAAGTAGGATACTAGAATCTGCTGGCCCACATAGTGTGCCTATGTATGAACACAGTGATTTGTAAGCCCCACCAAGAAGCCCATGGAATGGTTTCCCCATAGGAAGGGGTGCAATTTAGAGAAGAGTGGGGGAAAGAGTAGGCCAAAACAATCCCTTACCTACTGGAGGGAAGCCCTGGGTGGTCCCAGTGCAAAATTTCACGGGGAAACGGTGTAAAAGAGCACCTCCCGAGTGTCCAGGAACTGGATTTCGGCATCTACTCCACCACTTACTGTCAGTCAAATGTTGCCGCTTTTTGCCTCCAAATCCCTGTTTGTAAAATGAGAGGGTAGGACAAGAAAACTCTCATTTCACTTCCCAGCTCTGGAAGTCTGTTATCCACCTACCTTTCCTACAGCGTCTTTGTGTATTAACTACAAATCTTCAAAAGCAATGGAAAACAAATTAGGATAAGCACCGAAGCTTTGAAGAAAAATGACAAACAACTCAGGCCTATTTATATTTGGATACCTTTCTTTCTTTTGTAGAATTAATTTTATGTCTAATCTGGAGAAAGATCAATGCTAGGCTTTCCTTGGTTGGAAATAAGTGGGCAGGCGTTAAAACAGTTTCTGATTTGAGGATTTGGGATAAATATATTTGCTTGGCATTGAGGTCCTTAGGGGTGAGTTCCCCTCTGTAATGATATATATTTCCATGAAATTAACCTTTCTAGACACCTGTTTCCCACATCAAGAATAGGCCACATTTGATTACATAGATACTCAACAATGAACTAGCTTTTTCTCTGGTGCTGCAAAATCTGGGTCACCCTTTTGACATTCCTGAACTCTATTTACAAATGCCCCCTCCCCACTAAAGAACAGCAGGGGCCTTTGCCTTTTAAGAGCAGCCTGTGGTAATTGACACAGCAGGGAGAGAAAGAGGTCATTGAAACAGAAACAATAACTGCAGCTAATACTGAGAAATAAATAAGAGCTTGTTTATCTGCCCTTGGAAACCAAAATAACTATCCTAAAAGAAATTGGGGCGGGTGTTTGTGGGGGAAGGGGAACTGGAGAGCTGGAAGAGCTGTGGGTGAAAACGTTTCAATACTGTCTTTCTTCTGTCACAATAATAGGGATTGTTCATTTATTTCAGAGAGCTGGGATTTGGGAGCAGGGAGAGAGAGACAGTGGGGAGGAGCTTGGTTTGGTTTGTACACCTTGTTTTACCCAGATGTTGGTCAAAGGGGGGTGTGGTGTAGGTTTTCACAAATGTTAACTTGCCATGACTGGCTCTTAAAAGATGCTTAGTGATTCTTCCATAGCATTTGTTAGAGTTTGTGGTATATTCTTCTCATAGTGAGGATTTGATTGCCTTCTGGCTGCCTGGCTAGACCTTGAGTTCCATGAGCACAGCCATATACTCCTGTCCATGGAGCTGACCTTATGCTTGGCTTCTACGAGAGGCTCAAATAAATAGATGTTGAATGAAAATGTTAATTTCATTCCAACTGAAGATAACTTGGAAAGATGCAAAGGACAGTATATCACCGACAGAAGAGACAGGTTTGGGTTGGTTTCGGTACTCCAGTTTCTCATTAAGTAGATGCTCTTCTCTAAGAATTAGGAAGTAAAGGCCTTCAAATCCAGCCATCTCCCCTGCCTAGGTTCCTGCTGCCAAATGGTAGCACTTTGTTGGTTTTGGTTTTTTTTTTTATTTTTTAATGTTTTTATTTATTTTTGAGACAGAGAGAGACAGAGCATGAGCAGGGGAGGGGCAGAGAGAGAGGGAGACACAGAGTCTGAAGCAGGCTCCAGGCTCCGAGCTGTCAGCACAGAGCCCGACGTGGGGCTCGAACTCCCAGACCGTGAGATCACGACCTAAGCCGAAGTCAGACACTTAACCGACTGAGCCACCCAGGTGCCCTGGTAGCACTTTGTTAAGAGTGGTCAGGAAATATGGGAAGGGTCTTAAGCAACAAGGCTGGGCTTTGTTAAAAGAAAACCCCTCATTCCCTTCATATCCAAAGCAATAGAATCATTCATTTTTTAGGAACAGGTCCCCCCTCATCCACTGCTATAAAATCTCAATAAGAAAAATTTCCAATCCATTTAATACAGAAAAAGGGAAGCCAACCCTTCTGTGACTGGAGGAAGCTGAGAAGACTAATTTTATACCAAGCCCATGGTGTTGCTGTATCTCAAAGCCACTCTTCTGGTCATCTTGGAGGCAAACTTCCCAACTTTATGTTCCCCTGAAATTATTCTAACCTAAAGCCTGGGAATGGTTTCCTCACCCCTAGGTGCACAAAGATTGTTTACATGTGAAATTGTTGTCCATGCCTCTCATCCAAAAGGCGGCTCGCCCCCCTCCTTTAATTCCACAAGAGCTGCAGGGTGAATCCCTTCCTTAGGCCAAGGGAGTTGCCTTGCATGATTACCTCTGATACCGTGGTAAATAAAACTGTGATTTTATTTCACAGTTGCCTGGTGTGGCTAGAATTTGTTCTTTGAAGGGCTGAATCCCTCCAACCCACCCAGTCTGGAACCCTCAAACACACCCTGGCTTCCAGGTCAGGCAGGTTTCATAACTGCATCAAGTCCATCTCTCTAGGTGATTAAAAAATAATGAAATACCCACATAATCTTGGAAGCGTTCACTGACAATTGAGAGCTGTGCCTTGTCCTTGTTTAGGAAGCCCCCTGTGACCCAAACCACTGAGCACCTGGCTCACAATCTTCTTCAGCTAAATCTGGACAACCACTCTGTGTGATTTCAAACTCCTGTGAAGGTCCTGTCCAGTAAACCTCAACCTCCTCAGCACCAGTCTACCTTTGACCTGCTCATCCCAGGGACAGCCACCTCCACTATAATCCTGTGGCCTCACCTTGGAACTGATCATTGGAAAAGCAGTGAAAACGCTTCTACCACTATAGGTCTTAAGTCCCAAATCCCACTCTTGGAGCACAGTGCCCATTACTCCCTTTATTCTCATTCCCCAACAGAAATCGGCTCTTCAACTGTTTTCAAAACCTTGTTGCCTCTGATTTCTCTACTATATATGAGTTCTTAGCTTCCTTCTGATCACATTTCCTTCTCCTTTCTCCAGCCTGGGCTCCATACAAACTTCTCTATCACCAGCACCTCAGTTACCTGACTCTCCTGTCCTCACCCCACCCCTAGGGCACCTGGGTGGTTCAATTGGTTAAGTGTACAACTTGGGCTCAGGTCATAATCTCACTCTGGAGTTTGAGCCCACATGGGGGGGTTTGGGGGGGGAGGACTCTGCTCCTCCCCCACCCCCACTCTCTCTCTCAAAAATAAACATAAAAGAATTTTTTTTTTAAATCCCCATCCCTACTTCAATTGGGATATTCCATCAGACTGCTGAGTTAGGCTGTGTAACCGTTACTGTGCAGACATCATGATGCCATTTTAAGCTTAGAGCATCCATTCTTGGTTGCGCCCTTAATTTGGCTCAACAATCTTTTAAGCATTTCTTGGTCAGCTTCCTCTTTCGTTCTGCTCAATAGCTCTTGGAAGCCTTCATCACCTTTCTGCAGCTCTCTACCAAATTCCCACTCTGCTTACCCAGCAGATGATCTGACCTTTCCCTTCAGAAGAAACAGGCTGTCATGGCACCCTCCTTCACTTTACTGGCTCTAAAAGCTCTATCTGCCCTCATCCTCATTTCCTTTCAGTCTCCAAGAACAAGCTGTCCCTCTGCTCAAAGTTCAACCATCTGATCACTCCATCCCATCCTGCCTAACCCCCTCCCCAACGCTAGGAAACTAGCTCCATCAAGCATTCCCTTCCTCATGGTTTTGACCTTTGACCTTTCATTATATTTCTGCTAGCCAATAAGTGTGCTCAAATCCCTCTTGTCTGAACACTCAGACACACACTCAGTTTTGGTTTCTTTACCCTTCGCTTCAAGCTTCTTGAAAAACTGATTTCCATATATATGCTATGCTTGTCTCCTCTTCCTCATTCTTAAACTTCTGTGTAAGGTCTTTTCCCATAACTCGCTGAAAAGGCCTCGGCACAAGTCAGCCATGACCTTTGTATGTAGTGGGCTCCTCATTCTCCCTCCTTAGTAGCTTCTCTATAACATGCGATTTTGTGAATCCTCTCCCACATTTTGCTGATTCTCCTAACTCTTCCATCTTCTCAATCCATGCCACAGGCTTCCTTTTCTTTGCCATTCTCATGAATAGCACTTCACTAGAATTCTACCCAGAATCCTTCCTACCTTCCCAGGGCAACTGCTTCCACTGCTAGATTTTACTCTATTCAGTTATGACTAAGATGTTCTCTCCAGCCTACATCTTCGCTGGGCTCCAGGCCTATGTATTCAACAACCTACTGAACATTCTATTTGGATGTCTGACAACACAGGACCTTTTTTTTCCTTTTTTTAACTTGCTCCTGCTTCTTCAGTCCCAATCTCAAAAAATGATTAGGATGATTATGGTGATGATGATGATTAATATTTATGGATTCCTTACTACCTGCCAGGCTCTGTTCTAACCTTTAGTTGCCACAAGAATACTATAAAGTAGGTATTATTATTAAGTATTAAGTATTATTAAGTATATTATTTTACAAAAATATAAGCACAGATTTAATATCTCAATAAGTGACCCTGTCTTTCACTTGAATACCAAATCCAGAGAGCCAAAAAGGATCCAGTATTTTTTACTCCTCCCCTTCATGTTCAATCAAGCATGAAGCCTGCTGGTTCTTCCATTTTAGTTTCTTTGGATTTATCCCTCCTCTCCATAACCTCTTCTCCAGAATCTGTGCCTTTGCCTTACTTCAGACCCTCATCATCACTTGACCAGACTCTTAAAACAGTGCCCTAACCAGTCCCCTTGCCTTCAGTCCTACCTCTCTCTACCTCCAATCACGTCATTCTCCACACCTCTTCTAGAGTGGTCTTTCTATAATACAAATTTGATCACATTATTATGCTTCATAAAGCTTTCCCATGTCTCCCCTCACCTACCACATAGCTCTTTTGGCATGACATTCAAGAAAGCCACCTACCTTCATGTGCTGCCCACTGCATGGCATTTCAACTTCATCTCCTACTGTTTCCTACTTTCACCTCAGATATTTCAGACACGTCCCTAAATGCCAAATGCAAAAGATTTCGCTTGCACCATTTTCTCTACCTGGAATGTCCTCTGCCATTTATTTGTCTGATAAACTACTTATCCTTCAAAACTGTGCTCTATGAGATGGTAGCCAGGAGCCACACATGGCTATTAAGCACTTGATATGTGGTAACCCGAATTAACATGTTATAATAACATCTGCCATAATAATAAACAATGGATTTTGAAGGTACAGTGTGGGGAAAAGTGTAAAAGTCTTAATAATTTTATATAGACTGCACAATGAAAAGATAGTATTTTGGATAGATTGGGTTAAACAAACTACTAAAATTTATTTTTTCTACTTGTTTAATGTGGCTACTAGAAAATTTAAATTTATACATGTGGCTGGAATTTGTGGTGTGTATTATATTTCTATTAGAGAGCACTCCTTGAAGATCCTTCCTTGGCAAATTTAACTAAGGGGGCAAAAGACTTATACACTGAAAACTACAAAATGTTGCTGAGAGAAATTAAAGAAGACACATAGAAAGAGATCTCAAGTTTTTGGATTAGAGACTTAACACTGTTAAGGTGTCAATACTAACCAAAGTGATCTTCAGATATATTGCAATCTCTATCAAAATCCCAGTGGAATTTTTTGCAGAAATAGAAAAATCCATCCTAAATTTATATGGAATCTTAACAGATCCAAAATGTCCAAAAGAATCTTGAAACAGAAGAAAAAAGTTGGCAGTTTTATGCTTCTTGATTTCAAAATGTATTATAAAGCTACAGTAATCAAAACAATGTGGTACTGGCATAAAGACACACATGAAGACCAGTGGAATAGAATAGAGTCCAGAAATAAACCCTCAAGTGTATGGTCAAATATTCTTCCATAAGGGTGCCAAGACCATTCAGGGAAAGAAAAGGAGAGTCCCCTTAACACACGGTGTTTAGAAAACTGAATATCTACATGCAAAAGAATGAAGTTGAACCCTTATCTTATACTAGATACAAAAATTAACTCCAAATGGATCAAAGACCTAAATGTATGAAGTAACTAAAAAAGTCTTTGAAGAAAACAGGGGGAAAACTTCATGACATTGGATTTGGCAATGATTTCTTAGATACGATACCAAGAGCACAGGTAACAAAAGTAAAAATGGCTCATTGGACTACATCAAAATTTAAAACTTCTGTGCATCAAAGGACACAACCAACAGTGAAAAGGCAACCTATGGAATGGGAGAAAATATTTCCAAACCATTTATCTAATAAGGGGTTAATATCCAGAGTGTAAAAAGAACTCCCATAACTGAACAACAAAAAACCTGATTAAAAAATGGGCCAAGGATTAGAATAGACGTTCCTCCAAAGATGCCATACAAATGGCCAACAAGCCCATGAAAAGATGCTCAACATCACTATTAGGGAAATGCAAATCAAAACTACAATGATATGTCAGCTCAAATCCATTAGATTAATGGCTGTAATCTAAAAAAAAAAAAATCCAAAAAACAAAGGAAACCCAACAAAAATGACAAGCATCAGTGAGGATGTGGAGAAATGAAAACTCTTGCACATTGTTGGTGGGAATGTAAATGGTGCTGCTGTTATGGGAAACAGTATGGAGTTCCCCCCAAAATTGAAAATAAAATTACCATTAAATCCACCAATACTACTTCTGGATATAGATCCAAAAGCATTGAAAGCATAGTTTCAAAGAGATAGTTGCACACCTATGTTCGTAGTAGCATTATTCACAAGAGCCAAAAGGTGGAAGCAACCCCAAGTGCCCATCATAGACGAATGGATAAGCAAAATGTGGTAAATACATACAATGGGATATTATCTGGCCTTGAAAAGAAAAGGAATTCTGACACATTTTACAACATGGATGAACCTTAAAGACATGGTGCTAAGGGAAATAAGCCAGTCACACAAAAAGTCAAACACTGTATGATTCCACTTATATGAGGTATCTAGAATAGTCAAACTTATAGAAACACAAAATCCAATGATGATTGCTGGGCTAGGGAGAGGGAGAAATGGGGAATTGTTTTCATGTGCATAGACTTTCAGTTTTGCAAAGTTGAAAAAGGTCTAGAGATGTATATATTTATTTTATTATATATTTAACACTACTGAACTGAACATTTAAAAATGCTGGGATTTATGCATACTGACCACAATTTATTTTTTTTTATTTTTTTTTTTAACGTTTATTTATTTTTGGGACAGAGAGAGACAGAGCATGAACAGGGGAGGGGCAGAGAGAGAGGGAGACACAGAATCCGAAGCAGGTTCCAGGCTCTGAGCCATCAGCCCAGAGCCCGACGCGGGGCTCGAACTCACGGAGCGCGAGATCGTGACCTGGCTGAAGTCGGACGCTTAACCGACTGCGCCACCCAGGTGCCCCCATACTGACCACAATTTAAAAAAAACTTTAAAAATCCAAGTTAAAAAAATCCTTACTCAAGATACCACCCTTTCTCCTTTCCCCCTACCTCTTCCTTCCTTTGTACCTCCACTTTGCCTTATATATACCACTATTAGGGCTCTTACCACATTTTTTGGTAATTATTTGTTTGACAGGATAAAGGTTACTATCCCATTTGCCCCCATTAAGGGATGAAATGAACACTCATCCATGTCTGGGGTCTTGACCAGAAGCTAAGAAAAGAGACACTAGCCCTGATAGCATAATATGCTACAGGGGAAAGTTGTTATTAGCAAGAGTATATCTTATATCTGTAGAGGTTTCACTCTGAAATTAGATAGGGAAGAACCATTTTTCTTCAGTCATCCTTCTGAGGTCTGAAAGACCTCATGGGCACTTGCCCCTCCCCCCAACACATACAAACATTCCCTTCTCCATCCTGAGTCCAACCTGCTGAAAGGAGTGGCCCAACCCAGGCTAAACCTTTGGAGGGAAGAGAGGAAGATGTTCATTCAAGACAGATTCAAGATAGAGTAGCTTATCTAACAGATAATGTACCCAGGGGTTAAGTAAATAACTGTTTTGCTGCCTACCCTCCCACCCCCCAGACTCCTGTTGTGTATGGTTGATATAAAATAACTTTTTTTTCCAGATAATGGGCTGGATCTTCCTGCCCTTTGAAGGTCATAGCCAAGAGGTTACATTTGTTTGCTCTGTCTTCCCCCCTAGATGAGGAGCTCCTTTAGAGCAGGGACAGCTTATTCATCCTTGTATCCCCAGTGTCCACTAGTCCCCAGCACGTAGCAGGTGCCCAATAAATCCCACACAAATGATCGAATGGTCAGAGCGTGTGTGGGGTGAGTCATTACAATAACCCAGAGATTTTTGGGCAAGCAACTAGTCCATCCCTGAGAGAAAGGACAGTCTGAATTAGAGACCTGCAGGGAGTATGTGGGTCTAATGGGAGTGGGGAGGAGCAGGCACATGTGAAGAAAAGTGGTTCATTATAAAGCCCAGGTTGGGGGCACCTGGGTGGCTCAGTCGCTTAAGCGGCCGACTTCAGCTCAGGTCATGATCTCGCGGTCTGTGAGTTCAAGCCCCACGTCGGGCTCTGTGCTGACAGCTCAGAGCCTGGAGCCTGTTTCAGATTCTGTGTCTCCCTCTCTCTGACCCTCCCCCGTTCATGCTCTGTCTCTCTCTGTCTCAAAAATAAATAAACGTTAAAAAAAATTAAAAAAAAAAAAGCCCAGGTTGAGCAGAATAATGAGGTCTATACCCTCTAGTTTCATGTTCTATTGTCTCACTAGTCATTATATAATGTCAACATTTATCCAGTTTCCAGGCTAATTTCCTTTCATTCTAAAGTATCAGCTCCATCTGAAGCGCCACCATAACACCCCTCAGGGGCCCCAATTCCACTGCCACATACAGTTTTAAATCAGATGGTATTTTTTTAATGTTTATTTTTGAGAGAGAGACAGAGCCTGAGCGGGGAGGGGCAGAGAGAAGGAGACACAGATCCAAAGCAGGCTCGAGGCTCTGAGCTGTCAGCACAGAGCCCAACGTGGGGCTCCAACTCATCAACCGTGATGAGATCATGACCTGAGCCAAAGTCTGACGCTCAACCGACTGAGCCACCCAGGCGCCCCATAAATCAGACGTTATTGTAAACTGGCTGATTGGACTGTTTCAGGTCTGCTAACAGTAAGATGCTCTTGTATGGCCCTTTCATGCAGCCAGTTCTTTGTAATTTTTCCCCCTCTCCTGGAATCTTGGAAAGGATGGGTAACCCCAAAATCAGCCTTATTTGTCAACATAATGGTACTCCTTCAAACTCACATTCATAGAATTGCAAGCTGGAAGAAAGAGTAAACATTAGTTCTGTTTCCCGGGTAAGAAAATTTGTGTCTGGAAAGCCAAGACGGGTCACACGACTCAGAACTAGAACTCAGAGCCCCTGATTTCCAGTCCTGAGCGCTTTTTCTTCGGCTACCACACGTGCAGTCTCACCTGCTCAGAACACGACCAGCTCACCCCGTCAGCATTTCTGTGCAATTAGGGCTCCCTCTGAACAGCTCTGAATTGTCTGCGAGAGAGGAATGAACAAACACAAGTTTTTCACGGGGTAATTTTCCTTGGAACGTTCTGGGTGATTTTTCTAAAGCCCCGTTCACAACGGTGCTGACTTTACGGTACTGTTCCATCAGCGGAGTCCGGAAGGGCGCTGATTAGTCCAGAGTTAGCCGTAAGCAGAGCTCCGCCGCGGATGGGCTGCGCGGTGGGCAGGGCACTGGTGGCTACTAAATCACGTATCATCTAAAAGGCACTAATTGAGTACCTACTGTGTGTGTGGTTGCGGCTGCCTGTTAAAAGTTGAGCAGCTGCCTCCATCCCTCCACTGGCCCAAGGAGCCAGTTGAACCTGCAGACGCGTGCGCTTCTGATTCTCATCTCGGATATGGCCTTAACCTGTGTTGCGAGCCCAGGCAAGTATTTTAAATCCGCCAACACGAGTGAACTGTGGCTTCAAAAAAAAAAACAAAAAAAAAACAAAAAAACAAAAAACAACAAAATAAAACAAAGTATTTTCAAAAGGGAAAGGTATTTTTTGGAACTGGAGAAGCACACAAAAACGACAAAAGTGCCGTGAGCCGCGCTGCAGGCTCCCTGGCGGGGGAGCCACATGCCCCCACCCTCGGGCGGAGGGGCCAAGCGCCTACCCCGCGCGCCCGCCCGTCGCGCTCACGGGAGCCCGGGGCAGCGGAGGCCAGGAGGGCGCCTTCCTCTTTAAGAGCCCCACAAGCCGTCCTGATTGGCTGTAGCTATGCAGGTCTTCCTTCCTCGACTCCCTCCTAGGGCTCCCTCCCGCTCCCTCTCCGCGCGCCCTCCCCCAACTCCGCGCCCCCTCCCGCCCCCTGCGCTCGCCTCCTCTTCCTCGCAGCGGAGTTTGGCCCCAGCAGCCGCCGCGGTGATTCGCCAGCAACAGATGCCGGGCGCCCAGATTGGCATCCTTAGTCCCCGCTGAGCGCCCGAAGAAGAGGGCAGGAACCAGAGAAGGGCCGAGAAGGCGGGGACGGGAGTGCAGAGACCACCCCTCCCCAACCCCAAAAGGCAGAAGCCCCCGCCCCCACCGGAGAGCTCCGCGCCGGCCAAGCGCTTGCCTGCTGCCGCTGCCGCTGCCGCTGCCGCTGCCTCGGGCGCCCACCTCTCCCCAGCCATGCCCGGCCCGGCCGCCGACGGGAGGCAGGTCCCCTTCCGCAACGCCAAGGAGGAGATCCGTGCGAGGATCGAAGTCTCGGAAGGCGGCGGCGACCCGCAGAGACTGGGCGGGCGCGGGCAGCGGCAGATCGTCGTCTGGAGGAACGTCGTCCTGATGAGCCTGCTCCACCTGGGGGCCGTGTACTCCCTGGCCCTTATCCCCAAAGCCAAGCTGCTCACCCTGCTCTGGGGTAAGTCCCGCCGGCGCCCCCTGTGCCCCGGGCGCCGTGGCGAGGCCACGGCGGGGCGCGCGGAGTCGCCGGCCGCCGCTCCGCTGCCGGTGGTGCGGGGAGCCCTGCCCGCACTCCGCTCGCTTCCCCCACGCGCCCGGCCCCTTTGCCCTGCAGTGGTCGGCCCTTGGGACGGGCTGCTATCTCAGTCCAGGTCTTTGCAACTTCTCCCTTCTCCGCTGTCTGGCTAAGTGGGCGCATTTGCCGACTCTTGGTCGACTCTCTTGGAGAGCGGGAGGGACCCGGAGTCCGGTCGGTCCACCGCTGGGTGCAGAGGCGCGCCGAGGGACGTGCTGGGCGCCGGCTGGCCGAGGCTTCCGGGGAGGGAGGACGGGCGGGATTGTTGTGTCGTCCGTGCTGGTCCCTGGGGTCCTCCTATCTGCCGCCTTTCAGGTTCTCAGTGTCCTCCGCGGGCCGCGGACCTTGGGGCCGAGTTAAGGACAAGAAAGGGAGTGGAGGAAGGTGGAGAGATCCGGCATAGGAACGGTCTTGATTCTCGCGCGTGAGATGGATGAAACCAGTTTCCCTCCTGTCCCCGCAAGGCTCCTGCCTCTGCCCCCTCCGTGATCTGCTATGTCCAGTTGCACTTACACGGTCCCAGAAGTTTCTTGGCGAGCAAACCGAGACCTTGGCGAGATCGCTCTGTCGCCAGCACAGAGCTCTGTGGCTGGGGAGAGCCTCCTCCAGGCCCTGACTTATTCTGGCAGGTGCGGGGCTGTCGCCGCATCTGTGACTCTCCCACCGCCGTTCTTCTTAGCCAACCCCCCCCCCGTACTTGTTGGCAGGGGAGGGAGCCCAAGAGTGGACCAGGGCACCCACCCACTCCTTGATCTCCTGGGCCCCTGAAACTCAGTGCCTGCCTTACACGACCCAAGTTGCTGGCCTCTGAACCACCTCGCAGAACCCCCCTGGCCCCAGTAATGGGTTTTGACTTCAATCACCTCAGAGGCAATAGCCAGGACAGAAGGTGCAGGCATTGATATCCCAGGCTGAGAACTTGATGAAGTTATCCAAGAAGCCCTTTCAGCTCCCATTTTGGGCATCTCCAAGGATCAGGGGCAGGAGAAGCACAACCTGCTTTTATTTCCAGAGGGGAAAACGAAGGAAGATAATAAGAAGACTTCTTTCTGCAAAGCTTATTTGGTACAGTGCCAGCTTCAGATGCCGAGGTTGATAAAGGGCCACTCTGGTTGCAAGCCTTCCCTTGAAACCCTATAGCCCCTGTTGGAAGCGAACCCATCTAGAATGGTGTAACTCTTAGGGGGTGTGACTGAGAGAGGGATGGTGAGAGGGGGGTCTTTGGGAATCCATGGAGCCTTTTCTCCCCCCTTTAAGTAAGCTCCACACCCAATGCACGCCCTCAGACTCACTACAAGGGGTCAAGAGCCACTTACTCCAACAACTGAGCCAGCCAGATGCTCCATGAAGCCTTTTGAAGTTCCGCAAAAGCCCTTGGCAACCCCCTGCTCATGCCTTCCCCAGTCAGTGCACCTCCTCAGTTCCTTCTTTTTCTTTCTTTCTTTCTTTCTTTCTTTCTTTCTTTCTTTCTTTCTTTCTTTCTTTCTTTCTTTCAAGAGAGAGTGAGCAAGCAGGGGAAGGGCAGAAGAGAGAGGGAAAGAGGGAATCACAAGCAGGCGCCATGCTCAGCTGGACCGGGGGTTAGATCTCAACCCCGTGAGATCATGACCTGAGCTGAAATAAGAATTGGATGCTTAACCAACTGAGCCACCCAGGCACCCTGCACCTCCTCAATTCTGTGTCCTTTCCACCATCGTCTTTGTGATCATGTATTGGTTTAATTCTCTATCCTCCTTCATCCCTTATCTCCAAGTGACTAGATTGTAAGATGCTCAGCCATTGCTTCGTGAACATACCCCCCACACTGCCATTTAAAGCCCTTACAGCCCCAGAGCCTCTGTGGAGCTCCTCTCTCCCTTTCCAGGGGTTCAGATTGTGCCATTGGACTTCAGAGTCCACCTGCCTCCAGGGGATTAAAGCTTAGTCTTAATAGCTGCAGTGTCAGAGCTCAGAGAGAAGTGAGCACTTAAAACATTTCCTTACATACCCGGAGCTCCGGAGGACCCACAGGCTCCACCCCCTACAGCCCCCAAGGCCTGCTGACCCTGGCACCCCACCAGGAGCCACAAGGACATGGCCTCCTCTCCAGGCTTGCCAAGTCACTTCTGCCTTTTCTAGGCTCTTCTCTGTAGTGAAGACAGAATCTTTGTTTCTGAACGACCTTGGCCGGAAGATGCCTCCCTCAGCCCCAAACTCCTTCAGCTTCCCCAGAAAAGCCCACACACTGCAGGAATCTGGTTTCCCTCTGTGGGTGATGTTGCCAACCCCACTCTTGTACCTTCCTGCATTGTCTTCTGCCTTAGCTACCTTTCATCAGCTCGGTTCTCTGAATCTTGATTCTCTCCCTACCTGTGCTTCATTGCATCACTAGAAAGAGAGAGAGAGAGACAGAGAGAAAGAAAGAAAGAGAGAGAAAGAGAGGGAGGGAGAAACAGAGAGAGAAAGAAGGAGGGAGTGAGGGAGAGAGAAGGATGGGGGGAGAGAGAAAGAAAAGAAAAAAAGGGCATGTAGTGGTGGCTGTTGTGGTTTCACAGTCCAAAATTTTGACTTAGAAACGTTCTAAACAAATGAATCTTATCTGATGGACATTTTGTGAGAGAAGAAGGAGAGACAGAGATGAGCTAAGATTTGTTGTGCTGATCACTATGATAGATAGGGTTATTTTCAGTGAAAGCCCTGGGGTCTTGAGCCACAAATTTCCCCCACTGGATACCCTGTTTCACCCACTTCTGCTACTGGCTCTATCCAGCTTTAGGGCTGAGTTCATGCGCTAACGGGCTGCTCATCGGCTTCAGGGACCTAAGTTGTCAAGGAAATTGGCTTAGCCCATCCATTGCTTGCCACCCTTCATCCCAGGTGAGGTTGCCCTGGGAACAAGAGGCATTGATGCAGTGCACCCAGCAGGGACTGTATGTTAGGTGTGCAGCGTGATTTGTGGAGTGGGAGAATGTCCTCCATGAAAGGTCCATCCAGTTATCCTGCCCAGCCTCCTATGTTGCCTAACCCCCTACCCTTTTATGACTCTCCTTGGGACCAGAGCGAGTTGTTTCCCTTCTTCTCCTTGCAGTTTCCTAAGTGGGCAGCCTACCAGGACAGAATGCTCTTGGTGCCACAGGTCCTGAGGGATGAGTTAACAAGTTGATTCAAGGACAGAACACAAACTCCAACTGAGTTGGAGAAAAATCTTCACCTGCAGGCCTGAGCTCACAAAAGTGCCTGCTTTGAGAGTTTTTGGCCAAAGGCGCAGTTAGTCCATTACCTGAGTCCCAACATGAGTGGGACAGAAGAGTGAGTGGCAGGAGTCATGGTATTAAGAGTCCCGGGCTCCTTTCCAGAAGGCTTTGGCTTCGCCTGTCTCTGGGCATTCTGCTGTTGGTTTCTCTCTAAGTGTCACTGAGTCCCCTAAGTGTGTTTCATGGTGACATCATAGCTTTTGTGTCCTCTTGGGACAACTTCAGTGGAAGTATGAGGCATGCGAACAGTAATTAGCCCTGTAACCCTGCTCCCTTCCTCCATCCAGTCCTGGGGCAAACCATTGAGGCTATTCCGGATTCCCTGGTGCCCTTGCTGGAGCTTCTGGACTCTCTGAAGTGGGGTTTAGCCTATGGGGAGGAAGCTAGCCTATGGGGGGGAAGCTGGGAGGGGGCAGGGATTAACAAAGCACTCCGGGGGGCGGGGCGAAGGGAGCATTGGGAGAGGCTGGGGTTTGGAGAGTGCTGGTCCACCAATCAAATTCTGTGCAATTCCGAGAGTTGCCCAAAGATGAGCTGTCTTCTGTCAGGCATTGAGTAAACTCACTCCACGACTTGGGATCCTCTTGATGTCTTTGTTGGGTTGTGCTTCTTTTTCTATCAAGTCCCTACAGTTGTCACAGAGCCCCAAGAAGGTGTGACTTCAGACTTCTGGCTTGCCTCCGTATTTTCTAGGGGGAGTGTGTCTCAGGAGAGAGAGACCTATCTGAGCAAGAATCCTTGCTTTCCTACTTACCAGCTACATGACCTTGGACAAATTAACATCTCTAAACTCCATTTTTCGCACCTGTAAAATGGGTATATTAATACCTCTTGCTCTAAATTTGAGAGGCGTGTAAATCATAGCATGGTACCTTGCTCTTGGTTGGTGTTCAATAATTATTAGCTGCCATTATTATTGGTCCTGATATTGGCTCTTTTTCTTTAATAGAAGGGAAAAAGGTCCTCCTACAGCACAATGAATTCTGCAATGCTGGCACAGAACTTGGCTTTGT
The DNA here is from genome assembly GCF_007474595.2 of Lynx canadensis. Lineage (NCBI taxonomy): Eukaryota > Metazoa > Chordata > Mammalia > Carnivora > Felidae > Lynx > Lynx canadensis. The sequence continues at coordinate 138,189,307 of NC_044306.2, forward strand.
TGCCTCTCTTGTATGGAAAAGAGTGCTTTGGCTTTGGAAACAAAGGTTCTTTCTCAAAATTCCCAAAGAGAAATGAACACATCCCTTCTAGTCTTTCCTCCCTCCCCCATTCCCTTCTCTTTGATTCTGTCTTCCTCCTATTTTCCTCCAAAAGGTCACTATTCTGTAGATAAGAATCTTTTTGTTTAGCTGACAACTCACCTGGTCTTTGGCGTTTTCTTTAGGGTTTTTTGAGCACAGCCCAATCATTTCTAAATCTCTAACAAGTCTCAGTTTTGACTTGTGTTTTTTTTTTCCCTCCCATCCCGGTCTTCTTGAGTCATGTTAAAAAAAAAAAAAAAAAAAAAACTTTAATGCTCATTAAACTACTAAAAAAACGAAAAATGAAAAAGAGTCTTCCTTTTTTTAAATCTGTAATTCCCAGCCCATTGTTGCAACTGTTGCATTTTTAATAAATGGGCAAGCTCTAAGAGCCTTACCCAAGGCTGGCGTGCAGCAAAACAGGAGAGAAGACAGTCTGCTTTTGCTGGCTTAATAGTCCCGCCAAGTATAAATATAGGTTTGAGGTTAACATTATTAACTCAGTTTTTTCTAAAGCTGGTCAAGGTCCCTGCAGACTGTACTGTGATCTGGAAATGAGAAAGAGTGCTACAGAGTAGAAACCAGGGCTGGAATGAATGTGCTGCCCCTAGTTCAGCCTCATACATGTCCCCTTCCAGTTTGTGAGCCTCGGCTTCCTTGTCTGTGAAAGGGGGGCGGTGATACTGAGCTGAAAGTTGTTTTCAGAACTGGGGCACATAGGAAAGTGCCTGCCAGAGAGTAGACACTCAGTGCTGCCTGCTGTTATTACCTCCCACGATGGGGGCCAGTGTCATGAAATCTGCACTGGCTTCATCGTCTGTCTGGGACTTGGAGCACTTGGGGCTCAAATGTAAAAAGCACATCCTTTATTTATTTATTTTAAATTTGTTTTAATGTTTATTTTTGAGAGAGAGAGAGAGAGAGCACAAGGAGGGGAGGAGCAGAGAGAGAGGGAGACATAGATTCCAAAGCAGGCTCCAGGCTCCGAGCTGTCAGCACAGAGTCTGACGCGGGGCTCAAACCCATGAACCGCGAGATCATGACCTGAGCCGAAGTGGGACGCTTAACCCACTGAGCCACCCAAGCGCTCCACGGCACAGCCTTTAAATCCAAATGTTCCATCATGACCTTGCTGTAACATTTTTGTTCTTGCCTTGTCTAGTTTTGTGTATGATATAAAATTATAATAATTGCCTGGAAAAGCCATTGATGGATTTACAAAAGGATGACATAGCCATGGTTAGGATTTTGCAAAACACAGTGATGTCTTTGGGTGACATTATTCTCAATGAGTGTGTATTTTGACATTCTTTAGTTTCTGGCATGCAGTCTACCTGTCCCTGCTGTCTCATGTATGGTTTCTTAGCCCTGAGGTTAAGAGTATGGGCTTTGGAGTGAGGGTCTGGGATCAAAACCCAGCCCCCAGGGGCACCTGGATGGCTCAGTTGGTTGAGTGTCTGACTTTTAGTTTGTGCTCAGCTCATGATCTCACAGTTTGTGGGTTCAAGCCCTGCATTGTGCTCTGCGCTGACAGTGCAGAGCCTGCTTGGGATTCTCTCTTTCCCTCTCTCTCTCTGCTCCTACCAGCCCTAAACATAAATAAATAAACTTAAAGAAAAAAGCCTCCCAAGTTCAGCCTTGGGCAGATGACTACCTTCCCGAAGCTTAGTGTCCCCAGGTGTGCAGTGAGGTTAATTACTAGGACAACAGTATTGCAGCTGGAGGGAAATGAAACAATGCAGTAAAGAACTTGGCCTGACCTGTGATGAGCACAGGGTGATGTGTGAAAGTGTTGAATCAGGGGTGCCTGTCATGATCTCACAGTTTGTGGGTTTGAGCCCCACGTCGGGCTAGCTGATAGCTTGGAGCCTAGAGCCTGCTTTGGATCCTCTGTCCCCTTCTCTCTCTGCCCCTCCCTCCCTCCCTCCCTCCCTCCCTCCCTCCCTCCCTCCCTCCCTCCCTCTCTCTCTCTCTCTCTCTCAAAAATAAATAAACATTAAAAATTTTTAAAAAAAGAAAGTGTTGAATCACTATATTGTATACCTGAAACTAATATAATGTTGTATATTAACTACCGGAGTTAAAAAAACAAAAAGAAAAAGAAAAAGAAAAAAAGAACTTGGCCTGCAAGCAGCACAGAGGAAATGTTATCCCTGTGCCTGGGCCCACATTCCCTTACTGCTTCCCTTATCTCCTTCCCTCTGTTTAGTTCATCCTTTGGAGGCTGGACCTTGTTCCAGCACCCTCATTGTCAGAAAGCCTTGGTCATGGGGTCAAGGCTGTTGCCTCTGATTTTATTTCGTCAGGCAATGGGGTGGTGGCCCCACAACAGGTACTGGCTGTGTCCCCCCCAGAAATGCCCATCCTTTGTTCATTATGTGTGCCAGTGGCCACGAGAGAGGTCCTCACAGTTGTACATGCAGTCACATACTCATCCATCCACGAATTCATTCATTTTTTTCCATTCCAGTGATTGTCAAAACAGGCTGCACGTCAGAATCACTTGGGGATCCTTTGCAATTTTTGGAAGCCTCAGCCCTCACCCAGAATTGGAATCTCTAGGAGTGATGCCCTGGCTTCTTCCTCTCCTCTCCTCCCCTCCCCTCCCTTCTCTTCCCCTCCCCTCCCCTCCCCTCCCCTCCCCTCCCCTTCTCTTCTCTTCTTTTCCATTTGGATATTTCTGATGCACAGCCGGGCTGAGAACCATTATTTAATTCCCTTGTTGGATAATGTTTATGACTCACCCATTACCTACCAGGCGTTGGCTCTATCCCTGACTTCATGGCACTTAGAGGCCAACTGGAGAGACGGACAGGTGCACCGTATGCCAAGGCAGCATTAGTTACAGAGTGCTGGCCTGGGGAAGCTGGGGAGGCTCCCCACAGGAAGAGATGGCTGCACTGAGCCTGGCAGGAGGCCCAAGGCTGGGGCTGGCTGGTGGAGGGGTTTGGGTGAGATGGCATTGGGGGGAGGGGTGAGGAGAGACAGAGAAGGCCGGTTCAAGGACCTGATGGTCCAGTGAGGCTGGAGGTGGTCAGGGGCCAGATGCAGGGCAAGGAAGATTCCTGGGGATTAGCAGGATGGGGCATGTGGAGAGGCTGCCCTCAACCTCTCCCTGACTTTCGCCTTCTCCTCTCAGCCCATCACACGCACCAACAATTCCTGCTATGATCGAATGGTCTGGAGTGAAATTTTTAGGCCAGACACTTGCCGGTGGGATAAGTGAGTCTGAAGTTTTCCAGGAAAGACCCTGGGGCAGCCACCTAGAGCAGGTGGGCAGTGGAGCACGGCTGGCCCTCAGGCTGTCCAGAGCTGAGGGGAGGCAAGGAGTAACATCTCGGCTGGGCATCTGATTTCAGACTCAAAGGTACTGTTCCGAGACTCGTTTACGAAAACGCCTGAGTACAAGAGTACAGGCAAACCAGACCCAGCGTGCCGTCCTCCACTCCCCTCCCTGTTCTCTACTCTTCCTTGTTTCTGGAAGGTGCATATGTATGGGGATGGGGGACGGTGTCCTTGCCTCACTTTCTCCCTTGAAGGCGAGTTTAAACGGCTGGTTCTCACTAGCCCTCATTTCAGGTTAGTCCTCTTTCTGACATCCTGCTCCCCATTTCGCAGCTTACTAGGATAGGTTAGAGGGCTCTGTGGGCCAGCAGCAGGGTCACCAGGGGCTTGTTAGAAATAAAGTCTTTGGGGCCCCTGATGGCTCAGTCGGTTAAGCATCTGACTTCGGCTCAGGTCATGATCTCATGGTTTGTGAATCTGAGCCCTGTGTCGGGTGAGCCCTGCTTCTCCCCACCACCCCCTGCCCTTCGTGGGATTCTCTGTCTCTCTGTCCCTCACTCACTTATATCCTCACTCTCAAAAAAAGAAAGAAAGACAGCTGTTCAGACCCCATTCTGGACCTACTGAGTCAGGACCTGCCTCTTTATCTTTTTAATTTTTTTTTAATGTTTATTTATTTTTGAGAGAGAGAGAGAGAACACAAGTGGGGAGGGGCAGAGAGAGAGGGAGACACAGAATCTGAAGCAGGCTCCAGGCTCTCGGCTGTCAGCACAGAGCCTGACACAGGGCTCGAACCCATGAACCGTGAGATCATGACCTGAGCTAAAGTCGGACTGACTGAGCCACTCAGGTGCCCCAAGGCCTGCCTCTTAATAAGATGTCCAGTTGATTCATCTCCACGCTACAGTTAGAGAAGTGCGCCCTTAAGTGCAGCCACAGGCTGAATGTCCAGAGGAGCCGGATGGACGCGAGTGGGATTTGCCAGCTCTTCCTTCTTCCTCTTAATGGCCTCCTCCCCTCACCCTCTCCTCCTCCCCTTCTGCCTCCTTGTAGCTTATTTTAGAACATGTCAGGATCCTGCTTCTCTTGCCAACAAAAGGCTGTTGCTAAAATCTTTCAGCCGGCAGAAGCAATGTTTAATTCATGGGCTAGAAAATTAATTTTATTTTCATGAATAGAACTGGGGAAAAATAACAGGAAGGCTCTGTGCACAGCCCTTGGGGATTCAGCTTGTCTATTTAACAGATGAACTGGTAAAGGTGAAGAGGCCTCAGGGGAGGGCTGTCTTCCACAAAATTATGAAGTAAATCGGATCAGTTAGGATGCTTTTGGCCACAGCACAAAACTCAAGTTTAAGTGGCTTAAATGATAAGGAAAATTTCTAATTTCAACTGATAATAAATCCTGAGGTAGGGTACTTCTGAGGTAGGGCACTCCTGTCATCAAATGGCAGGTTTTATTTCTGCCATGGTGGCCATGTCAAATTTAGTTTTCCTCCTGGTTACAAGATGGCTGCCAGAGTGCCAGGCAGCACATGGAGTTACAATGTCCTACAGAAGAAGAAAGAGGATATCCCCTCCTGATGTCTCAACAGAGAGATCTTTCCTGGGCACCTCACACCTGATGTCTCCTCCAGTCTCACTTGCAGGATTGTGTCCCAAGTCCCTTGTTAAGCCAGTCATTGGCAGAGGATTACTCAAGGTTGGCCACCAAGCCACATGTGGTAGGGGTGGAAGGAGTGGGGATTAAGAGGCAAGCAAGATCCAGGCCCTGCTTGAAGGAAGAAGATGGCTTGGCTGCTCGGACAGCCAACACCTTTACTCCAGGGACTTCCTTCACCTTTTGTCTTGACTTTCCCTCTTTGGTGTCACCTCCATTCCCTGGAAAGGCTCTGGTTTCATATGGTAGCCTTTTCTCTCTCCTCTGTTTCCCACCCCCTGAACTTTTCTCAAATCCTGCTGTCATTACAGTGATTTGTAAAAGTCTGCCTTTTCCGTGAGGCTTTGACCTCTTCCATGACACCCCTGCCTCCCCAGGACCAGGCACACAGCCTCTGCTCACATATCAGTGTTGGGTGAATGGATGAAGGAATAAATGAAGGAGTTTAGGCACTGTGTGGCCTTTCCTTCTAACAGAAGATAAAGTTTTATCCTTTAACTTTAAAAATGTCTTTTTCCCCAGGGGCGCCTGGGTGGCTCAGTCGGTTAAGTGTTCGACTCTTGATTTCGGTTCAGGTCTTGATCTCACAGTTCGCGGGTTCGAGCCCTGCATTTGGCTCTGCGCTGACAGTGCAGAGCCTGCTTGGGATTTTCTCTTTCCCCCTCTCTCTGCCCCTCCCTGCTTCTGCTCTTTTTCTCTCAAAATAAATAAATAAAAATACATGTTTTTTCCTCTTGATGCCTGGGTGGCTCAATCAGTTGAGCATCGGACTCTTGATTTCGGCTCAGGTCATGATCTCACGGTTTGTGAGTTTGAACCCTGCCTCAGGCTCTGAGCTGACAGCGTGAAGCCTGCTTGGGATTCTCAACCCACCCCCTCCCTCTCTGCCCCTCCCCCGCTTGTGTGCTCACACATGCATGTGCACATGTGTTCTCTAAATAAACAAACTTTTTAAAAAAATGCTTTTTCCCTTGTTAGAGAACTTTCCCTGTGATTTGGGGGTAAGGATTGTGAAGCAAGAAGCCTCTCTCAATGCCCCAGAGGTCAGCCTGTCCCCCTGTACGTGTGTCCGTGCAGTGAGTCACCCAGACCTCACTCGGAACTCGCAGAGCTCTCTGTTGCTGTGCTGGATTTTTATGGGGGGTGAGGTGGGGCTGGGGAGATTTTCTCTGGGCATGGAATTGTTAAATCCCCCCTGAGAGAACTGAATTAAAAAGAAGATGGAAAATGCGTGATTTAGAATGTTTTTTTGTTTGTTGTTTGTTTTAATTTGAGAGAGAGAGAGAGAGATCATGAGCAGGGGAGAGAGAGGGGGAGAGAGAGAGAAAAATCTTAGGTGGGGCCTGATGCAGGGCTTGATCCCAGGACTCTGGGATTTTTTTTTTTTTTTCAACGTTTATTTATTTTTGGGACAGAGAGAGACAGAGCATGAACGGGGGAGGGGCAGAGAGAGAGGGAGACACAGAATCGGAAACAGGCTCCAGGCTCTGAGCCATCAGCCCAGAGCCTGACGCGGGGCTCGAACTCCCGGACCGCGAGATCGTGACCTGGCTGAAGTCGGACGCTTAACCGACTGCGCCACCCAGGCGCCCCTGGGACTCTGGGATCTTGACCTGAGCTGAAATTAAGAGTCGGACCCTCAACCAACTGAGCCACCCAGGCGCCCATAGAATGTTTTTTAACCAAGGTTTTCCATGGTGACATACTTTCCCCTGAGAAGTAGTTTTCTTGGTTGGTTATTTTCTTCATCTTTCAGGTGACACAGAACCTCAGTGATGAAGTCATGTCCAGATTTCTGTTCTCTTGCTTCAGATTTTACTTAAAAGGGCCTTTAAAAGTCCACTTAACCTCACCCAGCAGGTACTTTGTATTTGCACAAACAACCTAGAAAGAACTATCTTACACTTAAGGAGAAATTGCTCACTGTGGGATCAAGGAAACAAAGCCATAGCTTTTGGCTAGAGATTTTGGAAAACCATGTTTTAAAGTGCTCCTGGGGAGAATGTCTAGAGCAGGGATGCAGTGTAGCCATTGTATAAAACCCGCCGAACACTGCATGTGAAGTGCCTACTTAAGGTAAGTGCTCAATCGATGGTCTGCGGGTGGTTTTTGGATGTCTTAGAAGCTGTGTTAGAGGCTGGCTGGTCATTACTCTCCATACACGTAGGTGATGCTGATGTGGTAATCAAGGTCTTGTGGGATTGTGGACGTTTTCTGAGATTGCCCTTAAAGTGGGGGGGGGGGGGGAGGGGAATCCAATACCAATGGACTTGGAGATGAAATGGGACAAGAAAAGAGTTTAGAAGTCAGGTTTAAATTTATTTTCTTCCTGTCATCCAACACTTGCAATTTGATTGTGTTGATTTTAGCTTGGTTCCCTGAAGAGACAATGGCTTGTAAGTGCAACCTGTGACTGGCACAAACCCTTACTGGGAGAGGCATAACCCTTGTACAGGGGCTGAACACCCTGCCACAGGCACCCATCCGGGAAAAATAAGTAAATACTACATGAGGTCTGCCATTATGTTCACCTGCTAAGAAGACAGCTGTCTTATATTAAGTAAAATAATTGCTACAGGAAAAAAAAAAAGCGACCTGTGACCCAGATGGGAAGGTCACCTCCTTAGCATTCTCCACCTCATCATCAAAAAGCATTTATCAAGCAAGCGGCTAATTACTTATGGTCTTGAACCAGGCACTGTGTAAACCAAAACAAACCAAAACAAACAAAAACTAAGTTTCTACCCTCATACCTTTTATAATTCAAAGGAACAGCTGTGATTTTTCCCAGTACAGTAACCAACTTAATGTTCTCTCAGCTTGGGTATATAATGGAAAATACTGTTACTTCTTTAAAAGGCCCATGCATGAAATTACAAATAAATTTCTAAAATTTAACTGTTTCATGAAGTAGCTTGTCATTCACTCCTCTAATAAATATGTTCATGAGAAGCCTTCGCAGATGGTTACACCATAGCTCATCCCTATTCTCAGCCTATGACTCACTTGAGTGTCCCCGAAAGCATTTGTTTTGCCCTGAAGGCTCTATAAGCAAAAGGAGATGTTTATTAGCAAGTGTGAACAATGCCCACATGTCTCCCCTCTCTATCTCCCACCCCCAAATCCATTGTGTGGGGCTCAGTAGTTCTTGAGAAGTGGGTGAGTCATTTAACATTTTTGAGCTATACTCCAATTACTCCAGTGTCTTGACTCCATCTGACTCTCTGGGAAGAGTTAAGTCACTACCCTCTGAGTATAGACTGGCTATGAACCCAAATTTAGAATACCCCCATGAAGATTGGAATACACAACAGTTATTAGAGCTAAAATTCCTTCAGTTGGTATTCAGCTGGTATTCAATAAGTGTATACTATACTGAGTACTGGTGCCTTTTGTGGTACTCCTGGAACTCCCAACAATCCAGGAGCTTAAGGGTCAATGCCTGGCCCAGCTGCAGGGCTGAAAATCTCTGCCCATTCTGATTGGTTGGGCTGGTTGGTGCCATGTGGCCTGCCCAATATTTTCAATATTACCTCTGCATGTGCATCCTCTTGTTATATATCACATGATCCATATAATCTCTTGCTTCTTTCTCACAATTCTATTCTTTTTTTTTTTTAATTTTTTTTAACGTTTTATTTATTTTTGAGACAGAGAGAGAGCATGAACGGGGGAGGGGCAGAGAGAGAGGGAGACACAGAATCAGAAGCAGGCTCCAGGCTCTGAGCCATCAGCCCAGAGCCCGACGCGGGGCTCGAACTCACGGACCGCGAGATCGTGACCTGAGCTGAAGTCGGACGCTTAACCGACTGAGCCACCCAGGCGCCCCTCTCACAATTCTATTCTAACTGAATGAGAACTTTAGAAAAATCAGTCTGTCGCTATGGTTTAAATTTATATCCCCCAAACCATGTAAGGACAGGCGTTCAAGCCCAATGTAAATTCTGGAGTTTTAAGTAACACACCTTTCCTAATAAAAAACTCTTTTCGGGGGCTCCTGGGTGGCTCAGTCTGTTAAGCATCAGACTTCGGCCCAGGTCATGATCTCACAGTTTGTGAGTTCAGGCCTCATGTCAGGCTCTGTGCTGAGAGCCTGGAGCCTGCTTCAGATTCTGTGTCTCCCTCTCTTTCTGCCCCTCCCCCACTCATATTCTGTCTCTCTCTCTCTCTCTCTCTCTCTCTCTCAAAAAATAAACAAAAATTAGAAAAAACCCTCCTTTGGTAATGAGGGCAATGTGTGTCTGAAAGGCTATTTTTCTTTTATTTTATAACTGCTTCTTTGTAAGATTTCTCCCCTAAAAAATATTAATTGTACTATCAGAAAAAAATAACATTGCCAAACTCAGATTGTGGAGTCATTTCCTTTCAGTGCTGGGGGTTGGCAGGACAAGACATGCAGGGCGGCACCACAAATCCAGGGGGCACCTCCCAGCTCATGCCTCACTGCCCACAATGTTGTAAATGGTGCTAGGCTCTCAGGCTAGCCTGCTGGTGCCCCTCAAGCCATACCTGGGACAAGGTACAGGGAATTGACTCCTTCTCGCTGACACCCCCTACTGGCCTGGGATTTTTTTTTTTTTCCATGTAACTTTTTGCTTTGATATGTGATGTCAGACACACTGAAGAGTTCTAAGACAGTGCAGGGAACTCCTGTATACTCCACCCAGACTCAGCAATTTATGTCTTGCCTCTTCTTTCTTTGTCATTTTCCATATGTGTTTGTGTCCACATATATGTGTGTGTTATTTCTCGGAGCCATTTGAGAAGACTTTGGAGGCATCATGCCCTTTTATCTCTAACTGCCTCAGCACGTATTTCGTACGCATAACAAATATAACCACAGTACAGCTACCAAAACGAGGAATTTAACCTTAGCATTATCTCACCCACGGTGGATAGACAAATGTCATTAGGTCCTAGTAATGTCCTTTGTAACTTTCTTTTTTCCTTCGGATTAGATTGAAGCAAATTTCAGACACTTGTATGTATAAATATCAGAGTATTGAGTATTAGTTGGGGTAATTCTGACTACATCATCCACATGGAAAACTGAGGGAGCTACTCTTCCCCTACCTACTGCCCCAGCTCTCTGGGGGAAGACAGCTTTGAGAGGCTGTTTTCAAAAGCAGAAAGGGGTAGAAAGTGAGACACAGGCATAGGAGATGGGCCTTTCAGTACTCTCTGTGTGGTCTGCAGACTGTCTGCATTGGAGTCCTGTGAGTTGCTCACTGAATGTGCAGATTTGGGGGCTTCACCAGACCTGCAGAACCAGGACCTCTGGGAGCTGGACCCAGGGGTCTGCATTTAACAGGCACCACAGGTGGCCCTTACACCCTGTGGGTTGGAGGTGCTGTCCAAGGGGCAGGTGGCCCGGGGGTGACGCACTTTAACATCGCATCCCCCTGCCTCAGAGTTGTCGTGTGGCCTCCCTATTGTATTGCTTGAAATTCCACTAGCCCAAGATTCCTTAGGGTTGATAAGAGGCAGCATTTTAGGAATGTGAATAGCTTGCAGACAGCTCCCCCTAGGAATCCACACGTTCCTGTGAATTGCTTTCAGAACACGTCTAACATGGGTCAGACCGCCTAGGAGAGCTGGGTTTCTCCACTGGGAGCCTAGAGAGGAAGGAAGGCGGATATAGAGGATATAGTACCTGGAAGGCTTGGTGGGGGTGGAGCAGGCTTGTGTTGTGGGCCGGGGTGAGGATAGGTGCTTTGATCCTGCCTTAGGTGCCTGGGGGAAGAGCTGTTTGGAAGAGGTGAAGAAAACCCCTGGAGAAAGACCCAAACAGCCTTAGGCAGACACCTTCACCTGCCCGGGAGTGCCCCAAGCCTCCTTTTGTGGGGACTCCTGTGAGGACTCAATTAGGTGCAGCAGCGGCCTGCCCAGCATCAGTGCCCCTGCAGCCCCACCCCTACCCCAGGCACCGACCACCATCACTCCCAGAACCAACAAGCACGTTGGGGCTGTGAGTCCACTGTACAGATATGTCTGGGTCGAGCACGCTTGTTCATTCCTCATACAGAGGCCACAGGAGCCCCTCAATAAGACCCCTTTCATCTCTGAGGGTCGGCAGCTTTACCATCATCATTTCCGGAAGAGCACACACTTCTCAGGTCCGTCATGCCCCTGCTTCTTGGCGGTTGGAGACACGGTGCGGCTGTCCTGGGGCAAGACACGTTTTAGTGGACATCCTGGACCCAGGCTCCTCTGCTGCCTGAGATACAAGGACCTTGGTAAAGGTTTCAGACCCACCAACAAATGAGAATGAGGGGGAAAGACACTGGGCTCTCGATGTTAACAGTGCACCTGAGGGGGGCCGAGGGGTTAATCCTAACCTGCATCCTGTAAATGTGGCTGCGTGACTTAGGTGGTCTTACTGGGGGTGGGGGTGGGGGGCGGGCAGCAAGGGCCTGTGACCTTTCTCACCGAGGACCCTAATCCAAATGGATATTTCAGTTCCTCCTGCTGTTGGATCTTCCCCTTCCTTTCTCTTGGAAAGGAGATGTGCTTTCCAAATCCCTTTTTCTTTTAGCGTGAGTGCTTCTCAGGAAGCCGGTGCTGGTTTAGATGTCAGGGCTCACTCAGCCTTCCATGAGCGCCCCCACCAGTTTCTCTCATTCAGTGATGCCAGCGCAAAGAGGCAGGCAGGAGCTTCCGAACTCAGCCAGGCTGGCTTCTCAGGACTGAGTCTTCCTAGGGAAGAACTGTAAAGCACTAAATGCAAATCTCCCCTTGGCCCTCTGCCCAGAGTGCACCTGACGTATGGCAGCGGTCGCTGGGGAAGCGGAGGCCCACGCTGGCCTCCCAGACCTCCTGGGTCTGCCAGGTGCTTCTTTAGTCTACAGGTTGGAGGGAAGATTTTGGACTCAAATAAAATAAATTTTAGCTGAAGGGCTATCTCCTAAGTCTCCCTGGCCAGCGCCATTCCTAGTGGATAACAATTGGGTTTTTGAAAAAAATGTATTTTGAAGTGCAAAAGAGGTTCTCCAGGCACCCTTGTGAGGATGCTAAATATGCACATTAGCGTTTTTATCTGTGCTCAAGTTCAGGAACAATGAGGGAATACTTCTGAGATGTCCTTTTCTGCACCTGCTTGGAGACGGTGGGCTGGGAGATTTCGATGTCTAATTAAATTCCATTTCCCACACATGTGGGGACATGGGCCTAGGGCTGGCCAGGTGCTCGGAACACAAAGGTTAGCAAGCGGTCCTTCCTACCCATGGGATGCTGGGGATCTAGAAAGGGAGAAGACCTAGGCCAGCTAAGATTCAGAGAGATGAATGCCAGGACAGAAGCAGGCCGGGATGCAGGGATGAGCTGTACTAGGGGGCGCTGTAACTCTTAGTTCACACAGCAGAACCCTAGGGAGTTGTTTTTGTTTATTTAATTTATTTGTTTTTGAGAGAGAGAGTGCAAGCGGAGGAGGAGCAGGGAGGGGGGGCAGAGGATCTGAAGCAGGCTCTGCCCTGTCAGCACAGAGCCCGATGTGGGGCTGGAACTCGTGAACCACAAAATCATGACCCGAGCCTAAGTCGGACACTTAACGGACTGAGCCACCCAGGCACACCAGGGCCATGATGTCTTAACTGCAGTTCTGAAGAACAACAATAACATTTTGAAAACAAAGTTCTCTCACAACTGATGTGGAGGGATAACTTGATCCAATGAACTCATTTGGTAGCAAAATGTGACCTAAACTATGTAGTCTGAATACTCACGTTCTTGTGTTTGATGACAGACTCATTATATGCCTTTGTGCTCTATTACTTTTCTAAAATCTGAAAAATTCTGAATTTTGACGCACGTCTGACCCTAGGGCTTTGCTAAGAGACTGTCCACTTGTCCTGGTATCATCTGTATTTTGGATTTGAGGAAGCAGAATGTAGGGAGGACTCATTTGCCCAAGATCACAGAATTGGCAAGGGGTGGTAAGGGCTTGTGCGAAGGTTCTTCTGACTGCCGAGCCCTGCCGGGCACCCCCAGGTGACACTATCTTGAGAAACACTGACTTCCTACACAGCAGAGATTTGGGCGCCGGACGTGGGCACATCTCTGGAGCGGGGGTGGGTGAGGATAGCAGTGCCCACAGGTACATGCCTGGTGGCAGAGATCTGTCCTCTTGGTGACAGTGACGGGGATATGGGCTTCCATCTCTCCCCTTGGCCGGGGCTCAGCCACCCTCACTCCGGTGGTAGTCAGGCACTACATAACAGGGCATGATGCTTTTGTGTCTCTCTGCCGGCAGGGCTGCTATTGCCTTGTCCAGAAGCCACCCCCTGCTCATTTCTCATGTCTCCTTTCCCCAGTTCCTCATTCGTCTCTCATCTTATTCCCATCACTGGCTTCTGGTCTATGACCCTGAAGGTCTCTTGGACCAGTGGGAAGGAGGTACAGGTACTTAGAAGTGATTCTGGAGTTTTGTAGGTCGGAGCCAGGGTCTGCCTAATGTGCGGCAGGAAGTAGGTAGCCCATGGTGAGAAGTGATTTTAGGACACAGGCCCGAAGCGGCCCTCAGATTGCCTCCCTCAGCTGGCCTAGCAATTAGAGCGGGGGTTCCAGCCTGGGGCTGGATGCTTCAGGGGCTTCACGAGCTGAAATAGATTTTGTGCATGTTGGATTCCCAACGGAGCCTGTGACTTTAAAAAGGTTAAGTGCTGCTGGTTCTAGAGTGAGCCACATTAAACATGCCAGCATTTCCTAAAAGGATAAATAGTATGTGTTTATGTATTATCATCCATTATTCCTCTGTGTATCTGTAGTCAATATAATCACTTTCGTGCTATATCTAATACATAGAATCATTTAGCTTTGATAGGATGAAGGGAAAACTTGGGAGCTTCTGGCTTTAGTAGGTCTTTACAGGGTAGGTCTTAATGGAGTCCCTCCCAAATGAGGGATCTACTTGGATTGTGGGACAACCCAAGGACAAAGAACAAAGGATGTTTTTCATCTTTTCACTGAATTCACACTTTTGCCATGGTGTCCTCATTGTGAGGGGAGCAGCGATGGTACTCCTGAGGGCCTTTCCCTGCCGCTACTTAGCTCTGTTTGTTAAAAACACTCTGGTGATGGGGCGCCTGGGTGGCTCAGTTGGTTAGGCATCCGACTTTGGCTCAGGTCATGACCTCTCAGTCCATGAGTTCGAGCCCCATGTCAGGCTCTGTGCTGACAGCTCAGAGCCTGGAGCCTGTTTCAGCTTCTGTGTCTCTCTCTCTCTCTCTCTGACCCTCCTCCATTCATGCTCTGTCTCAAAAATAAATAAACATTATTAAAAAAAACCACTCTGGTGATAAGAATCCTAGGGACCCAGTGTATTAACTCTTTATGTAACAAATTATCACAAAGTTGATGACTTACAGCAGTACAAATTTACTGTCGTACAGTTCTATCGATTAGCAGTCTAACCCAGGTCTCACTGGGCTAAGGTAAAGAAGTCAACAGGGCTGCTTTCAGAAGGCTGTATGGGAGGGGCGTCTGGGTGGCTCAGTCAGTTAAGCAACTGACTTTGGCTCAGGTCATGATCTCACATTTCGTGAGTTTGAGCCCTGTGTCGGCCTCTGTGCTGTCTGCTTTGGATTCTGTGTCTCCTTCTCCCTCTGCCTTTCCCCCACTCTTGCTCTGTCTCCCTCTCTCTCTCTCTCTCAAAATTAAACATTAAAAAAATTATTTTTAAAAAAAGGACAAGCTCTCCTCGAAGGAAGGTCAAATATAACTGAACATTTCTGTCCAGGTGGTACCTATAATAACCAGAAGAACGAATGCAGATTAGTTTTCTTTGGTGTCTGGGTGTGATAGGCAGACTAATGGCCTCCCAAAGATGTCCCCAGGGATATCCCTGTCCTAGTCCCTGGTACCTGAGAATATGTTACATTACATAGCAAAAGGGAAGTAAGTTTGCAGATGGAATTAAAGTTGCTAATCAGGTGACTTTTTATTTTTAATTTTTTAAAGTTTATTTATTTTTGAGAGAGAGAAAGAAAGAGAAACACATTGTGAGCAGGGGAGGGACAGAGAGAGGGAGACACAATCTGATGCAGGCTCCAGGCTCTGAGCTGTCAGTGCAGAACCTGACACAGGACTCAAACTCACGAAATGTGAGATCATGACCTGAGCTGAAATCAGACACTTAACCAACTGAGCCACCCAGGCGCCCCTAGGAGAGCTCGTCCTTGTGATGGGCATATCAAAGGGTCATTGAAGTTGCAAGTTCCCTCCTTATCCTCAGATGGCCTGCAGATGGCCTGGCCATCTCACAGATTATGGCCCACTTGCTACAAACAGCTCCCAGCCCTCCTAGGGACCTTCCGGAGGACATCTGCCAACGCTAATATTTGACCATCCACCTCCGACCAGTCCCTGGGGTGACATATACCCCAGGAGCCAGCTTAGGGTATTAAAGCCATCTTTTTTTCTTTTCTTTTTTTTTTTTTTTTAAATTGGGGATGGGGCTTGGGAGACGTTCTTGGCCTGCCTGGAATATCCCTTATGATTGTGTGCACAGTTTGTTAGCAGGCATGAGAGGATAGAGATGGGAAAACAGAACAACTAGCAATGACAATAGCAACAGAAATAGTTGCAAAATTATGCAAGAAAATACGGGGGGTGGGGGAAGAGCCCCTGGTAATTTACCCATGAGTCACATAAAAATGATAGTAAGTAAGACCTTGAGAGAGAAAAGGGATCTGTCTCAAGGGGGCAGTATCAGCTTGGGGGGAGCGGCTTTGTCTTGATGAGGAGATATTATTGGCTAATTCCATGGATTTGAGGCTTTTGTTTTGGTTCCGTTGGGTTTCAAACACTTGTTGGGAAAGCATCCTTCACTGTGACTGTGGAGTCGTGGCCCTGCATGAGGCAGTGAGGTGGGGATAGGGAAGATAGGGAGAGGTGGCCAGGAAGCTTTCCTGGAAGCAGGACCAGCTACATAATTTGCAGGGCCCTGTGCAAAATGAAAATACAGGGCCCACGTGCAACACTTGTTAAGGATTTTAAGATGGTGACAGCTAAGTGTTTAACCAAGCATGGGACCCATCTAAGTGTGAGGCCTTGTGTTCTTGCACTGGCCATGCCCCTGTCAGGAAATAACATACCCTATGGATGTCCTTGGCACTCTGATATCACGAATGGTGTCCGAAGCCTGTCTCCCAGGGAACCACCAGGACCATGGGCCTTGGCGCTGAGACCTCACTTTCTTATCACACAACTTGTCTTGATTGAACTGGATATTTATTTGGTGCTTTTGAAAGGTTCCATTTTGGGGAGAGCTCCCGTTTCAAGGGCGGGAAGGGAGAGGGGGCTGAGGAGGAGAAACTTGGAACCCAGAGCCTTCCTTTCCTGGCTGTGGGACCAGCAACTTAGATCCTCCCATCTCAGTTCTTCATCTGTAGAGTCGTGATCACCTTCCTGACTCCAAAGTGACATCGTGAGGCTTATTGCTTAAGGTGCTCTGAGAGATATTCCAGGACTGTGCCTGGCATCGAGGGGTTACCAGGAGGACCCTCCAGACTTCTGCTCATCAAACAGGTCGCTGGCCAGAACTAATGGTCGAGAGGTCTGTAGAAGAGCCAGGGCACAGCAGCTGAGCACCAACCTGGTTCAGTATGGTTAACTAGATGCTCCGGTTCCCCAGATTTCCCTTCAGAGCCCTCAGCACACGGATACCCACACCTACACCTGTGGATGCGCTTTCCTCTGCAGGACCCGAGAGCTGCTGAGCCAGACACCTGAGCTTGCACAGCACCTGCCCACCCAGAATCCATGCCTACAGGTAGCTCCCAACCCAGCCCCAGGGAGACAGGGAGGGGACCGGGGGAGGGAAGCCATGTGGGAGGAAAAACAGGCAACTGTGGTCCAGTGAATTCAGGGGATGGCCACAAACTCACCCCAGTCAGTGCTTGCCACCCCTTTTCCAGCAGTCAGGTTACCCAGGCAGTGCTGACAAGAGGCAGACGCCATGGCTCTGTCTCTATCTCTTCTGCCTGCCCTGCCCCGGCTCAGCCTGAGGTGCTAATGGCCAGTCAAGAGGCAGGCTGTGGGAGGGAAGGAAGGAGCCAAGGGTCCAAACCCTTTGGCCTAGAGAATTTGGAATGTGCCAAAGGAAATACTGGCTGCTGCAGAGAGCTGGCCCATGGGGGGTCCAGGCAGCCAGGCTGCGCCAGGGGTGGTCAGGGCACATGGCTTTAGTGACCTCCCCATCCCACTTGCCACCTCTGAAGCTGACAAGTTCTTCTCTTCTCAAAGCTGATATCCTCTCTCTCATTCTCTTTTTTTTTTTTTTTATGAGTAGGCTTCACACCCTGACACGGAGCCCAATGCAGGGCTTGAACTCACAACTGTGAGATCAAGACCTGAGCTGAGATCAAGGGTCAGATGCTCAAGTGACTGAGCCACCCAGGCACCCCTGATAGGCTGATTTTTAATTGGAATCCTGGGAGGACAGAGTGGATAGAGAAGTAGGCAGGGTAGGAGAGAAGCAGAATACGAAGACCGGTTCTAGTTAACAGTTGCCTCAGGCAATAAAATTTCTTTTATTTACTGGGAGAAGCAAGGGAGTGCCTGAGACCCCTGTGTTTCTGAAGCATTTTATTTTACATCTAATAAATTAAGCAATAACGCGTTCATTGGAGGCAGCCTAGAAAATACAAGCATGCAAAAGAAAAAAAAATTGCCTGTATCCCCCTTCCCCAATGTAGAGATGTGAACATTTGGGGCCATATCCTTCTAGACTTTTTTCTCTATACAGAGCTGTAGTCTCACTCTCAGCAATTATACCATAACCCTGTTTTGTCATGAGCTTCTTTCACTTGTTGACGTGTCATAGACATATTTCATGTCCGCAGATGGGGATCACAGATTATTTTAAATGGCATACAGTATTCTGGAGTTTGGATGTACTTATCCCCTATTGTTGGAAATTTAGGTGATTCTCTTGTTGAAGCTGTTCCTCTTAACAAACTCCATGTACATCCCCAATTGTTTCCTCAGAATAAAGTCCTAGATAGATTTCCATAGGATACATTTCTAGATGCATTTTTAAAGCTGTAGACCAAGAGTTCTCAACCAAGGTGACCCCTCTCTCACAGGGGACATTTGGCAATGTCTAGAGCCAGAGGGGAAGTTGCCACTAGCATCTAGTGGGTGGAGATGGGGTACCACAATTATTGGACAGCCTCTCCAACTATCAAGTCCAAAATGTTAGTTAGCACCAGGATTGGGAAACTTTGCTTTAGACACATGGATATTTTCTCCCAGCTTTATTGAGCTACAATTGATACATAATATTGTATAAGTTCAAGGTGGACAGTGTGTTAATTTGATACATGTATATACTGCAGAATGCTTATCACCATAGCATTAGTTAACACCTTCATCCTGTCACCTAGTTGCCATTTCTTTTGTGTGGTGAGGACATTGAAGATTCACTCTTAGTAACTTTCAAATATATTGAGAGTATTTTTGTCTCTAATCACTATGCTGTACATTAGATCCCCAGAACTTGTTACTGTTATAACTGGAAGTTTGTACCCTTTGACCAATATCCTCCCCCAACCACTCCCCCCAGCCCCTGGTAGCTACCACTTTACTGTCTCTCTGAGCTCTGACTTATTTCACTTAGCATCATGGCCTCAAGGTCCATCCAAGTTGTCTCTAACAACAGAATTTCCTTCTTTGTCATGGCTTAATAATCCTCCATCATGCACACACGCACACACACACACACACACACACACACACACAGATATTTTTATTCTTGGTAATATTTGTGGTGCTGGAACATCTAAGTCTCAGAGGAAAATGAGGTCTAGGTATTCAGTTTAATTGCAGCTCAACCAAAGCCAACCCAACCCATCCTGTCTTTCACTTGGAAAAGGAATTGAATACTCAAGCTGTTTTGGAGTAGGAAATAACTAATGTGAGCCACTTGGAGCCTGTCCTTGCATCCAGGAGAGAAAGGAGGGCAAGATGCCTTGGGAGGAGGTGTAGAACAGAAAGAGAAGCCGAGAGGGAAGGAATGGGAATGGGGGTGGTGCAGTGCTGGACAATGCACTCCTTGTTGCAATGAAAAGAGGATTGTATGCAGCTCTTTGGGGACCTGAAGGCTAGTTCCGGGCACTGAAGACCCAGGCAGGGAGAACACATGCCTTTGCAGAGTGCAGGAGGAGGGAGCAGCTCAGAAAGCCTCTCTTGTCTCTCTTGGAGTGGCATAGAGAGTGTGAAGTCCTGTGTTCCGGGGCGCTGGCCAGGGCCCACCCCACCAGAAATGAAAAACATCAGTGCTCCCCACACCATATATGCTGTGAGCTCTGAAATGTTGCCCTATCTATGAAGTCTCTTTCTCAGGTAAACGCCTTTGATTGAAACAGGCTACTTCATTTATTCATCTTTGGAAAGTCTTACAATCATTCATTCATAATACAAATACTTACCAAGTACTTACAAAGGCAGGTGCCATGAGAGGCAATGAATAAAATAGACACAGTCCTTGCCCTCATGGAGCATAGAACCTCTAACAATGCACCGAGCAGTATAAATGCTATGAAGAGGGACCTACAGGTGCTGTGGTGGGAACACAGAGTGGGAGCACCCCATCTAATGGGGGTGTGGGAGGTGGTGGAAGGGACTGATGTCAGGGAAACTTCTCATAAGAATTAATGTCTAAGTCAAGAACTGAAGGACCTATTGGAGTTTGCCAAAAGCAGAGCAATATAGATTTTGTCTGGAACTCTTTGAAAAACACAAAATGTTCTGGCCTCCCCAAGGCCATTACAATGTGGTTCTCCCTGAAGGAATGCAGGTGGAATATGCTTTCAAAAATCAAGGTCTTTCTCACTCATCTTTTTATCATTATGAATATTTCCATCATATAGAAAAGTGAGTTGAATAATAACAGCAAACCCTTTTACAGCTGCCACCCTGGTCCAAGGCCCCCTGGATGATGGATCCTCTCACAAAGTCTCCGAGCTGCTGCCCTTGACCCTTTTAGTCCATTCTCCACACAACACCCAGAGTTGTCCTGTTACAATGTAGCTCTGATCCTGTCTCTTCTCTGCTCGGAACCCTCCTACCCCTCCCATCTCACTCAGTCCCACTCACTCATAGTCCTACACGATGCCCTTCCCTGCGTGTGACCTCTCAGAGCTCAGTTCTGCCTCATCCCACCGGGCTTGCTGCAGTCTTACAGGCATTACAGGCACACTAGGTACAGTCCACTAGAGCCTGTTCCCTCTGCCTGGAACACTCCTCTCCCAGGTAGTGACAAGGCTTCCCACTCTGAAGTCTTGACTCCCTGTCACCTTCTCAGTGAGGTCTTTCTGGAAGACCGTGGAGGTAGGCAGAAAAATGCCCCCCACTACCAAGTCCCTATCCTAATCCCTGGAACCTGTGAATATATTCCCTTACAGAGCCAAAGGGACTTTGCAGATGTGGCTAAGTTTATCTTGAAATGAAGAGACTCTTCTGGGTTGTGTGGGTGGGCTCAATGTGATTACACAGGTCCTTATAAGTGAAAGAGAGAGACAGGAGAGTCAGAGTCCAAGAGATTCCGTGTGAGAAGGACTCAAACTGCTGCTGGCTTTTAAGTGGAGGAAGGACTATGGGCAACCTCTAGAAGCTGGAAAAGGCAAGGGAATGATTCTCCCCTAGAGCCTCTGGGAGGAATTCAGTCCTGCCAGCACATTGACTGTAACTCAGTGAAATCAGGTTGATCCTCTAACCTCTAGAAATATAAGATAGTAAATTTGTGTTGTTTTAAACCACTATGTTTGTGTCAACAACAGGAAACTGCTATAACCAAAGTACTTAAAACTGTACCCCAGTCTGCACCCTGGCACCCCTTATCACCCATCATTTCTTTATTTTTGTCCATAATACTTTTTACCAGTAAACATATTTTGTTTATTGCTTGTCTTACTACCTCCACCCCTAAGAATGTAGGCTCCATGAGGGCAAGAGTTCCTCTCTCTTTTGTTCACTATTGAGTTCTAGAACAGTACCTAGAACACAGTAGATATTCAGTGACATCCAGCTTTGTCATCCATTCATTTCTTAATTCAACCAACTTTGTTCATGATAGGACCTGGGAACTAGAGGCAGTCAAGATAGGTCCTTGCCCTTGAGAAGATGACTATCCGGGGAGAGAGACAGACACAGAAATATCTCTAATAAAAGGTAGTAAGTGCAATAGTTGAGTGACTACTAAGGTACTGTAAAAAACTCAGGGAGGGAATTAGTGATACATTCATGGATGGTATAGAGCAAGAAGTCATTCAATGGGTACTTATTGAACATCTACTTTTCATCAGCCCCTATGCTAAGTCCTGAGGACAGAGCAGTGAACAAGACCAATGTGGGCAGTCTCTAGAGGCATGTTGAGCAAATCATTTCTAAGACAGTGAAGGAAAGCCATAGGGAGCCCCTGAAGGATGAGTTCATGAAGGAGGGACCAGCATTCCAGATATGAGGAATGGCATGAGCAAAGGTATGGAGTTATGGAGGTGTTTAAGCAGTGGTGAGGGATTTGATCTGGTTCCAGGGAAGGTTTGTGTGGAAACTGAAACCAGAAAAAAAGGCAGGTGCGAGACCATGAAGAGCACATCATGCCCAAGTGTTTGGATCTGAAGAATGGGATCATTGATGTCATGAAGAATGGGAACCATTGAAGAAGTCTAAGCAGTGGAACCATATGATCAGATTTACAAAGATAGGTATGGTGGTAATGTGGAAGATGGACTATATTGGATGGAAAGTGGGAAGAAGGAAGACTAGCTAGGAGTTTGTCCATTTGAGCCCATTCTCGATTCTTCCTCACCCTAGTTTAAGCCCTGGAGACTGACTTGGATGGACTGCAGCAATGGTTCCTTTGCCTGTGGGCTTCTGGCTAGGGCCATGCAATTTCAAAGACAGAGGGAAGAGAGAGAGAGGTCAGGTATTTATTCTGATGGCTCCCGCTCTCCTGTACTGCACGATGGCTGAGGCTGTGGGCCCTTCTTGTAAGGCTACAGCTCCCAGCAGGCAGCTCCTCTCCTGGGCTACAGTGGCCTATGCCTTTCATGATTAGGCTGCAGTGGCTTCCCACCTTGCTAGTCCTTATGGTGCTTCAGCACCGTTGTTGGCTCTCTTGGCCCTGCCCACACCTTTGTCTTCTTAGTCACCCCTTTTAAGTGCACCATGTGTTTCCTGCTTGGACACTGACTGACCGACAAGTCTGATTCAGTGATCCAAGTAGGAGATCAATAGAGCCGGAGGAATTGTAACAGTAATGGGAGTGGAGACGAGGAAAAGACTTGAAAATTACAACTTCCTTTTGCTGAACCCCTACCAGATATAGGATACTGTATTAAGTGTTTTACATATTAACTCATTAACCTTTACAAAATGCCTTTGGGTTGGTTTCTATTTGTCAGCCCTATTTTACAGATAAGGAAATTGAGACCCAGAGAGGTTGCAAAAGTTGCCTAGGGTTCAACATGACAGATTGGCTCCAGCACCCTTCATCGGTCTACTGATCACTCTTTAGTCCTGTTTGTTCTGCCTGTGCAGAATTGATAGAAGAAAAGAGGATGGATCTGAGGTTCTCGGTTGAGGAAGTTGGAGGATTGTTGTGCCATGAACTGAGAAGTGAAATGCAGGAGAAGGAAAAGCTCTGGAGTGGAGACTTGAGTTTTGAAGTGTGAGGATGTTATTTTCAACCTAAGTGGAAGGTGCCTTTGAGACATCCTGCCCTGAGGGTATTGCTGACAAAATTGAACAAACCTCACAAAAGAGGCCCAACAAATCCCCTTGACGTCAGAGAATTTGGGGTAAGTGGCCTTGGTGATGGCAAGAGCTGTCACCCACTGACACTGCCTGCTCCAAAACCAGAAAATGCACCTTAGATGACAGAGGCTGGGCTGCCCTCAGAGCAGGACATGTTGCCCAGTGTTACTGGTCTTCCAGAGTGGCTTGCCTGCACGGGGCTGCCTGGCATGGTATGGGGGTTACCATCAGGGAGGAAGAGAGATTAGCCTTCTGGCCCCTCACATGTCCTGCTCCATCCAAGAACTATGGGATCATTCGACTTTACAGTCTGAAGCCAAGATCTGTAATGTGATTTTTTTTTTTATCAAGTCTGTGTCTAGACCTCCTGTCTACCTTCACTGGGCCTCATTTGACAAGTGCTCCAAGAGGAATACCAGGAGCCCTGAGATGGTGTCATGAGGGGCTTGCCTCAGGAAAACAGCCTTAGGGAGGAAGGGTTGGGGAAGATACTTCCCTTCATCAGAAGCAGCTGAAGGAAGGTGGTTGAATTAGTCTGTTTCCATGGGGCATAACAGAAACCAAAACAAATCAATTTCAGAGAAAGGTACGTATTAGCTTAAGTAGCTGGGAAGGTCTCATGGGAGAGATAGAAGAACTTCAGGAACCAAGATTTGAGACCCTGGCCACCAAGCCCCCTCTCAGGTTTGGTTGTTCCTGCCTGATTTCATCCTGCAGACAGGTACTCTCTGTGGGGTGGGAAGGATGGCCCCGATTTGCACTTTCTCAGCGTATTAACCTAAGCAGAAAGAGAAATCATTTTCTCAGAACTTATGTTTCATTCCCAGGGAAGGGCTCTGACTGCCATTTTAGGGTCATGTGGTAAAATGAAAAAAAAAAAAAAAGGCCACATGTTGCACTTGCCCTATTTCTCTGTCTCTTGAATCTGGGCATGGCCATGTGACTTGCTTTGGCCAATTGGTAATATGACACAAGTAGAGGCTTGAAAAGTGCTTGTGCATCGGAAGTAGGCTTTTGCTATTGGGAACCTTTCTGCCTCCATGTGAGGAGACATAGCCCAGCCTGTCAGAATATGAGAGATCACATGGAGAGAGACCTAGACATCCCAGTGGAGGCCCCAGACACAAGTGACGCCATCCTAGACCAGAAGACCCACCCAGACAACCCCCAGAATTGTGAGAAATGATAAATGGTTGTTGCTTTAAGTGGTTGAGTTTTGGGGAGGATAGTCTGTTCAGCAGTCAAAGCTAACTAATACAGGTAAGGTACCTGCTCAAGCATTATTGACAAAGGTGTGGGGTGCTACAGTTGGGCAGCTCAAGAGCCCACCCCAATGGCCAAGAAACTGTGCTCTGAATCCAAAGAAGGACTGTGGGAAAGCTTGCCTGGCTGGCCCAAAGGATGCCTCCCACTGTCCATTCTAGTGATGCATGAACAGAAAAGGCTTCAGCATCTTCCAACCTGCTCTTTCTCTTGTATTCTCAGTCTTTGTTAATGGTACCACCATCCACCTGGACAATCAAGACAAACTCTGAGAATTATCCTAGACTCTTTCCCTTCCTCAGCTTTCACCTTTGGCCACTACATTCTGCTGATTTTACCATCAGAATATCTTTTGGTTGTGTCCCTGGACATTCTTGCATTCTTCACAACCCAGGCTGGACTTAGATTCCTAGGAAACTTTTCTGAAACCCCAGGTTGAGCTAAATAATCTTCCTGAGTGCATATCTGTGCCTTGTATCTTAGCTCCTTAGATGGCCATTGTTTATTATGGGCATTTCTGCCTCCCTGGACTGGAAGCTTCCTGAGGATAGAATGTGGCAGGATGTGGTAGTGATCATGCAACACATGTGTGAACTGAATTCTCTGTTTTGTTTTGTTTTGTTTTGTTTTTTTTATTGACTTACTCAGACTCCAGGAAGAGTGAACTCAAAGCTTTTTGTGTCTGGGGGACTTGGGGGAAGTTGGCCGGTAGAGGACTGGCAATTAATGAAGAGCTTCAGGAACCATGATGTTGAGGTAGTCATAGAGCCATGCAATCTGATGGGCATAGGTTTGAAAGCTAACTCCTCCTCAGCCTCCCCAACCTGTGTGATCTTGTACGAGATATTTACTTTTCTGAGCCACTAGTCCCATATCTACAAAAACAGGATAATTGTATTTTCCTTTGGGGTGGTTGTGAAAGTCAAATGAGATAACAGCTATAGCATCTAACACATACCTATACCTATGTTATACCTCAGTGAAACTTAGTTTCTTTTCTTTCCTTCTGGAAATGTCACCTGCCTTGCAGTGTATTCCCCCAGAAGCAGAACCTGAAAGAAGGAGTTGAGCCCAAGTAGCTTATTTGGGAAGAGAACCCAAGAAGGGAGGTAAGTGAGATAGGAATGAGAAAGGAGTTAATGCAAGGTGTGTTAATAAATTGGCTGTCACTGTGGGAGACTGGGGCTCAGTCTCTCGGGTGAGAGCTGGAAGATTGTGCAGATTAGAACATGCTTGGAAGGGAGAAGAAGTGAAGGGTATTTATCCTCCAAACTCTGTCCATTTCAGCTGAGGGCTGCTTTCACAGACATTAATACCCGGCACATCCGTTCTGCTTTCTGTTCTGGGAAAAGTGCTCGGGTCAAAAATCAGAGGAGTTTGCAGTAAGAAGCCACGGGCACCTCTGTGGATGGTGAGAACCAAGGGGGCTCCGACCATGCCAGCTACCTTTCCCCTGAAAGAATATTCTTAATTCCCATATTTATTCTCATCCTTGCTCTGTAATCTTCTATAATGTAGTGAAACATTTATGGGTCTTGGAAAACATTGCCTACTTGGTTAATATCCTTTCCCCGAAATAGTCTGCTGCAATGCAATGGCATTTTATTAATTTATTAACCATCACATTCCTAGTAAGAGACGGGGTTGGAGCCGGAAGGTATCTTAGATATTCTTCTGACTCCGTTTTACAGTTAATCAAACTAGGGACCAGAAAGACATTGCCATGACAGCCTTAGGATGGTGGTTGGTAGTGGAACCCAGGAATGCTCACTCTAGACTCAGAAGGCCCTTCAGATAGTATCAGTCTAGTGTGAGTGAGGGGAGCCATTGGGCTCTTTGGAACCAATCAGGATCGAGAGGGTGTATGGTAAGCAGGAAGCATGAGACCCAGCCCTCAGCCTCCAGCTTCCATCAGACATCCTGGATTTCTCCTCTGTTTCATGCATTGAGGTTCTGCATAAGATTTTCTGTGAAGGACATTACTACTTAAAATACATAGGCCTAGTGAAGTTTAAACATGGACTCATTATTACCCAGCAAGTTGATTAAGAGTTGGGGTGAGAGCCTGAGCCTTCTACCTCTGTCCAGTACAAGTTCAGCTCTATCTCCACATCACACAGCCTCCTCTCATTAATCTTGCTTGACCTCTAATTTTCAAAAGCAAAACCATTGCCTTGGTGAAGCTAGGGGCAAAACTCATTTAAAAAAAGGTTTTGGGGCATCTGGGTGGCTCAGTCAGTTAAGCATCCGACTTCAGCTCAGGTCATGATCTCACACTCCGTGAGTTTGAGCCCCGCATCGGGCTCTGTGCTGACAGCTTGGAGCCTGGAGCCTGCTTCGGATTCTGTGTCTCCCTATCTCTGACGCTCTTTCTCTGTCTCAAAAATAAATAAATATTTAAAAAAAAAAAAGGATTCATCTTATCAAAGGATGACTTCATGTATCCAAAGCCCTCTCCCTACCATTTATTCTTCTTCCAAATGTACCTTTATTTTTGCACTTACCAAGAATCCCATGATACGCTTCTTGAGTCAGGATGCTAATCTTACTCTTCCCAGATTATCACAGTGTCTTCATAAAAAATACACTTCATTACAGATAATTCACATAACTACTGCTCTGATTTATAATGCCAAAACCACCAACCTTTGGAAGCCTTACCTTTAGCTTCCACCAAATAGCTTTATAAAAGATGACATCTTATTTTTTATTACTGTACTCTTCCTAATTATTGGTCAGAGTTTTCTATCTACTAGAGAATACCATTCCTTATTTGAAATGTTATTCCAATAGTTATTTTATGCCAATGTTAATTTTCCTCCATCAAGCAATAGTGTTTCCAGTTTGCCACAGCACTGCCATATAGAATGGGCCTTAGTGTCAAACAGATTTCAGATTCACAGATTTACCATGTAGATCTGTAATGTAATGTAATGTAATGTAATGTAATGTAATGTAATGTAATAATGTATAACCAGATATGGTATGTAACGAGTATCTATAATGTAATGATATGTATTCACTAGTTATTTATTTATTTATCTTTTAGAGAGAGAGAGAGAGAGAGAGAGAGAGAGCATGTGTGCAAGCAAGGGAGAGGGGCAGAGAGAGAGAGAAAGAGAGAGAGAGAGAATCTCAAGCAGGCTCAAAGCTCAGCACGGAACCTGTTGCCGGGCTCAGTTCCATGACCCTGGGATCATGACCTAAGCTGAAATCAAGAGTTGGATGCTCAACTGACTGAGCCACTGAGGCACCCCTCACTAGTTATTATTTTTATATAGGAGCAATTTTTGGTTAATCTCATTTAGCCAAATAAATGAGAAAAGTCTAATCTTTAAAGTATGGGGCTCTTTTCCTTGTAAGGTTGGCACTTGAGTCATATCATATACTAGAATTATTTTTCTTTCAAAAAGTGGACCTATGGGAGAATGTTTATGCAGCATGCTGTGGGTAACTGATGGAACTAGAGGGTCCTCTCTAGCCACGCATGTGGAGTTTACAGACTGATTGTTGCTGCTGACCTTCCTTTTGGTAAATTCCATCATTATCTTGTGCTGTGGGATTTCAGAGTGAATCTGTCATCCACGTGTCATTAGTTTTTAGTACCCACCAAAGAATGAAGAGGAAAAAATAATGTATCAAGGACTATTTTCACAAGAACAGAGAGAAGTAAGGGAAAAAGACAGAAGCCAGAGACAAGACCAAAATATGTAGAAACACTCTACCCAGCAAATCTCTGGAGAGAACGAACGTAGTAAGACTTCTACTTTCAGTCAAGATGGAGTAAGAGGAACTGGATTTACCCACCTGACAGAAACAAGTACAAAACCAGACAAAATATATGAAAGGGCAGTTTTCAGCAATTGGACATCAGGTGGCACAGGACAGAGGTCCCTGAAAAAGATACACAAATGAGGTGGGCCCTACTTCCAGAGAGAATTTTCAGGCTGTGGGGTAGGGAGTAGGGAATCTAGCCTAGCCATCTCTTTGAGCTGAGGATATGAAGCTAGGAATTCAGGGAGGCCAGTGTGGCCAGAGTTCACAGAGAAAAGTACCAGGGAGAAGAGTTCCACAGAGGGAAGATGAGCTCTAGAGATGTCAGAAAGTCTTCTCCAAATATTCTAAGTAAGTACTGATTAGTGCATGCATGTGAGGAAACTGCTTGAGGTCAGAGAAAGACCACCCCAAAGGGAGCAGAAGGAACAATCCCCAGAGCTCGCACAGGGCTGGGAATAGTTTGTGTTCCCACCAGCCGCAGTGGGAAGCCACATAATTCATGGGTCATTGGGTAGATTGCTCAGAGGTATTGCCACCTACCAAAGCTTCAAAAAAAAAAAAAAAAGTAAGACTTCAAGTATAGAGTTTCAGTTTTGCAAAATGAAAAGAGTTCTGGAGATTCATTGCGTAACACTGTACATATATTTAAAACTACTAAACCAGGGGTGCCTGGGTGGCTCAGTCAGTTAAGTGACCGACTTCAGCTCAGGTCATGATCTCACAGTTTGTGAGTTTGAGCCCCACGATGGGCTCTGTGCTGACAGCTTGGAGCCTGGAGCCTGCTTTGGATTCTGTGTCTCCCCCTCTCTCTGCACTGCTCTCCCCCACAGGCTCATGCTCTGTCTCTCTCTGTCTCTCAATATAAATAAATGTCAAAAAAATGTAAAACTACTAAACTGTTGTTAAGATGGTAAGTTTTATGTTATGTGTATTTCACTAAAATTAAAAGTAAACTAGCCCACACGAAACTAGCCCGCTAGGACGAAACTGTTTCAAGTAACTCAAGAATACTTATAGGACCATGAAAGTATCTAGTGTCCAACAGGCAATATTTGAAATGTCTGACATCCAATACAAAATTATGGGGCATACAAGAAGAAGGAAAATAAAACCCATAATGAGGAGAAAAGATAATAAAAAGAAACAGACTCCAAATGACCCTTCTGGTAGAATTATTAGACAGGAACATTAAAACTACATCATATGTGTTAAAGAAGATAGAAGAAAGATTGAGCATGAAATGTAGAGACATGGAAGATATTTTTTAAAAGACTCAAATTTCTAGAGATAAAACATACAGTATCTGAGATGAAAAATACATGAGGTGGGATTTATGTCAGAGTAGATACTGGAGAAGAAAATCTGTGAATCTAAGGACATAGAATAGAAACTATTGAAAGAATATAAACTGAAAGGAAAAAAGAACAGCAGCAGTGAGCTACGAGACAGTGTCAGGTGGCCTAATATGAGTATAATTGGAATCCACCAAGTGGGAATGGAAAAGAAAAATATTTGAAGAAATACTAGTCAAATTTTTCAAATTTGATCAAAACGAAAACCCCACTGATTCAAGTTTAACACAAGCTCAAGAAATATGAAAAAAATCCTGTATAAACATCAAAGCGAAAAATTTAAAAACCATAACAATGCAAAAATCTTAACGGTATGCAGTGAAAACATATCACATACCTAGGAACAAAGACAAGAAGGACAGCAAACTTCTTGTTGGAAACTATGCAAGACGAAATATGGTGGAGCGTCTTTAAAGTTCTGAAAGAAAAAAAAAACTATCAATTGAGAATGCTATATCTGAAAAAAAATATCTTTCAAACACAAGGGTAAAGTACTTTTATAGACATATAAAAACCTAGGGAATGTATTTCCAGCAGACCTGCACTACAGGAAATGTTAATGGAAGTTCTTCAGTTAGATGAACAATCTACCAGTGTGAAATCTGGATCGATATAAAGGAATACAATATCAGGTATGCTAAATATATGGGTAAATATAGAAGCCATTTTTCTTCTTTTATTTTTTTAATGTTTATTTATTTATTTTGAGAGAGAGAGAGAACAAGCAGGAGAGGGGCAGAGAGAGGGAGGGAGGGAGAGAATCCCAAGCAGGCTCCATGCTGTCAACACAGAGCCCCATGCAGGGGTCAGTCTCACAGTCTGTGGGATTATGATCTGAGCCAAAATCAAGAGTCAACTGCTCAAGTGACTGAGCCCCACCTTTTTCCTTATTTCAAAAATATTTAAAAAATTTTTTTAAATGTTTTTTTTTTATTTTTGATAGAGAAAGAGTGCAAGCAGGGGAGGGGCAGAAATAGAGGGAGACACAGAATCTGAAGGAGGCTCCAGGCTCTGAGCTGTCAGCACAGAGCCTGATGCAGGGCTCAAACCATGAACCGTGGGATCATGACCTGAGCTGAAGTCAGACACTCAACCGACTGAGCCACTCTGGCGTCCCTTGTTTCAAAAATATTTTTAAAAGATAATGAGTATTGAAAGTAAAAATAATCACAATGTTTCTGGAGTTTTCAACATATGTAGAAGTAATTACACAAAGGCCAAGAAGAGGCAATGCAATAGACTGTTTAAAGATTCTTCTATAATATGTGATGTTAATATTATTTAAGGGTAGATGAGGATAAGCTAGAGATGTATACTATGAATATTGAAAGAAAAAATCAAAGAGTTATTACTAATAAGTTAACAAAGAAGATAAAATGGAATCAGGAAAAATGTTCAATTAATTCAAAGTGGGTAGAAAAAGATTAATGAGAGAACAAAAAGCAGCTGCATAAATAGAAAATAAATAACAAAATGGCAGATTTAACCAGCCGTATTAATAATAGCACCAGATGTGAATGGTCTAAAGCAGGCTGTCCAATAGAACTTCCTGTAATGATGGAATGTTCTTTATCTATGCTCTCTGATACCTGGTCACGTGGCTATTGAGCACTTAAAATATGGCTCATGAACTGAATTTTAAATTTTATTAAATTTTAATTAAATTAAAATATCCACATGTGGTTAGTGGCCTATCAGACAGCACAGTTCTAAATAACTCAGTGAAAAGGCAGACATTGTCAGATTGGCTAAAAAGCAAAGCCCAGTCATGTGCTGGCAAAAGAAACCTTAAAATATGAAGACAAATAGTTTAAAAGTAAGAGGATGGAAAAAGATATATCATGCAAACATCAACCAATAAAGGTTGATTTATAATATCATAGTGGATATCAAGAAGACATAACCTCTCTGAAGACAAAAATTTTAGTGATCCTTAGTATTATGTTGTTGCTGTGGGAGCAGCTGAGGAAAAAATGTTTTAGTTTGCTAGAGCTTCTTTTTTTTTTTACTGTTTGTTTTATTTTTGAGAGACAGAGAGAGAGCATGAGTGGGGAAGGGGCAGAGAGAGAGGGAGACACAGAACTGGAAGCAGGCTCCAGGCTCTGAGCTGTTAGCACAGAGCCTGACGTGGGACTTGAACCCAGACTGTGAGATCATGACCTGAGCCGAGGTCAGACGCTTAACCGACTGAGCCACCCAGGTGCCCCAATTTTCTAGAGCTTCCATAACAAAATACCACAGACTGGGTGGCTTCAATGACAGAAATTAATTTTCTCACAGTTCTGGAGGCAGAAGTCCAAGTTCTGGGTGCCAGCAAGCTTGGTTTCTCTTGAGGCTTCTCTCTTTAGCTTGCAGATGGCCACTCTTTTGCTGCCTCTTCACATGGTCAACCTTCTATGTACATGCATCCCCGGGGTCTCTCTGTATGTCCAAATTTCTTCCTTTTATAAGGACATCAGATGGATTGTATTAGGGCCCACCTAACAACCTCATTTAACTTACTCAGCACTTTAAAGACCCCCCCCGTCTCCAAATACGATCATATTCTAAAGTACCGGGGTTAGAGCTTCAACATATAAATTATTTGGATGGGGACACAATTCAGCCTATATCAGCCAAGGACATTGCTTATCATAAATGTCCTTACAAGCACAGTATCTTTGGGCTTTCATGGTGTGGTATAATTATCTGGAGAAGACAGTGCCCTCCTGGCCTTATGATGACTACGAGGCAAGAATCAACCCAAGAGAGAAGGGGCCAAAGTTGTGGGGCTATGGTTCACCTCTCAAGAGAGTCACGGAGGACGCAAAAATGAAGAGGAAGGGAGTCGGGTCTACCCAGAATCTTGTGCTGCCTCTCTTGTTTCTCTTGAACCTTCTAACAACAAACTGCCTCTGAGATACTTTTGTTGCTGTTGTTGTTAAAATTACCATATATTTTCTCCTTCTCAATTAATGAAAAGAAGGCTTCAAGCAAACACTGTTTCTTCTGATGTGCAGAAGAAGAACCAATGAAAATGCTGATCCTTCCATAAGCCCACCAACTCTCCCATCCGTGGCAGGCTGCCTCCTGTTGCCATGACAACATTCATTCTCCGCTAGTGTGGAGATGATAGTTCTGGCTTCACTTCGTTATATGTTAGGAGACTGGAGCTAGTTCATCAAATTCAGCCCCAAAGGTGCAAGGTTTCTAGGTGAGGTTTGAAATTTGAAGGAGAGGAAAGAGGCTGCAGAAAGCTTCTGTGGGAGAGAAGGCTCCAGGGGCCCTGAGCTCCATGATCTGTAAAAGAAGTTAGAGCAAGTCTATAGAACAATTTAAAACCAGATGGTTTTCCTGAAATCACCATTGTGTTTCCATGGCAACCTCTCAGCTGACTCTGTCGGTTACTATACAGTGTTCTCTCTGTGTGGACAGAATCTTGGTGTCAGTTGGAGGGAGGGGACCCAGGGCAGAATAAATTGGACTAAACTTAGAAGGGAGAACACAAAATCTGGGTTAGCTATTAAGGAAGATTCTCCTGAGAGTCAGGCCTCAAGTCACTAGGGGGGGGATATCAGCGGTCACCTGCTCTCCTGATCTTTGTGGGAATCGTGGCAGCAGCTCTTTGGTTAGAAAGACCATGGCAGCTCCCCTCCTGCCTCCAGGCTTTGATAACCAGAGGCTGTAATTCATTCATTTGATAAAATATTTATAGATTACCTAGCATTGAATTCTACCAAAAGCATCCATCACGCTGGTGAAATGCACGCCTGCCACAGTGAATGCTGATTGCTTACATTTCCGGGGGTAGATCTGCAGCAAATAAAGGCTAATACTTCAAATCCTCCAAAGGGCCACTTGCTTCTTTTCACCCACACTCTTGTGGTGTGTGTGCTGTGCTTAGAGCACTGTGTTAGGTTTTGAAATTAGGAAAAGGAGTGAAACCAGGCAAAAGTCCTGCGCCTTGGGAGGCTTGTGGTCCAAATGGAAGGATGAACATTGGCATGACAAGAATAAATGGTAATGCAAGGTGGCATGGGCTTCAGATCACTGGTGCAGTCAAAAAGCTCCATAGGAACTCAAAAGGGCAGCCTTTCTTCTGGGGCTGGGGTGATCAGGGACAGGCTCAGGGACTTGATCTGGGCTGGAATGAAGGGCAGGGCTGGGGTCACGGGGAGGATCTTGAAAACAAATGAGTGAGGACAGTGGTGGGAGCGCCCAGTACTGAGACAGGAATGAAAGTTGATGGTTGTTCAGGGAAAGCGGCAGACTTCTGTGAGGACAGTGAAAATAAAATTGACAAGGGAGAGTCGGGGCTCAGGTTTTCAGGATTCTGAGGGGGCATGGCAGAGTGTAGACTTTATCATGTAGGCAGTGAGGGATTGTCAAAGGTTTTAGAGCAAGGGGGGTGTTGTTTTTTGCAAAGTAACGTTGCAGGATTCTTAATCTGGGAGCCCTGTATAGGATGGTTTGAAGGACGGAAGGAAGAGGCAGAAAGATTGGATGGGAAACTGCTTCAGAGGTTAGGATAGAGGTTGCGGGAATGGAAGAAATGAGTGGAGGCATGGATGGACCCCAGAGACACTGAGAAAGAATAGCTTCTCACTGACAGCATGCAGCAAAGGAGGCAGAGGAGAGTGTGAGGTTCAAGTCTGAGTCGGTAGGAAAGGAGTTTACACCTTGAAACGAAATGATGCTCACCAAGCCCTGTGTTAATCAAAAAGGTAAGAGGAAAATTCTTGCCCTAAAGTAGCTCACACCCTAGTTGGAAAAGATGAGTGTGATTAGGGGGTCTAAGATAAAAGCCTGTACGAAGTTCATTGAGGGGCTCACAGGAAGGACTTGTTAGTTCTGGGGAGGAGGAAGGACAGGAATGTCTTCACCAGGGAGGGTCTTGAGCTGAATGTTGTGGGGGGAGTTTGAGGAAGAAGTATACATTATATTTGACTTCAGAGTTTATTTTGAGGAGAAGCAGAACGCATAAGTGGGAAGCATCCATTCACTCATTCCTTCTTATGGAGGGACCTCCACAGGAGGTGGCCCCAAGGCAGGAACTCTAGGAAAAAAGAGGTGAATAAAGCTGTCTCCCTGTCTCGAGAAAGTGTTCATCTAGCAGGGGAAGAAACTGTTCATTCCAGGGGCATCTGGGTGGCTCAGTTGGTTAAGCGTCCAACTTCAGCTCAGGTCGGATCTCATGGTTCATGGGTTTGAGCCCCAGCTCAGGCTCTGTGCTCACGGCTCAGAGCCTGTATCTGTGTCTCCCTCTCCCTCTCTCCCTACCTGATTCATGCTCTGTCTCTCTTTCTCTAAAAAATAAACAAACATTAACCAGAAAAACATTTTTTAAATAAATAAACATTTTTAAAAAGTTAAAAAAAAAAAAAGACCGTTCATTCCAACATTCAGATTTCATGTGTTGAGACCCTCCTACTCATCAGGTGCTACCGTGGGTGCTGGAAATGCAGAAGGGAACAGAATGGACTAAATTCCCCCTCCTCACTGTTAAGAACTTACTCAAAAAGGTGAACCTGGGTGGCTCAGTCCATGAGCATCCGACTCTTGATTTTCGGCTCAGCTCATGATCCCAGGGTCATGGGATCGAGCCCCGAGTCAGGCTCTGCACTGAGTGTGGAGCCTGCTTGGGATTCTCTCTTTCCCTCTGCCCCTCTCCCTCACTAGCGCACTCTCTGGAAAAAAATAAAATAAAAATAAGAAATAAAAAAAAGAACTTACTCAAAAAGCCAGCAGAATTAGGCTAAGTAGTGAAAGACAGGTTCAAGGAAAGTGTAGAGGAAAAGAGCAGGGTTCTGCTGGGGCCATCGCCGAGAGGCCTGTGCTGTTGGGAAGGGAGAGGTGAATGGCAGTCTCATCACACAGCTGTTGCAGATGTAGACGTCGGTCGGGAGCAAGGGTCAGGTCAGACTGCGGAAGGAGTGCAGACATCCGTGTGTGCCTCGTGATTGTGAGGTGATGTGCTTGCTATTTCACAGTGGGGGCATCTTTGTAACTGTGGCGGCTGAAGCCAGGCATGGGCAGCCCTGTGTGTTCTGTGCCCATCGGGACCCCTCTCAGCGGAGCCTGGGGCTCTAGAAGTGCCGGTTCGTCTCACTGTGTTTACTCGGATGCTGATGGAAACTAGATCCTGTCACACTGATCCCAAGGCGTATTTACTGGTGTTACGGAATGGTCCCTGGAGAGAGAGAGTGGGGGTCTGATGGGTTGAATTGCTTCCCCATAAATTCATACGTTGAAATCTTAACCCCCGGTGCCTCAGAATGTGACTTTATTTGAGCGGGGCGGGGGGGGGGGGTCTTTACAAGGTCATCAAATTAAAACGAAGCCATTATGGTGGACCCTCATCAAGTATAATCAGTGTCCTTATACAAGGAGGAAATTTGGACACGGTCACACACACAGGGAGAACACGATATAAAGATGAAGGCAGAGGGGGAGGAGGACGCTTGTGTATGCTAGTGAACACCACAGATTGCCGGCAAGCCACCAGGAGCTAGGGGAGAGTCACGGGACACAGTCTCCCTCAGCGCCCTCGGTGGGACCAGTCCTGTCCACGCCTTCATTTCAGGTGTCTGGCCTGCAGAACTGAGACTGTAAGTTTCTGTTGGCGAAGCCCCCCAGTCTGGGTGCTTGGAAGGCAGCCCTTGCAAATGAATACAGAGGGTCAGTAACTATGAAGTCTTTCAGACCAGGAGCCTTTCGGGCCTGTTCCCACTGCTGACCATGCCACTGTCACAGTCTGTGAGGTCCCTTCCCTGATGTCGTTGAAATCGGCGTTTTCAGTATGGTCACTGAGAGTCTCGCTCAGAAAGTTTAGCTGTGACTGACTGGCCCTCAGCTCCTTCAGAGAATTGGTCAACATCTGTGTGTCCCCCTTTCCCAGCTCTTTCCTTTTCGGAGGATTCTTATTACTGAAAGTGGTAGAACCTCAGGATGTGCTCCGCCAGACAAGTGTTAGATTTGTGAGGAGGTCAGTTAAAAAAACAAAAATTCAGTACGGGTTCATGGGATTTACAAGGGGATATAGCGTTTAGTGAGCCGTGAGGGTTTTCACTTAAATTCCTGGCATGAAGGGCAGAGAATCATCTCCGATTACCATCAACAGCAGCTGTCTGTGCTGGGGCTGAGGTACAGGGAAGTCATGGAAACAGAGATTAGTTAAGCAGGTCTTCTGGGCAAAGTGCAGATCAATAACCTGTTGTTTGAAAGAGTTTGGCAAAGCCTGGCTCTGACAAGTTGATCTCCTGTAGAGACTGGCAGGTGGGTCCAGGGTTCTGTTGACTGTCTCCTCACCACCCCCACCACCCCCACTACCCCCCCCCCCCCCCCCCCCCCGCTCTCTGGCTTCTGCAGCGGGTGAGCAACTTGCTCCAGATTCACTGTTATCCTCCAGAATCCTCCAGAATGTCTCCACTTGCTCCTCACAGGACTGCTGTCACTAACCCTCTTGGGAATGGGACTCTACCTGCTGACTCAACTGTTTTCTCTTGTTTACTATGTTCTCTTGGTTGTTTTTTGTTTTTTGAAGTCTCAGAAGCAGCCAGATGAACATCATATCCAAGATTTTCTTGGCATTATCCGTTAAAGAATTCTGCACTGCAAAAGTGTTTGAAGCTGGTGGCCATCCCTTTTTTTTTTTTTTTTTTTGTATCCTATTGCTATTTTTTATTTGTCAGGACTTTGTTGCCCTGAAGTTTATATTGTTGCATCCACACAACTCCTGAAACAGAATGCTACCGGCACCAGTGACAGTCACAACAAAGTTTATTGCAATGAGAGGCAAGGCTGACCGATCGGGACCAACACTCTTGATAAGAGTGTGACCTCGAACAGCCGGGGTACAGAGTTTTTGTGGCCGATCACATCGTTTTATCATCACCTGGGAACAGAACAGAGGAACAGTTCCCAGATGAGTTAGAAACAGTTGCCGGATGAGGTGATTATTTTAGACTTTCTGCCGCTAAGTTGCAACCAGTGGATCTCCTTGACCTTGCCTCTGATGCTCTTTTCTTTGAGCTTTTGTTTCCTTCATTGGTGAAGCCTGATTTACAAGAGTATGAAGCGTAATTTACAAGAGTAAAGCAAGGCTGTTATCTCTTGACCTTCAGTGTCAGAACAAAGCTGTTATTTTTCAAGCTACAGTCTAGCCTTATACTACAATTTAACCCTTACAATATGTGTGCTTAGGATGTGCAAGGTACCGAGCTAAGGACTATGTGTTAATTGTGTCCATTCTTCATAATATCTCTGTGAAGGAGGTAGTACCACATCCCCATTTTGTAGATGAGATTCTACAAGGTAAGTGGCTCGGCCAAATTAGCCAGTACATGATGGTGCCAGGATATATGCCCAGCACTCTGGCTCCAGAGTCCATGCTTTTTTTTTTTTTTAATTTTTAAAAAATGTTTATTTACCCTTGAAGGAGAGAGATAGAAAGTGAGTGGTGGAGGGGCAGAGAGAGAGGGAGACACAGAATCCGAAGCAGGTTGCAGGCTCTGAGTTGTCAGCACAGAGCCTGATGCGGGGCTCGAACTCAACGATCTGTGAGATCATGACCTGAGTGAAGTTGGTTGCCCAACCAACTGAGCCACCCAGACGCCCCACCAGAGTCCATGCTTTTAACCACCACACATCAAAATAAGCACTTTGGGTTTGGATGGTTGTGCAGGGGGCATAAGGGTGCTTGGGATGAGTCCTGCCCTCAAGCTCCGGAAAATTTTAGTATGACTTGGTGGATGGACTGCAGGAGAAATGCACCAGGCTTTGGGAACCCAGAATGAGGAGCTTTCCCAGGGTTGGGTTCTGGAAAGCCTGTCTGAAGGAAATGATGACTAAACAGGGACCTATAGGACTTTCCCAGAGAGGATTCACCCAGACTAAGGCATAAAGACTTGAGACATCGAGATTGGGGCTGAGAATCAGTTCAGTGTAACTGGTTTGGAAGACAAGGGGATGGGAGGGAAGGTGGGGAGGAGCAGGATGGGGAAGGTGGTTAACATGACACTATAAGAAATTTGGATTTCCCCCATGTGGAGGTCGAGGTGCCATTGAAGGGTTTTGAGAACAAGAATGAAATGTTCGATTTCATGTTGTAGAAAGATCAATGAAGTGGCTCTGTGGAGGGTGGTTTGAGGGAGCAAGAGTACAGACAAGTATAGATAAGAGACCAGGAGGAAGGTGTTGTATGAATCCGTGTGAGAGGTGGTAAGGGTTTCAAGTAGGAAAGAGTGTGGGGGTGGGGAGGATTCTGAATTTGACAGATCGTGCATGTTGAGTGGATATGGGCTAGAGGAGCAGGAAGTCTCAGTCACCACCGAGTGTTTAGTATGTGTAAAATATGGTTCTAAATGTATGACATATTTTAACTCATTTACACCCACCACAACTTGGAGGGTTTATAGACGATGAAGATGACATACAAGGAGGCCCAGTACTTGGCCCAAGGGCACTGTCATGACCAGCAAGGAACAAACTGGGGCTGGGGTTGGTATTCTGGTTCTGTCACCTGCTCTCTTCATCACCATGCTGCACCACTCCTGAGTGAGCCCTGGGGGTAGGGAAAGGCATCTGGATGACAGGCCACCGCCACCACCGCCATCGCCTCCAGATGACCAAATGGATGGTGGCGCCATTGGCCAAAGACTCCAGATGGGAGCAGAGAAAGACACTGGACTCCATGCTACGCGTGTCTGTTGTGAGGTGCCTGTGGAGCTCCCAGTGGAGGAATCTAGCTTAGGCTCTTCCTCCAGGAGCCTCTCATCACTGAGCCATGGGGCTTAAGTCGTTATTCTGCTTTACATTTAGATGACAGGCTGATAAGAAAAAAATAATTCGGCGCTTCAGGTCCTAAAATCTCTCATAATCTAATGTGATTTCTCTCTGTTTCCAGTC
This sequence comes from Lynx canadensis, assembly GCF_007474595.2. Lineage (NCBI taxonomy): Eukaryota > Metazoa > Chordata > Mammalia > Carnivora > Felidae > Lynx > Lynx canadensis. The sequence goes on from NC_044306.2 coordinate 138,228,363, forward strand.
TACTGACAGGATGGCAGATTAAAATGTGAAGGTTTGACAAAAAAATGATTTAGCTGTGCCAACCTTCAGTGTGTCAGGCATAAAATTACATTTAACATTGCATTACGCATTTGAAGACTTGTCATCATAAGGCTGGCCAGACAAATATGATTTAGAGGGTTAGGTTTTGAGAAATGAATGGGAGAAATAAAATATGAAATAAATTAATTGTAGAGATGACACATTAAAAAAACATATCTGATGGTGTTAAGCAGTCCTTTTATCACATTGTTTAAGATTGTCTCTCTTATTGGGGCACCTGGGTGGCTCAGTCTGTTAAGCATCCAACTCTTGATTTTGGCTCAGGTCATGATCTCTCGGTTTGTGAGTTCGAGCCCTGCATCGGGCTCTGAGCTTACAGTGTGGAGCCTGCTTGGGATTCTCTCTCTCTCACTCTCTCTCTGCCCCTCCTCTGCTCTTGCTTCCTCTCTCTCAAAATAAATAAATAAACTTAAAAAAAATTGCCTCCTTTATTGCCTATTTAACCAAGGGACTACGATGTGTTGGACAGGTTCTCCTCCTGAAATCTGGAAATTCAGTTGACCCCTCTATCCCCATCCTGACCACTCCTTTTCATCTCTTTCACATCCTAATTTTCTCCTTTCCTGAGCATTTGATCTGTGCAAACTCCACCCCTCCCCCCATTTTTCTTGTTAGCTGCATGGTTCGGGCTGGCTATGGACTACTTTCCAAGCTGTGAAGTTAAAGCTAAGATCTGGTTCTTTCCCTCCGGTCTACCTGACTGCACCCCTTACTCAGACCTGCCGGATCCTTCTGTTTTAGTCCCAGTCTCTGTCCATGGTGGAGTTTTGGTGTCTTACCCCAACCGCTCCTCTGTGCAAAGCCTTCAGAGGGCATCTGCTTGGATCTGTGTCCTGGCCTTCGAGGCTTGTCATGTCTGTCAGTATAAGGAGTGAAATATAGGTCAGCCTCACGGAGCCCGGTGTTAAAAATAAAAGCTTCATCCCTAGGCTCTGCGGGTTTGTAGGTTGGCGGGGGTTCCTGTCTTCCCACCACCTCCACTTCTCAATTACCTCTTGGAGCTTAGTTGACACTACCCTCCGTTGAAGAGGGAACCGGAAAATAGAGGAGGAGCTGAAATTCTCTCCTTTAGCCGACTCCATTCCAAAATGTGACAATGGCCTGAATGGAAGTCGTAGGTAGAAGCACTGAGCCTGTCTCCTCCCTGTGGTGAGGGGAGGAGTGCTGGCTGCTTCAGTCCCAGTTTCTGTGAAAGTGGGTCTGCAGTGGAGCCCGGCGAGGAGCCCGCTCCCTCCATGGACCACCCAGGAGGCTTCCTGAGCCGCAGCCATGTCACCAGGCCTTCCAGTGGAATGCCTCCAAATCGTTCCTAGTCCTTGCATTTGAGCTATCTCAGAAGGTTCAGCCGTTTCTCTCGGGTATCGAAATTCAGAAAGTGAAAAGCAGGGCCTTTGTGATTTATTTTTAATAACTACACATTTCTCTCCCCCTGAATTCTTGTTCTCTCTCCTCCTCCTCCTTCTATGCTGATTTTTCCATGTAAGTCCTTTTGCCTTCGTCCATTTTGCCCTTCGAACTGCCGGGAAGCAGGGAGATAAGCCTTTCCTCCACATGAAAACCCCCCAGCCTCGGAGAGTCTGAGTCTTTGAATAGATTTCCTCACGCCTGCCCCTATTCTTAGGTCTCATTTTTCAGGCTGGTCTGTGCTTGATAAGGAACTGCATTCTCTGTGAGAGGATCCCAAGGAGCAGGGACATTTGGGCTTTCCATATGCCATCTCTGCAGTGCCCTGGCAAAATCTCATGACCAACTTTTTTGCCCTCCACCTACAGGTGGTAGTCCACGGCTTTTTGAATTAAAGATGGCAGGCCCCAGTCATCCTCCAATGGAAGCTTTTCCCCAGGGCTTCGAGGAAATGGAGTATGCCCTGTCTTGTCTTTTAATTCCCCTGAGCTGGGTTTTCTCAGAGATTTTTGTCAGGGTGTTGTGTACTGGCTGCTTTGCCAGAGTGGGGGAAAAGAGTGAGCCAGCCAGGAGGGCAAATATGGTTGTTTCACACACACATGTGGTGGGTCAGACAGAGATGTAATGGTCATGTGGTTTTCTATGGCTATACTCCAAGCCAGAGTGAATGATTTCTCTGAGAGTACAGGACGGCTCAAAAGAGTAAATTTGGATGACCCTCTATGAGTGTAGCCTTCTTCACATGTCACTCAGCCCAAGAAGAGCCAGACTCCAGAGGGCACAGAAAGGAGACACTCCCACTGTGGGAGTCCAGCCTCTTGAGGAACCCTAGGGCACGTGGCTTGGTAGATTTGAATTCAGCCCTCCTACTAGCTTACTCTGTCACCTTGGCCTCTCTTCAGTTCTGTGTCTTCATCTGCAAAATGGGAGATTTGGACAGGAACAGTGCCACTCAGCCCTGGCTGCGTGACAGAACCTCTGGGAGCCTTTAAGCACACCAGCCTCCTGACATTGCTGATTAATTTGCTCTCAGGTGAGGGGGGGCCGACTGGGTAGCTTTTGAGGCTCCCTAGGTGATTCTCACGTGCAGCCAGGCCTGAGAAGTGCCACCTAGACCAGCGTCTTTCCCACTGGAGTGTGCTTGTGAGTCACGTGGGATCTTGTTGCAGGCACACTCTGATTCTGCAGGCTCCAGTGGGGCCAGAGGGTCTGGCCCTCCAGCAGGCTCCCGGGTGAGGCAGCTGGTGCTCATGCCCCATCCATCCACCCTCTGGTGGTAAAGGCCAGGTGGCGGCGGGGTGGGGTGGGGTGGAGGGTGGTCCTTCAAGTCTTTGCAGCTCTGATACTATAGTGTTTCTTGTGTGTGTGTGTGTGTGTGTGTGTGTGTGTGTGTGTGTGGTGTAGAAAAGGCAGGGAATAAGTGAAAGACATTTTGATGGTAGTGGGGAAGAGTTCCCTTTTGTCACTGGGGCAAAATGACATGGTCTTTGGGAACATGTGACTCAGTATTTGGTGGTAGAGTTCAACCATATCCATTTTCAACACTGGAGCAGGTGTATTTAGGGAGGAAAAGGAAGACAGAAATGGCAGTGTGCTTGTGTGTGTGTGTGTGTGTGTGTGTGTGTGTGAGAGAGAGAGAGAGAGAGAGAGAGAGAGAGAGAGAGAGAGAGAGACACGTAGGGGTGCTCACAGGGTGAATATTCCATCTTGAATGAATCTTAGGGGTTGGGAAGATCAAAGGGCGACAAATGTGTAAGCTTCTCTCAGTCCAGTTATGGTGAAGAGATGAGAAGAGGCAGTTTTATTCAGCTAGGATTTAAGGTAAAGCTCTTGCTTTTCAGAACTCAAAGCCCAAAGATTCCATTTCCTCAGCCCTGTCTTTTTCCTGTGCTAAGCAGCCATTTGCTCCAATTATTCTTGATTTATAGTGACAGCTTTTGGTTTATGCTGGGCTTCAAATCATCTGAACCTAGGAGCAGAAATAAAAGTTTGCCTTTCTTGGTCAGATCATTTCAGCTGGCTGCTTTTAAAAGGCTGTCTCCTTCCCCTCCCCATTCCCCCAGCCTTCCACCTCCCCATTCCCCCAGCCTTCCTGTGAGCTATAGATGCCATCTTGGAGTTGCAAGATTCTGTCTGACAGGGGCGTCTGGGAGGCTTAGTCGGTTGAGTGTCAGACTCTTGGTTTTGGCTCAGGTCATGATCTCACCGTTCAGTTTGTGTGTTCAAGCCTCGTGTCAGCTCTGCCCTGATAGTACAGAGCCTGCTTGGGTCTCTCTCTCTCTCTCTCTCTCTCTCTCTCTCTCTCTCTCTCTCTCTCTCTCTCTCTCCTTCCCTTCCTCCCTCTCTCTCTCCCTCCCCCTTTCTCTCAAAATTAATAAACAAAAAATTAAAAAAAGATTATGCCTGACTTCTGCACGATTACCTATATATTTTAAAGTCAAAGTCAGCCTCAGAGAATGTTGCCTACATTCTGTTTTCGGGGTGTTTTTTTTCCTAATTTTTATAGAGCTACCAATTGCCAAACAGGAGCAAATTCCTCTGGGTTAAAATTATGTTTAATTAAGATTTGATACTTCAGACTTTGCGGTGGTGATTCCCTTGCCCACATAATTATGGGGATTTCTTTTGGTTTAGAACAAGTCTCTAACAGAGGAGTATTTCTTGCTAAAATCCACACAGTCCAGGTTTTTGTCATTGTCCTGTTTTCAGTGGTTCCTCCAACTGGTGGTTTAGGGAAGAAGAATGTTTCTCTAATGAGGACATTTTCCAATTTTCCAATCTAGAGAAATAAGTGGGAATTAGCCCGGCAGAGAGAACACAGTAGTGAGAGAACACGTGATTTCAGCCAGCTAAAGATAGTTTGGGTAGTTTTTATGGGAACCAAGCAATCAATAATGAGATTTCTCCCAGGTAGTATTGTCTTTCATGTGGTATGAGTGGTTTCCTGACCCACTGTGGAAGGATGGGTATTCTAAATTATTTGTTCCAAAAGAATAAGGGATTTTCCTCCTGTCCCATCCTGCCCATGCCAAGGATGGGCCCTGTTGAGATGACTGTCTAGAGTTAGGCATTCACTGATGGCTCAGGACCTCAGAGTTAGCAGGGCCCAGTGGGGCAGAAGCTCATGGTTACAGGAGCCCAGTGCTCTGTCCAACTAACTCTGGACCGACTAACTCTGTCCAAGCTAACACAGTTTCCTCATGTTGTTTGCCATGACCTTAGAATTTGGAAGTCACAGAGGTAGTCCTTTATAGCAAAGTTCTTGTATAGATTATAAAATCAGTAGGTTGCCAGCGGCATTTTGAAAAATGAGATAGAAGAGAAGAGAAAGTCAGAATACATCACACAAATACGGGCTAGTGTTATTTAGTGAAACTTTGTGCGTGTGCTTCATGTGAATGCCGTATTCAGTGCTTTAGAATATATACTTGTAGGCCGAGGAGGCAAAGCTATTTCATTTTGTATTCCAACACTAATTGATTTGTAGTGGCTGGCTAGGATACTGTATTGAAAACAATTCAGAGGCAGTGTCTAGACTCAGAGAGAAAGTGCCATCATGGATTAGCAATGTTTTATATGGACTTACAGCAGGGGCATGGGGTCATGTGGTCTGTGTGTTTGCCATCCCTGTGGAAAACACGACGTAAGCAATAAAAGTAGCTGCCAGCAGGTGAATTACGGTGCTTAGTTATAACTGAATGTGCCAATAGGCTGGGTTTTCTTGGGTGGGACTAACCCCAGGAAATGGGAAATATGCATATGGGTGTTTGTGTATGTATACATGTATATGTGTGTGTCTATGTGTGTATGTATATGTGTACATATACTTAAAGCAATACTTTAAGGAAATACTTAAAGCAATACCAATAATCAGGCCCAATGTAAACATCCCCATAAAATATTGTTTTAAGTTTATTTATTTGAGAGAGAGCGAACAGGGGAGGGTCAGAGAGAGAGGGAGAGAGAGAATCCCAAGCAGGCTCCGTGCTGTTAGTGTGGAGCCCCACGTGGGGCTCTGTCTTCCAAGCCGTGAGATCGTGACCTGAGCTGAAATCCAGAGTCACACGCTTAATGGACTGAGCCACCCAGGTGCCCCGTAAGCATCCCCATAAAGAGCAGAATGCAGGTGTTCAGTCCTCAAGCTACTGTTCTCGCTCACACATTTGCTCATCTGCTTATACGTTAATTCTGCAGGTATTTGTTGCAGGCTTATTATATGCTTTATGGTATGCTTACATAGCTCTTAGCTAAGCAGTTAAGATGCTATGGAAAACATAGCATCAGACATCCTGAAGTCTGAAGACTGGCATGGGAGACCAATAGTGGCAGCGATGAATGAGTGCATGCAGTGGAAGGAGGAGAGTACAGAGCTGAGAGCACCGAACAGAGGCACGGACCTGGCCCCGGGCTTGCTGTCCACGCATGTTTTGCCACGGCTGGGCAACTCTGAGGAAGGCATATTCTTTGGTATTTGCTGCAGAGCTTTAGAAGAACCCGGGCCACAGAGCCCTCGGCCAAGAATAGCACTTGGGCCTGACACATGAGATCAGCACTGAGTGTAATACGGGCTTCTGAACGTCCACCCCCCCAGACCTTTTTATCAGAGCTTCCTCTTCTTCGCCTGAAATACTTTTCTTAAAACAGACTTAATTAACAGCCTTTTGATTTCACAACTTCTTTGCTACAAGCAGTTCTCTGGCAGCGGGCGGAAATAAAGCTATTCTCTGAGACTCAGGGGGCCCTACATGACTTCCCTGGATCTTTAACAACATTTTTCTAGAGGTAATTTTATTGGCTTCAGGGAATACTCTCACCCATTGTGCCCATCACATTCTCAGTCCTCACAAAGTGTGCTTATTTGCTTCCAATTCCAAATTTCTTCTTATCTTTTATGTATATGAACCAGTAATTTTTCTTGAGGGAGGGGAGGGGCAGAGGGAGAGGGAGAGAGAGAGAATCTTAAGCAGGCTCTGTGCCTAGCATGGAGCCCAGTGTGGGGCTTGATCTCAAATGACCTGAGCCAGAATCGAGAGTCGGACTCTTAACTGACTGAGCCACCCAGGCACCCCAGAACCAGTAATTTTTAAGCAGGTGTATTGGATATAATATTTCCTCATGTGTTACTCCCTCAGACTGTTACGTGCCTCTTCCTTGTCTCTGTGCACGCACCTGCCTTTAAACACAGAGAATGGGGAGGTGGGGCTCAGAGGTATCAGTGTGGGAGCCCACGGTTGTGCAGGGCCCTGGTCCCTTCTGGGTCCATCATGCACCAGCTCTGGCTCTCAGCCACCTCAGTTGACAATAACAACGAAAGGAAAGATTCTGTGGGCTGTGTGCCATCCTCTGAGCTGTGTGCTATTTTATGAAATCCTCACTATGGCTATATGAGGCAAATCCTATTGTTATTCCACTGACAGATGAGGAAACCAAGGCTGAGTGAAGTAACTTGCCACACTTACACAGCTAGTCAGTGTAGAACTGGGATTCAAACCCAGGAAATCTGATTCCGGAGTCCTTACTCTTAAGCCACTCTACTTGTTGCCTTCCTAAATAAACATAAAATATGCTGAAGGTCTAAAGCCTAAAGTCATTTTAGATGAGTAACTCCCAAATCAGCATGAGGCTAAAATGAACAATTTTAAATTTTTTTAATGTTTATTTATTTTTGAGGGACAGAAAGAGAGAGAGAGAGAGAGAGAGAAAGAGACAGACAGACTGCGAGCAGGGGAGGGGCAGAGAGAGGGAGACACCGAATCTGAAGCAGGCTCCAGGCTCTGAGCTGTCAGCACAGAGCCCTATGCGGGGCTTGAACTCACAAACCTAAGAGCGTGACCTGAGCTGAAGTCAGATGCGTAACTGACTGAGCCACCCAGGTGCGCCTAAAATGGACAGTTTTAAACAGCACATAAGGCAATTGTCTAATGTGTTCTCAGGCAGTGATTCCTAATATCTTAACATCACAGCTCTCCTGTTAAGCATGGGTCTGCTGCATGGTTGGATGGCTTAGAAGGATGATCAGTGTATCCTGTTGGCATTTGGGGCTTTTCCTCTGAGTCTAGCGTCACCTGCTGGCTTGTGCCCAGCAAGGTGGGTATATATTTTTGTAATATGAAGATTCTCAGCAGCTTCTAAGAATTGTTACCTTACTCTTCTGTTTATGTACATGTTTTGTTTCCTTAGATGGACTGTAAGCTTCGTGAGAACAGTGTCCTTCAATGACACACACACTGTAGCGAATAATACTTATTGACGACGGTGCTGATAATGACAGAAGCTACTGCTGTCTCTTCCTTCTGCCTTTTTTCACTGAAGAGTGTTGTTCACTGAACATGTGACCGTCTGCCCACTGTTCGGCCCACTTCTGCTGTCTAATGATGAAGTTAGCACCCTGAATTCTTCTTGTTTCTTCCTGTTTTGTTTTCTCCTCCCACTAACCTCTGTAAACTCACTTACACTGTTTCTTGGGTCTTAGAGTTGTTTGGGACCCTCTATAGCAGGGTTCATAGTATATATTATATCCAGCCATCTGCAGATTCAAGACCATATGTCTAAATTCCACATTGCTGGGATAACAAAGATACCTTGCAACTTTTTTGCCTATGTACCCCAGGGATTTCAGCAGATGCATTAATTCTCAGACGGGCAGATATTAAAAATAAATGTCATTGCCTATTGGTTATTTAAACTTATGTTTAAAATCCTGGCATCCTTGGCCTGGCAGAGCAGAAATGAATACAGCTGAATCTGATGTCCTCATCTAGCTGATCCCCTCCCCGCAGAGAATGGAAATACTGACAGTTCATCTTTGTGCCCTCTTACCCCCACTCCCTCCCCATGCCCTGTGCTTGCAGAGTCAAATTAGCTCTTAAACCTGAACTTGGGCACTTCTCCCACAAGCACATGTTTTCCTTTTGTTTTCTGGAAAGTGAATGAGTCTGTCTCCTCTTTTCTCTTCCCCTGGTTTGATTCAGTCGGAATTCTGTTTCCCATTTAAGACTTTGGAAATCAAATCCTTCTCTTTTACGTTAAAATGGGCTTGTGAAACTGATTAAATTCTTCCCAACCCTAATCCTTTAGTTCTTCTGTGGGACTACTCCTTCACATGGTAACATGAGCAAGAGCTTCCCCTCAAATCCCCAAGGAAGTTGTTTTTCCCCAGTAGTAATCTTCCTGTCTTCCACAATTTATTGAATTTGTCTTTTATAAGACTAGCTCCACGGTGGTCTTCGATAGCAGCTTTTCTTGCTGTCTTCCTGATTCCACAGGCGGAAACAGAACCTTTCAGATGGGTGCTGGTTTCCTTTTTTTTTTTTTTAATTTTTAAAAATGTTTATTTTTGAGAGACAGAGCATGAGTGGAGGAGGAGCAGAGAGAAAGGGAGACACAGAATCTGAAGCAGGCTCCAGGTTCTGAGCTGTCAGCACAGAGCCTGGTGCGGGTCTCGAACTCACGAACTGTGAGATCATGATCTGAGCCGAAATCAGACGTTTAACCGATTGAGCCACCCGGGCACCCCCTCTGGTTTCCTTATTTTACCCTGCTACTCCATGCTTCTGTCCTCGGTGCTGTCTCGTTTCCTCCTTGTGCCAGTGGCAGGAACGACGTGCCATGGGAAATGCCTTTATAGAGAGAGGGGTCCAAAGGCAGTTGGCCAAATGGCACATTGTTGGCCAGCCCGGTCCACTGATCATCCATATTTAATGTTTGCAATTGCAGGCAGCCTCGCAAGGGCTGGCATGACAATAATGATAATTGGCATCTATTTGAACATTTACCGTGTGCCAGCCACGATGTGAAATACTTGAATAAACATCTCATTTAATTTTCACGAAATCCTGTGAGGAAGCTAGTGTTATCACCCCTGTTTTATGGAAGAGGAAATTAAGCGAGGTTTGGAGAAGTTAAATAGCTTGTAAGTGGCACAGCTGAAATGCAGACCCAGCGGGTCTGGTTCTGAAACCCTTGCGGTAGTGAGTGAGTGAAGAGCCTGAGTCGGGGAGTCCAAGTTGGAATGCTGCCCTACCACGTACTAGCAGTGAGCCTCAGACGGTCCTTGATGTTCTCCTCACCTGTCATCGTAAATAGTACCATCAAGCTTTCTGAACCGTTGTGAAAAGTATGATTCATGGTTATGAAGGGCTTAGCACTGTGCTTGGCACGTGGTAGGTACTCAGTCTATGGTAACTATTATAACTACTCTTACTTCTATTTGGATATCATTAACTCTTCCCCATTTACTGTGTCCTGTCTTCCTCAACGGTATCTTTTCTTCTTGAAATATATTTTAGTCTCTTGCCTCTACCTTACCAGTCACCTTTTGTTTGTCCAGATTTCTGTGGAACATGAAAAAGTATATGAAAGGAGGACTTGTGGTATAGCGTGGAATCGTCAGTTGGTATAGCTGACACTCTTAAAAGCGAAGATGGGAATTCTGATTGATCCGAAGAGAGGAAATTCAAGTTCAAGTTTAAATTTAAACTGATGATCCATTCTAGTGAACCAAAATATGTCATCACGGTCTCAGATGAAAGCCAGAAGGCAAGAAAAAAGGCAAAGCATACAGCAGAGAATGAAAGTTCTCTCCAGGAAAGAGGTATTTATAGCATCTCGATGCAACAAAAGCACTTTCAATTTTCATTCACTGAAAAGTACTCTTCGGCTTAAAGAGAGCTCTAGCCTGGTCATCTGCGATATCCTTTTGGATCATTTCCTCCGGTTCTCATTTTCCTGAAATTGGCATTGCTTCCATAATGTTCTGATCCCCATACAATGGCAAACACTCCTTCCCCCCATTCTCCTCATGGACTGCTCAGCACGTCTGACTCCAATTGTCGTAGGAACTCTATTCTGGTCTCTCAGCTTGTGGGCAACAGTTTCACAAAGCAATTCTTACCAGTAATGAAAACTCATATAGCCAGGCATAGTTCTATGCCCTTTGTAGGTATTTAGCCATTTAATTTTCACAATACCCTTAGGAGGTATGTACTGTTAGCATTCCCATTTTGCGCACAAACTGAAGCATAGATTTAGCAACTTGCCTCGGGTTGTATGACTGGTATTTGGTCCTATGGAGCCTGTATTTAGTGCCTACCTTCTTAACCACCACTTTGTACTGCCTCTTACTTATCTCATTTATATGCAATACTTTCTGATACTTTCTATTCTACTCTATGTTTTATTATTTTATTTTATTATTTTTAAACTTTATTTATTTTGAGAGAGACAGAGGCAGTGCAAGTGGCGGAGGGGCAGACAGAGAGAGGAAGAGAGAGAGAATCCCAAGCAGGCTTAGCACTGTCAGTGCAGAGCCTGACACTGGGCTTGAACCCGTGAAACCCCAAGATAGTGACCTGAACCAAACCAAGAGTCAGACGCTTAACCGCTTAACGGACTGAGCCATCCAGGTTCCTCTATTGTTTTGTTTTTTAAATGGTGTCTGGGAGTGGCTCGCAAAATGCTTTTACAATTCTAATGGTACGAAGTTTGAAAACCCTTGGCCGGACCTCCCCTGTTGTGAGATGGACACATCAGGTTGTTTCGGCTGGGTGCCTGAAACATTCTATCCGTATCTCCCCTGGTTCTGGTGCCGTGCTCACCCAGCTACCCAGTGCTTAGGATTTGGACGCTGACAGAGGTCTGCCTGCCGGGAAAGAATGCATTGATTCTTGAGTATCCTCATGAATTAGTAAACTGTCATTTTGGTTTAGGCTGTGAGGCTGGATAATGTGAATCTGCCCCCAAGAAACGGGTCTTGCGAATGGAGTCGCTGGATCAGAGTCGGTGCCAGTGAGGCTGAAGACTGTGCCTTGAACCTTGACAAAATCTTCAAGGTCCATGCTGTGACACCTTTTGTAGGACAGCCTGCAGGTTTCTCCCAGGGGTGGTGGTTCCCAGCACTGAGCAGGGTTTTAAGCTTCCATGGCACCGAGCACTGTCTGTTCCGTGGTCAGAAAGAGAGCCCAGCACCCTTTTCTTCATCAGTACACGTCCTCGTTGACTCGCATATTTGTGAGAAAAGAAACTGATGCTCTTTTCCCACCTGAGCTCTATTATACTACATGAATAAATGCAGTGCATCCCCTGCAAATAATTGATTGAAATGTGATCCCTTTCTCTCTCAGCCCAGCCAGTCTCCCTCCTAAGACGATATCCAGTGGGGCCATGTCTTCATATATTATGCATCTGTGTGATTATGCATTAATTTCTTGAGAACTAGCAAGTGATACCTAAATTTTTCAAGCATGTTTGGTTATGCTAAATAATTGATTGCATCTTTTATTTATAAAAATTTACTTGCTGGAAGTTCTGACATAGGTTCTGCCAACCCATCTTCCCTATTGGATTTCAGCTTCCCGGCATGAAGTCCAAAAACTCACCAACAGATTTCAGTCTTTGAAAGCTTTTAGGCAAGTAGCCAGATGAAGTCCTGCATTCCAGACAAGTGAGACTGGCCTTACGCCAACAGACACCTGTGCTGACCTCTTCCCACGGTCATGGGGAGAAAGCTTGCCAGGGCCTTAAGCACCTGGAAAGACCTGTTTCCAAGTTTGTAGCCTCAATGTCTTCTCTGTCCTAACCGATGAGCAGCTAGGGACTTTCTGGACCTGGTTGAATGTAATCACATGATGAGATAAGTTATAAGCCCACATAGTTTGTACGAGTAGGAGGATAATGTGATCAAAGAGACATATGGGTAACTGGGAAAAAGAGAATTGCACAAAGATAACTTTTTCATCCCTAGGAACTGTATTCCTGAGAAACGGTGAATAGACAAAATATGTAATTAGCATGTCCAACAAATACAATTAACGAGTTAATAAAAATATTATTCCCCCTCCATTGCCGTTTTAAATTTTATTTAATAGGGGAAGTTTGATGTGAAAACTCAGTAGGCCTATGACTTTTCAACTCATACTTTAAAATTTTTTTTTAGTATTTATTTTTGAGAGAGAGAGAGCATGAGCAGGGGAGGGGCAGAGAGAGGGAGACACAGAATCTGAAGCAGGCTCTAAGCTGTCAGCAAAGATCCCGACAGGGGGCTCGAACCCATGGACCATGAGATCATGACTTGAGCCGAAGTCATATGCTTAACCTTAACCAACTAAGCCACCCAGGTGCCCTGACTTTTCAACTCATTCTTAGGAAATCGATAGGACTTGTGTCATTCTAAGTTGAACTCTGTCTCAAGTCAGAAATCAGAACGTCTAGCCCAAGATGAGGGTTAAGCCTTGAACCTGATTTAATGTCAATTCCCCTCCTCCTCCCCATCTCTAGCCCGCATCAGGCTGGGGGGCTGGTGTGGGAAGGGGTGGTGGGTAGCTGGTGGCCTCTCTGTGGTCTCTGCCTTCTGCTTTTCTCCTGCCTGTACTTCTCAGTTTGCTAGCTAGTTTCTGGACTTCCAGGATTGGGGGGCAGGTAGGGAGTTCGGGACAAGGGAATTAGCAAGGTGGGTTTCCCACTCTCCAAGCCTGGCCAGTGTTTGATGTGGACCCTTTCCCTTGTTGGGTGTTGTGGTGGGTTCTTCAGAGACCCCCACTATTGGCCATCCCTCCTGCAATTCTCGGGGCATGTGAAGATGTATCTTTATTCTAGGAGGTCCCTCTGGATTTCTTTCTAAGACCCTAGCAATCCAATGCCCACTTCCAGTTTTTTGCTGCTGGCATCTCTCTGCCTCTCTAGGTGGTCCTATGAGACAGCACCCAAGCTGACCACATGCCAGCTCTCTCTTCTGAGTGACCACAATTGGTCCACAGGACACACTCTACCCAAGAAACCCCACAAAACCAGATCAGTCCCCCGTGCCCCTCCACCCCACTGTCACAGCCCACTGTCAGTGTCAAAAGCACAAAGCTGGGACCCATCATGTGCTGTTTCCTGACTGTATTTCAAGACACTCCAGATGGTCCACATAAGCCTGCTTCACCGGGCTTGAGATGAAGGAGATGCACCTGTAGCCCTTCTCTCCTTGGGGTGTTAAGGGGACATTCACAGCTCATTAACAGCTCTTTACAAAAACAAACAAACAAACAAAAAAAAAAACAACCTCTTTACCTGTGTTTCCCCGCCACATCACCCTCCGACCCCTTTTCATATCCTTGAGCTGAGTGAGGCATCCAAGAATGAAGCAGCCAGGTCTCAAAATGTCCTTTGTGAATTCTGGATGAGGGGGCTTGTTCCACATTCACGCGGGTATCTGATATCTCTCATACTGGTGCCTTAGCTAAAGCAGAGGCAGAAAGAATCCCATCCTAGTATCTTATTCCATAAACAATAGAGAAAAAGGTAAAAGTGTGCATTTCAGTTGTCTAGTGCTGCTTAGCACCCTGAAACTGAGTGGTTGAAAACACCACTGGTATATCATTTCTCGTGCTTCTGTGGGTCGGCTGGGTCACTCGTCCGCTGGTTTCACGGCCTGCTTCTGCAGCTGCACTGAGCTGGAGGGTCAGCCATCACTCCCGTGGCTGGCATTTAGTGCTGACTGGTGGCAGGGTGCCTCAGGCCATGTTCTTATGGCTTCTCATTATCTGGTAGGCTAAACAAGCTTCCTTTCATGGTGATCTGGGCAACATTTCAAGAGACCCGAGCAGAAGCTCTAAGGCCTGGAGGCCTCGGCTCTGGAAATCACACAGCATCACTATCATACACTTTGTTGGCCAAAGCAAAACCACAAGACCAGCCTAAACTCAGTAGGTGGGAAGAAAAGACTCTGACATTAGCATTTACAGTCTTTGGCTCTCCCCGTTCACTCACTACAGGGCTTTCTGTCTCGGCCAGCTCGAGCAGATGTGGGGTGGAGGGTTAGGGGAGGGATTAAAATCAGTCTCCGTTGGTTTGATGGGCTTCTATTTGAAAGGATGGAAAGGAAGGGAAAAGATCCAGAAGGTAAGAGCCAGGGGAAGAAAGCAGAGCCAACCGAGGGGTGCTTTGGGGAAGCATTCCAGGGGGATGGACCACAGGCTGGGAACCAGGAGCCCTTGGTGTAGAGAACAGGCCAGGCTGGTTTTTCCATTCATGACGGTAGAGGCAGTCAATATCTCTGTGTGAATTGGGGGAGGGGGGTGAGATCTTCTGGAACTTAATGTGAAAACGGACTTTACCATAGATTGGATTCCTCCTCTCCCACCTGCCCTCTTGGACACATTTTCCACCCCCCATTTTTCCTCTCCTCTGATATGTTCATAGGGAAGGTGAGTCCCAGGAGAGGTGCGGGGTACTGGCAAACAGCCCTGTCCTCAGGTGTGAGGCTTCAGGAAGAGGTGAATGGGAGAAGCTAGGAGACCCAGGCGATTGGCTGCCCTATTGCTGTGCTGGGGGCTGCAGATTCGATGCTCAGAATTTTCATTTTTTAAAACCATTTCTAAAGCCTTGAAATGTCATTGTGTTATGTGTGTTTATCTAGAGTCTAAATGGAAAGGGCCTGTGTTTCCCATCAGATGCCCCAGGAGGAAGGGAACAGAGGCTGATGACATTGGAAGGGCAGGTCACTTTGCCGAGAAGTGAAGTGCTTGGGGCTGGTTTTTCAGCTACAGAGGTGAGCAGGCCCACACAGCACATAGCTGACGCTGATAAGCATCCTTGGGGGGAAGCACAGAACCTTTACCTGCCTTATATTTTAGACGAACACACAAAATCCATAGAGTTTATTTTTCACTTTCAGAGAATGGATATATGCCTGCCTTTAAGAGACTATACCTTACTTTAAAAGAAAAGCATTTTTTATGAAAAAAAAAATTGTGGCTTTTCATGATCACACAGGCCTTGATACCTGCCCCAGCCCCCACCACCTGACTCTTCCCTAAATTATTCTGTAATCCTCCTGCCCTCTGTAAAACCTTTGCCTCTCTGAATCTTAAGCACATTTCTCTCAGCGGACACATGGCGATACATACTTTAGAGAAGAGCTGGGTGAGTGAGGGGCATGCATGAACCGCGTCCCCCTTTGCTAGCCTTTCCCACAGTCCCCACAGCCACCGCCCCCGCCCCCCCCCCCCCCCAAGGACCAGCAGGCTGGAGTGCTGAGCCAGTGACCACGACCTCACTGCCAAGCGGCTGCCGGTAGGGGGTATTGTGTCTACACCTGTAGCCACGGGTATGCTGACACCACCAGGCTTCTTAGATTGTTAGACAATTAAAGTTGGAGTGGATGTTAGAAATCATGTCAACCACGGGTTTTCTTTGCCCATGAGGAACTTCTGGTTCAAAGAGATGAGTCAGTGGTAAAGCCGGGCCAAAACACAGGCCTCTTGACTTCCACGCTGGGATCCCTACCCTCTGTCCTCCTCCACCTCTGCCCCTGGTGTGATCTCAGGTATCTTACCAGTGTTGAAAGGAACACAGCTTGCATGTGGAATTATTAGAAAAGAACAGGAGATGGTAAGGTGGTTGGTGCTGTTTGCCTGGGAAATCACAAGTTAGGGCTTTTTGCATTTGGCTTCATAGGAATGGTCAGCTTTTAACTAGTAGTTGTTTGTTTTTTTTAATAGTTAAAAATAGCACACTTGTGGCAAAAGTTATAATTTATTACAAACAATCAAGACGCATACCCATACTATGAGAGGCAAGATGTTAGAGAGTGTCAGTCCGGTCTGTTATCATCAGCTGGGTGACCATAGCCAGGCTTTTAAACATCACTTTTCCTCATCTGTAAAATGGGATAATAGTGGTAGTGAAAACTAAAAGAGATAAGGTATTTAAGTGATTATCTTAGGTCATGGCATATTCTAAGTGTTCAGTAAGTGTTAATAATAATAGTAACAATAATAATGGTAACTCTTTGGCACCTCAACTTTGGAACTACAATGTAGTTGTGTCTACCGCAGAGGAGAAATGCCCCTTCCCCTCACCATGTGTATGTAGCTCTTCAGATATGTAGCTCTTCAGAGTAGCTTCTCTACCACCAGTCTGTCCTCTCCAGAGACCCAAAGTTGTGGCCAGGAGTTAGCCTGGTTGGGAGAGTGGGGATGGAGAGGTGGGGGGCATCAGTGTGTGGCTGCATAATCTAAGCTTGTGGTGAGAAAGAATTGAGTGAGAGAGGAAGCGTGCTGAGACGCCTTCTTCCTCACCTTGGGATCCTTCTTATAGGTAAAAAAAAAAAAAAAAAAAAGCCAAGGGATAGACAGCAACAAATTTTTTTTTAAACAGAAATCTTTTGGCCATTTTTAAAATTAATTAATTAATTACTTTTTAAATTTACATCCAAGTTAGTTAGCACATAGTGCAACAATGATTTTAGGAGTAGATTCCAGTGATTCATCCCCTATCTACAACAGTCTGTGCTCATCCCAACAAGTGTCTTCCTTAATGCCCCTTACCCATTTAGCCTATCACCCCTCCCACAACCCCTCCAGCAACCCTGTTTGTTCTCTATATTTTAAGTCTCTTATGTTTTGTCCCCTCCCTGTTTTTATATTATTTTTGCTTCCCTTCCCTTATGTTCATCTGTTTTGTATCTTAAATTCCTTATATGAGTGAAGTCATATGATTATCTGTCTTTGACTGACTAATTTCTTTTAGCATAATACCTTCTAGTTCCATCCACGTAGTTGCAAATGACAAGATTTCATTCTTTTTGATTGCCGAGTAATACTTCACTATATATATATACCACATCTTCTTTATCCATTCATACATCGGTGGCCATTTGGGCTCTTTCCATACTTTGGCTCTTGTCGATAGCACTGCTATAAACCTTAGGATGTGTGTGCCCCTTCGAAACAGCATACCTATATCCCTTGGATAAATGCCTAGTAGTGCAATTGCTAGGTCAGAGGGTAGTTCTATTTTTAATTTTTTGAGGAACCTCCATACTGTTTTCCAGAGTGGCTGCACCAGTTTGCATTCCCACCAGCAGTGCAAAAGAGATCCTCTTTCTCCGCATCCTCGCCAACATCTGTTGTTGCCTGAGTTGTTCATGTTAGGCATTCTGACAGGTGTGAGATGGTATCCCATTGAGGTTTTGATTTGTATTTCCCTAATGATGAGTGATGTTGAGCATTTTTTTCATGTGTCTGTTAGTCTTTTGGCCATTTTTGAAAATCAAATAACTTGTGCAATGTTTAGCATTTCTTGTACAGTTCTTAATTATTGTTGTTGTTTTACAATTTTGTGTGATGCCCGCAAAAGGTAGATATATTCCTAGATGGTGGATATCCTTTGAACCAACTAAATTGGCCTTATGTCCATTCTGTAACATATTTCAAACACGTAAGTTTTGTTTTAAGTTAATCTTATCCTGTCTATGACCTGGTTTTCTTCCCCTGCCATCCTACCCCCGTGTGCCATAGATTCATCTTCACTTTGGTTCTTCTTCCCTTTTCAGAATCTGACCCAGTAGTCACAGAAAGTTTTGCAATCAGTAAACGATACCCTACCAGAAAGGTATCGTATAAATCAGAGATGCCCAGAAAGGCAAATATGAAAACAGTTTCTCTGATTTTTTTTTTTTCCTAGGAGCACCTGATACAGCATTGAACAATTGCTGGGTATATTTGACAAATCGGGAACTGAGTTCATTAGGGAGTTGGGGAACTTAAAATCAGGCTGCCTGCAGGAAAATGTATGAAGGGATTATGCCATGCAGCCACCAGTAATTAAAGCACCAGGAACCCGGGCTGAATGGACGATCTTCCGCCTGAATGGAACCTGCATGGACTGAGCAAAACTTTCTTGAGTCACAGTGACTTAGGAGGGAAATCGTTTGTTATAAACAGAATGGATGGAAAAAAATGAACATCCAGAATCTCTAGGGAATGAAACTAAATCCACAAGGGCAATACTATTTCTACTGCATTCGTGGTCAAAGAAAATCTGAGCATGTCCTTCACACAAGAGGCAATAGAAATAGAAAACAAATCTGTGGAAAAGAATTCATCCTCCCTAGTAATTATAGGAACTTAAAGCACAAAGTCACGCAATGCCAGTTAAACTGGTAAAAGCAAATTATGATTACAAAATCAAAATCTGGCAAGGCTTTTGAGAAAGCTGTATTCTCCTAGTAACATAAATTAATACAATATTTCTGGAAAGCAACATGGCAAAGCGTAATGAGCCATGAAATATCACATCCTTGGGCCTGGTAAACATATGCTTGAGACCGTATTCTGAATAAATAACTAAAAAAAAAGAAAAATCATGGGGCAGAGAAGAGACAAAAAGAAAAAAATGGAAAAAATACCAAAAAATGATGAAATAAAAGCATATTATGATATATAATGAAACATAGTATTACTATTAAGAATGTTACATTTGTGTATGATGAAAGGAATAGAAATGTTGATATAAAATAATGCTAAGTGAAAAATAGTTAAGCCCAAATTTTGTGAATATTGACTATAAGTATGTTAAAAAAAAAAAAAGACCAAGCAACAATGAAACTAAAAAGACATTATTCACTTTCGTTACATGGCAGCGTGAGAAGTGAATTTGATTTTTCTGTTGCTTTGACATTTGTGTTTATCTTTCTAAAAAAACAATTTTAGGGGCTCAGTTAAGTGACTGACTTCAGCTCAGGTCATGATCTCACAGTTTGTGAGTTCGAGCCACACGTCGGGCTCTGTGCTGACAGCTCAGAGCCTGGTGCCTGCTTTGTATTCTCTCTCTCTCTCTCTCTCTCTCTCTCTCTCTGCCCCTCCCCCACTAGTGCTCTGTCTCTCTCAAAAATAAATATGCATATAAGAAATAAAATAAATAAAAAACACAATTTTAAAGGCTGCTCTCTATTTAATTTCTATTTAATATAAGATTTAATATATAATTTATCAAGGACAGAAGCACAGTAAATTCTTATCCCTTTGTCATGTGGTTTCTGACAGCTGCCCAGATCTTAAACATGAGCTGGAATAGCACAGAAACTGCATCTCCTCACTGCACAGATCCTCTGCTGATTACACAGAGGGGGTATGTGATTACCAAGAGCCTTGAGTGACTGTAGGAGAAAATCACGGCAAATTAGCTATCTGGTTGGCTCATCTGATGCCAGAGCCTTATCTACTTGGACCCGGTGGTTGGATCATTTTGGCGTTTCTGGAAGAGAGGGAGGCCAGTCTGGGAGAGAGGAAGAGGCAAAGTGTTGGCTCCTTTCTCCACTTGTAAGACTCTCCCTCCTTAATTAAGTCAATACATTTCAGCATCCTAGGTGCCCTTTACCTTTGCGCCTGGTCCTTCTTGCCCCACAGGCTTGGCATCCTCTGATGGTTATTTTTGCTGTCTTATCCACCTTGAAGAGCAACAATAACCCTAATAAAATAGAGTCACATATTTCCTCTAAATAGCTAGATGTTCTTAAGGGTTTAGATTCAGACTTCATTTTATTGACTAGTGGCCGTTTTTCTTCTTGTCCTTGCTCCTGTGTAAGCAGGGCACTGAATCTCGTAGGTCCCACTTTATTTGCTTCTTTGATGCAGCAAACATCTGTGATTCTCTGTACTTTGACATAGAATTCTGCTTACACCAGGCAGTTCTCAGAGTTAGAGGTGGTGGCCTAGGTCAACACCATCTGCTTTCACGGGAAGATGAAATATGTGCCTGAGACCCAGAATGAAGAGATTCACATCTCCTCCCTCAGTTGTGCACAAAATGCTTCATTAGTGTGTGCTTTTCCAGCAAAGGGGAGAAGGGGCAGGGGCCTGAATGAGTGTTTACCTGAGGAGTTGTCACAGAATTCTCAGGCTGGTGTTCCCAAGTTCTTTTTCTCCCTCTCTTCTCCTTCCTATATGTGTCTTGCTTTTTTCCACCCCTCTACAAATTAGAGGCCTTCAAGATAATAAGGTGACATTTACTGAGTGTGTGTTATGCATCAGGCACAATTATGTATATTAACCAGTTTAATCTTTACGACTGCCCTATGGGGTAGATGGGCACAGTTATTATCCTCATCGTACAGCTGAGGAAACAGACACAGAAAATCTAAGTTACTTGTCCAAGTTCACAACGTGGTGGAACCAAGCTTTAAACCCAAGCATTTGGCCCGAAGTGGTTTTTGGCCACTGAGCTGTATAATGCATTGGGAGAGTGAGCCAGGCTGAGCTTGCCCATATTCCGGGAGGAGATCACTGAAGCCAAGTGAGGAGTCAGTGAAGGGGTGTGTGTGTGTGTGTGTGTGTGTGTGTGTGTGTGTGTGTGTAGCCTGACCTGTCATTCTGTTATTTACTCTGACGACACCAAGTTGCCTAACCCTCTGTTCTCAGTTTTCTCATTTGTAAAATTGCAAGAATATGAATAGTACTTAACTCTGCCGAGAGTTGTTGTGATGAGTAAGTGTGTTAATAAAATCCTTAGGGGCCGGTGCAGAGTTACTATGCTTAACGTCAGCCATTATCATCACCACCATCATCGTTCATGCCGGTGTTTAGGACCCACTGCCCCACCTCCCAGACTAGTGGTGATGAAAGTAGCATTTCTTTTTTTTTTTTTTAATTAAAAAAATTTTTTTTTTCTAACGTTTATTTATCTTTGAGACAGAGAGAGACAGAGCATGAACAGGGGAGGGGCAGAGAGAGAGGGAAACACAGAATCTGAAACAGGCTCCAGGCTCTGAGCTGTCAGCACAGAGCCCGACACAGGGCTCGAACTCACGGACCGTGAGATCATGACCTGAGCCAAAGTCAGACACTTAACTGACCAAGCCACCCAGGCGCCCGGAAAGTAGCATTTCTAACAAGCCCAGGTGCTGCCGCTGCTTCTTATCCGGGAACCACACCCAGAACGAGGAGGAGGATCTGTTTCCCAGTGACTGGAGTTCTGTTTCTCTCCAGGAGCTCAGTCCCTGAAGTACTTGCGCTTGCTGACTGTGCCTAGAGTGGGGGGACCCGGGGACTGTGCCTCCGCTGGCAGGGCTGGCGGTGATCAGTGAAAGATGTTGTCTCTGAACCTAGCCAGGGGCCCCGGCTTCAGCAGGATCTGACCGTGATATCTCAGCCAGAAGGGGACTCGAGCCGGTGAGATGACCGGGCTATCATTTGTTGAGCACGTGAGAGGCATGGAGACCCCTGGACGAGTGGCTCCATGACTGAAATCAGCAGGTCACTCTGGAAGTAATAGGAGAGGGGAGAAAAGAATCTTCCTCCTGAGCAGAAAATGTTCTTGGAGCAAAAATGGAAATGAGGAAGGTTGAGTGAGGAGAGGAGGGGGAGGGGCCCTAATTTACAACACTTACTGTTGGAAATGTGGGGTTTGTAAGAAGCAAAAGCTGGAGGCACCTTGGTCTGAACCAGGGAGATGACAGCTCTTCTTTTCCGAAGTCAAAGGGGTACAAGAGAGGAAGGCGGGAACTGCAGTCATTTTGCTACCAAGGGAGGGAAGGGAGTGAGGAATAAGTTGGCGTGTTTCGGGCCGGGCGGAGGGCTTATGTTTGTGTGGTTGTGAGGTCTGAATTCTCTCCAGCTCACTCTGTCTTGGTGGATAGAGTGTGACAGGGCTCCCGGTCCAGGGCTCCGAACCATGGAATCCACCCTCGTGGAACCCGCGCTGCCTCCTTGCACCTGGAGAGGCTCTGCGTGGGAAGCGGATGAGCTTTGAAAATAAACGTTCCACTTGTAGGCTGCAAGACCGGAGCTGGGATGTGACTCCAAGTCCCAGACCACGTGTCCCCCAGATGCATTCCCTGCTTTTAGTTGCTGCAGCGGTGCTGGCAGCTGCAGTGAGCTCTCACAGCCCCAAGCCTGTCCCACTGTGCTCACAGCAAGTCTCATTGCACTGAGGCTGAAAGGCTTTGAGAAAGTTACCTCTGGATTAGGAGGAGGGAAGGGGAGGGAGCTGGTGCTCTCTCCAGGTGACCTGCTCTGCACTCACGGCCCCTGCAAGGTTCCTCAAAGCTATCCTAGCCAGGCTAGACCCATGCCAGGCCTTGGCCCAGGAGCTGTGTCCTGCACCTTGGATTCCTGATGGAGGCAAAAGAAGTGCTGGTGCCAACTACAACCAGCTGGCCAGCAGAAGTCGCCCAGGAGAACTCTGCCGTGTCCTCCACATCCTGTCCCCCGATTTTGTTCTCAAGAATGGCAGGCTTGGTGGGTACTCCGCATATCAATCACGGAGCTGAAAATGAAAATGAAATGAAAGGGTTGAAAAGCACCGAAACATCCTGATGGAGTGAGCATCCCAGACTGGTAGTCAGTGGGTCTGGGGGCCTCCTTGCACCCCAAACGGGAAGGGTAAGCTTGCTTTGAGGAACCTTCCCGAGAAGAAGCAGTATCTCTCAAGAGAGTGAGCTCTTTGTGTACAATCAGACAGTGGCGTGTTGAAAATTCTTTCTCTTAAACATATCCCTTCCGTCCTTCCTACTTCCACTACTTCCAAGAATGCTTACTATTCCATTGGCGAACTTTTCTTTACTTGGACTTGCCAGATGTACAACTGTGTGCTGCTGCTTTTGGAGGTGGGGTGAAATCCAGAGCTGACCGCTGCTTTCAGGGAGCTTACAGTGGAGCTTCTCAGACGAGGTTATAGATGCAAGGAAAGATACCTGACTAGGACTCTCTGCATTCCTAACCTGGTATTCAGCAGCCACCTGCCCAACCTCCAACTTGGCCCAACCTCCGTGCTCCCCAAAATGATCCCCTTGGTTCTCCTCACCCCCTGAGGTGCAGCTTCTCTCTTCAGGAAACCCTACTCCACCCTTCCAGCCTCAAACGAATCCCTCTGCCTTCTGAACAGCAACCTGCTCATCTTCACAGACTTGGCCACTTATCACATCTTTGGGATGGATACCTCTTGGTGGATTGGATTCTTTAATTTCAGTGTGACAGTGTCAGCTTTTGGAAACTCAGAGCTGGTTCTTTCCCTTATGAGGTGGACTGGTGAGGTCTGGATCAAAGAGCTGTGGCTCCCTTGGCCCTTCTCCAAGTACTTCTGTGCCTTTCTCCCTCCCCTCTGCCTGGGAAAGTCCCATTCGTTATCAAAAACCCAGGTCAGAAACCACATCCTCTCTGCAGCCTCTGACTCCTCCTCCTCCTCCCTACAGGAGTCACTACTGCCTGTAGCGCTTCTTCTTCCTTTGGGTTTGCCATCTTAATCCTGGGGCCCTAAAGGTCTCATCTTGAGAGATGAAATCCCCCTCAGTATTTCTTCCTGGGACCGGGGCTTCTAGAGCTGGTGAGCAAGTCAGGTCCCCTTTGGCATCCTCACATCTGTGTTGTGCTAGGGAATAACAATTGGCTTTATTTTTATTTCAAAGACTGTTTCTCTGAGATGCACCTTTTGGCTTGAGATGTGACCTTTGCAAGCGACATTTTTGGACAATGGGGATGGAAATAGTCTTCACTCTGGAAGCTGGAGCTTATGTCCTACTGGCTACAGAAGTGTCTTAAACATAGAAACATGCATTGTAAATGGGAACAATAAACAGTGGTTGTCAACCTTGCCTACGCTTTGGAATTGCCTGGAGAGCTTTAAAAATATCACGGCTGGGCCCCACCCCCAGGTCCTGATTTAACTGGTCTGGGGTGTAGCCTGGGCTCCTGAGACTTTTGAAAGCTTCCTAAGTGATTCTGATGTGCCACCCAGGTTGAGAACAACTGCTGAGCTGGGCCGCCTGATGACTATTTGCAGGAAGAGGAGACTCTTAATTAGCATCTATAGGGGGCATGCAATGCCAGGGAAGAATTCTGAGAATTAAAATAAGTCATTAAAGGGGAAAAAAAGGACAGATAGGCAAAACAAGACCTGCACAAGTAAATTCAGGATAAGGATTCCTTTTTTTTTTTTTTTTTTTAATCTTCGTGTCCAACGTGGGGCTTGAACTCATGACCCAGAGATCAAGAGTCCCATGCTATACTGACTGAGCCAGCCAGGTGCCCCTGGGATGAGGGTTCTTAAAACAGCCTATTCTACTAGACTAGTGGAAGACAGGGAAAAGATTTAGAGGAGACAAAGGAAATAGGTAGTTTTGCTCATCGAAAAGCTCAAGGCTGAAGAGGGGAGGCCCAAGGGAAGCTGGACCTTCCAAGACACAGGGAAACACAAGTTGGTAAGGGATTTACCTGTGAAACCAGAATGGTTTTGACTGGCTGTCCATGGGGATGTCCAAGGAGCAGACAGGAAAAACCATTACTTCTCAAAAGAATCAAAAGGGAACCAAAGCCTGGAGCAGCCCCTATCTCTGGGAGATGAAAGTAAAACTGTTCACAGAGGCCATAACCCCTGATATGGGGGAGACCACAACCCATGGGTGGAGCCTGTGCACTCAAAGAGGGTAAGGACAAGGGCCTCAGAGCATTTGAAATATATTCAACTCCTTGCCAGTGGGCCAGGATACACAGCTCTCCAAGGGTGCCATCCTCACTGTGCTCTACGTGGATGGCATCCCTTCATGGAATATTCCAGGTTGTACCTTCAGCAGTTGGGCAGCACTTGGCCTTGTCCACCACATGTCATTCTTGCACCCAAATCCCCACGTCTCATAGCGGAGCTTGCGGTTTCATTTGAATCCAAGGATCAGGAATTCAGAATTGGGTGCGTCTGCCTGATGGGGAAATCTCTCCTCCTTGGATGGGAACCCAAGAGCCTCAAGATGTGAGATGGGGTGACCCTAACACACCCCTTTGTTATCCTTTGATGATTGTGAAGAAAAATAGACCTTACTCCATTAGAGACAGGATACCCTCCACCTAGTAGGATGAGCCTAGCAGCAACAATGCGTGCTCTTCCGAACTTTACAAATGCAGGGATGCCTGGGTGACTGTTGGTTGAACATCCGTCTTCGGCTCAGGTCATGATCCTGTGGTTCGTGGGTTCAAGCCCCATATTGGTCTCTGTGCTACAGCTCAGAGCCTGGAGTCTGCTTCCGATTCTGTGCCTTCCTCTCTCTCTGCCCCTCCCCTGCTCACAGTCTATCTCTCTGTCTCTCGAAAATAAACAAACGTTAAAAATAGAGCATGAAAAATAGGCAGAAGGTTTATTTGAACAAATTAGCTGAGAACAAATTTGTTTATTTGAACAAATAGCTGAGAACTTCCTAACCTGGGGAAGGAAACAGACACCTGAGTCCAAGAGGCACAGAGAACTCCCTTCAAAATCAGCAAAAACAGGTCAACACTATGACATCTCATAGTGAAACTGGCAAAATACAAAGAGAGAATTCTTAAAGCAGCGAGGAACAAACAGGCCTTAACCTTTAAAGGTAGACACATAAGGGTAGTAGCAGACCCTTCCACTGAAACTTGGCAGGCCAGAAGCGAGTGGCAGGAAACAGTGAATGTGCTGAATAGGAAAAATATGCAGCCAAGAATCTTTATCCAGCAAAGCTGTCCTTCAGAATAGAAGGAGAGATAAAGCCTTTCCCAGAGAAACAAAAACTAAAGGAGTTCATGACCACTCTGCGAGTGGAATGCTACAAAGACTACAAAGGATCAGAGACATCACCACAAGCACAAAACCTACAGATAACAGAATGGCACTAAATTCATATCTTTCAATAATCACTCTGAATGCAAATGGACTAAATGCCCCAATCAAAAGACAGGGTTTCAGAATGGAGAGAAAAACAAGATCCATCTATATGCTATCTACAAGAGACTCATTTTAGACCTGAGGACACCTATAGATTGAAAGTGAAGGGATGGAGAACCATCCATCATGGTAATGGATGCCAAAAGAAAGCCAAAGTAGCCATACTTATATCAGACAAACCAGATTTTAAAACAAAGACTGTAACAAGAGATGAAGAAGGGTATTATATGGTACTTAAGGGGTCTATCCATCAAGAGCTAACAATTATAAATACTTATACCCCCAATTTGTAAGCACCCAAATACATAAATCAATTAATCACCAACATAAGCAAATTCATTGATAATAATACTATTATTGTAGGAGAATTTAATACTCTACTTACAACAATAGATCATCTAAGCAGAAACACAACAAGGAAACAAAGTCTCTGAATAACATACTGGACTAGATGGACTTGCTTACTTTCATCCTAAAGTAGCAAATACACATTCTTCTTGAATGCACATGGAGCATTATCTAGAATAGATCACATATTTAGTCACAATTCAGTCCTCAACAGGTACAAAAAGATTGAGATCATACCATGCATATTTTCAGATCACAATGCTATGAAACTTGAAATCAGCCACGAGAAAAAATTTGGAAAGCCCTTAAATACATGGAGGTTAAAAGAACACCTTACTAAAGAGTGAATGGGTTAACCAGGAAATTAAAGAAGAAATTAAAAAAATACACGGAAGCAAATGAAAATGAAAACACGACAGTCCAAAACCTTTGGGATGCAGCAAAAGTAGTCCTAAGAGGAAATTCAGGCCTGTTTCAAGAAGCAAGAAAGGTCCCAAATTTACATCTTAACTTTACACCTAAAGGAGCTAGGAAGAGAGCAGCAAATAAAGCCTAAAGCCAGCAGAAGAAGGGAAATAATAAAGATTAGAGCAGAAATAAATGATATAGAATCCAAAAAAAAGTATAACAGATCAATGCAACTAAGAGATGGTTTTTTGAAAGACTAAACAAAATTGATAAACCCCTAGCCAGACTTCTCAAAAAGAAAAGAGAGAGGACCAAAGTAAATAAAATCACAAATGAAAGAGATCACAACCAACACCACAGAAAAACAAGCAATTATAAGTGAATACTATGAAAAATTATATGCCAACAAACTGGACAATCTGGAAGAAATGGACAAATTCCTGGACACTCACACACTACCAAAACTCAAACAGGAAGAAATAGAAAATTCGAACAGGATCATAACCAGCAAAGAAATAGAATCAGTTATCAAAAATCTCCCAAAAAGAAATTAAAGAAGAGTTAATACTCTTTCTCCTCACACTGTTTCAAAAAATAGAAATGGAAGGAAAACTTCTAAACTCTATGAGGCCAGCATTACCTTGATTCTAAAACCAGAAAAAGACCCCACTAAAAAGGAGAATTACAGGCCAATATCCCTGATGAACCTGGATGCAGAAATTCTCAACAAGATACTAGGACATTGAATTCAACAGTACATCAAAAGAATTATTCACCATGATCAAGCAGGATTTATTCCTGGGCTACAAGGCTGGTTTAATATTCACATATCAGTCAATGTGATACACCACATTAATAAAGGATAAGAACCCATATAATCCTCCCAATATATGCAGAAAAAAACATTTGACAAAATACAACATCTTTCTTGATAAAAACCCTCAAGAAAGTAGGGATAGGATGAACATAACTCAACATCATAAAAGCCATATATGAAAAGCCCACAGCTAATATCATCTCAATGAAATAATTAAATAATGATATCTCAATGAAATAATGATATTTCTCAATGGAGAAAAACTGAGAGCTTTCCCCCCGAGATCAGGAACATGACAGGGATGTGTACTCTCACCACTATTGTTCAACATAGGACTAGAAGTCCTAGCCTCAACAATCAGACAACAAAAAGAAAAAAAGGCATTCAAATCGTCAAGGAAGAAGTCAAACTTTCACTTTTCACAGATGACATGATACTCTACATGAGAAACCTGAAAGACTTCACCAAAAAACTGCTAGAGCTGATACATGAATTAAGCAAAGTCACAGGATATAAAATCAATGTACAGAAATCAGTTGCATTTCTATAAACCAATAATGAAGCAGCAGAAAGGGATATTAAGGCATTGATCCCATTTACAATTGCACTAAAAACCGTAAGACACCTAGGAATACACCTAACCAGAGGTAAAATATCTGTATGCTGAAAGTTACAGAAAGTTTATGAAAGAGATTGAAGAAGACACAAAGAAACGGAAAAGCATTCCACCCTCATGGATTGAAAGAACAAATATTGTGAAAATGTTGATACTACCCAAAGCAATTTATACATATAATGCAATCCCTATCAAAATAACACAGCATTTTCTACAGAGCTAGAACAAACAATCCTAAAATTTGTATGGAACCATAAAAGACTCCAAATAGGCAAAGTAATGTTGAAAAAGAAAACCAAAGCTGGAGGTATCACAATTCTGGACTTTAAGCTGTATTACAAAGCTGTGATCATCAAGACAGTACGCTTTTGGCACAAAAACAGACACGTAGATTAATGCAATAAAATAGAGAACGCAGAAACAGACCCATAAATATATGGCCAACAAATCTTTGACCAAACAGGAAAGAATATCCAATGGAAAAAAGTCTCTTCAGCAAATAGTGATGGGAAAACTGAACAATGACATGTAGAAGAATGAAACTGGACTACTTTCTTATACCATACACTAAAATGGATGAAAGACCTAAATGTGAGACAGGAAACCATCAAAATCTTACAGGACAAACAGGCAGCAACGTCTTTGACCTCAGCCACAGCGACTTCTTACTTGACATGTCTCTGGAAGCAAGGGAAATAAAAGCAAAATGAACTATTGGGACTTCATCAAGATAAAAAAACATCTGCACAGCAAAGGAAATAATCAACAAAACTAAAAAGCAACTGACAGAATGAGAGAAGACATTTGCAAATGACATATCAAATAAGGAGTTAGTATCCAAAATTTATAAAGAACTTACCAAACTCAGCATCCCCCCCAAAAACAAATAACCCAGTGAAGAAATGGGCAGAAGACATGAATAGACCCTTTTCCAAAGAAGACATCCAGATGGCCAAGAGACACATGAAAAGATGCTCAACATCACTCATCATCAGGGAAGTAGAAATCAAGACCACAATGAGATACCACCTCACACCTGTCAGAATGACTAGAATGAACAACTCGGGAAACAACAGATGCTGGTAAGGATGCAGAGAAAGAAGAACCCTTTTGCACTGTTGCTGGGAATGCAAACTGGTGCAGCCACTCTGGAAAACAGTATGGAGGTTACTCAAAAAGTTAAAAATAGAACTACCCTACAACCCAGCAATTGCACTGCTAGGTATTTATACAAAGGATACAAAAATGCTGATTTGAAGGGGCACATGCACCCCAGTGTTTATAGCAGCACTATTGACAATAGCCAAAATATGGAAAGAGCCCAACTGTCCATTGACTGATGAATGGATAAAGAAGATGTGGTATGTACACACACACACACACACACACACACACACACACACACACTGGAATTCTACTCAGCAATGGAAAAGAATGAAATCTTGCTATTTGCAACAACGTGGCTAGAACTAGAGGGGATTATGCTAAGTGAAACCAGTCATAGGAAGACAAATATCATATGATTTCATTCATATGTGGAATTTGAGAAACACAACAGATGAACATAGGGAAAGGGAAAGAATAATAAGATAAGAACAGAGACGGAGGCAAACTGTAAGAGACTCTAATACAGAAGACAAATTGAGGATTGCTGGAGGGTGTTGGGTGGGGGAGAGATGGGCTAAATGCATGATGGGCATTAAGGAGGGCACTTGTTGAGATGAGCACTGGGTGTTATATGTAAGTGATGAATCACAGGGTTCTACTCCTAAGGCCAAGACTACACTGTATGTTAACTAACTTGAATTTATAAAAAAAAAAATAAATGTAAAAAAAGGCACCTGATGTCAAGTTCTTCCACTGTTACTGATGCTAAGTTTCATCTCTTGGTAAAGTGCCAGATTCCTCCATGGTAAAATGTGATTTTCCCCTTCACAGCTAGTAGGCAGTCTGGAGGGTGATGCTTTGACACAATGGGAATATCCTGCTTCCTGGCAATCCTTTGACCTAATGATTTTAGCATCTGTATTCATTCGCAAGTGCTGCTCTCATAAGTACCACAGATTTGGGGGTTAGCCAGCAGGAATTTATAATTCATGGTTCTAGATGGTAGCAGCCTGAAATCAAGGTGTTGGCGGGATTGGTTCCTGCTAAAGGCTGTGAGGGCAGCATCCGGTCCAGGCGCCTCTCTCCTTGGCTTGTAGATGACTGTCTCCTCGTGTCATCTCACATCCCCTTCCCTCTCTGGGTGCCTGGTCCAAATCTCCTCTTCTTATAAGCACCCTGGTCCCATTGTACTAAAGCCCACCCTAATGAACTCCTTTTAACTTGAATCTGTCTGCAAAGACCCTATCTCCAAATAAGGTCACATTCAGGGGGCAGTGGGGGTCCAGACGTCAACATAAGAATTTGAGGAGGAGGGAACACAATTCAACCCACAGCAGCATCCATTGATGATTCTCACTGGAATCCATTATTTATTGGGGTCTTAGTTTGGGTTCCCTGGGAAACAGATTCTGGGAGGCAGATTTGTGTGCTGGCTTCTCAGGGACTGTGCTTGGTGACATCCATGAGAGACTAAGAGAAGCAAGACTGGGCAGAGAGAGAAGATGACGTTCACCACAGCTGCAACAGAGACCTCAGTCTACACTGCAGGCAGCTGTATATCTGGATGGGTCTTCATGGATATTACAAATTGAGGCAAAGGGCCAGGCCTTTGTGCCCCTTTATCAACTAAACATTAGACACAGCCTCCCACCAGGGAAGGACAAGACCTTGGGCTTGCCAGCTTCCTCCATGAGGGCAGTGCCCAGAGAAAGGCTCAGCCGTGAGCTTTCGGACACCAATAGTGCGGGCAGTTGGGGGTTGAGTGTCCGGGCCATGAAGCTGAGGCAGGAACCACAGTGCCTGGACAACTGGGGATGGCAGAGGGTGATTTTCCTCCAAAATCTCCATTTGTTACCTGGCGCTTTTCCAAAAAGAAGAGCTTTTTCTCATCAACTGCAATGAATTATATACTCCTTTCTAAAAATATGGGGAAAATCTTAAATGCTTACATTTTTCCCGTTTAATCACCATTTTCCAAGTAAGGAGTTGATATAATTCAGCTCTGTTCAGAGTGGCATTATTACTTTTGCCAAGGTGGACCCCCTTCTGCCATAAAAACATCAGAAGTTACATTTTGCAACTGTGTTGGTATAAAGAGAAATACAACCTAGGTCTGGGTTCATTATCATGTATTTCATGTTATATTCTCTTGTTTTCCTTTGGAAGGAAATGTACTATGGGCTTTCAGCACTGTGTCTACTCTACCTAATGCATAACTTAGTCCAGGTTATGCTCCATCCAGATCCAGATCAGGGGCCAGGCAAGCAGTAATTGAAGAAGGTTGATTCTGAGTGCATATAGGTGCATGGGGTCAGTGGGGGTGACTGTTTAAGGGGAAGGGGCATTTAGCTCTAGTAGAAAATGGCCATGTAGGAAAGTGAGGTGGCCTGATACATCTTTCCATTTTTCCAGAGAAGCCAGAAATAGAGACTTTTGAAAATTTGAAATTATTTATTTTTAATTGTTGGCTCAGTTTTTTAAAAAAGTCTTTGGGCTGATTGTAGCGGAAGGAGTTGGCTAGCCATGGGCCTCCCTGGGGAGAGATGCTGACCGTTCTCATACTCGGTACCTTGCAGAAAACCCGGTACGTGGAAGGTACTTGTTTGCTCAGAAACAAGTGAATGGATACTTACATTTTGCTAAGGCAACCTGTTAAAATCAGGTTGGCTTTTATGCATCAAAACCAGGGAAGATCAGAAAACCAGGTCCTGGATTATGCTGCAAAGAAAAAACAAATCTTTCCTGGGTTATTCACAGCAACTTACAGACTTGCCAAGAATAAAAATGTGTGAAGAAAACCCTTGAAACCAGAGTTCATGAACTAGGTCAGGCTGCCTCAGTGATGCAGTCACTAACCAGACAATCAAAGGGGATTTCTTACTATGTTGATAGAATGCTTTATTATTCAATTAAAATTTTTTTTCCTACTTAAGGCAGATTCATTACTGTGGTAAAAAGACTGTGTTTTGTTATTTTTTCCTTTGGGGGCACCGAGTACACCTTACCACCAGGAGTTTTTCATCTATGTCCTTGGCCTGTGGTTGCTAGGTGGGGGAGGTTGGGTCAGAATCCACTGGGTTCATGCCAAGCCCCGGGAAGGACCCTTCTCTGGTCAGAAGAGAGCATGAGGAGAATGAGGAGAGCCTTGAAGGGAATGGGGACAGAAAGCAGTACCTCCCAGGGGGCTTTCCATTGACTTTTTTTACCAGCTCTTTTGGCTTAGACATAAAGGCAGCAGTGGCGCCCTGTCAGAGCTTTCCCCCAAGATGCTCCTCCAGGGCTCGGCCCTCTGAGGGTCTGGGTCTCCCAGTCTTTATGCTTCATTGCTGAGAAGGTGCCTAACTCCTGCCTAAACTTCCGGGTCCTAGGCTCCAACCACTAGCTGTCTTGATTTCCTTAGAGAAATTGCTTGTTAGGAAAAAGAGAGAGAGAAGGATGATGATCCATAGTTACCCAGATATTTCAGACGATGAGGGCAGAAATTATCCTTTTTTTTGCCACTTCCCCCAAATTGATTAGTTTGGGTCATGATTTTAATCTTAGTCTTCCTTCAGAAGGACCAACGTTTTTGACATTGTCCTTGCTCATTTATGGTCAGAGACATTAATGAGCGTGTACATAGCTATAGCAAAATGTATGTATGCACACCTCCCTCCCCTCCCCCCATAAACACACTTACTGCCCAAGAGAAAATCACAACCAAATAATTAATGGAAAAGGAAATTCAGTGTATCCATAGTGCAGTAAATTATTCTCTTTGTGCGCAATTATCTGTAATTCTAATTTCAGTAATTGTGTTTGATTTTAATTGTTTGAGAGAAAGAGAGATGGATGATGGGAGTTATCCTGAATCATAAACCCCGAATGAGTTTGCTCTTCTAAATTCACCTCAGAGAACCTGGGAGGGCTGAGGATCAGGGTAGGAAAAAGAGTCTCTGCTGGGACCTGAGGCATTCTTTCCCCTGAAGTCCCTGCTTCCTGGTCACCCAGCCTCAGCCTTGCAAGGGTAGCCTAGTGATCAGAGTAATGGTGTTTGGGGGAGCTTGGGTGGCTCAGTTGGTTAAGATCCAACTCTTGATTTCAGCTCAGGTCATGATCTCATGGCTTATGGGTTCCAGCCCCACGTTGGGGTCTGTACTGACAGCACGGAACCTGCTTTGGATTCTCTCTCTCCCTCTCTCTCTGCCCTCCCCTGCTTGTGCTCTCTCTCTCTCTCTCTCAACATAAATAAATAAACTAAAAAAAAAAAAAGAATAATGGTGTTTTCAGTAATGGTTATTGAGATATTACTGTTTACTAAATGCTTTATATACATTTTCATTTGTCTTAAACCGTTTGAGATAGTCTTTTATTTTGTTGGTTTGTTTGCTTCACAGATAAGAGAGCTGAGACAAAGAAAGTGTAAGGTAACATCCTGCCCCATCCCCCCCACCCCCCAGCTAGGAAATGGCAGGTGGGCAATTCAGTTACCTGTGCGTCTCCTCACTTCGTGAAAGGAGCCCGTACCTCCTCCATGAGTTGTTCCAGTGAGCTCTGAGTCTCACGCCTAATAAATGATTCCCACCCACCCCCACACCGAAAAAAGCTTTGCATCAGTTGAGGGAGAGGAAGAGCTTTGAGGAAGAGAGCAAGAGGACATAAAGGAAGCAGGAAGCCACTTGGAAGGGTAGAGAGATCCAAGTCTAAATTACTTTGTGTTCTTGAACAGCTGTCTCTCAAGGATTTGCTTTGGTGTCATACTGAATACTTATAGATAATAAAATAATAAAATAACTTTGATTTTTGCTTGTTTTGTGGGTTTTTTTTGCATTTTTACTAAAATATTAAGCAATTGACCACTCCAGATAAAGCTCTTCTAACACTTGTGTGGCCGCTCCTACTAGACGCCAGACATTTTCAAAAGTGGACTGGAAGCAGAACGGTATAAGTCTGACATTTTCTCTCTTTTTAAAAAAAAAGTTTTAATATTTATTTTTTGAGAGGGAGAGACAGAGTGCAAGCGGGGGGGGGGGGGTGGAGAGAGAGGGAGACACAGAATCTCAAGCAGGCTCCAGGCTCTGAGCTGTCAGCACAGAGCCTGATGCGGGGCTCAAACTCAGGAACCGTGAGATCATGACCTGAGCCAAAGTCAGAAGCTCAACCAACTCAGCCACCCAGGCACCCCATAGTCTGACATTTTTTTAAGAATAGAGGAAAATAACTCATCCCCTTCCTTTCCCCAATCTTTCAGTTTGGTCAACTTGTTTTACAGACTTCCCTTCAGGAAGAAGGCTGTCAGCACCATTCTATGATGATTAAGAGCCATTAACATTCTGTTTAACAAATGCTTACTCCTATCAAGGGATATTTTTGCTTTAATGAGACTTCTTCCCACACTGATATGTGAAGGTAGGGCCCAAAGGCACAAATGATCTTCAGTCTTGGTTCTTTTTTTTTTTTTTTTTAAGTTTTATTTATTTATTTATTTATTTAGAGAGAAAGTATGAGCAGGGGAGGGGCAGAGAGAGAGAGGGAGAGAGAGAATCCCAAGCAGGCTCTGCACTATTAGCACAGAGCCTAATGTGGGGCTTGAACTCACAAACCGTGAGGTCATGACCTAAGCAGAAATCAAGGGTCAGACACTTAACTGACTGAGCCACCCAGGCACCCCTTCAGTCTTGGTTCTTTTAGCAGCTCAGTTCTTGTGTTTTTATATTACAGAACTGTTTTTGTGATGCTTTGAAAGCAATCCTTGTCTCATCCTTTAGTACACTTAAGTATACTTTTCTCCACTCCGTACCTGAAAAAGACAGAAAGCAGGAAAAGAAGGAAGGAAGGGAGGAAGAACGTGTGTAGGGCATGCTTCCATCTGGGCTCTGTCACTAGAAAACCTTTTGCCCACATCACTAAACCAAGAGAGAAGCTAGGTTTCCTTGGTTGTAAATGAGTCTCCGCAGGGATCCCCCCTGCCTTGCAACTCAAAGTGTGGTCCTCCGGGCAGCAGCAGTGGTGTCACCTGGGAGCTGGTTGCACGTGCGGAATCTGTGGCCCCACCCAGACCTACTAGAGTTGTATCTGCAGTTTAACAAGATCCGCAAGTGATTTGTGGGCACATTGATTTGAGAGGCGCTGTCTTTGTCCATCGCCCCCATAGCAGGCTATGTAACAGGATCACCCAGGGGGAGCCCCCCGAGTTGCCTTGTCAGTGTGAGGCCCTAGGATACATGTATAGAGTTTAGAGCTCTTCGGGTAATCTGAGGCAGCTAGCCCAGTCCAGGAGCCCACCGTGCCTCATATAGAGGCTAGCCCCCCAGGGCACAGGGCAGTGTGAGAGGGGAGGGTGTGTCTGCCTTGGCACATGGAGGGAATCCTGCACATTTTCTCTACTCTCACCCACTAGACCATCTTCCACGATGATTTCTTGTCTGTCTTTCTAAATTTGATCACATGAAATCCTTTCTGGGAACCCTACTGTTCTCGTGATCAGATATATTCTATGTCTCAGCATCATACATAAGTCCCTTTCTGGTCGGGCCCCTGTCTGATTTTCTTTTCTTTTCTTTTTGTTTCATTTCTTTTCTTTTCTTTTTTTAAAAATTTTTAATGTTTATTCATTTTTGAAAGACAGAGAGAGACAGAACACAAGCAGGAGTGGGGCAGAGAGAGAGGGAGACAGAATCTGAAGCAGGCTCAGGTGGGGCTCTAACTCACGAACAGTGAGATCATGACCTGAGCCAAAGTCAGACGCTCAACTGACTGAGCCACCCAGGGGCTCCTTTTCTCTTGGCTCCTTTTCTCTTCTCTTCTTTCTCTTCTCTTCTCTTCTCTTCTCTTCTCTTCTCTTCTCTTCTCTTCTCTTCTCTTCTCTCTCCTCTCCTCTCCTCTCCTCTGCTCCCCTCCCCTCCCCTCCCCTCCCCTCCTCTCTTCTCCTCTTCTGTTTTCCTCTTCTCTTCTCTTCTCTTCTCTTCTCTTCTCTTCTCTTCTCTTCTCTTCTCTTCTTTTCCTTTTCAGAGAGAGAGCACGAGTGCGAGCTGGGAGGGGCAGAGGGGGATGGAGGATTGGAGGCAGGCTCTGTGCTGTCAGAGAGAGAGGTCTGACCTGAGCCCAAGTCTGATGCTCTACTGACTGAGCCACCCAGGTGCCCCCCTGTCTGATTTTCTTATTTCATTGTACTCCCCCAACTCTCCTTCCCACCAGGAGCCAAACCAAATCCCTCTGCTTGAATTCACTGAGCCTTCACACCTCCAGCCTTTCCTGGTGCCATTCCTCCTACCCTCAGGAGCTGCCATGGTACGGGGTGCCTCTCCTTCATTGTTCCCCTCACCCCGTGATGGTGTGTTTAGTACCCATCTAGAAACTGCCCACAAGTGAAGAGACCAATTCTGTCTTGTCTGGACCTGGGTAAGAACAGTTTTGGCTGGGGGTGGGGATGGGGAAGAAGGACAAAAACTTAGTGGGCGTAAGAGAGAATGGGCAGTGAAGAACTATAATCTCCTATAAAGAGACCAATCTATCCAGTAAGCTTTTCTGGGAAGGGAGCAGGGAAATGGAAAGGATCTAGGTGGGGAATTGGAGTCAAGAGAAGTGTTTTGGTGTTTTGTACATGAGAGAAATAGCAGTGTGGTTGTAGGCTGGTGGGAATGATGTAGAGGGAGGGTATTTCTTGATGACACAGAGAGGAGAGGAGAGTTGCAGAGCAACAGAGTAGAATGGAGTGGATAAGATGCACAAGGAAGGCCAACCAGCCTTAAAGGGAGTGTGGATTGGCCTCTGTAGTAATAGAGAAATCTGGGGGTCACAGGCTGAGATGCTGGAGGGTGGACTGAAGAGATTTTGGTATTTTCAATGAAATCAGAAGCAAAGCTATCAGATCAGGGGCTGGGGGGAAGGGATGTGTTGGGGATGAGGGGATTGGAGCAGGTATGAAACTGATGTCCAGGCAAGAGACAGCACATATGGACCAGGGAGATGTAATGATCGCTGAGTAATATTACATCCAAGTGAAGCTAGTGGTCATGAGTTTTAAAGTGAGACCAATCAGCATGGTTGTGTATCTTTCTCT
Organism: Lynx canadensis; assembly: GCF_007474595.2. Lineage (NCBI taxonomy): Eukaryota > Metazoa > Chordata > Mammalia > Carnivora > Felidae > Lynx > Lynx canadensis. The sequence goes on from NC_044306.2 coordinate 138,265,626, forward strand.
GGCTAAATTAGTTGCACAGGCACGAGAACACATGTTCCCTGCCCTCCCGGAGATTATGTTTTAGAAGGGAAGATGGCATTAGATCAATAATTCCTTGTTTATTACAATGTGATGGCTGCTGTATTGAAAAACACAGAAGGCAAGAGAGCATCCAACATGGATACCTGGCCTGGCCTGAGTGCCTGAAGTGAGTCCTGTATGTTTGGAATGAGGTACTAGAAAAGACTTAAATTCTTGCCTTTTTTTTTTTTTTTTTTTGGGAGAGAGCGAGCGATCAGGGGAGGAGCAAAGAGAGAGAGACACACACATAGAGAGAGAATCCCAAGCAGGCTCCGAGCTGTCAGCACGGAACCCAATACAGGGCTTGAACTCACGAACCATGAGATCATGACCTGAGACAAAACCAAGGGTCGGACGCTTAACCGATTGAACCACGCAGGTTCCCTGTTTTTGTTTTTGTTTTAAATTACAAATAGTGTGGTACAGTAGCAGAGTCATAATGAGTTACCCAACAATTTTGTGTTTCTTAGTGATCTGCTGTGACTGTCATTCTGTCATATAAGCCATAAACCAATGAGGAAAAGTAACATTTACTCAGAACTTTAGAGCATGTTAAGTGGGCCTAATTGAAGGCAGGAAGGATACTTGAGGAAAATAGGCAGTACATGTAAGATGCATGAAATATATCTTCTCTCTCTTGTTCCATTCGCTTTCTGTTAAATCTTCCTAGAAGATGCTGGCAGTTGCTTAAACATTCATGCCATGGGAAGAGAGAACATATCTTCTTCCGGTCCATGTGGAGCACAAGAGAAGGAGGTTTAGTGGAGGGAGATGGGAATTGCAAAGAGGGGCTGGTGGATATTGTAAATCTAACAGAAGTAGAAGGTTTTAACAGTAAACAGAAACCTTTTGCTTTTCAGCCTGTAAGACCCTGTGAAAATGTTCTGCTTTCGAGAGAGCTGTTGAAATAGCACCTAGGAGAAATTTGCCTCAGGATCTTGAAACCTATAAACCCAAACCTTTAAGGGAAGATGTCGGGTCTAGTTGAAATTCTTTGTTAATACCATTTGGTGAGATGAGTGGCCATGGAGGGCCTTGTTCTGTCCCTGGCAGCCCCATATCAGGACCTCTCTCTCAGGGCTTGGCCAGTCAGCAAAACACGCTGGGACCCTAGACCAGTAGCATCAACACCGCCCGTGAACCCTTCACAGACCCACTGAATCAGAATCTCTGGGACGGGGCCCAGCATCTGCATGTAAACATGATCGCCTGGTGATATGTGTAGCACATTAAAGTTGGAGAAGCAGTGACCTAAAATACTATCGATCTTTCATCCCAGTCCTTTGTTGTCAGCCTATTTGTTAAATAATTTCAGAGATAAATTACTCCTACAGCTCCCAATGAAACCAAAGAGGTTTAAAGAAGCAAGGGCAGGTGCAGTCACACCGGGAGAATGAACAAGAAGTCTTCCAGGATCTCTGCTAAGAGTAGAGCAGGATTCTCTACCTTCGCACTGCTGCCATTTGGTAATGATAATTCTTTGTTGGCGGGAGAGTCTGGGCACTTAGGCAGCATCCCTGGCCTCTATGCACTGGATGCCAGGAGCGCCCTTCAAGTTTGGGTTTGTGACAACTAATAATGCCTAAAGACTTTGCTCAATGTCCCTTGGGGGGTGAGGAGACAAAATCACCCACCCCCTTGAGAAAGCACGGGCTTAGAGTGATAAGGAGTGTAGGTGTCTTCGGAGGGGGTTATCAGGAAAGGGAATATTTTACAGAGGCAGTGGAGTGGCGTTCCTAAGAGGGGCAATAATATGTGCCAGTGCTCACTGCTCACCAGGCATGGCGTGCATTTTGCATGCTCACCTCTTTTCATCTTTATAACACGTTTGTTGTGAAGCAGGTACTATTTTACCCACTTTATGGATGGAGGAACCAAGGTTTAGAGATTGTCACACTGATAAGTGATATGCAAGGGATTCGGTCCCAGGTTCATTTCATTATTTTTTAAAATGTTTATTTATTTTTGAGAGGGGGGGAGGTTCAGAGAGATGGGGGACAGAGGATCTGAAGCAAGCTCTGTGTGGACAGCAGAGAGCCTGATGTGGGGCTCGAACCTCTGAACCATGAGATGATGACCTGAGCTGAAGTTGAACGCTTAACTGACTGAGCCACCCAGGCCCCCTCCCAGGTTCATTTTAACCATAATGCTACCATAATTGCCAATCGTATACATGTATGTGTACATATATGTATATGTATCTTTTATATGTATTCCTTATCTGTGTCTCTGCATCTATGGGTCTGCTGGCCTCTTAACTATCTTCTGAATCTAGGAAGGACTGGAGAGGAGAAACAGCCATTTACTGGCCAGAGCCCCAAACTGACTTTCAAAGCACTTGAGCAGGCTGGCAAGGCAGGTATCCAAGCACAGTATCTTCTCCGTGGCAGCTTCCGCCCCTCCCCCAGGAGCCTTCACCCTGCTTGTTTGCTCTGATTGCAACCTCTCCCCTCCCCTTGGTGGAAGTCAATTCGTTGGTGCTAATCACATCTTCCTGCAGCTTTCTGCAGCAGGAGCCCTGCTGTACACCCCGCCCCCTAGCCGGGTGCCTAGATATCAGAGTCCCCACTGTCTGGAACCTGGTGGGGACAGCTCACACCATCAAAGGGAGCCACTGGGAGGGGAATGCTGACAAGACCAGAGTTCACATGAAAGGGCAGCCTGGGCTTGCCTATCCTGAGAGTCACTTAGAATTTATGGGGCCCCGAGGCCCCTCTGGAGCCCCTGGCTCTGCATAGGGTCAGCGTCTGGGTGGGTTAGAGAGAGCACCTAGCCCTCACTGGATCTCAGCTGCTCCATTTGTAAATTGAGGGGATGGGACCAGATGGTCTTCTAGGGTGTACCTCATAGGGCAGTGGTTTCTCAGCTCTGGTTGTGCATCAGAATCACCTCTGGAGAGAGATGCTGGCTCTCCTGGCCTTCATCTCGAATTCACTCTGCTCTGTGGACTGCAGCATGTAAAAGCCCAAGACACTGCAATGCACAGCCAGGGCTGAGAACCACTGCATCAAGGGCTTGGGGCTGGACTGATGTAGTGTTGGGGCCCTAGCTCTGTCCTGAGATCCCCAGGCATTTACTTAACGTCTGGGCCTCAGTTTTGCAACTCTGTAAAATGGGGGTTATGATGTCTACCTCGTGGAAGTAAAGCAATAAAATTAGGTATATTGGCAAAGTGATGGTCCATGGCAGGCATTCAGTGTGAGCAGGCTCCCTTCTCCAGCCTCCTTCTGACACTCTGTTAGACAGTGCTATGCATTTGTTTTTAAAAATTTTTAATGTTTATTTATTTTTGAGACAGAGACAGAGCGTGAACAGGGGAGGGGCAGAGAGAGAGAGGGAGACACAGAATCTGAAACAGGCTTCAGGCTCTGAGCTGTCAGCACGGAGCCCGATGCGGGGCCTGAACTCACGAACCGTAAGATCATGACCTGAGCTGAAGTCAGACCTTAACCGACTGAGCCACCCAGGCGCCCCTGTGCATTTGTTTTTAAAGAGGAATTTTTATTTTTATTATTTTTATTATTTTTATTTTTTAAAAAATGTTTATTTTTGAGAGAGAGAGAGAGAGAGAGAGAGAGAGAACATGTGTGAGCAGGGAGGGGCAGAGAGAGAGGGAGACAGAGGATCTGAAGTGGGTTCCTCACTGACAGCAGAGAGCAGGATGAACTCACGAACTGTGAGATCGTGACCTGAGCCAAAGTCAAATGCTTAACTGACTGAGCCACCCAGGTGCCCCTAAAGAGGAATTTTTATATTGTGCGTTGGTTTAGGAAATTAAGGGAACCAAACTTCCTTCTGCACTCTGTTCCCAAATATTGATCTTTTCATTCGATCACTGCTGTAATAGGAGTTGTAATGATCTTATGTATGCAGAGTATTTGAAAGTGAACAAAGGAAGATTGTTTTAAAGGACACCTGGGTAGCTCAGTCAGTTGAGTGTCTGACTTCAGCTCAGCTCAGGTCATGGTCTTGCTGTTCTTGAGTTCGAGCCCCGTGTTAGGTGCTGTGCTGACAGCCCAGAGCCTGGACCCTGCTTCGGATTCTGTGTCTCCCTCTCTCTCTGCCCTTCCTCCACTCACAGTCTTTCAAAAATAAATAAACATTAAAAAAACCGAGAAGATTGTTTTAAGAAGTATTAGAGGGACTGATCTGGTGTGGTGACTGGTTTACCCTCCTCTACTCTCCATGCATTTTCTAAGTACTTCATGCTGAACACCCTTTAATAGCTTCCCTTGGCCTGAGCCCAGCGTCCAGTCACCTCAGTGCAGCAAATAAGACCTATTTGGCCCTATATTTAAATCTCTTTAACTTTTTTTGACCTCCCCTTCCCCTCTCACCCTGGACTTCAAACACATGCTTTTAAAAATTGTGGTAAAATATACATAACAAAATTTATTATTTTAACCATTTTAAGCGTGCAATTAACTGCATTCGCAATGTCGTGCAAACACCACCACTATCCATCTCCAGAACTTTTTCATCATCCCAAACTGAAACTCTGTACCCATTGAACAACTCCTCATCCCCCCCCCCCCCCCCCCCCCCGCTTCCTCCATCCCCTGGTAACTTTTATTCTACTTTCTGTCTTCATGAATTTGCCTCTTCTAAGTACCTCATGTAAGTGGCTTTATAAATTTCTTTTTGTGTCTAGTTGATTTCACTTAGCATAATGTTTTCAAAGTTCATCCATGTTCTGTGGCATGGGTCAGAATTCCATTCCACTTGACATTCAAATAACATTCCATTGTGTATACGTCACATTTTGTTTATCCATACATCTGTTCATGGACTTTCGGGGTTGTTCTCACCCTTTGGTGAAAAAGTACCTGTTTTCAACTCTTTGGGGGTATATACCCAGAAGTGGAATTGCTGGACCACTTGGTAACTTTATGTTTAACTTTTTGAGGAACCACCAAACTTTTCCCTGGTGGCTGAATCATTTTTCATTCCCACCAGCAATTCACAAGGGTTCCAATTTCTCTACATTCTCCGCCAACACTTGTTATTTTCTGTTTTTGTTTGGTTCTAGTAGCCATCTGAGCGGGTGTGAGGTGGTCAGATACAGGCTTCTTGTCAGAGCCCCTTCCCCAGCCCAGGTCTGTGCATTTGTGGGTCCCCCTGCCTGAATCTTGCCTTCTCCTCATCCTTCAGGGGTTAACTTAATTTTCGCTTCTACTGCGAAGTCCTGTCTGATCCCCCAAACTAAATGATCTCCTATCTATCTATCTATCTATCTATCTATCTATCTATCTATTTATTTATAATCTCTACACCCGATGTGGGGCTTGAACTCATGACCCTGAGATCAAGAGTTACATGTTCTTCCAACTGAACCAGCCAGACACCCCTGAATTATCCGTCTTTTAATCTCTTTTTACATTATGCTGTTTGTGTCCTCTGCAGCACTTGCCATAATTTATAATTATACAGTAAGTAATTTACTTTTCAAACTCCTATTGACTCCAGGAGGCAAAAGCTCGTGTTTGTGGTCACCTTGTAGACCCAGTTCTAAGCTCAGTGCATGGTCTATAATAGGAGCTCAATAAACTGTCTCATGAAGTCTTGAGTTGCCTGGAGTTGCCAAGGCAAGATGAGGCTGAACTGGATGCAGAATTATGGTGAGGGTGATTTTAGAAGTGAACTTGCCGGTTGGTAAAGGCAAAACACAAAGCAAGGGTCTTGACTTTCAGCTTATTTTCTGAGCTAAGAAGTCTTGATGCATTTAGGCTCCTCCCATTAGAATTAAGGCAACCCTGAGAAGTCAAGCAGCCAGCAGGGGTGTGGAATGTGGGCTCTTCCTGCCTTAGATTGTGTCCTGGCTGCATCACTTTCTGTCTTGTTGCCTTCATCTGTAAGATAGAGATCATATTACCCACCCACTTGAGGTGAGTATTCAAAGACTAACTAGGTATAAATTTAGAAACACGGAATGGCACCTGGAAAGTTCTTGGTCAATAGTAGTTGCTACTATTATTTAGTAGCTTTCACTCCAGTGCTAGAGGGACATAGATCATGCACAGTTAAAGAGTTCCGCTAACTGCCTCCTCTGTCTAGTGCTCACAGATGGGTCTCAAAGGGAGCTGTCCACCTCTCCCTCTGGTCAGGTCCGGAATTAAGGGAGTTTTAATTTTTGGTTCTTAACATCTCTCCAGGACTGTTCTCTGGTTGTGTGGTCCAAAGGGGGTCACTACAATAATTCTCTAAACATTGTTCCAATAGAGTACTCAGGATAGATGGGAGGCTCTGCCTTCCACCCTGGAAACCAAAGGGGCTGCGGGTACTCTCTCTTTTGTTGCTGGCAGCTGGGGCTGGCCTTGTGATCTGAGCATGGACAAATAGGTGCTTCTGCCTTGGAATCTTGGGTCTTGATATATTCAGGCATAGGCCAAGGGTCAAATAGGGACTCTTCTTGGCAGCTGTGGAAGATTTAAGAGACCACAGTATGACATGAGTGTCCAGTGGTGCCCAGTGTCCAGGGGTGATGATGCCTGTGGTGGCATCCTAGGCAAATGGTTGATATTTGTTTGTTTTGTTTTGTTTTGTTTTGTGTCATGTCTATTTTATTCTGCATTTAGAAAATATACATAATTACAAAGTCTATTAGGAATTCAGTAATAGTTTTTTTTAATGACTGCTTTATTAAGTTTTTACTCATGGCATACAACTCATCTATTGGCTTTTAGTATATTCACAGAATTGTGCAACCATTACCAAAATCAATTTTAGAACATTTTTATCACTCTTCACACCAATCCCCCCCATACCCATTAACAGTCACTCCCCTCCTCCCTCCCTGCCCTCCCAGCTCTTCACAACATGAATCTACTTTCTGTCCCTATAGACAGCAAACTGTTATTTTTTTTTAAAGTTTATTTATTTATTTTGAGAGAGAGAGCATGTGAGCGGAGAGGGGCAGAGAGAGAGAGAAGGAGAGATAGTGAATCCCAAGCAGGCTCCACACTGCCAGTGCAGAGCCTGATGCAGGGCTCGAACTCAAAAACCATGAAATCCTGACCTTAGCTGAAATCAAGAATCAGGCACTTAACCTACTGAGCCACAGACACCCTAACAGCAAACTGTTCTTAAACCAGGATTTAAAGTATACCTTCCTTCCCTTGAGGTAAGGTTTCTACTTAAGTCTTGCATTACTATTGCCACAGAACAAATCACCCCAAAATTTATCAACCTAAAGCAACATACATTTATTTTATCACAGTTTTTGTGAAGCAGGAATCCAGGTACCACTGGTGCTGGGCCCTCTGCCCCAGGATCTCTCACAAGGCAGCAGTGTGTTGACCCAGGCTGCTGTCTTATCTGAACGCTTGACTGGGGAAGGATCTGCTTCCAAGTTCACTAACACTGTTGTTGAGAGGACTCAGTTCCTTGAGGATTATTGGACTAAAGTCTCATTTCCTCACTAGCTGTTGGCTGGAGGCCACCCTCCCTTCCTTGCCACATGGGTCATCCCAATGTGGTGACTTACTCTATCAAAGCCAACATAAGAGATAATCTGCTAGCAAAACAGAAGTCACAATCTTCTGTGACCTCATCATGGAACTGATGTTCCCTCAATGTTTCTACATTCTATTGGTTAGGAGCAAGTTACTAAAGGGGAAGAAATTACGCAAGGCGTGAATATCAGGAGGCAGGGAGCATTGGGGCCATTTTGGAGGCTCTGTACCAAAACTGTCCTGCAAATGTCCTGCAACCCACCCCCCCCAAGTATGAGATCTGTAGGCTATTTAATATCTTTTTAATACATTTTTAAAATTATTTTTAATGTTTATTTTTTGAGAGAAAAAGAGACACAGGGTGCTAATGGGGGAGGGTCAGAGAGATAGGAAGACACAGAATCTGAGGTGGGCTCCAGGCTCTGAGCTGTCAGCACAGAGCCTGACACAGGGCTCAAACTCACGAAAGGTGAGATCACACCTGAGCTGAAGTGGGATGCTTAATGGACTGAGCCACCCAGGCATCTCTACATTCTTTTTTTACTTGAGATAGCCTGAATTGGTGACTCTTCTTTCCATCCAGACCAATATAGGTGTTTGCTACTTACTATTCTGTAATATTGTGATTCTGAATTCTGTTGATCTAGTTCCTTTCTCTGTGAGGTGTGAGCTACTTGATAAAATTATTGACCCTGCTTGTTACTCCTTTTCCCCCCAAAGTTATCAACTCTGTTTCTGAGTAGTTGACTGTCTCAGAGCCAACTAGGCAGCATCCATCTGAAAACTAGTTTGGATATCAATCTCCACAAAGATCATAGAAAAGAGGTTAAAAACCTCTTAAATTAGCCCTATCAAAATAGGAAAACTGAGCCCTGTCAATATAACAGTCTCATATTCAGGTAAGGGTTTTTGTAGTTTGTCCTCATTTGGGCTATGGCCAGAGGTTGCTTTCTTCCCCAGAGGTTCTGCAGAATTTTAGTATCAGAAATCCAGGGACACTTGGGTGGCTCAGTCAGTTAAGCGTCTGACTTCTGCTCAGGTCATGATCTTGGGGTCCATGGGTCCGAGCCCTGTGTCAGACTCTGTGGTGACAGATCAGAGCCTGGAGCCTGCTTCAGATTCTGTGTCTCCCTCTCTCTCTGCCCCTCCCCTGCTCATGCTCTGTCTGTCTGTCTGTCTCTCTCTCTCTCTCTCAAAATAATAAATAAACATTAAAAAAAAAAGAAATCCAGAGCAAACTAGCAACAAGAAAAGGGAATTTGTCACCTCACATAACTAGGAGAAATACCAGGGAGGCTCACAGCATCAAAAGAACTGTAGAGCTCTGGGGGCTGCAACCAGTGGCCCGGGGCAGGCAGCTCTCCTCTCAGCTCTTATTGGCATCTCCATCATCTTCATGTCTCACTTACTTGGCCTCATTCTCTACTATTGTAATCATGCCTGGATATGTGACCTTTAGTCTTTGAGCCAGAAGAGAGAGAAAGTTTAGGTCAGCTGTTTATTCCAGGGCCAGGAAGATAGAGTCATATGCTAGGCCAGGCCTGGGTTACATGGCCACATTCTTGTTGCCAGAAGAAGGACCATGAAAAACCAATAGCCACTACTGCCCAGCTCAGATCAACCATGTAAGTGATCCCTGAAATAGTGGAGATCCCATACTGGGAAACATTGTCTGTGATAAGGCCCTGTCTGGGAACCATGCGTTGAATGGATTCTTTTTTTGGCCAATGTTTTTCATTGTCCAGTGTCTTAGTCCACTGGCAAAATAGAGTCACATTGAATTTTTCTGTTATATTTTCTTATTCCCTAACTACTTGACAGCTGGGAAAAAATTATTGGTAGAGACATGAAGGCCAGGGATGACATGGAAAATAGCTGTCTGTTTCATAGACTCATGACCAAGATTAAATTATAATAACAAAAGAGGCCACAACTTTTTATATACTGTTATTTTTTGTGATTTATGGGCAGATTGTCGTTTTTTGTTTTTAACCTTTCAAGTAAGGAATGATTTGTCAAGTTTATGAAAAGCACATGCATTCAGAGACTCATTAATCTTAGTGCCAAGGGTAAGTCTTGTTTTTAGACCCATATAAATATGGATTGAGGTCAAGATCAGACTTGACCTTTGGGAGATGTAATATGGTTCTACTTTTGAATACATATATTGACACTGAAGTTACCCTAGTAATTCTTCTAGACAAGTGCTATAATAGTCTCCCTAAAAACTCGTCTTGTCCTGGTACCATTCACAGTTGATCAGGGATGTTCTGACAGCCACTCACTTGTTCTTTGCCAGATCTTTATGGAGGGCCTTGTATGTGCTAAGTGCTAGAAGCAATTGTGTGGGATAATATGCCTGATCCTACCTACTTATAGCTAGGTTTAGAGTTCTCCCCTCAAGTAAGGAAGAAGCTCACTTTTAAATTTAGACTGGAATCCAGTATTAAGGATGGTAGTGGGGTGTAAAGAAGTAAAGATAAAACTTACTTGATGTCTCCCAGAGGGATAGGGGAGTGTGGGGTCAGGAACTTGGTTCTTGGTTCAGACAGACTAGAGATTGACTCTTAGCAAAGACACCTCCTAGCTTTGTGACACTGGGAAATTAGTTAACTTCTTTAAGCCTTGGTTTTCTCATCTGTAAAATGGGATTAATAATAATATAAACCCTATAGGATTGTTTGATGTGTTTTTAATAAGATAATCCAAGTAAGACATTTAGCATCGTGTGGGCATATTGCTTTAAAAGCACTAAAGTAGTTGTAATAATCTCAGGAATAATAATTTATTGGGGGGTCCCTGTGTCCCCTTTATACCACACTTTTTTTTAACAGTTTTTTTTAAGTTTATTTATTTTGAGAGAGAGAGAGGGAGGGAGGGAGGGAGGGACGGGCAGAGAGAGAGAGAATCTCAAGCAGGCTCTGCACTGTCAGCACAGAGCCCGAAGCAGGGCTTGATCTCACAAACCATGAGATCATGACCCGAGCAGAGATCAAGAGTTGGTCGCGTGACTAAGCCACCCAGGCACCCCTACACAGGCTTTTATAAACTCTCCCAGGTCTTGGTATAAAAAGTAATCCACCCCCACCACTGGCCAGGCAGCATGGGGTCTCTTGGCAGAGGCTTTGGAACAAGGCTGACTTGGGTATATAGGCAGGATTTAACTCTCAGAGATCCGGTTCCTCAACTGTAAAATGAGACATTACAACATGTCATGAGGATTAAAGATAATATATTTAAGTGTGTGGTAGATAATAAGCTCCACTGTAGGCTGGCTTTAAAAAAATTCCCCACCTGGCCATCTTTGCCATCCCGGGTCATAGCGATGGTGTAAGTGGGGATCTCTAGAAGGCAAATCTCAGTTGTCCCTATTGTCATTTTTATTCTCATTTTCACTGGTCCTGAGCCAGACTTCACTGCTTTTAGATCTGGCCTGATTTCCTTCAAACAAAGGCCTATGAAGCCATGATAATGGCACTGCCATTTAGAAATATGGTCTTCATATAACACACTTCCTAGCACAGGTGCCAGTCAAGAGGCAACATAAACATCAATCTTAGCTCTACAGAGAATGAGCATGTAAGACTGAGTTACAAATACACACTAACGTGATTAAGACTTTGCATCAAGACTGGCAAGAAACATTAGCAAATAAAAGATTTGTTTGATAGAGAAAAATTAATGTTCAAAGGTCAAAGTTTCCTGAGGAAAGTTTTCACCACTTCTGCCTGGTACTGAAAAACTACAAATCAATAAAAAGTCTGCATTTCCCCAAGTTATCGATTCTTCCTTCACATTGCAGATTGTTCTAACACCATTTCCCATGGGTCTATGCAGAAGAGAAAAAAGCATAGGGGAAAAAAGCTTGTGTAGGAGCTTGGTGACATTTACTGACATTTTCCCTGCTTGTGTCTTACAGCGTACTTCTGCTTCCTCCTATCTGCTCTGGGTGTGACAGCTGGTGCCCATCGCTTGTGGAGCCACAGGTCCTACAAAGCCAAGCTGCCTCTGAGGATATTTCTGGCTGTTGCCAACTCCATGGCTTTCCAGGTGGGCAATGGAGGGTCCTCTCTGCCTTAGGGACCCAGCACAGATGGCACTGTGGGTGGAGGCACAGACCTGCTCCCTGTGGACTGATCATTCCTTCACTTCCATTCCAGGCTCAGTAATCAGGTCCCTAAGCATTCCCCTTCTGTCCCAAATTTCTATCTCCTTGTAGCTTTAGATATGGTAAAATGTTCCCTAGGGGCTTTGTGCCCCTAGGAATACTAAACCACAGAGGAGGAATGAGATTCCTCCACCCAAAACGCATGCCCCGAAACCCTCAACATTTGTCCGGCTCTACCCATGGCCAAGTTCTGTGCTGAGCATGCTATCTGCATATTGCGTTTGACCCTCATAGTAACCCCATGAGCTAGGTGTCATATGTGTCCCCATTTTACAGATGAGGAACTAAAGCTTAATGAGGTTAAAGAACTTGCCAAATTACGTGGCTGAAAGTGGTATATCCTGGATATATGCCCTGGATGCAAATGCAGATCTGACTTGAAAGCCATTCATTGCTCCTAGAAAACATACCCTATCATTTTGTGGTAGAGGTCTATTAAATTTGGTGCTGGAAGACAGGATTTTAGCCCTACTCTGATGGTTGCTGGCAATCACTTACTCATCTTCAGTTTCTTCATCTATAAAAATAAGAATATGACTTCACTCCCATAGTTGTTATGAAATCATTAAAAATTGCAGGGAAGTATAAAAATGTAAGAGAGTCATCACTGCATTAGGATTGGGCCATATCCTTTAGGACTATTCCAGTTGTAGAACATTCCCCACCACCTTGGGCACTTTCTGAACTGCTGGATTTTGAGTTGATTATGAATTTTTGTTTTCCCAGCTCCTCATCTGATCCAGGTAGGGTGGATGGGAACAACGTGCTTTCAAAGTTTCTGCCAATATATGAATACAGGTGATTCCAGGCTCCATGTATTTTCACCCATTGGGAAGAAATGGTGATTTGCAAAATGGCTTTAGGGTTCAGGGAAACAGGCAACCTTCAAACATGCAAGTCACGTGGCTATCTCCGCAGTGGGCCTCCCATCCCTACAAGACAACCTGACCCTGAGCATTTCTCCAAGTTGCTCTCATGTCTAAGGGTTCATTTCCCTATTTCCCTCCCACAGTTTGAGCCTTCATAAAGCACATAGGATATAACACAATAGACCTTAGGGAACACAATTCATATTATGGATATCTCTTGGTTATAATTCAAGCAGTCGGGAATTACTACCAGGTCCTGGAGAAAAAGCTATTGTGCACAGAAGAGCATTTGGCAAATTCTTATTTTCATGTTCTTTTGTTCATCATCGGCAATATGAACTACACCACACTTTGTTTTGACTTCAACCATCTTAGTTTAATGTTGTGCTTTGTTTATCATAACAATGAGTTATGATAATGATAATCTAGAAACTCATTGACTTGGGCCTTAGATGCTATTTAGGACTTAACTCTGTAATTTTCATTTGTTTTGTTTGAGCAGTTTATTATTTCTAACCTTCAATTACACACTCATGTAGTTACAAAGCACCTCCATTATTAAAATTTTTTTCCAACCTAAACAACCTGAAATTGAGAACATAAAATTCTTATTTCCCTTTTCCCAATGAAACTATTTACTTACAACTCAATTTTTGATGACCTGAGTTTCCTCAGCATAACATCACATAACAGAACATCACACTGTGATTTTAACTTGACATTGGGGAGAAAACACATTCTAGAGGAAGTACCCAGGTCCTGGAATAAATTCTTGGCACTGCTATTTGCTACATGTGGGTTTTTGTGCAATTCCCTCTTCCTTTGTCTGTGAAGGAGGGGGGAAATAAATAATATTTACCTCACAGTTTGTTGGAAGGATGAAATAATGAATAAAAAATGCCCAACTTACAGTTGCATTCAGTGAATATTGTTCTCTCTCTTCTTTATGAGAATTGGTGTACTGTCTCATTCATTCATTCATTCATTTCTGTGTTATGGTGCCTGGCACATAGAAGGCACTCTGAGAGTTTGTTAAAGAAATGAGAAATGAATTAATACTTTCAAGAAGTATTTTTGGAAACAATCAAATTTGAACTGTGCCTACTTCTTTCAGGCTCACATTGTGGTGGATTCCCCCCCCCCCCAATCATTTAACAAATATTTATTGAGTACTTACTCTATGCCAGGCACTGAGCTAGGCACAGTGGGTATAATGTTAGCAAACACAGTCCCAAGCCTTGTCTTCGTATAGCTTTCCATCTAGTGGAATATTAGAATTCCCACAATTTCCCGGTGGAAATGTCAGTACTTCATGGGTCTGGGGTTTATAACAACATCATAGACCTAGGTGAAAGGTATCTGTAAGGTCAGCATAGGGCCAGCTTCCGTACAGTGCAAAACTGTGTCAATGGGAAAGAGTACAGTCCATCCAGACCACTTAACCCTGGGGAGAGAAGAACCTAGGAAAGTAAAAATGTGCTATGATCTGTCCATGTAGGGTACAGATCTGCAACCCTGATTTAATGCAGAGTCATTGATTTAGCTTCCCTTTGATGTCCTCATGGGTTTTTGAAGATAATTTCAAAGGTTCTCCTGTGCTTTACTCCATCAGAATGGTCATGCCTTTGGCCATAATGGACGAGTCATGCCATGGTTATCTGTATTTGAAGACAATGAGCAGGGCTTTTGCTAGAACCTGCAAGCGAGATCTTCAAGAACAATCTTCTTAAAATTGGGGCTTAAACATTTGAAACTTCCTATTCTCTTTCTTCTGTAGAAGATGTATGCACATGGGGCAGGGGTGATAGTGGGAAGGTGTTTTAGTCTGAAAGATGAAGACAGGGGAGGAATGATAGACAAGGAGCTATGATAATCCTCTGTCCCTTTCATTCAGCAGACACCCCCTGAGCTCCTCTCTGGCCCATTCTCCTTCCATATCAGTAGGATGCCAGTCAACCTAAATATGGGGTGCAAATTCCTTGTAATTTTCTGCTAGTTAAATATGGACCCAGGTGAGATATTTCTACCATCCAATGGTACCCAAGAGTTTAGCTTTCACAAGCACTAGCCAGGGCTTTGGATTTGTGCTTTCACATTCATGCACACACCGCTTCTGGGTGCAACTGGGTCTCTCATGAGCTTAGCCAAATAGCACCTGTTAGATGTTGCAGCCTCCTCTCTGCCCATGATTACTCATCAGATCCTAGTAAAGACGCACTGGGTTTTGAGCTGGAAGGGAGTTAGTCTAACTCCTCTTATTTTGCAATAAAGGGTCAAGAGTAGTATAGAGAGGCCCAGAGAATGTCAGTGACTTGTGAAAGGTCACATAGCAAGTTAGTGGGTGGACCAGAGGGAAACCTGTCTCCTGACCCTCAGGCCAGGGATGCTTTAGGCTCATCTCTGGGTGTTCTTGTGTGATGTTCAACAGTGTGATCTGTGAACAGCTTCTAGTTGGCTCTTGTTTTTGTATCCACTGTGACATCTTGTTTTTTAATTGGTATATTTAAACTATTCACATTTAAAGCGATTACTGATATAGTTGGAGTAACATCTACCCTGTTTCTGTTTGCTACTCATTACCCTTGTTCTTTGTGCCTTTTTTGTCTTCCCTAGTTTTAACTGCACATTTTACATGATTTTCTTTTCCTCTCCCCTTTTAGCATATCAACTATACTTCTTTTTACAGTTGTGTAATGGTTGCTTTAGAGTGTGTAATACACATTTAGAACTAATCCAAATCCACTTTCAAATAACATTATGGCACTTCGCAGCAACCTTATAACAGAGCATTTCCAATTCTTCCTTCCTATCTCTTATGACATTGCTGTCATTCATTTCACTTATCCATGAGCTCTAATCAACAAATACATTGTTGCTACTATTATTTTGAACCAACTGTTATCTGTCAGATCGATTAATAAGAAAAATTGAAGTTTTGTTTTACTTTCATTTTTTCACTCTCTAATGCTCTTCTTTCTTTATGTAGATCTGGGTTTCTAACCTATGCCATTTTCCTTCTCTAAAAAAATTCTTCTATCATTTCTTGCAAGGCAGGTCTACGAATGACAAATTCTCTCAGGTTTTGTTTGTCTGAGAAAGTCTTTATTTCTCCCTCACTTTTGGTGAATAACTTTGTTGGATATGGAATTCTAGGTTTCGAGGGTTTTCTTTCAACACATTAAATAATTTATTTCACTTTCTTCTTGCTTTCATGTTTTTTAAGATACATCTTAATAAATAAATAAATCTTAATAAATAGTGTACCTCTATAGGGAAGATATTTTTCCCTCTGGCTTCTTTCATTATTTTCTCTTTGCTTTTAATTCTCTGCAGTCTGAATATGATATGCCTATATATATATATACATATATATGTGTGTGTGTGTGTGTGTGTGTGTGTGTGTGTATATATATATATATATATATATATATATATATATATAATTGCTATTCATCCTGCTTAGTGTTATCTGAGATTCCTGGATCTATGGTTTGGTGACTGTCACTAATTTTGGAAAAATTTTCAGCTATTATTACTTCAAATATTCCTGCTGTTTGTTCCTTCTTTTCTCTCTCTTTATTTCTTCCCCTTGTGGTATTCTAATTATACATTTGTTATACCTGTTATAATTGTCCTATGGTTCCTAGATATTCTATCTCTTCTTTTTGCATTTCAGCTTGGGAAGTTGCTATTTATGTATCTTCAAGATCACTGACTCTTTCTTTAGCCATGTCCAGTATTGGTGAGCCCATCAAAGGCATTTTTCTTCATTTGTTACAGTTTTTCTGACTTCCAGCATTTTTCTTTCATATTTTCTTAGAGTTTCCATCTCTCTGCTTATATTACCCATCTGTTCTTGCATGGTGTCCACTTTTTCTTTTAAAGCTCTTAGCATGTTAACCATAGTTGTTTTAGATTTCCAGTCTGATATTCCAACATCTCTGCCATATGTGGAATCTAATTCTGATGCTTGCTTTTTCTTTCTAGATGGGATTTTTTGCCTTTTAGCATACTTTGTAACTTTTTGTCGGAAGCTGGAGATGATGTACTGGGTAAGAGGAACTGAGGAAATAGGGGTTTAGTGTGAAGTTTTATGTTTACCTGGCTAGGAATTGGGCTGTGTGCTTACTATGCACTCTAGCTACGGTGTCAGGGGCTAAAGTTTCCTCTGGTATCCTTTTTTTTTCTCTCCTGTATTGTCTTTGGGTTTTCCTAGAGATTTCTTCTTAAATGAGGCTTAAGGCTCAGCTCTTTCAGTTGAGGTCCTGTCATCATACAGGAGCACTATTGACATAGAGATGAAGGGACTAGTTCTCAGTCTCTGAGCCTGAGGTGAGTATTTCCCCTCCCCAGGTCAGTTAGGCTTTGGTAAAACCCCGGTTGATTAGGATCTGGTAAAATAGTTTCTCTTGAGGATGGGTCTTGAAAAGAGAACAGGGAGCACTGTGTGTATTTCAGAATGATTACTTTTCTCTTCCACCTGCTGGGAGAACCAGCTGTTCACAGTGAGAACCTGATAGGGCTCCTGGAGGTAAAACTTATGAAAGTTGGGGCCCCCTAGTCCTGGACCTTCGTGTTTTTAACTCTCAAACTTGTCCACACTAAGACTTGAGCAGTTCATCAATTACGGTTTAAAGGTGCCTGCCCATCTTGGCACCAGCTGCGGGCTTTTGTTCCTGAGTTTCTGCCTCTGGGAGGCAGTGATTCTCTGTAACGGCCTGTTTATCTCTCTAGTTTTTGGGGGCAGTAGTTTGCCCTGCGGCCTCACTTCTCTGATGCATCTAAGACGAGTTGTTGATTTTCAGTTCATTTGGATTTTTGTTGTTGTTGTTGCAAGGATGGGG
The DNA here is from genome assembly GCF_007474595.2 of Lynx canadensis. Classification (NCBI taxonomy): domain Eukaryota; kingdom Metazoa; phylum Chordata; class Mammalia; order Carnivora; family Felidae; genus Lynx; species Lynx canadensis. Next base: position 138,283,018 of record NC_044306.2, read on the forward strand.
AGTGACGGACTACTTCCAAGCTCTTTGCATGTCGGACCAGAAGGTGGAAGTTGGTGTGATTTGTAAATGGACCAAACTTTGTCTCTAAATATGTCAGATAAATCACATGGTCATGGGCCGTAAACTTTGGCAAGTCTAAACTCTGCAACAATAAAACAAAACAATTATCTAGAGCTACTACATACCGTCACTTCACTAAGTGCTTTATATGGTCTTCTGACAATACCCCTAAAAGGTAGATACTGTTATTTGTTTCATTTGATACGTGGGGAAATGGAAAGAAAAGAGCTTACATAACCTGTCCAAGGACACACGTACTGAAATGACACAACGGGAATTTTAAGTGCAGAGGCTCGACTCCGGAGGTCCCGCTCTCACTGCAACACTCCAGTGCCTCTCCCAGGATCAAAGGATATGTTTATCCTTTCATTCAGCAGATAGATGGACTAAGCATTCTTCCAGGCACTGGAGAACACGACAGACAGGCGGACAGGTCCCTGTCCTCATAGAGTATATATTTCAGTGGGAAAGAGAGCAAATAAACAAGTGAGCGAATGAGTCAAGAATGGTACTCAAAAGGGAGAGAAGAAGGTGAAGAATTTATTTTTTTATTTTATTTTATTTTTTTTTAATTTTTTTTTCCACGTTTATTTATTTTTGGGACAGAGAGAGACAGAGCATGAACGGGGGAGGGGCAGAGAGAGAGGGAGACACAGAATCGGAAACAGGCTCCAGGCTCTGAGCCATCAGCCCAGAGCCCGACGCGGGGCTCGAACTCACGGACAGTGAGATCGTGACCTGGCTGAAGTCGGACGCTTAACCGACTGCGCCACCCAGGCGCCCCGAAGGTGAAGAATTTAAACACAGCGATGTGACAGAGTGCCAGGGCAGTGGCTTCTTTGGAGAGGCTGGTGAGAGAAGTCCTTGCTAAAGAGGTGACATTAGAGCTGAGACCTGAGGGAGACAACTGGTAGGGGAAGGGGGATCCAGATGGGAGGAGGAGCCAAAGCAAAGATGGGAACAAGAATGGTGTATACAAGGAAGAGAAAGGTGGCCAGTGTGGCTGGTCCACGTGGGTGTGGGAGACAGTTACTGAAGAGATTATAGAGAGGGGGATGAACGCCACATCAGTGCAGGGCTCCGTCAGGTATAGCAAGGAGGTTGGATGCTGTTCTAAATGCCATGGCAAGGCACTCCGGAACTTTAGGAGGGGCAACAACATGGCCTCATATGTTTTAGTGACATGATTAAGCCTCAGACCATAGTCATGAGACCCTGGAGGTGTTGTGGTGGATTCAGGATCATAGACCAGTCCCCAAGGCTGGGTCTGTGTGGATGTGCATAAGAAGGAGAGGGACCTGCATATGAAGCAGTGACCTCGCTGCCAGCTCAGGGTGTTAGCAACAGCCCCTGGTGGCAGTAGGGTGGGAGAATAAAACATCAGAACACTTACTGCAGGCTCAAGAATCCTTACCTTTACGTGGCTCTCTGGGCAGGCTCTAACTCTGTCTGCAGAGATCCTGTTTCAGTATTTTCCACCTTTCCTAACCATGAGTCTGCACCTCAGACATACAGCCTTTCTGCTGCACGAAACAAGTTCGCCTTCCTCCTTTCAAGTTGGGTAGACGTTGTTGGTTTCCTTCCAGTGTAAACAGGGAGTAGCAGAAGTGGCCCTGACCCAGATGCCGTGAGGTTTCTCCACGTGCTTTTGGAAGATGCTTGCATATTGCCTCACGTTGTCTCCACCGCTGTCAGCCCACCTGGACACGTGTGGAAGCCATGACGGAAGGGCAAACAGCTCAGTTTTCTTTGAGCAACCTCGCTGTTCGTGATGTTGGTGACTTATGGAATCATCAGAGCATTGTTGTCGTATGCATACCGTTCTGTAACTCCATCCGTATTGGCAAGGCTCTCCTACCGATGACGATGACGGGCTGGAGGCGGGAGGGGAGGGAGAGAGAGAGAGAAGAAACTTCTGAGGTGGCCGAAGGAGGCACTGCATCTTCTGCGTGTCCTTACCTGGTAGGATTTCCTACCAGGAAAAATGTACCTTGTAAGGCAGAGGTCAAAATGGCTCCTGCCCTAAGATGCCTCACCTCCTTCCTTGTGGATCTAGGTCAGTGAGAGCTGGGGAGAGGAGTGAAATGAACCTCAAGGGAATGAAAAGGTGATAGCCTGGGATGGCCTGAGAAAAGGGAGTCATTCCACAGATGCGTGTACGAGCCAGAGGGCTAGCCTGCCTGTCACATTGCCCTACCCCACATCGAGCAGCCACTCCCCATGCAGTCTTGCCCTCTGTACAGCGGTGTCTTCCTAAGCATTTCAAGGTGATTACATTTTTATAAAGAAAAAGATGTATACTTTAAAGGCACCCAGAGAGTTTTTATTCAAAGAAATAGTTGGTAAAGTAGAGGGTATTTTTGCAAACATGTAGCTATCAGATTTTATATATTCGTTTGGCTCCGCATCTATATTGGAAGAAATTACACTTGTTGAAGATGAATTCCACATGCAGGCCTGTCAATATAGAATCTATTCTGAAACATATTTTCAAGCTAAGTGTTTCATTCTGCCTGTTTCTCATAAGGAAGTTTTTCGGAGGAGGCACTCAGACCAGGCACCTCCTTAACCGGGCCCTTTTTCCCCCACCACTCTCTTCCTCTCTTAGAACCCACCAGAAGGTTGGAGTGGGAGGAGGGGCTCAGAAGCTGAGTCTAATCCTTTGTCTAACAGCTGAAGAAACTGAGGCCCAAATGTCTGAGCTGATTTTTGTTTATTTCTCCGCATTGTCTCGAAAATTCTGTATAGGTGTCGAAGGACACTGTGTCGCGATTCAATACCTTGATGAGCTATTTCTTCCCAGACCTGCCACCGAACATTTGGGCTGAGCTAGTACTGAGTTGTCACTCCTTACTCTTTATTCCCACTGCTCTCCTGCCAAACACTCCACGTTGTTGCTTTCTAGGTTTCCCTACCCACTGATTATTTTGCATTTTGGATGATTTCTCTTCCAGCTGCCTTCATTTGCATTTTTCCTAAATCAAATCTCATTGTGATAATTTCTATTCGTATTTCCAACCTCTTTTTAGATCCATCTGTGTTATTTTCCTGTCCTCAATGATGTCTGCAGCACCTCCTAATTTGGTAACGACCAAAAAACGTTATCAACAAAATGTGTATGCCTTGCCTCTCAGTCATTAATGAAGATGCTAAATAAAACTAGATCTCTCAGGCACATCGGGACCTTCCATGCACTCCCTCCCCTGCCCCCTCCCCCTCATTAGATAATTGAGCTGTTTCTCATCTCTTGTCCTTGTTTATCAAAGTTCAGACTTTCAATCATCCTGTCATAGTTCCTGCTAGTGCCAATCAGAGCTCTTGTCCCAGCAGTGTTTCAGGGATGCTATTTCACATGCTTTATTAAGCTCCAAAGGTACAATGGCTACAGGAGCCACTGAATCAACAATTTTAATTAATGGTAAAATTGTTATACTTTTATATGCTAGAGGAAATTTCTAGCCTTGCTTTTAAAAACTCTTAGAAGACAGACACATTTGATTATCTTCATCTTCTCCAGTTGACTCCTCTATGGCTTTTTGTGTAAATCTGCTAGTTAAGTCCTTTCTAATTTAAAGGTGCATAAACCCCTGTGTGCTTCTGAGGAATACAAGAGATGTACAAGAAATGGCCCTTGTCATAAAGAGCTGACAGTCTGAGAGAGCCCGCTAGCCTTTTGTGTGATAAAAGGGGACTTTTACAAGACAGTGTGGAGTTAAATTGCTCCAAAGCTTCATCCTGACTCTTAGGGCTGCCGAAATATGAATACGGGCTAGGGTACTGGGATAAAACCTAATGCAGAAATGGAGTTAGACCTTTACAGGTGAGAAGGATTTACGTAGGCAAGGAAGAAAGGGAAAAGTAGGGGCGCCTGGGTGGCTCAGTCGGTTAAGCGTCCGACTTCAGCTCAGGTCACGATCTCGCGGTCCGCGAATTCGAGCCCCGCGTCGGACTCTGGGCTGATGGCTCGGAGCCTGGAGCCTGCTTCCGATTCTGTGTCTCCCTCTCTCTCTGCCCCTCCCCCATTCATGCTGTGTCTCTCTCTCTGTCTCAAAAATAAATAAACGTTAAAAAAAAATTGAAAGGGAAAAGTAGGGGAAAGACTTGAGCACAGGTGGAGAGAGAGGAGTGATAGTGGCATGCTGGAGGGGGTCCCCGCAGAGTAGAAAGTTGGTCTGACTGGAGAAAGAAACTGACTGCCATAGCAGGCTGCAAGCCCAGCTACCTGCAGGACGTCTCTCCCTCGACGTCTCTCCCTGGACGTCTCTTAGGCCTCCCCAAACCAATGTGCCCAAAACCAAAGTCATGACTCTACCGTCTCCCCCTCGACCACTTCTAGTTTTCCCTGCCAGAAATCTGGGCGTCATTCATGACTGCTTCATGTCCCTCATCATCCCTCACTGCTCTCTTTTAGCCAATCTCTTCAAGTTCCACTTTCTAGGTAATATCTTGCATCTGCACACCTCTCCTCTGTGCTCCCCTCTGGTCCAAGCCACCACCATTTCTTGCTTACACTACTGCAAATGCTTCATAAACTAGTCTTCCTCCTGCAACACGTGCCCCTCTCTGTACTGCAGCCAGACAGAAGTTATCGAAAATGAAACCACTCTCTAGCAAAAATAATAAAAATAACAATAATAATAATAATCTTTTGGTGGCTTAGCGTTGCATTTGGAATGAAATCCAGCCTTGTTGTGATGGCCTCAAAGGCCCTGAGTGATCAGGCTTTTGCATCGCAATACCCGCTTTCCACCCCAAGCACACTTCACTACAATTCTGACACTAAGTCCCTGAGCTGGCAGCAGATCCCACAAGGTAAAGCCTCAGCCCTCCGCATGGCCACCTCCACTTCAGGTGACAGCCACAAGTAGGGTTTCCTGGCCCTTGTGCCTTTCACCAACTGGCTACAAACTCCCACAATTCCCTCAGGTTTGATAATTCACCAGAACAATTCAGAACTCAAGAAAGTGTTGTACTTCTCATTACAGTTTTAATTATAAAGGATCTGATTATCTGATTAGAAAATCAAGACCAACCAATGGGAGAGACACATAGGGCAAGGTGTGAGGGTCCCTCGGGCAGAGCTTCTATGCCTTCTCCCGGTGGAATCAAGGTGTGCTACCTTCCCCGCACATCAGTGCCTTCATCAGTCAAGAAGCTCCTCTAAGCCTGTGTCCAGAGTTTTTACTGGAGTTTCATTACAGGGGTATGGTTGATTAAATCACTGGTCACATGGTTGAACCCAGTCTCCAGTACCCCTCCCCTCCCAAAGTGCCAACCCTCTAGTCACCTGGTGGGTCTTTTTGGTGACCAGCATGATCCTGAAGCTATCTGGGGGCCCACCACAGTCACCCCATTAGCATAATAAGGAAACCTTTTATCACTCCGGAAATTCTAAGGGTTTGTAAAGCTCTGTGCCAGGAACCACTGGGGACAAAGACCAGATATATTCTTTATTACACCACAATACCTCTCAGACTTCACTCTTGCCCCATCTCCTTGCACACAACATGCCGGTCTCCTACTTCCTGGATCCTGCCCAGTCCTTCCCTCTGCCCCAGATAGCTCCCTTCTCCCTTCCATCCACCTCTTCCCAGCCTGCGGATTACCTGATAAGAAAGTCCTTGCCTATCTTCCTGTCCCTTCATTATCTCCCATACATTTGCTTCATAGCACCAATCTGAGTCTGAAATGATTTTATTTATGTTGACTCCTTTAACTTTATGTTTGTCTCCTCCATACAATATAAACTCCTTGAGGATAGAGCCTTGATTGTCCTGTTTCTTATCTCCTAGCACATACCAACAGTCAGTAAATATTTGTCCAATTAAAGAATAAATGAAGTGGGAAAGATAAGGATGATCAGACCAGTTGAAGCTCTTTGATTGTCAGAAGAAGAAGTGTTTAGGCTTGGTGAGAAAAGTAGCGCGGAGAGGTTGTTGGATAATAAACAAGAGGATGATAGGTATTTGGGGAGTATGAATATGGAGAGGATGGTCACAATGTACCACATGTATTGCCCAAGGGGAAAGGACTGAAGGCCCTATGAGCCAGAAGGCTATTACAGGAGTCAAGCAGACTGACAAAAGCCTGAATGGGGTGGCAGGGTAGAAATGGAATGGAAGGAGAAAATCTGAGATTTTTAAAGGTGCCCTTGACATTTTTCTTTGCAGTTGTGACTTCTCATTTTGAAATAATTTCGAACTTACAAAACACTTGCAAAAATACCATGAAGAATCCTGGATACCCTTTACCCAGACTCACTAATTATTGACATTATTGCCTCATTTGCTTTATTACTCTCTTTCCTTTTCCATATGTGTGTATATGCATTCTTCTGCGTTCCTTTTTTTTTTTTAATCATTTGAGACTGCTATAAACATCATACCTTTTCATTCCTAAAGACTTCACTTTGTAGTTCCTAATAGGAAAGACATTTTGTAAGAACACAGAACATGGACCAAAATCAGGGGATTTAATGTTGATAAAATGCTATATCCGTGATCCTAGCCCAAGAACCTGTTCTGGATCCTGTATTACAATGAGTTGTGATGACCCTTTAGTCTCCTTCCAAGTAGAATATTCCCTCAGTCTTCCCTTGATTTTATGACATTGACATTTTTGAAATGCATAGACTAGCTATTTTGTAGAGGGTCTCCCATTTTGGTTTGCTCATGTTTTCTCTTACTTACATTCTGTGCATTTTTGTCGGGAATGCATTAATAATCCTGTGTCCTGAGCATCAAATAAGAAGCATATGATATCGCTTTGTCATTATACCATTATAGGTAGTATGAACTTTGATCGCTTAGTTAAGGTGGTGTTTACTCAGTGTCTCCTGTAAGATGACTATTTTTCCTTTTGTAATTAATAAGTGATTTATGCTGAGATATTATAAGCCTATGTAAATATTTTTCCTCCATCAACCTTTTACCTAGTAGTTTCAGCACACATGGGTGATTCTTGCTGGAATCAACTATTGCCATGGCACCTGCAAAACAATGATTTTCACACTCCATGATTTCTTCTACCTATTTATTTATTTATTCATGGATTTTTATTTTATGAAATGGTTTTTAACTCATTACTGTTAGTCATCTTAATGCCTCCAATTATTTATCAAATTATCCCAGTTTGTTCAGTGGGAGGCACTACAAGTGGACTCCTATGTCTTTTTTCATACATTCCCATCATGTCTTGAGCAATTCTTGACTTTCTGGCACAACAAAATATACCACATTCCTCTTGTACTTTTCCTGCCTTAGGCCTGACATTGGCCATATCATCAAAGTACCGACTCCTTTTAATGCGAAGTGATATTTAAAAAGCAAGATCTATGGGGCGCCTGGGTGGCGCAGTCGGTTAAGCGTCCGACTTCAGCCAGGTCACGATCTCGCGGTCCGTGAGTTCGAGCCCCGCGTCGGGCTCTGGGCTGATGGCTCAGAGCCTGGAGCCTGTTTCCGATTCTGTGTCTCCCTCTCTCTCTGCCCCTCCCCCGTTCATGCTCTGTCTCTCTCTGTCCCAAAAATAAATAAACGTTGAAAAAAAAATTTAAAAAAAAAAAATAAAAAAAAAATAAAAAGCAAGATCTAGGAGCAAGGTGTATCCTTGGCTACTGGGCTGTCATTATTATCAAAGCCCTTTCTTCCTGAAATTTTGACTCATTGAGGGAAGGAGATATAGCTCAGGAGACTAGCACAGTGGTCACATCACTGACCAAAAATACCTCCCAAAATCAAATTGGAAAGATTCACAGGAGGTCAATTTGTCTACCAAGAGGACTTCCCAAGCCATTTTTAGAATGTGTGTTAAAAATGTGTTTCTCGGGGCACCTGGGTGGCTCAGTTGGTTGAGCGTCTGACTTCGGCTTAGGTCATGATCTCTCAGTTTGTGAGTTCGAGCCCTGCGTCGGGCTCTGTGCTGACAGCTCAGAGCCTGGAGCCTGCTTCGGATTCTGTGTCTCCCTCTCTCTCTGCCCCTCTCCCACTCATGCTCTGTCTCTCTCTGTCTCAGAAATAAATAAACATTTAAAAAAATGTGTTTCTCATTGTAAGAGATTTAAACAACGGAGTAATAAAAGAAAACATAAAACACCCCTTTCCTTCTTTGCACTTTTTTTTTTAATTAATTTATTTATTTATTTATATATGAAATTTATTGACAAATTGGTTTCCATTCAACACCCAGTGCTCATCCCAAAAGGTGCCCTACTCAATACCCATCACCCACCCTCTCCTCCCCCCCCCCCCCCCCCCACCCTCAGTTTGTTCTCAGTTTTTAACAGTCTCATGCTTTGGCTCTCTCCTACTCTAACGTCCTTTTTTTTTTTTTTTTTTTTTTCCTTCCCCTCCCCCATGGGTTCCTGTTAAGTTTCTCAGGATCCACATAAGAGTGAAACCATATGGTATCTGTCTTTCTCTGTATGGCTTATTTCACTTAGCATCACACTCTCCAGTTCCATCCACGTTGCTACAAAAGGCCATATTTCATTTTTTCTCATTGCCACGTAGTATTCCATTGTGTATATAAACCACAATTTCTTTATCCATTCATCAGTTGATGGACATTTAGGCTCTTTCCATAATTTGGCTATTGTTGAGAGTGCTGCTATGAACATTGGGGTACAAGTGCCCCTATGCATCAGTACTCCTGTATCCCTTGGATAAATTCCTAGCAGTGCTATTGCTGGGTCATAGGGTAGGTCTATTTTTAATTTTCTGAGGAACCTCCACACTGCTTTCCAGAGCGGCTGCACCAATTTGCATTCCCACCAACAGTGCAAGAGGGTTCCCGTTTCTCCACATCCTCTCCAGCATCTATAGTCTCCTGATTTGTTCATTTTGGCCACTCTGACTGGCGTGAGGTGATACCTGAGTGTGGTTTTAATTTGTATTTCCCTGATAAGGAGCGACGCTGAACATCTTTTCATGTGCCTGTTGGCCATCTGGATGTCTTCTTTAGAGAAGTGTCTATTCATGTTTTCTGCCCATTTCTTCACTGGGTTATTTGTTTTTCGGGTGTGGAGTTTGGTGAGCTCTTTATAGATTTTAGATACTAGCCCTTTGTCCGATATGTCATTTGCAAATATCTTTTCCCATTCCGTTGGTTGCCTTTTAGTTTTGTTGGTTGTTTCCTTTGCTGTGCAGAAGCTTTTTATCTTCATAAGGTCCCAGTAATTCACTTTTGCTTTTAATTCCCTTGCCTTTGGGGATGTGTCGAGGAAGAGATTGCTACGGCTGAGGTCAGAGAGGTCTTTTCCTGCTTTCTCCTCTAAGGTTTTGATGGTTTCCTGTCTCACATTTAGGTCCTTTATCCATTTTGAGTTTATTTTTGTAAATGGTGTGAGAAAGTGGTCTAGTTTCAACCTTCTGCATGTTGCTGTCCAGTTCTCCCAGCACCATTTGTTAAAGAGGCTGTCTTTTTTCCATTGGATGTTCTTTCCTGCTTTGTCAAAGATGAGTTGGCCATACGTTTGTGGGTCTAGTTCTGGGGTTTCTATTCTATTCCATTGGTCTGTGTGTCTGTTTTTGTGCCATCCTTCTTTGCAATCTTTAAGTTTTGTCAGCACTTTTTAAATCATGAAAGTTGGCTTTCAACTCTTAACCATCTTATAAAACCTCCCCAGGCCAGGGTGCCTGGGTGGCTCAGTTGGTTAAGCATCTGACTTCAGCTCAGGTCATGATCTCTCAGAGTAGCTCAGGTCATGATCTCACCCTCTGTGAGTTCAAGCCCTGCATCGGGCTCTGTGCTGACAGCTCAGAGCCTGGAGCCTGCTTCAGATTCTGTGTCTCCCCTCTCTCTGACCCTCCCCTGCTCATGCTCTGTGTCTCTCTGTCTCAAAAATAAATGAAAACATTAAAAAAAATTTTTTTAAATAAAAAAACCTCCCCAGGCCAAGTGCCACCTGAAGGCTGGTCGGCAGGTGGTAACTTGTTCTCCGGAAGCTACAGTTTGCCAGGTGGTATAGACTTCTGCCAGGCCCTTCTTGGGGACTTTCTGGGTTCTTCTTACAGATTGTCAGTGTTATCTGGAGGGATATCAGTGCTGACCCAGTATCAACAATGGGGAAAGCACTGAGTGTTCTTCACTGTTTGAATAGTACAATGTTGTCATCTGAACTGGAGGAGATTAAATTCAGACCCCAGAGACTGAGATAAAGTCTATTTCAAATGAGCTTTATGGGCCCTAAAGAGTGGAGGCAGCAGTGTCTTCTCTTCTCTGATCCCCTTGGTAGAATGACTCTTTTTCCAGATAAGATGCCATGCATTCGCAAGACTCTCTCTCTCTCTCTCTCTTTCTCTCTCTCTCTCTCTCTCTCTGTCTCTGTCTCTCTCTCCTCTAAAACCTGACTGTCGGAGCTGACATGTTGGTCCTAGTTTGTTTTTCACTACTGACTAGAAACAAAGATGTGTTACAGACACAGACGGAATTCCCTTTGGCTCTGTGTTGAGGCCACCTGGTAAATTTCCCCTTTTGGAACAATTGAGGTAGGGGACAGAACGACCTCAGTGGTGTCTGTTCAGAAGCACACATCTGTTTGCAGCTAGGCTGGGGGAAAGCTGATCGACGCTTCTGGTCTCAGATCTGTTGACTGGGACAAGCTAAAAATACAGTTTACATTTAGCCTTCATCTTGCTAACCAGTGGAAATTATGCAGGCTTCAAAAGACAGGCTCCCCTATTGCCATTTTAGAGGACTAGATTCGAGAATTATTTTGATCATAAAAGGAAGTTGGGGAAAAGTAGTTCTGATAGAGCGTGTTGTTTCATAATCTGCTTCGGTGGAGCTTTTGAGATTGATTACCTTTGCTCAAGTCCCAGATAATACTCAAAGGCCGTGCTTATGAAGGAAAAAATCACCACACGATCAATTTCAATTTCCACAGTCTCAGCAGGGACCCTGTTCAGGGACGTTACCTATGACGGAGAGTGAAGTATTAAAGGTACAAGACACAGGGTGCACTTCAGCAAGGGCACCGTCACACTGATTGAGGTGTGGTTGGTTGATGCGTGCTAAGAAGAACAAAAGATAGAAGAAGAACGGTGTGAAGATGTGGAACTGACCAGATTACTAGACAAATCTTACTCTTTCATGTAGTTTTTCCTAACATGGAGCTAATGGCAGAAGCTGGGTTGTTTAGATTCAGGAGGATAGAAATGTTTTTAAAAAAATCTGTTTACCCCATATTCCAAAAATCAAAACAAAACAAAACAAAAACCTCGTTTATTATAACAATTTAGAAAATACAGGCAAACTAAAAGAAAAATTTTGAAAATACCTGCCATGCCATCTCCTAGAGAGAACCACTCTAAAACAGGTTGACTTACACACTTCCTTTATTTTTTCTATCTTTACACACACATTTTGATTAAAATTGTACTTATTATTTTGAAAACTATTTTCTCTTAACTGTTTTCCCTTTCATCACTCCATGTCAATGTTACAGTAACCTTTTGTTGTTGTTGTTGACTGGTTTTTATTTCAAAACCAAGAGATGCTTTTGTTAAAAATTTCAGAGTATAAAGTAAAATATAAAAGTTTCTCCTCATCTCCTCCCTCCCAGTCTCACTCCCCTGAGGTAACCCTCAGGTTTTTCTCTTAATAGTTATCTCCAGAAACTTCCTATGTACACACACACGAATGTATCACAAGGTACTCAGTCAAATCCCATTATGTGGAAATTCAGGGTTTTTCCAGTTTTCACTGCATCTCTGTGGTTAAATCTTTGCATGCAACTGTGATTATTTCCTTAAGATAAGTTCTAGAAAACAAATTTCTAGGGGCGCCTGGATGTCTAGAAAACCAAGCATCTGACTTGGTTTCAGCTTAGGTCATGATCTCACAGTTTTGTGGGTTCGAGCCCCTCATCAGGCTCTGCGCTGGCAGCATGGAGCCTGTTTGGGATTCTTTGTCTCCCTCTCTGTTTGCGCCTCTCCCATTCGAGCTGTCTCCGTGTCTCTCAAAAATAAATAAACTTAACAAAAAAGTTAGAAAACAAATTGCTAAATTGAAAGACACAATTTTAGTGCTTTTGATATGTGCAGCCCGTTTGCCCTTCACATGGCTTGTGACAATTTGACACTCTTCCCGGTAAACAACACTGAACTTTTTTAAGCTTTTAAAAGTATAACACCCATATAGAAAAGTGGACAAGCCCTAAGTTGGAACTGCACTATTCAATATGGTAGCCACTAAACACATGTGACTGCTGAGCACTTGAAATGTAGCCAGTCTGAATTGAGGTACACTAGAAGTGTAAAAAGAAACACTCACTTTCAAAGAATTGGTGCCAAAACATAATGGAAAATGTCTCATTAATAATTTTATGCTAATAATATATTGAAATGATATTTCGGATGTATTAAGCAAAATATATTATTAAAGTTAATTTTACTTGTGTCTTCTCACTTTTTTAATGTGACTACCAGGGAAGTTTTCGTTATATATATTCTTGTATTATATTTCTCTTGGACAACACAAAGTAAGACATAGTATGGCTCCTCAGATAACAAAACCTACCACCTGAGCCATTCACTCCTCATTTGCTTCTCTTCCCCTGCCTGGTCTTCTCCAGCGCCCCCAGCTTCCTGTGCCTCAGTTATACCGGGGGCTCTTAGAACTAATGTAGCACTCTTTGCCAGGAATGATCAATTCTTTGCCAGGAATGATCAATAAACTCGATAAAAGTGAGCGTCCACTTATGAAGGTAATGAGGTGGCAGATTAAGACAGTACCGTAAGGTATAAACTCTGAGTCGCAAAGGGAATCATTTGTCAATTGATTTGTTAGGATGTGTAAGTATTTAGGCTTCAGAAATTGCCACTGAGTTTAATATCATTTCCTACCGAAATGTGCACACGGGGCACAGACAGAATACACATACTCGAGAGTCAGTTCATTGATGGAAGTTCGCTATCCTTCTACGCCTCAATTTTGTTTTTCTTTCCCGTGAAGTGAGGATGATGGAGTAAGGCACATAGTTCCAGACAAGAGTAGTCAGCACTTTGTAAACTCTAGGGGCTGAAGAGATTACCAGGAGATTGCTGGGGCTGTGGGAGCAGCTAGTGGCTGTTTTCTCTCACTCTCCGCCTCCTGAGGTTTGCTCACCCTTCCCATCAGCCCTCCACTTGCCCTTCCACATATATTAACCGTACCAAACACACCCTAGGTACACACAGCTTTTCATCAAATACAAATGCCATTCACAGGTTGGCTCCCATTCCCAATCCCTCCAGGATAGAAGCAAAATGCAGATAAGGAGGAGGAAAAAGGCCCTTGGGTAAGCATACAAATCTTGCTCGCTTCTGCCCTGTTGTTGGCTTACATCTTGTCCTTTGGATCACTTTTTCATTGGACTCTGCTTTAGCAAAACAATAAGAGAAGATTTTTTTAAAACAATAAGAACAAAACAATAACAGAAGATTTTTTAAAAAATTCATCTTAAAGTATTTTGGGCTCGATGATATGCTCGGACATTTGGAATCTGGCCAAAACCCTTGCTTCATTTCACTGTTGCAGGCTAAGTGGCCTCTTTTGGGAAGATATCCAGGTAAGAGGAGTTAAAGCAAATAAACATCTCTGTTCCGACCTGTCTTCACCATTCTTTTGTTGTGATTGTATTATGCTTAGTTGTGTGAGAATAATGTTTCTAGTTCTTCAGAAGCCTCTACTCAGAGTTTTTATAAAATTGCATTGTGATAAAGAACAAATATAATCTTTTAACAAGGAAAATGAAAGTTCTCTGTAAAAGACTTCCTCCCTCTAAATTTAGAGAATAAAGGAAATACCTTGTTGAAAGAGAGTGAACCAAGAATTGAAGGAGCACTATCTTTTTTCCATTACTGTTTTGACCTATTCAATGAACTTCAGCAAAATTCTTCTAAGCCTTAATTTTGCTGTCTGTGAATTGGGGACAGAGTATTCCCCTCTCTTCCTACGTTCATTTGGACATTGCAATAAACTAATGCAAAAGGAATAAATTATGCCTTGGGCTGCAGTGGTCTTCACTGACATTTGAAATTCCGTTCTAACTCCAGATTCTATGGTTATAAATAATAAATACTTTCTCTTTCCAACCACTGTGTTTAAATACTCTGGTAAAATCTAAAGACTTCTTTCTTTTTTTTTTTAAACGTTTATTTATTTTTTTTAAATTTTTTTTTCAACGTTTATTTATTTTTTGGGACAGAGAGAAACAGAGCATGAACGGGGGAGGGCAGAGAGAGAGAGGGAGACACAGAATCGGAAACAGGGTCCAGACTCTGAGCTGTCAGCACAGAGATGCGGGGCTTGAACTCACAGACTGCAAGATCATGATCTGAGCTGAAGTCGGACGCTCAACCGACTGAGCCACCAGGTGCCCTTAAAAGACTTCTTTCTTATCTCACGAAGCCAGGCTATAATTTTTGCCTTGCACAGACTACCAAGAACCTCTTTTCTCTTTTTATAGTCAAAGCTGAGCACATAACTCTTAAGGTCTTTCTATCTCCCCTCTCTTTGTCCTATTACCCAAGGATGAAGCAAATTGAGAAGCTTTCAGGGGTGCTATTGGATAAACAAAGTTGAGTAACCTTCCAGCAGCATTGGATGAGCCAGAGACTCAATGAACCCCCTTTTGGTTAAAGAAACTATTGGAACTTTGAGAATAAAACAGTTCCCTCTCTTCTCATCAACAGGATGAAGCCAATACCTGTAAAATGGCAGATTTCTAGTGAAAACATAACTATGTCCTGAATAGTATGGTATAAAAACATTATGATCTTTTTTTAAAACAAAGGGGCTTATGCACTACATAAATTTATTTTTATTTTATTTTTTAAGTTTGTTTATTTTGAGAGAGAGAGAAAGCACGAGTCGGGGAGGGGCAGAGAGAGAGCAGAAAAGAGGGAATCCGAAGCAGGCTCCACACTGTCAGAATAGAGCCAGATGAGGGATTCAGACTCACGAATCGCGAGATCATGACCTGAGCCTAAATCAAGAGTTGGACACTTAACTGAGCCACCCAGGCACCCCTATAAAGTTATTTTTATTTTCAGACTAGTTTTCCTATCAAAAGCACTACTTCCCAGAATAATTTGCCTGCTCAAAGTTTTGAAAACATTGTCTGCGAAAAACAAAACTGAGTATAAACTGAAAGTCTATAGATACCACTGGCCCATGGGTACTGATAAAGTGTCATTAATAATATCAGCCTAAATGACATTGGTTGGTGCCCTTGATAGCTCACCCAGGACCTCCAGTCTCTGGACACCCTTCTTCTGTCTCCCATCATAGGGCGGTCAATAGGATGTGTCCCCCATGTGTGCCTTGGTTTGGCAGAATCTGCTAGACAATGCTTCTCTTTGCCTGGGCACCAGAGTCTCTCTTGGGATTCCACTAAGCACAGCCTGTACCTTAAGCATTTCTTCTCCTATGGCCAAGTACATCAGATTCCTCAAGGAACCAAAATCACTTCCCCTCCCTTCCTGTGACACACTGTTAGAGCACTCCTCAAACAGTATTATTTGTGTCTTGGTATTTTGCAGAGATTTGGTGAAGTAGCTTTTGGGTTTTTACTTACTGGCTTCCTGCTCTCTGTAAGTTGGATATGAAGGCTATTAAAGAATGAGATGGGGGCACCTGGGTGGCTCAGTCGGTTGAGCGTCCGACTTCAGCTCAGGTCATTATCTCGCAGTTTGTGAGTTCGAGCCCCGCGTTGGGCTCTGTGCTGACAGCTCAGAGCCTGGAGCTTGTTTCAGATTCTGTGTCTCCCTCTCTCTCTGACCCTCCCCGTTCATGCTCTGCCTCTCTCTGTCTCAAAAATAAATAAACGTTAAAAAAAATAAAAAAAAATAATAATTAAAAAAAAAAAAAAAAAAAAAACGAGAAGGAGGCCAGAGAGATTCAGGCCAAGAACCAGCCTTCTTTCATACTCAAGATTGCCCCTCTCCTCTGACAACAAGACTTCATCTTGAGACTGGATCTCTCTTTTCTTGATATGAATGCTCTCCCAGGAGATTTCAGTAACCCCCACCAGAACGTTCAGGTTTCCCCTCTCATTCACTCAACAAGCCTGGATCTCCTGCAGCAGGCACATCTCAAACACAAGCGAAGATTCCTACTAAGTGAAGATTTCCTCTTATTTTCATGGAAATCATCCCAGACCAACCCCAGGGATTGAAATTGAGGCGAAGAGGTTGTGGGTTGAGGATGGGAGCAAAGTAGAAGTCAGTGGTGAGGATGGTAGGGGGGTGGGGGTGAGGCATAGAGGGAGGCTAAGTTTTCAAGAAGGCGCCAGGGTGCTTTGTCTCTTCACTCAGGGTCTGTGTTCTCTCTGCAGAATGACATCTTCGAGTGGTCCAGGGACCACCGAGTCCACCACAAGTACTCAGAGACCGATGCTGACCCACACAATGCCCGCCGGGGCTTCTTCTTCTCTCATATCGGGTGGCTCCTTGTTCGCAAACATCCAGATGTCATTGAGAAGGGGAGAAAACTTGACCTCACTGACCTGCTGGCTGATCCTGTGGTCCGATTCCAGAGAAAGTAAGTGAACAGACACCATAGACTTGTCCCTCGGGGACAGGACCAAGAGACAGAGCACAATGGAGTGCAATAATACCCCCAAGTAATTCTCCTCATACCACTTACTCTCTTATTAGGATTTATCTCTGTTTATTTATTTTCTTTTGCTCATTAAGTCTTCCCTATTTACACAATTGTTTTAATTTTAATTTTAAATGGATTTCCTTTATGCCCAAATGTCATTTCCTTCAGACCAACCCACATGACTGATTTCATGGAATCTTTTTCTGTAGTTCCCTACTCCCCCATTAGAGTTTCCCTGGGGTGGTGGGGAGGGCGGGGAGAACTTACTTCATTTTAGTGATCCTTGACTCCAACAGCATTGGACTCTATCCAGGTATACTTCTTTGTTCTCCTGGAATTCTCTTATAGTGATGGCTCTCTTCCCCTGACTCCTAGAAATGTTACACGAGTAGATTTTCTGCAGAGGAAATGTGATCATGTAACAGAGAGCCTCAAAATGCTTGTGTGCACTAATGGTGTTAGCTGAGCGTATTCAGCCAGTCAGCATTTACAGGATAAATCTACTCTCAACAGGCACATGGAGAAAATCACTTGTAATTGTGCTGGCAGATAGAGTGGCTATTTTTCACCTTTACCAGGAAGCTGGCATAGACTATGTCCATGTTGGTCTGGATCTGCAAAGTTGGCAACTATGAGAGCATTTATAAATGGGCTTTTTGCCCCAAAGTAATGAATTTATGTGCAAAGAGAGACAATTTATGAATTACACTCTGGCTAGAGTCTTGATATAATATGGTGAAAACGTGGTTACCAGAGGCCATCTCCACTGACAAGCAAGAGTCATATTTGAGACCTTATCTGAATAGAAACTCCTGAAAACAGAAATGGAGGCTGTGCCTTTGTCTGACACAAACGATTCTTGCATGAAAGGAAGTACGGCTTAGAATTGTGCTCACTTTCCCCCCGGCCTCCCTCTTTACATTGGAGTGGGCAGCAGCACATAGTGAGAAAATGGCGGACCGTGGAGATAGACTGCCTAGGATCAAACTTTGTGGCTCCTCCATGTGCTAGTAAAGACTGGCTCTTGACCATTATCTCCTACAGTTCTTATGAGCACATAATGGAAAAAAAATGTATGGGAAATGCCTGGCTCATAGTTAAGAGCTTAGATCAGTGATTATTATTATTCCACAGGCAGTTGCTAGTTCAGAGGACTCAGTGTGTTTCCATCCCC
The DNA here is from genome assembly GCF_007474595.2 of Lynx canadensis. Lineage (NCBI taxonomy): Eukaryota > Metazoa > Chordata > Mammalia > Carnivora > Felidae > Lynx > Lynx canadensis. Next base: position 138,300,836 of record NC_044306.2, read on the forward strand.
TGCTTCTGTTGGTTTCTCCAGAGGGTCACTGTGTGCCTCAACACAGCTCTTTCTGGTGGACACACCCAGTATCAGTAGCCAAAAGTTCTCTAGCAGAAAATAACAAGAGGTTTTTGATGAACAATTAAATGATTTATTCGTTTTGATTTTTCACCATAAACATAAAGTCTTAAAAATCATTAAAGAAAATCTGCAAAATTCAGAACAGTGGAAAGAAAATAATTCAAGTCCTAACACATAAACACAGCCACAATTAATAATCTGTAGTGTATCTTTCCATATTTTGTCCACATATCTGATATATTTCACATGATGACAAGCATACTGCATATGTAATTTTATGTCTTGCTTTTGAACTTCAGATTATGTTGGAGGCACCATTGTTGAAGGCTGTGTGAGTTCACTAGTTGAGTGTCACGGTTTATTTAACGATCACTCTGCAGCTGAATATGTGTGTCGTTTCCAATTCTGTGATATAAATGATGTTGCTATATAATTAGTAATGCTTTGGGACAATCAGGCCTTAGATTAATTTGAAGAGCTCAGATGAGAAGGCAAAGGATCTTCTATTTTATTAATGAGAACTGGGCTGAGTATAATAGTCTGGGTTTCTCTCACCATAAAAATGGAAGATCTTTTTCCTTAAAAATGTGGTAATTTGATTCATTAGATTTGTACTCATGGCACTTATGTCCAAAGACTATTTCTAAATGCAAGCAGAACAGACTATTTCAGCATGTTCCCTAAATAGTTACCTGAGAATATCTTTCCTCACCAGCCCAGTGACCAAAGGGGGTTGTAGCTATCCATCCACTCATATCATCCAGTCATATCATCATTTCGTATATACCATTGAGCTCCTGCTAAGAATTGGTGTTGAGGATACAACCTTCAAGATTGGCAGCTGTATCCCCCAGATTTGCAGACCAGCAGGGATCCCACAAATAAATGTACAGACAGTTATACCCTTGTGAGAGAAGTATTGTAAAAGCGTGCCACAGGAACACAATACGGGCTGGTGAGGGTGAGGGAGGGCCTAGGAAAGAAACTAGCTTCTAAGCCAAGACCTGAAAGATGACAAGAAGTTAGATGAAGATGGGGGAAAGGATATTTAATATATCTGTCGATACATAGAACTATATAGAGCCATTGAACTTTAGAACAGGGAGGGACTTTGTAAATCATTTAGCTCATGCCTTCCATTTCTCCTATGGGAAAACTAATAAACAAAATATAGATAGAAGGTTGGGGATAGAAGTACTGCCTTGGTCTTTTGGGGCTGCTATAACAAAAATACCATAGACTAGGTAACTTAGACAGCTACATTTATTTCTCACAGTTTTGCAGGCTGGGAAGTCCAAAATCAAGGTGCCACAGATTTGGTGTCTAGTGAGAGCTCTCTTCATGCTTCATAGACAGCCTCCTTCCTGCTGTTTCTACACATGGAAGAAGGGGGGAAGGAGCTCTCTGGGGGTCTCTTTTGTAAGGACACTAATCCCATTTGTGAGGCCTCCACCCTCATGACCTAATCACCCCCCAAAGGCCCACCTCCTAATGCCATTGCACTGGGAATTAGGTTTCAACGTGTGAATTTTGGGGGGACACAAATATTACCCTGTGGCAAGCACCTACATCTCAAATTATTTGCTCCGTGTTCTTTTGATTATACCTTGCTGTTTGAAAAGGGTTACAACAGTTCTCTTAAGTGTAGGTGAGTACTCATGTTCATTGGTAATTATCCAGCCTGGAGAACACAGAGATCCATAATCTGAAATAAGGCTTAGAATCACTGCACTAAAGGAGAGAGCTTCCAGAATACACAGAGGTAGTACAAGGGTTTGGGTATTTTCAAGTCTGTGAAGCCAGCTTTATTGGTTCTGCCAGTCAGACTATATGGAGGCAACAGATTCCTTAAAGAATGAGTCCTTGCACTTGGGGTATAAGCTGGAGGAGGGATGGACCCTGTCATTGGCAGGACTGCCACATCAAGTCTAAGTCCTTGCTACCCTTAGCTGAATGGGAGACTCCTTGCATAACAGAGATTCGGCCCTGGGTCACTTTGATAGTACACCTTATAGAGTTGATCTCCTTGTCAGAATCCTCACCTGCTCCTCTATGGTTCTCTGAGGGCACCAGGCTCTGTTCTGGTTTTGATCCCCAGGGTTTGTAGCTAATTCACTAATGTTAGTGCTGCTCCAGCACTAATATTGCAGTTGGTTGATAAACTTGTGCTCAGCCATCCTCATGACAGTTTACCAAATAAAAGCTTGCCTTGTCAGAGAGCCAGGCTTGATCAACTTTCCATTATACAGTATAACAAAAGAGAGAAGATAGTGGCATTAAACATAACAGGAGGACAACACAGTTCAAGCTATAATTCTAGACTTTTCCTCTAAAGAAAATTTTACCAAGGCTATGATAACAAGTAGTTAACTGGACTGCTTCAAGTTTTGCTCTGCTGCCTGGTTGTGAGTGACAAAATGGCAGGCATTAGGAGGTGAGAGGGAGAGAAGCTAGTGGTATCACATTCAGACTTTGGCAACTGAGCCCTGCCTGAGGTTCTATGCCTACAAGAGCTGTGCTTTTCCCTACAGGGTGAGGAGATCACAGGGCAGAGGCACATACCACCTGGAATCTTCTCCCACTTGTATACGTTGCCTTGGGCTCCAAGGAACCTAGATTTCCCTGTCCAAATGGCTCTGAGCCTACTTCCAGAACCTACACTGGCCTCTCCAGGGCTCTGTCCTCCTGGTAGAGATGTGTACACCCTAGTCCTGAACAGTGGCCAAGAGGCAGTGTTAGCCTGGAGATGAGTTTGGCTGTCCATAGAAAGAGGATAGAACTAGGGGTGGAAAGAGAATGGGGCAGATCACAGGCTAAGGGCCTCCACCTCTGTTCCTGGTCTGGGCCCTACGAATATCAGGGTGAGCCTTGAAGGGGGCCACTCATAAGACTGGCAGTAGGTCTGTCAGTTAGGAATTGTGTTTGGCCAAAACAGAATAGAAGTTTATTTCCGTCACATATAAAAGAATTGTGAAGGCCCAGGTTATGGTAGCAACAGTGCCAGTTGAAAACCAGATTCTTTGATCTTTCTGCTCCACCAACCTTAGCATGTGACTTTCATTCTTTCATTTTAAGGTCCAATGTGACCACTAGAGCCCTAATCAGAAGGAAGGTGAGGGTGAGGGGTAACACTGCTCACCTGAGTCAGTCACCTATAAGGAGCTTTCCCAGGAGCCACATACAGCCTATCCACGCACCTCTCATTAACCATGTCAGGAAATGTAGTTTCTTGGTTGATGCCTTACACCCTTGCATAAATTCCTGGTTTTGTTACCATGGAAGAAAGTACGAATTGGTATGAGGTAGGCTCTCCCGTAGGTACTTAATTACTTAAGCAAAATAACTAGGCATCACAAGTGGCTCAGTCTGACAACGTTTTCATTATAAAGCAAGTGAGTGGCCTTTCTGCCACCATTTTCTAAGCAGAAACTGGAATCTCACATCATTTTTCCGAGATGGCAGAATGAGGATAAAAATCCAGGGGCGCCTGGGTGGCGCAGTCGGTTAAGCGTCCGACTTCAGCCAGGTCACGATCTCGCGCTCCGTGAGTTCGAGCCCCGCGTCGGGCTCTGGGCTGATGGCTCGGAGCCTGGAGCCTGTTTCCGATTCTGTGTCTCCCTCTCTCTCTGCCCCTCCCCCGTTCATGCTCTGTCTCTCTCTGTCCCAAAAATAAATAAACTTTGAAAAAAAAAAAAAATCCAGAGGCTGTTCTTCCTAATGCTTTGCTTATCCCATTGATTCCCATATTAGATAAGAAATTCCCTTAGAAGTAGCATGCAGACAATGTCATGTGTATTTTTGAAGGAGTTAACAAGGATACTAAGCCAGACACATGAAAACAAGGTCCTTGCCTCATTGCCATAGTATGGGATTAGCTAAGAGAAAAATGGTTGGAGTGATTCAGAAAGGTAAAGCACTTCTGTTTTGAAACCCTGGAAAGGTATGAAAATGTGTAAATTTTGCCTTTCCAATAAGATTGACACTTGAATGGCTAGAATCTATTTAAGACCTCCTTCACTTCAATTTCCCCCTGGTCTGTTATCATTAGTCTTTTTCTTTCTTCAACAATAGCATCACATCTCTCAGTGACATCCTCCTTTTTGTGTCTTTATGTCAATCCTCTGTCCAAACCCCACATGTATTTCTGTGTTGGTGACATCAAATTGCCAGGGCAGAGCAGTCAGACAAGTCTACAATTGACTTATTTTCACTTCTCTATCTCATCCCCTCATCTTCCATGTGGGGGATCCCCTAGGGACTGGGATGAGTCATCTGGGAATTTACAACCAACATAATCCCATCTCAGTTGACAAAATCCATTGCTTTTTCATCAGGGTTCCTGTGGGGCCCCCAGGGAGTCTCTTTCTATTCTGAGTCCATTTTCCTTGGGGACCTACCCTACTTGTTGCTAAGTTAATAGAACAGCTCTTCTCTAGATATTAGTGACGCTGAGTGGCTGAGTACATTCAAGGCCTTAGTTGGTTAGTTGCAATTTGTGGAAAACTCTACAGAAAATGATCCCCAAATGAGAGGACCTGGATGATGAGATATTCAAACATCTAGTCATGTGGGTGATATTCGGGGACATGGAAGCAGTGCCTTTTAAGCACAACCACCCTCTGCTACTCCTTTGCACATCAATTACCCTTAGTTTGATCACTGCCCGTCTCACTTGGGCCCTTAATGGTCCTGCAACAGTAAAACCAAACTGGCTCCAAGGTGAACATCACTTGTTTATGCTATATGCAGATCCCAGCTCTTTGGTACACTCTGTGCCAACTCACACCTTAATAATGTAAGCCATGAGAAAATGAACAACTCAGGAAACAACAGATTTTGGTGAGGATGTGGAGAAAGGGAAACACTTTTGCGCTGCTGGTGAGAATACAAACCAGTGAAGCCACTCTGGAAAACGGTATGGAGGTTCCCCCCAAAATTAAAAACAGAGCTACCCTACAACCCAGCAATTATGCTACTAGTTATTTATCTAAAGGATACAAAAATGCTGATTCAAAGGGGCACAGGCACCCTCAATGTTTACAGCAGCACTACCAACAATAGCCAAATTATGGAAAGAGCTCAAATGTCCATCAACTGATGAATGGATAAAGAAGACGTGGTGTATATATACAAGGGAATATTACAAATATTCAAAAAGAATGAAATCTTGCCGTTTGCAGCAACATGGATGGAACTAGAATGTATTATGCTAAGTAAAATAAGTCAGAGAAAGATAAATATATGATTTCACTCACATGTGGAATTTAAGAAACAAAATAGATGAACATAGAGGAAGGGAAGGAAAATTAAGATAAAAACAGAGAGGGAGGCAAATCATACTCTTATGATACTCTTTTAAATACAGAGAACAAACTGAGGGTTGTTGGGTGGGGAAGGTTGCGGGGGTGGGCTAAATGTGTGATGGGCATTAAGGAGAGCACTTGCTGGGATGAGCACTGGGTGTTATATATAAGTGATGAATCACTGAATTCTACTCCTGAAACCGTTATTATACTATATGTTAACTAACTTGGATTTACATAAAATTTAAAAATAAAAACAAAAATAAATAATGTAAGTGATGAGGCACATGGTGTTTCTCAGGATTCAGCTTTCTTCTCGTTTCTGCATATATCACTTTTCATTCAAGAACTATATTTTGAGCACCCACTATATACCAGAAATTGTTCTAGGTGCAGGGGATGGAACAGTCCACAGGAGAACCAGATTCTGGAAAATATTTGCTCCCTCTTTCTAGAGTTCCCCCATTTGGGTTTGGGGATGTGCGAGAGGATGCCCCCACCATACATCTGCCCCCCTGCCTGACTGGGCCTCTCTCTCCACAGAAAGATACTTTTGCTGCTCCCCTTTCCATTTCTCTTGTTACTCAGTCCCTGTTCCATGAATCTGTTTTGGTTCACTTCCTCTTGTCTATTTGCCTCTTTCTGTCCTCACAGTCTTTGTCTCTTCACCTGCCGGAGGGCTTTGTTCCTGCCTTTGTGCCCTTCTCTGCATGAGTACATTTTCCCTCATCAGTCACACTGTGTTCTCCAAGCCATGAAGTTCTTCCTCTTGCATAGTTTTATTAGAGAATAAAAGCCATTTAGCCAATTGTTCAGGCAGACTTTTTCTTCTTTTTGGAGGGAGATGAGGAATTTTTGTCCTCTTGTATTCTTTCCTCATGTCATGATCTTGTTCTGATTTATTCTTTCCATACATTACTTCTGCATGTAAATATTCTCTCTTCATGAATCTTGGCTTCCATTTCTGAGGGGTAGTCTATCTTTGGTTAACAGCTTGAGCCCTGGAATCTTCTCTCCCATTCTGTCCTCATCTCAAATCATTGCATTTTGTCTTGGGGCTGTGAAAGTTTTGAGGATGAAATAATTTTTCTTTGAATAGTGTTCCCTGCATCCAGCTGTAGTTGCCAGAAGTTAAAATTATGAATCTCTAAGTTCCAAGGAAGATGATCAAATCAGCTAAAGAAGTGTAAACTGTATTTAATTAGATTCCTTTTGTTAAAAGTCAATGGAAGAGGTACAACATCCTTTACTCTTCTTCTTAAACCTTTGGCCTTTCTAAAGCAACTGATTGCTATAGCCAAAGAACCAAATTATACTCTAGGATACAAGACTGAGATGGTCCAGTATTGAAGCTGTAGCATTAACACCAAAATTTCCCTATTTTAGTGGTTAAAAATTTAGGTGAGAGAGAAACCAGTGTGGCATATAATTCAATGACTAATTTTGACTTTTTAAAAATTTCCAGGTCAAAATGTTATTTGTTTGCCTGTGTAAGAGGTACTTTTCCTATGAGAACTTTATGAAAACTTCCTCTCTCTCTCTCTCTCTCTCTCTCTCTCTCTCTCTCTCTCTCTCTCTCTCCGTGTGTGTGTGTGTGTGTGTGTGTGTGCATGCACATAAAAATACATCAACTGTATTGTCATTTTTCTTTCCCCACACTGACCATTCCATTTCTATGTGAAATTCCCCTGGCAAGATGAGGAGACAGTTTCTCAAATGTCTGGAATCTGAATACATCATTGACTAGCATGTTAGACATATTAACTAACAGGTGTCAGTGGATTCTGGAACTGCTGTTTATAAAGTGTTATCTTAGCTTCATTGTTGATGGCAGCGAAGGTGACTTCATGCATCTTTGATATACTTCCGTAGTCAATAATAACTACCATTTACTAACTGCCTATTATGCACTGTCTTTTCACACATTATCTCTGATCCTTTCAATAACTGTATCATGTAGATGATGGTATCTGGATTCTGGACTTGAATTCTAAATATTCTGGCTCCCTGTGGCCTCAATTAACCATGTCAAAAAAGAATAGCAGATGTTTGCACTAATTTATTCTCTCTAGTAAAATATTCGTTGCTACCAAAGCTGCAAAGAAATCTTAGCTAAGTTTTAATGTAAAAATTAAGTAATTATGTAGTAGTTAAGGCAAGATTAAATTTTATGAAAGACATTTTTGTGGAAGTATAAATTCTCAGTAATACTTAGATATCATCAATTCTTGGCTCTCTTTTGAGACCACGTAGAGAATAATCTTTTAATATTTTCTTGGAATAAAAAGTCCTTCAGTCATGTATGTGGTTCCAGCTCCAAGGCTTTATCCAGTAGGGAGAGAACCAATACTCTTATAAGAGGCTTTTATTTAATACTTATTTATTCTCTTAAAAGTTAGATGTATTACCAATGGATTATGCCATCAGAGAAAAAGACCGTTTTTGCCTTTTCATTGTCTCTTTTTTATGAGAAAGGTAAAAAAGTGGAGAAAGATTTTCATAACAGAAAACTTATCTTCTAGTTATTATTTTCTCCAACGATTACCTTATAAAATTTTTCTAACCTCAGAGCTTGGGATCCAAATACCACCTTTAAAAAATAATTAAGACAGAACATAAGAATAAAATTCTCTTTTTAGTACAAAATATCATAAAAGTTAATTGTAGAAAATTTAGAAAATGCAAGTAAGCTTCATAAAGGATAAAATCATTTGTAATCCTTCCACTTAGAAAACATCAGTTAAAATTTTGCTGTATATCCTTCTAAAGTTCTTTTTAATGAACTATGCTCTGCTTTCTTTTTACAAGACTTTATTTATACCCTATATATTATTTCAAGGTAATTAAATAAGAAAAATATATTTAATATTTGCCTTCTTTATTTCACCTCTAGCCTCATGGTTTTCTGAGTGTGTGTCCTAATTTCCATTTGATATCATCTTTCTGCCTGAAGAACTACCTTTAACAGTTCTTGTGGCACAGGTCTATTGGCAATACATTCTCAGCTTTGCTTATCTGAGGTCTTTATTTTATCTTCATTTTTGAAAGATATTTTTACTGGACATAAAATTCTACATTGGCAAGTTTTTTCTTACAGATTTTAAAAGATGTCAATCCCTTGTCTTATGCTTTGCATGGTCTCTGAGAAGTCTGCTGTGATTCTTCTTATTATTCCTCTGCATGTGATGTTTCTTTTTTCTCACTGTCTTCAAGAATTTTTCTTTGTCATTGCTTTTCAGAAATTGACTCTGATGTGTCTAGGCTTTTTTGGTTTTGTTTGTTTATTTTGCGAGGAAGCGGTTATCTTGCTCAAGATTCTTTGGGCTTCTTGGATCTGTGACTTGTTTTCTTTCATAAATTTTGGAAAATTCTTGGTTGTTAGCTCTCCAGACTATTTTTGGCCTTGTTTTCTCTCTCCTTCCACAGGAACTCTAATGACACCTATGTTATACCATTTGATGTTGTTCCACAGCTCTTAGAGACACTGTTTTATTTAATTCACTCCTTTTTATCTTATATTTCCATTTGCATAATTTCTATTGACCTATCTCCAAGTTCACTAATTCTTTCCTTAGCTATATCTTGTCTGCCAATGAACCCATCAAAAGAATTCTTTATCTCTGATACTGTTTTTTAAGTATAGCATTTGCACTTCTATATCTTCTATCTCTCTGATGATATCTCCCATCTGTTCATGCATATTGTCCATTTTTTCACTAGATCTCTTAAATGTGTTAATTATAGTGAAAGTCCCTGATAGTTGCAACAGCTGAATCATCTTTGAGTCTGGTTCTATTAATTGCTTTATCTCTAGACAGTGTTTTTTTTTTCCTTGCATTTTTATGTGATTTATAATTTTTAATTATATGCTGGACATGTCTACAAGAATAGAAATACTAAGGTAAATATAATTTATGTTTAAGAATGGCCACACCTAGGGGCACCTGGGTGGCTCAGTCGGTTAAGCGTCTGACTTCAGCTCAGGTCATGATCTCACGGTTCGTGAGTTCAAGCCCCATGTTGGGCTCTGTGCTGACAGCTCAGAGCCTGGAGCCTGCTTCAGATTCTGTGTCTCCCTCTCTCTCTCTCTGCCCCTTCCCCACTCATGCTCTCTCTCTCTCTCTCTCTCTCTCAAAAATAAATGAACATTAAAAAAAAATTTTTTTTAAATGGCCACACCTATTCTTCTTTCAGGCCATTAATATGGGTGAAGGGGATGGGAAAAGGTGGAGGTTGAGTCAATGAGTTAGGAGTTAAGTTAGATTTGGGTTTAGTGTACCAAAGACTTTGGTGGAGAGCTGCTATTATCAAATGCTTAGAGTAGACCCTGGAGTACCAGAGAGTATTTCTAAGTATTAATGCTTTTGCTTTCAGCTTTCAGCTGTCCTTGCATACCTGTGCCACAGAGGACATCTCTCTCTGTGGTCTTGCCCTTATCTGAACTAGGGGAGACTTCTATTGCTTGCTTGTCTATGCATGTCTTAATGTGGGGGGCTGGGATTTCTTTGCTGTTTTAGTCCCATATCAGACTTAGGCAAGCTCTGTGCCTGAACCTTGGAGTTAATACTTCTTGAGCATTTTTTCATCTTCCCCAACAATAGGAGATCTCTGCTTTGAAGCAGTGCAAGATCCTGGGCATAAGCCAGGTTTTTGCTTCCACCTCTGCTTCAACAGCAATGACTCTGCCTATGTCTGGGAGTGGGGGGGAGTTTCCTACTCCTCCCTCAAAACAAGCAGGTTTTGTTTCTCTTGTTCTTCCAGAAGTATTGGACTTTTGCCTAGTCTTAGAGGCAAAAGGTTTTCTGCCCTCCCCCAGCAGCTTAAGACTTTGGCTTTGTAAGAGAAGTCTCTGGGGAAGAGGTCAAGGCTTTGTGCTTGTCATTTGGTGGCAGCTGGTCACATCCTGCATGTCTATACAGTGGAGAGGAGCTCTCTCCAATCTCCTACTTTGCCTCTGACTTTTTTGTGAACACTTAATGCAGGTCTAGAGAAAAGACCTGGAAGGTGAGTGCAAATTCCCTTGTGTCTGAAGCTCTAAGCTATTCCAAAGTGACAAATTAGCCCACACTTGGCCTTTAAGGATTTTAGATAAATTTTTAGCTAATTTCTTCTCATCTATTAATATGGTGGCCCCATCCTTCCTTATGCTCTGCCAAGTGAAGAAGTTCATGGATGGGCTTACCACTCTTTGGAATTCAATTCACTTAGTTGCCTTGTGACCTCAATTCTCTGATGGGCTCTAGAAAAGTTATTATTTTGTATATTGCCCACCTTTTCTTATTGTTCTGATGGAAACAATGTTCTCTTATGACTTTCTACATCCTAAGTGGAAGAAGAACTCTGTGTCCTGTTTTATAGGACCTACAGTTTTTGCCTAATGGAATCCTGTGAAATCTTTCCAGTTTTAGTGCCTACTTAATATTTCATTGTGAAGACAGGTCATTAATTCTGATGAACATTGAAGGATTTTCACCTTTTTTATCATTAAAACAATGGTGAGATGAATAACTTTATACATAAATTTTTTATCATAGCTATGATATTTTCCTTTGGCTAAAATCAGAAGAGCTGAGTCAAATAATATGTAAATTTCTCAGCTTGTGATACTCATAGTCATAATGGATTTGCAGATCTTTGATTATTAGTGAGACTAAATATGTGGTCATGTGTTTTTTGCCATTTGCCTTTTAGAGGGGACATGCAGTTATTTTCCTCACAACTCCAAATCCACTGTTGGTCAAGGACAAAGGTACTATCTTTTCATTTCCTTCCTCCATTTTTGTTGAAGAAGAAAATCTTACAAAGTGAGATGCCAAAGCCCACTTTCCTACCCTGAATCCTTCTGCCCTTCCTGGAACAGGAAGGTAGAACAGCCACAAATGAGTCTGATGTCTACAAGGCAAATTAACACATGGAACATTTACATATTTCTTGTTCCTACTATCCCTGGTACTCTTAGCTGGGATATATTACTTGATAAGTAATAACAGTCATTTTAGTGCTGTTTTGCTTCATGGAAGACTCTCTTTCTAAAGAATCCAGCAACGACTAAGCTAGAAAGAGAGTAATATAGGAGAAGTTGTTTAAACAAGAGGAATCTGAAGGCACAAATGCATATATTTAAAGTAAGAAATAAATTGTTTACCTGGAAACAAATCCATTACTTACTGTCCAACTTGTAGTTCTTACCATGAAATGATTTACGAGGTTAACGTCCCTGTGACAGCTATTTTGTGAAAACTTTTAATGAGGCTGAGTCCCTTTTTAAAATTGAAAGAGTATGATTCATACATATTTGTGAAATTCAAGTGCATTTTCTTTGTTACTGATGCAAACTGCTAATGGCAGTATATTATGGGGACCCCTTGTCAGTTGACAGTTGAAGTGAAAATATTGTCTTCAGTAATGAATTTGTTGATAGCTGTTCTATTACCCAAAATGAATATTTAGATTGTTCATGTGCAGGTTGTCATGTCAGAGCTATTAGGGAGATTTTTCTTTGACACAATTTATTCTAATTCCTCACTCTTCATTTCACCATGTTATATCTTATTGAACATGTCAAGGTATGATTAGGTTGAGAGATAGGTTTTGTTACAGCCACACTTTGCACAGGAGCACCGGAGAAATTACACTAAACAACCCTGGTTAGAATTCTCGACCATTTTCTCTATTCCTTGTTGGTACAAAGGATTTCCAGAGACAAGGAAGGGTCCTTAACCAGGAGGCTGCACTGCAAGATGTTTTGTGAATTGCATCAAAAATACATATTGAAAAGTAACCCTTTCGGGGGGTGTCCTGTTTGGCTTCATTATATACTCACTGAAACCACCCTTCAAAGTGCCTCTTAATGCTGTATGCCCCTTCTGGGCCCCTGCAGATATTTGGAAGGTCAAAAGAGAAACACACAACAATGGGACTTGGTGATATTATATAAAGTAACACTGGTGGCATTATGTATATTGTATGTATTTTTGACATTATATAAAATAATAGATGTGCATTCAAAAATCAAGCCATTTTTAACTGTGTGACACATATATAAAATTATAATGTATATTGCATTGGATTATTTATTCATTCATTAATTTGGTTGACACAAAGAGGCAGCTATGTATGGAGAAGTAAAATAGCAACTTGGAATCAAAAGAACCCACGTTTGGAATTCTCCAAGATTTCATTTCCACAGCCATAAAATGGTGATAGTGGTGATATATATCTTACAGAATGATTGAGTGAATAAATTAGTTAATGTATGTGAAAGTGTCCATCACAGAGGAGACGTGCAATAAATATTTGTGCAGTTAACCACACATAAGGCACTATATGGAAGCTACTCCATTCAAGAAGACCTTAGTTCTAAAACCCTGTTCAGGTGTCCATTTTTTTTGTAAGTTCAAAGTGACCAAGAAAGGTTTAAGTTACCAGTTTCCAGATGCATCTCCATAAATAAAAACATAAGTGGGCCCTTCAAAGCTTTCACCCAGGAGTGCTGTTCTCTTCCATACATTCTATTCAACGTTTCTCCCCAAACGTGGACCTCTTATGGCTGCATCACCCTCCTTTGCCAACACGAGATTTTGCTGATTTTGATGGGCCCTAAACCCAGCAACTTTGAACCTACAGAGACACCCTTACCTCACAGCAGACTCGTCAACACTTTCCACCAACCCTAGGATTAGGTTCACTCATAACTCCTGGCCTTCACCAGGACTGACAAAGTTTAGGCCAAAGGATATCTCTCGTTGCTGCTACCATTTAACCACAACCCCCAAAACTTGCCTTTTTCATTCCACCAATACCTGTTCCTTCCTTTTTGATCAATATTTAGTCCTTGGCCTTCAGGGTTCTTCCAGCTCTGCCAGGAGCACCTGTAGCATTAAGCATTCGCTCGCCACTTTCAGTCCTGAAAAATTATCTCCACTTTTGTTTCCGTCAAAATTGTGTGTCTCTTTTTTGCAACTTTTGACAAAAGTCACTACTTTTGTGCTTTTCAAACTGATGATGTTATTGATATTCATAAAGTAGCTCAGAACTGAGCGCCAATCCAGCCAGCATCCCCCTGACTAACAGACCATGTGTGGCAGAATGATTGCTTGTGGCTGCTAATACCATCCGCTGGTGGTGGGTAGAGTGGATGCACTTTCTTACCCTGCTTTCTCCGTACTGTGAACCTCCTTAAATGGCCAAGTTGTAAGTAGAGGCATTTCTGTATTAAGGGAAATGGAAGATATAAAGAGAAGAAAAGGGATAGTCCTTGCTTTTATTAATCATATCATTTAATTGGGAAGAAAAGACACACACTTATAAAATAGCCAGAGGCTTCCAAGTCCGTATATGAAAGTAGCTGAGAGAATTCACAGTAAAGGAGAGAAGGATAGAATGAGGTTCTTGAGGTCTGCATGGTTCATGACCTTCTCCTGATGCTCTCATTCTCCCAGAACAGTCTATCCCTTTGTTACCACTTCTTTTACATCTTCCAGTAAATGTTTATAGTTTTCTAAATATAGATCTTCTATGTTTCTTGTTAGGTTTATTCCTACATATTCTGTAATTTTTGTGGTTATTGTTAATAGGAATCACTGTTTTTATCCCAGTGAGAGGGACAGGGAGTGGATACCCAGACACCTCATCTCCCCTCCCTCAAAATCCCAGTGGACAGCGGAAACTGTCAAGGAGTCCCCGACTTTTTGCAAGCACCACCGGGCACTGCACCTGGAGAGGATGCCATTGAGGTTGTTGCCCAAAGGCAGAGGGCTCCAATGGAGACCCCCATCCTATCAGCTATCTGCTGACTTAATGAACCTTAGAAATTAAAAACCCGCCTTCCTCCCTCCTTGCTTTTTCTTTCTTTTTTTTAAGTTCAAATTTTTAAATGTTTATTTTTGAGAGAGAGCGCAGGGGAGGGGCAGAGAGAGAGGGAGATCCAGAATCCAAAACAACTTCCAGGCTCTGAGCTGTCAGCCCAGAGCCTGGTGCAGGGCTTGAACTCACAAACTGCAAGATCATGACCTAAGCCCAAGTCGGATGCTTAACCCACTGAGCCACCCAGGCACCCCCCTCCTTGCTTTTTCTTAAAGAAATGGTTCCACGGATTCAGAAAATGAAAAAATGAATGAATGAGAGCATAGGTGAATCCTCCCTTCCTGGGGAGCATATCTCATTGCTAAGGGTGTTCAAAGAGTCCAATTCTTGAGTCTAAAAAACTGAAAATTATAAAAATTTAAAAGGATGAATTCCTGGTGAAAGAAAAACCAAAGACTACTGTCAGCCCACTAGCTGAGGAAACGCTTGTCAGAAATCAGCTTTGAACTGTCTCCCTGTCCAAGTCACTTACTTCTCCTCACATTACCTATTTTCATATAAAACAATAACAAATCTGTCACACAGATACAAAGACTCTTAGTGCTGAGATAATGTGATTTGTCAAAACATGCTCATTGACTCAACTGAAGTGTGCTATCTCTTCTGACATTTGGCTCTCTGTTATAAACCTACTCTTATCTTGTCTTTCATTTTAAAACAGAGAAAAACAATTACTCAGAAGTCCTAACTATCAAGAGATTGAGACAAACCCCATATATCTACATATATATGTTTCAGGATAAATGAACAGGCTTTCAAATTCTGTCCAACTAAGAACCTGGATTTTTAGGATAATGAAAACTTTCATTTATAGTCAGAGAACCAGTATTTGTTTTAATGGATTGAGAAAGCAACACATCATGGGTGACTTAATAACTAACCCTTCAGGGGCGCCTCGGTGGCTCAGTCGGTTAAGCGTCTGACTTCGGCTCAGGTCATGATCTCAGGGTTCATGAGTTCAAGCCCTGCGTCAGGCTCTGTGCTGACAGCTCAGAGCCTGGAGCCTGCTTCAGATTCTGTGTCTCCCTCTCTCTCTGCCCCTCCCCCACTCACACTCTGTCTCTCTCTCTCTGTCTCACAAATAAATAAACATTAAAAAAAAAAAACCTAACCCTTCAAGGCACGAATGAGATATGAAGAGTCTCAGAATCCCAGGTGGTGATGAGGGGTTTCTGGAAAGCCAAGTGCTTCCAGAGAAAAAGAGGAATAGAAATTGGGAAAGCCCTTCTCGTGAGAGTGCCCATGCACAGAGAGATTTTGTAAACTGTGATAGCTCTGTTTAATATGCAGTCATAATTCTTTTTCTCTGTGCTCTCTGTGCCGTTGCTCCTTATTATCGGTACCAAGTACTACCAGGAAAAGAGAAAGAAGAGTGGGGAGATTGCAACGTAAGCCATTCAAAGTTTGGATTGAAAATTTGGGTCCAAGTTGTCTTGCCAGAAAGGATGATAACCAGGAGACCAGAGATCTTTCTCTTGTAGCTGTTGGCCTGCATCCTCCATCACTGCAGGTAGCCGTGAGCTGACACTGCCTGGCATGCAAATAGAGAAAACATTTACTTTTAGGTGATTCCTCTCAGGTTCTCAGAATCTTTTTGCTCTTGAAAATACAAAATTCTTTTTTTTTATTTTTTTATTTTTTTTTTATTTTATTTTTTTTAATTTTTTTTTTCAACATTTATTTATTTTTGGGACAGAGAGAGACAGAGCATGAACGGGGGAGGGGCAGAGAGAGAGGGAGACACAGAATCGGAAACAGGCTCCAGGCTCTGAGCCATCAGCCCAGAGCTCGACGCGGGGCTCGAACTCCCGGACCGCGAGATCGTGACCTGGCTGAAGTCGGACGCTTAACCGACTGCGCCACCCAGGCGCCCCCAAAATTCTTTTTTTTTAATGTTTATTTTTGAGAGAGAGAGAGAGACAGAGTCAGAGCATGAGTCGGGGAGGGGCAAAGAGAGAGTGAGGCACAGAATCCGAAGCAAGCTTCAGGCTCTGAGCTGTCAGCACAGAGCCTGATGAGGGGCTCAAACCCACGAACTGAGAGATCATGACCTGAGCCGAAGTCGGACACTTAACCGACTGAGCCACCTAGGTTCCCAGAAAATACAAAATTCTAAT
Source organism: Lynx canadensis (assembly GCF_007474595.2). Taxonomy (NCBI): domain Eukaryota; kingdom Metazoa; phylum Chordata; class Mammalia; order Carnivora; family Felidae; genus Lynx; species Lynx canadensis. The sequence goes on from NC_044306.2 coordinate 138,317,184, forward strand.
AAGCTCAATGATCTTGTTTCAGGCCTACATCTAATTTTAGAATAACAATAATAGCTTCCAGTTGTTATTTTTTTATTACTCTCTAACATCCTTTATCGTATAGATTTCAGCATAGCAATTACTCGCAATGTATCAGACTCTGTTCTCTGCCTATATAACTCGGATCTCTCTTATCCTTACAAATGATGGAATCTGAGCCTCTGAGAAGCTGACTCAGGAATTATTTTGTAAACGGAATTTAAGCAAAGTCTGTCCGAGTCCAAAGCACGTGCTCTTTCTACTAAGCTATGTTGTAATAGTATAGGGAGTATCATCTTTCTTCTTCCTCTGCTTCATCCTATTGCCCGCTTACTTTGCACGTGTGTTTTTTATTCATTGCAGTTCTGAGTTATTGAGAATAAGAAATTACACATACCTGTGAGCCAGAGTCGTCTCCTGCTTAAAACTTTTTCAAGACTTCCCCTTGGGAAAAGTTACAACTGTCTGTTATCTCCCTGGCGTGCTTACGTTAGGCCTTGATACTTCCTGCCTTGTACTTCACTCTGTAACTATGCCAGTCCCCTCACAAGTCAGGCTGTTCTGTGATACTGCCTTTGCTTCTGTTATTTCTCTGGCCTAGATCCTTGCTACTTAACATGTAGTCCTGGGAACAGCACCATCAGTGTCACCTGGGAGCTTGTTAGAAATGCAGGATGCAAGCCCCACCCCAGACCCCAAGTGATTCAGATGCACCATGATTGTTTGAGAAGCACTGATCTAGAATGTTCTTTTTCTCCTAGACAGCCTTTACTCATTCTTCAAAATTCACATCCAGGAAGCTGAGGTCAGCGGTTCAAGGACCCTCAGCGGGGAAGGGGGGGTGCTATCTGGGGGGGAGGGCTCCCCTAAGTCCCTTTTAGGAGGTCTGTGAGGTCCTCCCTTTTCTGACTGCATGTCTGTGTGAGGCAGTTTCTCCATAGACTTCCGCCAAAACAAAATATTGCAGCAGAACCACGGCAGAAGCAGGTGGGTCAATCCAGTCGCTTCCATGAAGCCAGATATTAGAGATTTGCCATTATGTACAATAAAGCCATTCTTTACACTAAAACTTTTTTGTGTTTTGGAAAATATAGTTACTTTTCATAAAAATGTCCCTTATGTTAACATGGAGTAGGTTCATTATTATTTTAATGAATCAATCAGTTTTGCATTTATTTTATATTAACAGATACATTTATGTTTTACATATACTATTTGATATTATATAGTGCATGTAATATTATTAACATCAAATATTTAACAAATCATAAAACATTTCTCAGCTTTAAGTTCCCATACAGTAAATGTTGGTAGGTATATCCCCCACAAACAAAAGCTCTTTGGAGCTCTCAATAATATTTAAAATATTTTAAAGCGTCCTGAGACCAAAGAGTTTGAGGTCCATTGTCCTAGAATGAGCTAAGGACCCCTTCTCGTCAGGTCTACAGAATCATGGGCCTACCACACCTTTCTGCTTATCATGTTGTATGAAAATGATCCACTTGTATGTCTCTCGCATTGGACCCAAAGCTCTTGAGGATGGTGACTATGTCCTATTCATCTTTCTATTTCATGAGATTACTGAAATACCTAGCACCCCCCAAAATCCTTTCTGGACTGAGGAGTGTGTTTACTATCCAGTTTGTGGAGAGTGCTGGACAGCTCACAGCTGAGAACCAGCATTTGGGGTGATCATTTGTGTATGATGCTGTAACCCTCAGTTGCTGAAGTAAGTGGCACCTGGACTCACCCAGCCAGCCCTAGTGCCTTCCATTCCCTCACAGTATGGCTCCACAGCCGGGGGCATACCTCCCAGGGTGAGGGTAGGGAAGTTCCATGAGCACACTGCCCATTGGTGCAGTGTCTCATCACACCAACAGTGATCCTATCCAAGACTGGTGCTGCCTCTGACCCTGAAAGAGCACTACAGAAACATAGATGGTGCAACAAGAGACCGATTTGGCCGTGTCTTCTGGGATCTGACCTTGGCCAAATCCAGTGTGAGAGGAGGAGGAAGGAAATGGGTCTTCCCTACAGCAGAATCCTGCCTCAGACCAATTTCTACCACAATTAGCAATTAGGGACAAAGATAGCCATGCATGCATTGGAAGCTCGGTGAAGCCCCACTTGCTGCTCTTTTGGACATGCCAGTAAGCTCTGTGCATGGAAGGTGTGTTGAGGTAGTATCACCTTCTTGTCAGACTCCAGCAACAGAATTCTGTCAGTGGTTGGGCACAGGATGGAGCAAAGCCTTCAGTGACACCACTCTGAAGAATATAGGCTGTCGAGAGGTAGCAGTATAGTATTTCTACACAACACACGTATTTCAACCACTATTTTACAAACTCTTTGGAGGTGATTGGAGATAAAAATAGTTGAAGCCTGTAATGGACCTCTGGCTTATGAACTCATTAGAGTTAGTCAAATGCTAACTAAGCATGCCTCAAATGTGGATTCCTGATTAGGTAGGGTACTTCAAATGTTAGTGAACTGCCCATAGAGTGATGAATAAAATACACACACACATACACTGAAAACTATAGAAAGTTTATGAAAAAAATTGAAGAAGACACAAAAAAAAAAAAATGGAAAAAAATTCCATGCTCCTGGGTAGAAAGAACAAATGTTGTTAAAATGTTGATACTACCCAAAGCAATCTACATATTCAACACAATCCCTATCAAAATAACACCAGCATTCTTCACAGAGCTAGAGCAATCCCGAACCTTGTATGGAACCAGAAAAGACCCCAAATAGCCAAAGCAATCTTGAAAAAGAAAACCAAAGCGGGAGGCATCACAATCCCAGGCTTCAAGCTATACTACAATGCTGTAATCATCAAGACAGTATGGTACTGGCACAAGAACAGACACTCAGATCAATGGAACAGAATAGAGAACCCAGAAATGGACCCACAAATGTGTGGCCAACTAATCTTTGACAAAGCAGGAAAGAATATCCAATGGAATAAAGACAGTCTTCTCAGCAAGTGGTGCTGGGAAAACTGGACAGCGACATGCAGAAGAATGAACCTGGGCCACTTTCTTACACCATACACAAAAATAAACTCAAAATGCATGAAAGACCTAAATGTAAGACAGGAAGCCATCAAAATCCTCGAGGAGAAAGCAGGCAAAAACCTCTTTGATCTTGGCCACAGCAACTTCTTACTCAACACATCTCCAGAGGCAAGGGAAACAAAAGCAAAAATTAACTACTGGGACCTCAACAAAATAAAAACTTCTGCACAGAGAAGGAAACAATCAGCAAAACTAAAAGGAGATATTTGCAAGTGACATATCAGATAAAGGGTTAGTATCCAAAATCTATAAAGAACTTATCAAACTCACCACCCTAAAAGCAAATAATCCAGTCAAGAAATGGGCCAAAGACATGAATAGACACTTCTCCAAAGAAGACATCCAGATGGCCAACTGACACATGAAAAAATGCTCAACATCACTCATCATCAGGGAAATACAAATCAAAATCACAATGAGATACCACCTTATACCTGTCAGAATGGCTAACATTAACAACTCAGGCAACAACAGATGTTGGCAAGAATGTGGAAAGAGAGGATCTCTTTTGCACTGCTGGTGGGAATGCAAACTGGTGCAGCCACTCTGGAAAACAGTATGGAGGTTCCTCAAAAAAATTAAAAATAGAACTACCCTCTGACCCAGCAATTGCACTACTAGGTATTTATCCAAGGGATACAGGTGTGCTGTTTTGAAGGGGCACATGCACTCCAAGGTTTATAGCAGCACTACCAACAATAGCCAAAGTATGGAAAGAGCCCAAATGTCCATTGATGGATGAATGGATAAAGAAGATGTAGTGTGTATACACACACACACACACACACACACACACACACACACACACACTGGAGTATTACTCAGCAATCAAAAAGAATGAAATCTTGCCATTTGCAACTATGGAACTAGAGGGTATTACGCTAAGCAAAATTAGTCAGAGAAAGACAAATATCATATGAGTTCACTCATATGAGGACTTTAAGACACAGAAAAGATGAACATAAGGGAAGGGAAGCAAAAATAATATAAAAACAGGGAGGGGGACAAAACATAAGAGACTCTTAAATATGGAGAACAAACAGAGGGTTACTGGAGGGGTTGTGGGAGGCGGATGGGCTAAATGGTAAGAGGCACTAAGGAATCTACTCCTGAAATCATTGTTGCCCTATATGCTAACTAATTTGGATGTAAATTAAAAAATTAAAATTATGAAAGTACACAAAAAAATAAAATTAAAAATTTTTTTTAAAAACCAAAGAAATAAAAACAAAAAATACACACACACACATACCATGCATCCCTACCTCACACTGTTTATACAGAAGTGTCTTCAAGGAAATCACAGGCAGCATAATGATATCATTAAGTTCAAATACACAGAGTGCAGTGGAAACTAAATACACTCGTGTCTCACCAGTCAGAAACTAAGCCGTCCAGTACTTGGAATTAATGGGAATAAAACTAAGGACCTATAAATAAACAAAGAGAATCTTCACTGGAGATAGTGCCAGGTTCACATTGTTTCATGGAATTCTCTAAACTCCATAGTGAATGGTCCACCCTCTACCTCCACAGAAAGAGATCTTTGAAGAAATGTCACATTGCTAATGATTTTGCATTTTGAGTTTCGGTACAGGTGACCCTCTTCAGCTCTCACCCAGAGCCTGTGTGTTCTTCATTTCACGCAAGTTGAACAAACCCAGCTGTCTGGTTTTCACACCCTTTGCAGATTGAGAGAAACAAATTAGAAGGTGACAGAGAAGCTACTGCAGGAGAGAACACTGACAAACACAAGTGACAGCTTATCGGTGTACCTGAAAATGAGGGAGGGATCAGCAAGATTTAATAAGTGAAGGTAGAATCCAGCTGTTTTATTTTTTTTAATTTTTTAATGTTTATTTGTTTTTGAGAGAGAGAGACAGACACACAGAGCACAAGCAGGGGAGGGGCAGAAAGAGGGAGACACAGAATCTGAACCAGGCTCCAGGCTCCGAGCTGTCAGCACAGCACAGGCAGGGCTTGAACTCACAAACCATGAGACCATGACCTGAGCTGAAGTCAGTCACTTAACTGACTGAGCCATCCAGGTGCCCCAATGTAGAAACCAGTTCTTACAATGACTCTTCACACCTCAATGGACTCTGTGAACAGAACATAGATCACACACCTATGTTCCAAAACTCATTGCATCAGACACCTGCAGGTTAGACACCACTGTCTCAACCCGCTCTGTCCTGGGGCTCTTGCCTACATGTTCTGCACAGCCGTTTATGCACTCCAACTAGCTTTGGGTAGGTTCATCCCTACAGGATGTCACGTTGCACTGTGTGTGCCTCCTGCCTTAAGGCATCCCTGCTGGTGCTAGGGATAATCCTAAAGTTCGTGTGGTGGGGGGCGGAGGTGGGGGGCAATGGGAGCAGGTTGCTGGGAGACACATTCTTCCCACATCCTGCTCTTAGAGAGAATGTTCTGAGGCTCAGTCATCCATATGGTCTTTTGGAGGATGGTCCCACCAGGCTGAGATATCAAGCAGTGGCTGGCTCAGTCACACACACTCCTATCAGCTCCCCCACATTCTGTTTTCCTTGGACTGAGCTCCTTTTATAAATTAGTAGCATATAAGCTTTTGTTTTAAGCCCTGCCTTCTGGGGAATCCAGTATAAGACACTCATCACCACCAAGGAAGGTCAAGTTTTGTTCCATAAACTGATTAGGAAGGCAGAAAAATGGATAGTGATTTTCACATACAATTTTTTTTTAAGTTGGTGTAGTTGAACACATACACCGTCAGCTTGTCAGACAACTCAACTATCTAAAACGATCATCTTCTTGAGTCTTTACAGCACAGTTGTAGTGATGGGATGTTAAATAATGCAGTAACCCTAGTTGAAAGGAAACGTATCAGGGTAGGCTTTCTAGAAGAAATCAATTTGAGCTGAGTTTTGAAGGCCTGGGGAGTTTTGAAAGGACATTGCAGCTTGAATTTAGGAAATGTGCTAGAAAGCATGCATTGTGCTCAAGGGTCCTGGCTTTCAAATGTGAAATGAAGAAGCCATGCGTATATCAGTCTGTTCATTCTCAACAAGAAAAACGGTCAGCCCACCTAATCAGTTCAGCAGCAACAGTTGATATTGATGATGAAAGTGGTTGAAATGACTCCACTGGCTCCTTTTCTGCCCAGAGACTGGCTGCCCGTGAATAGCTTATCATTGATGAGAGTTTGGAATTAAACTTGCTCCCTTGGGTGGGGGTGGAAAGTTGAACTCTGTCAGTAGGTCACCACCCTTTCTGCACAAGGTCCACATATGTGGGCTAGAATGATTAGGGAAGTGCACACGGGCACACACACACACACACACACACATATCTAGTGCCACTGTAATCCCTTTTAACATTTTACTGCTAAAAAAGTAGGCAGGGCAATCTCATTTTTAAAAGTACTATTCTTTAAATTTTTTAAATCGACCCTTCCTTGAAGTGAATTAGGTTTTCTTAAGTCCTAAGCCAAATTCTAAAGTAAACAAAGAAAATCAAAGTTCATCAACAACCTCATCAAATGTCTGGGGTCTTGAAAACCGAGTATCCTTCTAGAATTTGCTGAAAGCTGTGGACTTTGAACCCCAGCAAATGGAAATACACAAACGCGTTTGCACACAATTTCACAGGCCCCAGATTAAGAAACGTGGTTATGTTTCTTCCTGCGGTGCTCACTTTATCTCAGGCGGCAAGGATGAAAATGGAACACAGTTTTAAAGGTGAGAGAAAATGGCAAGGCAGCAACAACTTAGTTTAAAAAATTATTCTGTACACAATTTTAAGTGTTCATTTTAGTCATGCGATTCTACATACCGTCAGGAATTAGTCTGTGTTCCAATGACTTACTGAGAACAATTGAGAACTAATCATGAAGGGAGGGAAGCAGGTGAGTGGGAGGAAGGGCAGAGAAAGACAAAGACAGAGACCAAGAGCCCGGAGAGAGAACAGAACATCGGTCTAATGAACTTAAACTTGTATTGAGACAACTAGAGAAGCTCTAAGTAGCAAACCATTAGGAGGATGGAACTGACCTAATTGCTTTTGCCAAAGACAGATGGCTCCTTGGCCTCATTCCTTCTGGCGCAGGTCAACGATTCAGCTGCTTACTGGGCACCTGCTGTGTTAACGAGCATTTTGTGTTCAAGAAACTGAGGGAGATATGACTTGGATCAAGACAATTCCTGCCCACAAAGAACTTGCCATCTACTTACTATGATGGAATCAAAGCTTTGAAAAAGGAAAGAGGCCTTTTAACCCTCCTTACTCGGTCTCCACAATCAGCATGCCTGGGTCTTTTCTTTAAGCACTTCATTGTTAGTGAGGTACAAATAATGCTCTTTGTGTTGAAATTCTGAAACGATTGTGTTTATCTTTTAAGCTGCTGCTCAGCGAATGAATGCAAACCGTTTGTACAAAGACAGATTAAATTCGAGTGGATGGATGCAACTAACCTCCATATTCAGACCTCAAAAGCAAATAAAGCGGAAGGTCACAGAGAAAATAAAAACACGTCTTTTGCCCACTGCGTCTCAAGTTTCCAACAGAGTCGTTTTCATGGAGTAGTCGTTCCCCATCTCTGCTTCCTTCATGGGGCAGAAGAGGCATCCAGAAGATGATGATTATGCATCTAGATAGTCCAATTAGAAGATTTTTTTCTATGGGAATGCTTTTCATGAAGTAGCACAGGGGAAGTAATGTCAAGACTAATTGAGGGTCAGAGCCACATCTAGACTGATTAAGACTTGCAGAGCACACTTCAAATGCAGTCATCATGAGCTGTCTCACCTAAAGCCACTGCAACATCAGAGAGGTAAAATCAAGAGGTAAAATCACAACAGCAGAGCCCATTTTCAACCTAAACAATTCAAAGAGCCTGGAAGATTTTCTCAAACATTCCAAAGAGCTCCCCCATCAGGAGGCTTCCACCTTTGGGTCTGGTCTGCATCCAAATGAATCACATCTTTCCCCTCCCTGTGGGCAATGCCAGAGGGGGACAAAGCAGGGTGGAGAGAGTGTTCCATCCATTCCATTTACAAACTGCCAGGGCATATTATCTGCCCCCTAAATGAATGCTGAGTAAGCAGCCAGATGATTTTGCCTGGTTCCCTACAAGAGGCAAAAGTTGTAGGGAAAATGAATTTCTGGCTAGGCTTTAAGTGAAATCACAAAACCAAACAAGTTTAATCAGGATGCCAGTGACAGCTCATTGCTCATCATTAGGATATGTTTGTGAGGCTGTAATTCCTCCTCCACCCGTGGTGATATTTGCTTCTTTTCACGTTTCCTCAGGCCAGCCCCCCTCAGAAGTCAGCAGTAGACAGATATTTCCCCTTCCTTCGTGCTCTCATGATTTTCCCTCTGGAGATCTCACACGCCACTGGCTCTGGACCGCTGTGCTTAGGTTAGTCAAGCAATAGGAAATGCTTGCAGGCAGAGAACAGCAATTTCTTTTTCATCTAAAGAAAAAAGGGTTTTAGGATGCTTAGCACACCCAGATTTGGGAACCGTGAGAGAGAAAAAAAGAAAGAAATCCCAAATCCTTTCTTCTCCATAGAATAAGTTTTTTGTCTGAAGTCTATTTTTAGTTTAGTTTAGTTTTAATTTTAGTTTTAGTTTTAGTTTTTTTAGAGAATGAGAGAGGGAGAACACAAGCAGTGGAAAGGGGCAGAGAGAGAGAGAGAGAATCTTAAGCAGGCTCCACGCCTGAGATGGGGCTCAATCCCAGACCTGAGCCAAAATCAAGAGTTGGACGCTCAAACAACTGAGCTACCCAAGCACCCCAAGTCTATTTTTAATGTTTCAGTTCTCTTTATTGTGATCCAGTTTATTGAAATAAGGATTTTCAAAGCATTGACAAAGTTGCAAGATGAGGGCCCATATCTTCATTTGTGTCCTACCACTGAAACTTACTTGGACTGGAGCGTCATGGTGTGTGATGGTGTTTGATTGTGTGTGTGAATGGACTTCTTATCTTGAGCTAAATGCAGAAAACCATCTTCCCGCTGTGGAATTCGTGTGATGAGGAATTGTGAGATGGTGGGAATGGGACGGGTTCCAACATCTGCTGTAGGTCTGTTCTGATAAGACGTCACTTAAAAAAAAATTTTTAAGCTTATTTATTTACTTCAAGAGACAGAGAGAGAGTGATCAGGGGAGTGACAGAGAGAGAGGGAGAGAGAGAATCCCAAGCAGACTCTACGCTGCCAGTGCAGAGCCTGACTCAGGGCTTGAACTCACAAACCACGAGATCATGACCTGAGCTGAAACCAAGAGTCAGACACTTAACCGACTGAACCACCCAGGCACCCCTAAGCTGTCACTTTAAAGTGATAGAAAGGTGCTCCAGGGCTGCGTGTAGAGTGAGCTTGAGTACTTTGGCTTTTGTGTTTTGTACTCAAACCCACGGTCCTCTGGTTTCAAATCTGTGGTAGAGAACTACTCTTCCTTAGGTCGTTCTTGGATTCACACCAACCCTTCTCTCTAGTCCTTACCCATTATCTTGTTCTCCCTTGATGATATTAGGAATCTTCTCCTATCTCAGGGTCTGAGTGTTCACAGGAAGGCAGGAAATTACCCACCTTCTAAACCAAGGCCAAACCTGTTAGATTGGCTGTTGTCTAAAATATTGCCAGTGTTTTGCCATATTTGGCAGCTCAGAGCATGACTTAGAAGCTCATGCTCAGAAATCATTCTGTTAAACTGGAGCCGCAACACCTCACAGTGGAAATTTGTTGGAAGCTGGGGTTTGGGGCGCAGATAAGCACAGATGTCTCTAATCAAGTTGTTGGCTTCATAGTCGCAATCCTGTGTTGCACCAATCCAAGAGATAAGTATCTCATGAAGGACCCCAAAGCAGGCTACACATTTACTGTGTGGTTTGTGTTGTTTTTTGGAAAACTGGGCATTTTATCTCTCTTGCTTTGTGCCCTACTGAGTCTCCGTAGTGTTTTTATGTTCCTGAGAAGCTAAGAATCATTTACTTAGTTGTCCCACAAATACGTAGGAGTGCCTGCTTCTGTGCAAGCCCCTGTGCTAGGCTCTGGAGCGTGCCTTTTTGCTGGACTCTGCTGGCCCAGCAGTGTATCCATGTCGCAGGGCAGGTTACCTCAGAAGCTGGCTCTGAGGTGGATATTACATCACAAGAAGTGTAATGGAGAGAGTCTTTGGGGTCAACACCTGTGGAAGAAGTGATGGATACGGGATTGGGCAAAGGAAGAATCTGGGCCCCGATTGGTCCCAACAAAGGCCTCGGCCTACCTTACTGTGGGCTTTGAAGTTGGGGTGACATTTAGAGTCATTGAGAGGTGAAGCAGTGGGATCAGGCCTGGGCAATGGACTACTCCCCTTATGTAAGGTTAGTCACTGGATAGGGTTGTTAGGAGAGGGCGTGACCTAGGGCAGGACGGCTCTTTCTAGCAGAGGCAGCACGGCCAGCGACTCTCAACTGAAAGGAGATCCAGATGGCATGAGTGTCCACTACAGATACTAGAATGCGTTCAGCTACCCCACAGAAGGTCCCGACTCAGCTGGCTCGTTCCAGAATAGGACATCGGGGATAAAACCACTCTGGGGTTCGTTGGTTCCGTGGCTCATTCAAGGAACCTTTCCATCTTTCTGCTCTGTCAGCCTAAGGGGTTTGCTTTGTTTTTCAGTCTTCTTCCTGGTCTTTGTTCACGGTCACAGATGGCTGTAGTAGGTCCTGGTGTCACTGTGAAAAAAGAGAGTCCATCTCTGCCCATGTGTTCTTTCTGTGGTTAAGAAAACACTCCCTCATCTCACTCTTTTTTATTGTGGTGAAATATACACAACATAGTATTTATTGTTTTAACCATAAGTGTACAATTCTGTGGCATTAAGTACATTCACAATGTTGTATAACCATCAGTGATATCTATACCCCAAATTTTTTCATCATTCCCCACAAAAACTCCATACCCATGAAACAGGGACTTCCCTTTCTCCATCCCCTTCCTTCCAGCTCCTAGGAACATCTACTCTATTTTCTGTCTTCATGAATTTGCCTATTCTAGGTACCTCATATAAGTGGAATTATAACAGTATCTGTCCTCTGTGTCTAGTTTATTTCCCTAAACATGTTTCCAAGGTCCATCCATCCATGCATGTTATAGCATATATGAAAACTTTGTTCCTTTTTATGGTGGAATAATATTCCATTGTGTATACATATATATAACATTTTGTTTATCTACTCATCTATTAATGGAAACTTGGCCTGTTTCCACCTTTTGGCTAGTCTGGATAACGCTTCTATGAACATTAGTGTACAGATATATGTTGAAATCCCTGCTTCGCATTCTTCTGAACATATACCTAGGAGTTGAATCACTGGGTCGTATGATAATTCGATGTTTAACCTTTTGAGAAACTGTTTTCTATAGCAGCTGCGTCATTTGGCATTCCTACCAGCAATGCATAAAGGTTCCAATTTCTCTACATCTTTACCAACATTTGTTATTTCCCTTTAAAAAAATTATACCCATTTCCCCTCATATCTTATTGACCGCTATTGGCTAATTCCCAAATTAATTATTGGGAAGGTGAATGAGATCACCACTGATTGCTCCAAGCCAATCAGGACTCACGTCCTGGGTAGAGTCCACATTCCCTGAAAGACATGGCTGCAGGGAGAACAGCTCAATATCTGAACAAAATCAGGATATTCCAACAAGAAAGAAAGGATGGGGGTGGATTATAGGGAGGCTACCGTCAATGTCTGTCTGCAATGGAGAGACTTTAAAAATATCAATGTCCGGAACAGAAATTCTGATTCGATTGAGCTGGTCTGCCGTGGGTTCCCACATCAGTCATTTTTAAATGTTCACCCGGTTGATTCAAATGTGCATTCATGGCTGAGGCCTCACCTCAAACCACTTACTACACCAGCAAGTATGAAGCTGAGAAGTACAACATGCAACAGGAACACTGGGTAGGGGCACCCTGCCTGCTCTGGTGGACGGAGGAAATTCCCCCCAGAGGAAGTGATGTTTAGACTGATATTTGGAAACATCAAGTAAGCCAGGCCAAGAGTGTCATAGACACAGGGGACATAGAAAAGGTGGTTCCTGAGGAATGGGAAGAAGTTCAGTCCAGCTGGAATGTAGTATCTTTACTCAAATATGTGTAACTCTTAGGACAATGGCCAGATTCCACACTCTGGCCTGGTTTACTTCTGGGTAAGTTTACCCATCCCCTGTGTCCTGTTCTTGGTAAGCCAAGTAAGTAGCAAGATGCCTATGCTTTGTACAACCAGTATGACCTTGAGGAAGTCCCATGACCTCTCTGGAGCTCCAGAAATGTCCTACAAATAAATAAGTTCCTTACAGGGATGGAGGAACTTCCACCTTGGGTGGTGAGATGGGCTAAAATGGGTGATGGGCATTAAGGAGGGCACTTGTTGGGATGAGCACTGGGTGTTATAGGTAAGTGATAAATCACTGGGTTCTACTCCTGAAACCAGTACTACACTGTATGTTAACTAATTTGGATTTAAATAAAATTTAAAAGTAAATAAATAATAGATAGATAGATAGATAGATATCTCACAAGGCTATTGTGGAACTCAGATGAAAAAAATGTTTGTATGTGAGTGTCATACATTAATATGCTAATGAATTCCAAATTTCTGTTCCTGTCAAACCTCTCTCTAGAGCACCCTCTGATCTCCAGACCTGAATATCAAGCTGTCTACTTGACCTCGCCCCTTGAATGTGTAGTGGGCATTTCCCACCTGACATGTGTAAGATCTAGCTTCTCATATGCTGCTCGAAACCAGCACCCCCTCCATGCTTCCTCCTATTGGCTAATGACATCTCCATCCTTAATATCATCCTTGACTCCTTTCTCTCCAACATTCAGTCTGGTAACAAGTCCTGTCACTCTATTTTCAAAATATATCCAGAATTTGACTATTTTTCACACCCACCACCCCTTTTCTGGTCCAAGCCAACATCTTCTCCTGCCCGGATTTTGTGGCAGCCTCCTAATTACTCTCCCTGCTTCTGCCCCTCCTCCCACAGTCCATTCTCAACACAACATTCGGGGTGACCTATAAGTCAGGTCACCCTGCTCCTTCAGTCCAAACCTGCCCAAGGCTCCATCTCACTCAGAGTAAAGGTTGAAACCCTTTTGATGATCTCTCACACCTTCTGTGACTCAACCCACCATTTTTCTCTTATTTTCTACATTCTCCCCTTCGTTCACCTGCTTCAGCCCCAACTCTCTTGCTTGTCCCTGAATATGCCAGGAACACCCTGCTGCAGGGCCTTTGTACTTGTGGTTTCCTCTGCCTGGAAATTTCTGCCCCATTTAGCCACATGGTTAACTTCTCACTTCTTTCATATCTTTACTCAAAAGCCATAATGTCACTAAGTCCTTCCCTCAACACCTTATTTTAAATTTCAGCACTTGCCCTTGGCTTCATATTCTCCTTCTCTGCTTTATTTTTATCTTAGTATTTACACTAACATGTTTTATATATTATTTATTTATATTGTTTATTAGCTCTCTCCCCTGCCAGAATATACATATGTGCAAATTTTTATATGGTATATACATAATACATGTATTTATCAAATCTTCCTACCAGAATACCCCTGCTCACCAAGGGCAGGGATTTTGTCTGATTTGTTCACTTTATATCTCTAGTACCAGGACAGAACCTGGTACATAGTGGGAACTCAGTAAATTTGTTAATACCACGTTTTACAGAAGAGAAACCTGGGGCTCGGTGCAATTAAATAATTTACTCAAGATACCACAGTAGGAAATGGCAAAGTTGGGGAGTTTACCATTCTACAATGCTTTACAACATAAAAACACCTCCTCCCGTCCCTCCACATGCTGACCACCAGTTCCCCAGTGCCTTGCCCAGTATCTGCGTGCTTTACCCAGATCCCCTCTTCAGCTGATGCTCCCACCTCACAGCCACTGTCCTCTCTGGGAATTGCCCTTGCCCACATGGAACTGCCCTACACCCTGCACCCTGAGGCCAAAGCCTGGATGATGCAGGTATACCTTTCAATTTGGGACAACTCTAAAGGGTCATCCTTTAGAGCTCCCTGTTGGATCTGCTGAAACTCATTGTGGATGAGCTGCCTCAGTCCTACCTGCCTTCCTCCCTTCCTTACAAGTATCTCTCACGACCAGTCTCCAAAATCCTTCTGCATGTGACTCTAGGGAGCCTAATCTAAGACCACCAATCCCTTCATTGCCTGTTGCCATAGCCCACTCATCTGACCTCCTAAGTACCCTCTTTCCACTAAAATTCAGCCATCTTGTATCCCAGTGACTTGAAAATGGGTGCTGATGGGTTAACACATTGCCCAAGAGAAGCAAATTTTATGGGAACTGACACATGCAGCTAGCAATCTGCAAAACACACTTACACACATGATTTCATTTGCAAAAGCAGAATAGCATGATAGTCTCTGAAGTGTTTCTGCCTGGATCTGAATCTTGGTCCTACCACTTCTTAGTCTTGTGACCTTGCCCAGCTACATAATCTTTCCATTGCTATGTAGAATGGTGATAATAATGGTCGCTTCCTCCTAGAGTTTTTATTAGAATTAAATGAGTCAGTACATGGAAAGGTCTCAGAATAGCTGTGACACATAATATGCACATAGTATACATTAGTTATTAGATCCTCACAAGACCCCTAGAGGTATTATAATTACTACCTGTGTTGGACACCTCTTGTGCCCCACCTCCTACTCTCTGCCCATCTTTTCATTCCAGCTGTTGCTGCAGCCACTTGCTGGCTCAGGTGTAACCAACAGCACCTTGCTCAGCTGGACTGCTTATTTCTTATTTCCTGTCTGGTTGCTTTGCCACTTCCACCTGAGATGCTTCCAGAAATGCACTCAGCCATTCTGACCTGAGCAAACGTGGAAAGGTGAGGGAGCTAATATCCCATGTGACATCCTTTGACCAGGAGGGAGTTGGAACCAATGGGAAAATATCCCTTCTTTCTTTCCTTGAGAGAATAACTCTGAGGTATAATCTGTCCCATCATGGTCCAAGTTCAGGTGTCCAAAGCATGGGCACCCCTGGCTTGGCATTCCTTCCTTCCCTGTCTCACTCTTCCCAAAATAGACTATCCACATACAAGCCTTCATGCTGTGCTCTTTGTGGAATCATCTAACTGTGCATAAGAGGAGAGTGAAAGGGAAAAAAAAGACTTGTACAACATCCAGAATCAGATCTAGACTCAAGTTCAAGTCTTCTACCTCCTGAATGACATTCCCTCACACTGCCACCTCCCATTTCATACATATGCACCTTAACATTGGCCTTCTGGAAGCTCGATTAGCCAGTGTGAGGCCAGGGAGGAAAGAGCTATGAACTCGTATCACAGTCCCTTTCCTGTGCCTGCATAGAGCTGGTTCCACATGGCTAGAGGGTGGGGAACAGTGGTTCCACCTGACTGAAACCTGGGATAGGGATTGTGTCGAATTTGTCTTTGTATCATCAGTATTCATGGTGTGGCAAATAGTAAGTGCTCAGTAAATGTTTCCTGTATACATAGGTCTGGAAATCAAACTGTTGATGGTTTCTTCTTAAAGATTACTTTTTATGTGGTCATGCTTGTTCTTATACTATTGTTTATTTTTTCTGCTGACCTGGAATGTAATCACCAGTGAACAGAGAACATTTTTGAGAGGGGATTGGATTGTTTACCTTTTTACCAGGCTACATTAGTACAAAATAATGTGCCTGGAAATTATTCAAGAAATACATATTCCTTGAAATCATTTAGGAAAGAAAACCTGAGTACCAAGTTGATTGACTGGTCAAAGAAGTAGCTAGGAGTTGTCGAACTGGTGACCTATAGGAGAAATGTAGCTCTGAGATACCCGGATTTCACCAGCACAGCATGGATTGTTTTATGTTGAAATTCTTCCGAAGTATGCTACAGGTCCTACCACTTTCCATAGCATTCTACCCATCCTAATTCTCAAATTTGGGTTACTTGTGTTGCCTTGTAGGTATATGGGTTTGTGACCCTTGTACAGAGCAACACACAACAGGGTACTTCTTATCCAGAAAGAGTTGAAGGAATTGATGGGCACAATTCCTGGCTTTTCCTGTATGTAGCTTGTTCATCTCATTTCTGCCACCATCAACAGGTGCCTGATGGTAGTGTAATGTCCTGCCTTCCAGGTACTATAAGATCACTGTGGTGCTCATGTGCTTTGTGATCCCCACGCTGGTACCCTGGTGTGCCTGGGAAGAGAGTCTGTGGAACTCCTATTTCTTGGCCTCCATCCTCCGCTATACCATCTCACTCAACATCAGCTGGCTGGTCAACAGTGCTGCCCACATGTATGGAAACCGGCCCTACGACAAGCACATCAGCCCTCGGCAGAACCCACTCGTCACCCTGGGTGCCATTGGTGAGTAGGGGTGTGAGAGCCAATGGGGAGCATGGCAGCTCAGATTTTCTTAACCTTCCAAAGGTTTTCTGGACTCTGTAAAGAGAGGCAGTGGAATGGAGTCAGGTGGGATGAACTTGGGCTTCGGTATTAGAATCCTGGTTCTTGGGCAAGTCACCTAATCATTCTGATTTAGAGTTTTCTCATCTGTGAAATGGGAAGAGTGATGCTTACTTCATAGGGATGTTATGAAGATAGATACTATATGTAAACTGCTATATGCAATATAGATATGCTGTAAGATAGATACTATATGTAAACTGCTTAGTAAAATGTCTGTCATATAGTAAGTGATCAATAATTAGGAGCTATTTATTTTTACCGTGAAATTTTTCCTAATGGAGGAGTAGCAGCTGGCTTTTCTCTCAAACTGCCCTGACCATTCAGCTGTCCAGTCATTTGACCGACTGTAAGAAAAAAGGCCTTCAGAGAGATGGGAAGAAACAAGAGTGTGGCATCTCATGGTGCCACAGAATGGTTCGGAGCGAGGCCGCTGGATTCTGACAACTGGTTGAGTCTTGGTTCCTTCACTTACTCTCTGAGAGAGTTATCTGGCTCCTCCGCACCTTGTGTCTTCTCCTGTAAAGTGAAGATAATCATAGCATTCACCTGCTTCCTGGGGTCACCAAAGGGTTAGATGAGCTAATACATAGTCTTTGCAACAGTGCTTAGCATGAAATAAGTGCTTAGTTTGTGACTAGCCTTATGGTCTTAGGAAGTTACTTGTCCCTTCTGTACATTTACATCCTCATTTTTAAAATGGGGAGAATCATAGCAGCTAGCTCAGAGATCTGAGGACTATAGGTGTTAATACCCATTAAAGCACTGAGCACTGTGGCTGAAACATAGTAAGTAATAAATGGACATTAGCTGTATCTTTCTAGAAGTAACTCAAGCTTCTTGGTAAGCTGAGCCTTGAGCATTGAGATCGGCCCCAGGAAGGGAAGGCCCTGTGGCTAAGTAGCAATGGTCTCTGCATCACCTAGCAAAGAGTTTCTCCCACCACATTGTTAGGCTCGGACCCCATGTTGACAACAGCAATCTGAGGTGGAATAAGCACCCAAATTTAACTATGGGACCAACCAGCTAAGCAGAGAGAAAAGTGTCTTGGAAGGAGTTTCTGATGCTTCTACTTCTTCCTGGACTGCAGTGAGGGGGGCCATATCCAGTGTTGACCCTGAGAGCAGACAGCAAGGGGACAAGATGGACTGTTACCATCTGATGTGGGGATGGTGGACCAGAAAACCCAAGGAATGTGACCATGGCACTGGCCTTGAAGAGCTGGGTACTGGTTTTAAGTCCACCCAGGTCAACACGGGGCTCCTAGTCAGTTTTCTTCATTAAGGTCCTGGAAAGGCTCCCGTTACACTGAACTGTGTGATAGATGGCGGGTACGCACAGGTTCTCAGAACAGTGTCTGCTTCTGAAAATAGCAGGGGAGACTCCTCTATACTACACTGTAGTGCAGGAAAAACACTAAAAATTATGAGGGTGAAAGGAGCAGGGTAAAGAAGACCTAAATTAAAAAGAAGACTGCAGGGGCGCCTGGGTGGCTCAATCGGTTGGACATCCGACTTGGGTTCAGGTCATGATCTCACGGTTTGTGAGTTCAAACCCCGCGTAGGGCACTGTGCTGACAGCTCAGAGCCTGGAGCCTGCTTCAGATTCTGTCTCCCTCTCTCTCTGCCCCTCCCCTGCTCATGCTCTGTCTCTCTCTTTCTCTCTCTCCCTCTCTCTTTCTCTCAAAAATGAATAAACATAAAAAATTAAAAAAAGAAAACTGCAAACCACAGTTCCATCCACCTGATATATTCATTACAGAGCAAGATCCTTCGGCTGTGGTCAATAGAAGAACTACATGATGACCAGGGCCTATTTAAGAAGTGAAGGAGAAATCTGGCAGTTCCTCAAATGGTTAAAAATAGTTATCATGTGATCCAACAACTCCACTCCCAGATTCATACACAAAGAGAAATAAAAATGTATGTCCACACAAAAACTTGTATATGACTGTCCATAGCAATATTATTTGTAATAGCCAAAAAGCAGAAATAATCCAATAGTCTGTCAATTGATGGATGGATAAATACAGTATGGCACATCCATACAACGGAATACTATCTGGCAATAAAAGGAAATGAAGTACTGATATCTGCTACAACCTTGAAAGCATGATGCTAAGTGAAAGCAGCTAGTCACAAAAGGCTACATATTGTATGATTTTGTTTGTATGAAATGATCAGAATAAGCAAATCTACAGAGATTATATTAGGGTTGTCCAGAGAAACAGAATCAGTACATGTATGTATATGTATATATATGTTATACATACACTATTCAGTTTTTATATATATTGTAATATATATTATATGTTCCTCATCATAAATCCCCGTATATATAGGGAAACAGTACAATATCTATATAAATATAAATAGGTATATATTTGTAGGACATAAATAGGTAGCCTCCTGTTTCGTGTGTATATATATGTATGTATACATATATACACATATGTATATATGTATGTGTGTGTGTGTGTGTGTGTGTGTATGCATAGGGAAAGAAGGAGGGGAGGGGGGAGGGGAAGAGGGGAGGGGAGAGAGATTTATTATGAGGAGCTGGCTCACATGATTAGGGGAGCTGAGAAATCCCACAATCTGCCGTCTGCAAGCTGGAGACTCAGGAAAGCCGGTGATATGATTAAATTGGAGTCCAGAGGCCCAAGAACCAGGGGAGCAGATGATGTAAATCCCAGTCTGAGGGCAAGGGAAGAAGAGATAGATCCAGTTCAGTCAGTGAGTCAGAAAAAAACGGGCAAATTCCTCTTCCTCCACCATTTGTTCTGTTCAGGCCCTTAACGGATTGAGTGATGCCCACCCCCACTGGCGAGGGTAATCTGCTTTACTGAGTTCACTGATTCAAATGCTCATCTCATCCAGAAACACCCCCACAGACACACCACACAGAGATGTTTAATCCGGGCATGCCTCGGCCAGCCAGTCTGACACATAAAATTAACCATGACAGAGAAAGAAAGTAGGGCTGGAGGGATGGGGGGGGATGGTTGGGGGATGACAGTTCAGGAGTGTGGAGCTTCCTTTTAGGTAATGAAAGTGTTATAAAATTCATCGTGGTGATGGATGCCCAACTCTGTGAAAATACTAAAAAGCATTAAATTGTACTTCAAATGGATGAATTATATGGTGAATTATATCTCAATAAAGCTGTTTAAAAAAGTCAAATGAAAGAATCCCTGAGATCCCTCCTGAAAACACCTTAATTTAAAAAAAAAAAAAAAAAGAGTAAGAGAGGAAAAGCTATTCGCTGGTGGGCAGGTGGGGGGTGGTGGTGGAATAATATATGGGCAGATTTGGGACATGTAAAAGTCCAGCTCCTCAGTTTACTTACCTATCTGAACAGGGCTCCTCTGGGTCATCCAGGCTCTCCCAACAAGTCTTCCTTTAATCACTCCAGCCCACAGAGGCTATTTTCCTTTTATGAACATACATCAAAAGGAGGATCTGTTATCAGTCATTTAGCATTGAGCTTACTAAGTACAGCTCCGAAATCATGGTAGTTGTTCATACAGGGAAATTAATCTTGTGACTCTGCGCTGATAACCTTTTTTTTTTTTTTAATCTGTTCAGATTTAGTCTAGCCAACTAAGTAAATTCTTCCTAAGGGCAGACACCAAGTCTTCTGCTGCCCAGAGAGCCTGACATAGTGCCTTGCACATGGTAGACTCTCAGCAGACGAGGGGGGAAAATAAATCTGTGCAGAGAGGTGGGGAGGGGTTATTTCAATACCCACTTTGTCTTCTAGGTGAAGGCTTCCACAATTACCACCACACCTTTCCCTTTGACTACTCTGCGAGTGAATTTGGCTTAAATTTCAACCCAACCACTTGGTTCATTGACCTCATGTGCTGGCTGGGACTGGCCACTGACCGCAAACGAGCAACCAAGCCAATGATCAAGGCCCGAAAAGCCAGGACTGGAGACGGCAGCACTTGAACCTGGAACTGGCATCCAACATGTTTGCCATTGATACCTTAGTTCATGGCTTATGTTCCTATAGTTCTCTTGTTCATTGGATGTGGGAGGGGGTAGAGGCTGGGGAGGGAAAGGAATCTATGTGGTTTGGGAACTTTTCGTTTGTCTCAAAATAATGTCAAGATATAACTATCAATGAAAAAAAGTTTTTAGCATCAATGTAACTATGATTTTAACATTAGAGTGTGAACATGTGATTTAATCGTTGTAGCTACAATATGTCAAACACACATGGTCATGTGCTTGAATGTGATGTTAACCCTGACAGGATGAAGGAATTTAATATTCTTTCAGTGTGATTCAGGAGAGCATTTGCTTTCTTTTCTACCAGTTAACCCAGCACTGTTTTTAAACACATTATCTGAAGGTAGAAGACAAAAGAGAGGGTCTAAGTAACTAAAGAATGTTTCTGTTTTGTAATTACTGTGCCTGTGTGTTTGTTGTTTTTTAAATAAGAGAATTGAGGGGCGCCTGGGTGGCTCAGTCGGTTAAGCGTCTGACTTCGGCTCAGGTCACGATCTCACGGTCCGTGAGTTCGAGCCCCACGTCGGGCTCTGGGCTGATGGCTCACAGCCTGGAGCCTGCTTCCGATTCTGTGTCTCCCTCTCTCTCTGCCCCTCCCCCGTTCATGCTCTGTCTCTCTCTGTCTCAAAAATAAATAAAATAAACATTAAAAAAAAATTTAAATAAGAGAATTGAAAACTTTCAAAAATGACAGCAAATGGCCCTCTTATTTTCTTGCCCTGTTTACAGCTTGTTAATGTTCCACTGTCTTTGCTTCCAAAGAGATCTGTTCACTGCCCGGCTAGTTTTGTGTCCCGATTATGGCCAGCCGACCCTATAAATCAGTACCTGTTTAGGTGTTTGATTCCGTTCTCTTTGCTATTGTCATTTTAAAGGTGTATAACGCAGATGTGCCAGACATAAAATTAAGCTCAAATTAAGCTCTCATTTAAATGTTTAAACATCTAATTTATATTCTAATTGATCCCAGCCACTGATGCATGTACTTTAGCTACTACTGCTAAATAAGCATATTAATTTTCCACACTAGGCCGTCAGATCTTAATAACCGACAGTTATCTAGAACTCAGTGTGTACTAATGTTTCCCCTGCATGCAGCCTTCATTGATTTTGCAGCAAAATATAAAGTGATCATTATGTAGCTTCTGAAGTAAAAAAAATGTTGTGTGTTAAGTTGCCTTGTAAAGAGCATGTTGAATTAATGGGACCGCGTGCCCTTTGTTTTAGTTGTTAGAGCAAAAGAAAGATGTTGGAGCACTTCGAAGATAGATCTTTTCGGGAAAGGTGGGAATTTGGAATTTTAATTTAAAATGTTTGAAAAAGAAGTGATGCCAACCGGAAATTGTCACAATGAAATTCTTCATCCAGCAGGTGTTTATTTGCCATTAATAATGTGTACACTATGAGTGATTTACAATAAATGATTATTAATTCATTGGTGTTCTTGACCAGGTACTTAAATGTTGTGCAGAGGATGTTCTCTCAGGGGTACCTGAAGCTCCATGATAACCACGTGATTCCCATTTGATTCGAGCACTGGACTAACAACACCCCTAAGACCAGGCCTCCTGTTTCCCATCAGCCTTATGCCAGAGGGAAAATTGACTTTTTTTTTTTTTTTTGGAATGCTTAACCCTCAGTGGTGTCGTTCCCCACTTCTCACTCACCAACACTGTCATTTGTATTGCTTCCAGCTGACAAATGGGAACCTTTATTCCTACCTGTCACCCAAAAGAACATGAAGGACATCTTCCTTCCCTGACCCCACCAGGCCCCAGTAGTGATGACCAGGGGCACGGGCGATGGGCTCATCTCTCCCTCTAGTCCTGCCCCCCAACTTTTCCCTCGTGCTGCCCTTTGGCCTTGAAGCACCTGTGCCCCTGCCATCAGATACAGACTTCTGAGCCTTCCTGCAGTTGAGTGGGATTCCAGCCATTGGACCCTTTGAATATGACTGTGTGTTTTCTATCTGCTTCATATTGCAGCCACACATTGCTGAGACCTTGTATGGAGTATTGATAGAGTGTGACTGTATCCCAAGACCTAAAATGACCTCAATTAGAAGTATTTCTGTGAATCTTTGACCCCTTAAATGTACTAAACTTAATTGCTTGTCCATTAATAGAAAAGGCTACATTTGGAAAAACTGTTTGAAATCTTCTCACAAAAGGAGGACATTCCCCAGGTGGTCAAAAGAAATCCAGAACCTCACTCCTCTGAACCTGAGTGCCACATATATATCTGCAATAGTGCCAATGAATGAGGATTGGGATGATTTTGTTGACAGAGTGGCTAGATGAAGGTCAGATCACTCTAGAGTCTTCCATATTAACATTCCCTGCAGCTCTTAGTAGCATCTAAGGGGGTGGTGTTTCCCTAGACTATCCAAGGTGGCCTTAGAGAGGTTGGTCCTGCCCTTGATCTCCCGTGTCCTACAAGGCCTATTTCAGAAGCATCCACCCATGCATCCCGGTGAGGGGAGACAAGGGGAAGAGATCCATGTATGTCATGGCAGCTACATGGAGCTAGCCTGATATGGCAGAGTCAACTCAAGTGTTCTACTAGCCGGCTGTGTGGCCTTGAGAAAACCAGTCTTTCTGGATCCAGTTTTCTCCTCTACAAAGAGAGAGGATGAAACCAGACTCTGGCTAAGGTTCCACCAAGCCCTAATGGTCACCAACAGCAACAGAGATAGGAACGTGCCTGATTTGGGATTTGAAACACCTCTCAAGTTGTGCCCATCCTTTTTGGAATCTGGGAGGTCAAAAGTGAGGGGGAAATAATTGAGTCTGAGTGAGAGAACACAGACTGAGGCTGAAAAGAATGTTCTTGGTAAAAAAACAAAACAAAACAAAAAAAACATGCATGTGTTTCATTTATTTTCAAAATATAATGAAACAACAAAAGTGAACTTAATCCATGAAAAACAATTTAATGAAAGAAAGTACTGTAAAAAGCTTTGGCTTGGTGGTGTAGTAGAAATAGCACTGGACTGGAGTTCAAGATTTCAGTTTGAATTCTCCTCCCTTTTTTTAATTGAGGTATAATTGACATACAACACAATATTCATTTCAAGTGTACAACATAATGATTTGATATTTGTATATATTGCAAAAAAAAGGAGGGGGGCACCCGGCTGGCTAAGTCTGTGTATACTCCAAAAGGATCACCACAGTAATAAGTCTTGTTAACATCTTTCACCATTTGTAGTTAGAAATTTTTTTCTTATGAGAACTTTTAAGATCTACTTTCTTAGCAACTTTTCAAATATGATATACAATATTCTTAGTTATAGTCACCATACTGTACATCCCCATGATATTTATTTTATAACTAGAAGTATATATCATTTGACTACCTTCACCATTTTGTCAACCCCCATGCCCCACCAATCTGTTCTCTGTTATCTATGAGTTCATTGGGTTTTTTTTCTTAGATTGTACATGTAAGAGAGATCATATGGTGTTTGTGTTTCTCTGTCTCACATTTCAATTAGCATAATGTTCTCAAGTTCCATCCATATTGTCACAAATGGCAAGATTTCAAATTGTAACTCATGACCTAACTTGGTGTGTTACCTAGAGTCACATGATCTACCGACTGAGCCAGCCAGGTGCCCTGAGCATGTGACTCTTGATCTCCAAGTCATGTATTCAAGCCTCACCTTCTGGGTAGAGCTTATTTTAAATAAATAAATAAATAAATAAAGCACTTGAAAACAGCAGATGCGAAAAGGGCCCTCTGATCTCCCTTTTTCTCCCTAAAAGCAAGAGATGAAACTCTGATGTGAGAGCTGCCTTCTCTATATCAGGAGGAAAGAAACATTCTTCTCACCAGAGATAGGGAGAAGGCACCAAGAGAATCAGTGCAAACAAACCTTGTTCAAGTAACTCTTAGCTTCCTTTAGCATCCCCATATATTTTTGGCACTCTCTCACAATTAATACTCTTTGTCCAATGTGGCACATAAGCACTTGGGCCCAACCACTTTTTGGGTCTTCATTTTCCCATGAAGGCTCCCATGAGCATGTAATAATAAAATCTGTATGCTCTTCTCTCATTAATGTCTTAATGTCAACTTAATTCTCGGACCCAGCCTGACCCTGAGAGGCTAGAAGGAAAGTTCCACCTCCTCTACAATGGAGCCTCAGCTAGCCCTTCTGTAAAGGAACTGGACTGGATTAGATTGTCCCGCCCAGTTCGCCAGCTGGGAGTCGTTCCCCTCCGTGTGAAGAAACCCAGCACACCCACAGGCCTTTTGTCCAGTCCCCCGAGAGTCCTTCTGAACCTTGGCTTCCTTCCTGTGCCTTCACACTCTCATCAGAGGACAAGCCTTACTTGCTTTTCTTCTTATCAGGAGCTGGGATAGAAGACCCAGAGAGGGAAGAGGCTGAAGCTAATGGATAAGAATGAGCTTTGCGGATTATCTGTGACGTTCATTTATCCATGTCACTCCAGTCCTCAATTATAGAAGACACTGGAAGCCAGCTGACTTCTCAGTGGCTGCTCATGTGAAACAAGGAAGCAAAGAAATATCCTAACCTTTATAAGCCCCCCCTTTTTTTTAATTTCCCCATTTTTAGTTCAAGGTATTTGTCAAAATCCTTTCCTTCCCTTTCCTCGACGTCAAGGAACTGCTATAAATGACCTGGAAACTTTGCTCCTGCTCTCTCTCCTTGGGCTAGGGAGTTCATAACCATCCCACCCCCACCCCAGGAATGTTCCTGACTTGTAAATTTGCAAATCAGAGGCAAGAGGAAGGAAAGCGCTGGCCTGCGGCTGCTGGGGGATGGGGGGGGGAGGGGGAATGCAGGCAAGGCTGCAAGCCTGTGTTCCAGCAGCTACTGTGGCTGAGTGACAGTCTTTTCACTTGCTTTTGCTCTCCCGTGACGCCTCTGCCTGGGCAGCTGGGAGACCAGTCAGCACAGGCAGACTGCCTCACTTCCCATGGGTTAAAGAGGAAAAGACCAGCAGACAGCTGCCCCAGTTAGCTAGGGCCAGGAGGCCTATGTCCTGAGAAAGTCTCCGTCCTTACAGCTCCAGGCCTACAGTTACTATGCAAAAAAGTTGACTTGGCCTTTGACGGTTGAAATCCCTGCAACTCAGGATTTACTAAATCTATGTCCCTGTCCTTCCCTTTTTTGATCCTCTGCAAGGCTACTTTTCATGTCATTGAGAGAAATCTCCAAAGTTGCTTTTCTGATAGAAGCACTGACTGCTGGGTGGAGTCACCAAATCCTATGCTGTCGATGGACAAAGTAGCCTGGGTCCCACTGGAGCAGGGCATGGTTGTATTTTTATTATCAGATTTCTTAAAAGCTGGTTCTCACAGTGTATGGATCATAAAACAGAAGAGGTGTTTGTAGAGGGCACTCCTTTTTTCCAGGCTGTATGACAAGGTCATGTGTGAGGGTGGCGGAGAGAGGGAAGGGGCGACCCTCTCTGGTACATGTTGTGATCATTGTGATCACTGAGTGAGGACGAACTGTCAAACTGGGATATCCAGTGTCTCAAAGGAAGAGTGAATCATCAGTGTAGATGATGACTTTCCAGTGCCAGCAAGCAGGCTTCTCACACTTCAGGTGGAGGGATCCAGAAGACCCACTCACTTCTCTCCCAGTCCCAAAATTGCTGCCTGTGAATGCAACAACGCATTTCTCTGAATTTAAAAGCCCAGCGTCACAAAGTTCTTCCAGATATGCCAACCAATGAGCACGTGTGTGTGCACTGTTCTCTACAGGCCCTGCTGGATCGAGCAATTTGTAACACAAGGCAAATCAGCTTGTTAGCGAGAATGTACACACAGACGCTCCATAGCCAACCAAGGTGAAAAATGATCTCAAAGTGGATCTTTTGCCCTTTATGGATTCAGGTCACTATTTTTAAAAGTGAAGACCTTGGTTTTGCCTTTACGTGGGAAGTTTTAAGCAATGATATATTGGACTCTTTCCAACCACCTTTTAAAGTCTATTTGAAGCCAGGGGCTTGGGTCAGTTTCAAGACACTGAAAGGGACAGGCCTTTTTTTTTTTTTTTTTTTTAATTAGAAACATTATTTATTTCTGCTTCTTTCATACATCTTATTGTGCATGAAACAGTCTGGCATACATATCTGAAATAATGTACTGTTTAAAGGCAAAGCATCATAAGTAAAGCTGATCATCTCTCCAGAGTTCTCTCAGCCCATGGGATCTTGCTTCGTGATTTTACATTAATTTTTGAAAGTCAGAAATGTCATTTCCAAAACACATTAAGGGAGCTGTAAAAAGTAATCACTTTATTCAATATTATAGTTGTGGAAATGGAGTATATTTTCTCTAAGAAATGAAAAACTAAGAAGAAAATGCCACTTAACATCAGTGGTAGGTCAGTAAAGGCCAGAGGGAGAAAATACTGTGATAAGTTTGTCTCTTTGAGACCAAGAAGACATTCTAGTTCAAGCTTTAACATGCTTCCTATGTTTTCACTAGATGCTTCTTTTCTGCCGCTTTTCATTCTTTTCCATAGTTCACATCACAGGATTGGTACAGCCTTTAAAACTTCATTAACAGGAGCAAATCCAATATCCACTGATCTCTTCTCAAAAGGCATTTGAATCCATCAGATAGCCTGGCAGTTTCATTCTCATGAATACCCTAGCCATGAAAGCACTCAACCGGACACAGACGAATCCAATGAATAGAAGGAGAAATCTTACTGAGGTTTGGAATGTCTGGTGCATTTGATCGGTCCAGGATTATGAATCCTAAACCTCCTGCTGTAAATAGGAAGTTAGATGTGAGTCCTTCCATAATATATTGTCCATTTACTCTGTGGGCCAAGAAAGCTACTGGCCTCTGATGTCCATGTTCATCGGTCATAGAGCCAATACTTTGAAGTTTAACAATAACGTCATAAAGCATTCCTCCCGTGATGAGGACATAAGACACCACCACCTTCAACTTCAGCTGGGGGCATTCAAGCGCTAAGATCGGGACCTAGTACAAAGTCTCCATCTTGGTGGCAGCAGGGGTGGCTCTCTGGACAGGACATTTTGATGTGTTTATTTATATATATATTTTTTACATTATTTGGCTCTGTGGCCTACATTTACACAACCCAGGGATGGTTAGATTGTTACTTTGTTGGGAGATAAACAGCCTAAGGAGAAACATGCAAAACTTCCACTTCTGCATCTATGTCACCGCTGAAACAAATGATTACTTAGGTCCCTTCTTTGATCAAAAACTACAGGAATTAATAGCAAGCAAGCTTAGAAAATGTCAGATTCTGCTCTACCCAAGCAAAACATGTGGTTGGAAGCCATCCCAATATTGTATCCTTATAAAAGAAAAAAAAAAAAGGAAGAGACTGCAGGCCACAGTAGTCTTAGAAAATTGCCTCTGTCGAAGCAAAGTAAACACTGTAGATGGAAAAGCAGAATCCTGAGGCTGGTTGATTTTTCTGGAATGCCATTGCAATGGCTAAATATTTCTCAACAATTGTGGGAGGTGGGGGTTGTTTTGTTTTGTATTGTTTTGTTTTTAAGTTTCCATTTGAGGGATGGCCTTAAATTGAGCATTGCTGTGTCCAAAAGTTCCAGCATTATAAATCTTGGAAAGAAGAACAAACGTCAAAATAAGGTCACCAACCATCACATGCCATAATGATTTGGCTGCCAAAGATTCACACTCTGTGTTAGAACTACGCTGAGTGTGCACAGAGATAATTTAAACCTTCCCAACAAGTTTGTCTTGTTCATCTGATTGATAGAATCTGATTGTAACATTCGGTCGGTTGTTTTTCCATTTGCTTTAAATTCAGCACTGCCACAGAAGACAGAAAGAGAAAATGGGACAGCCTGAAGAGGTGTAAAAATATAATTACTTTTTTGAAAGTACGCATATTTATCTATTTTTCTGCTACCCCCTTTTCACTTGGCTTTCCCACTCTAAATAGATGAGTGCTCCTGGGCTGGTGTATATATAGCACTTACAGGCTACTTTTAATTGAGAAGAACATCCTTTATTACAGTTTCTAGGCCACTTATCATAATGCATTTTACTAATTTCTTTTGCATAAAAAACAAAATCAAATGAAAGCACATCAGACTTGAAAGACCACTGGCATTACCATAGAACCTCAGCAAACCAGCCCACAAATAACACCTCAAGTCACTGCAATTTCACTCAACCCACCACCTTTAGAAAAAAATAATGACCAAAATAAGAAAAAGAAAAAAATCTTCATCAGGAAAGTATTTTCCCAAACTACACCTAGTTTTGACTATAATTGGCTCGATTTTATAAATCTATTACAATGGCATCAAAAAATGATGCACAAAGAATTCGCAACTCACATTTAAGAGCCATGCAAACCGTGCTGGTCTTGATTGCCAAGTGTTTTCGCAATCCACAGAACAGGGTCAGAGAGAGGAGAGGTTCTTGATAGGTGTTAACGAATGATTGGAAGAACAGATGGATAGATAGATGGATAGATGGATACATGGATGGATGGAAGGATGGTGAATGGATGGATGCATGGGTGGATGGATACAATGTAGTGCAATGCAGAAAGAACCCTATTTAGCGTTGCTGGGTCTTAGCTTTGTAACTTGTTCCTTTGTTTGCCCTGTTAAATGTGAGACCCCAGGAAGGCAAGCCCCTGTCTGTCTTGGGCACAATTGTACCGTAAGCTCCCATTAGAGAGCTTGCCATGTAAGCACGACCTCTAAAATTTTGGTTGAGCTGTCATTGTGTATGAACACAGGTAGGCCCTACTTTCACCAACGGTTGAACCAGAAATCCAAACTTACAAAAGTCAAAAAAAAAAAAAAAGACAATTCTTAATTTTACAAAAGTATTTGGTACAGATTTCCTTTCATAAGCAGGCTTTGAAAACATGGCTCAACTTTTAAAAGTCTTCACCAACTTAAAACATTTTTTTCATGTTTATTGATTTTTGGGAGTGACAGAGACAGAGCATCAGCAGGGGAGGGGCAGAGAGAGAGAGGGAAACACAGAATCCGAAGCAGGCTCCGGGCTCTGAGCTGTCAGCACAGAGCCCAATGAGGGGCTCGTACTCACAGACCGAGAGATCATGACCTGAGCTGAAGTCAGACACTTAACCGACTGAGCCACCCAGGCGCCCCCTTCACCAACTTTTAAGAAATACATGTGGTGGGAGACACAAGGTGCACCTAAGTTTGTGAAGACTGTCCAATCACAGAGCCACTCTGAGATGGTTAGAGTTAGAAAGTTGCACGTCCGCTCTGAGGAGTCGCCCATGAAGCCACAAGAACAAGATCATGTAAGAAGGGAAACAGGCCAAGACGGTGTTAGGGGCTGACCCCTGACTGCATATGGAGAGAGAATCTTTAAAGAGGTGTTGAAGGTAAGCCTTGTCTCAACTGGGTCTTTCTCTTCATTTTGCACTGTAAGTGACTCCACAGAGAGGGCTGCCTTCAAACTAGCATCACATCACCAAAGAATGTTTTTTGCCTTTCTTCTTAATAATCAACAGGAATTTACTTAGTTTCCACCATAGGGAAGGCATAGGATGGAGCACTGTGGGGAGATAGATGGATCTTGTTTCTGGCTCTTAAGAAGGAGACAAGTTCACCTGGAAGGTAAGGAATCAAACCTTCCCCATCTCCCATCCCATTATCCAAGTACAATCACATCACTTGGGCATTTTTTCACAATAATTTTTTTAAATTTTTTAATTTTATTTGAGAGAGAAAGAGCATGCGCAAGAAGTGGGGGAAAGGGGCAGAGGGAGAGAGAGAGAATCTTAAGCAGGCTCCACACTCAGCATGGAGCCCATCGTGGGGCTTGATCCCTGGGATTATAACCTGAGCCTAAATCAAGAGTCAGACATTCAACCGAGTCACCCAGGCGCCCTTCACACAGCTTTTCTAAATGTTGTAGATAAATAAGTGACTTAGTAAGTTCTAAGCCTGCACTTAAGAATTTGGACATATTACATGGGGGGTGGGAGAGGGAGGTGGTCAGTGTTATAGACAAAAGGAGTCACATTCTTTCACTGAATATAGGCCAAGCATCATCAAGCAATTAAATACATTATTTCCCTTTAATAGAAGCCCAAATCAAATGTCTCACTCAGTCAAACTAAGTTAGGAGAGAAACCATCTGTCAGCTTCAGGTTCAGCTCCAGAAGACCTGTTTTGAATACCATTGGCTGAGGCTTGAATCATTAACAAATTATCTTAACTGCTTGTTGCCAAAAGTAATTTGCCCAGCATTGTCCACTACTCGGAAGCAGAAGTAATGTTTCCTGTGGCTGTGAACGTCTGTGAAATAACATCACGAGATAAATGCCTACAGGCTGCTGGAGAAAGTAAGCTGATAACAGAGGAGGCTTCTGTAGGAAGTGATAAGAAAGACCTTAGGGGCCAAGTGTACAGATGGCCACAGGTCACTCTGCAAAGCACCAAGACCTCCGAAAGATGGGCAGAACTGGGGAATATGGACTGCGTACACAAGTTTATAAGTAATCTGGGAGTGTCACTGGATTCAGATTCTGGTCCTTTCATCAGCTCTGATGTGAGAACTAAAAAAGTAGAACAGAGTGTGTGTGCATGTGTGTGATATGTGTGCATGAGGACTCTTGATCTCTCTCTCTCTCTCCTCTCTTCTCTCCCCTCTCCTCCCCCTCCTCTCCTTTCCCTCTTAATCTCTCCTCCTCCTCTTCATTCTTCTCCTCCTCTTCCTCCTACTTCCCCTGCTCCTCCCCCTCCTCCTTCTCTTCCTCCTCCTTCTCCTCCCCTTTATTCTTTTTCCCTTCTTCCTCTTCTTCCTCTTCTTCTTGTCCTCCTCCTCCTTCTTCTCCCTCTCCTTCTCCATCTCCCTGTCCTCTCTCTCTCCTCCCCTCCCTCCCTCCCTTCCTCAACTTCCAGTAAATTACTTGCTTGTTCCTAAGGCCCTTGCTTTTGCAAGAGGAGCTGCTGAGGGGGTGGGGAGTAATCCGGAAGCTCCAGTGATTCTGGGAGGCAGACAGCTGGGAGAAGCACAGCCAGGCAACCTCTTTCCCTGCCTCATGCCTTCTCCAAGGCTGGATTCTCTCTCCCTTAGAGACTTCGTTTCTCCTCTTTGTCTGCCCTTGGATGCTCAGGGGCATTTTATTTGCCCCTCAACCCTGCTCTCTGCTCAGAGAGGCTGTCAGGCATGCATCATATCAGTGAGCTGGCATGGAGAATGAGAAGCACCAGCAGGATGGAGGGAGGAGGGGAGGTCTGGGTATTTATTTCCAGATTCTCTCCCTGCAGACTGGATGCCCCTGAACCGACAGTCATGATCCTGTCTGTGTCCTTGGAGCTAAAAGAGTAATGGTGACCCTCTCTGATCAACTCTATTGCTTGTGGTTGTTCAACACTCAACCTGGGCTTTTGGGAGTAGCCCATAAGACAGCCGTGGAAGTGCACCTGTCAGATCTTCTCTCAAGAAAGAACTTGCTGTACCTGAACAAAGTCACGGTGAACTGATGGCCCTCACACCTCAGAACCTGTTGCTTGGTTGTTTGCTTGCCATGCATGGTTGCCACTATTTCTGCCCAAAAAGAGAGACTCCGTTAACTGGCAGGCTCCCAGCCCCCATTGGGCCTGCTACAACTCTGTCAGATCTGAATCGTGCTCTGAGTCTCCTCTGCCCAATTGTACTTTTTCCCTCTTTTCTTTTATAGGTATCAAATCCAGGGGCGCCTGGGTGGCTCAGGTGGTTGAGTGTCCCATTTCGGCTCAGGTCATGATCTCAGCATTTATGGCTTCGAGCCCCGCGTGGGGCTCTATATTAACAGCTCAGAGCCTGGAGCCTCTTCGGATTCTGTGTCTCCCTCTCTCTCTGTCTTTCCCCCACTCACACTCTGTGTGTGTCTCTCTCTCTCTCAAAATAAATACACACAATAATTTTTAAAAATGTTTATAGGTATCCAATCTGCATCAGAGAATGAAGTCTTTCCCTGTTCATTCCTGCTTCCCCCTTGTTATCCTCCACAGGCATAACCCCCACAAATCAACTACACCCCTAACTCTTGCCCCAGCATCTGCTTTCTGGGAAATCCAACTAACACAGGCCTATTTAATTTTTTTTATGTTTATTTGTTATTTTTGAAAGATAGGACTATAGGGAACAAGCAGTGGTTGTAATAAGTGCAGGTCCCTGGCTTTTCTCAACAGAACCTTAGAAAAATGCTTTTAATCTTAATCAATTGGAAGAAAACATCCAAAGTCACTGAAGCAGTGAGACGAAAATAGCATCAGAAAGACTTTAAGTCGGGGCGCCTGCGTGGCTCATTCGGTGAAGCATCTGACTTCAGCTCAGGTCATGATATCGCCGCAGTCTGTGCGTTCGAGTCCTGCATCAGACTCTGTGCTGACAGCTCAGAGCCTGGAGCCTGCTTCCGATTCTGCGTCTCCCTCTCTCTCTGCCCCTCCCCCACTCACGCTCTGTCTCTCTCCATCTCTCAAAAATGCATAAATGTTTAAAAAAATTTAAGAAAGGCCCTAAGTCTTTTCATAAACCTTGGAACTTAAACTTGTTACTAACTGGGAACTGGGCTATTTGGCTGTTTCGGGCCAATCTGTGCTGTACAGATTAAGAAGTGGGGGTTTTCAGCAGACAGGATGATTCTGAATTGCCTAGGTTGGGACAGGGGATGTCTAACACACTTTTGGGAGACATCTTGGTTAGTAATTCCTATACTTGCAGCTCTGTACACATTTTCTAATTCTCTTAAGATAGGATGAGTGCCACAAAATCTCAAAAACAAAATTAACTTCCTTATAAAAAGCAAATGTCATGGAGAACCTGAACATCAAGGCTACATTTTTGACGATTGTTCTAATTTCAAGAATTTCGGCCTCTTGACAAAAATACACTTATGATCACACTGTATCTTTCCTTCGGGATTCAGAAAATGTGATCCTATTGTTCACGCAGCATTTTTAGGAGAGGGAAAGAAACAGTGGGAGGAGAAGTATGGCTGTAATGTTCTTCCAAATATTCTTCAAGAAACTTCCGAAATGCTAAGATTCATTCCTATCATCTCAGTGACTGGATCGTTTTGTGTAATAAATGAAGCTCAGTGGTTCTCTACCAGTGGCCCTCGCCTCCCAATCCTTAGGTGTGTGGTTATCTCTTCATTTTCTTTTGGGTCCTCCAAGAGCAAGACACCAAAATGGAATTAGGTATATGGGAGGTTGAGGGAGAGAAATGCCTGTGAAGATAAAGCGGGGGAGGGAGCAGCAATAATGGGGGAGAAGCTTCCAACCAGGACACAGGTCTGACATCTGTGAAAGGAGAGCAGGAAGGGTTGAGACGAAAGAGCTTCCGACTGCAACATCATTCTGAGAGAATCCAGGTCAGGTCATGGGAAAGTCCCTGAGCCAAAATTGCCCCTCAGAGGGATCTTGTGTCTGGCAGAAATGGCCCAGAGCAAACGTTCCTTCTGCATCCAACTTCCATCCTCTCAATACATTTGTCCAAATCCCCTATAATCGACAGGCCCCCTAAAATGCCGGCATTGGCTCTCTGCAGACCTTTCTTCCTGCGTCCTTGACTGCTTGCTTTCTCTTTCCTCCAGATCCTGGCCTCACGATTAGCCCATTTGCTCCTATTTCTTCAACCCCCCAGGTAAGAAGTAACAGCAGGAGCACAAAACAGTGCAGTGGGGGTTGGTGTCAACAAAATGTGTGAACCAGGGATGTTTTGTGACGTGGGCAAGACCACTTACAGAGGACTCGTGGGCTATGCTGAAAGCTTGGCCTTTATCACAGCAGCTAGGTGTGGGCCTCTGAAAGGAATGAATCAGGAGACGACATCCATTGTCATTTAAGGAATTAATCAGGACCTGACAGATTCACATCTCAGTTGTGTGACACTGGGGACAGCATGTAGAGGGAGTTTCGGGGAGGAGGGACTGGAACTGAGGCCCGGACAAGGCCTGTTAGCAGATCATGGCAGCGGGCCCGGGAGAGTTGAGAGTGAGGATTGTGAAGCAGAGACCCAGCACCAAGACTGAAGAGTGAAGATGGCAGTGGGATGTGAGTGTCTTAGAGCCCCGCACCCCAGGCTCGGCGGCTGGCTAGCCCTGCCTCGCTTCCCCTCAGGCAGCTCGTGCTCCACATCTCTCACGGATGACCGTGTGTCCCTCCCTCCAGAATCTGTTCTCTACTGCTTGGGACTCGAAGTCCACTCCACCTCTCCCCGTGCCTGCAGGGTATCGGTCAGATCTCCACAATTCTACCTGATAAACATCTCTACGGCGTCCTGAGCATCCTGTCCTCCATCAGGCTTGCCTGGACCACTAGCACCCTCTCGTTGGTCTGCCCACCTCCACTCCTGCATCTCCGATTCATCCTTCATGCTGCTCTCAGTCACTTATGTTGTTCCTAGGATCAAAATCTTTCAGTGGCTTTCATCCGCTGCAAGAAGGACACAAACCCTTTATTACTGCATATGAGACCCCACCCCCACCCCTCTTTGCCTGCAGTGTTATCATCTAGCAATACAAACGTGTAATTCCTCAAACACCCCGTTTCTTTCATATACTAGGCGGTCCATCAACAGCATGCCTAGCTTCCTTGCAAATCTAGCACTCTCCCATTCATTCTTTAAAACCTGCCGCACCAGATTCTCTCTGAACTCTTTCTTGTACTGCTGCTTATGTTAATTTGTATTATAATTACTTCTTCCCAACTATCATGTAAATATCATGAGAGCAGGGATCACGAATATCTTGTTTTTGAACATTCAATCTAAGACTTAGCATAATTCTTGGTACATAATAAATGCTCAATAAATATTTATTGAATGAATAAATACAAATTTTTGTCTCCTCCAATAGACCATAAAGATTTTTTTTGTAAGTTCTATGCCCAGTGTGGGACTTGAACTCACAATCCCAAAATCAAAAGTCACTGACCCCCTCTACTGATTGATCCAGCCAGGTACCCCATAGACTACAAGCCTTTTGAGGGCAGGGACTGAATCATATTCATCTCTGCATGCTCCCTAATAATTTTGTTAGTACAAAGTTGCTGAGCTAGGAAAGCTGATTTACTAATTTCTTACTATATAGGAAACAAAAATATTTTTCCAAGTTCCTTGTTCCATTTAAAAGATGACTTTAGGGAATAACTAAGTTCAGAATAGAGTCAAATGATGGAGTATTACGGATTTTCCCTAAACAAAACAAATGAGAAATTGTCTGTTTTAAAACCCTTACATTAGAAGACAATGGCTTAAGGGAAGAAAGTTCTAAAAACTGTCCTGAAAGAAACATTTAAAATTTTATACGGAGAGGGTGAGGATTCTCTTATTCCTTGAGTCTTACATTGACATCAGTAGAGAAATGGAGACTATGGATAATATTCAGACCACAATTTTCCTCTTTGCAGAGTTGAAAATCTGGGTAGTGTTCCTGACTCAGACTTTCATTCGGACATCATTTTAAATCCACATACAAAAGTCTCTGGGGGTGACAAATTGTACACAATCTTACTGAACTGTTAGGTGGCACATGATTTAAAACCCAGGTGGTGAACAAAATGATGGTATCATTTTTCCAGCACCTCATCGCAAGATGTAAAACATTTCCCCCAATTACCAAGCGATTATTCATTTTAATCAAGGTAAAGCTATAATAAGGTGTGGAACAAAGCCCCCATCACACAGCCGTTCTCCGGGAGTTGGGGACTGGCAGGATGAACTCAGGAGACCAGCCTGGTGGTCCAGGTTGCCTTGACAACCGCTCCCATAGAACCAGGCTTCAAAGACAGACTCAAACAAAGCAACGAGGAAGACTAATTGACCATCAGGCTCTACTATCTAAAAATGGGACAGTGATTTGATGACACTGTGTGAACATTTCTAAATGTAAGTGAATATTTGGGTGGGCATGTGTTTTAAACCTCACTTTTATCACCGTTGTTTTTTTGTGGAATTCCCCTTCTCTTTTCTCAGTTCCAAAATAAGAAACCACCTTTCGAAGAGGATAACAACCCCAGTTGAATGACAACCTTGGAAAATCTAACCTAGAAAATAATTATTTCTCATTTAAAACCCAAACTCCCCCCCCCCCACGAAAGCAGGAGGGAGCCAGCCAGAGATAAGAGGCAGAGGAAAGGGAGCTGTGTGAGATTTAATCGCAGCTCTTTAAGAAAATCTCCTTGTGTGTGTGTGTGGGGGGGGGGGAGTGGATGCCTCAACAATCCTGGCATGCTACCAAACACTAGAAAATTAGTTCATAGTCCAAACTGTCACAGAAATGCAAGCACAAGAAGGCGACAGTTTACAGCGTCAGCCTCTTTGCCATTTGTTTGCAGAACACAGATATCTCAGCGAGCAGATCCAGGTGCAGAAAGAAACCTGTGTACAAATGGTAGAAAATTTGAAAAGGGGACAGAGATGCAACGAACGGCAATAAGGATAAACAGCACGAAAGAACCAAATCTGTTGGAACAGAAGAAACCTTTGAGGCGTTATAATAGAACTACTAAGCCAATTGTGGCCACCCAAATAAGAGAGACCAGAAAAGCAATTACTCCAACCCTGAGGAATAAATACAGAAAATAAGACGCCAGAGAGCACAAACCAAAATAAAGACTTAAATTAACAAAAGTACTCTAAGAAGTCACCTTTCCCTTGTCTTGTTTTCTCCTCGGTATTTTAGATGCCTTTCCCCCGAATGTGCAATTATCTCAGCAGAATGGAATAAGAAATGAAATTGCAGTGCACACACCCACTGCAGTGGATGGGGGCAGACACAGAAATTGAGGGCAGAAGGGCAGTTGCTAAGCACTAGCTTGTCAGTCGCCTCTGTGGCCTGTAATGCAGAAGATTCAACAGGTCCTTGAAACACGGAGCCTAAGAAAAGCACTGTGAATTATTTCCTCTTATGTTCTTCAACTTCAACAACAGCACGATAACAGCAAATCCACAAAAAGTTACACTCCTCTCACTGGGGGGGGGGGTGGGGGGGGTGGCGGGGGAAGTGGGATGTCCAGAGTAGTCAACCACTTCTGTTGTGTGATTCGACCTGGTGACTTTCTAACGTGGTTTGGGAGGCCAAAGGTGAGTTTGCAGCCCGCAGTCAGGTCAGCGTGGCTGGCTGCCCTCACGGCATCCTCATCGCAGCCAGAAGTGCTTTCTCTCCAACTGAGTGTGAGGATGGTACATGGTGACAGATTAGAGCTCACAACCTTTGCCGTCTACCAAGGCATGACTACGGTCCAGTCATGTCAGGGAATGATTGATTCCCTTCAAATAGAAATAATTGGGGGTGCCTGGCAGGCTCAGTCGGTCGGGCGCCCGACTTCAGCTCAGGTCATGATCTTGTGGTTTGTGGGTTCAAGTCCCGCGTCAGGCTCTGTGCTACAGCTTGGAGCCCGGAGACTGCTTTGGATTCTGTGTCTCCTCTCTCTCTGCCCCTCCCCTGCTCATACTCTATGTCTATCTCTCTCTCTCAAAAATAAATAAACCTTAAAAAAAATTTTTTAATAAAAATAATTTGAGTTACCTTTTGTTTTTAATTATAAGCAGTACATTAATTCCTTATTGGTGAAGGTATGGAGAAATGACTGCTCCCTAAATTTTTGGTGATACAAGCTTCCTGGAAGAAAATGAGGTTATGTGTATCGATATTTAAAGGGAAGTACAACTGGCCCATGAACAACATGGGAGTTAGGGCTCCTGACCCCCTGCATGGTTGAAAATCGGCATAGAACTTTTGACTCCCCCAAAACGTGACTACTAATAGCCTACTATGGACTTTGAAGCCTTACTGATAACATAAATAGTCAATTAACACATATTCTGTATGTAAATAAAAATAAATAAATGTAAATAAATAAAGTAAGCTAGAGAAAAGAAAATGATATAAGAAAATCATAAGAGAAAATACATCTGCAATACTGTACTGTATTGGAAAAGATCTTCATGTCAATGGATCTGTGCAGTTCAAACTCATGTTATTTAAGGGTCAACTGTAATTAGAGAAGCAGCTGTAACTATAATCTGTCCATTTCTCATCAGCCACTGCCACGTCCCTGGTCTAGGCCTCTCACCTGCTTTTCCAAACTTGAATCCAGGTTGATGACCCCTGACTCTTCAGTCTGTACTCAAGAAACAGATGACACCACACTTCTTGTCACACCCTCTGATGACTTCTCCTCTTCTTTAAATAAAAACCAACACCTTACAACAGCCTTACAAGGCCTCCTCCTCCCATTTCCTACTCCCAAATATTTCAGACTTCATCTTTTGCTTCTTTTCTCTTTGTTGGTTCCACTCCAGCTAGATCAGCCTCCGTGCAGTTCCTGAACTCACCAGGTATGCTTCTGCCCCAGGGCCTTTGTACTTGTTCCCTTATCCTGGAAAGCTCACGCCCACTCTGTCCTACCTCCACCCCATTTTCATCAACTTCAAATCTTTTCTCAAAAGCCATCCTCTTGGTGAGGCTTGTTTTTTGTTTGTTTGTTTGTTTGGGGGTTTTTTGCCCACCCTAACATCTCAATGTTCCCTCACTTCCTATTCTCTTTCCTACTAACTTTTCTCCCCAGCATTTATCAACCTATCACCCTCTGATATGCTGTATAGTTGACAGCTTTTGTTTAAATATCATGTAGAAGAGTGACCCCCCATAACTCTGGGACACCTAGGGAGTAACCAGGCAGCTGATCTCTGAGTTATAGGAACTAATAAAAGAATTTATAAATGCCATTAAAAAATTAATTTGCTTGCTTTTTATGAACTCTCCCTGTAGAAAGAGTTATAATTGATATTTATATATGTCGTGACTAATATCTCCGGAAGGGAAAAACAATTAGCCACTATGAAAGACAATCATTCATTAATTCGAGGTCTTCTTGTGTCTTCCTGATGGGGATCATATCCTGGTGTTAGATGGGCTCTGGATCTTTCTGCAAAATATGAGACATAAAAAATGTAAATTCTTATGTGCAAATTAAAACATACTATAACTAGGGTACCTGGGTGTCTCAGTCGGTTAAGTGTCCGACTTAAGCTCAGGTCATGATCTCACGGTTTGTGGGTTCCAGCCCTGCATCAGGTTCCATGCTGACAGCTCAGAGCCTGGAGGCTGCTTTGGATTCTGTGTCTCCTTTCTCTGTTCCTCCCCTGCTTGCTCTCTCTCTCTCTCAAAAATAAATAAACATTAAAAAAACAAAATAAATAAAATAAAATCAAACATACTATAACTAATACAGACATCTTCTTAAAATCCTATTTAAAGAATTTAA
The DNA here is from genome assembly GCF_007474595.2 of Lynx canadensis. NCBI lineage: Eukaryota > Metazoa > Chordata > Mammalia > Carnivora > Felidae > Lynx > Lynx canadensis. The sequence goes on from NC_044306.2 coordinate 138,357,062, forward strand.
CCATTTGCTTTTCTGGATAACTAAACTGTATAACTTCAGCCACAGCATTACCCCTATTTTGTTAATTTTACAGTACTATGACTGATATATTCTTGTTTATAGCTTTCATTAATTGTAAACGTCTCAAACCCAAAGTGTATGTGTGTGTGGCAGGGAAGGAATCTTCTCTTTCCCTTAGTCTATCTGGCAGTCAGGAACTCAGTACACAAATATTTCCAGATGTGTGCTGATGCTCAGGGTGCAGCACTGGGCGAGCTGCATAAGGACCCCTCCGGCATAATGAAGACAGAGGTTGGTAGAGAGCTGTGAGTGTTATGAAAGTGAGCAGAATGAGCCCTTGGAGTGTGCGACAGAGAGGGTCCCTCGGGTGGAGAGGTCAGGAAACACTTCTCTGAGAAGTGAGATTTAATTCTTGAATTTTCTTAGCAAAGGCAATGGAGAAGGAAGGACTTTTCAGACGGAGGGAACAGTATGTGCAGAGAAATACTCTAATGGAGCAAAAGGATGAAGTGTTCCAGAAGCAGAAAGAAAACCTGTAAGACTACAAAGGTGGACACGGTTGGAGTCCGGGTGAGGACTATTAGACTTGATCCTAAGGGTAAATGGAAGGCAGGAGAGTCTCCTATCAGAGGCTGGTTTGATCTGTGTGCCCTGTGGTCAGTCTCTGCAGCCTTTTGATTTTCTGACCATGTCCTTGCCTAATTGCTGTGCCGTTAAGTAAGAACAATTCCAGACTCGTTTTCCAGGACTTTAGGGGAACACATTAAATCCATTTTACTATCTATCATGTTTATTTGTAGGATATGAAATAGATTTTCAATAACACTTAAAGAACCTGCTAAGTAAGTATTTAGGAAAAAAGTTCTATTTCACCTGTAGTACCTATACTCTTCCATGTTCTCCTACCAGACTCCATGCGAGGCAGTATGGGATAGCACTTAGAAGAGCATGGATTCTGGAGCTTGGGCTCAAAGTCCAGCTCAGTCACTTACCTCCTGGGCAGTGAACCTGGGCAGGTCACTTAATTTCTCTGAGCCTTGGTTCCATCATTTGTGAAACAGGAGATAATAATAGGACCTCCTAGGCAGGGTAGCCACATAACTAATTACCCAAACTGTACGTTTGGTAGACAGAAGGGGGTGGTAGCATAGGCTGATGTGTGCAGAGCACTTAGAATGGTGTCCAGCGCATAGTAAGCCTGGCTATTGTCATTACTGAGATGCTTTCATTTATTCCGAAGAAGACTAGAATCGCCAGGTGATTGTAAACATCGACGTGGTTGGAAGGGACAATTGAGAATGTTTAAAACTCCATGAAACGGTGTCAGACTCGAACGTACCGTAACTTGAAGAGGATTATCTTTTCACTGAGAACTAAGCAAAGAAATAATAAATAAATAAATAAATAAATAAATGCAAACTACAGCTGTGCTTAGAAAAACAAATACCTTTAGTGGACAGTATTGGTTAAATGCTAATACAAGTACTTTTTAAAATGGGATTTAAAACCATCTGACTTACAGATCTGGGTGTTAGTCTGTCGGAAGCATCCATCAGGCGTGCATTTCACTTAGTTCTGATTATTAAAATAATAATTACTGGTTATAGAAACTTTGAAAATGAAAAAAAAGGAAATGAAAGTCATTCATTCTCCTTCCACTAAAAGTCACCACCACTCACATTTTGCCATGTGCTCTTGCATGCAATATGCCACTTTTCTATATGCTTTCTCTTACGCACACACATGTAGGTAGATAGGCCTATCATCTATCTATCTATCTATCTATCATCTTTTCAATATTCAGATCATTCTATAAACGCATGTGTATTAGTTTCCTGGGACTGCCAAAACCAAAGTACCACAAACTGGGTGTCTTCAAAAAAAAAAGAAATTTATTCTCTCAGTTCTGGAGGCTAGAAGCCTGAAATCAAAATATTGGCAGGACCACGCTCCCTTTGAAGAGCCTGGGAAAGGGTCCTTCCTTGACTCTTCCAGCTTCTGGTGGTGACCAGTGGTCCCTGGCTTCCTAACTTGTGGCGGCATCACTCTGGCCTCCGCCTCTGTCTTCATGTGGCCTCTTGCCCTGTGTGTCTGTGTCTCTGTATGCTCTCATGGCCTTTGTGCAAGGACACCAGTCACTGGATTGAAGGCCCAGCTTAGTCCACTATGACCACATCTTAACTAATTCCATCTGCAAATACCTTATTTTCAAACAAAGTCGTATTCCGAGGTTTCATATGGACTTGAATATTTGGGGGACACCATTCATCCCCCACACAGCATGTGATGAAGATATATGGCTGTCCCATGTAAGATGCATTATGGTCCCTCATCCTGTGGTAGCCCAAAACAAAATATTTGAGTCTCCTCTTACCAAGTCCAACATAGTTTCCCTCCATACTTCCCCCTAGGAATGTCTGCTTACTTTCTGGGGTAGGGCAGGATGTTTCTGACATCATCCAGGACCCAGGGAGGATAATCCAGTCTCCCTAGAATCATGGAGACTATGGTCTGGATTTAGCCACTTCACAGTGTGAAGTTTGACCTAAGAGTTGGCCACCAGACGGCCCCATTTTGTAAGGTCAGCATTCACACAGCCACTTCCTGAGCACATGCCTGTCTCCTAAGGAACTGCCCTAGCATAGACTCATGTTTTCATACTTATGGGCCTAGAGTGATCACTGGCACTTGTTCGCACAGTACACAACACACTACCAGTCCTACTTCTTTCCACACTCAAGGTGATTTCATTACAAAAGACCCTTTGCCTTAACCTGACCATGAGCCTCAGGTTAGGGCCCTCGCAATCTACCCCAAAAGATTTCTCTAATGTTGAGTTTCAGGGATAAGTTATTGGAGTCCTGTCAGTTTCCCTTCAGAAGACCCCTGGGCTCCTTGGGCAAATGAGAGCACCTCCTTCCTGGAACGATTTGCACTAGGAGGCACTGAGAGAGATACCTGGGCTCAGTCACACAAAACGTACTGTCCTTCCCTCAGGCAACAGCCGCCCGACTGTCTTCTTACATTTCAGAACAAGTTAAGGACTACTAAATAATTCTTCCCGTAAAAAGGAAAGTATGTGTCAGGAGGCTGGTGTTCTATAGACCTAGAGGTATCTGGCATAATTTTAATGTCCCCCCCCAACTACCATCACCATGTGCTGCTTTTGAAAGTTAGCATCACATCATAATTTGCATACCACCCTCTCACAGAGATATACTATAACTTAGTTAACTGTTCCCATATTTTGATACATTTAAGGTGATTTCCTATCCTTAAATAACTTGGCTAAAAATCCCCATCCTCTTAATGAGTATTTATTATGCATTTTCAGGTGTCAGTCAATATTTTTGGCCCAAAGAATCCAAAGGTCTTGTTTCTGAGGAGCTCACACTTTTGTGACAGAGAAGGAAGACAGGAAACCAGTACATGTGAAATGTATGCCCTCATAATTGCAATGAAGAGCAATAAGGCAGAGCAAGGTGGTGGAGTCACAAGGGTTGCTATTCCAGATGGGATGAGTGGGAGGGGCCTTATCGAAAAGCTGGTTATGATACACGTGCCCATTCTGGTGAACTGGATCGGTTCTTTAAAAAGCGCAGCAACATTCACATGAAGGTCTGTCTTTTTTGTTTTTATTGCTTGCTGGTTTCCTAACTGCATCACATATGAATGTAAATGAATTGGAGATCTTTCCATTAAGTGAGAGCACCACTTACATCAACATGAGTGCAGTTTGCACCCGCAAATAATGAATAAACTGGATTTAAAAGGTAACGGCTGCTCAAAAAACTACGATTAGTATTATGCCTAGTTGATGAAATATGGTGAGTGGCCAGATGAAAGGAGACATAGAAAGCTATGAAAAGCGGCCGCCAAACCATGTTCAGTTTTGATACGACTGCATCTATTTGTAACCTATTCTTTTTTCTGAAGCGATTTGACGCCCTTTGCCCTTCAATAGTTTTGTCAACAAAATTGGTGCCAAATGAAGACCAGCAGAACTACCTAGACTCTAAAGTGAGTCTTTCACAACTTATTACAACTTACTTACTACAAAGACCCACTCTGCCTTCAAAATGCTGTCTTGGATATCACATACTTAAATGTTTTTGTTACACTAACAACCAAGCTCTTCACCATTTTATACTTTAGTTCGGTCATGCTGCAACATTTTAAGTAACCAGATGTTTAAATGTCCTGCACTTAATTTTATTTTCATTTGTTTTGTTTGTTGTTTTTGAGAGAGAGAGAGAGAGAGAGAGAGAAATTGTGTGCAAGCGGGGAGGGGGCAGAGAGAGAGAGAGAGAGAGGGAGAAAGAGAACTTTAAGCAGGCCCCACACCCAGTGCAGAACTGAATCTCATTACCATGAGATCATGACCTGAGCGGAAACCAAGAGTCGTATGCTTAACTGACTGACCCACCCAGGTGCCTCCCTGCACTTAATTTTTAAAGTGTGTGTGTGTGTGTGTTCTGGTTATTGTCTAGTGTCGTCTAACAAATAACCCCAAAACTTCAGGGTTTAAAACAGCAATCATTTTACTGTGCTCACTTCCTGTGTAATAGGAATTTGGGCACGGTTTTGACTGGACAGTTCTTATGCCATTTGGTGCAACGACTACATCATTCGGTAGTATGCACCGAGGTTGTCACTGGGGTGGGTTGGCAGGTCCAGAAGAGCTTCATTCACATGCTTGACTCCTTGGTGGGGAAGACTGCCAGCACAGAGCCAAACACAAGGCTAGAACCCGTGAACTGCAAGATCATGACCTGAGCCAAAACCAAGGGTCAGTCGCTTAACTCAGGCACCCCAACCTATATTATTTTAAATCAAACCTCAAACATATATTAATTCATCCATTAATGCTAAGTTGTAAAGTGACATGATGAACAAATGACAGAACAACTTTTAGAGGGAAAATCTATTCATTTCAAAGGCTTTTCTTTTATTAGTACCAAGTTGTTCTTACCTCTTAGAAGATGCCTTCTTGGGGTGCCAGAGTGGTTCAGTTCATTAAGCATCGACTCTTGATTTTGGCTCAGGTCATTTTCTCACAGTTTCATGAGTTCGAGCCCCGGGACAGGCTCTGCTCTGACCGCACTGAGCCTGCTCAAGATTCTCTCTCTCTGTCTGCCCCTCTCTCCCACTTGCGCTCTCTCTGTCTCTCTCAAAATAAATAAATAAACATTAAAAAAAAAGATGATGACTTCCTTCCAAGAAATCACTAAGTATTTGAACAGCAAAGAGCATCCACTTCCCTATGTAGCTTCTGATGAGACACGATCTGGACGAGGAGTCAGGAGACCTGGGTTAGTGTCTCAGCCACTGACCAGCTATGTGATAGTAGCTAAGTTGTACTGACTCCTCACTTGCAAGTCCACCTCCATCATTTCCATTCTGTTGTTATTCCTGTTTTACAGATAGGCTTGGGAAGGGTCAGCAACCTGCCCAGGATCAAAGAATGGCAGAGGTAGGATCTTACCCAAATCATTTTGAGGCTCCATTTTCTTCTCCATCCAATGGAGTCCCAGATTCAACCTGTTTCACTGAAGAATAATATATTAAATGCTCAACAAACCCCTCTGAAAAAATTTCGAATTCTAATCACAAAAGCTTTTGAATCGATAACCCATTTTTATGGCTCAAAAATCCAAACAATATAAAATGGTGAAGAATCTGTCTCACACTCTTATTCCTGTTTATCTTACTCTCCTTCCCATTCTGTACAAGAAACCATCCAATTATTATGTACTTACGCAAATCAATGAATAATGGGAATAGTGCATTCTTATGTTCCCCTTTCTTCATATGTTCAGTCTCTATGGAAGATAATCCTGTGCCAGCAAATAGAGTTTCCTTGTCCTTTTTGGTAGCTGCCTAGTACCTTATGGTGTAGGTGTAGAATTGTTTATTTAACAAGTTCCCTATTGATGGACATTAGATTTGTTTCCCAATCTTTTGCTATTGCAGACAACACAAGCACAGAATTTTATTTTTGTGGAAAAAAAAGGTACGGAGTTCCTATGTGCTTATATTATAAGAGGAATAGTCAATAGGAAAAACTCTTAGTTCCCTGTTTTGTTCAGTGCTGTCATTCCTTACCCATTTTTGTTATTTAACACAAGACGAATTTTGTCAGGCTCAACTTAAAGAACATTTACCTTCTGGGGCGCCTGGGTGGCTCAGTTGGTTAAGCGTCTGACTCTTGTTTTCAGCTGAGGTCATGATCTCATGGTTTTGTGAGTTCAAAATCATGGGGTGAGATTCACCCCAATTGGGCTCTGTGCTGATGGTGCAGAACCTGCTTGGGATTCTCTCTCTCCCTTTCTCTCTTTCCCTCTTCTGCTCACGCTGTCTCTGTCTCTCTCTAAGTAAATAAATAAACTTAAAAATTAAAAAAAAAAAAAAGAACCTATACCCTCTAATGGTGTCTTCTTATCAGGAAGACCCGAGGGACCAGAGAATTAGAGCCCCGTGGATGTATCACTGTCACTGTCACTTTTTACTAATCTTGTCCTGGGTTTGCTTATTTTAAAACTCTGCCTATACAACTAGATCCTTGTGAACATATTGGTCCAAGATCTTATTTATTAGAAGAACAGCTTCTAGAAAAATGTATCTTGGGATATGTGTTTCCTTTATCACAGTCCATACAATTATAAACCTATGCTGGATTGAGAAACGACATAATCCAGAGATGTCCACGATTGCTGACACAATTGAGGGAGGTAGGAAGCAAAATCCAAGGCAAAAGGCAGGTAGCTCATGATTTTAGGAGAACAGCTTCTCCCTATTTTCTTCTCTACTCTGTCCCAGATGAGGAGGAGATTCTAGAACTCCTTTTAAGTAGGTTGACTGTGTTGTGGCCTAAGTGGGTGTTATCAAAAACATCCCCAGATTTCCTTCACCCCTCTTCTCTCTGTCCCTGTGTGAAAGTCTTCACTTTTACTTCTCTTTGTTACTGCCTAAAATTCCACCAATTACAGATTCACTTGGGTTAAAAGCACCTCATTTAAGAGGTAAATATCTTCAGTCATTCATGACTTAGAGTAAATTTACTTACTCAATTACCCTGTCCTGGTACCCAGTGTGGGTCAGCCTTGTACTGAGGGCTGGAAGGCAGGGATGGGAGGAGGGGGGACGTGGGCAATGAGGTGGGATAGTCATGGTAATTTTGGAATGGGGTTGGGAGAAACTAGTGGGAAGGGTGCGGCGGGGGAAAGACTCTGGGATGCCAGAATTGAAGAACACTTCTGATCTCATCACTCGAAGGGGAAGAAGTGGAGAAGAGAGGCATGCAGAAGTCTGCTGGGCCCCAAAGAGGCATTGTCCTTTCTGCAATCTTTCCCAAGAATATCCCTGCTTATTGGGACACAATTACCAAGAATGCATCAATTGCTTCCTCAGGATCTTTCCTCTGTATTGTTTATTTGTGTTTACTATTCCAACTGTAAGTTGGAATCTAGAGATGGCGGAACAAGGTACAATCAGAAAGTGACTACTGGTATATGTGGTTGTTTGGTTGGTAATATCCTCACTATCCTATTGGCACTGTGGTTTAGCCACAGAGTATTTTGTTTCATGGTTTGAATTTCAAAATTCTCAAACATATCATTACGCCCACAGCAAGAACATGAAGAAACAACTTAAACTAGAGCAAAGATGTTTTTTAAGGGATGGAGTGAAGGGAAGAAAAGCAGTACACACATTTTCAAAGAACAAAGTTAACAATTTCCAACATGATTCAACAGCACAGAATCTCAGCTTCAAGCACATCTCAGTTCCCCATCCTCTCCTTTCCAAAGACTCCCCAAATGGCCTCAAGTCTTTAACAGAAGGTGCCAAGCTGCCCTATAAATGGCAAAGCCGCCTAATGCAACATCTGTGTTTTGACAGATCAACTTCTAGGAATCAGGGGGAGAAACATCGTGTAACACCATGTGCAATGAACCCTTCGTGAGCCTGACAGACATTAAGCAATAATGTGTCCTGCTTCCCAAACTTCACCTGTCAGACTTTTTGTTTTTAATTTTGTTTGGTTTTGTTTTGATATCCGCATATATTCTCTGGTCTTCTTTGGGTTTTCACTCCTCTTCTGCGGCTCCTGGCCATAGCAAATACTGTACACAATCCTATCCTCCATCCTCTCCCCACATACCATAAATAGTATTTCTCCAACATCGACTCAATTTCTATTTTATATTTACATTGTACCTCATTCTCATGTCCCTTCTGGAAGACCCCCTGGCTGAGTTGCAGGAGAACAGATGGTGGCAAGTGCTTGTGGAGTATTTTAAGTAGCACTTGGACTCCTGTGGAGAACACGGGCCAAACTTCCGATGGCTTCTGACCAGGACTGCTTGGGTAAACTTGCTAATGGCATTTAACTTTCCTGTGCCTTGGTTTTTTCTTCTGTAAAATGAAATTCTAAGAAGTATATCACTTAAAAATAGTACTTAACATATAGCAATTTTGCACGTACCATCTCATTTGATCCTAAAATAACCCTGTTAGGGTGGGTATTTCTATCCACAAGCCAATTTGACCAGGTTTGCTGCAAATGTTCCTGATTCCGGGCCCTGGTAGGTGCCACAGACACTATTGGTTCCTCTACGCTTTTCCTTCCTTGCCAACAGAATTCTCATCTTCCAGGTGTCCCTCCCTTGGGATAAAAGACCCTCATCTAGCTCAGTGGTAAGCCCTGAACAACCCAAGTCAATCGTGACTTTATACTCTTTGCTAACGATTGTTCTTGAGGTGGCATATGACCCAGTTGTAGCTAATGAAACAGGAGATCAGGTCTGCTGGGGGGCTTCTGGGAAAGTCTTCTGGATCTAAGAAAGACACAGGTATGAGACATTCCTTCCAGACCTCAAGCCTGGGGTAGAGGCCTAGAACTGTGGAAGCCATCTTGTGACTATGTAGGGAACTAGCCCGGAAGAAAGTCAACAAGTTAGGATAACAGAGGGAAAAGACAGAAGAACAAAAGACTTTGATGATGGAGCCACTGAATTAAGCAAGCCTAGATACACCTACTTTAGGCCTCCATGTTCTGCATGGTATGTTTGAGTATTTTGGCTCCAAAGAGACCACTGAACCTGCACCCATATAAATTTAGTACTCACCTAAGGTCCCAAGCAACCTTGCCTGTGCATTAAAATCACCCTGGGGACGGGTGGCTCAGTTGGTTGAGTGTCCAACTTTGTCTCAGGTCATGATCTCACAGTTTGTGAGGTCGAGCCCCACATCGGGCTCGCTGCTGTCAGCGCAGACCCTGCTTTGGATCCTCTGCCCCCCTCTCTCTGCCCCTCCCCCACTTGTATTCTTTCAAAAGTAAACATTTTTTTAAAAGAGGTTTAAAAAAAATCACCTGGGGAGATTCAAGACATGCTGGCCTTCACAGAGGTTCTGACACAATTGGTCTAGGCTAGGGTCTGCAATTTGATACTTTTTAAAAGTTTTCCAAGCAATTTTAAAGTGAGCACCATTGGTCTAAAGACTCCAAAGGACACAAAAGATATATTTTAGGATACTTTTTCCTTCTTACCACTGTCCTGCCTCTCACCCCTCCCTCCCCCATCATGTTCTCAGCATCTCTCAAACAGGGAGATTATGCATCCTGGCTTGGCTGGGACAATCCTAGTTTATAACTGTTGCCATGATATAATTATCAGTTGCAAGCCCCCTTACCTTAAGAGATATCCTAATTTGCATGATTGGTCCCCTTACTTAAAAGGACTGTTGGAGCTAGTTTAATCAAGACTCTTAACACCTTTTCCCAATTTTGGATAAGTGCATGCCTATTCCAGGGTTGATAGGAGGCTTAAATTTGCAAAGAATTCCATTGGCTTGCTGAAGTTTATAATAAGTGCTTCAGTCCCAACCCTGGAGGCTTTCAATTTCAGGTGGAAGACTGAAGGTTGCAAGAGAATCTCAGATGTCTTGTAGAAAGTTAAGTATTTCCTGAATTATTCTTAGGTGCTAAGCTATTTGTGTGCATGTAGTCCCATCTGAAGGAAGGGGAATGATCTAAATGATTTCCCTAGCTTCCCCCAAACCCCAGGATGTTCCGATAATGCACATTCTGCTGTAGCCCTTCAGAATTGGAAGAGGAAATTACACTATGAGAGCTGCTGAAGCAGAAGAGATCTCTTAATTTAAGATGCTGGAATGATATTCAAAGTGGAGAGCTGAAGCATGGAGCAAAGCAAGTTGAGAGGTAGGGAAAGCAAAACCAAGGGAAAGATACTGAGTTGTTTTGCTATGACCTAATGAAGGTTTCAAACCTTGTGCAGGATTAGCTAAGGCACTTTGGAAATCGTGCAGATTAGATGTGGGCATCAGAGGGGGTCAGCCCTGTCTACCAGGGCAGCCAAATGGAGTCCGAATTTCACAGAGATCTGTCAAATCTTTGGGGGTGGGAAACAAACAGGATTTGGAGGATTGCTAGTTGGGCTCCAGGAAGTTACAATAAAAACTTGTAAACAGGAAGGGGCCATCAGAGCTACCCTCATTCTCTCAGGGAATACCTTAGATGTTTAGAAAGATCTAGATCACTCTGTGGGAGGGCAAAGCTAAAGGGCCTGAGGACTCACTAGAAACACTGGTCAGTTTTTAAAGAAAAGGAATTCTTTAGAATAAGATAATGAAAGGTGCCATGTAAACTCCTGGGCTCTCTGACACAAGTCAAGAAGGAATTAGAAACTGGAAGAGCAAGTTTCTTGCTGTTGCCCCAGAAGCAAGCGATCTCTCCTCTACCTCTAGGAGAGAAGCAGGGTCAACTTTAAGAATTGTTTCCATTATATACTGCTGTGTAACAAACTATCTCAAAACATAGGGGCTTAAAACAAGAACCATTTCTTAGGTCAAGATTAGGCTGGAACACTTTGCCTTTGCTCCATGTAGCATCTTCTAGGACAGCGTGGCTGACTGTGGATCTATTTTCAAGCTGGCCCACTCCCAGAGCTGGCAGGTTGGGGCTGGCTGTCGGCTGAGAACTCAGCTGGGCCTAGAAGCCAGGGGCCTTGATTCTTTTCCACATGAACCTGTGGCTCCAAGTGGCTGTTTAGGAACCCTCACAGCATGGAGGCTGGGATCCAAGAGGGACAAATGAAGCTGACAGTCTTGGGGCACTTGGCTGGCTCAGTCAGTGGAGCGAGTGACTCCTGATCTTGGGGTTGTGAGTTCGAGCCCCACGTTGGGTGTGGAGATTACTTAAAAAAAAAAAAAAAAGAAGTTAACAGTCTTATTAAAGGCAAGTGTCTGAATGGGACAGCATCACTTTTGTTGTATTCTGTTGATCAAAGCAGTCACAGGCCCAGCCCATATGCAGAGGGGTGAAGAAATACGTCCCACCTCTCAGTGATGAAAGTGACAAAGACCTTGCCGCCATCTTTAATACACTTCATGAGCCCTGGAAAAGGTCAGCCCTAACATGTCAGAACAAATGGCTATCGAAGGAGAACTTGCAGGTTGTCAATGAGAAAGTGTCTGGTCCTACAAGGAGGAAGGAAAAAGAAACTTGGAAAGTTTAATATTTTTGGCGATTTGCTGAGGAGGAAGAAGAGACAAAGGTGATTTTTATTATCATTGCTATTGTAATTCACACTTCTGGTCTTGTTCCTAAATCTGTGCAGCCAGGGAAAGAATGCATACATATCTATACCCCAAAGCTTCAGAATTTAAGGTTAACGTATGACTTAAGCTATTTAATTCAAAAATATTAATTATAATATTTACTAACTTGAATGCTTACTTAAAATATTTACTACGTCCAAGAGAGTGTAATGCATGTTATATTAACTATCAAGTTTTACAAAACAAGATTTCTGTTCTCAAGGAGCTTTCAGTTGACTTAGCAAGCTTTGGTCAAGCATGTGCCAGATACCGTGGGAGGCGCTACCAGCTTGCAGATACAAAAATAGAAAACACCACTGCGGGGCGCCTGGGTGGCTCAGTGGGTTAAGCGTCCGACTTCGGCTCGGGTCACGATCTCATGGTCTGTGAGTTCGATCCCCTCGTCGGGCTCTGTGCTGACAGCTCAGGGCCTGGAGCCTGCTTCGGATTCTGTGTCTCCCTCTCTCTCTCTGCTCCTCCCCCGTTCGTGCTCTCTCTCTGTCTCAAAAATAAAAATAAACATTAAAAAAAAAAAGAAAACACCACTGCATCTACCTTCACACAGTTCAGAGTATAGTAGGGGAAAAAGATATGAACGTAATATTATCATGTCACATAATAAACCTGGCTTACGCTCTGTAAAAGATAAATAATATATGTGTATAATACAAAAAATGAAAATATACAATCCAAAGTGTTAATTATAAGATTGAGGGGACCTTTCTTCTTTATACTTTGTTTTAAAAATTAACATTACTTAAACAATTTTTTTAATTTATTATTTATTTTGAGAGAGAAAGAGAGCACTTGAGCAGGGGAGGGCAGAGAGAGAGAGAGAGAGAGAGAGAGAGAGAGAATCCCAAGCAGGCTCCATGCTGTCAAGGCAGAGCCCAATGTGGGGCTCAATCTCACGAACTGTGAGATTATGACCTGAGCTGAAATCAAGAGTTGGACCCTTAATTGACTGAGCCACCCAGGCGCCTCAGCATTACTTTTAAGACAGAAAAATGATTTTTTTTTTATCAGTTCTCAGAACTGAGATGAAGTCTCTAGTTCCTCTTGGAAAGAGTAAAGAGAAGTTCACATCAACCTCTTGGAGGAGGTGACATCAAAGTCATGGCTTGAAGGGTGAATAGAAGTTGTGGCTATTATTTGTATTTTGGGGAGTGTAAACTTGACTAACCTTCTTACCTGGGGGAAGTTCTTTATTGTGTGTGGTCCTGTTGGGTCCATAGAACTGTGTCCCCTCAAGGGAAGTCAGAGAGGTAAGAGGCTCCGTTTATGCTTCTTTTCTTCTGGAAGTCAGAGCATGAGTGCAAAACCTGGGTTTAGTCAGACTCCTTCCCAGGATATTGAATTTAGAGCTGGAGGAGTGAAGACAGGATGGAAAGAATTCATTTGTAGGAGATTTGGAATGGTGCAATGGTGGTGACAGTGGTGGCTAATGGCAGCAATGGCAACAGTGGTAGCAGAATCCTGTTAGATAAACAGCTGTATTTCTTGCTCTTGGTCCTCCTCGGTTCCTTCTTTCTGTCTGTATTCTAATCTTGGTTCCTTAGCCTCCCATTATTTTGTGAGTCCCAAAAACTTTTCCAGAAAATCCCCCAAAAAGAGTCAAACTTGGGTTGTGTTGTTTGAAGTGACTGAATGACACAGGAGTTAGCTAGGCAGGGGAGGACGGTAGGTGAGAGAATCACAGTGTATGCAAGACAGAGAAGGCTGAAAGAGTACGGGTAGCACCATCTAGAAGGAGCAGCCAGACGTACACAAATATATATATGGTAGGAAAAAAGTACATGCTAATAAATACTTTGGGGGTGCAGAGGAAGGCATAATCACCTCCTGCTGGGTGTATTAGCAAAGATGTGGTGAAAGTTAGCTTGATCATGGGAGAAGAGGAGAGAAAAGAGTAGTTATTCCAGGCAGAAGAAAAGCATATACTCATTGAAAATATCCATACATGGGGCGCCTGGGTGGCTCTGTCGGTTGGGCATCCGACTTCAGCTCAGGTCATGCTCTCAAGGCTCATGAGTTCAAGCCCCGTGTCAGGCTCTGTGCTGACAGCTTAGAGCCTGGAGCCTGCTTCAGATTCTGTGTCTCCCTCTCTCTGCCCCTCCCCTGTTCATGCCCTGTCTCTCTCTCTCTCTCTCTCTCTCTCTCAAAAATAAATAAACATTAAAAAAAGTTAAAGAAATATCCATGCATATTTAGGAATCCAGTAGTAACGTAGTTTAATTTAGCAGCAGCATGGAGGAGAAGCAAAGCAGCCCGTAAGGTTGGTGTGTACTAAACTCTACTGACATTTTGTGCTGGGACATAGACTTTGGACTCTACTCGGTAGGTAATAGAGAGACAAGGAAGGTTTGTGAGCAGTGGGTGCCGTCATGCAAGTGGCACTTTAAGATGCTAAATCTGGCGGCCATGGATGGAATGGACAGTTAGGAAGCTGCCGCAATAACTTGGGATAAGTTGCGAATGTCCGGAATCAGGCTGAAGGCAACGGGAATGGAAAGGACAATGTACAAAACATAAATAAGGATTTGTAAGCTGACGGCTTCTCTGCTTAAAAAAATTCTAAGAAGCTAGCTTTAAACACGCATATGCACACAATCACTCTGTTTATAAATGGGCTATATTTACATATATAGAGTATAACACACCACATATGCTGGCTGTAATTCTCTCTAACTAATAGAGCAGTGAATTTGTTCTATACATTATGCAAAACAAATAAAATAAATATAGCCAGGCAAAAATGCTCTGTATCATTCCATGGAAGTGGGTGCATGGGGTGCATACATGTGTGTGCGTAAGTGTGTGTGTGCGTGTGTGTGTGTGTGTGTGTGTGTGTGCGTGGACTCAGAATGCAGTATGCAGCAAAAAGCTTAGACTATACATGGAATTCTCAAATTCCTCTGCGGAATCACAGTTTTCTGTAACTCTGTTCTTTTTTTTTTTTTTTTTTATATGAAGTTTATTGACAAATTGGTTTCCATACAACACCCAGTGCTCATCCCAAAAGGTGCCCTCCTCAATACCCATCACCCACCCTCCCCTCCCTCCCACCCCCTATCAACCCTCAGTTTGTTCTCAGTTTTTAACAGTCTCTTATGCTTTGGCTCTCTCCCACTCTAACGTCCTTTTTTTTTTTTTTTTTTTTTTTTTCCTTCCCCTCCCCCATGGGTTCCTGTTAAGTTTCTCAGGATCCACATAAGAGTGAAACCATATGGTATCTGTCTTTCTCTGTATGGCTTATTTCACTTAGCATCACACTCTCCAGTTCCATCCACGTTGCTACAAAAGGCCATATTTCATTTTTTCTCATTGCCACGTAGTATTCCATTGTGTATATAAACCACAATTTCTTTATCCATTCATCAGTTGATGGACATTTAGGCTCTTTCCATAATTTGGCTATTGTTGAGAGTGCTGCTATGAACATTGGGGTACAAGTGCCCCTATGCATCAGTACTCCTGTATCCCTTGGATAAATTCCTAGCAGTGCTATTGCTGGGTCATAGGGTAGGTCTATTTTTAATTTTCTGAGGAACCTCCACACTGCTTTCCAGAGCGGCTGCACCAATTTGCATTCCCACCAACAGTGCAAGAGGGTTCCCGTTTCTCCACATCCTCTCCAGCATCTATAGTCTCCTGATTTGTTCATTTTGGCCACTCTGACTGGCGTGAGGTGATACCTGAGTGTGGTTTTGATTTGTATTTCCCTGATAAGGAGCGACGCTGAACATCTTTTCATGTGCCTGTTGGCCATCTGGATGTCTTCTTTAGAGAAGTGTCTATTCATGTTTTCTGCCCATTTCTTCACTGGGTTATTTGTTTTTCGGGTGTGGAGTTTGGTGAGCTCTTTATAGATTTTAGATACTAGCCCTTTGTCCGATATGTCATTTGCAAATATCTTTTCCCATTCCGTTGGTTGCCTTTTAGTTTTGTTGGTTGTTTCCTTTGCTGTGCAGAAGCTTTTTATCTTCATAAGGTCCCAGTAATTCACTTTTGCTTTTAATTCCCTTGCCTTTGGGGATGTGTCAAGTAAGAGATTGCTACGGCTGAGGTCAGAGAGGTCTTTTCCTGCTTTCTCCTCTAAGGTTCTGATGGTTTCCTGTCTCACATTTAGGTCCTTTATCCATTTTGAGTTTATTTTTGTAAATGGTGTGAGAAAGTGATCTAGTTTCAACCTTCTGCATGTTGCTGTCCAGTTCTCCCAGCACCATTTGTTAAAGAGGCTGTCTTTTTTCCATTGGATGTTCTTTCCTGCTTTGTCAAAGATGAGTTGGCCATATGTTTGTGGGTCTAGTTCTGGGGTTTCTATTCTATTCCATTGGTCTGTGTGTCTGTTTTTGTGCCAATACCATGCTGTCTTGATGATGACAGCTTTGTAGTAGAGGCTGAAGTCTGGGATTGTGATGCCTCCTGCTTTGGTCTTCTTCTTCAAAATTCCTTTGGCTATTCGGGGCCTTTTGTGGTTCCATATGAATTTTAGGATTGCTTGTTCTAGTTTCGAGAAGAATGCTGGTGCAATTTTGATTGGGATTGCATTGAATGTGTAGATAGCTTTGGGTAGTATTGACATTTTGACAATATTTATTTTTCCAATCCATGAGCAGGGAATGTCTTTCCATTTCTTTAAATCTTCTTCAATTGCCTTCATAAGCTTTCTATAGTTTTCAGCATACAGATCCTTTACATCTTTGGTTAGATTTATTCCTAGGTATTTTATGCTTCTTGGTGCAATTGTAAATGGGATCATTTTCTTTATTTGTCTTTCTGTTGCTTCATTGTTAGTGTATAAGAATGCAACTGATTTCTGGACATTGATTTTGTATCCTGCAACTTTGCTGAATTCATGTATCAGTTCTAGCAGACTTTTGGTGGAGTCTATCGGATTTTCCATGTATAATATCATGTCATCTGCAAAAAGCGAAAGCTTGACTTCATCTTTGCCAATTTTGATGCCTTTGATTTCCTTTTGTTGTCTGATTGCTGATGCTAGAACTTCCAGCACTATGTTAAACAACAACGGTGAGAGTGGGCATCCCTGTCGTGTTCCTGATCTCAGGGAAAAAGCTCTCAGTTTTTCCCCGTTGAGGATGATGTTAGCTGTGGGCTTTTCATAAATGGCTTTTATGATCTTTAAGTATGTTCCTTCTATCCCGACTTTCTCAAGGGTTTTTATTAAGAAAGGGTGCTGGATTTTGTCAAAGGCCTTTTCTGCATCGATTGACAGGATCATATGGTTCTTCTCTTTTTTTTTGTTAATGTGATGGATCACGTTGATTGATTTGCGAATGTTGAACCAGCCCTGCATCCCAGGAATGAATCCCACTTGATCATGGTGAATAATTCTTTTTATATGCTGTTGAATTCGATTTGCTAGTATCTTATTGAGAATTTTTGCATCCATATTCATCAGGGATATTGGCCTGTAGTTCTCTTTTTTTACTGGGTCTCTGTCTGGTTTAGGAATCAAAGTAATACTGGCTTCATAGAATGAGTCTGGAAGTTTTCCTTCCCTTTCTATTTCTTGGAATAGCTTGAGAAGGATAGGTATTATCTCTGCTTTAAACGTCTGGTAGAACTCCCCTGGGAAGCCATCTGGTCCTGGACTCTTATTTGTTGGGAGATTTTTGATAACCGATTCAATTTCTTCGCTGGTTATGGGTCTGTTCAAGCTTTCTATTTCCTCCTGATTGAGTTTTGGAAGAGTGTGGGTGTTTAGGAATTTGTCCATTTCTTCCAGGTTGTCCAATTTGTTGGCATATAATTTTTCATAGTATTCCCTGATAATTGTTTGTATCTCTGAGGGATTGGTTGTAATAATTCCATTTTCATTCATGATTTTATCTATTTGGGTCATCTCCCTTTTCTTTTTGAGAAGCCTGGCTAGAGGTTTGTCAATTTTGTTTATTTTTTCAAAAAACCAACTCTTGGTTTCGTTGATCTGCTCTACAGTTTTTTTAGATTCTATATTGTTTATTTCTGCTCTGATCTTTATTATTTCTCTTCTTCTGCTGGGTTTAGGCTGCCTTTGCTGTTCTGCTTCTATTTCCTTTAGGTGTGCTGTTAGATTTTGTATTTGGGATTTTTCTTGTTTCTTGAGATAGGCCTGGATTGCAATGTATTTTCCTCTCAGGACTGCCTTCGCTGCGTCCCAAAGCATTTGGATTGTTGTATTTTCATTTTCGTTTGTTTCCATATATTTTTTGATTTCTTCTCTAATTGCCTGGTTGACCCACTCATTCGTTAGTAGGGTGTTCTTTAACCTCCATGCTTTTGGAGGTTTTCCAGACTTTTTCCTGTGGTTGATTTCAAGCTTCATAGCATTGTGGTCTGAAAGTATGCATGGTATAATTTCAATTCTTGTAAACTTATGAAGGGCTGTTTTGTGACCCAGTATATGATCTATCTTGGAGAATGTTCCATGTGCACTCGAGAAGAAAGTATATTCTGTTGCTTTGGGATGCAGAGTTCTAAATATATCTGTCAAGTCCATCTGATCCAGTGTCTCATTCAGGGCCCTTGTTTCTTTATTGACTGTGTGTCTAGATGATCTATCCATTTCTGTAAGTGGGGTGTTAAAGTCCCCTGCAATTACCACATTCTTATCAATAAGGTTGCTTCTGTTTATGAGTAATTGTTTTATATATTTGGGGGCTCCGGTATTCGGCGCATAGACATTTATAATTGTTAGCTCTTCCTGATGGATAGACCCTGTAACTATTATATAATGTCCTTCTTCATCTCTTGTTACAGCCTTTAATTTAAAGTCTAGTTTGTCTGATATAAGTATGGCTATTCCAGCTTTCTTCTGGCTTCCAGTAGCATGATAAATAGTTCTCCATCCCCTCATTCTGAATCTAAAGGTGTCCTCAGGTCTAAAATGAGTCTCTTGTAGACAGCAAATAGATGGGTCTTGTTTTTTTATCCATTCTGATACCCTATGTCTTTTGGTTGGCGCATTTAATCCGTTTACATTCAGTGTTATTATAGAAAGATACGGGTTTAGAGTCATTGTGATGTCTGTATGTTTTATGCTTGTAGTGATGTCTCTGGTACTTTGTCTCACAGGGTCCCCCTTAGGATCTCTTGTAGGGCTGGTTTAGTGGTGACAAATTCCTTCAGTTTTTGTTTGTTTGGGAAGACCTTTATCTCTCCTTCTATTCTAAATGACAGACTTGCTGGATAAAGGATTCTGGGCTGCATATTTTTGCTATCTAGCACCCTGAAAATCTCGTGCCAATTCTTTCTGGCCTGCCAAGTTTCAAAAGAGAGATCAGTCACGAGTCTTATAGGTCTCCCTTTATATGTGAGGGCACGTTTACCCCTTGCTGCTTTCAGAATTTTCTCTTTATCCTTGTATTTTGCCAGTTTCACTATGATATGTCGTGCAGAAGATCGATTCAAGTTACGTCTGAAGGGAGTTCTCTGTGCCTCTTGGATTTCAATGCCTTTTTCCTTCCCCAGTTCAGGGAAGTTCTCAGCTATGATTTCTTCAAGTACCCCTTCAGCACCTTTCCCTCTCTCTTCCTCCTCTGGGATACCAATTATGCGTATATTATTTCTTTTTAGTGTATCACTTAGTTCTCTAATTTTCCCCTCATACTCCTGGATTTTTTTATCTCTCTTTTTCTCAGCTTCCTCTTTTTCCATAACTTTATCTTCTAGTTCACCTATTCTCTCCTCTGCCTCTTCCATCCGAGCCGTGGTGGTTTGCATTTTGTTTTCCATTTCCTTTAAAGCGTTTTTCAGCTCCTCGTGACTGTTCCTTAGTCCCCTGATGTCTGTAGCAAGAGATTCTCTGCTGTCCTGTATGCTGTTTTCCAGCCCAGCGATTAATTTTATGACTATTATTCTAAATTCACTTTCTGTTATATTATTTAAATCCTTTTTGATCAGCTCATTAGCTGTTGTTATTTCCTGGAGATTCTTCTGAGGGGAATTCTTCCGCTTGGTCATTTTGGATAGTCCCTGGTGTGGTGAGGGCCTGCAGGGCACTTCCCCTGTGCTGTGGTGTATAACTGGAGTTGGTGGGCGGGGCCGCAGTCCGACCTGATGTCTGCCCCCAGCCCACCGCTGGGGCCACAGTCAGACTGGTGTGTGCCTTCTCTTCCCCTCTCCTAGGGGCGGGATTCACTGTGGGGTGGCGTGGCCCGTCTGGGCTACTTGCACACTGCCAGGCTTGTGATGCTGGGGATCTGGCGTATTAGCTGGGGTGGGAAGGCAAGGTGCACGGCGGGAGGGGGGGCAGGCTTAGCTCGCTTCTCCTTAGGTGATCCACTTCAGGAGGGGCCCTGTGGCAGCCGGAGGGAGTCAAATCGCTGCCGGAGGTTTGGCTCCGCAGAAGCACAGAGCTGGGTGTTCGCGCGGAGCGAGCAATTTCCCTGGCCGGAGCCGGTTCCCTTTGGGATTTTGGCTGGGGGATGGGCGGGGGAGATGGCGCTGGCTAGCGCCTTTGTTCCCGGCCAAACTGAGCTCTGTCGTCCGGGGGCTCCGCAGCTCACCCTCCCTTTGTCCTCCAGCCTTCCCGCTTTCCGAGCAGAGCTGTTAACTTATGACCTCCCAGACGCTAAGTCGCGCTTGCTGTCTGAACACAGTCCGTCAGGCCCCTCCGCTTTTGCAAGCCGGACTCGGGGGCTCTGCTTGGCCGGCGAGCCGCCCCTCCGCCCCGGCTCCCTCCCGCCAGTCCGTGGAGCGCGCACCGCCTCGCCGCCCTTCCTACCCTCTTCCGTGGGCCTCTCGTCTGCACTTGGGTCCGGTGACTCTGTTCTGCTAATCCTCTGGCGGTTTTCTGGGTTATTTAGGCAGGTGTAGGTGGAATCTAAGTGATCAGCAGGACGCGCGGTGAGCCCAGCGTCCTCCTACGCCGCCATCTTCCCAGAATCCCTAAAATCAGTATCTGTAACTCTGTTCTTATTGCAGTCTGGGTTAGTGATAAACACAAGGGACCATAGCCAGAGTAGGTGAGACTTCATTGGGTCTGAATATAGAAGAAACCCCTGATAGTTCCAAGGACAGTGAAGTCCAAAAGGTTTCTTAACAAATACAGTGAGCTAAGGCAATTATATGATAGGCTGAGATTCAATTTGCAACCCTCCTCCTGCTATCCAATCAAGTCTATTGATTCTACCGCCTAATTATATTTGAAATCTGCACCCTACCTCACTGTCACCCCCAAAGTCAACTCAAAAGCACCTTCCTGACTGTGGAGTCCTAGTCAGAGTTAGGTCTTCCGCTTTCTCACAAAGAAGAGATGTTGGCCAACTTGTCTGCTTTCATGATACCCCCTTGCCAGGAAGTCTGTCCCCAGGGCCCTTTCTGAGTAAGTGGACAATAGGCTTCATGACTCTGCCCTCAGCTACATTCTGACCTGACTCAGGACTCACCTAATATATTCTCTTTCTCAGGGATTTGAAATTAGGACCCAGTGACTCAAATTAACTGTAAGTGTTGGATCTGAAGGTCACGTAGGGTCTGGAGCTTCTGGAGCTTGGTATCATCTGAGGGAAGCCATGGTGAACCATGTGAAAACAGAGCAATGGGATTAGTCTATTGGGAGAGGGAGAGAGAGAGGAATAGGTGTGCCAAGGGAAGTGGAGATGCCAGTCCCCATTACCCTAGAAAGGATAAGAAACGTATATATGAGAGAGAGACAGAGAGAGGGAGGGAGATGGTGAGACTATTAGCTACTGTAGTTCCTGAGGTGTTTTTTTTTTTTAAGATTTTATTTTTAAGCAATCTCAATGTGGAGCTCGAACTCACAACCCCGAGATCAAGAGTGTGGCATGCTCCACTAACTGAGCCAGCCAGGCACCCCTAGTTCCAAAGGAATTTTATATCTAGGAATTGCAGTTCTTATATCTTGAGGGGCCAAGATGTGCTTCCTCCTTGGGTTCTATGATATTTCCCCGTATCCTTATAATGAGCCCTTCTTGATCTCAGCCAGTTTGAAGTCATTCCTATTCTGTGCCCCCAAACATGCCCTAATTAACCATCCCACAGCATTTATTCTGTGCTCCATCTTGGCATTTACCATATTATACTGTAGCTGGTTATTTGCTGTTTCCCTTCCCTATTGGGCTTTGAATTCCTTTGAAGGCAAGAACAGTGTCCTGTTCATCTTTTGGATCCCCAGCACTTGGGAGAGTGACTAGCATATAGCAGATATTCAGTAAACGTTTAAAAAGTATTTTTTAGAGTTAGGGGTCAACTCTTTCACAACTTGTGTTGACTCCACCTTATTGTAACTATTTTTCCACTGGGTTCTGACCACATTGACATTACACACAGGCAATTGCTTTTGAGCTGTTCTGCGAGTCTCAGAGTGTGGTCCTAGGAGCTGGGAAATACCAGACTCCTGGCCACAAGGGACCTTGAGAGGCTGTCATTCTATGAAAACCTGAGATACTTCCACAGTGGAAGATCGGCCACACTTTTTTATTAAAAAACAGTTTAACTGCACAGGCCTACACACAATATTGTAGAAATATTAATAAAAAGCCAAAATTTTAAAAATTTACCCATAAGAGCATCACTGCAGTAAAGTAACCTGTTTTCATATGTTCACACCCCCTTCTAGCCCTTGTTGGCATGTCTTTATATAACTTTTACAGGGTCATGGTGATTATCTAGATAAAATTATTTTTCTTTTTCACTTAATTCATCATAACTATTTTCCATGGCCCTCAAAGAATTCTCTTTCTGGTGATGGAGAGAGCCCTATTCAACAGAAAAAATGGGCATGTACCATGGTGAAATAATATATCATAGAGAAGAACGAACTGCTATGGAAGCCCTGACTGACTTTGTCTAGGGGTGTTTAACTCGCCATATCTCTTTCTAAAGAATGCATATGCTCCCTGCCTCCAGCAGTGCGCGTGAGTATGCCTTGCAACCTCCCAGCCTCAGGTCATTACGAAAGACATTCAAAGAAGAAGATTTGCAGCTCCGCTAATAGGAATAAGTATCATTCACTGAATTCCTATCATGTTCCAGTGGTTTATGTATCTAATAAAATGTATGGCTCTAATAACATTCCCTTCACAACAGTACGAGGTCGTTGTTACTTCCCATTAGCCAGAATACGAACTGCCCCAGATTAGGTACGGAACCAAACTCTCCTGTGGATAGGATAGCACTACAGCTAGGAGAATCCTTGTCAAACTGAAATCCTCTTGTCTCTGGGGATGCAACACAGGTAGTCTCTATTCCCTGTAAATGCCATGGCTGCTTTCCAGCAAGGGGCTTACAGGAAAGTCTTATATTGTTCTTAAAGCCTTTAGAACCCAGTTTTAAGCTTTTTCAAGGTATTCTTCCTCTCTTCTTCAACCCACCCTCTCAGACTCTCTTCCCAACACTCATGGCCACCTTTATGGGTTAAAGCACTGTTGTTTCAGCAGATGGTATTTGGATCATCATCCGGAAGCCCACTCTACTACAGCTCTGCCCCTGGAGTACTTGCATGGACACCGTGGTAGATGAGACCACATTCCTTGGCTTCTTTTCACAGGTCAGGGTGATCTTTATAGACGGTAATGCTGGTCCTTTCTTCTTTGACATCTCTATTTCCAGTGACTGCAGTAACTGCACTCACATTTCAGTACATAAGACTTTATCCGTGTACAAACACACAAACATTCTCATAAATGATTCCTAGGTAAGGAATTATTAGCAATGAAACTGCATCTAAATAGGAAAAAGAAGCTGTCTTTGACTAGGCTCCCAAGAAGCAGTCCCTGAGACAGGGGTTCATGAGCAAGGGACTTAGGAAGCAGATACTCTCATGAGAAGCCAGTGAAGGAAGCAGGACAGGGAAGTGAAAAACGCTGAGCGAGAGTGTGATCTCAGGTGCCTGTTCTGCTTCTGCCTGATATCCAGGGGGGCTCTGGAGGGTTAACTACACCTCAGAGTTTGTCTCCATCCAAACAAGGGACTTTGACTTTGGTACTCCTGAGCAGTGAATCACTGACTTTGTGCCACTTATGGAGATGTAAAACTATGTGCACTTTCGGCTCTCTGGGCTGGGGCAAAGCTGACCCACTAGCCCTGAGGAGTCCTCTGAAGAAGGTCACAGGTGCCAGATACTAGGAGAGAAGCAGGCAGAAGTAGGGGGATAGGTGCATGGAACCTGTAAAAGGCATTCCGCTTAGTAGAGAGTCTGCTCCAGAAGTCCATTGGGTAAGAGGCAATCTCTGGAAATAGATCTGGATTTGCATTCCAACTGCACTAATGGTAGATGTGCAGCCTGTCTCTCCTTGGTTATCTCCTTTGTAAAATGAGAATAACATCTTCTGGAGGAGGTGTAAAGATTCAAGATGTTTTATTTGGAAGATTATTTTGTTGACTGTCATAAGCAGGTCAATAAATGGTAGCTATTAGTTCTGATTTGATATAAAGATAACTTTTAAAATGTAGTCAGCTCTGGGGAACCATATACCCAAAAAAATCTTTTCTCCTATTGTGAAGTGTGCATAAATTGTATAGAGACATTGTATATATTTTTTCCATCACTTCACCTGTGTAGATAATTCCTTCTTTTTGGGAGGGCCATCAGTCTGGAAATCAGAAATAAGCCTCTTTTAAGCATGCAAACAGGAAGAAACTTCATTCTTGCTCACCAGTGCTTTTTATTTTTAGCTTTTTATGACGAAAATCTTTGAACATTTACAGAAAGAGATAAGAAAGCATAACGAAAGCTTGGAGAGTTATAATGAATCCAGTTTCAACAATTATAAGCTCATGGTCAATCTTGTTTCATCTATGCCCCACCATTTCCCTCCTCCCCATATTATTTTGGAGCAAACACTAGATTTTGTATCATTTCACCCATGAATATTTCAACATGTATCTCTAAAAGGCAAGGACTCTTTTTTAACTTTAATCTTTAAATTTACATACAGTAAAACTTCCCTTTTGTAGAATGGATAGTTCTAAAAATGTTAACACATGGATAGATTCACGTAACCATCATTATAAGATACAGAATAGTCCCGTCACCCCTAGAGGATTCTTTTTTTTTTTTTTTGATCTGTAACCACAATACCACTATCACACCTTTAAAAATTTGACAATAACAGTGGCATCTGGCTGGCTCACTTGGTAGAGCATGTGACTCTTGATTTTGGGATCATGAGTTCAAGCCCCGCAGTAGGCATAGAGCTTCTTAAAAAAACTTGACAATAATATATACACTTTTAAGGATAAATATAGTCCTATTTCTCTACAATCATGAGATAACACACACAGAATCCCTTTTGCAAAAGAAATGTATAGGCATTCATATGTATCATACATAGAACATGTTCTAAGCATCCTTCACCCTTGTCGCTGACAAGAGGTTCAAACAAACATGACCCTTTGTAACAATTCATTCATTGTCTTTTGCAACAACAACCTTCCTGCCTAGTACAGATCACTTTCTTTGATAACATTGCATAACATCTTCAGTTCTCCCATTTACTAGAACTATCTACCTTAACATGACTGTTTAGATGTATAGAAGAGTGGAATTGCCTTCACCGGTTTAAGTGAATGAAACAGAGTCTTTTTTTTTTTTTCTGAAATAACTCAAATACCACCTTTATTTTTTTAAGAAAATAGTTTAGAATCTGAGATCTCGAAGGGAACTCAAAAGCCATTCACTTGGATTTTCCCATTTCATGATCGAGAAAAGTCAGCTCAGAGAAGTTTAAAAATGTATTGAAGGTACACAGCTGGTTAGGAAAAGAGCTGGCACCAGAACATGATCTCCTGATCTTGAGGGCTCTTTCCCTTATGCCATATTGTTGGCTGTCCTGTTTCCTTCATTATGCTGTCACCTGAGTGTGGGCTCCATCACCAGCTGCATAGCCATATGCTCTGAACGGCAATGAGGAATATTTTCAGCTAAAACAAACAAACAAATAGGTGTTTAGGAAATGCCCAGAAAAGGCAAATCTATAGAGACAGAAAGCAAATTAGTGGCTGCTACAGTTGTAAGAATGGGGATCACCTGCACACCGGTGCAAGGAATCTTTGTGGGGTGATGGAAATGTTCTAACACTGGTTTGTAGTGGTGATGGCACAACTCTGCAAATTTACTAAAACTGTATACGTGGGTGTACTTTATGGTGCCTAAATTAAATTGTACCTCAATAAACCTGTTTAAAAAAACATTTACATACAGATATTTAATTATCTCTTATAATGAGAGGTCAGAAAGAAGGTGATTCCCAGCTTGGTTCAGCAGCAACACAATGTCATCAGACTCACGTTTTTATTGCGTTTTTAGTTTACCATCCTGAGCATGTCAGCATTTTGTCCTCATGTTCATCCTCTCATGGTCCCAACCTGGCCTTTGCAACTCCACGTACACAACAAGAAGAAAAATGGCATCAGTGAGTTCTTAGCTGCTGCCAGTCTCATTTTAAGAGGGGATCCCTCAGGGCACCTGGGTGACTCAGTCAAGCATCCGACTTTGGCTCAGGTCATGATCTCACGGTTTGTGAGTTCCAGCCCTATGTCGGGCTCTGTGCTGACAGTTCAGAGCCTGAAACCTGCTTCAGGTTCTGTGTCTCCCTCTCTCCCTGTCCCTCCTCCACTCGTGCTCTGTCTCCCTTTCTCTCTCAAAAATAAACATTAAAAAAAATTTTGGGGGTGCCTGGGTGGCTCAGTCGGTTGAGCGACCGACTTCTGCTCAGGTCATGATCTCACGGTTTGTGAGTTCCAGCCCTATGTCGGGCTCTGTGCTGACAGCTCAGAGCCTGGAGCCTGCTTCAGATTCGGTGTCTCCCTCTCTCTCTGCCCCTCCCCCACTCATGCTCTGTCTCTCTCTGTCTCAGAAATAAATAAACATTAAAAAATTTAAAAAAAAATTTTTTAAGAGGAGATCCCCCCAATTGACTTCTTCTGGTCTCTCATTGGGCAGAAGCAGGTCACATGCTCCCTATATGCAAAAAAGGTTGAGGATGTGTAAATACTAAATGGACATGAAGTTATCAAGATTGGCTTAGTGCTAGGGTTGGCCACGTTGCCTTTCTGAACCATAAAGAAGTTGGCCAGAAAAAGGCGGGGAGGGTTGAGATAGATATGGAGTGAGGTGCCAAGAGTGTCTGCCACGCCAGGAGACTCCAAATGTGCTAAATACGGTATTATTTGTTCAGAGTTTTTATAGCATAATGGTTAAGAGCACAGACTCTGGAGAGACTGCTGGGATTCAGTTCCAGCCCCACCCAGCTCACTGTGTGACCTTAGGTGAGTTAATTATCCACTCTGTGCCCCTGTTGACTTCACTGTAAACTGGGGATACTAACACCTACTTGGGGCACCTGGGTGGCTCAGTAGATTAAGCGTCCAACTTCTACTCAGGTCATGATCTCACCGTTCATGGGCTCGAGTTCCGCATCAGGCTCTGTGCTAACAGCTCAGAGCCTGAAGCCTGCTTTGGATTCTGTGTCTCCCTTTCTCTCTGCCCCTCCCCTGCTCACGCTCTGTCTCTCTCTCTCTTTAAAAAAATAAATAAACATTTAAAAATAATAATAATAACACCTACTCCATACAGTTATATGAGATCTAAATGAGTTGATCCATGTAAAGTGCTTAGCACAATGCCTGACATGTAGTAAGCACTGAGGAGTGATTTTTTTATGTATGTGTGTGGTTACATGAAAATGTGTTATCGTGGCATGCCTCTTATTCCACAAATATTTATTGAATATTTAATATGTACCGGGTAGCGAGCTAGACACTTAGGTAAAACTATGAACAAGATAGACTGCTTCATGACCTTGCTGAGAGTAGATTCTTATGGGAGAAACCAATAATAAATAAGTTAATAAATAAACAAGATCATTATAGATTGTAATAAGTGTTGTGAAGGAAATAAACAAGGTGGTGAGACAGAGCAGAGAAAGAGCAACTGTCTTAAATGGGGCAAATAAGGAAGAATTCCATAAGATAAAGGGGAGATTGCATTAATTAACATTTTCTTTCAAGTATTATGCAGACACATGCCTGTGTATACAACAGAAATAGGAGTAGAGCTGCTCTTACAGAATAAGAAATTGGTTCCATTGCTCTAGTCTGCAAATTTTGGGAATGAGGAGGGGGCAGGAGTCTTCTTAAACTCCCATGAGGCTGGTTTAGGGGTAGCTCCATGGGATGGCAACAGCAATGGTTGGGGAGAAGGCCACCGTGGCCCCACCAATTGCAGCTAAACCAAGGCCAGAACCCTCCCCCACCACTGCCACCAAGGACAGTCGATGGTTGTTTGGTGACAGTGATATTCCCTCCCCTTTTAGTGTTAGAAGATTTAATTAACCGCCCAAGACTGCTCTTGATTTTTAATCAGGTTTGTCTGTGTAAATCTGTTAATAGAAAAGGACAGGGGATATCACAGCGACTTGCATCAGCTCCAGACTGCATGTGTGATGCGTGACCCTATATCTAAAATCACAGTCTGTGAGAGTTAGATCATCTAAGGTCCAAAACTTTAATTTACAGCGGAGACCCGGAGAATTTGGCTAGCCCAAGGTGACACAACCAGCTGATGGCATAAGAACCGACTTGTACTGTTCCCTGAGTTGTATGTTCCCTGACAGGAGGTTGCTGGGTGGAGTTTAATTGAATTGACTCCACTCCCGCAGGGGCCTCCTTCTCACCCAGCACTTGGGGGCCTGTCAAGCCTATTTATAATGCAAGATGGCCTCTTGCCAAGTTGTGCTTGTGAATCCTGAACTTAAACCTAGACTCACGAACCCACAAGTAGGGGGAGAGCAGACTGAGCCAGCGAAACGTTGAAGACAGCTTTAAAACAAGGATTGTTTTGTTACTTTCAAATACTGATCTAGAGTGACAGAGACAGTTAGCAAAGGGCAGCGGAGGAGAGGCCCAGCCAGCACCCCCAGGGGAAAGATCTGGTCAGCCTGCCTCTTGGAAGCTCAGAACTCTGTGGGTTTGGAAGCACTGTATGAAGGGAGACTGGGCAGCTGGCACTGTGGAGATGGGATCTGCAGAGACCAGGGACTGAGATTGTCAGGCAGTAGTGTTGGACGCCTACCTTTCAATTAGTGCATTTGAAGGAGAAAAAGGTGAGAAAGATAATAAAGTGTGTATATGCAGTGCTGAGCAGCAGGTAAAGATTGGGCAGACTCACGCATTGGGGGCTGTGGTCTGAGACTGCAAGGCCTGGTTCTCAGGAACCTGTTCAGAAATGAACAGTCTGAGATTTGTTACTAATTTTGTCCTAGGAGACAGGCAGGCCCCAGGAGAGTTTGGAATTCCAGGGTGGATCAGATCTTGTACTGACAGGCCCCGCTCACCTTCTTTCACAGGACACTGTGGTTTGAACGAAGGTGGACGCAGCCTTTAAAGAGGAAAGGTTAAAAAGAGATGTGGGAGAAGGTAACAAAGAGCCTGGAGATAAGAGAGGACTTTGTTAGCAAGGGGCCAGTCCCAGCTTTCTAAGGGGGCGGGGCGGGGGGAGAGATGGGAGTGTTTTACAATTCAGTGAGCAGTAATTGAGCACTTGCTCTGTGTGTCAAGATGTGTGCAAGGATACTGGGGTATCTAAAGTTTGTTTATTATTTATTTTGAGAGAGAGAGAGAGAGAGAGAGAGAGAGAGTAAGCAGGGTAGAGGCAGAGAAAGAAGAGAGAGAGAGAATCCCAAGCAGTTTCTGCAGTGTCAGCGCCGAGCCCTAAGTGGGGCTCGAACTTACAAAATCAAGAGTCAGACGCTTAATGGACTGAGCCACCCAGGCGCCCCTCTACTGGGGTATCTAAGGTGACTGAGGTACTAAGGTGAACAAAGCAGAAGCCCTCTTTTCACTGGCACCAGCTCTAGTCTGAGTGTATGTGTCTGGAACTCACTTCTTTCTTCGGATCAATTGGTTCTATTCATCTCACTTCATCTTCAGAAGCATGGGGCCCGCCACAGCCCCAAGGTGTGTGTGTGTGTGTGTGTGTGTGTGTGGAGAAAGGAAGGGTTGTACTGGCAATTCATGGAATATTATAAAGTTGTTTAAAAAATAACTTAGCTCAACTCACCTTTTCTGAGGCCAGTATTACCCTGATGCCAAAACCAGACAAAGACTTCACAAGAGTTATAGATGACTATACTTTGTTAAAAGTTCTTATTCATTTCATGTGTTTACTTTATTTTTCTGCACGGTAGTTTTGTTCCTTCAAATGCACTAACGTATCTTTGTGGATATGCTTGTGTTAACATGGCCTTAAATCCAATTCTGTTTCACAAATGCTGATTCACCATTACCATATACAAGGCATTGTATAGCTGACTATGAGAGCGTTCACCACACCACGTTGAAGCCCTCTGGTTATGAGTCTGACTGCCCCACCACACAGTAAGTCCTTGAAGGCAGCATTTTTCTGTAACTCATGCTGTGTCCCCAGCACTTTGCATAGGCCATTTCCATAGGAGTAAGCATTCGATACACGTTTGGAGAATTGTATGTCAAAATCTATACACAACTTAATTTTTTTTAACTTTTTAATGTTTATTTATTTTGAAGGAGAGAGAGACAGAAACAGGACATGAGCCGGGGAGGGGCAGAGAGAGAGAGAGAGACACACACACACACAGAATCCGAAGCGGGCTCCAGGCTCCAAGCTGTCAGCACAGACCCCTATGCGGGGCTCAAACTTACCAGCCATGAGATCGTGACCTGAGTGGAAGTAGGATGCTTAACCGACTCAGCCACCCAGGCGCCCCACAACTTTATTTTTTTATGTTTATTTATTTTTGAGAGGGAGAGAGAGTGGGGGAGGAGCAGAGAAAGAGAGGGGCACAGAGGGTCTGAAGTGGGCTCTGTACTGACAGCAGTGAGCCCCATGTGGGGCTTGAACTCACCAACCTGAAGACAGACACTTAACCAACTGAGTCACCCAGGTGCCCCCGTACACAACTTTAATAGAAGGCTGAACATGCGAGAATGCCAGTAGGGGAACGGGGATGGGGAGATGCATTTGAGGTGGATTTAGGTGATGGATTGGGGGGAGGGACAATGTAATGGGAAATTAGGCTGGGAAGTGGTTAGAATCAGACTGCAGCAAGCCCTAAAGGCCATGCTAGAGGGCTATAATCTAGTTTTGTACCCAGTGGAAAGATGGAAGTGGGACAGTGGAAGATCATTTTCATGTTAGATTTTAGAAAGAAAAATTTTTGAAAAGCCCATATGTGTATCAGTTAGGGGGTTTTCCATTGGGAGTAACAGAAAACCTGATTCCAATGAACTTACAAAAGGGACTTTGATGGTTGTGTTGGCATCATGTTCAGACTGGCCTGTCTCATGGTTGCAAGATTGTTGTCACCATAGCTATTTGCTATTTCTCTCAGCCTTTAATGAAAAATGCAAAGTTTCATTCTGATTAGACCAATTTAGGTCTCACTCCCCCATGCACACATTCTTGAGCCAGAGCCAGAGAAATAGGATTAAACTGATTGGCTTAGGCCAATCGAGGCCACCTCTATGGCAAGAGTGGATCCGTCCACCCAATTATGGCTACTGCCCAGTAGGAAAGGGTATTTGGAAAGCTGAGAAAGCAACCAATAACGTTCACTGTACTATAACAAAATAAATGTCTAAGAGTAGGGAAGAAATTTGTGAAAAGGAATGGCATGGGACAATTTGCCTGACTTTATTAAAATTATCAAAGTGCAACGGTATTGGCACAAAGAACCCAGAAATAAATCCAAGTTGACATTAAAATTAGTCCATGACAGGGGTGCCTGGGTAGCTCAGTTGGTTAAGCCTCGGACTTCAGCTCAGGTCGTGATCTCACGGTTTGTGGGTTCAAGCCCCGAGTCAGGCTCTGTGCGAACAGCTTGGAGCCTGGACCCTGCTTTGGATTCTGTGTCTCCCTCTCTCTCTGCCCCTCTTCTGCTCACGCTCTCTCTCTCTCTCTCTCTCTCTCTCTTTCTCTCAAAAATAAACATTAAAAAACATTTTTTAAATTAAAAAAAAATTAGTCCGTGACAAAGGTGGTAATTTGATGATGGCTTATTTAATTAAAAGTACTGTCATAATTATCAATTAAACTGGAAGGAGACCAAATTCAACCCTTACCTTGCAACATAAATAAAAAATTTCAAATGTGTCAGAGATTTAAAAGTAAAAAAGTAAAACAATACAAACATTAACAGAAAGTTGGGAAAATGTGTAAACTTGGATTGGAAGAGAACTTCCCAAGTGAAACTGG
Organism: Lynx canadensis; assembly: GCF_007474595.2. Lineage (NCBI taxonomy): Eukaryota > Metazoa > Chordata > Mammalia > Carnivora > Felidae > Lynx > Lynx canadensis. The sequence goes on from NC_044306.2 coordinate 138,388,884, forward strand.
AAACTTATAAACTATAAAAACCTATAAGAAAAAGAGGGGTGCCTGGGTAGTTCAGTTGGTTAAACGTCCAGACTTTGGCTCAGGTCATGATCTCACAGTTAGTGAGTTTGAGCCCTGCGTCAGGCTCTGTGGTAACAGCTCAGAGCCTGGAGCCTCCTTCAGATTTTTTTTTTTTTTTTTTTAATTTACATCCAAATTAGTTAGCGTATAGTGCAACAATGATTTCAGGAGTAGACTCCTTAAAGCCCCTTACCTATTTAGCCCATTCCCCCCTCCCACACCCCCTCCAGTAACCCTCTGTTTGTTCTCCATATTTATGAGTCTCTTTTGCTTTGTCCCCCTCCCTGTTTTTATATTATTTTTGTTTCCCTTCTCTTATGTTCATCTGTTTTGTCTCTTAAAGTCCACATATGAGTGAAGTCATATGATATTTGTCTTTCTCTGACTGACTAATTTCACTTAGCATAATACCCTCCAGTTCCACCCATGTAGTTGCAAATGGCAAGATTTCATTCTTTTTGATTGCTGTGTAATACTCCATTGTATATATATACCACATCTTCTTTATCCATTCATCCGTCGATGAACATTTGGGCTCTTTCCATACTTTGGCTATTGTTGATAGTGCTTATATAAACATTGGGGTGCATATGTCCCTTCAAAACAGCACACCTGTATCCCTTGGATAAATACCTAGTAGGACAAGTGCTGGGTCGTAGGGTAGTTCTATTTTTAGTTTTTTGAGGAACCTTACTATTCCATACATAGTATGGAAAATAGCCATACTATTTTCCAGAGTGGCTGCACCAGCTTGTATTCCTACCAACAATGCAAAAGAGACCCTCTTTCTCCGCATCCTTGCCAACATCTGTTGTTGCCTGAGTTGTTAATGTTAAGGTGGTATCTCATGGTGGTTTTGATTTGTATTTCCCTGATGATGAGTGATGTTGAACATTTTTTCATGTGTCAGTTGGCCATCTGGATGTTTTCTTTGGAGAAGTGTCTATTCATGTCTTTGGCCCGTTTCTCCACTGGATTATTTGCTTTTTGGGTGTTGAGTTTGATAAGTTCTTTATAGATTTTGGATACTGACCCTTGATTGGATGTGTCGTTTGCAAATATCTTCTCCCATTCTGTCGGTTGCCTTTTAGTTTTGCTGATTGTTTCCTTTGCTGTGCAGAAGCTTTTTATTTTGATGAGGTCCCAGTAGTTCATTTTTGCTTTTGTTTCCCTTGCCTCCAGAGACGTGTTGAGTAAGAAGTTGCTGTGGCCAAGATCAAAGAGGTTTTTTTCCTTTCTTCTTGAGAATTTTGATGGCTTCCTGCCTTACATTTAGGTCTTTCATCCATTTTGAGTTTATTTTTGTGTATGGTGCAAGAAAGTGGTCCAGGATCATTCTTCTGCATGTCGCTGTCCAGTTTTACCAGAACCATTTGCTGAAGAGACTGTCTTTACTCCATCAGATATTCTTTCCTGCTCTGTCAAAGATTAGTTGGCCATACGTTTGTGGGTCCATTTCTGGGTTCTGTTCCATTGATCTGAGTGTCTGTTCTTGTGCCAGTACCATACTGTCTTGAAGATTACAGCTTTGTAATACATCTTAAAGTCCAGGATTGTGATGCCTCCTGCTTTGCTTTTATTTTTCAAGACTGCTTTGGCTATTCAGGGTCTTATCTGGTTCCATACAAATTTTAGGATTATTTGTTCTAACTCTGTGAAGAATGCTGGTGTTACTTTGATAGGGATTGCATTGAATATGTAGATTGCTTTGGGTAGTATCAATATTTTAACAATATTTGTTCTTTCTACCCAGGAGCATGGAATCTTTTTCCATTTTTTTGTGTGTGTCTTCTTCAATTTCTTTCATAAGCTTTCTATAGTTTTCAGTGTATAGATTTTTCACCTCTTTGGTTAGATTTATTCCTAGGTATTTTATGGTTTTGGGTAGCCTGCTTCAGATTCTGTGTCTTCCTTCTCTGTCTACCCCTCCCCTGCTCATGCTCTGTCTTTCTCTCTCAAAAATAAATAAATATAAAAATATTTTAAAGAAAAAGAAAGAAGGAAGGAAGGAATTTTTTTTAAGGTCAACTATTTCTCTTTGACCTTAGGAAGAAAGAAGAGGAATATTTGAACTTAAAAAAATTAAAAATATTTTAATGTTAAAAACATCAAAACCAAAGTCAAAAGAAAAGTGATAAACAGGAGGAAAATGTTAGATATGTAAGAGAAAAGGCATTATTATCCCTAATGTATGAAGACTTCTTAAAAATTACATAACAGAAAAATATCAATGAGGAAAATGAAAAGAAAGCATAAAATCGGCAACTTTAAAATATTTTGAAACAGTGATATTCAGTATTTGGTGGAATGTAGAGAAGCTGATATTTTCATACACTGATGGCGGGGTCCATATCATTACAACATTTTTGGAAATATATCTGGAAATATCTATAAATTAATATATATATATATTTAAGTTTATTTGTTTTGAGAGAGAGAGAGAGAGTGGTGGAGGGGCAGAGAGAGAGAGGGAGAGAGAGAATGCCAAGCAGACTCCTCACTGTCAGCACGAAGCTCAGTGAGGGCCTCAAACTCATGAAGTGTGAAATCGTGACCTGAGCCAAAGTTGTACACTTAACCAACAGAGCCACCCAGGCGCCCTATTTAGGGTAAGTGTACATACATTTTGAATCAGAAATTTCACATTTAGGATTTTCTTTCGGGAATGAAAGCATAAGTACATAAGCATATATATCCAACACATTATTTTCTAAGTTTATTTATTTAAGTAATCTCTACGCCAACATGTGGCTTGAATTTACAACCCCAAGATCAAGAGTCACATGCTCTTCTGACTGAGCCAGCCAGGTTCCCCAAAACATTGTTAATGGAGGCAAAAAAAAAAAAAAAATTGAAACAAACTAAATATTTATAAATAAGGCTTTGGTTAAGTAAATTGTGATACACCCAAATCATGAAATACTTACTAATATTTTATAAACTGTTAGAAAAAATAACTTAGCTCCACTCAGTTTTTGAGGCCAATATTGGTCCTTGATACCAAAACCAGACAAAGACATCACAAGAAAAGATAACTGCTGACCAGGATCTCTTCTTATGAATATATGCAAAAATCTTCAACAATATTCTAGCAAAATGAATCCAGCAATATATTCAAAGAACTATCTACCATGACCAAGTGAGATTTGTGCCAGCAAGCAAGGTACCCCCAAACTCAATTAATATAATATGTCATATTAATAGAATAAAGGACAAAAATTATATGATTATCTCAATAGACAGAGAAGAAAGATTGAACAAAATCCAACATCGCTTCATGAGAAAAGCACTTAACAAACTAGGAATAGAAGGCAACATTTTCAACCTGATAGCGGCCAGCTACAAAACTCACAGCAACGTCATGTTCAATGGTGGAGTACTAAATGCTTTCCCCTTAAGATTAGGAGCAAGATAAGGATGTCTGCCCTTGCCACTTCTATTCAACTTTGTACTAACGGTCCGATCAGAGCAATTAGACTGGTGCATGGCTATAATTTTAAAAACAATTTTTAAAATAAACACAATGACAAGCATTGGTGGGAATGTAAAGAAATGGGGACCCTCACACACCACTGGTGGTCATGTGAAATGGTATAGCCACTTTGAAAAGTGGTCTGGCAGTTCCTCAAAAGGTTAAATATAGTTACCATGACCCAAAATTTCACTCTTAGGTGTGCACCCAAGAGAAATTTAAAAATATATCTACATTTTAAAAACTTATACATGAAGGGCACTTGGCTGGTTCAGTCCACAGAGCACTCAACTCTTGATCTTGGGGCTGTGGGTTTGATCCCCATGTTGGGTGTAGAGATTACTTAAAAACAAAATCTCTAAAAAAACTTATACATGAATGTTCATAGCAGAATTATTCATAATAGCCAAAAGGTAGAAATAATCCAAATGTCTATCAACAGATGAATGGTTAAATAAAATAAAATGTAGTACATCCATTCATTGGAATATTATTTGACTAAAAAAAATGAATTAAGTACTGATAGATGCTACGTGGGTGAACCCTGAAAACGTGCTAAGTGAAGGAATCTAGACACCAGAGACCACATATTATATGATTCCATTTGTATAAAATATCCAGAATGGACAAATCCATGGAGACAGAAAGTAGGTTAGTAATGGTAAGGGGCTGGAAGAGGTGTTGGGGAAAAGTAGGGAATGACTGATAATGGGTATGAGGTTTCTTTTTGAAGTGATGAAAATGTTGTATAATTAATTATGGTAATAGGTGCATAACTCTGTGTATATACTAAAAATCATTGAATTGTTCACTTCAAATGGATGAATTATATGGTATGTGAATGACATCTGAATAAAGCTGTGATTTCTTTTTTAAGTGAGTTAGCTTTATATCTATTGACTTGGAGAGATGACCTTGATACACTTTTAAATAAGAAGAGAGTTCTAAAGTAATATATATACTATGACTCCATTTTTAGGTTAAAAATGTGAAAATACGTTTGCATGAGCATGAAAAAATTTCCAAAAGCTATATACTGAGCTGTTAACATTGGGAGTAGGAAGAAAGAGGTTGGAGACAATGGGAGGTGATTAACTTTTTCTTTATACAAATGTGGATTCTTTTCACTTTTTAATTGGGTATATAGGATCATGTATCAAAAAGAAGTGAAATAAAAGAATAAAATTAAACTATTTTAAAAGATCTTGGGAGGCAGGGAGAAAGGGAATTGGAGTAGGAGAGAGAGTGGAAGCAGAAGGAGGAAATAAGATAATTGGGCTTGCTGGAGGTGATGAGGTCTTGCCCAAAAGCAGTAGAAATGAAAAGGAAACAGATTCCTAAGATGTTGTAAAATCTTGTAGATTTCTCGTAGAGCAAGAAATAGAACTTAGTTACTAGGTGAAGATGAGATCACTCGAAGAGAAAACGAGTTGATGCTAATTGAAGATTCCAGGCTGGTCTACAAATAAGGAGATGTTCCTAGACTGGCTTTGAGTTGGAAGTATTGACTGGCTCATCAGACAGAGACCCATGATAGATGAGTGCTTTGGAGGAGTCATCTGGAAAGAGGTAAAATTACACAGTGCAAGAAGAGAGAAGACCAAGGGCAGGATATTGAACACCACATTTCCATATGGGCATTTCTGTGGAAGAATGAATATGTGAGGAAGTAGTCAGAGAGGAAGAAAGAAATCCAGGGGATTGTGAGGACATGCCAGGAAGGGAAGGACCAGCTAGTTTCAAAAAGGACAGGGAGATGAAGCAGGGGTTTGTACAGCAGTCAGTGGCTCTTGGTGCCTGGAAGGTCATTCTTTGTGCATCTACAAGGGAGCATTTCCAACAGAGGGTGTGGATTCCAGATTTCTGGGGGCTAAGAGTTCATCAAAGACCAGACTAACGTGGAAATAGCAAGTGAACACAATGTTTTTGAGAAATTTCTCATAAAAGGGAAAGAAAGTAATGAAACAGGAATTTGACTGAGAAAGCAGGATCTATGGAAGGTGTTGTTGCTGTTGTTGTTGTTGTTGTCTTGAGATAGATAGAGAGAGGGGGAGGGAGGAGGAGCGAGAGCAAGAGCGAGAGCGAGAGAGAGAGAGAGAGAGAGAGAGAGAGAGATCCCAAGCAGGCTCCATGCTGTCAGCACAGAGCCCAACGCAGGGCTTGATCCCATGACCCTGGGATCACGATCAGAGCTGAAATCAAGAGTCCAACACTCAACTGACTGAGCCACCCAGGCGCCCCTATGGAAGGCGTTTTTAGGTTGGAGGAAATATGTCCATGTTTAATAGGCACTTGAGAAGGGAGGATTAGATACCTTTAAGAGAGAGCCTTGGGAAAGGACAGAAATAAGAATAACAACTGGTAGAGTTAAGCTTGGAAACAGAATGCAAACTTTCATATCCTAAGAGTGGGGAGAGAGCAAGAAAGAATTATAGAAGATAATTTTTTTTTGGTGAAGGGAAATTGAGCCTGTATCCAGGGGTGATATTTAAAATAGTTCACAAGCACTGAAGCAGCATCCAGCAGGCCACCTACTCTGTGCCATGTTAACTCTAGTTACTGGTCATGACAAGGTCTGAGGGTAGAGGGTGGGGCAGCTAAGGGGCAGGCAGCAGAGTGGAGCAAGACAACTCTAGAGCTGAAGCCACATTTCTTGGGTAGAACTTAGAAGACTGATTAAGAATCATCTAAACTCCTCAAAACAGTCATTTGCAACAAAAGAATATCATGCTATAAAATGATTAATCTGTAGCCCTCTGATTTAGAAAGTATTTTTTTATCACATAAATAATGAATGGCTTCTATACACTTAATGCATGTTGGCAAAAGGTCTAAAAGAGAAGGGATTGAGCGAAATCAAAACCGTTCACACTGTCTGGCTTATTCTCTTGCTACAAAGCACAGTGTCTTAGTTCACGGAGGGAAAACGGGGTCGCAGTGAATTTCAGAACACAGAATCTGGTGTTTATTGGAGGCCTTCCCTCTGAGCACCAGTCACAGACCTCTTGGCAACTCTGCTCTCCCACTGGAGGACGGGAATGAGATGATGCTGCCTAGCACTCAAGAGAATACAGAGAAGTGTTTGGGGATTCCCACGGTTGCCAAGTACATCATATGGAAACCGTCACCAAGGTGATCATATCAAGCAGCCACATGTCAGCCCCCACAGGAAGGCACCCCTGTATGTGTTAGTCTATGTGTTGGAAATCTTTCTCCTTTATCACTCCAGGGCACTACAGATACGCTGGTTTGAGGCCGCTGGCCTGGTGGAGCAAACTCTGAAAAATTAATATGTCCTTGATCTAGGACGTGCTGCACATGGCTGTAGCCTTTCAAAACATCGACTTTTCTGACTGAGAGATGCCTTTTATCTAATTCTAGCCATTTAGATAGAGGTGAGGGATGTGTGGCAGACAACTATTTAATAGAAAGTCAAAGCAACATTTAGATCCGTTTGGATGGGGGGTTATTAAAAATGTTTAAAATTTATTTATTTATTTTGAGAGAGACAGAGACAGTGTGAGTGGGGGAGGGGGGGCAGAGAGAGAAGGAGACAGAGAATCCTAAGCAGACTCTGCACTGTCAGCACAGAGCCAGATGTGGGGCTCGAACTCACGAAACCATGAGATCATGACCCAAGCCGAAACCAAGAGTCTTAACTGACTGAGCCACCCAGGCGGCCCCCATTTGGATGTTTTAATTTAGTATCTTCACTTCTAACTTTCTTGTTGGAAAGCTTAAGTTATAATGTATATACATGTGAAGGAATTTCTTGACACATGTCACTTGTTTGTAGTTTAGGTAAGATGCCAACATAAGACATCCTCAGAAGTTTTTTTTTTTTAATTTTTTTAATGTTTATTTATTAGTTTTTTTTTTTGAGAGAGACAGAGACAGAATGCGAGTGGGTTAGGGGCAGAGAGAGAGGCAGACACAGAAGCAGAAGCAGGCTCCAGGCTCTGAGCTGTCAGCACAGAGCCCGATGAGGGGCTCCAACTCACAAACCATGAGATCATGACCTGAGCCGAAGTCGACGCTCAACCGACTGAGCCACCCAGGCGCCCCGGAAGCTTTAAGGTATAAAGTGTGAGGTGGAATGCAATATATCTGAATGTACCACTGATATGTTGACCCAGCAGGACTCACGGTATAATCAGAAAACAGCCTTAGTCTCCTCCATCATGCTGTTCAAACCTGCTCTGTGGGGCTGCATGTTTCTCCTGCCCTTGGATGAATTAATGTGTAAGCCTTATGACTTTTGGGGTCACGCTCAAATAATAAAAAGCGTTTCTGATTTATTTTAGTCAAAAATACAGTCTTAGATCAGTAATTAACATGTCTGGTACAGTGTCATAATAAAAAAACTCCACACTTCAGTGGCAAAGCGGAGTAATAGTAGGTTTCTTCTGTGTTTCTCCCATCCTGGGTCTTCTCCCCTCCTTTTCTCTCATGAAGCTGCCTAATCCTCCAGGGTTAAAGCAGGGAAGAGAGAGAGCTAAGGAGGCAGAAAGGCCTTGGGGGGGCTTTAACTGGCATAGCTTCTCCAGCAATGGCAGATGTTTCCAACTGATACTTTCTTTCGTGGGCAGTTTTATAGGTTTGTCAGAACCACTCTCACCATTACCATCCTGCAGAGGCATCTCTCAACACCCATTTCCTTGACACAAGCAAGTTCATTTTGCCTGTGACTGGTTGCCTCAGATTCTTCCTCTGGGCCCTGGCCATCTGGAGACAAACCTCTGGGTTCTTTCAGATCTCTGCCTTTCTAGGCAATCCTCATGGGTAGGATCAAAGTCCTGCCCACACTGTCTGCCTCACTCTCTTAGACTTGTCTTCCTTGGGAGTAATGACTTCCCCTACCGTGGCCTCTACCCCGTGTTCAGATCCCTCTTGCCAACTCTGGCCCTTTAAGATTTCTCAAGCATTAGGCAGACACCAGCCCATGGCAGTTCCCCAAACTGCAGGGAACGAGTCCTAAGCTCTCCAAGAGGTCTGCCTGAAGTACCTCTCACCAGACTTAAGGTGAGAGAAGAGCTCCCTCCAACATGCCCCTGGGGGTACATAGGAGGGATCTCTTAGAATACCTTCAATTCCTCTACGGAAACCCTTCTCTGATCCAAGCACTCTCACCAGCATCCACCTCAACCTTTTCACATTTTCCAGGTAAGTGAGACATTAAGGAAATACCCCTTTGCAAGTCCTACATAGCGGTCCTGCACCTGCTTGGAATGTGAGAGGGGTTGACAGATATTATCTCGGTCCTCTGTCAAAATGGAAATGAAATAATAGCTCCAATTTAACATCCTGTTACCAAATGTATTCTCATTCTCTTTCTAATTACCCCCATAAAGTTTCTTTACTAGGTAGACGTTGGAAAAGATCAAATGCCATTTCAACAAACTTTGCATGATTCTATTGTTTCTCAGAGATTACTTGAATTATCGCTGGTTGGAGAAGGGTTGGCAATAACTTTGTTATACAGAGGTTTTTATTATAACACGATATATTGCAATTCAACCAGCAGCAAGGATCCCACCACCCTGGCAGCGTTATTTATAAATTGTGCTTCCAGTCCCTTTTTCCAACTGAATGAGGGAAGTGATTTGAATCATAAACAACAACAAATTGGCTTCCTAAGAGAGAGGAAATGAGCAAAATATAGAATTTCTTCATAATCCTAAATGTTTTGTTGTGGTTTCAGCCAGCTAACAAGTTCTCTTCTATCAGAAAAACCATCACCCCTACTCAGATAGATGGACACCTGTGCTGTTCACCTGTTTGGTCAGCAGATTTGCTGGAGCAGCATGGTGTCAAAATCATGGTGCTGTGGAGCGATTATGTCTCTGTGTATTGATCTCCATCCTACCCCCATGGAGTTTATAGTTGGCATCTATCACCAGACCTTAAGCCCTGTTTGTTCTGTACTTAAGCCCTTTCCTCAAAGCCTGAAGCATTTTGGAACACTGTCAACAAATCATTTAAGAATACAGGATGAATCTTTCTATACATTTTTTAAAAAGACAACCAGTTCTAGGAAAGTATTTCGATCTTACACCCATACATGATTTAAAACATCGAAGGTCATATTGAGTACACAGAGAACAAATTTTAATGGGTAGGATTCCAAAAGCAATAAAAGGAAGATAAAAGCATAGGTAAACTTATGTTTTGTTTGTCATCCGTTCCCTCGAAGCTTCACTAAAACTCTCATGACGTTAACAGATCTGCTTATAGCACCCAGCTCTCCTTCACGGCCAGTATTTTAACATAATATTTCAGCTGTCAATATCACTGTCAGGAATACAATTTATTTCATGCTTTGGGTTTATCTGGATGGACATTGTGGAGATGAAGGTGGCAGTGATTTAGTGCTGTTGACAAATGGCACTGAGCCTGCTATCCTCACAAATTCCAGTTAGTTTCTTAAGCAAAAGTGGGCCTGGCTCGAAGTGAAAATGAAAATGTTCAAATAAATTAAACATAGTGCAAGATTTCTCAATCTTTCCATGGAGGAAAGGAAAAGTGAGGATATTTTATAAATTGGGGACCCTTTTTCCAGGAAAGGCAGTGACTTTAGTCATGGGCAGGTCAGAATCACCCATGGCTCTTTGTAAAAATACCCATGCCTCTCCCCTCCCAGCCCTCCCCGCCTCCCCAGGTTCTGACGTGTGTATCTGAGGTGGAATCAAGCACTTGTCTTTTTTAAAGCCCTCACTGGTGATTCTGATGTGCAGACACTGTTGAGAGGGACCACCAATTGTCTGGATGGATCCAGAAGTTTTTAAAAAATGGACTGGAAGAAGGTCTGGCTAGAGGGTTCTTCCAGGTACTGTAGAGAGAAATGTGTGGCATAGAGGGGATGGAGTGGGGAGGTTCTCACATCAGAGCTGGGGTTCATTCATGGATGGGACTCAGGCAATTCTTTTTTTAAATAATTATTTATTTGGGAGGGGGAGAGTGCAAGTGAGGGAGGGGTAGAGAGAGGGGGGCAGAGGATCCAAAGCGGGCTCTGGGCTAAGAGGCTGACAGCAGTGAGCCCGATGTGGGGCTGGAACTCACCAACCAGGAGATCATGACTTGAGCTGAAGCCTGCCACTCAACCAACCGAGCCACCCAGGTGCCCCAGGACTCAGGCAACTCTTAACTATGAGGACTCACAGATCACTTTGAGAGTCTGATGAAAGATATAGTTACTCTCCTCAGAAAAATACACATAGGCTAACCCCAGGAAAAATGTAGCACATACTCTCAAGGGCTTCTAGATGAGACTTCAGTTTTTGTTTTTGCTGTTTTAACAAGATGGAGAGATAACACTCTCATTAGTTAAGGTAAGGTCCCTGGCCTCAAGAAGCTCACAGTCCAACAGCCAAGAGAAAACAGTAACAATAAATCAATGTACACATAGGTAAGCAAGGATTCCAAGAGTTGCAAGGAATGTTGGAGAATTTGAACCGTGTGCTTTGAGAGGCAACAACAGATAAAAGACGGGCGTGGTAAGGGGGGGGGGTCCCCCCAAAAGAATGGCAGTCATCCTAAGGCAGGTTGATAAAGGAGGTCCTATTGTGGGAGCTCCGCAAAGCTGCGTTTGGAATAGAAATTAACGGTGAGCGTGCGATAAAAATGGCATTGATCCACGCTTCTTCTGGAGGTCACTGACAGGGTACCACTGGTAGGTTGAAGTCTGAGGTGGGGAAACTATTAAAATGCCGATGAATACAGTTTTATAACAGACGCAGACGAGACACCGGGAAGAAGAGAGCAAGCTGGCGCTGGGAGGGAGGCCTTGGAGTCCACTGTTCCTTGCAAGGGTCAGAAGTTGGCCCGGTGTTTGTTCTTTACGCTGAAAGAAAACCGCGGGAGAGCGCAGAGTGGCGGAGAACTACATTCAGCCAGTGGATATGAAAATGAATTTTAGCTGCTTTGTGCAAAAACCCTAGGTGTGTAGACAGAAGGGAGCCAGCCAGAAGGTTACAAGAGGTCAAGAATAAATAACCACCAGGCGGAGGATCCCAGATTCTGCCCTTCCTTTTGTTGGGTGAGGAGCGCCAGGCAAACGCGTCCACAAAGGCTTTGGAAAGAAGCGGTCCGGCCGTCCACACGCAGCTCCAGTCCCGGGTAACTATTAGGGGAGCCGAAGGGCGGCGGCAGCCAGAGGCGCGGGGACGGGGGTGTGGGGGACTCCGCTCTCAGTGGGAAGCCTCGCGGCGGGGACCCCAGAATAAGTCGGGGGCGGGCCGCGGCGCAGCGGGCGGGCGGGGGCGGGCGGCCGAGCAGATCCCACCCCTTCCTGAAGGAAGCGCCCTCCTCGCCGCCGCTGCCGCCGCCGCCGCTGCCTCCGCCGCAGGTCACGGCCCCGCGAGGCGACCGCGGCCCCGCCGCACCGGAGCAGGTAGGCGCGGCGCCCGCGGCGCCCCCTCCTCCGCCCGGGCCGCCGGGCAGCCAGTGGGGGCGTCGGGCCCGGCTCCGCGCTCAGCCCGGAGGCGGAGCCCGGGAGCGGCGGGCGCTGCAGCGGGGCTCGGGCGGCGGTGTCCTCCCGGCCGCGGGGGCCCTGCTCGGCTCGGGCCCCCTCCGGGAGCGCCCCGGGCGCGGAGCCGCCCGCCCGAGCCCCCGCGGGCGAGACGCGAGTGTCCGGCGGCGCCGCGTGGTCCCCGCCGGCTCTCCCCCGCGCGCGAGCGCGGAGCCGACGCGCCTCGGTCCCTGCCGCCGCCGCCGCCGCCGCAGTGCTGTCCGCCGAGCCCCTGCGCCGCCCGCCGGCTGCGGTTCCGTCCCGTCCTTTGACAGGTGTCCCCACCCGCCGCCCCCTTCGGAACCCCAGGCCTTTTGTTGTCGGGAGGACTCTGGTCAGAAGCGACCCCAAATTTGGCCCCCAGGTCTCTCTGCCATTCGCTGTTCACTTTACCGTTAGCCAAGTCAGGCTGGCTCGGGGAGCGAGGTAGCCGGGAAGAAGGCACTAACTTGTTTTGCCCTGTGCACCGCCCTCCACTCTAAATGCACAGTCTGGCTTTCCTCTCCGGGGTGCACACTTGGAAAGAAATGGGGTTTTCGGTTTCTTCGCGGAGGCAGCGGTGGGGCGGGGGGTGGTCACCGAGGCCGTTTGGTCATCCATTGCAATAAAAAAAGTGATTAGCTTTGGATTATGTAGAAAGACCTTATTTAGTGGTTTCCTCCTCCATAAATGAATCAAATCGAGAAGAAGAGTGTTTTTCCCATTTTAAATTACATATTCCCTTTTTCTCTACCCATCCCAGTTCTCTGTCCACTCTTCCCTCCAGAACACTTTATTATATCACAAACGCTCCACTGATTTTTTTGTCAGGTTTATTCCGGCCAGACCGTCTTTCATGGCTGAGCCAGGATTTTGACTGCAAATGGGAGAACATAGCCCAGTTGGGATGGAAGCCTCTCCTCGAGTAATCCCATTCCCTCTTACTACATGCGAGGTCTTGTCTGAGAACCAAATATAATGATATGTTAAAAAAAAAAAAAAGTATTGGATCCATTACAACATAACAAAGCCAAATGGTAATATTAGTTTCTGCTTCTTCATTTCTCTGCTCGAATCAAAGGCAAGTTTTTTATAGTGCAGGGCTGTAACTCCATTCTGGGCTGCAGTTCATCATAAAGATAGGCGAATGTGAATATATAAACTCCATGGTAGCAGTTAATAAGTTGACCTACTTAAAGTTTTCAAGGAAAAATTGTTAGGCTCATATATGTGATATTTGCAGATCAAAGAATTTTTGTCTTAGCACTCATGCATTAAATCCGAAACTTTTTTTTTCTATGTGTCCTAGAGACACCATGTTTCTAAGATTAGCTATAGCTGTCATCTCTTAACTAGAAATGTGAGTTTAATCTTCAAGGCATAAGCACAGGAATTTTAATGGTGTATCCTTTATTTATACGTTATTTAATAAATGTTTTGCAAGCTCTCCAACTTGGAAGCTCAAAAACTGGACATGGTAAATAAAAGGATAAAGAAAATTTGCTACCATTAATAACTGGTTGGTAGATGTTATGACATTGAACAAACATATTAAAGGATTTGGAAAGTGCATGTTTATTAAATCTGCCTTTAGCCATAGGCAATTTGTTTGGATTATTTAAACTGATGTTGGTGTCTTTATAGCAATTGTTTAACTCACGTATTTCTCATCAAATGCCTTTCACAGATTGCTTTGTGGAGGAGATAGTTTGCTCTGTGGAATAATTTTTTGTATGAACATAATAATGCCTAATGTTTAGTCTTTGTCATAGAACGACCACAATCATGCTTACAGTGACCTTGCAGGTTGTTGTTGTTTTTTATACTCATTTTACCTGCTTTGTGATCACCAACAGGGACAGCACTTTGCTTTACACTCTTGTCTGCACCCCTGCTTTGTTTCCCCTGTGACCCAAGCACACCTCTGCAGTACAATGGCCAGATTAATAGGGCAGCCCGCAGTCATGAAAGAGGAAAAGCTAGCTGGCCCCTGCAATTTTAGCCATTTGCTTTCACTATAATCTGGCCACTAGGGATCATTTCAGTAACCAATTAAGCAAGACAGACACTGACAAGATAATGTATTACCTCTCAGTCTTCCCCTTCACCAGAAGGATCTATAGCACTCAGAATCCACACTCCAGTGGTAATTAGGTTCTGTGAGGCTCAAATAAGATATGTACTAAAGTTCTCAAAATGAGATACAAAGACCATTACCAAATCTGGGTCTAAATTCATGAGAAGTCTAGGAACAGACTCAGGTATGTAATACATATTTTCCTTATCCTAAGGGTAACAACAGAAGCGCATCCCTACTTATTGTAACTGCAGACTTTTCTTCCTGGATTGGACGGTGCTGTGTGTCTTTATGGTTTTTCATAAACTGCTCTAAGTACTTTCAAACTCGCTTATGAGTTAGTAACACTTTAACAAGTCGTTGCTGTCACCAAACAGCATTTCCTGTCACGTTTGGATTTTAAAAGATAACTTGCAGCAATGGAAAGTCTTAATGCAAAGAGATTTTAGGCCCGTTGGAATGGTATTTTGAGATAATAACAGAATCTTTGGGCAGTAGCCTTCAAATTTAATCCCACAGTGGTTTAAGTCAAGCCACCTCTGCTGAGTAGGGCTTAGAACTCTTTTCCCAAATAAGAAATGAATAGTTTTCTTTAAGCATCTGTAAATGGTCTTTCTCTATATCAGTACTGTCCCATAAAACTTTCTGTAGTGATGGAAATGTTCCATAATTTGTCCAAAGTGCTAGCCACGAGCTACATGTGGCTATTGAGCACTTGAAATGTGTCTAGTGCTATTGAGGAACTCAATTTTAATTTTTATTTAACTTTATTTGAATAGCCACACGGGGCTAGTGGCTATCATACTGGATAGTCCAGCTCTGAATTGTCTTTACCTGTTTCCTGTAGAGATAACATTTGATGGTGATTATTCTTTAGAAGAAAGTGGAAATAAGCAGTGATAGAACCAGGAAATAAAATTTCACTCTGTCATCCTGTTATTACAAAAAACACTAGCATCTACTCTAAAGGATGTGTTTGCTGAAGTTCCATTCCACTCTAAAAAAAAAAAGTTTCCCTTTTTAATTTATAGATATTTGGTAGCCACAAAAAAAGCCTCACCCAGAGTTGTTTAGATGCTTGGCCCCATGTGTCTGTGTTCTTGAACTTGCTTAAATTTGCTCTCTTGCACATTACAGAATCACTTATTCTTAAAGTCAGTTTCTAGGGGTGCCTGGGTGGCTCAGTCTGTTGACTTTTGATTTCTGCTCAGGTCATGATCCAGGGTCATGAAGTCCAGCCCCACATCGGGCTCTGCACTGAGTGTGGAGCCATCTCTCTCTCTCTCCCCCCCCCCCCCCCCCCCCCCCCCCTTCCTCCCACTTCCCTCTCCCTCTGCCTCCTCTGCTGTGCATGCACTCTGGCTCTGGCTCTCTGGCTCTCTCTAAAATTAAAAAAAAAAAAAGTCAGTTTCTGCACTTTTAAATTTTTCCAGGGGAGGGACATTTGGAGAGAGGTAGGAGGTAGACAGTGACACACAACCATTCCCCCTTAAAATTCCCATAAATCTGATAAATGAGTACCCCTGCCTCAAGGAATGCCTAGAGCATCACTTAAGGATGCTTGAATACACTTAGGAAATGTTCCATATAATCCTTTGTTTTTTTGAGATTTACAATTCACAATAACATGGTGAAGCCTCTAAGATGAGATACATATACTCATTTAACTTTTTTATTAGTGTTTCCAAAAATTTTTCATATAACACTTACAGTATTTTTCAAATCATGTGTCCTAAGTCATGAAATCGATTTAAAAGGTTAGAATCAGCATTTTTATTTTTTTATTAAAAAAAAATTTTTTTAATGTTTATTTATTTTTGAGACAGAGAGAGACAGAGCATGAACGGGAGAGGGTCAGAGAGAGAGGGAGACACAGAATCCGAAGCAGGCTCCAGGCTCTGAGCTGTCAGCACAGAGCCCGACGCGGGGCTTGAACTCATGGACCGCGAGATCATAACCTGAGCCGAAGTCAGGCGCTCAACCAACTGAGCCACCCAGGCACCCCTAGAATCAGCATTTTT
Source organism: Lynx canadensis (assembly GCF_007474595.2). Lineage (NCBI taxonomy): Eukaryota > Metazoa > Chordata > Mammalia > Carnivora > Felidae > Lynx > Lynx canadensis. The sequence goes on from NC_044306.2 coordinate 138,404,999, forward strand.
AAAAAATGAAATGGAATATGTAGTAGTAGAATAGGAATTCTCACTATGCGTCCCTCTGAGTAGGAGCTGCTAGTGATTAACGAAATTTTTGGTTCTCCCACATGTGGCAAATACAAGGCCACAAGGAGCATAGTGGTTAAAAGCACTACATTAACAGGACCCTTGGGTTCAAATCCTGACTCTGCACTGCCCAATCCATATATAGTAAGGACTATATAAGCAGGCCCAGTGTTTGTAGTATTAATATATAAGTGTGTGTATCCTAGATCATGATGTAAAATACTGCCTCTGAAACTAGGCTTGGGACCCACTTTTGGAAAACACTGATCTGAGACAAATGTGATCATCAATTTTAACAAGCAACATCACTGAGTACTTACAGGGCCCCATGCTGAATGCTTTACATGTATTATTTTGTTTCTCACAACAGTCCTTTGATATATATAAGCACTGCCACAATCCCACAGTACCTATATTCCAGGATGTCATAGAAGCAGAATCTGGACCCCGGGCAGTCTGGTAACAGAACCCATTTAGTTCAACCCCCTCACCTCCCATATTGCAGTGTAACAGTGATACATAGACGGACATCTGCAGACCTGTGAGGCTCAAGCATTATACAGCATTGCACAAGTACAGAAATGAGCAGACCACAGGTGTTTTCTGTGGAAGACAAGTCCTAAATGGTGAGAGGTGGTCATTGCATTATGTGTAAACTAGGGGAGACCTCTCTGCTGCCAGTCCATGGCCTCTGAAAGCTAATGCCCTTGGTCAGGCAGCCTGGTGACCAAAGAAACACGAATGACCCTGAGACTGCCTACAAATTGTGCAGGCTTCCTTCCCTCCTAACCACTTGCTAACTTCTGCATACTGGTTGTAGCAAATAGTCACAAATGGTCTAAATAGATATGTCCATCCCATAAATCCCCCAGTTTTTGCTGCATTCTAAACTTTTCAGAATCACTTCTTGCCTGTAGGTGCTTCATGGTGTGTATACATATTTTATATATAATTGGCATATAACATTATATTGGTTGTGATGTGCAACATATTGATGAGATATTGGCATATATTGCACAATGACTAAGGAAGTCTAGTTAAAGTCCATCGCCACATATAGTTACAAATTTTCCTATGGTGAGAACTTTTAAGATCCACCCTCTTGGCAACCTTCAAATACATACAAACAGTTTTATTAGCTATAGTCACCATGCTATATGTTATATCCTGAGGATTTATATTTACTTATAACTAGAAGTTTGTACCTTTTGATTTAAATTTTAATATAATAAATGGAAAACAATATTGTTTTAAGAATTTTAGGGGCGCCTGGGTGGCGCAGTCGGTTAAGCGTCCGACTTCAGCCAGGTCACGATCTCGCGGTCCGTGAGTTCGAGCCCCGCATCAGGCTCTGGGCTGATGGCTCAGAGCCTGGAGCCTGTTTCCGATTCTGTGTCTCCCTCTCTCTCTGCCCCTCCCCCGTTCATGCTCTGTCTCTCTCTGTCCCTAAAATAAAAAAAAAAAAAAAAAAAAAAAAAAAAAAGAAGAAAAAAAAAAAAGAATTTTATATAAAAGGAGATGTCTTAAAATTGGGTCTGGAAATCTTTTTTTTCTCCCCTAGTGTAATCTAGAAAGTAAAACTAATTTCATTTTGGAAGTAGATTTCAGTTTTCCCTAAAGGTCAGACCAAATATAAGCGATCACATGCCCGTAGACTTTGTCAGGTAGAATAGGAGAGGCAACGGCTTGTCATTGTGGTTACTTTTCTTCTTTAAAAAGTACCGAATGTCCTTGAGACATTCAAATTTGTTCAAGGCTGCAGAGCCGTCCATCTCTGAAGACAGTGATACAGACTCTACCTGTGGAATACAAAGGAGTTCAGTCTTTGAAAAACCACTGAAGGTCATGTAACACTTTTAGGCAAGTGTAGACAAAGCTTAAGAAGTAATTGTGGGGGCGCCTGGGTGGCTCAGTTGGTTAAGCATCCAGCCTTGGCTTAGGTCATGATCTCACGGTTGGTGGGTTCGAGTCCCACGTTGGGCTCTGTGCTGACAGCTCAGAGCCTGGAGCCTGCTTCAGATTCTGTGTCTCCCTCTCTCTCTCCCCTTTCCCTGCTTGTGCTATCTCTCTCTCTTTCCCTCAAAAATAAATAAACATTAAAAAAATTTTTTTTCGGGGCGCCTGGGTGGCGCAGTCGGTTAAACTTCCGACTTCAGCCAGGTCACGATCTCGCGGTCCGGGTCACGATCTCGGGGTCCGTGAGTTCGAGCCCCGTGTCAGGCTCTGGGCTGATGGCTCGGAGCCTGGAGCCTGTTTCCGATTCTGTGTCTCCCTCTCTCTCTGCCCCTCCCCCGTTCATGCTCTGTCTCTCTCAGTCCCAAAAATAAATAAAAACGTTGAAAAAAAAATTAAAAAAAAAATTTTTTTTTTCAATAAAAAAAAAGAAGTACTTGTGATTAACTGTGGCAGTAGAGGAAATTAGTCTGTAGTTTAAATGGTGTTATTTAATTCTGCAATAATTATAATGAATTATAATGGTTTTCAACTGAATGTAAACATAAATGTCTCCAGAAACAACATAGCCTTACATCAAACATTTCATTTATTAACAAAGTAGACTTCTTCCTGGGTTTTTTTTTTTACACTTATAATGGCTTAGCTGCCAAAGAAATATTTTAAGTGGTAATAATTGGAAGTTTTAAAGAATAAATTAAAACTATACATAGCCGAGGTCACCTGGCTGGTTCAGTCGTTAGAGCATGCAATGCTTGATCTCGGGGTTGTGACTTCAAGCCCTATGTTGGGGGTACAGAGTACTTTAACAAAAAGACAAAAACAAAACTGTACATATGCAAAATGGACATTATATTATTTAAACGGGGCTGGTTACTAAGACAGTCTTTCAAATTAGTTTTCATTCTATTGATTCATGAGTGGAAGGTGTTAATTAAGAAATATTGATGTCATTGTACAGCATTTCAAATAGAAATATTATTTTTTACTGAAGTGTTTTTTAAATTAGAATTCTGTAATGAAATTGTCCTGGAATTTCTAGGGGAAATATATCTCCTGGAATTTCTAAATTCTACTTTTCACTAAAACTTAAATTATATTTACATAGAAACACTAGTAACTAAGATATACCTACATGCAGTAGCAGGAACATTCACTTACGGATGACAGTTTTTCTTTCTTGTGGTATTATGTTCCCACATATCTTAGACTTATGTCATTTTGAAAATTTCACCAGTCCTGTCAATGACAGCAGTGTTCACAAGAACAATATTTATCGCCCTGTAATTTTAGCAGCTAATAGAATTGTTCCTGAATGAGCAGATTATTTTTTCTATGACATTTTGATTGGTGTTTTTCCATTTTCATTTGAGCTTATATGTGGCATAAGAATTGACTTCTATGAAAAGGGGAGGGTTGCCATTTGTATACCAAAATTTTGATTGTCTCTGTATGCGTGTGAAAATAAAGACAACAGTTTTCCATTAACTGATTTGGGGGAAGGGATACTGTTGAGATCAAATGGTGGCCACATGATCATCTTTTAAGATCAGACCACTGAACCAAGTGAGCGTACAGTTACAGGGCCATAAATTTGGCAATTCAGAAATGGTGATCTTTATTAGCTGTTGGTCACCATTTGTGAAATCCTTAGCGTGGCCCCTGGCCCAGAGTAACTTTTTTATTTTCACTGTTACGGCCTATGCATATTTTACACTAGTTCTTGGCATACTGTCTCTGTTAAGGCTGACTTAACAGGACTCTGATGTTGAACCTAGGCTGACTTCAGTTTCACGTATCTCCTGGTTTCCTTGCTTGTGGCATGTGTACCTTGACTTTCCAGTTTAACCATTGTTTCTTTTGTGTAGGAATTATGTCACATAATCTTTTTGTATCCCACCAAGTTGTCTGAGGATGGAGGTTGGCAAACTATTTTGTAAATAAAGTTTTATTGGAACACAGCCGTGCCTGCTGGTTGCGTATTACCTGTGACTCTTTCTGTACTACCGCTACAGAGTCAAGCAGTTGAAACAGCCCATCTGGCCCATAAAGCTGAAATTCTGTACTATCTGGCCCTTTATAGGAAAAACTTATCAACCCCTGTTCATATGATACTCTTCTTATGGGATCCGTGAAGAAAATGTGGAAAAAAATGGCCTATCATATATAGTTAATTATACACAGTTAATTGCTTCCTGTAGGAGCAGATTTCACATGTGAATGACTAAATGAGTGACAAATACTTCTCTCTTCCTATTGCACTGTCCATTGCCTATGCAAGAAGGTGTCATCACCATAGGCTTAGGTATCATATAGACTTGGGTCACTAGCTGTGTAACTTTGAATAAATTGCCTAATCCTTTTTAAGCTATTATAGGTACTATGGCACCACTGTTGGAAGAGAGTCCTCTGAGCATCCTGTGCATTTTAACAGGTCTTTACAAAGAGAGGCATGCACTGTGCTTTTGTCCTGGGTTGTCTTTTCAAGGATGTTTGTGTAATGAACAGTCTTGGATATAGAGGTAGTGTTGCCCTCAGAAGCAAGGGGCAGGCATGCTTACATCTAGTATAATAGATTTGCATTTCCTCAGATCAGAGTTCCTCTCCAGGAATGCTGCTCACTGTGTGTGCAGGTATCACATGACCCTCTTTGTGGCACCTTGCAGGAATTGAGCTGGAGAATGGTACAAGAAAATGCAGGTACTCCAGCTACTGCTATTGCTGAGAGTAATAAAGTCCTTTGTCCCTGACCTGGGAGTCTTGGGTCTTATGCCAGCATCCATGAAATGTGGCAGATAACTTGTGCAAATGGCATAAAATCCCAGACCTTTCCAATTCTCAGACACCTATTCTGTGGGGTTATTATGAGACTTGAATAAGGTAGTGAATATTAGACATTTAACACAGTGCCTGGCAGATAGTAAGTGCCCAATAAACGTTAGCTATTATTATCTAGCTGGTTAGTAACTCTGAGGTATGAAGTTGAGTCCCAGTTTTGTGTGGACAACTTATATCTTAAGATAGTGGTTTTTCAAAATGTAGGTCAACAGAGCTGTGAAAACAGTGAAGTAGATTAATTTTTGTAATGAAACAGAAAATACAATACAATGGAATATATTAAAATATGCAAGTGCAAAATATGTAGTAAGGATAAATATTGATTTGTAAAACCTTTAGTTTCAGTTATATACGTGTGTGTGTGTGTGTGTGTGTGTGTGTGTGTGTGTGTGTGTGTGTATTTTGGGCTGTGATATAAAATATTTTTGTTTACTGTCAGTCGTGGTCAAAGAAGTTGGAAAGCCACTGCTGCCCTAATACATATATGGAACTATACAGAAAAACTTCTGTTCATGAGAGCATAGAATTCCTGTCTTAGTTCTCATTCTGGAAAAGGGGCATAAAAGGCTACTCTCCCTCATCTAGGTGTGACTGCTGAGAAGGAATGACCTGAAATTCAGTTTGTTTACCGTCTACAAACCATGTGGTTCATTTTGCCCATGATAGCAGAAAATGAATATAGCCACAGGTTATTTTCAGAAGGAAGGGTTTTTTTGTGGTTATGTTAGCATTATCCAATAGAACTTTCTATGTTAATGAAATTGTTCTGTTTCTGCACTGTGCAGTACAGTAGCCACTATCTGTTGAGCACTGAAATGTGCAACTGAGGAACTGAATTTTTAACTAAAAATTAAAAAAAATTTTTTAAGTGTAAAAAAATTTTATTTTTGAGAGAGTGAGAACAAGACCATGAATGGGGGAGGGGCAGAGAGAGAAGGAGGCAGAGAGAATCCCAAGCAGGCCCCATGCTGTCAGCACAGAGCCTGATGCAGGGCTCGAACTCATGAACTGTGAAATCATGACCTGAGCTGAAATCAAGAGTCAGATACTTAACCAACTGAGCCACCCAGGCACCCCAACTAAAAATTTTAATTAGGATTAATCTAACTTTAAATAGCCATGTGAGGCTGTTGGACAACACAGTTTTATTTAGACAACACAAAGTTGTGGTTTCCTCCAGTACAATTAACCATGTGGTTTGGCTTCTGATACCGTCCTAGGGTACAGCACCCTTCCACTGGGTTGTTCAAACAACCATTGACCCTTGCCCATGGCTGGCTTGGGCAATCATTTGGGTGAAGAAGTGCTTGAGGAGATGCTACCTTGGACAGCGCCACACACCAGGAGAAAATGTCAAGGAGCTGTAGGTAGAGATTCTCAACCTGGCTGTGCAGTAGAATCATCTGAAGAGCTGTAAAAATTCAGGCTGCATTTCAGACCAAATCAGACATTTTTAAAAAAGTTCCCTGGGTGCTCTTTCATTCCGTCTGCTGGGCAGCCTGTGCACTTCAGTGCTCCATCACGCTATCACAGGCTTGCCTGTGGTCATATGGGCAGGGAAATGGGCACATGAAAGACAGCGGACCCCTCCCTTATCTTAAACAGAAAGGCTCCAACTTATCTTTGCTGTTGATTGCTGAGCTGTTTCCCACCCGGTTGCCCTTGCAACAGAGGTCCCCTTACTCAGTGGGGCCAAAGTGCAGATTTGTGCATGACAGAAGTGAGCTTCAAAGAAAGAAAAATATAGGCTCTTATTGACCAATTCACATGTCCAATGCTTTCCATTTATATATCCAGCAAACATTTATAGAGGCCCTACTGTATGTTTGAGGTAAAGTGTGCTTCTCAGTCTCATGGGGGAGACCAACATGTAAACAGTTATCCTACAGCAGGGTAAGCATAATATGGAGAGAAGAATCACTATGTGCCTTGAGAGCACCCAGGAGCACCCAGGGTGACAGAGATAGTGACACCCAAACTGAGTCTTACGGATAAAAAGGAGTAGTCACATGAAGAAGGGGGAAAATGAACAAAAGAGCAGATACAGCCTGGGAGGAGGCCCTGGCTTAAATTTTCTGTTCCTCTAAAGGATGCCTGTTGGTTAAGTGTCCAACTGCAGCTCAGGTCATGATCTCACAGTCAGTGGGTTCAAGCCCCGTGTCAGGCTCTGTACTGACAGCTCAGAGCCTGGAGCCTGCTTCGGATTCTGTGTCCCCCTCTCTCTCTGCCCCTCTGCCACTCATGCTCTGTCTATCAAAAATAAATAAATGTTTTTTTAAGTAAAAAAAATTTTTCTGTCTCTCTAAGATTGAACTCCATAAGATACCTTCCTCATAGAGAAGACCCTCCCTGCAGTTTTGGAAACCTCACGGGATATCCTTATCCTAACTGGGCTTTATCATTTATTCATTCACTCACTCATTTATTCATTCATTCAACAAGTATGGCGTATTGAGGTGTTACTGTGTGCAGACATCATCTAGGTGCTGGTGATAGAACAGTGAACAAAACAGCATCTCTGCCCTCAGGGAGCTTTATTGTCTATTGGAGAAGACCAACCAGAAATAGATAAATAAGGAAATAGTATAGTGTGTGACAAATGTGTTATGGAGAAAAAGAGTTTGGAAATACCCAAGAAAGTGCTCTGAGAACTAGAAGTCTTGTAGCATGCTCTCTCTCTACAAACTTACTAGCATTTCTTACCTCTTTTTTGAAACTAGACCTGGATCCTGCAATCATTTTCTTTCATTCAAGCCTGGCCATCCACCTGTGTCCATAACCCCATGACCTCCTACCTCTTCCACCACCTAACTGTGTCAACAAGACCTTTCACACCCACCTCCCCTACATATCACATCTTGTGTTTTCACTCCCTTTTAATGTTTTCTGGTCCTCTGTTCATTCCTCCCATTCTTTTCCTCTGCCCCAAGAGAATCCATGTCTAATAATGACCTTGACCTTTTGACTGACTGCTCTCTCACTCTTCCATATGGGCCACTGCATGAAAAGGTGTGTCATGCAAACATGGTAGAGTACCTTCCACCCCTTCTCAGCACTCCTATCCATCCAGTTCCTAGTCACTTCATTCATTCCTTGAGGAACTGAGGACCAGGTTCCACGTCTCCTCTGCCTCCCTGGCTCCCCAACTCTTGTCATAACCCTTGACAATGATACCATGATGGAACATCTGACCATAAATCTGGCTTCAAAATCCCCAGGACCATTTTAATAAGTTCACCTCCAGCTAAACCATAGCTGCTCACTCCCAACCCTCCACACAAATTCTTGTTCAAAATACTTTTCACATCAGAAATCTTTTTTTTTAATGTTTATTTAATTACAGAAAGAGCACGAGTGGAGGAGGGGCAGAGAGAGAGGAAGGAGAAAATCTCAAGCAGGCTCCATGCTATCAGTGCAGAGCCTGATGTGGGGCTTGAACCCATGAACGCTGAGATCATGACCTGAGCCGAAATCAAGAGTTGGAGGCTTAACTGACTGAGCCACCCAGGCGCCCCCTCAGAAATCTCAACCTCAGTGTCCCATTCTCTCTGAACATCACTATACATCCTTCTAGCTGTTCCATACCCTACTCCCTCCACCTCTTTAACATCACTGAGGCATCCAGTCTCTTGACTTCCTTCAGCTGCCCTAAGTCTTCCTTATAAATGCAAATAGAGTCATATCTGTCTTCATGTCCTTTCCTCAGAGGATGTGGTATCCTGTTTTCTGCATGCTTAAGGCCACCACATTACCTGAATCCTGAGTACCATCTCCTCATGCTTCCTTCAAGACCTTTGCTCTGTATTCCTCTTTTCTGTGGTCTTTTATCTCTTCCCTTTACCATCTCTTCCTGTTAGCGAAGCATTCGCAGGTTACTTCCATAAAAATAATTCTCTTATGTTTAGTACATTGAGATCTCTACAAGAACATCTCTACAAGAACACTATACAGTCTTGTGAAATATTGTTGGAGGTATATAAATGTATTTCTCACACGGAAAAATGATCACAAAAATAAGTTTAAAACGTATTAAGACAGGGGCGCCTGGGTGGCTCAGTCGGTTGAGCGTCTGACTTCTGCTTGGGTCATGATCTCACCATTCGTGAGTTTGAGCCCTGCGTCGGGCTCTGTGCGGACAGCTCAGAGCCTGGAGCCTGCTTCGGATTCTGTGTCGCCCTCTCTGTGCCCCTCCCCAGCTTGCGCTCTGTCTCTCTCTCTCTCTCTCTTGAAAATAAATAAAACATTTAAAAAAAAGTATTAAGACAGATTTATTGATTTTGTTTTATTTTTTTTTTATTTTTGTAGTAAAATACTCAATATAAAATTACAGGGGCACCTGGGTGGCTCAGTTGGTTGAGCACCCAACTATTGATTTCGGCTTAGGTCATTATCTCACGGTTTGAGACTGAGTCCTGTGTCGCATTCTGTGCTGACAGCCCGGAACCTGCTTGGGATTCTCTCTCTCCCTCTCCCCTACTCTCTCTCTTTCTCTCTCAAAATATAATATAATATAATATAATATAATATAATATAATATAATATAATATATAATATAACATATAAATAAAATTACTATTTTAACCAATTTTAAGTATACAGTCAGTGGTGTTAACTGTATTCACATTGTTTCACACTCAATCTCTCCAAAGTTCTTTTTTTTTTTTTTTTTTTTTTAGACCAGGAAGGTGGTATATATTTAAATCATGAACAGCATGCATTAGCTATGGATTCTAAAAACAACCTAATGAAGTGGGAACTCTTAATCCCATTTAACAGATGACTACACAGAGTTTTAGCAAATGTAAGAAATTTTCCAAAATTTGCAGAGCTAGTAAACGATAGTGCCAAGATTCAACCCTATTTTCTTTTTTGTTTGTTTTGTTTTTTGTTTTTTTTAAATTTTTTTTTCAATGTTTATTTATTTTTGGGACAGAGAGAGACAGAGCATGAACGGGGGAGGGGCAGAGTGAGAGAGAGGGAGACACAGAATCGGAAACAGGCTCCAGGCTCCGAGCCATCAGCCCGGAGCCTGACGCGGGGCTCGAACTCACGGACCGCGAGATCGTGACCTGGCTGAAGTCGGACGCTTAACCGACTGCGCCACCCAGGCGCCCCTGTTTTTTTTAATATATGAAATTTATTGTCAGATTGGTTTCCATACAACACCCAGTGCTCATCCCAAAAGATGCCCTCTTCAATACCCATCATCTCCCCTCCCCTCCCTCCCACTCCCCATCAACCCTCAGTTCTCAGTTTTTAAGAGTCTCTTATGCTTTGGCTCTCTTCCACTCTAACCTCTTTTTTTTTTTTTTCTTCCCCTCCCCCATGGGTTTCTGTTAAGTTTCTCAGGATCCACCTAAGAGTGAAAACATATGGTATCTGTCTTTCTCTGTATGGCTTATTTCACTTATTAGCATCACACTCTCCAGTTCCATCCACGTTGCTACAAAGGGCCATATTTCATTCTTTCTCATTGCCACATAGTACTCCATTGTGTATATAAACCACAATTTCTTTATCCATTCATCAGTTGATGGACATTTAGGCTCTTTCCACAATTTGGCTATTGTTGAGAGTACTGCTATAAACACTGGGGTACAAGTGCCCCTATGCATCAGTACTCCTGTATCTCTTGGGTAAATTCCTAGCAGTGCTACTGCTGGGTCATAGGGTAGGTCTATTTTTAATTTTCTGAGGAACCTCGACACTGTTTTCCAGAGTGGCTGCACCAATTTGCATTCCCACCAACAGTGCAAGAGGGTTCCCGTTTCTCCACATCCTCTCCAGCATCTATAGTCTCCTGATTTGTTCATTTTGGCCACTCTGACTGGCGTGAGGTGATATCTGAGTGTGGTTTTGATTTGTATTTCCCTGATGAGGAGCGACGTTGAGCATCTTTTCATGTGCCTGTTAGCCATCTGGATGTCTTCTTTAGAGAAGCGTCTATTCATGTTTTCTGCCCATTTCTTCACTGGATTATTTGTTTTTCAGGTGTGGAGTTTGGTGAGCTCTTTATAGATTTTGGATACTAGCCCTCCAAAGTTCTTTTTATCTTGCAAAATTGAAATTCTGTACCCATCAAACAACTTCCTCCTTCCTCTTCCTTCCTCACTCCCTGGCATCCACCATTATGCTTTCTCTGCGAATTTGTCTAGTCTAGGTACCTCATATAAGTAGAATCATGCAGTATTTATCTTTTTATGAGTGACTTATTTCATGTAGCATGATGTCCTGAAGGTTTCTCCATGTTGGGTGTATTAGAATTCCCTTTTTAAGGTTCAATAGTATTACATTGTATGTATATGCCACACTTTTAAATGATTCCATTTTTGAAATTAGTAGTAGTATAAACACACATATATAAAACATTATATATCATATATATATATATATATATAGCACCTGGGTGGCTCAGTCAGTTGAGTGTCTGACTTCGGCTCAGGTCATGATCTCGCGGTCTGTGGGTTTGGGCCCGCGTCGGGCTCTGTGCTGACAACTCAGAGCCTAAAGCCTGCTCCAGATTCTGTGTCTCCCTGTCTCTCTGCTTCTCCCCTGCTCACGCTCTGTCTCTCTCTCAAAATAATAAACATTAAATATCAATATAATAAATCAATATTATATCAATAAATATTTATAATATCAATAAATACCAATATAATAAACATTATATATCAAAATTTTTTGGTGCAGAAAGATGACTTTATTAAAGAATGGGGACAGGACCCAAGGGCAGAAAGAGCTGCACTGGGGTTGGGAAGAGTGACTGTATCAAAATGTTAATAGTGGTTAACTCTAAATCCTGGAAGTTTGAAAACTTTTCATCTTTTTCTTGATCTGTACCTTCTAAAGTATTTATAGTGAGCCAAGGAGACAGACCTTCATCAGCTACAGTGGAGTCACCCCTATGATGGGTACCTGCCCTGCTCCCCTGCCCCAGCTCATCTTCCACCACTCCGATCTGAGCACCACAAACCCCTGCTTCCTGCATACACAGTGGTCGGATGCCTGGGAGCCCCTGCCCATGCCACTCACTGCAGCTGCATAGGAGACTTCCACATCTCTGAAGACTCAGCCCAGGATCATTTCCTCCTTGCTTGCCTACCCCCTGCCCTCAGTGCTGGGTCACTTTCCCCCTTTGGAGCTCCCTAATTCCCCATACCAATCTCTGGTGCTGTGGTTCTTTCCTGATTAACTATGAGCTGCTTAGGGGCCGGGACTCTGCATTTATCTGTGTATGCTCAGCAGTGAGCCTGGCAAACAAGCTGAGCAGCTTAGGGGGCTACTGGTCATTCAGAGGGGCTGGATCACGGGATGCTCAGAAATGAGGTTGGAAAAGTAGATGAAAGACTGGCCCTTTCTCCAGTACACACTGCTGCCCCTTGGATAAACAGTGTAAAGATTTAAAAATACTTTACATTTTCCTAAAAATAAATTTGATTTTAATATCATTGTAAAAGACTACATTTTTATCTTAATGATACAGGTGAACTCTGGCCCCTGTCCTTGGTCACATCGATCATGCCCGATCTCCTATAGTGTTGGGCTTATAAACGTGTGTTTGGTAAATACCTGTTAACCTCCTTGATAACCCTCCTAGCTCCCTATGATCAAACCTCTGTTCCTTAAATTCAGCTACTTTGACGGGCTGGAACAGGAGTTATTTGGGGGCATGGGAGGCCTTTATCCTCATCCCCCACGTTATATAATAGTGACTCGCTGCCTACACTACATGTGTGACTGATCCCGATCAGGACCCTTAGGAGACATGAAGAAGTAAAGAGATGTACACCTGGCATGGCTTTGAGCACCCTGGTGAGTAGAGACAGCGAATGAATGCTTGCTACCCTTGATCTTGCCAGCTACACTGGACTGGCAGCTAACATCGTATTGTAAGCAGCAGCTGTTCACACTAAGAAACCTTAATGGGCCACACAAATTTGGTAAAACACATTTCACAGGCTGGTAAAGTTAAGTAGTTTTGGATAGCTCTCTTACATGTAAAAGGGGGATTGTAGGCCTCTGTTAGGGGGCATGAAAGGGGCAGAAGGAAAGTGAACAATAGTTATAATTACTGGGGAACTTAATCAGTTGGGGCCACCTTCAGCTTCTCAACCCACAAGGATTTATATTGGGTTTTCTTAAGGAAAATGGCCCAATGTGAGTGATTCACCCAAAGCATCTGAAATAATTTTAGCAAAAATTATTAATGATAGGACATTTAGTGTTTGAAACGATACATGTTTCAGCTGTTGAACCAATATGTGGTTCACTGGCCTGTGCTGTTTGCATCAGAATCACAACCTTTCGTGTTCCCATCTCATCCAAATCAGGCTCTTTTATAGAAGCTTGGCCAGACTAGATAGCCCTGGTTATGATATTGTTGTATTGTTTTCTTTTCTTTTTGCCCAGTAGGCAACTAAAGGAAGTAACATGACTCAGACGAAGCGTTAGACTTGGAGATGTTAATGGCAGCCTTTAAGTCAAAGCCTAACTGCCCTCTATACCAGCTGCGTGCTTGAATAGGTTATTTAATGTATGGAAACTTAGAGTTTCTGTTGTTCATCAGTAAAATGTGGATTTATTTGTCTGCCTTGCCGAATAGACTGTAAGCTTCTTCACAGTAGGGGTTGTGGCTCATACATCTTTAGCAAATCAGTACAGGTACTTACCTGCTAAGGTAAGAATTCTGCAAATATTTGTCGAGCAAATCAGATTCATCTTACTTACTTCATAGGTTGTTTTGAAGAGCAGGTGGGATGAACAGCAATTTAGTGTAGTGTTGACAGCACAGGCTCTGGAGCTAGTCCCCTGCGTCCCCATCCTGGCTTCAGCATTCCCAGCAACATGACGTTGGGCAGGTTACTGTCTGCTGTACATCTTTGATGGTACCTGCCTCCTAGAGTTGTGCCTGGTAAGCACTGAGCAAATGCTCCATACATACCAGCTATTGATATGACATGTGAAAGGCTTTTCAAATTGCTGTTCATATGAAGGTGATATTTATTCAATGAGGTCTTGCCACGTATTGGACGCTCTGAAATACTTTCAGTAGTGTGTCTTTCCCTATCTTATCTAGTGGTGATTCCATTACGTTCACATTTTCTTTTTTTTTTAACATTTATTTATTTTTGAGAGAGAGAGAGAGAAAGCATGCAAGAAGGGTAGGGGCAGAGAGAGAGGGAGACACAGAATCCGAAGCAGGCTCCGGGCTCTGAGCTGTCAGCACAGAGCCCAACATGGAGCTTGAACTCACGAACCATGAGATCATGACCTGAGCCGAAATAGGACGCTTAACCGACTGAGCCACCCAGACACCCCTATTTCACATTTTCTATATCCCAAGTAGGGTGTCTTTCATGTGGACCCTTCTTTTTTTAAATTCATTTATTTATTTGGAGAGAAAGAGTGTGCACGAGTGGGGGAAAGGGGCAGAGGGAGAGAGAATCTTAGGCTGGCTCCATGCTCAGTGCAAAGCCCGACATGGGGGCTCAAATGTAGGAACCATGAGATCATGACCTGAGTCAAAACCATGAGTCGGAAGCTTAACCGACTGAGCCACCCAGGCAACCCTCACGTGGACCCTTTTAATGACACCCATAATCACCCTGATATACAATATAAGGTTCAAAGAAAGGCTGCCTTGACCTAGAACTGCTGTTTGCTCTCTTTTTCCATTGTCTGTTATACAGAAATAACTGTGGCCAAATCCCAGGCACTACACATTTTTAAAATTATGTTAAATAACAATGATTTCATATGTGAAAACACTGCAGTACTTTCCACACTGGTTTCCCTGCTTCCTTGAGTCTCTTGTGCACAGTGCTGTCTGCTCATCTTCCCAGCATTTCATTTTCATAATGGTCTCACCCACCCAGGAACCTTCCTGAGAAAGTATCTTATTTATATGACCAAACCCAAGTACTCGCGTTGACATTCAAGGCCATGCATAATCGGAACTCATGCTATCTATCCATTGTTTTATCTGTTGTTTTTCTTCCCATTCCTCTCTACTATAGATTTTTTCTGCCCACTTTCCTGAACACAGTCTTGACTTCTTACTTTCATTTTCCTGGTTCTCACTGCAAAATGCCCTACCTGACCCGTTCTGTTAAGGCCTACCTGCTTTTTCAATCCTACCTCTTGCTTTTTATTTATTTTTGTTTTTTTATTTTGAGAAAAGAGTGAGCATAAGCAGGGGAGGGGTAGAGAGAGGGAGAGAGAGAATCCCAAGCAGGCTCCATGCTGTCAGTGCAGAACCCAACACGGAGCCTGGATCTCAAGAACGATGAAATCATGACCTGAGCCGAAGTCAAGAGTCAGACACGTAACTGACTGAGCCACCCAGGTGCCCCAATCCTACCTCTTCTTGAACATTGATCGGCTTCTTCCTATATTTTTGCATTTGCTTATATTTAATTTAGAGCTTTATTAGGTGCTGTTTAAAAATTCTCATTGATGACTCAGATTATTAACTTAATAATATTATAAGGTTACCAGTTAAGCATTGAGGAAAATTGTACTTGTTTTATATGCATAAGTAAAAAAAAAATAATAAATTAACATTTTCCTTTTGGCAGCTATAACTCCACCCCATTGCACATAAATAAAGCCCTGGAGCCCAGACCATATGCAGTAAAACAAAATAATATTGTAGAGCAAGCAGGGCTACTATTGCTATTATGGGACTCATAAGTCACTACTTCCTGACTTTTATAATACATGAGACTATGGCTGCTTCAGTATATCAACATTTCTTCTCTATTAAGCCATGGATAGAGTATAGAATTAAGAGCCAGAACCCTGAAATCATTTAAGTACATAGTGGGAATCCAGTAAATGTTGTGAACATGTTAGTCTGTGGTTTATTTTGGGGTCCTCACTGATGGAGTCTGATTTATATGTGTCCATTCACTTCTCTGTACTAATATAGTACATCTTCCACAATACCGATATTTTATTAAACTTAAGATACAATGAAATAAAATTGTATTGCTAGAGGAGCGCCTGGGTGACTCAGCCGGTTAAGCATCTCACTCTTGATTTCGGCTCAAGTCATGATCTCACGGTTTGTGACTTTGAGCCGCTAAGTAGGGCTCTGCCGTGACAGTGCAGAGGCTGCCTGGGATTCTCTCTCTGCCCCCCACTGCACGTGCACATGCTCTCTCTCTCTCCCCCTCTCAAAATAAATAAACATCAAAAAAATTGTATTGCTAGAGTACATACATATTCCGTGAATCATGAAAAATCAACATCTTCTTCCTCTCCTTTCTACCCCCTCCCCCCCACCACACACACACACACACACACACACACACACACACACACCGCGGTCTATTCTTTTTCTTCCTCTCTTTCTCATCAATGGGCATCTGAAATGCAGAGTTGTGGGCTAGGAGCTGTGTGGATGTGTGGAGGAGTAAAATAGTGCCTTCTCTCTCTAAGAAATCACAGCCTAGCACAGGAGACACACATGTGAACAACTGTGTTCTAACCGGAATATGAGGTTGAATTAAATAAAAGTAAATAGTTACATACACAAACCAGGGAAAATAGAGAGAAAGGGAAGCCTGGAAAGTATATAATTTACAACAAATCATACTTACTAAGTTTCTGGTATGTGCCAACCTCTGTGCTAGTTAATAATTTGTGGCTGTATCCTCACAGCCAATATTGGAGGTAAGTATATTAATCTACTTTTCAAAAATAAGCTGGAACGGACTGCAAAAGAGGCACAGCTGGGATTGAATTCTAGTAAATTGAAAGCTTTCAAGGGGTACTTTTAAGTAGCCACAAAGCCTTGCAGGGGCTTACATTGCCCTAGGGGAAATTAGGATTAAAAAGGAATAAAATGCAAAGAAATAACAGGCAGAAAAAAACAACTTTTTAAAGAAAATATCCTTCAGTTTTGAGGCCTCCAAAGTAATGAATGCTAATCTCTTCTTTATTAATTTAATAGCTGAAAGAGCAGGCAGAGACACTGAATGACTTGTTTTGTAAATCTCCAAATAAAACGAGTTTCTTCAGGATTATTAAGTAGATTTTAAAGAGGGGCATAGACACAAATTTCTATACATAGTTGTGTTTCAACAGCTATTCCAGATGAACTTTAGAAACACTGTCAAATTCCAAATTAATCCCCTTGAGTTTTCTTTTTTAATTGAATTCTGGATATCTCTAAATTAATGTGGCAAGAATGACTTTCTTCACAGTTTTCTAATTAACCCTCCAGGAACATTTATTTAAGTTTTTGTGTGTCTCAGAGTTTTGTGGGGTTTTCCATGTACATCTCTTATTATAGATAGTCTTAGATATTTTATGGTTTTTTAATGCTATTATAAATCTTTTGTTTCCATTTTCCTGTATAATTAAAAGCCGTTTGAATTTTCATCTTTTATCCAACCCTTTCTATGAACACTCATTAATTCCAATAATATTTTAATTAATTCTCTGATCCTGTACTAATTTTATTACAGAAAATAACTCTATTTCTATATTTCTTATAACTAGACCCCTTATTTCTTTCTTCTCTTACTGAATTGGTAAGAACTGCCAAAACATTGTTAATAATCATGGTGACAGTATTCATTCATGCTAGTTTTGCTTAATGGGAAGGCTTTCTTTTAACACCCAAGAACGATATTGGCTGATGCTTTGTAAGAGATACTCATTATAGAATCCGTCTATTCCTAATTTTCCTAGATATTTTGTAAGGGATGGGTACCAGATTTTATCAGGCGTCTTTTCAGGATCCTCTTAGGATTTTTCTTAGTTGATTTATTAACATTTGTATTACATCAATAATAACAATATATCCTGGGATAGACTCTCCTAAGTTATGGTTTATTTTTCTTTTAGTACATTGTGGGTTTTATGTGGTATTTTCCATTTGGGACTTTTTGCTCACATTATCCATCAGGATTATTCATACACCTAAGTATGCATATTATAACACATGTGTATTTGGGGGTCACATTGTATATATGTTTTTGTATTCTGACTTGTCTGTTTATGTACTGTAACCATTTTCCTGTCACGTTAGAAATTTTTCAAAATGGGTGCCTGGGTGGCTCCATCAGTTGAGGGTCTGACTCTTGATTTTGGCTCAACTCATGGGGTCATGGGACCAAGTCTCGTGTCAGGCTCTAGGCTGAGCATGGAGCCTCCTTGGAATTCTCCCTTTCCCTCTGCCCCTCTCCTCTGCTCATGTGTGCTTGCTTGCTCTCTCTCTCTCTCTCAAAAATAAAATAAAATAAAATGCTGTAGTCTTAAAAAAAATCAATTCTTCAAAACATTTTAATGCCTGGACAATATATTATAGATATAGCTTATTTAACCCTTTCTTTGTTTTTTATTGCTTTAAGTTTTTCCTAATTTTTGCTATTGTAAATACTGCAGAGATGAAGATCTTTATATATAAGCCTTCATTCATATTAATGATTGTTTCCATCGTATATTTGTTTCCAAGTGCCACCACAATCTTAGTGGCTTAGGAGAGCAGAAATGTACTCTCACATAGTCCCGGAGGCCAAAAATCCAAAACCAAGGTGTCGGCAAGGTCATGCTCCCTTTGAAGGCCCAAGTGAGAGAATCTCTCCTTGCCTCTTGCAGCTTCTGGTGGCTCCTGGCATTCCTTGGTCTGTGGTAGCATCACTCCATTCTCTGCCTTTGTCTTCATGTGGACTTCTTTCCTGTGTGTGTCTCCCTGTGTCCCCTCCTTTTCTTATAAGGACACCAGTCATTGGACTTAGGACCCACCCTAAATCCATGATGATTTCTTCTCAAGGTACTTAATTACATCTACAAAGTCCCTATTTCCAGATAAGGCGACGGGTTAGGACTTGGACATGTCTTTTTTGAGGAAGACACATTTCAACTCTGTATACATTCTGTGAGTAGAAATACAAAGTGAAAGGATAGGAACCTTCTGAAGCCTCTTAATACTTACGACCAAATTGTTTTCCAGAATGTGTAAGAGGGCTTTGTTCATTTATCATCAGTGGTATAGGGAGTGCCCATTTATCTACATCTACGTCTGCATTAAGTATTAACATTTTTTAAAATAAAATTGCCTCTTGGATAGAGTAAAAATGGAAACTCACTGTTTTTAAGTTTTATTACATTAATTGTTGGGGAAGTTGACAAAATTTTTATGTACTTAATATGGATATTTGTAATTATTCTCCTATAAAATCTTTCTTCAAGCCTTTTGCCCATTTTCCTTCTGACACATTAGTTGCTTTCTTATTGATACTATCATCATATATGAAGAGTATTAGCCCTTTGTCATATTGCTTGTGAATATTTTCCCAGTGTGTCACTTACCTTTTAATTTTACAAAAGTTTAGCCTTATGTAGGGTCATGGATATCAGTATTTCTCTTGTGATTTCTTCTTTTGTTTGTAAGCTTCAGAAAATGCTGGGGCACCTGGGTAGCTCAGTCAGTTGAGCGACTGACTTCAGCTCATGTCATGATCTCACCACTTGGGTTTGTGCCCTGCGTCAGGCTCTGTGCTGACAGCTCAGAGCCTGGAGCCTGGAGCCTGCTTCAGATTCTGTGTCTCCTTCTCTCTGTGCCCCCCCCCCCCCCCCCACGATCGTCTCTCTCAAAAATGAATAAACATTAAAAAAAAACTAAAAAAAAAGAGAAAAGAAAATGCTTCCCTATCCAGACATTGGCTAAATATTAACCTAAATTTCCTAACTATGCTGTAGTTTCAAGTTTTATATTTTACTCTTTATTTCACCTGGAATTGATTTATTTCACCTGGATCTAGATATGTGGGTGTTGCCCCCATTTTATTTATTTTTATCTTTAATTTTTTTTAATGTTTGTTTTTGAGAGAGATTGAGAGCATGAGCGGGGGAGGTCCAGAGAGAGAGGGAGACAGAGGATCTGAAGCAAGCTCTGAACTCATGAAGTGTTAGAGCATGACCTGAGCCAAAGTTGGATGCTTAACTGATTGAGCCACCCAGGTGCCCCTCGTTGCCCCATTTTAAAATTGATTTTTCCCAGCACATTTATTAAATAATTCCCGTATTCCTCACTAATTCCTTTAAAGCAGTGCTTCTCAAGCAGAAGTGATCTTTGCCTCTCAGGGACATTTGACAATGTGAAGAGACCTTTCTGGTTGTCATAACAGGGATAGGAATGCTCTGAGCATCTAATAGCTAGAGGCAGGGATGATGCTGAACATCTTACAGATGCATCCATCTGCCCCCCACGGCAAAGAATTATCCAGCTCAAAATGTCAATATGCTTATTTTTATTTATTTTTGAGAGAAAGAGAGAGAGAGGGAGGGGCGGAGACAGTGGAGACACAGCATGTGAAGTAGGCTCTGAACTGTCAGCCCAGAGCCTGCAAGCAGGGTTCGAACTCACAAACTGCAAGATCGTGACCTGAGCCCAAATCCTACGCTTAACCGACTGAGCCACCCAGGTGCCCCAAGAAACCCCTATTTTAAACCTTATCTTAGACAAGCAGGCTGTCACCATATTAGATAGTAGATGTTGGGGTGCCTGGGTAGCTCAGTCGATTGAGCATCTGACTTTTGATTTCAGCTCAGGTCATCTCACTGTTCATGGGGCTCTGGGATGACAGTGTGGAGCCTGCTTAGGATTCTCTTTCTCCCTCTCTCGCTCTGCCCATCCCCTGCTGGAGCTGTCTCTCTCTCTCTCTCTCTCTCTCTCTCTCTCTCTCAAATAAACAAAAATAATAAACAACTCAGTCCCCGATCAGTGCTTACATTTCCTCCCGCCTTTCTTTCTTTTTTCCAAATTGGATCCCCTTTTTGATGTTTCATTACATCTTTTTACATACACAACACATATCCTGCCTGGAAATTTCATGGCCTGTCTCTGCATTCTGGTTTTAATGTGTACCATATTGTGAATGTTTTCATCTTCCTATTTTCCTGGTGCCCAGCATTCCCACAGACAGGCAGTAGGAACCCTGCTGAGGCGACCGGCGTAGTGGCTTAGTGCTGTGGGCTGGGTCCCTGCCACACGTTCTTTTCTCAGGACCTCCCCTGACTGTGACCTAGCGCAACCAGACGCTCAGCGAAGTTCCCTCCCGCCTTTTGCTTGTGCCCTTCCGTCTACCCCCTAATAGCGGCACCAGCCCGCAGGTCCTCGCTCCCTCTGCACCCTGGGGTGGTGGAGCCGCTCCCTGGGCTCCCTTCCCACGCGGACACCCGCAGGTCCTGCCGCCTCCCTCTTCTAGGATTTGCGCATGTTATCAATCTCTTTCACTTTCATACGCCTCTTCGTGGTGTTATTCCACGTCCGAACCAGGCTGATCGTCCCCCGTCCCGGGGGGGGGGGGGGGGGAGGGGGATTTCAGTAACAATAATAATTCCTTACAACACAGTTGGCGAGGAGGATGGGCCGTTCTGAGTAAGGACGGAAAACCCCACGGAGATGCCCTTGGATGCTCGCGGCTGAAGACGTGGCTGTGGCGTCTGGGCCCCACCTTTTGGGAAGACTGTGGGTGTTTTTGAGCTCCCGTGCGCTGCCTGGTGTCGCCCGGGGCAGTGCTGCCCGCTGCCCCCGTCCTCCTAAGGTGCGGATTCTGCCCCAGCCCCAGAGGAACGTCCCAGGATCCCGCTTTCCAGCCTGAGCCCGGGCAAGGCAAGGGAAGGGAGGCGGGGGGGGGGGGGGGGGGGGGTGGAGTCATCTTGCGGCTCCGGGACTCAAAGCCGCAGAGCAGATCACTTGCAGTTCCCGAGCTTGGACTTGTTAGCGAAAAGCCCCTGCACGTGTCTTGGTTAGGCCCCTGCGGAGTGGCGGGAGTGCGGAGTGTTGGTGTGTCTAGAGTGCGAGCTGGTGACCACGTCCACGCCGTCTAGTGTGTCTTTGAGTGACACTCCTGAAGGGAGAGTGCTGCTCCCTTTCCATTGGGTGTCAGACGACCCCTCCCTGGGAGAGTCCATGCCTCTGGGGTTGGCAACCCCTTCTCGGCTGCGTCCCACGCAGCTGTCCTTTCCGGCCTCAGCCACAGGGTATCAGGGATCCCATCCACGCAAACTGGTGGTTCAATGTAAAAAAAGAAAGGAGGTGGAGGAGGGGAAGGAGCGCTTTGATCCTGTGCCCCAAAAACACAGGAGGAGGAGGTGTCTCAGCCCACGTGAAATTACAAATCTCAGTGCCTGGGCACTTTCAAGTGCTGCTACCTGTTGACCTGCTGAAAGTGTCCTTAGAATGATCACAACACAAAGCATTTAAAAGACCAAATTGAGGCCATGACTACTCTACTTGTGGATCCTAGCCCCTCCGAAGTTGACTGGGACCCTCTGCGGGAGATCGTGACAGCAGGGTTCACTGGGGACCACCTGGAACTTGTCAGGTAAACGACCAAAAATAGCGTAAAAAGTTTGAGCTACCTAGAGATAGGGAGATTTTGTTTAACAAAACAGAAGGGGGTGGCATGCAAAGGCTGATTATCCTGTGGTTGGAGTGCGCGGTCCTAGAGAGAGGGTACTGCCTGGAGACACCACTTCCCTCTCTCTGTCTTTCCTCTTATTCTTATCAACCAGAGATAGAAACTAAAGACCTAGGCTTTCAGGTGGCTAAAAGCCTAAAATGGGGGAGGGGGAGAAGGGGAAGAAACTGCACCCTTAAGGTAGCTACAAGCCCAAGGGAGAAAAAGAAAAGAAAAACAGGAACTTTAAACCTTTTGTACTGAGCAAATGCCAGGTCTAGCAAACAGTGCTAGTCCTGGATTACTTATTTAAAAAACAAACAAACAAGAAAAAAAAAAAACCCTAAATACAGGGAAAAAAATAAATTTAAAGTATTATAATAAATAATGTGTATGTGTGTATAACTAACTTAAAACAAGTTTCTATAATTTGATGCAATTGGAAATCCAAAATTTGTATATAGTTTCTATATACAGAAAATTCTCTGTAACAGAAAGATAAAAAGGGTGCTGATTGGCTTTCATGTATCTATAACCTACGTTTTTCATTAACTTTAACATTTACTGAAATGCACCAGTTGACAAACTTCTTGGGCTTAATACTGGGGCTCAAGTTAGAGTTATACCTGGGCATCCTGCTGAATTTAAATATATTCCCTGATAATTTTTAAAAGGTAATAAATAAAATAGGTAACTAAAGATAAAATAGAGGAAAAAATAAGGATGCAACACTTTAACTGTAGCCTTGACTAAATTTCCCATACTCATAGTACTCAATGCCCTAAAATATTCCATGTTAGACACAGATGCTCTAATATAATGAATAATAAAATTAACATAAATTTTTGTCCCTTTACAAATTGGCTTGATATGGGAATGCAAGCTGATGCAGCCACTCTGGAAAACAGTATGGAGCTTCCTCAAAAAACTAAAAATAGAACTACCCTACAACCCAGCAATTGCACTACTAGGCATTTATCCACAGGATACATGTGTGCTGTTTCAAAGGGATACATGCACCCCCATGTTTATAGCAGCACTATCAACAATAACCAAAGTATGGAAAGAGCCCAATGTCCATCAATGGATGAATGGATAAAGAAGATGCGGTATATATATACAATGGAGTATTACTCGGCAATCAAAAAGAATGAAATCTTGCCATTCGCAACTATGTGGTTGGAACTGGAGGGTATTATGTTAAGTGAATTAGTCAGAGAAAAACAAAAATCATACGACTTCAGTCATATGAGGACTTTAAGAGACAAAACAGATGAACATAAGGGAAGGAAAACAAAAATAATATAAAAACAGGGAGGGGTACAAAACAGAAGAGACTCATAAATATGGAGAACAAACTGAGGGTTACTGGAGGGGTTGTGGAAGGGGGGATGGGCTAAATGGGTAAGGGGCACTAAGGAATCTACTCTTGAAATCATTGCACTATATGCTAACTAATTTGGATGTAAATTTTAAAAAATAAAATTTAAAAAAATTGGCTTGATAAATGGAACTCCATGGATCACCGTTAGGAGAGTTAATATAGCCCAAAATAAATTAAAATAGGACCTTCAAAGATGAAAACTTATTATATAAATCTTAATAAATAAAGGAGTGATTATCCCCACTGCTTCTCCATTTGACAATCTAATTTTGCCTGTTCTTAAATCTGAAAAATAACTAATGGTGCCTTCTGATGGATTACTGTAACCTTAGTGCTGTGGTCCCATCCACCAAAGCCAATATTACCCAATATTATTGAAATTACTGATTCTAGAGACACCTGGGTGGCTCAGTGGGTTGAGCATCCAACTCTTGATTTCAGCTCAGGTCATGATCCCAGGGTCATGGGATTGAGCTCTGTGTGGAGCCTGCTTGAGATTCTCTCTCTCTCTCTCTCTCTCTCTCTCTCTCTAAAATAAAAGAAAAACATTACTGATTCTATTTAATCAACAATTAGTAAATATTTTGCTCTTACAGATGGGCTAACGTGTTCTATTCAGTGCCTATTCAACAGTCTCCCAGTGGCAGATTGTGTCCACCTCAGAAGGGACATAATATACCTTTTCTGGGTTGCCTGTGGGGTAATTTAACAGCTTTGCTATCACGCAGTCTTTGCAGACCTTAACTACATCCACCTTTCTCCAGGACATTAAATCAATAACATCCTTTTTCTTTTTTTTCTTTTATTTATTTATTTTTTAAAACGTTTATTTATTTTTGAGACAGAGAGAGACAGAGCATGAGTGGGGGAGGGGCAGAGAGAGGGGGAGACACAGAATCCGAAGCAGGCTCCAGGCTCTGAGCTGTCAGCACAGAGCTCTACTCGGGGCTCGAAGTCACAGACCGTGAGATCATGACCTGAGCCAAAGTCAGTCGTTTAACCAGCTGAGCCACCCAGGTGCTCCAGATAACATCCTTTTTCAAGAAGATTCATTCATTTGATACAAATATTAACGGCACTTAGGTCTAATATCATTTAGTACTTTTGGGGTTCTGGTAACAACGTATTCCCTTAATTAAAATCAACAGGGGGATGCCTGCCTGGCTCAGTTGGAAAAGCATGTGACTCTTGTTCTGGGGGACATGAGTGTGAGCCCCATGTTGGGTGTAGAGATTATTTAAATAAATAAACTTTAAAAGCTTAAAAAAAAAATCAGCAGGCACTTCTGTTAGTGCCTTCAAAAACTCCTTCACTGTAGAGGCTCCAGGAGGCTCTTTTCATACCTCCTGGAGTCTCCGGACCATTTATGATGGCCGCTGCTTGACCCAGGGTTTCTGATGAAAGAAACTGCTCCTCTCAGTCTCGTGTTGTACACAAATGACTGGCTACCTACTGGGCTGTCCTGGAAATAGAGACTGCCACAGACCCTGAGCCTGTGCCCCACCATACTCAGCGGCATCTTATGCTTTGGATTAAAACAACACTCCACAAGCTTGCCATGTCTACTGAGGCCTCCTTAAGACAAGATGGAGCCAAACCTGGACCCTCTAGCATATTCCACCTGCAGGAGGGGGTGGCCCCTGACCTCAGTTTCTTGCCAGATGCCAGGGTGCTAGAGGAGGGCACCATTCCCTAAACCCCTTGGCTACCTGGAGAGCCTCTTGGGATTAACTGAGTGAACAGCAGTGAGAGTTCATGTCCTATGCAAATGGAACTGCCAGCCATCACACATGCTGGATGTCAGTGGAATGTTGATGCTTTCTATCCCTTAGTCAGAATGTCCCTGATGAAGAATGGGACCCAAGGAACAACATACTAAGCCAAACTTCAGGCAGTCATCTTAGCGCTGAATGCCCTGACCAATTATGGCCCCATGTCCACATTTATTATGAGCTGTTGGACCTTTGCCTAAAAATTATCTCCTTCAAGGAAAATATTTTAGAAATCTCTTGCCTCACAGATAGCCAAAATATAAACCTAAAAACTCGTGTCTCTGCATATATTAAGGCCACAGTACACAGCTTTGCCAGGACACTCCTTGTTCCCTTCAGAGTTACAGACGTTACTGGTAGTAACTAAGACACATATTTTCACTTTTCAAAATACATAATGCTGAACTCTTGAAAGAGGGCAGTCAATAGAATTTTCATGATAGGTGCCAGATAATTGGTTTAATTGAGAGGCATATGGTCTTCTCAACTCCTTCTCAGATACAAGTACAACAAACTCTAAAGTTCTCTATCTTGCCCCAGACCTTAATTTAATTTTATGAATGTTCAATCTCACCCCCATCTTATAGGGTTGGAGGCCAGATCAAAGGCACATACTCTCCCGGGACTCATTAGCCATAGATTGTCCCACTGGCCAGACAGCTGGCTCCTCTGATAGGGGACCCATTTCAATCTGAACTTCGACCAAAAACTAAAACAAAATCCCTGCCAGGTGCAGCTGTACCCCCATTCTGTTGACTGTTGGTCTGATTACTGCTGGTCTGGGTGCTTTCAGTGGTTTACAGAATGGAGACTCACAGTGATTCCAGTGGATACTCCCTTGGAAAAGAGAGCCCAATCCCACATGCCAGACATCATTGCCCTGGCCCAGAATCTCACAGCTAGAGACGACATGGCCCCAAGTGACATTGCTCCAATCCAAGACCTCACCATTGGAAGTGATTTCACTTCTTACACTAAAATCTCCACCCCAGGGACACCTACGGCCCACCTCTCCTATGGCACAACGTGGACACAGGATATTTTTTGCTTTTCTTCCTGAGTTTGCTGTCTCCGTTGGCCCATGATTCTAGTTTAGTCCTTGCTCTCTCCTAAAATGTACACCCTGCATTTCCATGCCTAAAGGAAAATTTGGCAGAGATTACTAAAATTGATGGAGATCCTGCTTCCCTCAGAGGCACCTGCCAGATATCAGTCACTCCCCCCTTGACTCCCTGGGGAGAGGACCACCCACTCCCTGATGCCTTTTCCTTTTCTATCCACCCCTGCCCTAGCTTTCCACCACAATCTCTTGCCTTGTGTCTCCAGCCGTGACCACCATAAGCACTCTTTCCCCTGGGTTAAGCACAACACCTCTTGTTCACAGGTACATTATGCTCTAAATAATGACACCTTTCGGTACTATTGAGGTCCAGACTCATAGGCATAGCACCTTATGTATTTTTCCTTGTTGACTCCCCTGCTTGTTTTCCCTAATTAAACTGTACCCCAGGGTGCAGTGGTTTCACTGGGTATTCCCATAGTTCTTTAACTACCAGGTACTTCCCCATTTCCATCAACCCAAGAATGCCAGGCAAAACAGATGATGTTTATTCCCATCGTATTAGGACTTGTCATAACCACAGGAGCAGCCAACATTAGCACCAGTATAGCAGCCTTTCTCAAACAAAATCAGATTATAACTGCCAACCAACACCTTTCACCAGTCTTTTCAAATCCTTTAAAGGCTACACAACACTTTGTCCCTTATGCAACAATTCCATGAGTCTTTAACCCAAATGGTAACAGACTGGCCCTAGACTATTTACTAGCTAGGGAAGGAAGAGTTTGTCCATTCGGGGTACCTCTTGCTATAGGACATTATTAACTCTGGGCAGTACAGGCCAAATTATGAGAAATGGGCCAAGAGGTTAAGATCCCTCATAATGTAACCAACATCTTCCAAGAGATTCTCTTAAAATCAGAGATGACTGTTCTCTTGGCTATTGCCCATAGAGTGGGGTGGCACATATTCTCATCATATGCCTCATAGGACTTTTCCTAGCAGTCACCTTTATCAAAGTGTGTCTTCCAGTGGCTAAGTCAAGCTGTCCCACTCACTTAACATCTCCACAACCCAGATGCAAGTGTTATCCATCCCAGCTACTATTGTTAATGATGTTAAGGCATCATAAGATCAATTGCATTATAACTTTTAAAAACTTCATATTTTCCTGATGCCTCAACATCCCTACCAACAGGCTATGAGTACCGTGCCCAGGCAGCCAGGTACACATGTGTGATAAAGCTAGTCCCTTCTCACCCTCCCGACTGTGACCTAGTGACATTCAAATGCACCAGTGAAATTCCCTCATTCCTTTTGCTTTTGATCACCCCTCTGACCCCCAATTAAGGCACTTGCCTATGGGTTCTCCCTCTCCCCGCTTCTTCTCCCTGCTCCCCACCTGCTTGGTTGAGCCAACTCCCTGGGCATCCTCCCATGTGGCCTCCTGTTGGAGTGCCATACCTCGGTTTTCTGGGACCTGTGAGTATAATCAGTTTCTTTCATTTCCATTCTTCTCTTCATGGTATTATTCTGGGTCCGCACTTGACTGATTAAACAAAACAAAACAAAAACCATTTAAGTGATATAGTTACTCCTTACACACATGTACCTGTGGTCTCCCCAGCCAAGTTGTTTTTATTTCACGTAGCATCAGATTATTCCAAACATATCCTCCATATTGCGTTTAAAAAGACGCAGCCATTTTCTGGAGATGCAGTAATTGACACATGGAAACAATTTGACTTCTGTAACTTAATGCAGAAATCTGTCTTGGGACTCCTCTGTTAAGTTTGTTTGTTTTTTACAAAAGACCACATTATTTTTATTACTGAGGTTTATGATGTACCTTATATATGTACTTTAAGTTTATGATCTACTTGACATATGTTAGGGCAGCCCCCTTATTGGCTTTCATTCTAGATGAAGTTTGAATCTTATTGAAATTTTATGACACCTACATAAAGCTGTGGTTGCTAAGCTTTAATGTGTACTAGAATCACTTGGGGAGCTTGGTAAGAAGACAGTTTTCTTGAAAACCTACCTTCCTCCTCTTGTGATTCTCTTAAGTCTGGGTTCAGCCCAAGAATCTGCATTTTAATAAGCATCAAGGGATTTTAAAACAGTCATCCCTACAACCCCATTTAGAGACAAACTGCTGCGAGTAATTTGCACAGAATTGACAACTTTTTACCGTCTCTTCATGTATTTGGGTCTTCCTTTTACCTTTTAGCAAAGTTTTTCCTTCAAATGTTAACATCTTGCACACTGTGAATGTGGGGTTTTTTTCTATTATATCTTGTAATTGTTATTGCTAGTACACAGGAAAGCTATTGATTTTTAGATGTTTGTTTTTTATCCAGCCATTTTGTTCACTTCTCTTGTTAAATCTAATAGTTTTTCAGTTATACCTTATGCGTGGGTGAGGTGAGGGTGAGAATGGTAAACCAGCCCAGCATCAGGGAACACTTGATTTTGCCTCCTCCTTTATAACATTATACCTATTACATCTAGTTTATGTCCATAATTTATGGACAATTATGCATTGTCCAGAGCTTCCAGAACATTGCTAAATAAACACTCAGAGTCCACCCTTAGTTTGTTCCTGATTTTTAAGGCAATGCCTTATTACGGTTCCATGGTTAAGAATGGCTCTGGCTATTGATTTTAGAAAGATCTTTTAAAATTTATGTTAAGGAAATAGCTTACTATTCCTGATCTTAATGCTGCTGCTGCTTCTCCTCTGTCTTCTTTTCCTTCTCCTTCTTTTCCTTCTCCTTTTCCCCTCTTGGGTTCTTTTCCTGGGCCCTATAAATTGGGATGACAAAAGGTTGATGAACAAAAGAAAACAAACCAGTTTATTGGCATGTGAATCCCACTTACCCTTGGGAGGTCGCAGAGATGAGTAACTTGAAAGGGTGGTGAGAGCTTGACGTCTAATATAACATTGTATGTCATGTATACCTCAGTAAGAAAAACAAATTCGGGGTCTATATATCTAACCTCCTAGAAGAGGGGAAGAAGGGGCATTTCCAGAAAAGCAAACAACTTTTTGGGAAGACCAGGGGACCCTGGGGAGAATAGACAGGAGTCCTGCTAATGTGTGACAGTGTCTGGGTGTAGAGTCACTCCTGGTAGGGGATTTATATGACAATTGAGTTCTTTGGGGAGGCTCTTCTTGTAGGCAGATAGGATTTCAGGAAGTCCAATGCCTTCACCTTGAAACAATTCTTATGTAAAACAGTCATGGTTTGAGGTGGCATATCCTGATCCCCTTCAAGTCTTGCTACTTAGTGCCTTTCAGTGTCTAAGGAATAATACTGTTTTTCTTTTTTTTTTTGTTAAGGATATTAATAAAATTCTTAACCCATCTTCACCCTTCTGAAATTACTCATACTTAGTTGTGGCTCATTCTTTTCATTTATTCTGAATTTTATTCCCTACAGCTGCAGTCTCTAACTGTGAGATATTTTCATTCTAAAAAGTAGTTTGCCTGCCAAACTACAGTTGTCAAAACCTAGGTTTTAAAGATTAGAGTAAGGCACTGGCTTCAGTTTTGAATATGAACTAAATTCAGTAAAGGGAAAGTTCTAGGTGGCAAGCTCTTCCCAAACAAACCAAATTTGGTGATATTAAAACCTGTGCTGATAGAATGGCTAAAATTAACAACTCAGGCAACAACAGATGTTGGCGAGGATGCGGAGAAAGAGGATCTCTTTTGCACTGCTGGTGGGAATGCAAACTGGTGCAGCCACTCTGGAAAACAGTCTGGAGGTTCCTCAAAAAATTAAAAATAGAACTACCCTATGACCCAGCAATTGCACTACTAGGCATTTATCCAAGAGATGCAGGTATGCTGTTTCAAAGGGACACATGCACCCCAGTGTTTATAGCAGTGCTGTCGACAAGAGCCAAAGTATGGAAAGAGCCCAAATGGCCATTGATGGATGAATGGATAAAGAAGATGTGGTATATATACAATGGAGTATTACTCGGCAATCAAAAAGAATGAAATCTTGCCATTTGCAACTGCATGGATGGAAGTGGAGGGTATCATGTTAAGTGAAATTAGTCACAGAAAGACAAAAATCATATGACTTCACTCATGTGGAATTTAAGATACAAAACAGATGAACGTAAGGGAAGGGAAGCAAAAGTAGTATAAAAACGAGGAGGACAAAACGTAAGAGACTCTTAAATACAGAGAACAAACTGAGGGTTACTAGAGGGGTTGTGGGTGGGGGATGGGCTAAATGGGTAAGGGGCATTAAGGAAGACACTTGTTGGGATGAGCACTGGGTGTTATTCATAGGGGATGAATCACTGGAACCTACTCCTGAAACTGGAACCTACTCCTGAAATCATTGCACTATATGCTAACTAACTAGGATGTAAATAAATAAATAAATACAATTTTAAAAATAAAATTAGTTAATAAAAATTAAAAATAAATAAATAAAACCTGTGCTGATAGGTAACTTTCTTCCTGATTCATGTTCTCTAATTGTTCAGAAAACATTTTTGTGATTTCATAATTCACCGAGAAACTGCACATGCTTTGAAATCTCCCTTGTTTGTTTTTACAAGTTTGGCTAAATATTCCTTAAACTATGGCCATTTAAGAAAATTAGTGAAAAACTTACTGGCATATTTTGCAGAGACTGCCTGATGAATGATCCATGTATAGAGAAGATGGAGTGAAGAGATCTTTCTGATCCACTCAATAGACGTACCTATAAGATCAAAAAACAACAGTTCTTGTTGTCTAGTTTTTGTTTGTTTGTTTGCTTAAGGGCGTAAACTGTGGATATGTTAAAAAAATAAAAAAATTTGTCATTTTTAGCAAAGAATTATAAAACTGTATGAATTTTTATATCAAAAATACTTATTCAAATACTTATCCAAAAATGTGAGAGTTAGTATCTTCTTATTCAGAAATAAAATTAGTCTATAGTTTTTTTTTTTTTTTTTTTTGGAGATGTACTCACAGTTTTTGGTATCAGAAGTATTCTATTTTCAAAAAAATCTGGGCAGCTTCTCATATTTTTCCATGTTCTAGTATAATATATTTAGCCTTAAAATTGGCTTTTTCCTTAAAAGTTTGAAACTGTTAAAGGGTAATATTTAGAGTTTAGTAAATTCATGACTCTCTTAAAGATACAAAAAGGAACACGTGTTACAGACTTTATTGCAGTCATTAATCAGTAATGGAACCAGGCAGGTGTTATAACCAGCTCAAAGAGAATTTTTAAAAATTTATATAGACCAACAATGTTGAATTATAGATAAGCAATATTGAAATGAATGAGTAAATGTGCAAATGGACACAAAAGTGGTTTTGTCACAAGGGAATCAATTGAACTTCTACCAGACAGAACAGAATCTGCATGTCTATAGATAAGAATTATTTTGCCTTGCTCTCAGTTACTTAAAATTTACAGTTGTAAGATAGCTCCCGTAGAATCAGATAACAAGGGGAGCTCTTCTCTAGATGATGCATAGTTTTCCACTGAACACAATTTGTTTTCCTACAAAAATGACACATTAGCACAGCTCAGGAAATCATTCATTCAACAAAAGTTTGCATGTGTATCTAGTGCCAAGTAACTTTTCAGTTTCTTCCTGAATTTAGTCCATTTGATTCTGATGCCTGCTAAAATTTGAGAATCCTGGAACTAGTGAGTTTCTTATTCATTCTTCATGGCCCAGCGTCAGTGTTACCTCATGTGCAGAACCCTCCCTGATCCTCTCAGACAAAATTAATGACTTCCTCTTCTGTTTGCCCATAGTACTTTATTCATGCCAATTATATAGCACTTACTTCTTTATAGCTAGCTAAGAGTCTCTCCTCCTCCACAGGTTATAAATTCTAGGGTTATTATTGATCTTTTTATTTTCTTGCAGCAAGCACAGTGCCTGGCATGAAGTTGACCTATGTTACAGTATCACCAATAACTTTTATTTTTTCTGCTTCCATGACCCCTTTTCACTCTCTCTTACCTGTTCTTTCTCTTCCTTGATCTTGGCTTCTGGGTATGAATAAATCATCAGTATGAGATCCTTCCATCCAGAAGCAAAGTTTTCATTGGATTCAAGGTTTCAACCCCTTCATGTCTGTCAGGCAGGGTTCGAAGAGAGAAGCAAAACCAGAAATGGAGATGTATGGGTACAGAGATATATTAAGATTGATTAACAGGGATTTATACAGAGATATATTAAGATCGATTACAAGGATTTAAACTTGCACAACTGTAGAACTGGTTGAAATGTCTGTGCAAAGCTATTGTCTTCACTTCCATGCTGGAGCGTGACGTCCACTGGGTAGACACTGTGAAGGGAAAGATTCATGAAGAGGGGGTGTTGGGGAAGTCAAAGGAAAACTTGATCCCAGAGGTGCACCGTGGAACTCATGAGGACGGACTGGGGACCGGGTCACTTCTCGTGACTCCAACCTTGATGAAGTGGCTGTCCCACCAGAGAAGCCGGTGACTCCATCATGGGAGTAACACACTACTGACCCAGCAGTTGGAAGAGTTGAAGGGGGATCTGGGCAAACGGGAGTAGCTGCAGGCCCAGCGGCTGTCCTGCAGCAAGAAGGGAGCCACAGATGAACAACCATGTGTGGGAGCTACAAACGCACCTGCCCCAACCTTCCAGCATAAAAACAGAAAGCCTCTGTGCATCTAAAATTATCCCAGAATAAAGTTTGGTTGGTTTTTTTTTTTTCTGATAACTACTGCTTCACTTTCACCTCTAAATCTCGTGAAAATATCTCTTGTGGCCCACTCTTACCCAGAAACCTGCAGGGAAGGGAATTCTGGAAAACCTAAAGCCACCACAATATCCACGTGTCTGATTCTGAAATACCTGAGCTTTACTCCCTGAACTGAAAAACCTGAAATATGGGCAGTATTTTTCCCCAAAACCCACTGTGAGCTGGTGGTGAGGGAAAACCTTTTGCCGATTGGCTGGTTCCAGAAAGATGGGTTAAGAATTACATGGGGGAAGGCTAAGACATCCCAGAGGAGACAAATCATGATCCTCAACAGAAGACCCTCAGTCACCAGTAAAAGGCATTATTTTGCTGAGTATATTGTCTTTTCTGAGGTAAGATAGATTTTTGAAAGATTATCAGTAAGATTTAAAAGCAAAACCATCAAAATTAATTAATCAGAACATCATCCACACATGATAGTTCACGGAGTGTTTTCGGTAAGTGGTGAGTGAATTTAGTAGGATGTGGTGGGCAAGTACTGGAACTCAACTACTTACTGGCTGTGTGACCCTGAACAAGATATTAAACCTTTGCAAGCCTTTGTATTCTCATTTGTAAATTGGCAATAGTAATGGTCTCTAACTCGTAGAGTTCTTATGAGGACTTGTGAATTCACATAAAAGGCTTAGCAGAATATTAGATGCATATATATTAACTGCTGCCAATATCTTATCATCATTGTTGTTGCTATTGTTATTTTATTATTTACTTAGGAAATACTTCCCAAGCAGGTTGATTCCAAATCTCACTGATACCTTTGATCACTCAAAAGTGGCAGGCCAAATTAGCAGATAGGACCATTAGAAGAAATTTGCTGTATTTTTATGGTTCCTTTAGATTCAAATATAGTTGCCCTTGTCTCCTCAGCCCCAACCCCCAAATGCATTCCTCCACTTGCCTGTGAAAGTTCTCTTTCCCTTGTCTAAGAAACGGGCTTTGCAGCTTTTCTGTACCACCTGCTTTCACCAGACGTTGAGCAAGGATGGTTTCAGGACCCAGAGTGTAAGGGCTGGAGCCACAGCCACCCTGCCAGTTCACGATGTGGGCAGCTGTGTGCGAGGTCGCTGCAGTCACCTGACCCACTGTCAGGTCCCAGCTGGAAGGAATGAGATGAGGTTAAAGTGATGATCGATGGCCACCCTGTAGCAGAGTTTGGGGACTTGTGAGGCCACAGAAAAACAGACTGGTGTCCACCCGCAGCCCTGGGTGTCATTTTATCACAGTAAACAGGAGCTGTTAAGCACTTCTCTGCCTGAGAGAGAGAACTGGATAGCTCTTTATCTTTGTTGAACAATAAAAAACAAAGAATGGAATTTTATCCTTTAATTAAAGAGCTATTCTAACCCCTTTCCTTACCCTATCATGAGTCTTCATAAATCTTTATCTCCTATGAATGAATCTACAGTCTCATTTTCTTCTCCCACCCCCATCTTAATTAGGTTTTCTGCTTTGTAACCATTTTAATCATAGAGAAATCACTGAAGTATAATTTGGAAATGATAGTCCCTTCTGGTTTTATCACTCAGTTTCAGTATTGATTGGATCCCCAGAACATACTTTGATTTACATACCTCTGTTTTAGAACAAAATCTATGGATCCCATCAATGTGACAACTTTTTCTCCTTTACCAAGCCCAAGCTGACTTTACTCCAAATGCAAAAATCCCCTCAGTGGAAATAAATTAACAGGTTTCTGTTCATCTTACGTCGGATATGTGTTTATGAATGAAACACATCAAGCATGCTTTCTGCTTTTGCCTCTAGACCCACCCCTCCCCCCAAAGTATTTCTGAAATCCTGAAGTATAACTGAAATCCTCCTCACTGGCAAAATAGGTTCATAACTGAATTGTGTTTCCATGGCTTTGTTCAAGCTCTCCCTCTGCCCAGAATGCCCTTTCAGCTTTGTCTGCTTGGTGAATTCCTCGAAGACCATCTTAAATGTCACCTCCTCCTCTAATCTCTTCCCAGCTTCTTCAGTTGGGAGTATGCAGCCTTACTTTGCGCCTGGTAGCTTGTTTGGATTACAGACTTTGTTACATTTGCATTTGTAATTATTTAATTGTGTCTGTCTTCTCTCGATGCCTTGGGCAGAATCCTTGCCTTCATAATTGTACCTTCTCCAGTCACTACCCAGGGCCTTCTCTGACGCAGGGAGGCACTTGGTAAATAATTGTTGGGTGGATGTAAATACAATCTCCTTTTTTTAGGTAGGTATGTAAATAAGAAGGAAAGACATAATAAAGAAGACAATGACTTAGATATTTTTCTGAAGGAACTAGAGAAAGCTGCAAGTAATTCGTTTGCAATTTAAAAGAAATGAGCTATTCGTTCACAGCTAGAGGATGAAATTCAGGGCTCCCAAGACATGCTTCTCTCTTTGCAAATGTATACTGCCTACCTAAATGTATAATGAATGTCTTGAAGAAAGTAAAAAAAAAAAAAAAAAAAAAAAAAAAAAAAATTTTTTTTTTTTGCTGTCCCCAAAAAAGAAAATCAAAGAATAAAATGGTACTTCAGAGAAAATCTTAGCTTCTGCAACCTAATTTTAAGTTACCGCCATGGTTTAGTTATTGTGTTTTAATAAAATAGGTCATTTTGACCCAACACACTCTTTGCCCTCATTCTTTTTTTTTCTTTCTTTTTTTTAGTTTATTTTTAAGAGAGAGAGAGAGACAGAGAGAGAGCGTGAGTCGGGGAGGGGCAGAGAGAATCCCAAGCAGATTCTTCGCTTGCCACCAGCAGGAGTCCCACACATTGTTTCCCCTCATTTTTTTTTAAGTTTTTTTTTTTGTTTTTTTTTTGTTTTTTTTTTTTTAGAGAGGGAGAGAGCATAAGCAGGGGAGGAGCAGAGAGAGAAGGAGAGAGAGAGAGAGAGAGAATTCCAAGCAAGCTTCACACTGTAAACATGGAACCTGGGACGTGGGGCTTCAGTTCACAAACCATGAAATGGTGACCTAAGCCGAAATCAAGAGTGGGTCGCTTAACTGACTGAGCCACCCAGGTTCCCCTTTCCCCTCATTCTTTTTTTTTAAATTTTTTTTTTTCAACGTTTATTTATTTTTGGGACAGAGAGAGACAGAGCATGAACGGGGGAGGGGCAGAGAGAGAGGGAGACACAGAATCGGAAACAGGCTCCAGGCTCTGAGCCGTCAGCCCAGAGCCTGACGCGGGGCTCGAACTCCCGGACTGCGAGATCGTGACCTGGCTGAAGTCGGACGCTTAACCGACTGCGCCACCCAGGCGCCCCTCCCCTCATTCTTTTAACATCATGTAGAATGCTTCAGGACCAGGCAGTTGGGGATCCAATGGCCTCTCAAGACAGTACACATATTGATTCTATGCATTAAGATGCCAAAATTTCTTTGTACCCCAACTCAATGTAAACCATCTCCTTATCTTTGTAAATCTTCCATTTAATACTCATCAGGAAAGAAAATTGTGCATGTTAGGGACCCCTAACTGATTTCCAGAACATATTTGGTGTTTTATTTGGTTCCAGAACATGTGGTGTTTTATTGGAGCTTACTCCCATCATGTCAACCATTCCAAGAATCTTCAGTGTTGTGGTCTCTCTACCTTGTCTCACCTTTGGTCAATTGTGGATTTTGGTGAGGTAACAAGGACCGGATACACCATGGCTAGCTCACCATTCCCAAGCAGAGAACTCCCAAAGAGAAGTGTCTTACACACAGGCATGGGAATCCTTCCTGTGGCCTCCTCACCTCTTTCTCTACCTGCCATGTCTTTATGTTTCTGGACAATACTGTGAACATACAGTGAAGTTAATGCTCCTGAAACACTGTTTTCACCTTCTTGCTCAATAAAGTGATGCCCATCCCCTCCCACGCCCACCTTACCTGAGAATGTATTCCCCACAACCCCCTTCCTAAGGTGCCGGGCTCCACACAGCTTGACTACAGACGCCTCCCCCTCCCCCGGCCCCAGCCCTGCCTCCCACCTCACATCTCCTCAATCAGATGCTCCTCACATCAGTCCTGCTGCCCCACAGACTCTTCTTCACAAATATTTTCTGTTCCCTTTCAGGCAGTTTCTCTGTTAAGAGCCTTTCATTCCCTCTCAGTATGTTGCAATTCTGTTTGTCCAAGACCCAGTTCAGGTGCCACTCTCTCCACAGACCCTGTCCAAATCCCCATAGTCAGAATTAATCACTCTTACTGTAGTGTAGACATAGATCTTTGTTTTCAGTGTATGCATAGCAATGATCAGGTTGCTCCTTATCCTGTAGTTATTTGTGTCCATGTTTATGTTCCCTTGAGCCAAGACTGCTGCTTTTGTGTTTGCTCTTTTAATTCTGATATTTCCCATTTCCAAGCATAGCGCCTCTCATTCATTCACCAGATATTCATCGAGCACCCTACTACGAGCCAGGCCTCGCTCTAGACACTGGGGATAAAACAGGAAACAGAAGATAAAATTTCTACCCTCACAGAGCTTACATTTAGTGAAAGAAGGTTTGTTAATAAAATAAATAGATAAAATATAGTACCAGGTGCCATAGAGAATAAGGTAGATAACAGGCCAGTGAAGGAAATTCATGACCTGGTTGAGGCTCAGGTCATGAGCTCGTGGTTTGTGAGTTCAAGCCCTTCATCGGGCTCTGCACAGGCATCGCGGAGCCTGCTTGGGATTTTGCTCCCTCTCTCTCTGCCTTTCCCCCGCTTGCTCTCTACTTCTCTCTCAAAATAAATTTAAAAAATAAACTTTAAAAAAATAAAATAAATGGGTTTTCAGGAAGGCCTTCCCCAAAAAGGTACCACCTTGATGACGATTTGTGGGGGTAAGAGATCAGCCATATGCATTTGTGGGAGGTAGTGTAGGGAGGTGCCAGAGATATCCAAGGTCCTCATGGAGGCCAGAGTAGCCGAGCCAGGGGCAAGTAGTGGACGAAGTCAGAGGGGAGTGCACCCTGAGGTTGGGGTCTGGGTGTTTACCTTAACAGGGAGTTGAGCTAAAGAATGTCATGATCTACCTGATCTGTGTTTTAAAAGGATCTCCTTGGCCACTGTGGTGAGAAGTAGCCAAGTTCAGCATCATTTTTAGATCAGGATTTCCTGGCACATTAAATGTGGGTGTTCGAGAAATTGAAGTGTCTAAGGTGACCCTGCGGCTTTTGGTCTGAGAAGTAGGAAGGATGGGGCCGCCATTAATGGAGAAGTAGAGACTGCAAGTTTGGGGGAACAAGATCAAAAGGACATCTGTGTCTACTGACTCTTAAAGGTGCCCACAGTTGGTTAAGTACAAGATTTCACACGTACAGGTATGGGGCAACAAGCCTGGGAGGATGTACATTTAACTGTTAACAATTAACTGTTTCAGGCATGGCATTGCTGGGGACTTCCACTTCCCATTTTCTGACTCTTAATTCCACATGCATGCAATCCCCAAGTCCAGGTGATTTGAGGGGAGCAAGATGCGTAAGACTGGCCTGGGCCTCGGTGTGTGTAGGAAGAGGGCAGAGAGCAGAGCAGGTGAGGGTGAAGTAGGGTGACCGCACCCCATTAGTCTGCCCCCGTCCCGGGCCTCGGCTCTGAGCCTTGCACGTTTCCTTCTTCATTCACCAGAAAGCTCAAACCCTGGAAGCCAACTGACAAGAACCACCAGAATAGAAATGTATTCACTGTGGATTAAAGTAACATTATTTGCTTAGGAAAATCCTGTCTTGGCAGTAACTCCATCCAGAAACCCATATTGTAGGCCCATAGATGACTTGGTAAATTTGGATTGGCAAGTGAGGATATTTCTGTCAAGCAAGACTAGTTTGGCGAATTGCTATTCTTTACTGTCAGGTTGTTTATCATCCTCAGAATCAGAGCAGCTTTGCCCCTGTCAGGCAGTGTTCAGACACGCTGAGAACTCTAATGGTTCAACCTTCTCAGTGAAAGTTCACTGAGTTCATTCACACAAGCAAGGAACAGTTCATGATGTTAGGGGGAGTGTGGCCGATGTGAGAATCTGAATAACATGCTATAAATTTCTTCTCTATGGAAAGAGAACAGGCTATTTCCTGATGAGCTGTTTCTGAAAGAAAACTGTTTCCTCAGGCCGTCCTTTGCAAGGGGACCGAGGACTGTGGAGCCGGTGAAGGTGAACTACAGGTTCCAGAGCTGGAAGAGAGAAGTAGCACAGGCAGGGGGCAAGTCCCGAAAGGTAGAACCGTGTTCTTCAGTGCTCGTTGTCCTGCACCTGGGCAGCCAGGCCGTGGTGGGGGAGAGGTTGTTGGTCCAGGTGCAGTGAAGGGACAGAGGGAGGAACTTGGGGGAGACTGCATGTGTGTCTCCCCACTTCCTGTCCCGGGAGAGGAGGGGGGCTTCATCCGTGACCCATCTTCACGGGAAGGGAGAGACGCGCCACAGAAGGGAGCTGGCATGTGAGTGGCCAAAGCGACCGTGGGAGAGCAGCGTCCTGCATGGCTAACGCAGGACCAAAGCCACGGTATCGTCGGTCTGGTGACGGGACACTGGACGGCCACCAAGGGGCCCCCCAGCCGCTGCTTTGGACAGTTGAGAAACATGCCGGTCTTCTCAGCGGCACACTGGCAAGCCTTCGGCTGGCTTGTGTTACGGCTCTGTGTGCTTCACTTCGTTGCTTAACTGAAGAGCCACCTTTATCGGTCGTTTTTGTCGTTTTGCTCTGAATCCTGCAGGCGCATCCTCACTTATACCCTGTAGCCTTACAGTTAACGTCAAGGGACCTCCTCTGTGGGCACGAGGGGTCAAGGAAGACGGGGAAGGCTGCTAATTTATGAGGTCTGGTCCAGGTAGATTTTTGGACAGGGAACTGTACGAAGTGAGAAACTGCTTTAGGTCACCTTGTACAAGGTGCGTGGATGGCAGCCTGGCTGCGGAAGAACAGGCATCAGGCGGTTAACTCCATTTTACGAGTCCCTGGTTTCCCTGGTTTTCATTCTGGTGAAGTTTCGGGGAATCTGGGCTGTTGAGTTGTTGATTCATACTTCCGGCTGTGGGAGGGCTGCGGGACGACGCACGAACTTCTTCAGCACCAGTCCAGACCCCGCAAAGTAACCTCTGGCCCCTTATCTTTCGTGTGGTTGTTGTCTTTCTAAAGAAGTCATCAGCATAATTTCTGAGGGACCGTTTGGAGGATTTTTGTACAAGGACGTACCCTGCGTCACCGACAGAACATAAAAAGCCTCTCCTACATTCTCTTTCAAGTTCCTCACTGAATTCCTAGTCACCGTGAAGCTGGAATAAATCTATAGTTGTGCTTGTTTCTCTTGGATCACAAGTGGGTTGGACATCAGTGATATTAAAACAGCTATTTATAATAATAGACTTCCAATTATTGAGTGCTTGCCATAGGCTTATAAAAGAAACTTATATGTATGGATTAATGCCCTTAATCCTCATGGCAGACAACCCTAGGAAATAGGTACTATTATGATCCCATCCTATAGAGGAGAAAATCGAGGCTTAGGGAGGGTAAGCAATTGGTGCAACATCCCCCTGCAACTAAGTGGCAGAGCCTGGATTTGAAACCGGAGAATCTGGATCCAGGACATGGGTTCACGGTTCTGGCTGTGTTCTGCATTCCCACTCCATTGGAGAGTGGCTGAGTTATCATTAGGGCCATCACCTTTGGTGTATAGCATCCACTGAGCAGCTGCCAATCTGCTGGACGAGGACATCCAAGTTCAGGGTTTGGGATTTGAGGGTCACGGGCAGTAGCCTAGCGTTTCTCCGCGTTAGCATTGTACCACTAGCCATATAGGATTCTGCCTGAATTTCCTTCTCAGGCCCCCATCTCTTGAACTTTGTGGACCTATCTGTCCTTTAGGGCTTTCTTGTTTGCTCTGGTTTGTTTAGTGTTTAGTTGCATCTCTTCATTGAACCAGCCTGAGGCGCTAGTGTCAGAGAGTAGCAAGAGAGAGTCAGCATCGTGAGGAGTCATAGGTTTTTTTGGCACTTGGAACTGGGACTGTGGGCCAGGAAAGTTTGCTGTGATGCTCTTTCAAAGCTGTAGGCTGGGGACTTTTAGGCACAAAGATTTCATTTTCAATTAGATGTAGTCGGACGCTTTAGAGAGTTTTTGTGTGTTTGTATTTTGCCTGAGGGATGGGAAGGCACATGAAGTAATTGCATATGGTGGAGGATCTAGAAAAGAGTCTTTAGAGCTGCTGCATTAGGCATGTTGAGAGTAAACACCTCATTGCCATCTGTGAAGTAAAATTAATAATGTTACCCAGCCTTTTTTATTCATTTGATTCCAGATCTATAAAATGCAACTAGACCTAGCTCTTTAGGGGGAAGGTATGTGTGTATTTATAAAACTTTTGTGATAATTATATATGAAAGATAGGTCACTGCTAAGTAAGGAAGCCATTCCCTTCCTTAATCCTTCCACAGACTTAGAGGAACCACCTCTTTGCTCGGAACATCTGATTCACCAGGGAAGAATTCTAGTAAATTATTCTTGCCTGAGAATCCATGTATCTCTCGAGTCGCTCATGGACAGAGTGACTTTGTCATTTTTATATGGAATAATGTGGAGTATTGGATAAGGTATTTGGCCTGTAAACAGAGCATCTGTAAATGTATTCAGAGTATCTGAATGTCAGCTGGAATAAAAGATTCAGCTGTTGTAACAAGCTGAACAAGAATAATGTGGCTTAAAAATGAAGTTTGTTTTCTTTGTGTGAGAGGGTCTCCTCTCACTGGAGGAGGAGAGGTTCATGACCGCCAGGCTATGCTCAACATAGCTTTTTTCTTGCAGTCATCACCATCTCAGCCCAAGGGAAATGAGTGTTTGGGAGGTGTGTGTGCCGGGCTGGGAAGTGACACACATCTCTTCTGCTCCCTTCCCGTTGGCACGAATTTAGTCACATGGTTGCCTCACAGGGCAGAGGGCTTGGGGCAGCCAAAGGCCTTGTTCTTCTTCGAACACTGGGGAAGAAGGGGAGAATAGATTTTCCTAGACAGCTGACAGTCTGGGCACAGTCAGTCCCTCCGGCCACCAAATATCAGTGAATATCCTATTTCCCAATATAGAACACACTCACTTCATCCCCAGGGAGACAAACAAAATCCATCCATTAATGCACCACCTGAAAGTCCATGATCTCTGGGTAATGCACTGTCCTTTCCATCAGGTTTGGGTGTGGTTCCTAATGATCTGGCAACCTGTGAACTGAAAGGCAAATTATCTCCCCTCTGCACTCACACTCACGGTCCGTGTCCGATGGTAGAACAGGGGGTAGAAAACCATGATTAAAATTGCCATTCAGGGAGAAGATATTTGCAAACAACATATCAGATAAAGGGTTAGTATCCAAAATCTATAAAGAACTTATCAAACTCAACACCCAAAAAGCAAACAATCCAGTGAAGAAATGGGCCAAAGACATGAATAGACACTTCTCCAAAGAAGACATCCAGATGATCAACCGACACATGAAAAAATGCTCAAACATCACTCATCATCAGGGAAATACAAATCAAAACCATCAGATTGTTATTTTTTTTAATGTTTATTTGTTTTTGAGAGAGAGAGAGACAGACAGAGTGTGAGCAGGCAAGGGGTAGAGAGAGGGAGACACAGCATCTGAAGCAGGCTCCAAGCTCTGAGCTGTCAGCACAGAGCCCGACGTGGGGGTCAAATTCACGAACCGTGAGATCATGACCTGAGCTCAAGTTGGACGCTTAACTGACTGAGCCACCCAGGCACCTCACTTTCAGACTGTTATTAATTTTTCAGACTCCTAAAGAGCATTAAGAAAATTTGATTATGCAAACTTAATACCCAAAAAACAAATAATGAAGAAATGGGCAAAACACATGGATAGACGTTTTTCCAAAGAAGACATCCAGATGGCTAACAAACACATGAAAAAATGGTCAACATCACTCATCATCAAATCAAATATTTATCTAGTTTATCTAGAGAAATACAAATCAAAACCACAATGAGATACCACCTCACACCAGTCAGAATGACTAAAATTAACAACTCAGGCAATGACAGATGTTGGAGAGGATGCGGAAAAAGAGGAACCCTTTTGCACTGAGGGTGGGAATGCAAGCTGGTGCAGCCACTCTGGAAAACAG
The DNA here is from genome assembly GCF_007474595.2 of Lynx canadensis. Classification (NCBI taxonomy): domain Eukaryota; kingdom Metazoa; phylum Chordata; class Mammalia; order Carnivora; family Felidae; genus Lynx; species Lynx canadensis. The sequence continues at coordinate 138,448,342 of NC_044306.2, forward strand.
TATGGAGGTTCCTCAAAAAATTAAAAATAGAACTACCCTATGACCCAGCAATTGCACTACTAGGTATTTACCCAAGGGATACAGGTGTGCTGTTTTGAAAGGGCACATGCACCCCCATGTTTGTAACAGTACTATCCACAATAGCCAAAGTATGGAAAGAGCCCAAATGGCCATCAATGGATGAAGGATAAAGAAGATGTGGTATATATACAATGGAGTATTACTAGGCAATCAAAAAGAATGAAATCTTGCCACTTGCAACTACATGGATGGAATTGAAGGGTATTATGCTAAGAGAAATTAGAGAAAGAGAAATGACTCCTATGACTTCAGTCATGTGAGGACTTTAAGAGACAAAACAGATGAACATAAGGGGAAGGAAGCAAAAATAGTATAAAAACAGGGAGGGGGACAAAAACATAAGAGACTCATAAATATGGAAAACAAACAGAGGGTTACTGGATGGGTTGGGGGAGGGGGGATGGGCTAAATGGGTAAGGGGCACTAAGGAATCTACTCCTGAAATCATTGTTGCACTATATGCTAACTAACTTGGATGTAAATTAAAAAAAAATAAATTCAAGGGGCGCCTGGGTGGCTCAGTTGGTTAAGCACCCAACTTCGGCTCAGGTCATGATCTTGCGGTTTGTGAATTCAAGCCCCGCATCAGGCTCTGTGCTGACAGCGTGGAGCCTGGAGCCTGCTTTGGATTCTGTGTCTCCCTCTCTCTCTGCCCCTCCCCCACTTGTGCTCTGTCTCTCTCTATCAAAAATAAATAAATGTAAATTTAAAAAAATTTTTTAATAAATCCAATTAAATGATTTTTAAAAATTGCCATTCAAAAGAGGGGAAAGGAATGTACACAGCAGCCCCCAGCCCATAGCAGTGCTGGAATCCTGGAGCAGGTGATGGGAAGGCTCCCCACACTGGCAGAGGAGGAGGTTCCTGATGGTACCCCAGATATGCCCTTCAGGGGGACCCCCTTCATCATGGCTCTGTGTGCCCCTTGGCCTTGCCCTTGGGGAGCATCTTCCTATCCTCTTTAGCCAAATCTAAAGTGGGTGTTGGGATATGCCCCATCTTTGGTGACTATACAGCTTTTGCAATGCGTTAATTGCCTGCTGGTGCGAATTTGAAGGTCTGAGAGTGTAGCGGTCACACGGTTTTATTGGCTTGGCTGTAGCACCTTCACAAATACCACAGTTCCCTCAGAAACTCTGCTGGCTTCTGATCTGTTAATTTTCAGGCAGTTCACATACCAGCAATCTCTCCCAAAGTTCTTTCCAAGTCATGGGTCTCAAGCTTGCTTTATTTCTTTGCTTCCATGCTTCCTTCCTTCAATTTAATGGCAGCTGTACTGGGGTCTCTGAGACAAAAGACTTTGGAAAGACGGCAACATGCTTTTTCTCATCTCTAATCTCATGCCATTTGAGGTGCAGAAGCCACTGGCTTTTCCAGCCTTTCAAAGCTCCAAATTTCTAAACTCCTTCCTTCTTTTGCATCTGTCTCTCTGCAAAGCAGTCTCTTCTGTCCTAGGCTAGTCTCTTTCTTATAATTCATACTAAGAACAAGAACAGATAATTCACATTAATATGCAGGCTCTTTTCAGCCATTTCTCACAAAGTTATAAGCAAAATAAGAAGATGATCTGCTTTCCAAGTCAGACATATCAGGTGACAGTTTTGTTTTCTTTTCCTCCATCTGTCTGTCTTTCTTTCTTTCTTTCTTTCTCTTTTTCTTTCTTTCTTTCTTCTTTCTTTCTTTCTTCTTTTTAAAGAATCAAGAAACTTTGTTTTCTCAGATCAGGGTTTTTTTAATGTTTGTTTGTTTATTTTTGAAAGAGAGACGGAGTGTGAGCAGGGAAGGGACAGAGAAAGAGGAAGGAGAGAATCCCACGCAGGCTCCATGCCATCAGCACAGAGCCTGACACAGGGCTCTATCTCACAAACCATGAGATCATGCGTCACCTGAGCCAAAATCAAGAATCGGATGCTTCACGGACTGAACCACCCAGGCGCCCCCAAGACCAGATTTTTGCAAGACGTTTTCCTTGTGTCTATTTTTTTTTAATTGTGGTAAAATATCATAACATAAAATCTACCAATTTAACCATTTTGAGTGCGTAGTTCAGGGGCATGAAGTACATTCACACTGTTGTGCAACCATCACCACCACCCGTCTCCAGAACTCTTTTCGTCTTACAAAACTAGAAACTCTGTACCCATTAAACGTGAACTCCTCATTCCCCCTTTCTCCCCAGCCCTTGGCAACCCGTTCTACTTTCTGTCTCTATGAATGTGACTACCCTGGAAGTACCCTAGAAGTGCAGTCATACATTCTTTGCCCTCCTGTGACTGGCTTATTTCATTTAATATAATGTCCTCAAGGGTCAGCCATGTTGTAGCATGTGGCATAATTTCCTTCCTCTCCAAGGCTGAGTAACATTATATTGTATGCATAGACCACATTTTGTTTATCCATTTGCCCATCAGTAGGAATTTAGATTGCTTCCATCTTCTGGCTCTTGTGAAAAACGGTGCTGTGAATATGGATGTGGAGCTATCTCTTCAAGTCTCTGCCTTCAATCCTTATGGTATACAGCCAGAAATGAAATTACTGGATCATATGTGAATACTATGTTTAATTTTTTGAGGAAGTTCCACGAGGAACTTCCACGCTGTTTTTCACAGCAGCTGTCCCATTTTATTTTCCCAGCAACAGTGCACAAGAGTTTCTTTGCCACCACTTGTTATTTTCTGGGGTTTGTTTTTTTTTTTTTTTGGTGGGTTTTTTTGATAATAGATATCCTAATGTGTGTCTTTTTTTGATGTGCTATTTTTTATACTTATTTTTATTATGGTGAAATATATATAACAAATTCTGCCATTTTAACCTTTTTTTTTTTAATGTTTATTTATTTTGGGGACAGAGAGAGACAGAGCATGAACGGGGGAAGGTCAGAGAGAGGGAGACACAGAATCTGAAACAGGCTCCAGGCTCTGAGCTGTCAGCAGAGCCCGACGCGGGGCTCGAACTCACAGACCGCGAGATCATGACCTGAGCCGAAGTCGGACGCTCAACCCACTGAGCCACCCAGGCGCCCCTTAACCATTTTTAAGAACACAACTCAGTGGCATTAATTACATTCATAAAGTTGTGCAACCATCACCACTCAATTTCAGAAGTTTTTCATCACCCAGTTGGTGAAGTTTTTCAAAGTAAATTTTAGACATTGTTACAGTCAATCCCTAAAGGCTTCGGTATGTGTCTCTAGAAAATAGAGACCTTTTCCTATATAACACAATGCTATAATCGTATGATACTACACTATTATCATATGAATACTATTCACTCATATCCATTGGAGAGAACCTACAAATAGGCTCCTCCCCCCCCCCCTTACTTGAGAGGGAGGCTGCTAATTAGAGTGTAGCTGAGCAGTCACTTGCCCAGTTATAATGGAAGAAGGGAGAATGGATTCTGGTGCTTTCCAACCTACAGTAATAATGTAATAAAGGCTTAATTGATTCACATTACAAGAATTTTGGTGTCTGGTGATATCGAGAGCTTGGGGCAATGTCTCGATGTTGTTATCAAGGAGTCAGTTCTTTTCATCTTCTCCTCTGCCATCCTCAGTGTGTCTTCTTTGGATCTTCATGTTTGTTGTCTTATGGCTAACGGCTATATGGTATATTTTAACACCAGCCTCCCAAGTAGGAAAGGAGAAGAGTGGAAGAAAAGAAGCTTTTCATTGTCAGGGATGCAAACCCTTCCCATTTGCTATTCAGTAAGTAGACTGCCCCTTGACTCTTATTGGCCAGGTTCAAGGGGTCTGGGAAGATACTCATCAAAGGAGTGAGATAGCTATGGTTGGCTTACACCAGTTATGACTTACACCAGTCAGGGATGAACACATTGCAGTCCTGAATAAAAGAAGACTCTGTTAGCTAAGAAAAAGAGGATAAATGACTGGTGGGTTGGCAATAAATCTGTCACGTGGGCGATATTTTGAAATACTGTTAAAGACGTAAGTGAACTCCAGGGAGAATCTTGGCAAAGAAATTCTGAGAAGATATTATCAAACTGAAATACTGGTAGGAGGGGATTCTTTCTGGGATTACTCTATAAATGGTGTGGGGACAGTGTCAACCATCTATTTCTGAGAGAAAGAGTTCTTTGGGCCACTAGCATGAGAGGATCCCTGTAGTGATCTGTCAGTTGAATGATGGTGATTGCTTTTAGAAATCAAGAGAGCACTGGGGAAAAACCAGTCACCATGGTTTTACTTACAAATCATCATATTCTTGGGCACCTGGGTGGCTCAGCTCTGGTGAGCGTATGATTTTGTCTCAGGTCATGAACTCGCGGTTCATGGGTTCAAGCCCCGTGTCAGGCTCTGTGCTGACAGCTCAGAGCCTGGAGCCTGCTTCAGATTCTGTACTCCCTCTCTTTCTGCCTCTGCCCTGCTCATGCTCTGTCTCTCTTTCTCTCAAAATTAAAGAAACATGAAAAAAATAAAAAAGAAATCATCGTGTTCTCTTGGAGATGGTAATATTTTGTAGAAATCTTTTACTAATTAATATATCGTCTCTTGCCAGTGCTCATGAAAATTATTTTGGGACAAAATTGACCTCATAGATTGAAAAATATTCTGTACATCCCATTAAAGAAAGTCATATATCTTAGGGTGACACCAGGTCACTCAAATTACGCTTTCCCAAACTTAGGACTTAGTGAAAGCAGAATTTACTGTCAGCATAAGAGCTGGTTGCCCATGCTGATTTCTATCTGAGAGGCTGTAAACATTTGAGCAAAACAAAACAAGTAGTTCTTGTCATTACCCCTCATAATTGTAATTGAATTACAAAATAACACAAGCCTTTCACATTTCTCCATGATACAACTGGAAAATAAGATTCCCAGAAGGTTAAAAAAAAAAAAAAAAAAAGCAAGGATGCTCATGGTTCACAGACACTGTGATAATCCCAGTTTTTAGTGGGTGACTCGTTAATCTTTCCTGTTCCATTCCAGCTGGCCTTGAGAAGAGAAAGAAAAATTGCTTTGGCAGGGAGCTCATTTCCTGATAAATTACAAAGTGAAAAAAAGATTACTGAAGATCCCAAACATCACTTGCAGCAGAATATAGTTAACATTTATTGAAAAGCCATCAAATGCTAGGTAGTTATCAGTGCTTTAAGTATATCTCCAACCCTCATAAAAACCCATGAGTAAGTACCATTATTATTCCCACTTGACTGATGAAGAAACCGAGGCAAAGAGAGGGCTTACCAACCAAGCCCGCACAACCAGTAGGTGGCAGGGCTGGAATTCAAAGACATGGTGAATCTGGCTCCAGAGTCCTCGAACTATAGCTACCTCCTCACTGTTACCCTAGGTTGTGCAAAATCCTTCTGAATCATAACAGACAAATCCTTTCCAGCCCCAGAAAATATTATCTCAACTTTAGGGTCATTTTATTATGTGGTTTCACACCAGTAAGGTTTCAAAATGTATAAATGAAGATGATCCAATTGGGCTTTACTTTTTCGTTTGTAGATTGGAGGGGTTTTACCATCGCCTGATAGAACAGGAAATTTGTCTTCAAGGCGTATCACTGGGAACAGAGTGGTATATTCTTTGACTTCAGTAGCTTCGTGAGGTTCTACTGTAAGAACCATCTGTTTGGAATTTGATGATAAAAGTACATCATAATTATATGACCTCAACTTTATCAAGACCCCTTTTTCGAATCCGTTAAAGTAGTCGGAGTCTTAGGCGTCCGAGTTAAAGTGTGCTTAAAGTAACACTTTGTTTGCTTCCACGAGATTGTAAATTTTCAAATGGCCAGGTATTCTCTTGAGAGTTTACAGCTAGAAGACTTACAGAAGAACAGAAGTGTCAGCAGTGGGAGCCACCACAAATGTTTGATACAGTTCAGGTTCTGAGGAAGAATGAAAACTTCAGGGGGCAGATGGGGATTTTCAGCTTCTGACTCTGTGAAGAGTCTCACTCTTGCCACAGAGTGGGTGAAAGAGAGTGAAGATCACTCAAACTTTGGGAATATTTATTGGGAGAAAAGAACACACAATAGAAATGTACAGAGAGTACAGAGAGCTAGTATTGGCTCTCTAGGAGGATTTGACCATCTGGATAACAGCTTTGCAAATCATTTGGATAAATGATACCATTTGGAGGAGAGCCTCCCAAACCAAATCTAAATGCCAGAACCCTTTCAAGAAGGTTTGTGCAATTTTGGCTCTTTTCCTCCTTTTATTAGAAACTAATTAGGTGCCATTGTTCCAGATATACTTTACCATTTTGGATGTGGGAACAATCCTAAATTTTTTACTATGAAGTATTATTGGAATATAACATCATTGGAGTAAATAGTACACAGAAATAAAAAAGAAGTATAATTCAGAATGCAAAGATAAAACTCTCTTGGGAGTATGGAGTATTCCTTCCACACTCCCCCCTTTCCTTAAAAAGTCAAGGTAAAATGTACTCTCTTAGCTGGTAGGTACTATGTTGCTACAGCTCAGGGAAAAGAGTGGAATGTGCCCTTGCTAGGAAATGTAAGTAAAGTTTAGTGACATTTTCTAATGGGACTGGAAGCAATGGACCAGTTTATTTTAATGGTGTCTGGACGGAGAGAAGAAAGAGACTCATCTCAGTTTTAACTTTTAATTCTCAGATAAGATTGAGGCAGTGAAGAGAGTTAATTTAATCGATCTACTCATTTATTCTTAGCAGAGGAACTTCCAGTCAAATATCGAAACTTTTCGATCCAGAACAGCTCACAACGTATTAGGAAACCTAACCAAAGCAAATGTTATTTCCTGGCATCTCCAGAATCCTCCTCCAGCACTGAGAGTAGAGAATGTGTCGGTGTTGTTTCTGTACTGCAGATTCTTTGGTCACATTATAAGTTGCGTATGGGCTAAGGAAAGACAAACAAATTATTTTGGACAAGAAAGGAAAAATATATGTAACAGAGTCCTCTTCTTCGGTTAATACAGCCCTACCAGGGAGGGAGAAAGAAGTAACGGGACCAAGATATGTCAGATGGGGCACTGATAGGTTAACAATACCAGAAACTGGTCCGGAAAGCTTTTTACTCTCATCTTCTGGTCTCCATGATAACACAAAGATGGATAGGAAGGAGATATAGGGAAGAGAACTTTCCCCACCTTCACATACACACTTCATTGTTCTGTTCTTAAGCTCATATTTGTCAGTTGCCAAAAGAACCTGGCATAATAGAGTGTATATGACTAAAGTATATGTTCTTCATTACAAGAATCTTCCTTTACTTATTTCAGAAAACTGACTTGGATCATCACATATTTCCTAATCCTTGTCAAAGTCATTTGTAAACTGCCTAGGGTCTAACCCACTTCAGTAAGACAATAGAGATCTATAGTTTAAAAAGACACAGCTAATGGTGCCTGGCTGGCTCAGGCAATAGACCATGTGGCTCTTGATCTCAGGGTCATGAGTTCAAGCCCCATGTTGGGCATAGAGCTTACTTAAAAAAAATGTGTGGGAATGCAAGCTGGTGCAGCCACTCTGGAAAACAGTATGGAGGTTCCTCAAAAAACTAAAAATAGAACTACCCTATGACCCAGCAATTGCACTACTAGGCATTTATCCACAGGATACAGGTGTGCTGTTTCGAAGGGACACATGCACCCCCATGTTTATAGCAGAACTATCAACAATAGCCAAAGTATGGAAAGAGCCCAAATGGCCATTGATGGATGAATGGATAAAGAAGATGTGGTATATACATACAATGGAGTATTACTCGGCAATCAAAAAGAATGAAATCTTGCCATTTGCAACTACATGGATGGAACTGAAGGGTATTGTGCTAAGCGAAATTAGAGAAAGACAAATATGACTTCACTCATATGAGGACTTTAAGAGACAAAACAGATGAACATAAGGGAAGGAAAACAAAAATAATATAAAAACAGGGAGGGGGACAAAACAGAAGAGACTCATAAATATGGAGAACAAACAGGGTTACTGGAGGGGGTATGGGAGGGGGGAATGGGCTAAATGGGTAAGGGGCACTAAGGAATCTACTCCTGAAATCGTTGTTGCACTATATGCTAACTCATTTGGATGTAAATTTTAAAAAATGAAATTAAAAAAAAATGTAAACTTTTGCTCTGCAAAAGACCCTGTTAAGTGCTAAGACCATTCAGTGGGGGAAATGATTAAACAAATGGCTCTGGAAATGCAAATGAATGAAGTTACTTGCACCATATGCAAAAAATTAACTCAAAATGGATCAAATACCTAAATAGGAAGAGCTAAAACTATAAAACACTTACAATAAAACATAGGGGGAAGTTATGTTGGATTTGAAAATAATTTCTTGGGTAGAATACCAAAAGCACAGACAACAAAAGAAAAAGTAGATACAGTGGACTTCATCAAAATTTAAAACTTTGGTGCATCAATGGACACTATCAACAGAGTGAAAGGCAACTCACATAATGGGAGAAGAATTTGTAAATCATATATCTGATAAGGGATTAATATCCAGGAATTAATGAATATATGTTAATATATAAAGACCTCCCACCACTCAACAACAGTAAAACCAAACAACCCAATTTAAAAATGTGCAGGGGCGCCTGGGGGGGGGCGGTGCTCAGTCGGTTAAGTGTCTGACTTCACCTCAGGTCATGATCTCATGGCTTGTGAGTTTGAGCCCCGCATCAGGCTCTGTGCTGACAACTCAGAGCCTGGAGCCTGCTTCCAATTCTGTGTCTCCCTCTCTCTCTGCCCCTCTCCAGCTTGCTCTCTCTCTCTCTCTCTCTCTCTCTCTCACACACACACACAAACATGAAAAAAAATTTTTTTTTCAACGTTTTTTATTTATTTTTGGGACAGAGAGAGACAGAGCATGAACGGGGGAGGGGCAGAGAGAGAGAGGGAGACACAGAATCGGAAACAGGCTCCAGGCTCTGAGCCATCAGCCCAGAGCCCGACGCAGGGCTCGAACACACGGACCGCGAGACCGTGACCTGGCTGAAGTCGGACGCTTAACCGACTGCGCCACCCAGGCGCCCCGAAAAAAATTTTTAATACAAATGTGCAAAAGGTATGAGTCGACATTTTTCCAAAGAAGAAATATAAATGGCCAATAAGCACATGAAAATATAATCAGCATCACTAATCATTAGGGAAATGCAAATCAAATTCACAATGAGATACCCCTTCATACCCATTGGGGCGGCTACTACTAAATAAACAGAAAATAAATATTGCTGAGGGTGTGGAGAAATTGGAGTCCATGTGCATTGTAAAATGATGCAACAATTCTGGAAAAAGTTTGACAGATTCTTTAAAACTAAACATGCAGTTATACAACCCAGTACTTGGCAATCATGGGCATTTAGTCCAGAGAAATAAACACTTACATTGGCACAAACACCCATACACTAATGTTCTATAGCTTCTGTATTTGCAATAACCCAAAACTTGAGGGGTGCCTGAGTGCCTCAGTCAGTTGAACGTCTGACTCTTGATTTCAGCTCAGGTCATAATACCAGAGTCATGGGATCCAGCCCCATGTTGGGCTTCGTGCTGAGCATGGAGTCTGCTTGAGATTCTCTTTCCTTCTGCCCATCTGCCCCACTCATGCGTGCTCTCTCCCTCTCTCTCTAAAATAACATGGGGCGCCTGGGTGGCTCAGTCGGTTAGGCGTCCGACTTCGGCTCAGGTCATGATCTCGGGGTCCGTGAGTTCAAGCCCCGCGTCAGGCTCTGTGCTGACAGCTCAGAGCCTGGAGCCTGTTTCAGATTCTGTGTCTCCCTCTCTCTCTGACCCTCCCCCATTCATACTTTGTCTCTCTCAGTCTCAAAAATGAAAAAAAGGTTAAAAAAATTTTTTTAATAACAAATAAACAAACAAAACTTGAAACAACCCAGATGTCCTGTAATGGATGAATAAACAAATTTGTAGATCCATACCATAGAATAGTACCCAATGATAAAAGGTACCAAACTACTAATGAACACAAACCTTTGATGAATCTCCAGGGAATTATGTTGAGTGACAAAAGCCAATCCCAAAGGTTGCATATTATATGATTCCATTTGTATAACATTTGAAATGATAAAATTATATAAAGGGAGAAAAGATTAGTGGTTGCCAGAGATTAGAAAGAAGGGTGTGGGAGAGGAAAGTGTGTGTGGTTATAAAAGGGCAACAAAAGAAATTTTTGAGGTGATGTAACTCATGTCATATTGGCTCCCCTTTTAGGAACAACTGTATGTTTTATAAGTTGACTGTGGTGGTGATCATACATATCTACTCATGAAAAATTGCATAACACTAAATACACACACAGAAAGGAGTACATATAAAACTGGTGAAATATGGATGAAGTCAAGGATTGTATCAATGTCAATATCTTGGTTGTTGTACTGTAGTTATACTGGATGTTACCATTGGAGAGATAGAGTGGAGGATATACGGGATCTCTGCGTGTTATTTCTTACAATAGCATGTGAGTTTGCCATTACCACCACCTGCCCCCCAAAAAGGCATAACTAATGTGAAAATTCTGAAGAAGCTCCTAAGTAGTTCCACTGGAAGGTAATAATCCAATTATCCATCGACTTACTCTTTTCACCTCCAACGCATCCCTTTAAGTTAAGAAAGGGCAATTTCATCTATCATTAGGCAAGCAATACAGTATGGTTTTCCCGGAATTTGGATGCAAGTTTGCTGTATGAGAATTAAACTAGTAAAGATAAAATAATTTAGGAGGGTAGCCACTAGCCACCTTAGATGCTTTCACGATAAAATAAGAAGAGCAATGCATATTGAAAGATATCAGTTCTAGTTGGCCGGGCTGCCCCTTACAGAGCATGTATTATGTGTGAGGTGCTCTACCTGTGTCGTCATTAATCCTCAGCACAACCCTACCAAATAGAAGTCATCACCACAATTACAAAGGCTTAAGAGATGACATAACTTGCCAGAGATCACACAAGTACAGAGCGACAGAGGTGGATTTCAGTCCAATGCACTGCCATACCGTTTCCATTCCACTAAACTGCTTCCCTTTAAAGGAAATGAACGCATAAAACTATTGGAGCTTGATGCCTTGGTCTTAGAATTATCTCGATAACTCTCTTCATTCTACTTTCCTGCTTCCAAGTTTTGATTTCCCATATAGCTGTTCCTATAAAGGAAACCAGTGTGAGTATCTGTCCATTTGGCAGTTGCATTTTTCACTGTAATTAACCAGTTGGCTTTGGTTTATTTACCAGTCTGTTGTAAAAATGGTTAAGAGGGGTGAGTTCCTCATGGGCTGATGATTCTGGGTACATTGGAGCATTCTGTTACTGCAAAAATATTGGGCTTGGGTTACCTCCAGAGTACTACCACCCTGTGAGGCCTCAGTCTTTGAGGCCTCTTTTAAAATTCGGTCTTCATGCAGCAAGAAGGGGAGATGGCATTACAGATTTAAGTAGCTAGCCAAGGCCCATAGAGTTGATTATGGGCAAAGCTAACATTGAAAACTAGGTCTCTTGACTCTTATTCCAGTGTAACCATTTCATCTGTACTCATCCTGTCAGAGCATCCTATTAGGGGCAGATCTAGAATAGTTGGTTTACATGCTCAGTCAACATTCCCATTTTCTGTACTCACTCTACTTCTTGGCTAATGATTAAATTATTTTTTGTTAGCAAAATTGATAGCTTTGTTATAAACCCACGATTTTCTGGACATAAATAAATGAATAGATACTGACTTGACTAGCCATAGTGGGTATACTTAAAATGTTCATCATCCTTCTACATTATATAAACTGGATAGCCATGCATCATCAGTTCATACAATAGCTTTTATATATTGTATAGACTGTTGTGTATAGTTATATTCATTAGACTTTACCTCAGTCATGTCCACCACCTGGTGTCGTACCTGGCACAAGCAGAATGTCAATACTCGTGAATTGGATTGGATTGGATTAGACTGGATTAAATTGATTGAAAGTGGCTCTAATGTCTTTCAACTCCTAGATTCTGTCATTGATTTTAACATCCCTACCCAGATAGCTGTTTAGGCTACAGCGTGACTGTTCAAAGGCATATTATTAGGGTCAGGTGTCTGTCCCCTCACCTGAAAGATCTGCCTTATCAGGTAGGTCAGTTCTGATAACCAAGACCTTTCTGACACCTCATGGCCATCCTCAAGGGAGGGCCATGTTTTTTTCTCTGACCTCAGTATTTGGAAGGTCCAGGGAGTGTCAGCATGCAAAAGCAAATATCAGGGAGGCGCTCAGATATGTGGCAGTGCTGGTTCAAACTTGTAACAATCTGTTACAAGTTGTGGTTCTCCATAATAATCACCCAAAATAGGGGCGCCTGGGTGGCGCAGTCGGTTAAGCGTCCGACTTCACCCAGGTCACGATCTCGCGGTCCGGGAGTTCGAGCCCTGCGTCAGGCTCTGGGCTCATGGCTCGGAGCCTGGAGCCTGTTTCCAATTTTGTGTCTCCCTCTCTCTCTGCCCCTCCCCCGTTCATGCTCTGTCTCTCTCTGTCCCAAAAATAAATAAACGTTGAAAAAAAAAATTAAAAAAAAAATAATCACCCAAAATAATGAGCAGTGATACTTCTTTAGAGAAACCTATTAATTACATTATTCTTCTGTGTGTCGGGTCTGTGTGCCAGGTCGCTTTCTCATAGACACTCTTAGAGCTTAGCTTCTCTTACTTCATTTTTGTGGGGAATTTTTTTATTCATTTATTTTTGCTTTCAAATATAACATCCGGAATGCCTGGCATCTGCTCTTTTTCCCCACTGTGTTCGTTGGAGTTCATTTAAAATTATACACAATGCACTGTTTTCCAGAACATTCATCTTTAGAGTCTTCTGAGATAGTTGCTCAATAACCTATCATGAGAAAAGTTCAGATTTGCAAAGCATTTGTCATTTCCTCCTGAACTGCTAATTTATTTAGTAACCGTTTGTTTCCAGGACTCTTGTCTGCCAAGCTGTAGGCATATGTACATGCCAGATCCATAGAACCATAAATCCATAAATGTTAATAATAGCACTAAAAGTAGATTGGAATAAGCCTTTGGTACCTAGCCCTTCTGAAAGTCCTAACCCACGCCCTTTTGTCCTTTTTAAAAAACATTGATGCTTGTATAAGGATAAATGTGTTTGTGAGAAATTTCCCCTTTGTTTCCCAACTAAGGCTCTGGAATATTTAAGCCAATTCTAGATAACAGTCATCCACATTAACTGCTCAAGGGATTTCCACATGAGTAAGTGGCAGTAATTGACTTGGATCATGATTTCATAAAGTACTTTCAGTTTTTATTCATAAATTCTTTTCAGTTAGAGTGAACTTCCTTTCAGTCCTGAACGATTGAGATAAATTTTTGCCTTGGTTATTAATACCTGTTGATTTCATTTCAGTGGTACAGGCATGGATGGGAAGAAATGCAGTGTATGGATGTTTTTACCTCTTGTATTTACTTTGTTTACTTCAGCTGGATTATGGATAGTGTGAGTATTCTCTTCATTCATTATTTAAGGACTTGGGTTGCAATGTAGATAGGAATGTAGTTTTGATGTAGAAACGTGTTTAGAAATACTTTAAAATAATGTTTACTAATTCAACCTTGCTAAAGTCTCCATTTCTCTTCCCTCCTTCTGTTACCCAAAGTAAATAGCTAGAGTGGGTAATAAATAATGCAAAGCAGGTAGTGAAGACTGCTGGTCTTATTTTGTGTTCCTGTGTTCCTTCAGTAACGAACATTCTATAAACTGATGATACGGATTCATTATTTGCAAGATTTGCTCATTATACTAACATGCCAAGGATTCCACTCATAGTCCAGTTCATAGTTCAGTTATTGTGTGTGACTGGGCTTGGTATGTTTATAAAATGGGTATCATTACGTTATAAGTCTTGGCTTATCACAGAACACTCCTACACTTGCTTATTATTTCAAGTACTATTTCCCTTCCGGCAAATTATTTTGGTTCCTTGCAGTTCACTAATAGAGGTGAACACATACTCCTGAGAAATTAGAAAATTTGAATTCTAATTGTATTTCAGTTTGCCCAAGGTTATAAGGTCTCATTTCTTTGTTTTCCAGTTTCCAGATTATAATGATTACCATTAATTTGGGGAGTGTTTTAAAAATTAAAGAAATAGTGTTAGTAATCACATTTGAACTTTAAAGAGCTAAGTGATCTATAGGTAAACATAGTAAAAGGTGAAAGAGTCATGCGATCTGAAGAGAAACCAGAGTATAGGTAAACATAGTAAAAGAGATTTTTCCCAGTTAAAAAAAAAACAATGAATATGATTTAATGTGGTTAGTCTAGTCATTCTGGGAAACAAGTCTTTTTTAAAAAATGTCTTTGTTTTATAAACTTAGGTTGTTTTTTCTTCACAGATACTTTATAGCTGTGGAAGATGACAAAATTTTCCCATTAAATTCAGCTGAAAGGTAAAGTTGATCTCTGGGTAATTGATTATTTATTAATAGACTTAACAAAAATTTTGCCGCTGGTGAGGTTAGACTGTGCACTGACTGTACTTTAACTTGTGTTTTTTGTTTTCCAGGAAACCTGGTGTGAAGCACGCACCATATATAAGGTAACTTGGTAGCTTTCCTCCGATCTGTTGGATCTTACAGGTTGAGAGAGTGTCTTAGTTTGGGCTACTGTAACAAAGTAGCATAGACTGGGAGGCTTGTCAACAAAAAGTTATTTCTCCCAGCTGTAGACACTGGAGGTCCATCAGGGTACCAGCAGTCAAGTGTCGATGAGGGCCCTCTTCTGGGTTGCAGATGGCCATCTTCTCATCATGTCCTCATGCAGCAGAAGGAGGATGAGACAGTCCTCTGGATTCTCTTTAAAAAAAATTTTTTTAACATTTATTTATTTTTGAGAGACTGAGAGACAGAGCGACAGAGCATGAGAAGGAGAGGGGCAGAGAGAGAGGTAGACACAGAATCTGAAGCAGGCTCCAGGCTCTGAACTGTCAGCACAGAGCCTGATGTGGGGCTCGAACTCATGAGCTGTGAGATCATGACCTGAGCTGAAGTCGGACACTTAACCGACTGAGCCACCCAGGTGCCCCTGGAATCTATTTTACAAGGGCACTAATCCCGCTGGGAACGGCTTCTACCCTCATGACCTAAGTAACTCCCAAAGTCCCCACCTCCTAATAGTAGTATCACATTGGGAGTTAGGATTTCAACATATGAATTTTGAAAGGACACACAGACATTCAGTATATTGTAGGTGACAGATTTTAATACAGTAATAATAAAACATGTCATAATTTTTAAGTATTGCAGGTGATGAACCTCCTGCAAGCTGTGTGTTTAGTCAAGTTATGAACATGGCAGCATTCCTAGGTAAGAAGAAAGTAAAGAATGCTTTATATGCTTTGGTACACTTCTTCTTTATTTCTCCCAAACCTATATCAAAAGCATGGTTAGCTTAGTTGATAATTGGGTATCATGTCAACATGCTGAAGCTGGCTTTTTGTTTTACCTTACATTTTCACCATCTTCATCGTTTCAGTGTATTCTTGACTTTATTTCTTTTGCCGCATGAAATAATATATTTCACATGCCATAAAATCCAGCATGAGAAGAATATAATATTGTATAATATATTTGCATTAAAAAGAATGTCACACTTATTTCTTCACTGGCAAGGATGACAAATGCATAGGCTTTGTGATAAATCTTGATGTGTGTAGATATGGTCTTTAAATCTAAAGGTCAGCATTAACATGGGTGACTCAGTCTCCCGTACACAAATGCATATGGAGATGTAGGTTTTAAAAAAAAGGAAGAAACCTTTAGTACTTATGTCTGGTCCCAGTTCCACACCTTTTCTTCAGGGCCCAAGACCGTCATTTCATATCCTGTCCCCTTTGTTCTGTGAGTGCTTCCCTGAGGGTCGAGGGAACCAGCCATGCTCTCTGTCCTTGTCCATGTTGACCTTGTATACCATCTCCCCAAGGCCAGTCTCCTCAGTGTCTTTCAAAGCGTCAGCTAACTATCACCATTGGCATGCTGTGGGTGATGGGCCAGTGAAATTTTCAACAAAAGTTTTCTTGAAATGGTTCTTTTGGATGGTGAGAGTTTCACTCCAAGTAAGAAAGAAAGATGATGTTATTCCTGAGGGAATCATCGGCGTTTGTGGCATCTCTCCCCCAAAAGGTGACCCGTTATTTAATTTATGTAGAACTCCACCCACAAAGAGTTCCACTGATTCTTAAGATGCTATTTTTATTTTTTAATTTTTTTAATGTTTATTCATTTTTGAGAGAGAGAGAGACAGAGCATGAGCGAGGGAGGGGGAGAGAGAGAGGGAGACACAGAATCCGAAGCAGGCTCCAGACTCTGAGCTGTCAGCACAGAGCCCTGCGCAGAGCTCGAACTCATGAACTGTGAGATCATGACCTGAGCTGAAGTTGGATGCTTACCGACTGAGCCACCCAAGTGCCCCTTAAGATGCTATTTTTAAATGTTTGCTTTGGGAAACGAAAGTCCTATAAAACCCCCTGGAAAATCAAGGGAGACAGTTGGTCCAACATGCAACACAGGCACAATCTTAGTTTAGAAGGCTCAAGACATGAGACACATGGAGAATGTTCCCAGTGAGGCCCAAGAGGCCTCTCTGGAACCTGCAGAGTTCGACGAGAAGCACACTGCAGGGCTTTCCTGCAGTTAATAAGATTCCTCCCTGGACCTAACTCTATTTGGGTCAAAGCCTTTCACCACCCAGGCTTCCCCAAAACATATAGCCCATTTGTCTAAGCAGGAAGTGTCTATCAGGCATGGGCTGCTATGCCACCACTAAGGAGAAGGTTAGATATAACCCTAATGCTGACATTGCTGAGTCTTTGAAGAAGCTCTTCTCTTCATGCCCTCAATAGGCAGCATTAACAGGATTTTAGCTTTAATAGGATTTTCATGTCCCAGCTATTCCCCAACTCTTCAAAGGGCGGTTCTTACCGCAGCTGGTGCCCATGTGGGCACCAGTGCCTGCCCCAGTCAGGCGAGTTTTGTCTTCACTGCCTTCAGCCTCAGCTACCATGAGCTTTAACACTCACTCTTTTTTTTCTACCCTTGACACCACTTTTCTGAAAAGACCTAATCATACCAAAGCATAAGTGACTGCTGAGGAGATCTCTGCATTTAACAGAACGCAAAGCCCTGAGAGAGGATCTTGAATTGCAGGGTCAGGGACCTTTCCCAGCCAGTCTGCAGTCACACCACACAGGCCTGCAGGTTGGTACCTAGTCATATGGTCTTCCCCACGGGGTGCAATAATACCAGTAATTAATAGCAGTCATTTATATTCCAGGCACAGTGCTAAGTGCTTTGCAAATACTACCTCATCTAATCACGATACACAGGAGACTGTCCTTATTAAAAAGCTGTCACAAGCTGTTTGTCCTCCATTTGGGCTTTAAAGAAACCAATGAACATGTTGGAAGCTACATATTGCTTCCCTCATATTCTTAAGACAAATTGATACTTCCCAGTTGTCTTTAGTGTGTAATCTTAAAAATGTCAATTTGCACAGCTCGCACATTTATCCAGTTATAAAGCTTATGATTAACTAATTGTAAAAGCATTTCCAAAAACAGAGTAATGAAAACAAGTTCCCCTCTTCCAGATGACATTCGTCATCATCTTATTCCCTGGTCCTCCCCTGTTCCAGCAAGAAGCACTTAATAAGCCTTTACTAGCTCTTGCTCTGAGGTATTGAAGTATCCAGGGTTTATTCTTTATTATCTTCCATCATTTGTAGTACCATCTGGTAGACACAAAACTGATGAAGATTAGTGTGCAGTGGGAGGAAACCAACAATTATTTATTTATCAACTCTGGGAGTGAGGAGGAATCCATTTACGAATGATTCTTGCTCGAAATGGCGGAGGCCTTCCATCTCCCCAGGGCTGTCCCTGCCAGACCTCGGACTATTACTTTAGACGGCATAACTGACTTTAAGAAACAACCTGGACTGCCTATAAATCATTGCTTTTTTGGCAGCCGTATGGATTATAATTTACAGTCTACAAATGAGCCAGTGTAGCATTTATTAAAATCAGTTAGCAAAGATCTTCTGTCTTTTTGATGTACTAATCAAAGATCAAACTCAATTGTTTTCTCTACGCAATTAGTTTTGCACTTTGTCCTGAATCCACGCTTTCGATCTCTCCTGGGGAGAAAAGAGACCTGAGACAAATTTCTTGAAAGGAATATTCTTTTCTGCCCGGGAGAGGTTGTGAGGATAAAGCTGAGAGCTGAATGATTTCAGTCACCCAACAGCAGCTGTTCCCCCTCCTTCAGCCGAAGCACATTGATTCCCGTGTTCTATTGCGGTCATAAATAGGAATTATTGATGCATAAACAATAAAACTAAACAAATCAGAAAAGAATTTGGCCAGGCACCAGTTTAGAACTGCAATGAAGAGCTGCTATTTTGAGTTTGAACTTTAAAAGCCCAACAAAGGGCGCCTGGCTGGCTCAGTTGGTGAATCATGCAATTCTCGATCTCAGGGTTGTGAGTTCAAGCCCCACATTGGGTGTGGAGCCAAATAAATAAATAAATAAATAAATAAATAAAACCCAGTTAGCCTCAAAAGAAAAAGGTTAGTAAAGAAAATAAGCAATTATTCTAATATCTGTGTTTTTTTAAAATAGATAAACAGGGGACACATACAGCAAAGGACTGTTCTAAATACCATAAACAACAGAAAGGTGGGTTTTAAAAATGTTTTCTGAGGCGCCTAGGTGGCTCATTCAATTGAGCATCAGACTTGATTTCAGCTCAGGTCATGATCTCACGGTTTGTGAGTTCAGGCCCCACGTCTGGCTCTGCACCAATGGTGTAGAGCCTGCTTGGGATTCCCTGCCTCTCTGCCCCTCCCCTGCTAGTGTTCTGTCTCTCTCAAAGTAAAACAATAAAAACTAAAAAACTTTAAAAATTTTAAAAAATCTTTTCTAAAACTATTCATGAAATCTAAAATGTTTAATGAAACTAAAAGATGTATCTTCTGATTAGAACATCAATGTAGTTAAAAAAAAGAAAGTCATCATATATAACGACGGCTTTGAAATCACCCCACTGCCAACAAGTCTTTTTCAAGGGTGTATAAATCACTACTTGGTTGAAAAAAAGACTTTGTAAACAATAATCTGAATCTGCCTCCATTAAACCTGTTAATAAAACTGTTAAAGGACCAGAATCTTACTAATTCCAGCACCTTAAACCTTCACCTAGAATCTTTTTTTTTTTTTAATGTAACCCTCTATGCCCTTCATGGAGTTGGAACTCACAATCCTGAGGTCAAGAGCCATATGCTGTCCTGACGGAGCCACCCAGGCACCCACAGAATCTATTTTTAAAGGAAATTTTGCCTAGTCCAAGGTGATTAATAATGGGGTTAATAGGTAAAGAGGGCAGAGTGTGGTGTTGGGACTGTTGTTCTGGAAGTTAAGAGTGTTGACTCAAATTCATGTCTCCGAGTAGGTATCTGTTTCCTGTTTAATTTCATCATCTGTTCATGATAAAATGATTTATCATCATATTACAAATGGGAAGGCTACCAGTGCTGGGACCAAAAGATGATACATGTCCTGTGTTTCCTGGGCAGAAATGACTAACAGAGAATGGCCTGACCCTCATCATCTGGGCACTGTGGACCAAATTGACTGGATGGGTCAACATGAAGAGCCTTCTGTGTCTGCTTCAGCCATGTTTTAGGGCTTAAGCCAAATTCTAGTACAATCCTATCCCCCCAAACTGAATGACATCAAGATGGTTGCCAGAGCAGAACTTTTCACTGGTCATTTTTAAAAGAAATGAAATGTGCTGCCTTGGTATTTTGTCATTAGGCCCTAATATCCATACACAATTAATAGCAAGTGTCTCCCATGGTGCCCTGTGTTGAGGCTTCTGGTCTTAATCTAGTGACCTCTTTATCTGATGATCACTTTGTGTCAGAGGGCTTACATGGAATTTCTCCTCTCCTTACTTCCTCCTCCTATTCCCATCCTCAAAAGTAGCAAGATGTTGTGCCAATTTTTTTCATCCTCTAGGATACTTGTCACTATTAATAGACTTCAGATATAACTTCTAACTAGGTCACTCAAACCATTAGGGTTGGACTATTGTCAACTCAAGTGTATCATTTACTAATTCTATGACCACTAGTGGGAATTAGATAAAATGTGAATATACTAAAAGCTAAATCAGAGCTGAACAATTTGACATTTAATAAATTATGGTTTATTGTTATTTTGTTTCTAAAGTCCAAGTATTTTTTAGAATGTTTATTTATTTATTTTGAGAGAGAAAGAGTGAGCAGGACAGGGGCAGAGAGAGAGGGAGAGAAAATCCCAAGCAGGTACCATGCTGTCAGCACAGAGCCTGATGCAGGGCTCTGTCTCATGAACCAGGAGATCATGACCTGAGCTGAAATTAAGAGTCGGATGCTTAACTAACTGAGCCACCCAGGAGCCCCTCTAAAATCCAAATATTAACCAAGTTGCATACCACTCTTTGATCGAGGTACCTGGAACTGAAAATCAACTTGCTGAGCTTAACTTTGTAGCTTGAAACTATGAAATTCAGTAGATTTAGGAAATGCAAATTTATGGTGGGTTTTCTTTATTAATGACTATTAATAAAGGCCTATAACGAAGATAAAACATTTAGCAAATAATTACTTAATTGCTGTATCAATAGGGTAATTCTTGGATTTCTAATTGTCTTCCCTGCTAAACTTTAATGTCAAAATAAATTGCCTTAGGAAGTAGTAAGTTCATTTCCTTATATGTAGATATAATTTATATTAACTGCAAGTATTTTTTGTCTTGTTTGTAGACTAACCTCTCCCAGCACTTTGTACAAACATGAAAGTATCTCTGCACTAAGCAATTAATAAAAGGGGATTCTTACATGAGTGGCTTGAGTATGGGCTGCCCTCAGGGTTACTATTAGAAGTCAGGCTTGAAATTTAGGTAACTTCCTTCATGCTCTCTCAGATTCCCTCATAACAATATGCTTCAAAAGATGGGGTGGTCTTTTTAAATGAGTAATTACCATCATAGAAGAATTGAGCTTTATTAGTATAATCAGTGTGATTTTTAGTACATACCAAACTCCCAAATCGGCCATGTTAAAATTCAGATTTCGTAATTTGGTTACTGTAACTGCTCTAATTTAGGTCAACTATCTTTGTCCTTTGACAATGGATACCTCCGGTAGAATTAGAGGGAAGAAGGGGTAAAGCAGTAATGAAGGGAGCTGTACACTTGCCTTGTCTTCCTTCCTGTCCCCGAGAATGATTTCTGGTGCAGGGACCAGCAGGTTTGTCTAGAGGTGGAACCGTGTCTTCTTTCCTCTGCTTTCCTGCCATGTCTGTTCTGACACGGTTAAACTTAAGGGTGGTTGAATTAGAATTCTCGTGCCAGCTGTCTTTATCCCTGTCTTATTTGTTGTGTCAGGCCTCTGCGATGTTCTCCTAAGCCAGTGTGTCCTGTACTGACCTGTTGTTGAAAACCCCGAGGACAATGCTAATAGCAGCTTGTCACCCTTGCACCGCCCGATAACATACAGCCCCAGCGGCTTCAGCCCCTCTCTCCTTCCCTCTTGTTAGGCATGATAAAACATCCAAATAATCATAAGCATTGCATGAAAAATTTCTTTTAACAATTGCCTGTCGGGGCGCCTGGGTGGCTCAGTCGGTTGAGCGTCTGACTTCGGCTCAGGTCATGATCTCACGGTTCGTGGGTTCGAGCCCCGCATCGGGCTCTGTGCAGACAGCTCAGAGCCTGGAGCCTGCTTCGGATTCTGGGTCTCCCTCTCTCTCTAGCCCTTCCCCGCTCATGCTCTGTCTCTCTCTGTCTCTCAAAAATGAATAAAGTTTAAAAAAAATTTTTTTTAATTGTCTGTCACTTCAGAGGCTTAAAAATGTACCTTGACGAGGGGCGCCCGGGTGACTCAAGTTGGTTAAGCATCCGACTCTTGGTTTTGGTTCAGGTCATGATCTCACAGTTGGTGGGATCGAGCTCCACGTCAGGCTCTGCACAGAGTGTGGAGCCTGCTGGGGATTCTCTGCCGTCTCTCTGCCCCTCCCCTGCTCGTGCTTTTTCTCTCTCTCAAACTAAATAAATAAACATCTTAAAAAATAAATACAAAATAAAAATGCACCATGACAAAAACTTTAATCTTGCACATTGTGGCTTTAGAAGAACTCTGCCTCACAGTCTGGCTGTGTGACTGAGATTTTTAAACTTTAACATTTTGTTTTGTCCCCAGCACTTGTGGTAGCTGTTCTGCGCTTCATACAACTGAAACCAAAGGTTTTAAATCCATGGCTGAATATTAGTGGATTGGTGGCGCTGTGTCTGGCTTCCTTTGGAATGACCTTACTTGGTAATTTTCAGGTACTTCCTTTGGCCTTCTTCACCTCTTTCTTACACTTCACCTGTATGGGTATCGTAGCCACGGATTCTGCACAGATCTTTTCAAAAGTGCTAACGGTGGTTCCTGATAAGCACAGGTTCTCCAGCAGTCAGCCCTTCTGGTGTTCAGCCTGGCCTGCCTACATTCGAACTGCGTATGTGAGGGTGCTTACCGCATGGCTACGGAAAAAGGAGCTACTAAAATAGCTGTGCAGGGGTACCTGGGTGGCTCAGCTGGTTGGGCTTCCGACTTCGGCTCAGGTCGTGATCTCGGGGTTTGTGGGTTCAAGCCCCCCGCCTCGGGTTCTGTGCTGACAGCTCGGAGCCTGGAGCCTGCTTTGCATTTTGTGTCTCCCTCTCTCTCTGCCCCTCCCCCACTCGCACTCTGTCTCTCTGTCTCTCCCTCAAAAATAAACACTTAAAAAATTTTTTTAAATAGCTGTGTATTTTATACAAAGGATTTCAAAGTGCTTTATGCTTTTTTTTCATAACAAATTGTCTCCTAATGTAACTTTCTAGAAAACTAATAGGATCATTGCCTTTCTAAAATTAAACACTGAACATCCTTTTTGGATGAAAGCTTGCATTTCATATTAGCAAGCTCCTGTGGGAATCAAGTTTGAAAACCCAGAATTTTGGGGTGTCTGGGTGGCTCAGTCGGTTGAGCTTCTGACTTCAGCTCAGGTCATGATCTTGCGGTTCGTGGCTTTGAGCCCCACGTCAGGCTCTGTGTTGACAGCTCAGAGCCTGGAGCCTGCTTTGGATTCTGTGTCTCCCTTTCTCTCTGCCCCTCCCCTGCTTGTGCTCTCTCTGCCTCTCTCTCTCTCTCTCTCTCTCTCTCTCTGTTTCAAAATACATAAACTTTAAAAAAATTAAAAAAAAAAGAAAGCCTAGAATTTCTCTAGAACATCTATGACTTGTGTAAAGACACACTAACTCTTCTTCCCAGAAATTTAGAAGCCCAAGGTCACTACATTTAAGAATAATTTCCCTTGCCAATACCATTATCCAACTCTTGACTCGAATGACTCCACTTGTGAGATAGACAACCAACTGGAAGAGTACTTGTCTGGTTTCCCTGCCTGCATTCTCTTCCCAAAGTCCTCCAGCCTGTGCTTTGTACTGTGTTTAGAAACCTCTTCCCTGCAGTCAAACATGAATCCTGACACTTCTCTCCCTGTCTGTGGAGTGAAATCCAGATGGCACAGGCATTCAAGAAAATATGCTAGTGGATTTTCTAAGACTGTCTCTTGTTCGAACCCTCAGTCCTGATAATTGATTAAACCAGGAAAGCTCATTCCCCAGCACTTCTCCTGGCACACAGTAGCAACTGAATGAGTATTTTTGAATTGATGGCTTCTTTGACAGGCCATCCCACTCGTTCTGTTCTAGGTCTCATATCAAGCCAGACTGACTGAGCTATTGCTCTGCTCTGTGCTGCCGGTTCTGGATGTTGTAAAGTGCTCACTATCCATTCTCTCAACCAGGGCTTGGATGGAAGTTACTGAGTAGACATTTTGTTCTTTCCTAAAGTCCAGAAACTTGAAGTGTTTTGGTGAACCACAGATGCTCAATACCACTTATGAAGAACACTTTCTAGAATATCTACAGAGAATACATAGGAAACCACAAGTTAGTTGCTTGTGAAGAAGCCAGGTGGCTAGTCTATGGTGTAGACAGACTTTTCCATCCATACTCTTTTTATAATTTTTTAAAGTTTGAACCAGGTAATTATATTATCTATTTTTAAAATCAAGTTTAAACTAATAAGTGAATAGACTGTGTATAGTGTGGACAACCAATTTCCTAAAAGTAAAATTTAATTTGAGGAATCGTTATTTAAAATGAGTTTTGAAAATATGCCTTCCGAATAAGAAAGAAAAAAGTGGCTTCTTCCAAAGAAGAGGAAAAAATACTGCAGCCAAAAACAATAGAAAAAGTTGTCAAAGGAAAGCAATATTGACTTGAGGCAACCATTATTCCCAGAAATGTCAAACAATAAAACATCTGAAGGCAATGGCAATTCAAAACAATATTTTACCATGTTGTAAGAACCATCTCTTCATATATATAAAACAAGGTGCCTGAGTGGCTCAGTCAGTTAAGTGTTTGTCTCTTAAACTCAGCGCAGGTCATGATCTCAGGGTCATGAGTTCAAGCCCAGCATTGAAAGAAACATACAGATGATAGAGAGATAGAGAGATTATATAGATATAGATCATTGCTAAAGGTGTTTTAAGTGACCAGTATATTTTTTAGTGTTTATTTATTTTTGAGAGAGAGAGAGAGCAAATGGAGAGAGGGAGACAGAAGAGCTGAAGCAGGCTCCAGCCTGAGCTATCAGCACAGAGCCCGATGCAGGGCTCAAACCCAAGAACCGTGAGATCATGACCTGAGCTGAAGTCAGGTCTTAATCAACTGAGCCACCCAGGCACCCCAGTGACCAACATATTTTTTTAAATCGGTAGGTAATGGAGAGTTTACATTTTTAACCTTCAAATGAAATAACCCGAATGGGTCTCCTTTAACCTATTAATTCTATAAAAGTCTTGACCAGGAATCGTCAAACACTAATGTCGTTTAATGGGTCTACAAATATGGCAAAAGCTATTAGGTGGCAATTTTCTTATAAGAGGAAAATAAAACAAAATCCCATTAACAATGAATTGATCACATTACGTAGGAATAAATGTTATTAGCTGTCTATGACAGTAAAATCTTGACCTTCTTAGAATTGGTCCTCTTCAATCATTAAATACACAGCCAGATCCAAAGTCTCATTTCTTAGTCTGGAAAACAAAGTTTGCAGTGCATGTTTGTAGAAACTGACATTTCTCTTTTTTGTGTAACTCTCCTGCTTTTTTCTTTGACTTCTCCATGCTTTTCTGGAAATTAAATTCAAGGAATAGATTACCACTGCCTGAGTGGTTATTCTAAATTTTTTTTTTAACGTTTATTTATTTTTGAGACAGAGAGAGACAGAGCATGAACGGGGGAGGGGCAGAGAGAGAGGGAGACACAGAATCGGAAGCAGGGCTCCAGGCTCTGAGCCATCATCCCAGAGTCCGACGCAGGGCTCGAACTCACGGACCGTGAGATCGTGACCTGAGCTGAAGTCGGACGCTTAACCGACTGAGCCACCCAGGCGCCCCCTGAGTGGTTATTCTAAACAAATGTTTTGAGGTTTGGAAGTACTGTTTATCTCCCTTTCCCCCTCAGAGTTCAAACCATTTGAGAACAAACACAAAGAGCCAGCAGAGATGAAGGATTCTACTCTTTCCAAAACCTACCATCCCGTTATGGAGATATCACTTTACCTATTTTTTCTCCCATCATGTCTTTTCTAAATGGGCCTCCTTGTCATTATCTGTTCATCCCTTAGCTCACGAATGATGAAGAAATCCATAATGTTGGAACTTCCTTGACCTTTGGATTTGGCACATTGACCTGCTGGATCCAGGCTGCATTGACACTCAAAGTCAACATCAAGAATGAAGGGCGGAAAGTTGGTATTCCACGAGTTATTCTCTCAGCATCTATCACTCTGTGTGTGGTCCTCTGTATCCTTTGAATGTGAAAAGATTCTTTGGTAGGGAGATTAAAACACACATATGTAGATGAGAAAACTGCCATTTCCGATTAGTTAGCATGTATTGTCAGATTATCTCAAAATCTTAGACAAAATAGGTAAATGGATATAAAAACAAAAACTCTCAGACCTGAAGAGATAGAGAACTAAAATTAAAACAAGCTCTGCCTTCTCAAAATTGTTTCTATCTGTAGGAATGGTGTCATGCATTCTCCTTGTCATTAGTGATGGAAAAGATTCCCTGTCTGAAAAACACAGAATGCGTAATGGGAATTGTGATTTTTTTTTCCCCTTCCATCTTAAAAAAAGTTAATTTATGACTTTATTAATGGCCCTTTTATTTCATTTAATTTAATTTGTGAAGGAGAAAGTGTCAGGCCTCTGATCTCACACTCTGGAATTCAACTTACCCATTAAGTAACAAGGAAAGAAACCAAAAAAAGGCAGAAGAGAGCGCTTCTGCTTAACCCCAAACAGATCCCAGAGAGACTAGTCCTGGAGGGAGCTCAGTGACCCCACCTACTGGTAACATGGCCCAATAGAAGCTGGCCAGTTCCGGGGCGCCTGGGTGGCTCAGTCGGTTAAGCGTCCGACTTCAGCTCAGGTCACGATCTCACGGTCCATGGGTTCGAGCCCCGCGTCAGGCTCTGGGCTGATGGCCCAGAGCCTGGAGCCTACTTTCCGATTCTGTGTCTCCCTCTCTCTCTGCCCCTCCCCCGTTCATGCTCTGTCTCTCTCTGTCTCAAAAATAAATAAACGTTAAAAAAAAAAATTAAAAAAAAAAAAAGAAGAAGCTGGCCAATTCCAGTGCAACCAGTCAGATCAGCCGATCATTCCGCTGGGAGGCATGATCTCAAGTGTTCACTCCAATAGGGTCTCCTCAGGAAACCAGAGAGGAAGGGAATAAGGTTCCTAGGTGGTAGAATGTGTAGCTAACCCAATTACACATCTTCGGTCAAGTAATAGCCAACATTATTGGGCACTTATAATGTGCTAGGCATTGTTCTAAGCACATTAATACATTAAATGTATCAACCCTTTTAATCCTCATTTAACAAGTATGATAGTAAGAACAGAGATTAATTTATCCAAGATCACACTCTGTATGCAGTGATCTCCACTTAAACTCAGGCACAGTTCTTGAACTCAACCCCAAACCCTCTTGCCTTAGGGAAAGTGGCTTTAAAATATGAAAATATTTATTGTTCAGAGACATCCTGTAGTTACCGGAGTATTGGGGATCTTTATTTCTTCTTCCCTCACTAACTGCCAAACATTTAATTGTTTGTTTGTTTTCAAGTTCTTCAGCACATTAGAGAACATTTAAGGGCTGGAAAATCAAGCCAAAAATCTTGCTGACTGCTAGGCACGTGATGAAATATTTTATGAGTAAAAAGGTCAGAATTCTGCCAGGGTGAGATTTGAAGATCTATCCTTTCCTCATTAAGTAATAATATTGCTTTGCCAATACTTTGAGCCCTCAGTGGGAAGAGAATGTACAGACTTTAAATTATTTTGAGTTTTCAGCTTATACCAAACAATTCTGCTCCATGTTGTTTCTGAACATTTGGAACCCTGTCTAGGTTCCCAGGTGAATGGATCCAGGCCTCGTCAGGAGAGCAAAGTTTGGCTGAAGTAGTTTCACCATATTCTTTTGCTCTCTGAAAATTTCCCAAGATTTTAAGTCTGGAGATAGCACTAATTCTAAGGGAGCATTTCTGATTTTTCTTTAAAAAGGTATTTAGTCTTTGGCCTCTTGGCTTTTCGCTGAAACGTGCTTTGAAACATTTTCCTTCCTAGCTCCAACCTCATGTATGCTGTGTGTGTGTGTGTGTGTGTGTGTGTGTACACTCGATATATATTCAGGCATAGGAGTCTCCTTTGTTTGTTTTAATAGTGAAAACGAGACAGAAGAGGAAAAGGAGCCACTTACACATTAGTAGCACTACATATAAAGCTTATATGTAGGTAATTGGTGATTTGATATGTTCAAAATTATTTCTGCAGATAAAATGATGACTATAAAGCCATAGTCATTTGCAGTGATTTTTTTTTTTAAACGAGAAGTTTATTTTTCTGGCCAACTAATTTCTTTGGAATTTTAATCCTCTTGCTAATCTCACAGTTTAGAAGGTAGCTGTAGAGTTGAATGCCTGGCCTGACAGCCAGAGTCCTTGTATTCGAATCCCAGCTGTCCCAGTGAACATCTTTGTGACCTCAAGCAAGTTACTTAGCCATTTGGCCTCAGTTTCCCTATTTTTAAAAAAAAATTTTTTAATGTTTATTTATTTTTGAGACAGAGAGAGACAGAGCATGAGGGGGGAGGGGCAGAAAAAGAGGGAGACACAGAATCTGAAACAGGCTCCAGGCTCCGAGCTGTCAGCACAGAGCCCGATGCGGGACTCGAACCCTTGAACTGTGAGATCATGACCTGAGCCAAAGTCGGACGCCTAACCGACTGAGCCACCCAGGCGCCCCAATTCCCCTATTTTTAAATGAACTGATAACAATAGGATTGTTGTGAGGATTTAGATTTTCTGTGAAAGCACCTAGAAGCATGTCTGGCACAAACGAAGAGCTCAGCAATGTTATTTCGTATTATTCATGCAAGTGTTGCGTTCAGGAAGCTGTCAAGCTAAGTTTTGCTGATGAGGGGGCGGAGAGTAAGACTTTTCTTGTAACCTGTCCTTGTCCAGAAAAGAGCCGGGTTTGAATGTGGCTTATGGGGGTACGTTCCTTGACTGCTCCTCCCCAGATTTCATCCTCATGGCCCAAGGCATCCACATGTATGCAGCCAGGGTCCAGTGGGGTCTGGTCATGTGCTTCCTGTCTTATTTTGGCACCTTTGCTGTAGAGTTCCGGCATTACCGCTATGAGATTGTTTGTTCTGAATACCAAGAGAATTTCCTGAGCTTCTCAGAAAGCCTGTCCGAAGCCTCTGAGTATCAAACCGACCAGGTGTAACCCACCAGTTTTTCCTTGCCAGCGAGGTGGGTGTGGTGGAGGGAGGGGCCAGCAAGATACACCCGCAAGACTTGGTACAGAGCCTCATAACACATTTTACACACACACACACACAC
Organism: Lynx canadensis; assembly: GCF_007474595.2. Classification (NCBI taxonomy): domain Eukaryota; kingdom Metazoa; phylum Chordata; class Mammalia; order Carnivora; family Felidae; genus Lynx; species Lynx canadensis. Next base: position 138,477,505 of record NC_044306.2, read on the forward strand.
ACACACACACGTTCTTGGCCACATTTGCCAAATGAGCTTTTCAGGGCAAGTTGTTTCTTTAACAAAAAAGCACAAGCCCTTATGTGTCGAAATACACGCTGTTACACTGAAAATATATGCACGACAGAGCAAGAAGCTTGTGCATGATCACTTCTCTTTTCCCTCTCTCTCCCAGTTCTCCCTGCTCTTCTCATTCTCTTCACACATTTCAGGCATCGTGTTCCCCTTACCACAGGGTAGGGCAGGCCAAATGTAACATGGGAATAATGCCAACTCCCAAAGTTGCCTTCAGATCCAAAGGGCTTGGAACCAGCTCATGAGGAAGTTCTGCATCTGGCGCTTGAATAGATTGAGTATCATCTAATTGGATGGAAACTGTACAGAGACGTGACCCCGTGTAACCTGTTGAATGGCATGGGGTCAAGAACTTCCCCACGAAAACTCCCTTCATCATCGTTCGGTGGTTGGCTGTGCAGAGTCAATGAAAGGAATAGGCTGCAAGCCCACTACCACGATTTGGACTTTATTGTGACTGAGAAGTATTTCCAAATGTGAATATTTGTAGGGACATGGTCTGCCAGGCACGGAACAAGATGGGGGCAGCGAGGGCATGGTTTTGTTTTTGCTTCCATAGTATGCTAGGCACAGCTTTTGTTTTATATTTCATGGTTTGCCTTCTTTTTTCTTTAAGTAACTACCATGGGTCTCTCAAGGCCTCGTGGACAGAGAAGATGTAGGCCAAATGCAAGAGCTGAACTTGTTTCAGGTTAACCATGATGAAAGGAAAAAAAAAAAGGTCACCTGCAGGCTTACTTCGCTGCTTTTATGTTTGAAGCTAAGAAAATGTTCACAGAAAAGCACAAAGAAATATTTGTGGAGGTAATAAAAAGAGCTCCTGCTGGACATTATAAAAAGAGTCTTAGAACACTTGTTACAAGTCAAGATCAAGGAAGAGCTTAATATGTATCTATAGCTACGATTTAGTGTTTTGGTGGGGGGTGGGGGAGTTAAGGGCTTTTTCATACTTGGAATTTGTAGAAACCAATTAAAAGATTACCCTTCCCCCACCCCCCCCCCGCAAACAGACTGGCATAGCTGATGCTCTACTGCCCAGCACACCTGCTTTCTACCTGCTAAGAGTTTAGAACGCAGACTGTAGGCCTGGGCTTCATAAAGAGCAGAACTCTTAGTTCAAAATGTCTTGGAATGGGCCAAGTTGGCGGACCCTGTGTGAGTGCGCTTTGTTTCAAGAAGTCCCCACATTTACTTCACCGGGGGCTGGAATCTCGTGGAATATAATGTGAAAAAAAAAACAACACCAAACAAAACTGTTTTTTAATTCAACCCGAACTCAGATTCTTGAGGAAGGGGTCCATGACTTTGCATCTCTGTAATGTCTCTCTGCCTCCTAGCCCTGTGCCTAGCACATATAAGTGCTCAGCAAACGTCTGTTCGGTAAAATTACTGGTCATTCAAGCGTGGGAAAAAGAAGTATCTGAGAAAGATTCAAAGATGAAAGAACAGATGGCTGCTTCAAGCGAGACAGGAGTGGAAGAAATCCTCGAGAAGGGGCAGGCGGGGGTGAGAATACCTACAAGAGACGGGTAACACGTGAGGAAAAGAATCAAGCAGAGAACATCCTCCTGGGAAAAAGGCATCTTACTGTAAATAGTCCAAGGTGACATTTATTATTTTGGAATACTGCTTTTGGGTTTGTTTTTTTCATTTTTGTATCTTAAAGATTTTACCAGAAAACAAAGATTTCTGAAGTTTTCTTTCACTCTACACAATCCAAATTAAACAGCTTTTGGTGATGCACTGTACATTTTCTTAAGAGTATATCTAATAGCACATTTTAGCAGAATCAAGCAGTGACTGGCATTATTCATCGGGATCTGACCACTAAATAAAATTCTTTTATGCAGAAGTATGATTTGTCTCGTACACCAGCATTTCTTCTGTAATGTTGAAGCATGTGTAAACTCCATCAGTCTGTTGAAAATACACTTCAGTGTTACGTTGGTAGCCTATTTCTAAGGTGTTTTCCAACACCAAAAGTCAATTCTCTGATTCTTTAGACATCAACTGGATGTCCTACAGTTCAGTTCAATTCTGACACGACCCAGGGTTGTTGTTAGACCCTTCAGGTTTAAGGGCTCCGTTCCACAAGACTGCCCTCACTCACTTCAGATGCCAGTCACAAGTATTAGGTCCCAGGCTACCCACACTTCTGTCCAACTTAACTGTAAAATTAGGGGTGTTCCTGCTACTCCCTTCTCTTTTAAGTTGGATAATTCGCTAGAATGGCTCCCAGAACTCCAGAAAACGCTACATCTATCTGCCTGCTTATTGTAGAGGCTATAACCCAAGAGCAACCAAATGAAAGAGACAAATAGGGCAAGTAAGGGGAGGGATGCCGGGCCTGCCATCTTCCCAGCATTAGGATATGTTCACTGACCCAGAAGCCCTCTAAATCTCCCTGTTCAAGAGTTTATAGAGCTCGGGTGCCTGGGTGGCTCAGTTGGTTGAGCGTCCGACTTCAGCTGAGACAATGATTTTGTGGTTCCTGGGTTGGAGCCCCGCGTTGGGCTCTGTGTGGACAGCTGGGAGCCTGGAGCCTGCTTTGGATTCTGTGTCTCCCCCTCTCTCTCTGCCCCTCCCCTGTTCACGCTCTCTCTCTCAAAAATAAACATTTTTAAAAATTTGAAAAAGAGTTTATAGAGCTCAGTTTCCAACACCCTCCTTCCATCTGCTTCTAGAGGCCGGTCAGGAGGTCTAATCACTTGGTCTTTCTGGTGACCAGCTCAACCCTTGAGGCTGTCTGGGGGCCCCACCATAAGTGACCTCATTGGCATAAACTCAGGCTCCTTATGAAACAAAAGTCACTGCTATCAGGAGATTTCAAGTTTTAGCAGCGCTAGGGCAGGAACCTAGGACAAACACCAAATATATTTTTGTGTTATACCACACATATAAATACAGATCAAGATTACAGGACCTTCTAGGAATTAAGAACCACAAGACTCCTCTTGGAGGCCAAGACCAGGGAATCTGCATTTGGAATGAGCACCCTTGGAGTATCTAACACAGATGGCCTGGAGAGCAAACTTTGAAATACACTGAACTTCGTTTTGGTAGTCTGACTAGGTCTCTTGAAGAAAATTCTCTCCTAAATTTTTTTTTTTATTGATTTGAGAGAGAGCATGAGCAGGGAAGGGGTAGAGAGAGTGGGAGAGAGAGAATCCCAAGCAAGCTCCATGCTGTCAGCCCAGAGCCCAACTCAGGGCTCGATCTCATGAATCATGAGATCATGACCTGAGCCGAAACCACGAGTCCAATGCTTAACTGACTGAGCCACCCAGGAGTCCCAGGAGAGAAATATTTTTGAAACAATGTTAACGTTTTAAAGGTTCAGTTGTTTTTTATTTAATGGAGAACTGACCGCCAGATGAAGTTTTACCACCTGTGTTATTTCCTGGGTTTTCTTTGCTGCTGGGATGGGAAAGTAAAACTTTCATATCCTGGATTTTGTAGTCGGTTGGTTGTAATGGAGAGTGGAACACCAACGTCTATTTTTGCTTAGACGTTGTGTCAGTCCGGATAGGTTGGGTTTTGCTGTCCCAAAATAAAATGAATAAAACTAAGGTTCATTTCTCCTACTAGATGTGTTTCCCAGGTTAGCAAGGGAGCCCATGGCTAGGACTCAGACCCAGGCTGATAGGGGCTATATCTCAACATGTGCTTCCACAATTGCCAACAACCAAGAAAATGTGGCAGACTGCTCACTGGTTCTTAAGATTCTGCTACCAAGTGACATCACTTAGCTTACATTTCATTGATTAGGGCAAATTGCACAGTCGTATCTGAGAGTCGCTCTCCCATGTGTCCAGATGGGAGGAATTTCTGTGAACAGCCCAGTGACTGCCACAGGGTTCACCTTACATTTTTAAGACTTCTTCGGTCATTGTCATTCCCTTGAAGCAGGAGTAACAAAGAATCAGTAAAGAACCATCATCATACAGAAATAGGGGAAAGGTACTATCTATGGAGTTGACATAGAGCACCAGATTACAAATATGAAGAACCATCCAAATAATAAATGAGAGAAAAGCAATTCCACTGAACCTAAGGACAGTCTTGACCCCATCTACGTTGTGTTTCTCCCGAACAATGGGAATCAAGAGTTGGGGGGAGAGAAGAATTCTGCATATGAAATAAGTTGGATTTCACAATCCTCAGCTTCATATCAGTTCAGATTCCAATTATACTCTTCCAAGAAATAGCAAATATCCAAATATGAAGTCCAAAGAAGGGAGTGTGGGTGAGAAGGCTAGGTCTCTCACTGGAAAAGCAAAGATCTTTTCATCAGCATAAAATATGCTTTTATTTCTCCTATCTTTAAAGATAAAAAAATCCCCAGGGCGCCTGGCTGGCTCGGTCGGTGGAGCGTGCTACTCTTAATTTCGGGGTCATGAGTTTAAGCCCCATGTTGGGTGTAGAGATTACTTAAATAATAAAACTTAAAAAAAAAAAAAAAAAAGTCCCGGGGAGCCTGGCTGGCTCAGTCGGTAGACCACGCAACTCTTGATCTCAGGGTCATGAGTTTGAGCCCCACTTTGGGCATAGAGATTACTTAAAAAAAAAAAAAAAAGTCCCTATTTGTTGTCTCTAGGCCCTCTGTCCCAGTTCTCTCTTGAACCCACTCCAATCATTGGAGCTTGCTTCTATCACTTCACGGAACTGCTTTACTCAAGTTCTCCAGAGATCTTGTGATGTTACATACGATGATTAGTTCTTTTACTACCTTATCTAGACCCATAAGCAATACTTCACAATTTGATCGATCCCTACCTCCCTTCTCTGCTTAAAACATGTTCTTCACTTGGCTTCCAGAAATCGTTGCCTCTTAATTTGCCTCCAGCTTCACTGTCCACACCGCCACCTCCTTTGCCGGGCCTTCTCCCTGACACCCTCACACTGGAGTGTCCCATGCCCCAGTCCTTGGAACTCTTCCCTTCCTTTCTACGTTCATTGTGCTGGTGACTTCATCCAGTCTTCTTGTTTTAAATATCACCAGATGCTGACCTCTCCCAACTTCGCCAGCCTAGACTTCTCTCCTGTATATTCACCTACCTGTGTGACATCTCCACTTGTCATCTAGAGTTTAATAAGCCCTGATCTTATCCCCTTAACCTCATTCCTCCCAGGATCTTCCCAAGTTAAGGACAGCACATCTTTTAGTTGCTCAGAGTGAAACCTTCAATAGGTAATCTTAAAGTAGCTCTTCATTCTCTCAGACCCCACGTCTGTCAGCAAATCCAGTCTGCTCAATCTTCACATTATTCTAGAATCCATGCACTGCTACCCTATGGTCCAGGAACCTCCCATCTCTCGTGGGCTCTTATAATAGCCCACAAAAACTGGTCTGTCTGCTTCCATCATTTGTCCCCTTCAGACTGTCCTCAACACCACAAAATGGTCTTCTTAAAAGCTAAGTGAGATCATCACTCCCTTGCTTACAACCTTCCAATGGCTTCTCTTGTGCTTAGACTAAAAACCCCAATCATTAAAATGCCCTGCAAGGGCCAGTAAGATCCACCTTTCCACCTTTCATTCCCTCTGTTCCAGTCCCTCAACCTTCTTATGTTTCTCCAACAGCCAGGCATGCTCTGACCTCAGGACTTTTGCACTTGATGAAATCTCTCACCCTCTTCACCTCCTCCAATGTTATCCTCTCACTGAGGCCTACCTGACCTCTAAAACTCAAGCCCAAACCAGCACTACTACTACTCTTTCCAGCTTTATTTTGCTTGCTAGCATTTACTAAACATGGTCCTGGGTTAGTTAAAATTCTAACATGCATAACACTGTTTAACACATTTTACTTATTTTATTATGTCATTTTCTCTACCCCTAAAATGTAAGCTCTATGAGGGCAGGGATTGTGTTTGTTTGGAGGGCACAGATTTTTACCTGTCATGTACCTGAGGTAGAGCAGGGCCTGGACCCAGATCCCCTCAACCCTAACCACCAAAATCCAGCATTCCTGCATAGCGATGCCCCTTGAGTAGTACATCCTCTAGGATAGCTAAAACTCTATGCCCCTTGATCAGTAATCTTGCAGGAATGCTCACTATGGAGACTCGTCAAGACTGGACCAAACTAGGGGTGCCCGGGTGGCTCAGTCTGTTGAGCATCTGACTTCCGCTCAGGTCATGATCTCACAGTTCATGGGTTCAAGCCCTGCATCAGGCTCTGTGCTGATGGCTCAGAGCCTGGAGCCTGCTTCCAATTCTGTGTCTCTGGCTCTTTCTGCCCCTCCCCCACTCAAGCTCTCTCTCGAGTGCGCTCTCTCTCTCTCTCTCTCAAAAATAAGTAAATTAAAAAAAAAATTAGGAAAAAAAACCCAAAAAACAAAAAACAAAAAAACAAACCCAGACCGGACCAAACCAGTCTGTGCCAAGATGGACCCCAGTACTGAACTTTTACCTACTTTCTCCCTCATTGTAATACTAAATATCATGCCCAGATCTAACATGCTAATGAGACATAAGCCGCATGTAGAAACGTGTTCTGTCCACTGTGCCTGCCCACCCAACCTCCTATACCTCCCCACCCCAACATGTTTTGATGTTACCCCTTTCCCACCTCAGTCCCTTGGAAAACTTTCCCCAGCCTTTGTTCTGAGAGTCAGCCTGAAGGACACTTTCCCTTTGTGCCGTTTCCCTCATGCATGAGCCCTAATACAAGCCTTGCCTGGAATTCCCTTTTGGCCTCTTGTCAATTTCTGCTGCTTTAGAGAGCCCCGGGACCCGAGTCTGTCACACACCTAGTAACTAAAACAGTGCCTGGCACAGAGTTAAGTGCTTAATAAATACTTGCAAAATAAATGAACGACAGTAGCTGCCCTCCTCTTTTCCTTTTCTCGCTCTCTTTTTTAAAGATTTAATCTCTTAAATATGGGCTGCTCAACAAGGCATTTAGGAGACAATGGTAATGTGGTCAGATTTCAGAGGATGCAATTATCCTCTGGCTTCTTATAGCAAACAGCTTTCTGTGTCTTAAGGAGGAAGTTCTAGATTATAAAAAGGGTTATTTCTTATAATGTCTGTAGTAACTAGCACATGTTAAATACCCACGTTCTTAAGAGGGCCTGAAATAATCCTTACACAACTCTGTGTGAGTACTGGACTTCCTCTCGTGCAGCTTCACAAAAAAACAGTGGGGCTAGCTTGGTTCATGCCTGATGAAAACTGCATGTATTTCATGTTTTTAAGACAAGACGCTGAGCTGACCCTGTAGGCTCTACCCAGATTTTTGAATTGAACTCATCAAAAACTCTCCCTCCAAATGCCGTTTGAGTCAGGGAAAAGAAAAAGCTGTAAGTTGTTGAATGAATATTTCCATAGAAAGCAGAACAGAGGGATTTATTTAACAGTCACAATTAGAATACTAACACCACTCAATTTCTGTAGGCCAAATTTAGATTTGCAGCCAGGGAGACTTAAGAGGAGCCGGAGGAAAAGGGCTTGGACTGAACACAGGGACAGTCGATTGATGGGCTAGCAATATTTCAGAGACAGAGACCGGGCAATTCACGTATTGCATTGCCCTGGGAGGAGACAGTGGTCTCTAAATACAGGGGACTTTTGTATCCTGTCTATAATTCTGTTAGGAATGGGATGGAAGGAACACATTTGTGAGGCACTAGGAAAAAGACAATGGGCATCACTTGTTGCCTTTGTCAGAAGGGGGAAGGGAAAGGAAAAATCAGACACTCTGCAGTTCCAGTCCCGGATGATTGGGAAGATGGCGACACTTGTAAAATCTAGAACAAGAGATGCCACTGTGTGGAGGGAGGGAAGGGTGACTAATGAGATCATCTCGATGCTCCTAACCGCAACTTGAGCACAGCCTTTTCACAGCCCAGCTACACTGAAAGGGATGAAAAAGGCTGTCCGCTGCCTGGTACCATTTAATTCACTTGGCGACTATTCCAGTTACTGTTGATTGCTGAACAAATTACCAGAAAATGCAACAGCATAAAATAACTATTTATTATGCTCACAGATGCTGTGGGTCAGAAATTCAGACAGGGCACAGCGGGGACAGCTCATTTCTGCTCCATGATGTCTGGGTCTCAGCTGGAAGACTTGAGGGCTGGAGGCTGGAAGTGTCTGAAGGCTAATTTATTCCTGTCTAAAGACTGAGTCTGGCCGTCAGCTTGGGGCCCTGGTTCCTGTTGACCTGGTCTCTCCAGGTGAGTGAACTTGGGTTCCCTCACAGCGTGGTACCTGGCTTCCCCAGAGCAAGTGTTCCAACCCTGGCTCCTCAGAAAGGGATATGGGAGCTGTAGCCTTTTTACACCCCTGCCTGGAAAGTCACAAAGCATCACCTCAGTTTTCCTCTTTTGGTCGGAGCAGTCCTAAGCCCCCACCCAGACTCAAGGCGGCAGGAGACACACCCCCATCTCTTGGTGGGAGGAGTGTCAAAGTCAATGTGAAAAGAACATGTGGGAGGACAACAGTGAAAATAGAGGATTAAGGAACACCAAAGTCCTGCCCTCCAAAACACCAGTATATACACTGGCAAAAACCACCAAAATCAACACTTTCAGAATTCTGCAAACTGAGTAAAAGCTCGCAGGATCCAGGGGCTTGCTTAATCAAGAAAAGCTACCTGGGGGCACCTGGGTGGCTCAGTCGGTTGAGCATCCAACTTCGGCTCAGGTAATGATCTTGTGGTTCGGGAGTTTGAGCCCCACATTGGGCTCTGAGCCAGTGGTACAGAGCCTGCTTGAGATTCTCTCTCTCCCCCTCTCTCTGCTCCTTCCCCACTTGTGTGTGCTCTCTCAAAATACATAAATAAATTAAAAAAAAAAAAAAAGCTAGCTGAATCTCAGTAAAAATAGCTTTGTGGTGTTTTAACTTACCCTGGTCCCATTCCAGGCCCCCAGCTCAGTGGTGGCCTCAAAAGTAACAGTCTGTATTTCTAACACAGAAAAGAGTACCAGGAGGGGCTACTGGGTGGCTCAGTGGGTTAAACGTCCCATTTCAGCTCAGGTCATGATCTCACAGTTTGTGACTTCAAGCTCCGCTTCGGGCTCTGTGCTGACAGCTCGGAGCCTGGAGCCTGCTTCAGATTCTGTGTCTCCCGCTCTCTCTGCCCCCAACCCATTCTCACTCTGTCTCTGTCTCTCTCAAAAATAAATAAACATTAAAAAAAAAAAAATTAGAAAAGAGTACCAGGAGAGAAATGGACCTTATTCACTAGGAATTGTGGTTTTGAACTGTGTGTGTTAGGTTGAGCTGCTATAACAAAAAACCACAAACAGGGTGTTTTAAACAACAGAAATTTGTTATCTCACACTTCTGCAGGCTGAGAAGTCCAGGATCAAAGTTCTGGCTGATTTGATTTTTGGTGAGAGCTCCCTGGTGTCTCTTCTTCCTCTTTTAAAGACATCAGTCTCATTCGATTTGGGCCCCACCCTTATAACTTCGCTTAACTTAAATTACCTCCTAAAAGCCCTATCTCCAAATAGTCACATTGGAGGTTAGGGCTTCCCAACACATTTGAGAGGGGTGGAGGTGGGGGGCACGAGAAACCCAGTTCAGTCCATAGCGGCCTGTTCGGTGGCTCCTTGGAGGACAGGCTCAAAGGGTTTACCTTCTATCTTAGGTGACTAAGAATTCTCCCAGTGCTGAGGCAGCTATCCTCAGGCATTTGTCAAAAACATTTAAAGGCAGATGTGCTAGTCACAGCTACCCGGAACAATGGATAGCAGTTGGGGCAAACAACGGACTAATCCAAAAGCATGAGAGGAAAGAGCAGAAGATGAGATGCTTTGGCAAGTAATGGCTTTGGAAAGCTCTGACATATCTCTGGTGTTACGGGTTGAATTGTGTCACCCCAAAAAGACAAGCTGAGGTCCTAATCCCCAAAACTTCTGAATGTGTCCTTATTTGGAAACAGAATCATCACAGATGTAATTAGTTAAGATGAGGTCATGCCAGAGCATTAGGGTAAGCCCCTAATCCAATACTACCCGAGTGTTTACAGGACAGCCATGCAAACAAAGATGCAGAGAAACGGGGAGAATGCCTCATGATGATGGAGGTGGAGACAGGAGCAATGCCTCTACGAGCCAAGTAATGCTAAGGATTCTAGCTGTCACCAGAAGCTCGGAGGCATGGCACAGATTCTCCTTCATTGCTTCCAGAAGGAACCGACCCTGCCAACACCTTTATTTTAGACTTTTGGGATCCAGAACTGTGAGAGAATACATTTCTGCCTCTTTAAACCACCCTATTAGTAGTACTTCGAAGCTCCAAGAAACGAATACAATAGGTCAATATTAAAAGAAAGTATAAATGTATTTGTTGCTTGTAACTCCTTTTTTTCTTCAGATTTAAGACACTACCCAGACCAGTAATTATAAATCTGGCGATGGGCACACAATGTACAAAGATGTCGCGAGGCACCCGGGTGGCTCAGTCAGATAAGCGTCCACCTCTTGATTTTGGTTCAGGTCATGATCTCACGGTTCGTGAGTTCGAGCCCTGTGTCACTGGCAGCATGGAGCCTGCGAGGGATTCTCTCTCTCCCTCTACCCCTCCCCTGCTCATGTTCTCTCTCTCTCTCTCTCAAAATAAATAAAGCTTAAAAAATTTCAAAGATGTCACCTGGAACACCACATAAGCAGGGGGTGAGTAAAGTTCGATGGGAGCAAACTTCTGTATCTTATTACCAGACAATACTGAAGGGAGAAATATGTCAACGATAAGAGATGGAGAATCCAATATTCCACACTCAATGCTGGACCAAAAACTCCATAGAAGATCAGTAAGGAAACAGAAGACTGAAGCTCCACTATAAACCAACCAGTTCTGACAAACACCAGAAAACACTCTACCCAACAGCGGCACAACACACGTTTTTCTTCAGTGCAGAAAGAACATTCTCCAGTACAGACCATATGTTAGGCCACAAAACAAATCTCAATACATTTTAAACGATCAAAATCACACAAAGTATGTTCACTAAGTGGCATGAAATGAGAAATCAATAACAGAAGGAAATTTAGAAAATTCAGAAATACGTGGAACTTAGACAACACACTCTTCAATAACTAATGGGTCAAAGATGAAATCACAAGGGAAATTAGAAAACACTTTGAGGGGGGCACCTGGGTGGCTCAGTCAGTTGAGCATCTGACTTGGGCACAGGTGATGATCTCACAGTTGGTGAGTTCGAGCCCCAACTTGGGCTCTGTGCTGACAGCTCGGAGCCTGGAGCCTGCGTCGGATTCTGTGTCTCCCTCTCTCTCTCTAACTTTAAATATATATATTCATTTTTTAAAAAAGAAAGAAAACACTTTGAGGGGTGCCTGGGTGGCTCAGTTGGGTATGTGTCCAACTTTTGATCTCGACTCAGGTCACGATCTCATGGTTTGTGAGACAGAGCCCCACGTCTGGCTCTGCACTGACAGAGAGGAGCCTGCCTGGGATTCTCTCCCTCTCTGCCCCTCCCTTATACACACTGTGTATGCACGCACTCTCTTGCTCTCTCTCTCAAAATAAATAAATAAACCTAAAGAAAAAACTAGAAAACACTTTGAGACAATGAAAACCAAAACACAACATACCAAATCTATGGGAGGTGGGTGAAAACAGTGCTGGGAGACAAATATAAAGCTAGGACTACCTTGAAAAAGAAGAAAGATCTCAAAGCAATAACCTAATCTCCCACCTGAAGGAAACGGCCAAGAGCAAACTAAATGCTAAACAAGCAGAAGGAAAGAAAGATTAGAGTGGAGATAAATAAAATAGAGACTCAATAAAACCGAAAGTTGGTTCTTTGAAAACAGAACTGATACAAACAAAATGGATAAACCTTTGGCTTCACATTCCCTTCTCAACTTAATTTTTGTTCCCACCACTCGAGACTGCACCTGTCTCATCCAAGGACCACTGCTGTTCACAACTTACTTGAACTCTTACCAGCATTTGAGCACCTGAGCACTGCCTTCTTCGTTGGACTGTCCTGTCACTCTCTTGGTTTCCGTTCCTTGATGCCCAATCCTTTCGTATCTCCTTTGCTGGCTTCTCTCCTTAGCCTGTTCGCTAATACTGGAAACCAAGAGCTCTGCCTAGGCTCTCTATCAACAGACTCTTCTTATGTGGCCACATCTCGTGGCTTTGTTGTTGTTCACTGTTTATAGCCTGCCTCCCCCAAGGACGGATGTACCTGCAGAGTAGGACAGGACTTTGACCCCTGACAGCAGATCCAGGGTACAATATAGATGCCCTTAAATCGAGAAAATGTTAACAGTTCATGCATTTCTCCCCCAGGATTTCTTTTATGCATGCATTCACCTCCCCCCCCAACACACACACACATATATATATTTTTAACACATACCTATCAATATCTGAATGAATAACTTGGCCTAAATCTAAGTAACTTGGGCAAGGAAGGTGAATTCTACTTCTCTTGGTTACTCTGATGTGTTAGCAAAAACTGCAAATTATTCTTCCCCATCTGGGGCTCAAGTGGTGGGATAATAAATTGGGCACATATTATATTCAGCTTGGTACTCTGATAGGAATTTTAAAAACCTGAAAACAAGTTCTTTTTAACACTACCACTGGAAAAACTAGCTATCCAAAAATGACCATTTTGGGCTTTTGTTTTTTTATGTGACTTGCGGAATAAAAGGCGAAGAGGAATGTTAGTGGGTGGATTTCATTCAGGATTATTGCCATTTTTTCCAAACTATTCTCTTGCAACATCATGCTACAGGCTTTTAAAGATAATGAACTATACTCGTTATTCTCTCTAAATGCCACCTCTTAGCTCCATCTGCTGTATCTATCTGGTGGCCTCACACTTGACAGGGTCTCTGGGTCAACAGCACCATCTGCTGGGCAAAGGCTGCTGTGCATTTTTCTCTGCATTATGCCAGTGGCTCTCAATCTTTGTGCAATTCTAAACTGGACATCAGTTAGAGTTAGCAACTAAGGCTAGTCTTCCAGGAAGCCAAGCAAGAAGCCGTGATACTCCAGAAATGCTGATAAGATTAGAGAAGCCCCTTTGTCTGAGGATTCCCTTCTAAGAAATCAATTTAGGTTTTTGGGATGCCTGGTTGGCTTAGTCAGTAGAGCTTGCGACTCCATCTCCGGGTTGAGTTCAAGACTTACGCTGGCTGCAGAGTACTTTAAAATCTTTAGGGGCACCTGGGAGGCTCAGTCAGTTGAGCATCAGACTCTTGATTTCGGCTCGGGTCATATCTCATAGTTGGAGCCCCATCAGGCTCTGCAATGGCAGTGCAGAGCCTGCTTGGGATTCTCTCTCTCTCTCTCTCTCTCGCTCTCGCTCTCGCTCTCTCTCTGCCCCTCCCCCACTTGCACTCTCTCGCTTTCTCACTCTCTCTCAAAATAAACTGAAAAGAAAATCTTAAAAAAAAAAAAACAAAAAAAAAAACTTTAGGAAATCAACTTGAGTTTCTTTTTTTTTTTTTTTTTTTTTAACGTTTATTTATTTTTGGGACAGAGAGAGACAGCGCATGAACGGGGGAGGGGCAGAGAGAGAGGGAGACACAGAATCGGAAACAGGCTCCAGGCTCTGAGCCATCAGCCCAGAGCCTGACGCGGGGCTCGAACTCACGGACCGCGAGATCGTGACCTGGCTGAAGTCGGACGCTTAACCGACTGCGCCACCCAGGCGCCCCTTGAGTTTCGATCCAAGACTGGAAATCAGTGCCATTGTGAGAAAGAGCACGACTGAGGTAGATGTGGATTAACAGGAATAAAAAGGGCCACAGTTTTATTTTTTTTTATTTTTTTTTTAAATTTTTTTTTTTCAACGTTTATTTATTTTTGGGACAGAGAGAGACAGAGCATGAACGGGCGAGGGGCAGAGAGAGAGGGAGACACAGAATCAGAAACAGGCTCCAGGCTCTGAGCCATCAGCCCAGAGCCTGACGCGGGGCTCGAACGCACAGAACGCGAGATCGTGACCTGGCTGAAGTCGGACGCTTAACCGACTGCACCACCCAGGCGCCCCATGGGGCCACAGTTTTAAGAGGTCTTTGTTCCCTACATTCTCTGCAAACAAAATGTTGACAAAATTTAGTGCATTTGTTCTCTTCTTGGATATTCCAGAGGTGATATTTTTCCTCCTTCCCTTACTAAGGACCATGAATTTTTACAGATGCACCATCTACCTATCTTCTTCCTAGGCAGTTTCCTCCCTCACGACCTATCTACTTTATACCTCAAGTTCTTCCTAAGGTCTTTTTTCCATCACATTTAACTGTGAATGAGTTTCTTAGGGTCTAAGAAATATTCCACTCATCTTTTTCCCTTCCTTTCACTTGCCCCTTTGACAAACTCAATCTAATATTGGAACTTTCTCTTTATTCCTGAATCTATTTCCACCCTCAATTACTCAAAATGAATTATAGTTTTTCTGGTACCCTTTTCATCATGGACAAGAAATGCTTCTTGCTGTAGACTGAATATCTGTGTCCCCCTCAAAATCTGTATGTTGAAATCTAACCCCCAAATTGATGGTATTTGGAGGTGGGGCCTTTGGTGGAGCCCAAGGATAGAATTTGCACCCTTATGTATGTATATATCTTAAAGCAATCTCTATGCCCAACGTGGGACTCCCACACACCACCCTGAGATCGAGTCTCATGCTCTACCAACTGAGCCAGCGTGGCAGCCCAGATTAGCGCCCTTTTAAAAGTACCCCAAGGTACCTGGGTGGCTCAATCGGTTAAGAGTCCAAGTCTTGATTCCAGTTCAAGTCATGATCTCACGGTTTGTGGGAACGAGCCCCACGTCGGGCTCTGTGCTGACAGCTTGAAGCCTATTAGGGATTCCCTCTCTCTCTCTGCCCCTTCTCTGCTCACACTCTCTCTCTCAAAATAAGTAAGTAAACAGTTAAAAAAAAAAAAAAGTAGCCCAAGAATGTCCCTTTGCCCTTCCACCACATGAGGTTACAGGAAAACGACCTTGGTCTGTGAGGAAATGGGCTCTCACCTGACAAGGAATTTGCCAGCACTGGGATCTTTGACTTCTCAGCCTCCAGAATTGTGAGAAATAAAATTTTGTTTATAAGCCACCCAAGTCCTGGGATTTTGTTAGAGCAGTCCAAACAGACTAAACTCTCCACCCCAACTCTCTGTCAGCTACATAGTGAACACCCTTTTCCTTTAATTCCTTTGTCATCTAGACTCTGGTGCATAATTTTCTCTCATTTCTTCCTTACTTTTCCAACTATTCCTTTACTGGCATTAAGAGACATCTTACCTGTCATCTTCTCATGAGCTTTTTCAAAAACTGTAGGAAGTTCATCCTTTTATTGTCATTTGTAGCTTTATCATTTACAAATTACTACCATTTCTAAAATTTACTTAAACTCATTTCCCTTTTATTACCCTTCTATATTTTCATAGTCCTTAGACTTCTTTAATTAGTTACTGGAAGATAAAAATTATCAACATAAAATCTTTTATATTCCCTGTCCTCTCATATTTGTAATCTTTTTCTTATTCAAAGCATTTCCAAAATTATTCCTCCAGGATTCATTACAGCTTTTCTTAATTAAGAGAATACTTGCCTCCTTCTAACATTATTTTATATACCTCAAACGTAAGAGTCTCAAAAATCTAAGAAAACCCACTCATAACATGAATGCTTACTATCCAAATGGAATAATAACCAGTGAGGTCATGTATGTGTATATAACTCAAATAGTAGTCAATGACTTTTCATGGGCAATGCATTAAAATACACACACAACACACACACACCTCCCATCCACAAGATTCAGGCAAAAACCAGAAGTTCTTATTTTTTCAATCTCTCTTCAGTTTCTCTTTTGCTTACGGCAATAGGTGGCATGGTTCAGGAACCTACACAAAACTGAGTGAAGAAGAAAATGTTTTTATTAATCACAACATGAAATTGACATGACATCCCATTAGGATTGAACCAGGATAAATAATGCTGTTATAAAATTTACACTCTTCATATCCATTTCAGAGGAAAATATTACATTATTAGGGCTCTTGTAGAAGGGTCTTACAGAATGATTTCAGTAAACCTTTTGCTTTTCAATAGTAAATAGCAACATATATTCTCAAACTGCTAAAAAGTAGTTAGAAAGGCAACCAGAAAACGTATGATGATAACAACCGGCAGGATTAGTGCTATTCTGTTAAACATTAAGAACCACATTCCTATTTTAGCTGTTACATCAATGCACCTTTATCATTGGTAAGGCAACCGTTTGCTGGGGCCACCACAATGATGAGCAAGTTTCCTTGGTAATGGATGCTTGCGTCATCAAGACTCAAATGAGTGTCCTTTCCCAGGTTTGCTGTCTTTTGGAGCAGAAACAAATGGCTTTGACTTCTGTAGAGAAGGAGGCTAATACTTTGAAATTTAGCTGTCGCAATCTTCTAACTTATAACTCGAAAGGGGAATGAATTATTATTAGGAGTAAGTCTGTGAAACACTTCCAGTTTTTAAAATAACAAGGCTTCTGAATAACTTCTCAACCCTACCTTTCCATGTTGGTACACAATTTGATAAACCTAACACGTGTGATCTATACTGCAGTAATTCTTCTATCAGCTATAGTTTGCTTTCAGTTGGGGTTAGGGTTGTGGTTTCAAACAATTTCTACATAGAAAGCATCTTTAAATAAGTTTCCTTTTCACTGAACTGAGACTTTTTTTTCACTTATGTGCCCGTGGAAGGCAATTTAAACATACACATATATACACGCGCGTACCTGTGTGTGTATATATGTCTTTTTTAAGTAAGTTACTTTTACCATTGGAATACAAGTAGACTACAGGGACGACTCTGTGAAGACAGGCTGGTCTTCCCTATGAGTCGTCCTCTAGGTTGAGGAAGGCAGGTACAGTTCGCTGAAGGATGTGATGAGGCTGTAGTAAGTCTTTTCATCATCCGTCAGTCCCGCATTGCCGGGTCTCACCA
Source organism: Lynx canadensis (assembly GCF_007474595.2). NCBI lineage: Eukaryota > Metazoa > Chordata > Mammalia > Carnivora > Felidae > Lynx > Lynx canadensis. Next base: position 138,494,520 of record NC_044306.2, read on the forward strand.
CCACAGCGACATGAACATCTGCTTCCTCAGCAGCACTGGCCTCTGTGAAAATCAAAGTATGTGTCAGAGACATCACAATATGATGTCTGAGATTTGCTTCAAAGTAATTAGGGGGATGTGGAAAACTAGGAAACAGGTTTGGCCCTGATTTGATCATTGTTGAAGCTAGAAGTTGGCAACATGGGGGTCTGGCCACATTATTCTCTTTTATGTAACTTTTAATGTTTCCATAATAGAGTTGCTTTTTTTTTTATTCTTACTATAAAACTATACCTGACAGACTAGAATGGTTTAGACTTCCCTGTCCCAGTGTATAGTGTATAGCGTACCCTAGACTTCCGAGCTTTTATTAAGTACTTATGAATGCAGAAGGTAAAGGCCATGTTCTGTCCACGACTCTCCTCCATTCCCTCTCATCAGTCCCACATAAAACTGAGGGTTTCCCAAAAGGCAGGCTGTCCGTAATAATACCAGTTAGGCAGAGATGGGACAAATGGAAGCCCATGATTCAATCAGGTCAAAATTCCTGCTGTCACTTGCCTGGAAAATTCCTACTCTTCAAAATTCAGCTCAAATATCTTATCTTCCAGATAAGATATCTTCCAGATAAGATATCTTCCAGATAAGATATCTTATCTTCCAGATAAGATTCCTACCATGTGTATTAGAGCATCCCATGTGCTCCTTTAACACCTTGTATTTTGCTCTCTCATGACTATATGAATTGACATGTTATTATCTGTTGTCTCTCTTCTCATTAGACTTAGTGAGTACCTTAAGATCAGTGACTGCATGTGGACAGAAGTGAAAATAGGACTAGTAAAATGAAACTAGGTAAGCTAGGTATGGCAGGAAACATCTCTAATATGCCTTGGGTTACGGTCCTCTCTCCATTGTTTCCATGTGAAAGATAACAGCTAATACCTTATATTAGTTTAGCACCTACTATGTGCCAAGTACTATTCTAGGAACAGACATATGAACAAAACAAAGCTCCTGTCTTCATGGAGCTCCCATTCTCATTTAAATCTTCACAACAACCCTGAGGTAGGTAGTATTACTATCCCTATTCTACAGACACGGAAAGTGAGAGCTAGCAAGTGGCAGAGCTAATGTTTCAAAGTGTCAACCTGACTCTATGGTCTCTGCTCTAGAACAAGGGCGAAAAAATTATGACCTACCACCTACTTCTGTAAATAAAGTTTTATTAGAACACAGCCATGCCCATTCATTTGTGCATTGTCTATGGCTGCTTTTCCACTCCCAGGACAGAGTTTTAAGAGTAGAAACAAAGGCTGTAGGGCCTGCAAAGCCTAAAATACACTACTGGCCCTTTACGGAGCAAGCTTGCCAACTCCTGCTCTAGAGCAATACTATTCCAAGTGTGGTCTATGTACTTATAGTTGGGGCAACCACCTGGAAGCTTGTTAGAAATGCAGAATCTCAAGTCCCCAACATGGAACTACTGAATTAGGATCTGCAATTTAACAAATGACTGACTTCTGAGCACACAGGGTAAGTTTTGATCAGAAGTCTCAAGGAAAGAAAACTGGCAAGAGAGGAGGCATTCTGGGCAGACATAAAGCCATGTATATTGGAAGAACATAGCGAGTGAGTGTGGGAGACAGCACACAGGTCAGACAGAGCAAAACTGGTGAAGAATCTGAAACACATTCTATTGAGTTTAGATTTGATGTAATACGAAACCACAGTCATTTCCTATCATTTGGAAAACAGTTGCACCATCAAAATGGGTTACAGGGCAACAGTGCAGAGCGAGGTAAGAAGCTCCCAGAGGGAGTGAATGGGGCAGAGCCATCTCTTCCATGTCCAGCTTCTGCTCTTCCTGTGAAAGGGCTGTCACTTCCCAGAGCAAACGAAGTGCTCAACAATCCCCTCTTCGTGTGGAAATCCCATCCTCAGGCAAGCTCTGCAGACCCCTTCACCCCTAGTTCCCAGCCTGACTGCCTCAAGCAAAGCTTTCCTCTTGACTAGCAACCCAGGATCTCAACTGAGTTGAGCCATCACAATCCACGATCCACGTGGGACCTGACACTAGCCAATGACTTTTGCACATTCAGCCTCTTACCGGCATCACCACGGGGCAAGTGTTGTCCTTGTGCATCTGTTTGCCCTGTTGGCACAATATTGACTTGAAACCCTGGGCCTCCTTCCTTTCCTCCAAGAGGAAAAAGCCTTTCAGGGTCTCTTTTTCATACTTGGATGTTATTTGGGATACCAAATAGTTAGTCTTCCATTCTGTCTTGGCAGTGGAGTCTGGGCATGTGGTACCAAAAACACAGGATCAGAAATAACAGAAAAGAACAAGGCAAGCAGCCAGCTGCCTGGCCGCATCCCAGCTACACATGAGCCCAGTTCTGGCCCTACTGCTTCACTGGGTGTGGAGCTGGCAGAAGATGAGGGACAAGAACAAAACCTCCATGCGGAGGCCTTGGAGAAAGTCAATTTTGTTTTGAGGCCAACTTGGGGATTATCTCTATTCGCTAAAGTTAAGAATAGTTTCTGGGACTGCAGCCTAAGGAAATCGCTTCAGTGAAAAGAGAAAAGACATAAAATTATAGATGTACTATGATAACAACTAGAAAAAAAATGTGGCTACAGACAAGACTATGAAGAACCTGTATGTGATCTTACTAGGGCAGGGATTATAATTATTAATAGTAACCATAAAGTGAGGGAGGGGGCAAAGTCTGGGGATCATAACACATTCAATCCCAGAATGCTCAAGACAGACTCCATGCGGAGCTCCAGCCACAAAGCACATCTCTGATGCTAAGCCGGCAGAAACTTATCATCCAAACTGCTAGGAAATTAAATAGAAGGCAAACCATTCATTTATATGAATGACAGAAAAGCAATTCACAGATTAAACCAGTTAACCTCAGCAGAGCAGGGCCTATCTCCTTTCCATAAGGAACAAAGCAAAATAAAAAGTATTCAAATTATCATTCCTCACAGAAACTGCTGGCTTTCATACCCTTAACCTGTGTAGACAGTAGAGCAACCTCCCCACCCCACCACTCTAAGTCCCCAAAAGCCATTCTTAAAAGAAGGTAAATCATAACTTTAAATCGGAAGAAGTTTCTGTACAGAAATAAGATAGGCGAATATTTATAGTATATTTATAGTCCGGGGGGAGAAACCAGGTAAAATGGCTGTTATCAAGGTTGATACTTGTCTATGGTACATTTATGTGGCCTGGCTACCTAGGTACACAGCAAATGTTGAAACATCTGTCTCTCTTCTCCCTCGGTGCAGTCAAGCAGTAAATGTAAAGTTTTCCAGGACAGGGAAAAACAAGACAACAGTTTGTAGGAACCCTTGGACTTTGAACTGACCCAAGCCAGGATATGCAAGACAGGGGCTGATCCCCACATCTGCTGAGTTTTCAAACTCGAGATAACAAATGGCTGTGATCTGGTACCATCCACCTGGATCAAAATTTCAGTCTACATTCACCAAGGCTTAAAATTTAACAGAAATATTAACAATTACTAAATGTCTACCGCATGTTAGGTAAAATTAAGTTCCTCTTTCTCTAGAAAGCATTATTATAACTTTTGGAAGGCATTATATGTGATCTACGCTGGTTAGGATTTTTTTTAAACTGCTTAGCAAATTAGTACTTGCTTAGATACCTGTAACTCTTGCCTAACAGAACAGACCAAAAGCTGGAGGGCTGGCAGCAGAGAGAGAATACAGTTCATACACACTTCTGCTAAGATACCTCTGTCAGCAGCTTGGGTTTGCCTTTGGGCCCTATCTCTGAAAGTCCTAGTGGGTGGGGGGTTCTCGAAGGACTAGAGAGAGGGATTTGGCCTGAAAGTCCTAGTGGGTGGGGGGTTCTCGAAGGACTAGAGAGAGGGATTTGGCCTGCAGACTACTGTAGCTGACGCCGAGGGGCTCTGGAGTCACACGGAGCCAACTAGGCAAGAGAGCACCCAGCCCTGCACCTCTTCTCCCTGACACCCTTCCCAGCCTGCTGGGGAACAGTGTGTCAGGGCAGCCACACAATACACAAAGTCTTGTTCTGGGGATAAACGGAAGATGAAACTTCCAATCCAAGGTAAACAGAAGAAACAAATATAAAGAACTGCCCTTGGGGCACCTGGGTGTCTCAGTCGGTTGAGCATCTGACTTCAGCTCAGATCATCTCAAGGCTCATGAGTTTCAAGTTCTGCATCAGACTCACAGCTATCAGCGAGGGAGCCTGTTTCAGATCTTCTGTCCCCCCCCCCCCCCCCCCCGCTCAGGCTCTCTCTCTCTCTCAGATAAAAAAACATAAAAAAAAAAAAAAAAAGATGGGGCACCTGGGTGGCTCAGTCAGTTGAGCGTCCGACTTCACCTCAGGTCACGATCTTGCAGCTCATGAGTTCGAGCCCCGCATCTGGCTCACTGCTGTCAGTGCGGAGCCCGCTTCGGATCCTGTCCTCCCTCTCTCTTTGCCCTTCCCCACTTGTACTCTCTCTCTCAAAAATGAATAAATCTTAAAAACAAAAACAAAAAAAAACTGCCCTCAAATACAGGTGCAATTATAAACACACCAAAATTAGGCCCCCTGGAAGACGCACAAACTCTAAGGACAATGAGCATGCAATCAACAGCTGGCACCAGGTGAAGGCGTCCGGGCAAGTCTTACCAAGCAGAGGCTTTCACAGAACAACCAGAGACCAACCTTCCCCCAGCACCCACTATCTCTTCACCTGCCACTGCTTGTTTCCTCATTCACTACCGTTTCCTTCTGTAAATCTCTAGAGGATCTACATTCGTACACAGAAACTGGAGTGTGAGCTTTCTATTCTGACCCAAAGTACTCTTGAAGTCACTTATATTACCAGTACGGTACAGTATATACTGTTACGTGGATTCAATCCTTAAAATAATAATGCATCTGGCTAACGTACCCCATATAATAAACTACTATTATAATGGGTAAAAAAGATGTGTATCTTTAAACAGGTGGATCACGCCAAGAAAGTCCTGAGGTTCAGAGCATGACGGGTGCCTGGGGACTGGGGTCACCTGAGGGAAGGTGGAGAGGAGGCTCCTAGTCACCAGGGGGGAGTGCTTATCAACTGGAACAAGAATGACACAAAAGCTCTCAAACCATTCAGAGTTCTCCTCCCCTCTAGCTTTTTGTTTCTTTTTTTGGTATTTTTCTGAGTGTGCATAGCTCATCTCAGTGCTGTTAAATACATATGATCACGTCTACTGTAAGCTGATGTCCCTCACCACGCACCTACCCTCATACTCGTGTCTGCATGCTCCATCACCCAGTGACACCCCTTAAGTTGTCCTTTGTTATTTTGCCATTTCATCCATGTGTGTGTATATACAGAAGGATGGGTGGGAGACCATGGATAAGAGTTACAGTGAGAAGATCTAGTCTTTCCAGTACCACTTGCCCACGCATAACCCCCAAGGAAGGGTAAATGGAGAGAAACATGGGTCATTTGATTCACTGCTCCCTTTTATAAACCTGTTTCATTTTTTGAGGATCCACACAAACTTTCTTTACAGAGGCCACATGTTTGCAGCGCCAGGCCCAGCACTTACCCTGGAGTATACAACAGAAGAAGTCCGATTACTCGGGGCACCTGGGGAGTTCAGCCGGTTAAGTGTCTTAACTCTTGATTTTGGCTCAGGTCATGATCTCTCACGGTTTGACAGTTCGAGCCCCACATCAGGCTCTGAGCTGACAGTGAGAAGCCTGCTTGGGATTCTCTTTCTCCCCCTCTCCTAACCACAGCCCTGCCCCGTCTCATGCATGCATGTGCTTTCTCTCTCTCTGTCAAAAAAAAAAAAAAAAGGAGTCCAATCACTCACCTAGAGTAACATCTGTCAAAAACAAGATGTTGTTGGTTGAGCACCCAATGCTGTTTGCAATCTTTCGGTAACTCTCACTCTCCACTTTGTGTCCAATCTTGGTATCAAAGTGACCATCAACAAGCTGCACAAAGGGGAAGAAAAGACTGACGTCATAAATACACTTGCAACCCAACTCCTTTGTCTTTCCATTTTCTGAGATACGTAACAATCATAGCGATTTCATCCCCTCAGTAAATAATCCCTGAAAGCCTTATGGAGGCTACAGAAAGAAAACATAAGGTAAGATTTTATAGAAATAAACATTTGGAAGAAGTAAACAATTCAATGTGTATATAAGATCATGTTTTAATTTACTTAGTTTTCTTTGAGAAGCATTAATTTTATATCCAAAATCTTTTAAAACACACATGCCCTACTTTCTATCCTTAAAACCCCATTTATACTCAAAAACTACTTATTGGACTGGGTTTCACTCCTGATGACAGGTCCTGAACACTGTCCTCTGATCCCAGAATGAATAGATCTCTCTAACCTGTCTCACTAATAAGCTGTTACTTAACTTTCAAGAAACTTTCATTTTTTACATTTTGAAATTCTACCCAAGAGCTAGTATATATATCCTTCCTTCTTAAAGATAACTGGGATCGAAATATGTAACTTGCTTATTTAACTAACATGAACCAAAATAAGTCCACATTTAGGATCAGCTATTATGTGATACTTTGAATATTGTCAGAACTTTTCACAAACTAAAAACAAGCCTAACAACACTCAAAGACAAATTAAGGTAATATTAATACTATGATTTTTTAAAACTTTTAAAAAATTAAGATCGGTTTTATAGATTTTCTTTCTTTCTCAAGTCTGCCTCATAGTACTTTTTTATTATTGAATTCAGTAATTACTGTGTCTTATCTACTATCACCTTAATGTCTGTTCCACTAGAGAGAGCAAAACGGTAGTTTACATCTGTATTCAGAGATACAGATATCTGTACACCAATAATGCAAGGGTTTTATTCCTGACTTAATATTTGATTTAAACAAAACACAGGGAAGTACTAAAATGAGAATATGACAATCTCCAAAGCCAAAGTATTCTCTGTGCACAGTAGAGACTCAATGAATACTTGTTTAAAAGATAGCTGGCTGGATGACCTACTATATATCACTACATTCGGCCTGTATTTGGTTAGCTGGCATTTCTTTTCAGGTCCTAAACGCCCTGCCTTCTTCCACTGACCACCGTATCCTCCAGAAGGTGTAGGGATGGTGGGACAGAGGAGCCGGCAGGAATTGTCTCATCTACAAGAAACGTAATAGGTGGCCTGCACGTATCACTCTTCAATAACATGCCCAGGTCTCTCTTACAGAGAATGAAATTTCTGAAATGTCTCTCCAAATCGCCAGAAGCAAATGAACCCACACTGCACTCTGCTTCATGAAAGAAGTTTATGTGTGCATGTGTTTGAATGGGGTATGTGCCACTGTGGACCACTTACCTGACTTTAAACAACCAAAAGAAGCGGGCCATTAGTGTCCTCTGAGTTGACAATTTTCTGATGTTGGCAAGGTAGCTGATTTATAAGCCAGCTCCTATTTTATTAGCTGTATTACATATACATCTATATATAATATACATTTATATATTCCTGACCCCATCCCAGACCTGCCAATTCAGATCTGCTAGGAAGCATGGCCCAGGGATCTACACTTTTAACAGACTCCCAGGTGATCGTTATTCACAATAGCTTAAGAACCTCCAATGCCAAGACTGGCTCCACAGAAACAGTTTATCCTTCCCTCGAATGTATTCTCCAGTTTATCCACATCTCTTTACCACCCGCTTAGCATATATGCATGCAATGATCTGATTGTTGATTTAGCTTATAACTGTAGAATATTCCTTTAAGATTCTTTATTTCATGCTTTGAAAGTGTCAAAAAACAAAGTAACCTACCTCAGTTAACCTACCTCAAGAATATCTCCCTCTGTAGAATGCCCAAATAATAGCTTCTGGGCCTCTACACTCCCTGAAGAATAGATATACACCTTCATTCCAGCCTCTCTCCATTTCCTGACTGCTGGAACTACATCTTCAAAGAACCTGGAGGGAAGACCACCAAGGTCAAGTGAGGGAACACATTATTCAACCAAATGAAAACCAGGCAAAATAGTTGGAACAAGTGTCTCTATTTGTGCCCATGAGAAGCACCTCCAAGAGACTTCGAGTCCGGTCTGATAAGCTTGTCACTGGAGATTCAGGATCACAGTGGATTAGAACCAACAACTTAGGTGGAGAGGACAGTTTTGGGCAGACAGCCTCACTAATGATAGTAAAAAGTGATTACAAATAAGGGATGAAATAACAGTGTTTTTTAAAGTTCCCAAGGAACTCCAAAAAGCAAATAACAATCATGGAATCTTTGATGTAATCCATGACAAGAAAAGGTTAAATTATGCCCAGTGTGTCTTCACAAAGCATGGCAATGCCTTTAAAAAGATGTGCTTCCAAACAATTAAAAGAAAAACATTTGCGGGTTCAAAGCTATTAATATCTGATCAGCTAGAAAATGGAACTTCACTTCTTGAGAACTAAGAAAACCTAAAGTTTTACTCTATAGAAAAAAAATTACAAAATAAACCAGTTAAGAGACTTGTACCATCTCACATTAGCAGGTCAGCAGTGTCTAGCTTTTGATTCCTGACACTAAGTCCTGCTTACCCGTTCCACAAGGTCTTCCCTATCCGGTGGTGGAAATAATATCGCAGGAAATAGGTGCAAAGAGAACCACAAGGAACTTGGAATGTGGAACCAGTCATCTCTAAAAGATTAACTGGAAAATGTCAGAGAAGTCTCCTACTGGATAAAACAGCTTAATATGTAATACTAATTGAAGGAAAGAGATCAACTAGTTCAAAACCAGTATACATAATTATGGGTTACTTTGTGCATTACTTTATACTCCTAGAGACAGGATTTCTGTCTCCTAGAGACACGTTGCCAATGCAGGGCTTAGAAGTCTAAGAGAACTTATTTCACGTCTCTGGTTCTATAATTAAGGAAACCAGACCAAGAGAAGAAAGGACTAACTACTTCAAGCATTCTCTCCTGGCTCCACTCTTGTGTTTTACAAAGTGAACCAGCAGACATTCCCAGATCATTGGCCGATCTGGAAATTCTTTTTTTTTTTTTTTTTTTATTTAAAAAAAAAAAATTTTTTTTTTACATTTGTTTTTGAGAGACAGAAAGAGACAGCGTGAGCAGGGGAGAGGCAGACAGAGAGGGAGACACAGAATCAGAAGCAGGCTCCAGGCTCTGAGCTGTCAGCACAGAGCCCGACGCAGGGCTCAAACCCACAAACTGTGAGATCATGACCTGAGCCAAAGTTGGACCCTTAACCGACTGAGCCACCCAGGCTCCCCGGCCTATCTGGAAATTCTAATGCAGCCTTTAAAAAGTGGAAGCCCCTTGTAAAGTACATAAAGGAATGGTATCTCATTTGACAGAAAAACAAAAGAAATACAACAGCTAGAAGTAGACTTGGATCTTAGGGTTTACATCAGGCAATGGCCTAAAACCCTTAGTTGGCAGTGTCTAAGAATTTCTTGGGCGCCTGGGTAGCTCAGTCAGTTGAGCGTCTGACTCTTGATTTCAGTTCAACTCATGATCTCATGGTTTGTGGGTTCAAGCCCCAAATCTGCCTCCATACTGACAGTGTGGAGCCTGCCTGGGATTCTTTCTCTCCCTCTCTCTGCCCCTCCCCCGTTCTCGCTGTCTCTCAAAATAAATAAACTTAAAAATAAAAAAGAATTTATCAGGGTGCCTGGCTGGTTCAGTCAGTAGAGCATGAGCTTCTTGCTCTTAAGGTTCTAAGTTTCAGCCCCATATCGGATGTAGAGATTACTTAAAAATATTGAAAAAAAAAAAAAAAGAATTTCTGAGCAATACAGGACTCCCAGTCTCCTTTGGCAGGAGCACTCCCAGAACACCACAGCCAAGACTCCAGTCAGGGTGGTACTCCTAACACCCTGAGTAACCCCAAAGTAACACGTAAATAATGGCACCCATCTTTCTCCTCTAACAGAGCAGAAAGCAAGTGATTGAATGGTCCTGAGACATAGCCCGACAGTGCCGCCACTCGTATGCTAAGGATCAAACAGGACTTAGTTCAAGGAAGTCACCATCTTCTAGGAAGCTGTTTTACACTGGGATAAAAAGTCCTTCGGCCATCCCACAAAGCCAGGCATGCTGGTCTGGGGAATTTAGCCAGATGGAACGCTTTCCCCCAGCTCTGAAACAAACAAAACAACCCTCACTTGTTAAAATAAAAAGAATGTTGACTTTATCTATTTTATGAATCACACAACGAACACTGGACAGAGAGGACTAGTGGAAAACGCATTCGGTTTTGGGGCTGGTGAAATGTTTTGAGTTACATACTCTGCTTTCATGCGCCCAGCTGCAAAAGCCGCCCTCCACATGTGGCCCTGCAGCTGTTTCAGCGCCGTGGTCTTTCGATCCAGAGACATCTGCCAGCACACGTTATCCACCACGGCCTGGATCATCTGCTGCAGGTCATCCGCTCCATTCCCAGATGCAGCAGGGATGGGAACAGCCCCATCCAGGTGGGAATCCTCTTCAGCCTTGAAGTCGTAAACAAGACATTTGGTTCGGACTTATTTTTAAAAAGATCACTTAAAATGAGACCTGAAAACCAAGCTGAACAATTTTCTCCAACTATCATTATTAGCACCTAGCACTGTGACAAATTAAAGTGTCTTACACTTTGGAGGAGGATAGTGAATGATTCCTAAAGGAAAAGTGGATTCTAATTAATGAATTTACATTACCTTTCCTATATTGTTAAAGCTGAAATTTAAATCAAGAGGCATGTTGTACATGAGAAAAGACACAGCATATAATGGTATAAAATGATATACAGTAAGACCCAGTGTGTTGATTCACTTACTGGGATCAACATACCAGGACTTTAATTACATCTGATCATTTTTTCTGCACTATAATGAACTGAGGAAGAAACAAAATCTCAACAAAATCCATTTCTGCCTGGAATTCAATGAAAAGAAGCTAGCAAAGCAATGTCTGGGGTTGGTTCTTTTTCAGTATCTGTCAATATGAAAGGAATTTTTTCTTTGCAAAAAAACAAAAAAAAACAAAACCCTAACAGCTATTTAGAACAATGACTGTGAGTAAGCATATTCCAATGATTTATACACTACAATGCGGGAATATGTATGTATGTTTCAACAACAAGAGTTGTAAGACAAGACAAAGCTGAGGGAGGGGAGTTTCAGACGAACCCTGAGTTATCTAGAATATTTAACAAACCCAAATACTCCGCGGCCCAAAGGAAGGGACTGTACGTCCAATCCCAAATTCAACCATTAAAACATTTCCAGAGCGTTCCACATTGCCCGATGTAGAAAACTAACTAGAAAGTAACTGCCAGAGTTCACCCTGCACAGCCTATAAGATCTTTGCCACTGAGGCAATTTTAATAAGGAAAAAAAAAAAGCAGCAACAACAGAGGGGTGGCTGGGTGGCTCAGGAGGTTAAACGTTTGCTTTCAGCTCAGGTCATGATCTCACAGTTTGTGTTACAGCCCCACATCGGGCTCTCTGCTCTCAATGCAGGGCCTACTTTGGATCCTCGGTCTCCCTCATTTTGCTCCCCCTGCCCCCCCCTCGTGTGCGTGTGCGTGTGCGTGTGCTCTCTCGCTCTCTCAAATAAATAAACGTTTGAAAAAGAAAGAAAGAGTCCCATATTGAACTTAAGTTGGAAGAGGCGAGTCTGGTCTCAAAATGGAGGTAAAACCGCCGCCCAGTCGCCCCCAGCCCAACTCTGTCCGTCGCTGCTACCACCGGGGAGAGGAGGGCCATGATCCAAAGGAACTAGAGCAGTTGAGAAAACTGTTTATTGGTGGTTTCAGCTTTGAAACTACAGATGATGGTTTAAGAGAAAATTGTGAAAAGTGGGGCACACTTACAGACTGTGTGGTGATGAGAGACCCCCAAACAAAATGTTCCAGAGGTTTCGGTTTTGTGACTTACTCTTGTGTGGAGAAGGTGGATGTAGCAATGTGTGCTCGACCACACAAGGTTGATGGGCATGTAGTGGAACCAAAGAGAGCTGTTTCTAAAGAGGATTCTGTAAAGCCTGGCACCCATCTAACTGTGAAGAAAATTTTCGTTGGTGGTATTAAAGAAGATACAGAAGAATATAATTTGAGAGACTACTTTGAAAACTATGGCAAGATGGAAACCACAGAAGTTATGGAGGACAGGCAGAGTGGAACAAAGAGAGGATTTGCTTTTGTAACTTCTGATACAATTGATACAACTGTTGTTCAGAAATACCACACAATTAATGGGCATAACTGTGAAGTGGAAAAGGCCCTTTCCAAACAAGAAATGCGGTCTGCTGGATCGCAAAGAGGTCGTGGAGGTGGATCTGGCAACTTTATGGGTTGTGGAGGAAACTTGGGAGGTGGTGGTAACTTTGGCCGTGGTGGAAACTCTGGTGGAAGAGGAGGCTATGGTGGTGGAGGTGGTGGCAGCAGGGGTAGTTATGGAGGAGGTGATGGTGGATATAATGGATTTGGAGGTGATGGTGGCAACTATGGTGGTGGTCCTGGTTCTAGAGGTGGAGGAGGCTATGGTGGTGGTGGACCAGGATATGGAAACCAAGGAGGTGGATATGGTGGCGGTGGTGGCGGATATGATCGTTACAATGAAGGAGGAAATTTTGGAGGTGGTAAGTATGGTGGTGGTGGGAACTGTAACGATTTTGGAAATTATAGGGGACAACAGCAATCAAATTACGGACCCATGAAGGGGGGCGGTTTTGGTGGAAGAAGCTCAGGTAGTCCCTAAGGTGGTGGTTATGGATCTGGTGGTGGAAGTGGTAGATGCGGTAGCAGAAGGTTCTAAAAATTTTCAGAAGGGCTACAGTTCTCAGCAGGAGAGAGAGCGAGGAGTTGTCAGGAAAGCTTCAGGTTACTTTGAGACAGTCGTCCCAAATGCATTAGAGGAACTGTAAAAATCTGCCACAGAAGGAACGACGCTCCATAGTCAGAAAAGTTCCTGCAGCTTCAACAGGAAACCCTTCTTGTTCAGGACGGTCATAGCCACAGTTGGCAAAAAGTGCAGCTATTGATTAATGCAATGTAGTGTCAATTAGATGTGTATTCCTGAGGTCTTCTTTCTGTTGTAGCTTTGTCTTTTTCTTTTCATTACATCAGGTATATTGCCCTGTAAATTGTGGTACTGGTACCAGGGAAAAAAAAATTAAGGAATTTTTAACTTTTCAAGACAATAAAAATAAAATATAAATAAATAAATAAATAAATAAATAAATAAATAAATAAATAAAATAAAATAAAATAAAATAAAAAGAGAGAAAGAAAGGAAAAAATCAGTTCTTTCCCAGTTCCACAATGTGGAAGGGAAAAACGGACTGTAAACTGGAGGGAGAATAGAGCAGAGTACCACAAGAGACAGACGCTGGCCCATGAGCAGGGAGACAGGTCTAGAGGATGTGGATGTGAAGCCCGAGGAGGACTGTGCGGAGGGCGGCACGGCTCCTACCAAGAGGCAGAAGAGAGTGGAGAATGAGGTGCTGAGGTGCTGTCACTGGGAGACATTAATGAAAAATGTGACAAGACAGCACAAAACCTTTTACACACTACCCAGAAAAAGCTTCGTTTTAAAAATACATGACATTTTTATGCTTTTGGAATAGCTCCAGAGAGAAGCAACTGTAGAGACAATGAACTGCCATGATCTGCCCGTTTAATTATGTACTGTGAATTCCTAAGCAGGCAAGTCACTGCAACTGCCATGCCCTGCGAGCCCAGAGAGCTTCTTTTACAATATGCTCAGAGCGCGTTCTAAGTCTCCAGGCATCCTCAATTCTCAGACACTTGGGAATGTGGAAGCAATGGAAGAGAAGTGTCCCAACCTGTTTCCTCAGAAGATTGACATCCTGCTGGCACTCCTCTTCTTCCCAATGTGTCTGCAGATACTCTTTAACATTTTCTTTGATGTAAGGAAATAAAATGTCCTGGGTAAATGAGTTAAAAAAAAAAAAAAAAAAGAATTAGCTTCAGTCATTTGTATGAGATCAAGTTCTTCAACAATCTCACTTTGCTAGTTGTGGCATGTAAGCCACTGAAAACTACATTGAAAATATGAAAATTACTGCTGTGGATATAGGAGTGAAACAGAAACAGAGACCAAGAAACAAATGAATTAGATCGAGTCAGCAAACTATAGCCCATGGGCCAAATCCAGTCTACCTCCTGTTTTTGTAAATGAAGTTTTGTTTTTGTTTTTGTTTTTTTTTAAAGTAAGCTCTGTGTCCAACATGGGTCTTGAACTCACAATCCCAAGATCAACAGTCATATGTTCTACCAACTGAGCCAGCCAGGCGCTCCTGTAAAGCAAGTTTTATTGGAACACAGCCACTCTCACTTGCTTGCATTGTCAGTGGCTACTTTGGGGCCACAATGGCAGAGTTGAATATCTGTAACCAAGACCATATGGTCCGCAAAGTCTAAACATTTACTGTTCAGCCCTTTACAGAAAAAGTCCACTGACTCCTAAACTAGATTGTTGACCATAGGTCCTTGAGGGTAGGGATCAAATATACTTTGCTCACAGCTGTTATCATCAATACACACACACACTATTTGGCCCATGTCCATGGATGACAAATATTCCAAAAAAAAAAGACAATTTGATCACCATGATTTTTTCTTGGTAATCAGACTACCTATAGAATACCCTGTAAGACAGTGATGGGCAAAATAATTCAAAAATAAATACCCTGTCGGTAATCCATACACGAGGACCATGATTTCTCTTAGGTCAAAATTTTTATTTACTTACCACTGAGCTTATGTATCTTTTCTTTTTTTTTTTTTTTTTTTTGTTTATTTATTTTGAGAGAGAAGTAGAGTGAGCAAATGGGAGAAGGGACAGAGAGATAGGGAGAGAGAGAATCCTAAGCAGGCTCCATGCTGGCAGTGCAGAGCCCAACTCGGGGCTTAACCCCATAAACTATGAGATCATGACCTGGAGCCGAAATCAAGAGTTGACATTTAACCTACTGAGCCACCCAGATGTTCCAAGTCTATGTATCTTTTCAAAGTAAATGTGGTACATTCAATAAGGTTTTTTTTTGTTTTGTTTTGTTTTTTAGTGTCTACTAGTGGGGCACAGAAAAGGGAATTGAAAAGATAAAATAAATCAGAGTCCCTTTTCTCCAAAAGCTTAAGAATTTAGTGGGGGGACAGGAGGATGGCAAGCAAACAAAAACTTGTGATATGGGGCAAAGGGTGAGACAAGCAGAGTATAAGCAGAATGCTGTACAAATCCAGAGTATGATAACCTGCAAGAGTCTTAGCAATTACCAGTATTTTCTAAATATTGTATTTTTCTAAAAAATACAGAAAAATTAATATACACTATGATGTACACCCCAAGTATACAATTCAGAGAAGGTCTCATACTTTAAGGAAAACTGTATAATCAAGTTGAACTCAATAAGTCAGTTTATTGGGGTGCCTGGGTGGCTCAGTTGGTTAAGCATCCAACTTCGGCTCAGGTGATGAACTCAGGGTCCATGGGTTCAAGTCCCATATCAGGCTCTGTGCTGACAGCTTGGAGCCTAGAGCCTACTTTGGATTCTGTGCCTCCCTCTCTTTGTCCCTGTCTCTGTCTCAAAAATAAATAAACATTAAAAAAGAAGTCAGTTTATTTAGGGGCACCTAAGTGGCTCAGTTGGTTGAGCATCCAACTCTTGATTTTGGCTCAGGTCACGATCCCAGGGTTGTGAGATAAAGTCCTCCATCAGGCTCTGTGCAGAGCATGGAGCCTGCTTGAATTTCTCTCTCTTTCCGTGCTCCTCTCTATTGCTTGCATGCTCTCTCTGTCTCTCTCTTAAAAAAATAAAGTTTTTTAAAAAGAAGTCTGTTTATCTAAACTTATCCACTTATTTTTTTAATGTTTTTATTATTTATTTTTGAGACAGCGCAAGTAGGGAAGGGGCAAAGGGGGGGTAGAGGATCCGAAGGGGGTTCTGCACCAATAGCAGCGAGTCCTATGTGGGGTTCAAACCTATGAACCACGAGATCATGACCTGAGCCGAAGTTGGATGCTCAACCAACTGAGCCCCCCAGGTGCCCCTCACTCACTTATTTCTTTACTCAAATATTTACAGAATGCCCTTATAACTTCCAGTTACAAAATAAGTAAGTCACAGGGATATAAAGTACAGCATGGGGAATATACTCGATAATACTGTAGTAACTTTATATGGTTATGGATGGTAATTAAACTTATTATGGTGAGAGTTTCCTAATGTAAAAAAATGTCCAATCACTACGTTGCACACCTGAAACTAATATAATATTGCACGTCAACTGCATTTCAACAGAAAAATAAGTGAAGAGTAGGGCTGATGTGTGTACCTCTCTTCATAACACATTATTCAAATTTCACCTGGCCTAGTAAAAATAAAGTCATTCAATTTTGCTCGTTCCCACATGGCGTTCCAGTAAGTAATGGATCATTCAGCAGATTCAAAAGTGTACAGTGTAATCAAGCAAATTGTTCAGCATACTTGACAGAACAGCCTTGTTTAAACTCAATAAAAACTCAATCCTGATCTAAAAGAAGGAAAATGAAGAGCTGAGATTGACAGCTTGCTTTTTCCGCAAGAGACTCCTTTTACCATACTGATAGGCTTCTGTTCTTTAAATACTTGGTTTTCCCATCATGCCCTACATCGTGCCCCTCCTTATCCTTCCTTTCACCTACTAATTTCTCCCCGACTCATGTACTGTAGCAGGACTGCAAGCTGGCCCCCTACTCAAGAATGCTGAGAAGATACACAAAAACTGAAGGTACACACACAGCCAGTCCTCTCCTAAGCATATATCATAGACAAACGCTAACACAGGTACACAAAGAGAGAAGTAAAAAAAATGTTTATTTTAGTACTGGGTATAATAACAAAATCAATGGAAACAATCTAAATCTTTATTAGCTAAAGAATAAAGTCCAGTATATTCTTTCATTCTCTAAAACAACATATAAATAAATAAATAAATAAATAAATAATAAAAATAAAAAATACAACAACATACAGCAGTTAAAAACTCAATGTACTGAGGGGCACCCGGCAGGCTCAGTCGGAGAAGCATATGACTCCTGATCTTGGGTAAGTTTGAGCCCCACGTTGGGTGTAGAGATTACTTAAATAAAAAAAATAAAATACTTGAAAAAACATCAATGTACTGAAATTATGATTATAAATGTGAATATAAACCCTAATGTATAAATAAAATTCATACAAAATGAGAGGTACTCAAGAGTCTGACTTATATTTATAATGTTTTATTTCTTTAGGATCTAAAACAAAATAGTCTCAAATTTAAAAAGCTTTGTGGTGGATGCATGGTCATTATATTAATCCGTATTCTTGCTTATGTAAAATGTTTCACAATTAAAACACAAGGCAACTTTGATCCCTCATCCTCTACCTGCTTCTTTCTCACTTGGTCATCCTCCTCCAATGTCCTATCTCCATTATTCCTCAACTCCCAAGCAACTGGAAACATTCCTGGGGAAAAACTATTGGGCTAGATTCATGGCCTCTCAGTAACTGAAAAGTTGAAGTACTTGAAAGGTATAAAAACAGATACAATGCTATAGTACTTTGTGTTTCACAAAGCCCAATTTCCCATATCCAGCTTTACTGACCCCAAGAACAATTTATGGAGAGCCTGTGAATCCTGAGAGCCCAAGTCTTTAACCTCTCTGGCAGAAGAGAAGAAATAGACTATAGGCAGTATGCCAGGCCAGGGGGTCCTACCTCTGCTTTTTACTGCCATATTCAACTTACCCCCTCTGAGCCTCAGTTTTCTCACCTGTTAAATGGGAATGATAATACCAAGCAGTCACTGCAGAAATTAGAGATAATTAGCTAGAAAGCACCTAGACCTTACCACTTATCATATTCTCCAGCACAAACATTTAAACTGGACAAGGATCACCTTTGACCCAAACTGAGTGACAAATAATAGCAGAGAAGTTCCCAGAGGATAAATCACAAGCACAATCAAGTCATACATTCAAGTTTTACTGAGGACCTACTGAGTGCCAGACGCCGCTGATAACAGAGTTATGAACCACAGCCTCGCCTCAGCGAACTCACAGGTGCAAGGTTTCAAACAATTTTGAACTTTTAGGAAAAGCTTTAAAAGTTAAACATCACTTTGGAATTCCTGTTCATCCAATTTGCCCCTTTCCTCTAGACATAAAACTCCCTTCTGCACTAAGTACACACGCAAAGCTAGGCAATGAAAGCAGAACTTAGTATGACACATGGAACAACAAGACCACCTGGGGCTGACATGTTAGCTGACTTCTATTTTAGTGCAAAAGTGTTACTGCATCGTATAAAAGTACATGGGGCACATAACTAAATTGTGAAGATTTTATCCTGTTCTTTCAACATACTTTCTGAGCAATCTATTCTGTGAGACAAATAAAATGCCTTCAAGTTGCTTATTTTTAAAGTCAGTAACAATATCGATTATATATGCTATGATAACATATAAGAAAGCTCTAAAAATAGATTTCAAAGAGCTAGTGCTTCTCGCCCAACCCTGCCCATTGAACATTTTCAGGCTTTAAAAGTAATTCCAGAAAGAACTGTAATGATAAACGCTTTAACTTCAGTCATAATCCATTTATGGATAATTTCAGAATATTATAGCATGAAAACAATGCTGCAGTAAACCCAGGATTCTACAAGTGTGTGAATGTTTTTAGTCCACCAGGCACCGAAGGGGCTATTATGCTTTAGTAGTACATATAACAAAAGGCCATAGAACTAAATGAGAGTATTTGTCTTTCAGGCGACTATGATTAAATTCCACTAAATGCTGGAGGGGATACTATGCAAGCAGCAATTTACATTACTCTGCACAGCTCAATGGTAGCTTTCTGAAAGAGCTCCATTAAGGCTCCTGAAGGGCCACAAAATTTCTGAACATCTAATTAAAGAAGTTGCCTCATTAATGTTTAGAAGTCCAAATATGGATTTGCTTTACAGTCAAGTGGTCTGGTCGTTTTAATAAAAAGGTCATAGAATCAATAAAAATAAAATAGTTGCTATAATGTTTACTCAAGACTCCTCTGAGGAAAATGGGTAATAAAAAGGTAATGGGTAATACTTAGAGTACAGCTATTTAAAGAAACTATTTTAAAAGCCTTCCAATGAACCACATAGTACGACAAATGATTCCAAGTATTTGAGAACTTAGAACTTTTTCGGCCAGAAAATTAAACACGAAGGCAATACTTTTAGGCTACTATTTTTCTATTAATCTCAGAAGATAAAAAGCAAAGGAAAATTAAGTGGGGTCTTAATTCTCTAAGCAAATCACATTCTCTAAATAAGAAATAAAACAGGTTAAAAATAAAGAACATAATCCCACTCTGGGGAATATCTAATGCACAGAACAAAATTGAGGGGAACATGGACATTTACACTACATTACATTCTCACTGGGTCAGGAGGTCAATTTCTACAATGACAGCGTATAATCTTTTTTTAAAATTGAGATATAATTGACATATATTAGTTTGGAGCGTACAACACAGTGATTTGATACATGTATATAATACTGCAAAATGGTCACCACAATAAGCCTAGTTAACATCCATCACCACACAGTTATAAATTTTATCTTGTGATGAGAACTTTTAAGATTTTTCTTAGCAACTTTCAAAATATACAATACAGTCACCATGCTGTACATTATATTCCAGAACTTACTTATTTTATAACTCTAAGTTTGTACCTGCTTGAACACTTCCAATGTTGGGAATTTACTACTTCTTGGAGTGGTCCATGCCACCTGTTAAGACAGCTTCAGCAGTGGTGGTATTAAAATTGCTCCTTCAATATCCTTCCTGAAGACCCTACTAGGAGCTACCAAAAGTTTGGTGCTCTGGCTGCTACATGGGGCCACAGGAGCTCAGAAATTATGACTTTGGTGTCCCTATCTTCAGTGGGGTAGGAAGGGATGTAACCATTCCTCTTTGAAAGCAGAAGCCTTTAGGAATAAACATTAGATTTCATCACCTGAATTCAAAATGATTAAATATGTTGCTGATAAAAAAAAAAAAAAAGTGTCTTCTAAATCCCGTTAAGGAGATTAAACTGTAATTAAAGAAAGATAAACTATAATCTAATTAATTGCAATGAATCACATCACACAAGGGAAAGTTGTCATTACAAGGGGCTAGTAGCTGGGATAAGGTTTAAAAAAGACGCACAGAGACAGAATTATCAGTATCTCATGAATTTCAGAGAAGGAAACCAGATTGGCCTGGAGTCCTAGCCCCAAACAGTAGAAGGGAAAGGAAAGGAATTGACAATTAGCTTTTTGAATCCACCTACCATCCCTGATGGCGACCCCTCAACACATGATGAAGCCTGGGTTCTAAAAGGTTTCATTGCTGGTACAAAGTAAAGGCACAACTCAAACCCAGGCCTATGAAATCCCAATGCCTGAGTCTATCCAGCTCTGTGGGTAGATGACGTTGGGGAGCACTACTCTTGGGATCACCCAACACCCTGGGGATCGTGATATTCTCTACAGATAATTCTAATATACCTTTGGTTTCTCAAAGACATTTGTACAAAGCAAATGAGAGATTTGAGGGGCACCTGGGTGGCTCAGTCGGTTGAACGTCTGACTTGGGCTCAGGTCACGATCTTGCAGTTTAAGATCATGTGAGTTCAAGCCCCGCATTGGGCTCTGTGTGGACAGCTCAGAGCCTGGAGCCCACTTCAGATTTTGTATCTCCCTCTCTCTCTGCCCTCCCCTGCTTGCGCTCTTTCTCTCTCTCTCAAAAATAAATAAACATTAAGAAAATTAAAAAATAGAAAAAATAGAAAAAAAAAGAAAAAGAAAATGAGAGATGTGAGTTCACCTGGCAGTTCTATAACATTTCCAATAAACAGTAGTAATAATATAAGTAAGTTTTATAATAGTGGGAGTAACTGCCAACATTTACTAAGTCCTTATTATTCCAGGCACTCTCTATCTATAGTCAATCTTTAGTGACCTCTCATCTAATTTCATGATTTCAAATACCATCTCTTGCTACTGACCCTCAAATCCACAGCTTTAGCACATAACTTCTCCCTGAACTACCAAGCACTCCAAATTTATTCAATGGATTAATGAACGGTCTGAATGATCTCATTTCAATTCTCTTAATAACCCTAATGAAACAAGTATTATTATTTCTCCCATTTTACACAAACACATAAAGGCTAAGTACAAATTAATAGACTATGGTAACAGTTTATCAATCAGGTCTTGTTCTGTTTTGTTTGAAGAACCAGATCCCAGAGCTTCATCACCCTGGCTGCAGGGATCTAATGAGCTTAACTGAACCTACAGTGACTTAGACCCACACAACGTCCAGCCCAGGAGTCAGCCAGCCTCTTGGAGCATACCAACAGAACTGCGAACACTGGCCTGACCACGGCTCCTCTTCAAAGTCCCACCCAGGTCCCACTCTTGGGATTACCACTAGTTTCCAAACTATGTGTCTTAGTCTCTTTCCTCAGTGAAGGGTGTTAGCTCCACACTTTTTAGACTTAAGAAAAGGAATTTGTTCAAAGGTCACAATAATGAATCATTGGGAAAAAAATCAAGTTAACGAACCCCTCATATACACACCCAGAAGACAAAGAACCTTTTTTTGTATTTAAGACTTCTGTCTTTGAAAAGAAATCTGTGTTTCTGAAATAGAATCCCCTGGGAAGAGGTCCCAAGAGGTTCCAGGAGGGCCTCTAAGGACAGAGCTATTGACTATGTTCACTTTCTTTAGAGGAGTGATGGAAAACTGGGTACAACAGGCTCACCGGGGGTTGCCTTCCACCCCTCTCTGACTCCTACATACACCAAAGCCAATTTTGAAAATTAAATGAGCAATTAATTATGAAAATCAAAAGTATGATACAAAAACAAGTTTTTGTTTTTTTTTTTTTTACTATAAAAAGAATACCTTGTTTTCTTTGGTAAAGGAGTAATGTGGGGGTAAGCTGTAAGAATGGAAAATGTTAAGAATCATCAAACACGGGAGGGCGCCTGGGTGGCTCAGTCGGTTAAGCGTCCAACTTCGGCTCAGGTCATGATCTCACAGTTCAAGGGTTCGAGTCCCGCATCGGGCTCTGTGCTGACAGCTCAGAGCCTGGAGCCTGTTTCAGATTCTGTGTCTCCCTCTCTCTCTGCCCCTCCCCTGTTCATGCTCTGTCTCTGTGTCAAAAATAAATAAACATTAAAAAATAAAATTTAAAAGAATCATCAAACAGGGAAGGACTTCTCAGAGCTAAATACAGGATATACTTAAAAAGTTTATCTGGGCAAGATAGAGGCCTACCTACTTGTGGGAGTTAGATATTATAATTGGTGGGATTTAGATTTAAAAAGTGGGATTTAGATATTATAATTGGTGCCTTTTTTTGGAGTAGATCAGACTACATTTATTTCAATAATCTCAACTGCTCTACGCAAAGGAAAAAAATCAGAAGGAACATTCACCAAATTCTTAACGGTCATCTCTGGGTGGCAGGAGCAAAAGGAGACATTCACTCTCTATATTACTATATTATACTCTTCCATGATGTGTGCAATTTATAACAAACATGAATTACTTTGAGAAAAACTTGGGGGGAAAAGACTTTCCTCTATTCTCACAATAACAGATACAAGTTTCCATAGGAGAATATATTTAACTTTTAAACTTAATTTTTTAAATGTTTACTTATTTATTTTGAGAGAGAGAGAGAGAGCACAAGAGCTGAGGAGGGGCAGAGAGAAAATCCCAAGCAGGCTCCACACCCCCAGTGCAGACGTGGGGCTCGAACTCATGAACCATGAGATCATGACCTGAGCCGAGATTAAGAATAGGATGCTCAACCAACTGTGCCACCCAGGTGCCCCATAGCTTTTTTTTCTCTAATTTTTTTTAAAGTTTATTTATTTATTTGGGGGGCAGAGAGAGGGAAAGAAAACCAGTGGGGGAGGGGCAGACAGAAGATCTCAAGCCAGCTCTGTGCTGACAGCAGTGAGCCCATTGCAGGGCTTAAACTCAGGAACCATAAGATCGTGACCTGAGCTGAAGTAGGATGCTTAACTGATTGAGCCACCCAGGTGCCCCAACCCCACAGCCTTTTAACTTAATTTTAATTGTTAATAAAATTTCTACCTTTCATTTTTTTTTTTAAGTAAACTCTATCCCCAAGACGGGGCTCGAACTCATGACACCAAGTCATTACACCGAAATCAAGAGTCACATGCTCCCCAACTGAGCCCGCCAGGCGCCCCTCTTTCATAGTTTTTAAGGTCCATTTTTTGCTGATTTCTTCCTTCGGACTTCTAGGTTTTAGAAATGTTGATCAATGAAAATTCTAATGTCACTCTAGAAACACTTCAGATAAGTTATATGCTGTTCAAATGAGATAAAGTACTACCTTGAGGAAATGTGAAATAGCAAGGACAGACACGGTGGGGAAAAACTCAGTCTCAACCCTGCCCATGACCATTCTGGAACACATCATACCACCATCACAGAGCATTTACTGAATGCCTTATGTGCCTTTTTTTAAAAATTCTTATGTTTTAGATTGTATTGGGCCCCAATCAATTCATACATACAAAGTTACGCTATGTAATTGTCGACCATTACCCAAATAACCTACCAGGTTTTCCATCTAAGAAATAAGTAAATTAAACAGTTGCTATCAAAATTTAAAAAAAAAAAAAAAAAGGAAAGAAAGGCTTCAGTCTCTGTCCATGAGGAGCTCTCAACATTGCTGGGAGACAGGACACAAATATAACACCAGAGGCAGCATGTGCTGCAGTGGCAAATATACGGCCCTACAAAGGAGGGAGAGGATTCTGAAATTCCTGCTCAAACAAAACTCCTTTGAGAGCAGAAGCAGATCTTACTTCTGCGTTTCCATAGCCTAGCACAATAAATATTTTTTAAGTTAATGAGTACATGGAACCAACCTGCACTTGGAGAGGAAAAAGTATTACATTCTAAGCTGAAGAAACAGTGGTGGCATGAAAGGGCATGACCTGAATGGGCATTTTCAGCTATGAAACGTGTAACAGAATAAACGGACAGGAAATTGGAAAATCCTGTTCACTGAAGTGCAGAAGTTGAAACTTTATCTCTCAGCCAACAGGAAACCAGAAAGGATTTCCATGGTGTAAAGACAACCTATTTATGTACCTGTCCTCCTTACCAGGTTCCGTGAGGGTGACGGCTGGGTCTTAAGGATTCTGGATCCTAGAAGAGCCTGGCACATGATTGGTATTTAAATAAATGTGAGAGAAAGGAAGGAAAGATCATACAAGTGCAGTGACACAAAAGGTTCTAGAGTAAGAGACCAGAAAGTCAAGCCAGGGGTGCTTTCCATCCACTTCTTGATATACTCAGACCTAATACAGTGATTCTCCAAAGCCTCTTCCCTTTGTTTCTGGTTGAATCAACAAAAATCCTCTCATGTACCAAACATGGGTATATGTCCCTTTCGGAAACAGAATGAAGCAATGGGGAAGGTTTGGGAGAATGTTAAGTAAACCACCCAACAGCTACTTATCAAGACAGTCCTGCCATTCTAGTGCTTCCACAAATTCTTTGAAAGTAGATACACTGGTCTCATTCTTACTGTATTTTTGACTAGAGCCATAAGGAGTAGAGGTGGAGGTAATCATGGTGGGGAAAATATGTGGAGCAGGTGCCAGTAAATGTTAGTTGCCCCTTTTCCTTACTGAATCTTCACAAGCACTCTCTGTATCCCTTAGTCTGATACTTCTTGCATTATCATCAGTGTTTCTACAGAGCTTTACAATTTTTCAAAGTGTTCTGCGTTCTATTCCATTCAGTCTTCATCACCACCTGATAAGCACCCCAGATCCTACTATCTCATCCTTGCAGATGAAAAAGCCTAAATTCAGAGATTCAATGAAGACGGGGAACGTAACTCAATTGCAGTTACTGGTGTCAATAATAAACAGTATAGGTAGAAGGAATTTTCTAGTTTGCTGTCCCTTGAGGGCTGTCTTCTAGCCGGTTTCATATTGAGGGCAGAATGGGCATCATATATTTCTCAGTGCTAAAAACGGTAGAAGTGACAATACTTATCATTTGGATGTTTAACCAAAGTTGGGATATACTGTCAGACAACACAAGCTCTCTTCCCAGAAAAACCATAAAATTAACATAGCAGTTGGGGCGCCTGGGTGGCTCAGTCGGTTAAGCGTCCGACTTCAACTCAGGTCACGATCTCGCAGTCTGTGAGTTCGAGCCCCGCGTCGGGCTCTGGGCTGATGGCTCAGAGCCTGGAGCCTGCTTCCGATTCTGTGTCTCCCTCTCTCTCTGCCCCTCCCCTGTTCATGCTCTGTCTCTCTCTGTCTCAAAAATAAATAAACGTTAAAAAAAAAAAAATTAAAAAAAAAAGTAACATAGCAGTTCTCATGAGAAAGAAATGTCAACCTCAACATTTCTCAATTATTATCTTTTAAAATACACTGCTGAAATATAAAAGAACATATAAGAGTAAATTACAAGCATCGGTAAACAATCAAGAATACATCAGTCATTTCTAAAAGTGTTTTAACCTAAAATATATTTCAAAAATATACATATTAAACTAACACTAGAAAAGTATATAAGCAGGATTATGTTTCTAAAGGGAATCAAGAAGCACCTGGCTGGCTCAGTGGGTGGATTGTTCTATTCTTGATCTTGGGGTTGTGAGCTCAAGCCCCACATCGGGTGTTGAGATTGCTTAAAAATAAAATCTTTAAAAATAAATAATAAATAAGTAAATAGAATCAAAACCTGTATCATTTTGATCTCAATCATTTGCTCTCAATGGGTATCTGCTGGGGTGCCTGGGTGGCTCAGTCAGTTTAGTGTCTGACTCTTGATTTTGGCTCAGGTCATGATCTCACAGCTCATGGGTTTGAGCCCCGAGTCAGGCTCTGCACTGAAAGCACACAGCCTGCTTGGGATTGTGTGTGTGTGTGTGTGTGTCTGTGTGTGTCTCTCTCTCTCTCCTTCTCCCCTGCTAGCGTGTGCACATGCTGTCTCAAAAATAAACTGGAAAAAAAAAAATAAACGGGTATCCACTACCTCAAACAAATATTTATAGGATCAAGGATTTGTCTGTTTAATTCATATTTACTAAAACATAGAAGGTTTAGTTTGAGATCTTTTTTTTCCCTTAATCTAACTCAAAACCTTGCCAAATACCTCATTCTCTAAGGTAAAACTCTAGCCCTTAAACAATGTCTTTACCAACCTCCATATCAGC
The DNA here is from genome assembly GCF_007474595.2 of Lynx canadensis. Classification (NCBI taxonomy): domain Eukaryota; kingdom Metazoa; phylum Chordata; class Mammalia; order Carnivora; family Felidae; genus Lynx; species Lynx canadensis. Next base: position 138,520,815 of record NC_044306.2, read on the forward strand.
ACAATCCTTAAATATCAACACAATCTTTAAAACAAAAACTGTCAGGGACACTTGGGTGGCTCAGGCGGTTGAGTGTGCGACTTCGGCTCAGGTCATGATCTCATGGCTCATGAATTTGAGCCCCACGTTGAACTGAGCTCGGGCCGAGCTGTCAGCACAGAGCCTGAAGCCTGCTCAGATTCTGTCTCCATCTCTCTCTCTCTGTCTTTCCCCTGCTCGTGCACACTCTCTCTCTCAAATATAAATATTAATAAAAATAAGAAAAAAACTGTCAAATCTTAAAGAAAACACTATAGATTGTATCCAACACGATTAATGATAAATTTGAAAAGTGGAGCAAATATAAATTCTAATTCCTTTATAGCCTAGATCCTCTAAAGGCATCTATTAGAGATGTTTGTGCTAACCAAGCATGGTAGAGGGGAAAATTCCCCCACCCTCAGATGTCCATATCCTAAACCTCAAAACCTATGAATATGTTACTTTATATGGCAAAGGGACTGTAGATATAATAAATTAAGATTCTCAAGATGGCAAGATTATCTTTGGATTATGTGGTTGGGCCTGATGCAATCCCAAGGGTCCTTATAGGTAAAAGGAAGTAGGAAGGTCAAAGTCAGAGACTGAAAGGCTGGTCTGAAGATGCCATACTGTTGATTCTGAAGACAGAGGAAAGGCCCAAGAACCAGGAAATGTGGGCAGCCTCTAGAAACTGGGAATGGCAAAGAAATTTTTCTAGAATTTTCTAAAATCTTCAGAAGGGACACAACCCTGCCAATACCTTTTTTTAACTCCGTGAGATCCACTTCAGTTGAGCCTCTAGAAGTATAACATGATAAATCTGTATTGTCTTAAACCACTAAGTATGTGGTAATTTTGTTACAGCGACCAGAGGAAAATAATACAACAGGTTTAGCAAGGCACTATTTACCTGCCCCTCTGCCAGGATATCCAAAGGCTTATTATATGCAAGTCCCTATTATATATATACATTCAACTAAATAAACACTTAAGTGTACTATCTAGTTACTCCTGCAAGTACACATAACTCCTTGCTAACAATTCTATTTGTCCTTTAAGAAAGGGGCTTTTGCTTTACAGTTCAGTTTTGGAAGGCAATTTGCAAAAAAAGCTGGGGAAGTGGCGACCTGCTATTAATCCTTGGTGTCTACCAGGCTTACTGCATGACCTTGTTCCCTTGTATACAGCCTTACTGATTCATAATCAATTTACTTAACCTCTCTCTCAGAGGTTGTGGTTCTGTTAATGGTGACAGATCTCTAATTCATCTATACTCTTTCTTGGTCTGCTTTACCATATCAAATGGGCCATCAGAAAAGAGCAGTGCTAACAGGCCTACACATAGGTATAACTTGCAAATTTCTATGACGCCTAAATCCTTAAAAGTGTGGTACATAGAACGGCAGCAGTGGCATCACCTGGGCATCTGTGAGAAACTCAGCTTCAAGTCCCGTTCCAGATCTTTATACCAGAAACTCCATTTTAGGGGCACCTGGCTGGCTCAGTCAGTTAAGTGTCCAACTCTTGATTTCGGCTCAGGTCATGATCTCACGGCTCATGAGTTCCCCCGCACCAGGCTCTGCACTGACAGTGTGAAGTCTGCTTGGGATTCTCTCTCTCCCTCTCCACCCTAACCCCACTCGTGCTCTCTCTAAATAAATAAATCCTTTAAAAATTTTTTAGAAAGGGGGGTGCCTGGATGGTTCAGTCAGTTAAGTGTCCAACTCTTGATTTCGGCTCCAGGTGATGATCTCACCGTCTGCAAGTTCAAGCCCCATGTCAGGCTCTGCGCTGACAGCACAGAGCCTGCTTGGGATTCTCTGTCTCCCTCTCTGCCCTAACCCCACTCATGCTCTCTCTCTCTCACTCTAAATAAAAATAAAAAACAACTTTAATTTAAAAAGGGGGGGGGCACCTGGGTGGCTCAGTCGGTTAAGCATCCGACTCTTGGTTTCAGTTCAAGTCATGATCTATAGGTTCATGAGTCCGGTCCCCGAATCAGGCTCTGCACTGATGTGCAGAGACTGCTTGGGATTCTCTCTCTCCCTCTCTCTCTGCCCCTGCCCTGCTTGTGTGTTCTCTCAAAATAAACTGGAAAAAAAAAATGTTTTTTAAATAAATAAATAAATAAATAAATAAATAAATAAATAAATAAATCTTTAGAAAAAAAGAGCCAACTACATTTTAGCAAGGTCCCTAAATTATTTGTATACACATTCAAGTCTGAGAAGCACAAATACAAAGAGCCTCTGGCAAGGGTACCCACCATGCCCCACTTAATATATTTTAGGGACAAAAATCCCAATCAGGTTCTTATTTTCAGTTAATGGAATCTTCTTAATTACCAAGATTTTCTTTTCAAGCACAAAGTTTTCTTAAGGCATAAATGAAAAACATGCTCCCTGCCCACTACTCACTACTACAATTTGTTGGAGTGGTAGGATGAAATATTGATGTAAACATATTCATTTATTTTACAAAGTTTTTTCAAGGGTTAAGCATTCAGTAAATGTTATCAGTAGCCTTATGAGGTAGAGATCCACACAATATAGCTGAGGAAATATGTACCTACACTCAGAGACATTAACTAACTTGTCATAAAACATTTCGGAGAAGCCAGAATGCTAATCCAGACCTGTATAGTCTCCAAACCTATCCCTGTAACTGCTACTCTATACTGTCAATCCTCATTATTTGTCGGTTCCGTACTTACAAATTCTCCTACTCACTAAAGTTTATTTGTAACCCCCAAATCAATACTTGCTGCACTTTCCTGATCATTCAGAAACAGGTACACGTGCAAAGTGGCAAAAATCTGTAAACACTTGATGTACACATTCCCCCACACAAAGTGATGATTTGACTTGTTTCACCTCTCATAGTTTAAACAAGTTTCCTTTCCAGAGTCGATTTACTGCCATATTTTTTGCATTTTGTGCTTTTTGTTGGTGACCTTGCACTTCAAAAGGGCTCCCAAGCAAAGTGCCTAAGTGCTGCCTAATGTTCCTAAGCCCAAGAAACTGTGATGTGCCTTAGGGAGAAAATACAGGTGTTTAGATAGGCTACACTACAGCATGAGTTACAGTGCCACTGGCTGTGAGTTCAATGTTAATCTATCAATAATATATATTAAGGGCAACAGAAACACACATGAGACAAGGTTACTACTGATCAGCTCACAGAAACGCTATGACCAGAGGCTCACAGGAACCTAACCCTGTATTTTCTCTAGGGGCAATGATTCATTATTTGCTAATATAAGATTCTCGGTGACTTTATAGAACATAACTACGTCAACTGTTAGGTGTACAGATTCAGCACGTAACAACAGGAAACCCACCAAATTAAAGAGTATTTTCAGAAACAAGAGGATAATTGTCTCCAAACCCAGAAACAATAGTTGAAGGCTCTTGACACGATAACCACAGAGACAGGTGATGGTGTTATTTCACAGGCTTATAGATTAAAAACACTGGAATAATACACCATGCAAAGTCAGAAAGTGAGTATTACAACACATGGACAAAAATCAAGTGGTGGCTCCACGGCCATGCAAGATGATTCAACAGAGTAAGGGAACAGAGTGTAACAACCTTTGTTTACATTTATTACTTTAATCTCAACTTCAAATTCCAATGTGTTTTATAACTTCATAATTAGACCATAAAATGTGTTCACAATTTATAAATTCTACTGGCAATGCATGCTCCAATTCTGCTGATGGTGTATATGACCAAAAAATGTTAGGAGATCAGCACTGTAAAGGATCAGAATCAGCACCTGAAAAGAAAACAAACTCCAGAGGCATATTGCCTGCAGTGAGGGGCGGGGCTAGAGGCTTTGAGAATTCAGATGCACTGTGAATATCTAAGGAAAGCTGGGCTCTGCCGCTGCTCTGCCTCCAACAAATTGTAATGATCTTCACACAGGACATCCCTCCAGGCATCAACTCATGAGAAATCAATTAGTCGGTTGAACATTCACTGCAGGATTCCATCTAGGAGCCCCTCCTGTTCTAAAAATTAGACAATGCTATGACTCAAGAGAAAATAAGATACACTAGCTGGTAAATAAAACCATTGTTTTTGTTGTCTGACACCTAAGGGCTGAGGCATGTCGTAATAGAGCAGCAGGCTGTCCAGAGAACACCATTTCCCAGACTGGGAGGAGTCTAGGGAATCCCATGAGCTATTCCAAACTGTTAAGTTTTATCTCACATAGGAGCGCCTGGGCGGCTCAGTTGGTTAAACATCCAACTTTGGCTCAGGTCATGATCTTGCGGATTGTGAGTTCGAGCCCCACATTGGGCTCTGTGCTGACATGTCGCTCAGAGTCTAGAGCCCGCTTCAGATTCTGTGTCTCCCTCTCTCTCTGCCCTTCCCTCTCTCACACTGTCTTTCTCTCAAAAATAAACATTAATAAAATTTATTTTTAAAAAGTGCTATCTTATATAGTTAAGGTACATCATATACACATTTAACTGTAAGTGCTCAGCCCCCCCCCCCAAAAAAAAAGGAGAGGAAAAAATAACCAGAGCCAGTGCTGGCAATCTGTTATTCCACTTAATGGGGGTGTTCTGTTGCCCAATGAAACAGTCTCAGTTTCCCACTATCTCTTACAGTGTGAGTGGCTCAGTATGAGGCCAATGTTTGACACAACATATTTTTCATTTATATCACCTAATCCCAAACCAACTACTTCCTCTGATGCTAAAGGGAAGAAGCAGAGATATGTTTCCACCCTAAAGGAAAAATGAATGCATGACTTACTGAAAATGGAAATCAGCCTATAAAGAGGAATGACTTCCTAAATTGCTTCCTAATTCCTAATTGCTTCAAGAGCAATTTTTGACAATGCTCAATTTTCATAGTATATTCAACTACAGAACCAAATCTGGAAATAAAGACTCAACTATAGTTATTATGGTTCAAGGGTTCACTCCTAAACCTATCACCAAGAGGCAGTATATTTTTTTTTTTTAATGCTTATTTATTTCTGAGACAGAGAGAGACAGAGCATGAGTGGGGGAGGGGCAGAGAGAGAGGGAGACACAGAATCAGAAGCAGACTCCAGGCTCTGAGCTGTCAGCACAGAGACCGACATGGGTCTCGAACTCACAAACCGTGAGATCATGACCTGAGCTGAAGTCGGTCGCTCAACCAATTGAGCCACCCAGGCGTCCCTCCAAGAGGTAGTATAAATTAAAATTTGTTACCATATCCTTTTATGATACTTCGTGTTGATTGAAGTGTTATCATATCAACTGTGTCATTTAACATACACAGAAGCCAAGCAAAGACACGGAACAAGCACTGTGGTTTCCATTTTAGAGATCAAGTGCAATAATGTAAAATGTAAGAGTTTCTCAGACAGACAATCTGGGTTCAAATCCTAGGTATAATAGTTCAACTTTTAAGAACCTTAATTTCCTATCAGTAAAATGCAGACAGTGCACACACCTCAGAGTTTCTGAGAATGAGTCAAGTATACAAGTCACCTATATACAATACTCAATGTTTGTTTCCATAGGAAGTGGGGCTACATGTTCCATACACCTAATGTGACTAATAAAGTCCAAAGTAAATAAAGTCTGATTGCCACTTCCATCCTCAGAGATTCAAGAAGGACATAATTTAGTACCTCTTTAAAAGATGTTCAAAAACAGGGGCGCCTGGGTGGCGCAGTCGGTTAAGCGTCCGACTTCAGCCAGGTCACGATCTCGCGGTCCGTGAGTTCGAGCCCCGCGTCCGGCTCTGGGCTGATGGCTCGGAGCCTGGAGCCTGTTTCCGATTCTGTGTCTCCCTCTCTCTCTGCCCCTCCCCCGTTCATGCTCTGTCTCTCTCTGTCCCAAAAAAATAAATAAAAAAAAGTTGAAAAAAAAAAATTTAAAAAAAGATGTTCAAAAACAAACAAAAATGAATAAATAAAAGATGTCCAAAAGTTAGTCTCTGACATAGTCTTCAAAGTTTTTTGTTCAAGTAAATTTGTGAAATGCCACTCTCTTGAAGACTTATAAAACGTGTGTGTGTGTGTGTGTGTGTGTGTGTGTGTGTGTACGTATGATAGAAAAGCTCAGAGAAGCTGTGCAATGAAGAAACCTAGTTGAATATGTATAGCCTAACATTTCCCAAAAGTGCATTTAATAATGGAATCCTTTTTGCATAGTTACTATAAATATCCACACAGACTTAATGCTCTTCTTAACATACTTTTATACTTGGGGCACCTGGGTGGCTCAGTCGGTTTAGCGTCTGACTTCGGTTCAGGTCATGATCTTGCGGTTTGTGAGTTCGAGCCCCGTGTCAGGCTCTGTGCTGACAGCTCAGAGCCTGGAGCCTGCTTCAGATTCTGTGTCTCTCCATCTCTCAGCCCCTCTCCTGCCCATGTTCTGTGTCTCTCCATCTCTCAATAATAAATGTTAAAAAAAAATTTTTTTTTAATAAAAAAACACAACATACTTTTATACTTGATCTTAGCCAAAAGGCAGAGAAGTGACGAACATACTTTTAGAAACACCAGTTTTGATAAAGTAATGTGTAACAAATTAATAACAGGTTATTAGACTACAATAGATCGATAATCATTATGAAAAAATAATAATAGATTATAGGACAAAGCACAAGAAACTATCCTTTGAATAAAATCCCCAAATCATTTTTGTAGCCTGCCTTGACTTTACCTATAGATCAGTGTCACACTTAAAAAAAAGAAAAATCTATTTAGGCCATGAAGGCATTTTAACTCTCAGGAAGATGTCAGAATAAGTCTACCACAAACAAAGATTTCAAGAAGTGGCTCATAATGTCATCTGGCAGAAGACAGGATTGGGAAGAGGTGGGAGAGGCACCTATATTTTGTTATAAAACTGATTTGCATGGGGCTACCTGGGTGGCTCAGTTGGTTAAGCATCCGACTCCTGGTTTCAGCTCAGGCCACGAACTCATAGTTTGTGGGTTCAAGTCCCACATTGGGCTCTGTACTGGCAGCACAGAACCTGATTGGGAGTCTCTCTCTCTCCCTCACTCTCTGCCTATTCCTTGCTCTTGCTCTCTCTCTCAAAATAAGCATTAAAAAACTGATTTGCATGAAGTATCCTATTCCCTAACCAACTTTCCAAGAATGGTATGTATATATCTTATGCCACATCACTACCTCTGCTGTGATTACCCTTGGTGGAGATAATAAGCTGTGAACTACAAACCACAAATATGAGGAATCATTTTTTTCTCTGAAAACTCTAAGAAAGCAATGGTTCTGTCACAATCAGTAGGAAAAAGAAAGTCAACTCCATTAACAGCATTTGGTCAATCCTGAACATTTCTGCAGAGGCCTCTGACATGATTAAAAACTGAGAAAAAATGAAAAAAAAAAATAAAAAAAAAAATAAAAAAAAAAGCGGCGCCTGGGTGGCGCAGTCGGTTAAGTGTCCGACTTCAGCCAGGTCACGATCTCGCGGTCTGTGAGTTCGAGCCCCGCGTCAGGCTCTGGGCTGATGGCTCAGAGCCTGGAGCCTGTTTCCGATTCTGTGTCTCCCTCTCTCTCTGCCCCTCCCCCGTTCATGCTCTGTCTCTCTCTGTCCCAGAAATAAATAAACGTTGAAAAAAAAAAAAAAAATTAAAAAAAAAAAATGAGAAAAAATGTCAAATTAGATTTCTTAGGAACATGTGCTAAGATGGTATTGTGATTCTTCTAAAAAATTTGCAAGTGGTTCTATATTGAAGTCCTAAAATGTTTATTTGATTGACATCAAGAAAATCATTCTTCACAGGTAATTTTCAAAATAAAACTAACTTGGGTGCCTGGGTGGCTCAGTCAGTTGAGAGTGGGACTCCTGTTTGGCTCAGGTCATGCACGATCTCAAGGTTGTGAGATGAAGTCCCATTTCCAGCTCTGTGCTGAACATGGAGCGTGCTGAGGATTCCCTCTCCCTCTGCTCCTCTTTCTCTCTCAAAATAAATCAACATTTTTAAAAAACAATTTTAATGTTTATTTGAGAGAGTATGAGTGAGGAAGAAGCAGACAGAGACACAAAATTCGAAGCAGGTTCCAGGCTCTGAGCTGTCAGCGCAGAGCCTGACGCAGGGCTCAAAGTCAGATGCTTAACGGACTGAGCCACCCAGGTGCCCCAATAAGCATTTTAAGATAAATAAATAAATAAATAAATAAATAAATAAATAAATAAATAAATCTAACAAAAAATTTTAAAACTCACAGGGTGCCTGGGTGGCTTAGTTGGTGAAGCGGACAACTTCAGCTCAGGTCATGATCTCTCGGTTTGTGGGTTCAAGTCCCGCCTAGGACTCTGAGCTGACACCTTGGAGCCTGGAGCCTGCTTCAGATTCTCTCTCTGTCCCTCCCCTGCTTGTGCTCTTTCTCTCTCTCTCTCTCAAAAATAAAAAAAATAAAATAAAATAAAATAAATTTTTAACGCAGGGTGCCTGGGTAGCTCAGTCAGTTAAGTCACCGACTGGATTTCAGCTCAGATCATGATCTCTGTGCTGACAGCACTGAGCCTGCTGGGATTCTCTCCCTCTTTCTCTCTGCGCCTTCCCTACTCTCTCTGTCTCTCAAAATAAACAAATAAACGTAAAAATACTTAAAACTCAGACCAATTTGTTTGTTGAAAGATGGGTTTTTCCTACGTTGTAAGTAACCTATTACTGTATGTAAACGCTTCTAGTTAATGCTTTTATCTTAAACCTCTAGAAATCAAATAAAGGGTAGACTAGACCAAGGAATTCTTTTACAAATTACACTAATGCTTGCTACTTACTCTGATAGAATGTATGTATTTTTTAAAACTCTGCTAAAAGCAGAGCTATATGCTTATGAATTACGTGTAGGCAAGTGTTTGGTTAATAATGACACCCTAGAAGAAAGGCTCTGTGTAAGAGCTTCAAGTTTCCATGGTGTTCAGAGGAAAATGAACGGAATCTAGACATGTTTGATCTATAGCTTAATAAATCAGCGCTACATTCCACCTTGCCCAATCCAATAACACGAAGCGTGCAGTTGGCCACTAATGTTGCAAGAGTGGGAAGGGGCGAAGAATAACCACCATGGTCCAAGATACCAGGGTTACCTGAAAAGTTATCTTGACACTTCACTCTACGTTTTGCGCGACTAGATGTCTCCAGGACCACTCCACCGCAGCCACCGCCTAGCCAGGCCCAACCTAGAGCCAAGCAGGCGCTCACCTGCGGGGCGACAGGGCGCACACCTGGCCGGCGGGGGGCGCCCACCTCGCTTCTCCCAGTCCAAGTGCATCTGCCCTCCTCCACCCTTTTTCGCCACCATCTCCACCCATTCCCCACCCATCAGCATCTAACCAAGGACAGGGAATGGCGAGGATGATGAACAGGGTGCGGTGACGAAAAGATCCCCGCAACCTGCCGCAGCCTTTCTACTTCCTCCCATCTCAGAGCGGCGCAAAGCCACACCATCTTTCCTACGCCTCGCGTCTGTGGTACAAGGCCTGCAATACCTAAAAAAAATGTTTTTAATGCTTTTAAGCACAAGTCACTTCCCCGCTCCCTTCCGCCCCTCACCTTCACGAAAGCAATCGGGGTTGTGGTACCTTCGATATCTAACAGGATCACAGTGACTTCGGCGGGCACGGAAAGCACGACCATTTCCCTACCGGATGCAACTACCAGAATCGGCCTACTGGTAGGTAGGGCAGAGGGCGGCGCCGGCTGCGCCCTCAGCACCGTTCTAGGCTTCCGACAGCCCCGCAAGAATCGCCCACCCGGCAACCGCGTGCGGCCCGAAGCTTAAGGTACAGGACCACCTCCACGCCCCTAAAGGTGGATCACACGGCCGTACAGGGGCCCAGAAGTACAGAGCTGCCAAGGGCCAGAGGACGAGACCACGTGGGCAGGGAAAGGGGGCGGTCCTCGCAGGGTTCCGAAGGGGTGGGGGGAGGTAAATGCGTCGATGCCGATTGGCCGCCAGAGGGCCTCGAACCCGATCCGTCAAAATGGGCCTCGCGTGGGCGGGAACAAAGAAGCGAACGCGGGAGCCGGGTCCGCGGGCGCGCGCGCGCTCTCCGCAGACTGGTTGAGCGAGCGGGAGAGGCCCGGGGCACGTGCAGACGGGAGCCCCGCGAGTGGCGCGCCGGGGATGTGAGTGCCCCTTGCCCTCTACGGCACCTAGCCCCCTCCCCGCCCACTGCCTCCGCTTTTGCATATTTACAGTAACCTGACCGGGCTCGCGCCCCTCCTCCCGTCCTCAGCCAGCAAAAGAGGCCGTACCGGGACTGGTTTGCCTGACTACGTCGGCCCGGGCTCCCGCCGATCGGTTAGGGAGGCCCGCCGCGCTTCCTCGGCCCGCGCGCCTGTGGCGGTAGCGGAAGAGGCGCCCGCGCCGCGCCGCTGTCCGGAGGGGCCACCGCGCGCCCGCTTCCTGTTCGGCTGGTTCCAGCCAGCTCGAGGACAAAACACGCGTGCGCGCGGCGGAGCGCGCTCGCTGTCTCAGCCGCCGGCGCCGGGCGCAGTCCGCCTTTTTCTGGAGCGACCCGGCCACGGTGCTAATCGATAGCAGCAGCCGCCACCGCAGCAGTCCGCACTGGGGGACCGAGGGCTTTGGAAAAAGGCGGGGTTGATGGCTCTGTACTAGGAGTGGGCTGGACCGGACGCCAGAGACAAAGGCTCTCAAGACAAGAGGGACTGTGGCCCTGCGACGGCACTGCTCGGGATTTTTGACCCCAGGACTTTTCGCCCCTTCGTTTTTCTCTTCTGACGCTTCTCTCATCTTAAGCCCGCGTCCCCTCACCCGCGACCTCGCTCCTCACCGGGAGGGCCGCGATGGAGGTCCCGCCCCGGCTCTCCCATGTGCCGCCGCCATTGTTCCCCTCTGCTCCCGCTACTTTAGCCTCCCGCAGCCTTTCCCATTGGCGGCCGCGGGCGCCTCGGCAGCTCGCCCCGCTCCTCCCTTCGCTCGCTCCCAGCTCCGCCCGGCAGGGGGCGCGCCGGGCCCAGCGCCACGTCACCGCCCAGCAGCCCTCCCGATTGGCGGGAGGGGCGGCTATAAAGGGAGGGCGCAGGCGGCGCCCGGATCTCTTCCGCCGCCATTTTAAATCCAGCTCCATACAACGCTCCGCCGCCGCTGCTGCCGCGACCCGGACTGCGCGCCAGCATCCCCCGGCCGACAGCTCCGCCACCATGGAGGACATGAACGAGTACAGCAACATAGAGGAATTCGCAGAGGGATCCAAGATCAACGCGAGCAAGAATCAGCAGGATGACGGGTACCGCACGCTTCTCTCTTCCCCCTCCCCCAGCGCGCCGCACGCGCCCTTCATCCGCCGGGAGCCGCGCGCTATCCCGGTTCTTGCCCCGAGTCGATTCCTCGCGTGCCCGCCGGGCCCCACTAGCTTAGAGGAAAGAGGAAAGTAGGAAACGGAGGGGTGACTCCAGCGGAGGGTGGGGGAAGGGCGGAGGAGTTGGAGGAGGAGGGCGGCGGCGGCGTCTGTGTCCCGAGTGCGCAGGCGCCGCGTGGGGCCCGAGGGGGAGGGGCCGGCCTCGCTGCGCCACATGCTGCAGCTGCTGCCGCCTTTTCATTGTGTCTGTGCTAGGGCCCCGCGCAGTTTTCCTGGGCGGTGTTACGGAAATACTCGTTTGGAATCGGTGTGTGAGTGGTACTTGGATCCCCAGGACGTGTTAAGAGTTCTTTAGGTGGCATGTTGGCTTGACAGCTGTGAAAGAGGATGAACCTAAGTTGTGAGGGATCAGCTTAGGAAGTTGGGGTTTTTAAATCTTAAAGCAATCGAACATACTTTGCTGATCTTGTTTAAACTTCGTATCATGAAGTATGGCGAGCACGCTGTCCACTGTTCCGAATAAGCGACCTCGATGGAATTGGGGAGAGGGTTTGTGTTTTTTGTTTTAATACTTGATCTGTAGACCCGGATTGAATTCCTTGCATATACAGTTAAACTTCCCCGTGCTTGGTTCGTAGTTAACATAACTCCAGAACTGAAGTAATCGTGTGAGGCGCTGCTAATCTTTTTTAAAAAAATAACTTTATTTCTAGTAAAATGTTTATTGGAGGCTTGAGCTGGGATACAAGCAAGAAAGATCTGACTGAATATTTGTCTCGATTTGGGGAAGTTGTAGACTGTACAATAAAAACAGATCCAGTGACTGGAAGATCAAGAGGATTTGGATTTGTGCTTTTCAAAGATGCTGCTAGTGTTGATAAGGTAGGAGCAGGTTTTGCATTGTAGTCCTTCTGTGTACTTTTGCAAATTGTCTGGGGGTTTTCCTTGCATAGCGTTGTCAGATTAAATTTGTCTTCTAGGTTTTGGAACTGAAAGAACACAAACTGGATGGCAAATTGATAGACCCCAAAAGGGCCAAAGCTTTAAAAGGGAAAGAACCTCCCAAAAAGGTTTTTGTGGGTGGATTGAGCCCAGATACTTCTGAAGAACAAATTAAAGAATATTTTGGAGCCTTTGGAGAGGTGCGCTTTATGACTACTTTTGTGTATGTTTATGTAATCCCGGCTTTTTACAGAAAAGAACATTATCCGATGTGGAAGAGATTAAATTTAACTACTCAGGTCCTTTTTAGTCACTACCTTAATCACTGTTTACTGTGCTATGATGGAAACCCATACTGAATTTGTTTTGGCCAAATCACAGGTGCTTTGGTGTGGTCAGTGTTTGGACTTCTACCAATGGCATCTATTGGGTACAAAATAATAAATGAAGTTTTGCTCTCCTTTCTAAATGCTTCACAGACGAATCTTTGCAGTTTGAGTTGACAGTAAAGTAGGAGCTTTTATACAGATGTAATGTGACTAGAGTAACATGCAATATGTGTTTGAAACTTGGAAAGGACCTGGGGTATTCTAAAACCTTTTGGTAGCTTTTATCATTACTGGATGATCGTGAGTGTGCTTCTTGATTTCAGATTGAAAATATTGAACTTCCCATGGATACAAAAACAAATGAAAGAAGAGGATTTTGCTTTATTACATACACAGATGAAGAGCCAGTAAAGAAATTGTTAGAAAGCAGATATCATCAAATTGGTTCTGGGAAGGTAAAGCCATCTTGATTCTATTAAGTGAAAATGTTGAGGGTGGTTTTTGTTTTGTTTTTTTTAGTGAATTTCTCAATCTGTTTTGAGAAGAATAAAAGGGCTTGACATAGTAAAAATTCTATTTGTTTTTTTAATGTGTTTATAGTGTGAAATCAAAGTTGCACAACCCAAAGAGGTCTATAGGCAGCAACAGCAACAACAAAAAGGAGGAAGAGGTGCTGCAGCTGGTGGACGAGGTGGTACTAGGGGTCGTGGACGAGGTGAGACTTAATTCTTTGAAGATGGCTCAGTGGTTTAGGCTGCAAATTGCTAAATAGGAATAAGCCCATAAGAAAGTAAAGCTAGTTTTAAACTGTTCGAATATGAAAAATTCTCAGGTTAGTGGGTGGGTTTTTGTTAGTTTACTGGTTTCACCTCTTCAAAGAATGGCCAGCCTGACAGAGCCATTACGAATGGAGAAATAATACCACTTAATGTGGTTAAGATTACATGGTACATCATGGCATGATAGGGTTTTTTTTGGGCAGGAGTCCTTGTTTTAAAGCTAAACAATCTACCTGTTTTCACCTCCTGATTTTCCTTCCTGTTAAAGTTTATTTATTTTGAAGGACAGTGCGCACCTGTGCGCATGGCGGAGGGGCAGAAAGAGATAATCAAAGGCAGGCTCTGCTTGAACTCAACAAACCTTGAGATCATGACCTGAGCTGAAATCAAGTCTGTTGTTTAACCAACTGAGCCACCCAGGTGCCCCTGTCCTGATTTTCCATTACATGTAGGAAGCTTGATAACTGGCACAATTGGACTTTCTGCCCCCTTTTATGATAATTAAAATAATAATTTTCTCCAGTCAGATAGCAATATAGATGTACATTCTGCTTGTTTAAGATTTGTGGAGTGAGAGACAGGAACACAACATTTTATGTTAGGATTGGGGGTCAGAAGTTGTCTCCTAACAATCATTGTGCATTGTTTCAGGTCAGGGCCAAAACTGGAACCAAGGATTTAATAACTATTATGATCAAGGATATGGAAATTACAATAGTGCCTATGGTGGTGATCAAAACTATAGTGGCTATGGCGGCTATGATTATACTGGGTATAACTATGGGAACTATGGATATGGACAGGGATATGCAGACTACAGTGGTAAGAATATTTAACTTAATTTCATAAACCAATGGTATTAAAATTCAGTGTTAAAAGTGCAATCCCATTCTGCAATTGTGTGTGGGTTTTCCATTTTTTGAAGTGTTTGGGAGTTTTTGAAGCATTTGATAGTCATAGGATGGTTACTGACAAAGACTTTGGTTAGAAATGTTCTGGAGTATGTGATACATGACTAGTTTATAATAGCTATTTAAAATACATGGTTTTGATGTTTTGGCATGCAGAGTATTACACATTTAATAGTTTTCTATTAATATTTATGATGAAACTTTTATAGAAAGCATTCTTAATGTAATTTTTTTGTGTTTTCAAAATAGGCCAACAGAGCACTTACGGCAAGGCGTCTCGAGGGGGTGGCAATCACCAAAACAATTACCAGCCATACTAAAGGAGGACGTTGGAGAAAACAGGTGTGTATAAGAGTACAAGAAACCAGTGGAAATGTCTAATTTAATTTAAAGATCAATAGACAAATGAAAAATAAGTAAAAACAAAATATTATGTAGTCTGTTTTTACTAAATTGTTAATTTTTTAATTGCTTTATGAGCCTGTTTTGCCTAAAGTGTCTATAGATCTTTAACTTTAAAGTCTTATCTCACCTTCTTTAGTATTACAGAAAAACTTAAGAGTTTTTCTGTTTGCTTTGTGTACCAGGTGGTCTAGAGGAATAATTAAACATTTTTAGAACTATTAACAGGTAAAGTACTGAAATGGGTACAACTTAAGGAAAACAAGAATGTTGTCTTCTAACTCTGACATTATACCTTGTTTGTACCCGCCAGCGGGAACTTCATTGCAGGCCGTGTGTCACCCTGACCACGTCTATCTCTGGGGGTCGCACGTTGCGGGCAGAGCGCAAGGCATACACCAGAAAACGCTGTCCTGTGGTATGGTCTCTTCCAACTTCATGTACCAGCGTAAAGATTAAAGTGGAAAACTTCAGACTTTGGCTTCTTTTTTAATCTTTTTGAAGATTAAGTGTCTAAACTTAACTTAAATGGTTTTTTACAGGAGTTAAAGTACATAAATGCCTTTTTACAGCTTAATCATTTTGGTCTTCTGTTTAGTGTTGTATTTCAATTGTGGAGCCTCATTTTAAGTGTTCATTCTTTAAGATTTAATGCTTGCTTTTTCTTTTTATAGCTAATAGTGAAATCTACAAACCAAAACAAGAACTTTAAAATCTGGGATATAAATTAAAGATCATATGCACACAGCAATTCGTTTTCTTATAATATAATAAGCCTATTAGGAATTCATTTTTGTAAGAGCATTTTTTGGCTTACTAGAGATGTTTCTAGTAGACCTAAATCTAGTATACTTTCAGTCTGAATATGGGAACATTGCATTCCCTGATTCCTTACTAAATTTAAATTCACTATCATTTGGGAACTGCAGGGTGAATATTAATTACCCAATCTACATTTTGCAATTGAATATGCATGTGATCTTTAATTATTGAAGAAAAGAATAAATTGAGGACTTAAAACAATTCATGAAAGTGGACCTTTGAAAGCTTTCAGAGTTACACAAATCTAATTGCTATTTTGTTTTTGTTTTTAGGAGGAGATTGCTAAAGTTAACCCATCTTGCAGGACGACATTGAAGATTGGTCTTCTGTTGATCTAAGATGATTATTTTGTAAAAGACTTTCTAGTGTACAAGATACAACTGTGTCCAACTGTATATAGCCGCCAATTAGTTTTCTTTGTTTTTACTTTGTCTTTTGCTATCTGTGTTATGACTCAATGTGGATTTGTGTTTATACAAATTTTATTTGTATGATTTCATGTTAAACCTCAAATAAATGCTTCCTTATGTGATTGTTTTTCTGCGTCAGGTACTAAATAGCTCTGTAAAAGTGTAATTTAAAATAAGCAATAATTAAGGCACAGTTTATTTTGTAGGGAATATTGGTCCATAGGGAGAAACTGTGGTCCTTTTATGAATAGCCAGCTACAGTGTGCCCCTGTTCCCCCTTTTTGTTAGATGTAGTCTATGCTCTAAGGCTTCATTTCCCTGCTGAGGTTTCCACCACACCTGTAACGTTTCTCTGTGTATTTGGAGACCTTGTCATAGTGTTGTCATTAGTGGAAGCTTTCTAGCAGACCATCAGTCTTCTGGATTATATTTTGAAGAACTGTACCTTTTTAGCACAAAGCATGTTGGTAGTTCCTTTTCGTAAATAGAAGTGATTGTGCTTTGTTCCTGTCTCTGGAAAGCCATTGATTAGGGTAAGCTCATTCAGAATCTGGTCTGTTAGAGCTTTGGCTAATTGTAATACCATGACTTTATTTGTTTTCTTGATTAAAACATCCAGATATACCCAGGGAAAAGGCACTGTTAAACAGTGTGTTGGAGCTACAGTTTGAGTATCCGAAATCGTTACAAGGATTTTGGCAGATAGGTATGAGGTGGTTAAAATTTGAGCAAAAGTTAGATGCAGATATTTGAAGTAGTGACTTGAGGAAGTCAGTTGTATTCTATTGGTATTGTCACAGCAAGCACCAAACTGAACAAAATGTTTTCTTTTGGGGGGTTTTTAGGAAGCTATATTGGGTGTTAACTGTTAATGTGGTGTGAGTTCTTAGAAAAAGTCATGCTAGTAGATCCCATCATTTTTAATGCATTAGTGCATGAGCTGCATAGTTAAGCATTCCATATTCAGACATAGGAGTAGTGAGGAAAAGTATAATTTAAATTTTATGTATGTCAATGCAAATCTAAGGTGACTGAGTCATTACAACAGATTTTCCTGGTGAATCAAGCAGTTTTAGCTCTAGGTTTTGGAGAAATTCCTGGGTAAATCTAAGCTTCAAATTTTACATTCAGTGTAGTTGGATTTAAGGGTTTTTTTTAAGTTTTGTTTCTGTGGTTCTACATTAGCCTTTAGGATTGGCATACGTGTTCATATGCAGAGCAGTTGACCTCACCTTCAACCAAATGTAAATTTTTTATGCTGATGAACCTGCCTTTTGTTTTATTTGGTGCCTGCAGCTTTCTTTGTTTAATGATGTTTGTACTCGCTGGCTATCAAGTTACAATGCACTTGGCCTTGTTCTGCTCCTGTTTTGCTATTTGACCTTAAACCTAGGCCAAGTACCAATGTTGGTTATTGCAAGGGACTGTTTATTCTTTCAACATGCAACCTTAGGGAACAAGGGAGATTTTCATTTTAAGTTATGTTGTCAAAGTCTGTAGGTGCAGTGTCTAGGGCAGTGAATCCTGTTAAGTTCAAATTTATGATTAGGTGACAAGTTGACATTGAGATTGTCCTTTCCCTGATCAAAAATGAATAAAGGCTTTTTAAACAAAATCCAAACTCTTCAATCAAGTCTTGGTATATATGGCTTTGAAGAAATACACTACATCTAGAGATTATTGTCTGAGGTTTGCAAAAAACAATGTGCTTGGTTTTTTACCCCCTCAAGAGGCTTTGGACTCTTACTAAGAATTTAGGCTCTATAAGTGCCAAATGATGTAAATTTTAAATAAGCCAAGAAAAGTGCTCTAGGCACTTGATTTTGATGAATGAAAGTTATCAAGATACCCTGAAGTATTCATTTAGAACTAATTTGATAATTTATTGAAGGGGTGAGGATGGAAATTCTGAAAGCCTATGACAAACATTCAAGTAGCCTGTGTATTTTGTTAAGTATGCTATCTGAATGGTTTTGATCAAGTTCTGTGTGGTGTTCCTCATCCTAATAGAAACTTGATTTCATTAGTTTCAGTTAAATTTATATAATTGGGGATATTAAGAATTAAGATGTGTGTTGGGGTACTAATGTGGATAAGCAGAGCTTTTATTCCATTCTCAGATGCATCATTCAAGATGGTGATAGGGACTGGACTTCTTGATAATCTTACACTTTAATAATTTTTTAATATATGAAAACTTCATCACTACCCAATACCAAGATTTGATAAGATGTCAACCACGGGAT
The DNA here is from genome assembly GCF_007474595.2 of Lynx canadensis. Lineage (NCBI taxonomy): Eukaryota > Metazoa > Chordata > Mammalia > Carnivora > Felidae > Lynx > Lynx canadensis. The sequence continues at coordinate 138,538,997 of NC_044306.2, forward strand.
GCTAAATTTCACTGAATCGCTTTTAAGGATGCTGCAGTTGTAGAAACTTTTTTATTGCCTTTTCTATGAAGTCATTCATAAAATATGGTCTGTTAGGATTAGATGGGGTTTTGTATTTTTGTCTTGGGTTGGATGTGGAATTGCAACAAATTTTGGTTGAAATGGTAAGAAACCACCTATAACACTTCAACCACTGCATTTTATAAACTAGGATAGAATATAGTGCTGTCCTGGGGATTACAGGAAAATAAACATTCTGAAGATTTGTGTTTATGTGGCAGTTTGACCCCTGGTTTTATTCTTTTAGGAGTCATTTAAGAGGTGCACCCCTTTGGCTTGCTGTCTGGCTTAGGCAGTGGAGCATGTGTGTTGATCCCAGGGTTGTAAGCTTGAGTGCCATGTTGGGGGTAGAGAAAACTTAAAAATCTTTTTAAAAAGGTGTACCCCCATTTGGGGGGAGGTATGTTGTCAGAGGGTGTTGGGAGTAAGTTGTAGGGTGTTTGTTCTTTTAAGTTTGTTTTGAGAAGAGGGGAAGAGAGTCCCACAAACCATGAGGTCATTACCTGAGCCAAAATCCAGAGTCAGACACTCAACTGATCGAGCCATCCAGGTGCCTGGAGTTGTAGTTTTAAAAAGGATATTCAGTATAATTTCTGATTTACTTAAAACCTAGAAATGTTGAATAACAGAATGGTTAGAGTTTATCAAAGGCCAACACAAATTAGAAATATATAAGAAAGTATCTTGCAGGGGTGCTTGGATGGCTCAGTTGGTTAAGCATCCTACTCAATTTTCAGTTCAGGACAGGATGTCAGGGTTTGTGAGATAGAGTCCCCTAACAGACTCTGCACTGACAGTGTGGAGCTGCTTGGGATTCTCTCCCTCTCTCTGCCCCTCCCCTGCTCATGTGCTTGCTCGCACGTGCTCTCTCTAAAAAAAAAAATTTTCCTTATGCTGTTCCAGTGGTTATGTCCTTTCGAGAATCTGACCAAAAATGAATTCTCTTCTGACAGAAAAATGCCTATCCATACATAAATATTTTAAGGGTGGATTCAGAGAAATTCTTTGAAAGCTATCTACTTTAAAAGGCTCTTGCAGTTGGTGGCTTTTATGGTAACTGACTAAAATTTACTGAATTTGCTATCATTGATGAGGTTGCACAAGGGGTGTCTTCAGATGTTCTCTACTTCGGTATTTGTGTCTTGGGTTGTCAACACTTACATAGGGTGATAGTTTTATTAAAAGACAGGAACTAACAACCCCACAAAAGGCCCTATGCAAAATTTTGGTTAATCTCCTGATTTTAAAATTGTAGAAGTTAGCTAATTAAAAATACCAACTCACAGGGCACCTGCGTGTCTCAGTTAAGCATCCAACTCATGGTTTCGGCTCAGGTCGTGATATCACAGTTAGTTCAAGCCCTGTGCAGATGTCTGGGCTGACAGCACAGAGCCTGCTTGGAATTCTCACTTGCTGTCTCTCTCTCTCTCTACCCCTTTGCCACTCATGTGTGCCTGCACTTTCTCTCTCTCTCAAACAATCTTTAAAGAAAAAAAAATGCACTACATTTTGGAATCTTAGATTTCTATTCCCTTAAGCATCTCTTGAGTCCTAGATTTTGAACAAGCTTTTGCCACCTATGGGAATGATCTGTTAGCATTAAGATTGGTCAGCAGTCTTTAATACAATTAATTTGTAAGTACTGAGATCTTTTGTAGGAAAATAAGATTTTAGTACAATTGATTGATTCTTTTTCCTCTGATGACACTGAAGCCTTGATAATCTGTAGCAAACTCCTTATTCTCATGACAGATCTGTCCAATGGGATTGACAGTGATTATTTAGGTTGTCTCTTGAACCATGAGACATTTGAGACATAAGTTTCTCATAGACCATGTAAGTGAAAGGATGAAAGAATGATGTGATAGTGGGGGCTAAGTGGTATTTTAGGATAGTTCCAACATTTTCCATTACCAGGACAAGTCTTTTAAATATATTCTTCCATGGACTATATGTTTTGAATACATGTTATCAAGTATATTGCTCTCATGTGATGATACTTTTTTTTTTTTTTTTTTTTTTTTTTAGAGAGCGAGTGCTCGCACAAGCTGGGGAGAGGGGCAGAGAGAGAGAGAGAGAGAGAGAGAGAATCCCAAGTAGGCTCTCTGCTGTTGGCAGATCCCGAGACTGCTGCAGGGCTCAATCCCATGAACCTGTGAGATCATGACCTGAGCCAAAATCAAAAGTCCAATGCTTAAACAACTGAGCCAATCAGAATTTCCATAGTGTGATAATAAGCATCATACCACCAAATTTATTGCCAGTCAAAATCAAAGCAATAATATTTTCATTGGCTTGTGCAGATTTTTTAAAATCTGTGATTTCTATCAGACTTTTAAAATACTGAAAATAGGGGCGCCTGGGAGGCTTGGTCGGTTAAGCGTCCGACTTTGGCTCAGGTTATGATCTCACGGTCCGTGAATTTGAGCCCCGCGTCGGGCTCTGTGCTGACAGCTCAGAGCCTGGAGCCTGTTTCAGATTCTGTATCTCCCTCTCTCTCTGCTCCTCCCCTGTTCGTGCTCTCTCTCTGTCTCAAAAATAAACGTTAAAAAAATTTTTTTTTAAATACTGAAAATAAGTCTAAGAATTTTCATTACTACTTTCTAGGACTGTAGCACTGCACTTAACATATCATTGGAAATAAGGAAAAGGAAAAGGCATTTTCGAGTATGCGTTACTTCATATTCTGGATGAAAAGTGATTTTAAAATACATGCAGTATGGATACAATTCAAGTTCTTTTAAATTATACATTTGAACGACTGCATCAGAAACAAAAAGACTCCCCCCATTTTACTTTTGATCTTATTTAAAATATATACTTCTGTGGCACCTGAGTGTCTCTGTTGGTTAAGCGTCCGACTTCGTCTCAGGTCATGATCTCACCATCCGTGAGTTTGAGCCCCACGTCATACTCTGTGCCGACACCTCAGATCCTGGAGCCTGTTTCAGATTCTGTGTCTCCCTCTCTGCCCCTTCTCCACTAGTGATCTGTCTCTCTCTCAAAAATAAAATAAAAACGCAAAAAAAATTTTAAAATACACTTCTATGTTTTTCATGTATTTATTCTTTAGTTATAATCCATGTAAACGTAGGACTTAGATCCTGTCAAAACTGAGAATAAGTTCACCTTGGCCTAGATCTTACCTTATTCTTTTAATTAAAAGCTATTTTAATTACTATTAGCATGATGTTTTAGAACACGAAGATACAGACATCAACAAAAGGGTTTTTTTGTTGTTGTTCCCCAACCAACACAGTGACATTCAGTCACACCGTATCATATCACTTTCAGTTCTCTGCTGACAGTGGGATTCTTTCCTTTTTTTTAAATCTTCAACCCCAAGAGAGGAGGGTCTTGGTGTTAGTGGCAGGTACAGAGATTTACCAATGACCCATAGCCAAGTTCCACAATACTACTAGACTAGTGTTACTGTTGTTTAAATCTTTCTATTTAAATTCTCCTGGGTATAAATATTTGCCCCTTGATGAAATCATCCCTCTCTTCATTTAGAGACACAGGGGACAAATTTCTCTCCTTTGCCTTTTAATAGAATCAATCAGATACTCTTAACCAGGAAATACATAGGCATTAGGCATTAATTACTGTTCTCTTGGCAATTCTGGAAAAGGTATGCAAATTTTCAGTACAATTTAGGAACAGTGGTCACAATTTATTAACTACATTTGTTGCCATGAGAAAAGAAAAAGCATTACATGAAGATGTCAAAGGTTCTTAAAATTATTCCATAAAATGCTCCTAAGATCATATTCTATTTTTTTATTTAGTAGTACATACATTTCCATGCATTAGCACATTCCTCCATATAGGGTAATAATATGTACTCAAGTGTATGTCTATAACTATATTAGAATTATCAGACATAATTTTTTCAAAAAGTATTCCATACTTCTGTTTTCAGCAATTATGGCCTAAGTAATTCAAACCAATCCTATGGAAGACCAGCAGGATGCAAAATATTTTTAAATATCCTTAAAAGAGCTAAAAAGATCATGAATAATCCACCTGACTAAAATCTAATCTAAGAGAATGTTAAAACCAGGAGAATAAGCCTAGCACTCAAAGTTGGGTTTGATGGCCTTACCAATGGGCACAGAAGTCAAAACCCTAGGCCACCCCCAAGGGGAGACTCTGATACCCCAATTAGTCAAATTAAAGGCTTACAAAAGACAAGAGAAACCAGTTTCCTTACCTGGGCAGTTAAGGGAACTTTAATCTCAGAATTTAGATTAAGATAGTTCTAGTAAAGTAAGGGGCCACAAGTGCCTGGAAAAGCAAATGAAAATAATTTCTTCATCCTTGATTTCTGATTGTTTCTATGAATGTTTTTTCAAACATAATAACCAATACATAATAAAATCCACCATGAGTGAGAACACAGTGAACAAACCCAGCAGATATTAGGCCCCCCCATGCTTATTACATTGAAATAAAATATAAGCTTGAAAATATCTCCAAAGAAGAGGAAGCTATTAAAGCAACATAGTAGTGGCACCTGGGTGGCTCAGTTGGTTGAGTGTCCAACTCTTAATTTTGGCTCAGGTCATGATCCCAGGGTCACAGGATCAAGCCTGGTGTTGGCTCCACACTGAGCTTGGAGCTTGCTTGGGATTCTCTCTCTCCCCCTGCCCCTCTTTTTAAATACATTTTTTTTTTAAAGCAATAGTAGATCTGATAAAGTATCAGAACTTATACAAATAAAACAATACAATAAATGAAATTAAAAACCAAGGATGGATGAGTCTGAAAACAAGAGTAGATGCAACTTAAAATTAGTAAACTGAAGGACAGATGAGAAGAAACTATCTAAAATGTAGCATGGAAAGACAAACACATGAAAATTGCCATGGAGAACAAATGACATAAAGGATATAGCAGCCAGCTGAAAAGGTGAGCAAGGTGCATGGCTGAGGGATGGGAGAGGAGCACTAAGGTCTTCCTGCAGGGAGGCCTGCCCCCCCCCCCCCAGAAAAAGAGACAGAATAAGAGGCAATATATGAAGAGAAAATGGCTGAATTTTTTCCAGAATTGATGAAAGACAATCTACAGATTCAATATACCAACAAATTGCAAGTAGGAAAAATACAGTGAAATCTATACAGAGATACATCTTGGTGAAGCCAAAATATTTAACAACAAAGAGAAAAACCTTAAAGGCAGCTAAGTCTAGATCCAACCACCAGTAACAAGGAAATACAAGAAATGGAGACACATGTTAAATTACCATGAGAATGCAACCATCTAAATCTGGAATATGGAAAATTCAACAATTAGAATGTTCCATTTCTTCAACAAATAAGTGACTTGAAAAAAGTGTGCAGTGAGGTGGTTCCAAGAGTAAAGAAGACTTATGGAAAGCAAAATTATTATCGCAAGCAACCATTTAATGTACAAATCATTATGCCTTAATTATGACATTGTATGGATTATATGCAAAATGGAGAGAACTTCCCCATGTCTGGAGAATTCTTATCATAGGAGGCCTGGCAAGAAGTAAGGAGAAACACTCAAAAAAATTTTTAAGACATTTTTGGGGGGCACCTGTGTGGCTCAGTCAGTTAAGCATATGACTTCGGCTCAGGTCATGATCTCATGGTTTGTGAGTTCCAGCCTGCATCAGGCACTGTGCTGATGGCTCAGAGCCTGGAGCCTGCTTCAGATTCTGTGTCTCCCCCTATCTCTGCCCCTTCCCTACTCATTCTCTGTCTTTCTCTCTCAAAAATAAATAAATATTAAACAAATATTAAAGATTTTTGTTTGTTGGTTGGTTTGGTTTATTTTGAGAGAGAGAGAGAGAGAACGAATCCCAAGCAGGCTCTGCGCTGTCAGCATAGAGCCAGACGTGGGGCTTGAGGTCATGAATTGTGAGATCATGACCTGAGCTGAAATCCAGAGTCAGACACTTAACTGACTGAGCCACCCAGATGTCCCTAAAATAGTAATTTAATAATCACCTTCCCAGGCTCACAGCCAGAGCACAGATTTGTGACCTATCAATCAAAATCCTCCTACATTAGACTTGGAGACAGGGAGCTAGTGAATCAAAGTGATTTAGTGGAGTCAGTGCTAGGACAGGTGGCAGCCATGGTTGCAGGTACTTTCTTAAAGGAGCTAATTTCCTAAAGGTTCTAGTGGCAGCATCTGTGTGCAACAGGAGCAGCAGTAGAAACAGAGGAATCCTTATGGAACCAATTCTGTGGTATGATTTGGAAATTGTTCCTGGATAAGAGTTTCAAAGTGTGGCTTTCCAACTCTCCTAGAGGGTGTGAGATACTAAAATAGTCATTATTAAATTACTAAATTTATTAGTCATTATTAAATATATATGTATATGTGTATATGGAGTAGATATACAACAGACAGTAATCAGAAGCACTTACAGAACAGCAGAGTGAGGACATCCAAAATTTCATTTCGCTATAAAAGCAATGAGTGCAGTGGCAAAAAACTGTCAAAATCAACTTTTTTTTAGGTCTCTGGAAATAGTCTTGCAACAATCCAAGATTCTTTTTTTTTTTTTTAATGACCGACTCAGAACTTTATGGTGTTGTAACTCCCCTTTAAGGGAATATAATGAACAATTGTATACCAACAAATTAGCTACCCAGGTGAAGTGAACACATTCCTAGAAAGATAAGAACTACTGAAACTATATAAGAAGAAATAGACAAATTGAACAAGAGATTGAATTAATAGTTTTTTTAAAACTTTCTTTGAAGAGGGGTGCCTGGCTGGCTCAGTTGGTAGAGCATGCAACTCTTGATCTTGGGGTTGTGAGTTCAAGCCCACGTTGAGGATAGAGATTACTTTAAAACTTAAAAATTGAAGAAAGTATTTTTTAAGTTTATTTATTTTGAGAGAGAGAGCACATGAGCAGAGAGAGAGGGAGAGAGAGAGAGAATCTCAAGCAGGCTTCCCACTGCCAGTGTGGATCCCAACACAGGGCTTGAACCCATGAACCATGAGATCATGACCTGAGCTGAAATTAAGAGTTGGACACTTAACCAACTGAGCCACCCAGGTGCCCCCAAATAAAATTTTTTAACGTTTATTTATTTTTGGGACAGAGAGAGACAGAGCATGAACGGGGGAGGGGCAGAGAGAGAGGGAGACACAGAATCGGAAACAGGCTCTAGGCTCTGAGCCATCAGCCCAGAGCCCGATGCGGGGCTCGAACTCCCGGACCGCAAGATCGTGACCTGGCTGAAGTCGGACGCTTAACCGACTGCGCCACCCAGGCGCCCCTAAAATTTTTTAAACATAAAAAGTACTTGGGGCGCCTGGGTGGCTCAGTTGGTTGGGCGGCTGACTTCGGCTCAGGTCATGATCTCGCGGTCCGTGGGTTCGAGCCCCGCGTCGGGCTCTGTGCTGACAGCTCAGAACCTGGAGCCTGTTTCAGATTCTGTGTCTCCCTCTCGCTGACCCTCCCCTGTTCATGCTCTCTGTCTCAAAAATAAATAAAACATTAAAAAAATTAAAAAAAAAATAAACATAAAAAGTACAAAATTACAAAATAAAAATTTTAAGTTAAAAAAAAAACTTTCTATGAAGAACCTGATGCTTCACTGGTGAATTTTACCAAAATGTTTAAAGAATTAACAGACAGCGCCCCCCCCCCAAGTAATTAAAACCAATCCTTCATGAACTCTTCCAAAAAACAAAAGAGGAGAGAACACTTCCTGACTTATTCTATGAGGCCAGTATTACCCTAATATCAAAACCTGGCAAAGATATAACAAGAACACTACAGATTAATATCTCTTATGAATATTTATACACCTAAAGTCTTAAAAAAATTCTAGGAATTCTAGGAAAATTCTAGTAAAGAGAATCCAGCAACATATAAAAACAATTACACACTATGACCAAGTGGAATTTATCCCAGGAATGCAAGGTTGGCTTAACATTTAAAAAATCAATGCCACGGGGCGCCTGGGTGGCGCAGTCGGTTAAGCGTCCGACTTCAGCCAGGTCACGATCTCGCGGTCCGTGAGTTCGAGCCCCGCGTCGGGCTCTGGGCTGATGGCTCAGAGCCTGGAGCCTGTTTCCGATTCTGTGTCTCCCTCTCTCTCTGCCCCTCCCCCGTTCATGCTCTGTCTCTCTCTGTCCCAAAAATAAATAATAAACGTTGAAAAAAAATTAAAAAAAATAAAAATAAAAATAAAAAATCAATGCCACATAACATACCATATTAATATACGAAAGAACAAAAACTATATGATAACCTCAACAGTTGCAGAAAAGCATTTGACAAAATCCAATGCCCTTCCATGATAAAAAAAAAAAAATTCAACAAACTAGGAATACAAAGTGTTATGAACTAAATTGTGTTCCCTTGCTAAAATTCATATGTTAAGTCCCTAACCCCCAACTGTATTTGGAAATAGGACCTTTAAGGAGGTAATTAAGGTTAAATGAAGTCATAAGGGTATGATCCTAATCTGATAGACCTGGTATCCTTATATGAAAGGGAAGAAACACCCGAGATCAATCTCTTCCTCAACACACATACACAGAAAAGACCATGCTAGGACACAGCAAGAAGGAGGACATGTGTAAGCCAGTAAAAAATGCCTCACCAGAATTCATCCCTGCTGGCACCTTGATCTTGGACTTCTACCCTCCACAACTGTGAGAAAATAAATGCCTACTGTTTAAATCACCCAGTTTATAATATTTTGTTATGGCAGCCTGAGCAGACATATAGAAGGGAACTTCCTCAACCTGATAAAAACTATCTAGACAATGCCACAGCTAATATCATGCTTAAGAAAGACTGGATGCAAAAAAGAAAACAAAAACAAAAATACTGAATGCTTTCTCCCTAAATGAGTAACTACACAAAGATGTCAACTCTTTTTTTTTTTAATTTTTTTTTTTTCAACGTTTATTTATTTTTGGGACAGAGAGAGACAGAGCATGAACGGGGGAGGGGCAGAGAGAGAGGGAGACACAGAATCGGAAACAGGCTCCAGGCTCCGAGCCATCAGCCCAGAGCCCGACGCGGGGCTCGAACTCACGGACCGCGAGATCGTGACCTGGCTGAAGTCGGACGCTTAACCGACTGAGCCACCCAGGCGCCCCTAAAGATGTCAACTCTTGATGCTTCTATTGTACTGAAGTTTCTAATCAAACTGGTTAGGCAAGATTGAAAAATAAAAGGTTTCCAGATTGAAAAAGAAGTAAAATGATCTCTATTTGCAGATGACATAATCTTGTATATAGAAAATCCTAAAGACTCCACAAAATATTAGAAGTAATGAATGAGCTCAGCAAGGTTGCAGGGTACAAGATAAATACATGAAAATCAGCTTTATTTCTATACATTAGCAATGAACAATCCAAAAATAAAATTAAGAAAACAATAATTTTTATAATAGCATCAAAAAGAGTGAAAGGCTTAGGAATATATTTAACAAAATAAGTGTAAGACTTGTAAATATCTAACTATAAAATATTGCTGAAAGAAATGAAAGAAGACATTGTTAAATGGAAATCCTGTGCTCAGGGACTAGGCTTAATGTTGTTAAAATGACAGTGTTCCCTAACTTGATCTATAGATTCAATGCAATCACTATCAAAACCTCAGCTGCATATTCTGCGGATATTGACAAGCTAACCTTAAAATTCTTGTGTAAATTTACATGACCCAGAATAGCCAAACAATCTTAGGGGGAAAAAAGAACAAAGTTGGAGGACTCACCCTTCCTGATTTCAAAACTTCCTACAAAACTTCCTTCAAAAACTTCCTACTACATTAATCAAGACAGTGTTGTACTGGCATAAAGATAGACGTATAGATCAATGAGATAGAGTTGAGGGTACAGAAATAAATCATTATGTTTATAATTAATTGAATTTTGACAATGTTACCAACACAATTCAATGGAGGAAGCATAATATTTTAAACAAACAGCATTGGAGCGCCTGGGTGGCTCAGTATATTAAGCGTCCGTCCAACTTTGTCTCAGGTCATGACCTTGAGGTTCACAAGTTTGAGCCTTGCATCAGGCTCTGTGCTGACAACTCAGAGACTGCACCTTGCTTTTGATTCTGTGTCTCCCTCTCTCTCTGACCCTACCCCGCTCACACTTTGTCTCTCTGTCTCTCTCTCAAAAGTAAATAAAACATTTTTAAAAATTAAACAAACAGTATTGGGGCAATTTGATATCAACATGCAAAAAAATTGCATTTGGACCCATACTTCATAACATATACGAACATTAACTGCAGATAGATATAACATCTAAATACAATAGCTAAAACTATAATATTCTTAGAAGAAAATGTAGAGGCATAGGAGTAAATCTTTGTGTTTAGGCAACACTTTCTGAAAGAAAAAATGCAAAAGAAAAAAATAGATAAAGTGGATTTCATCAAAATTAAAAGCATGTACTTCAAAGGACAACATCAAGTAAGTAAAAAGGCAGCACATAGAATGGGAGAGCATATTGCAAAAACATATATGTGATAAAAAGACTTGTATCTAGAATATATAAGGAACACTTACAACTCAGAAAAAAAAAACCCAATTGTTAAATGTGCAAAAACATCCAAATAGACATTTCTCCAGAGAAGATATGCAAATGGTCAAAAAGTACATGAAAAGATATTGAACATCATTAGTCATTAGGGAAACGAAAATATCAAAACCACAATGAGATACTGCTTCACACACCCTAGGATAACTAAATAAAAAAAACAGACAATAACAAGTTTTGGTGAGAATATGGAGAAATTAGAACCCTCATATATTATTGGTTGGAATGTGAAATAGGAGCAACTTTGGAAAACAATGTGACATAGTCCTCAAAAAGTTACATGTAGAATTATCATAGGGCCCAGCAATTTCATTCTTTTTTTTTTTCAATATATGAAATTTATTGTCAGATTGGTTTCCATACAACACCCAGTGCTCATCCCAAAAGGTGCCCTCCTCAATACCCATCACCCACCCTCCTCTCCCTCCCACCCCCCAGCAATTTCATTCTTAAATATATACCAAAAAAATGTAAACATGTCCACACAAAAACTGGTACTTAAATATTCATAGTAACATTATTCATAATAGCCAAAAAATAGAAACAATCCAAATGTTCATCAATTAAAGAATGGATAAACAAAGTGTGGTATATCCATATGATAGAATATTATTTGGCTGTAAAATATCATAGAGCACTGGTACATACTACGACATGGATGAAAATTGAAAACATCATGCTAACTGAAAGTAGCTGGACACAAAAGGTCGCATACTATGTGATTCCATTTATGTAAATCCATAAAGACCTAAAAAAGATTAACAGTTGCCCAGGGGCTAGAAGAAGATGTAGAAAATTATTGCTTTTATGTATGAGATTCTTTTTGGGTGAAGAAAAAGTTGTAAAGTGGTGATGGTTGCATAACTCTGTGAACTGCAAACCATTAAATTGTACATTTAAAAAAGATGAATTTTTTAACTATATGAGTTATATCTCCTTCAAGTTATTACTAAAAAAATACAAATCCATCCAGTACAAATTATATGCCTTTATTTGAAACAGATTCAATCAACTATGACAAGACAGTTTTAAAACACATTAAGTTAAAATACGGACATCACAATAGTACATAGTTATTTTTTAGAAAGTTCTTACCTGTTAGAGATACATACAAAAAACATTTGTGCTAACATGGTATGGTATATGGTATTTACAGCATAAGAAGAAAACATAGAAAAAAAAAGATAGGAATAACACTGATAATTTTTTTAAATGGGTGATGGGTACATGAGTCCTTTATATGATTATTTCTAGTCTAGTGTATTCTTGGAAGTTTCCCTTTAAAAATATGAAAAAACTATAAATAAGGGAGTAAAATAAGAAGCAACTGGGGAGAGAAGTATTATTTCCAAAGGAGCAGCAGTAAGGCTTATAGCTGACTTCTGAGTGGAAAGTATGGAAGCCAGTCGACAGTGGAACGATATATTTACTATGCTGAAATAGGCTAACTGTGACCAAGAATTCTCTATCAGCCAAACCTTTTTCAAGATTGGAGGTGAAATTAAGATATTTTCTGGAAAAAAATTAACACTTCACCATGAGGAAGTTTTCACTAAAGGAAATGTTAAAGCCTAAGTAAATATAGAAAATAAGTGAACCTCAGAGAAAAGTCCTGAGATACAAAAAGAAATGGAAGAGTTAGTGTAAATGTGGGGAAATGTAAATGAATTTTCACTGTGAAAAAATAGGGGCACCTGGGTGGCTCAGTCGGCTAAGCGTCCAACTTCAGCTCAGGTCATGATCTCCCAGTTTGTGGGTTCAAGCCCCATGTTGGGCTCAGTGCTGACAGCTTAGAGCCTGGAGCCTGCTTCAGATTCTGTGTCTCCCTCTTGCTCTGAACCTTCCCTGCTCACACTCTGTCTCTCCCTCTCTGTCAAAAATAAACATTAAAAAAATTTTTTTTAAAGAAAAAGTAAATGTTCATAAAGAGGTATGTGTTCTTGTATACATTCCACCATTTTCATAAGATCATGGTTACAATTTGGGGTTTTCAGAATTCAGTTGGTATGAAGAAGGCTATAAATAGCTTTGCATAATATTTTTTATTCCTTTGGATTTGAGTAATTCTTGTACATTTCTCAAAGTAGTATACCTGTGTATCTATTGTGCTCTCCAAAAAGGCTGAATAATCTACAGGGCTACTTATAACATATTTGTACTAATTCATTTTATTCTTGTGTGTGTGCCAACATTGGTCTTTACTTGTTTTTTCTAGTTTAAGAGAGATACAATGTTAGCTTAAGCCCTTTTAGTTTGCTTTCATTATATCTTAATATGACTGAACTAGTTAGTTCCTAAAATGCAAAATAAATTTTATTATCCACCTTATAATTGTGTTACTGAAGTAGGATACTTTGACTCTGTCATTTGGGACATTGAGAATATTTTCATATACCACTATTTATTCTTTGTATTAGCCATAGTGTGGAAAGTTGTTACATCATATAGAAACTGACCTAAGTATGTGGAGAAATTAGACTGGCCAAATATTAGACCATCCAGTACAATGGAGGAAGCTTGAGTAATTACACACAAAAAGTGTGTAATTTTCTCATGGATTTTCTAAGAGAGAAATACAAATTATCAGTCTTTTGTTAAATCCAAAATGAATATTACTGGTATGAATGACATAAAATAAAAATAATTTCACCTAAAACTGCATATGGTGAAATTAATGATGTAAATTTTATTTCTAAAAATCACATCTCTTTTCATATCATGGAAAATTTTATATATTGACCCAGGAAACCTTAGAAATATTGAACTAAAAGACAATACTTTCAAGGTACCTGAATGGTTCAGTCAGTTAAGGGTCCTTCTCTTGATTTTAGCTCAGCTCAAGATCTCATGGTTTGTGGGTTTGAGGCCTGCATGGGGCTCTGCGCTGACACTGGGGAGCCTGCTTAAGAATCTCTCTCTCTTTTTCTCTGCACTTTCCCCACTTGAAAATAAATAAATAAACTTAAAATTTTATTTTAAAAACTTTCAACTGAAAAAAGGAAAACCTTTATTAACTAAAACTTAAAGAACAAAATCTTTTTTTGACAAAATTTAGATGTGAATATTAGAGCTGGGAAAATGTGATTTGGTAGACATTATGGTCATAAAAAGAAATGATAGTGGGGTGCCTGGCTGGCTCAGTTGATAGAATATGCAACTCTTGATCTCAGAGTCATGAGTTCAAGTTCCACATTGGGTGTAGGGCTTACTTACAAAAGAAAAGAAAAGAGAAGAAAAAAGAAAAGAAAAGAAAAGAAAATTTAGTGGCAAAATCTTCAATGATAAAATTAGACATGGGCAAAACATGACTAAATCTTCAAAATAAAGAATTGATTCTGTTTAAATAATTTCAGAGACATAAAAAGAAAATGAAAAACATTAGAAATGTTTTTACTGCTCTACATATGAAATTAAAAATTTAAATTTACTTTATATTCACCTAGAGATTTGATAATTGATCAAATTAACATTCTATTGAAATATTTTTAATAAAAAATATATGATAAAAATTTTTCTAATTTCAAAATAGTGGCATAAAAACTTATTTAAAATTTATTTTTTAAAATTTACATCCAAGTTAGCATATAGTGCAACAATTATTTCAGGAGTAAATTCCTTAGTGCCCATTTGGCCCATCCCCCCTCCCACAACCTGTCCTGCAAACTTCTGTTTGTTCTCCATATTTAAGAGTCTCTTTTATTTTTGTTCTCCTCCCTGTTTTTATATTACTTTTGCTTCCCTTCATGTTCACCTGTTTTGTATCTTAAAGTCCTCATATGAGTGAAGTGTTATGGTATTTGTCTTTCTCTGACTAATTTCACTTAGCATAATACCCTTTAGTTGCAAATGGCAAGACTTCATTCTTTTTGATTGCTGAGTAATACTCCATTATATATATATTTGTATATATATACATTGTGTATATATATATATACACACACATTGTATACAATGTATATATATACAATGTGTATATATATATATATATATACCCCACATCTTCTTTATCTTTATCTTTGTATATGTATATATATATATATATATATATATATTTTGTGTATATATACATTGTATATATATATATACAATATATATACAATGTGTGTGTGTATATATACATCTTCTTTATCTTTATCTTTGTATATGTATATATATATATATTTTGTGTATATATACAATGTGTATATATATATATATACAATATATATACAATGTGTGTGTGTGTATATATATATACACACATATGTATTTGTGTATATATATATACATATGTATATATATATATACACACACATTGTATATATATTGTATATATATATATACATTGTATATATATACAATGTATATATACACATATATATACACAATGTATATGTGTATATATATATATACATATGTATATATATATATATATATATACACACACACACCCCACATCTTCTTTATCCATTCATCCATCAATGGACATTTGAGCTCTTTCCATACTTTGGCTATTGTTGATAGTGCTGCTATAAACATTGGGGCTCATGTGCCCCTTTGGAACAGCATATCTGTATCCCTTGGATAAATACCTAGCAGTGCAATTGCTGGGTCGTACGGTAGTTCTATTTTTAATTTTTTAAAGAACCTCCAGACTGTTTCCCATATTGGCTGCACCAGTTTGCATTCCCATCCCAGCAGTGCAAAAGAGATCCTCTTTGCATCCTTGCCAACATCTGTATTGCCTGAGTTGTTAATGTTAGACATTCTGACAGGTGTGAGGTGGTATCTCATTGTGGTTTTGATTTGTATTTCCCTGATGATGAGTGATGTTGAGCATTTTTTCATGTGTCAGTTGGCCATCTGGATGTCTTCTTTGGAGAAGTGTCTATTCATGTCTTTGGCCCATTTTTTCACTGGATTATTTGCTTTTTTGGGTGCTGAGTTTGATAAGTTCTTTATAGATTTTGGATACTAACCCTTTATTTGATATGTCGTTTGCAAATATCTTCTTCCATTCCGTCAGTTGTCTTTTAGTTTTGCTGATTGTCTCCTTCACTGTGCAGAAGCTTTTTATCTTGACGTCCCAGTAGTTCATTTTTGCTTTTGTTTCCCTTGCCTCTGGAGACATGTTGAGTAAGAAGTTGCTGTGGCCAAGATCAAAGAGGTTTTTGCCTGTTTTCTCCTTGAGGATTTTGATGGCTTCCTGTCTCATGTTTAGGTCTTTCACCCATTTTGAGTTTATTTTTGTGAATGGTTTAAGAAAGTGGTCCAGGTTCATTCTTCTGCATGTCTCTGTCCAGTTTTTCCAGCACCACTTGCTGAAGAGACTGTCTTTATTCCAATGAATATTCTTTCCTGCTTTGTCAAAGATTATTTGGCCATTTGTTTGTGGGTCCATTTCTGGGTACTCTATTCTGTTCCATTGACCTAAGTGTATGTTCTTGTGCCAGTACCATACTGTCGTGATGATTACAGCTTTGAAGTATAGCTTGAAGTCTGGGATTGTGATGCCTCCCGCTTTGGTTTTCTTTTTCAAGATTGCTTTGGCTATTCAGGGTCTTTTCTGGTTCCATACAAATTTTAGGATTGTTTGTTCTAGCTCTGTGAAGAATGCTGGTGTTATTTTGATAGGGATTGCTTTGAATACGTAGATTGCTTTGGGTAGTGTCGACATTTTAACAATATTTGTTCTTCCTATCCAGGAGCATGGAATCTTTTTCCATTTTTTTGTGTCTTCAATTTCTTTCATAAGCTTTCTATAGTTTTCATTGTATAGATTTTTCACTTCTTTGGTTAGATTTATTCCTAGGTATTTTATGGTTTTTGGTGCAATTGTAAATGGGATCGATTCCTTGATTTCTCTTTCTATCGCTTCATTGTTGGTGTATAGGAATACAACCAGTTTCTGTGCATTTATTTTACATCCTACGACTTTGCTGAATTCATGGATTAGTTCTGGTAGTTTTTGGATGGAATATTTTGGGTTTTCCATATAGACTATCACATCATCTGCGAAGAATGAAAGTTTGACCTCCTCCTGGACAATTTGGATGCCTTTTATTTCTTTGTGCTGTGTGATGGCTGAGGCTAAGACTTCCAATACTATGTTGAATAACAGTGGTGAGAGTGGACATCCCTGTCTTGTCCCTGACCTTAGGGGGAAAGCTGTCAGTTTTTCCCCACTGAGGATAATAACATTGGGTCTTTTTGTTTGTTTGTTTGCTGCAAAAAAGCTTTATTGTTTTCATTTGGTCCATGGCTTGGGAAAGGGCTCTAGGTTGGTTAAAAAGCTGCCTAGTGGCTGCAAGGAGAGACTCAGGCACAAGCCCTGACATCTGGGGGGAATGCCAGAGGGCCCCTCTCAAAGGCTGCTGGGCTCCAGAGACTTCTAGTCGTGCTTGAGGGTGAGTCTTTCGAAGAGATACTCGCCCAGCTCGGCCTGGGGGTCTGACAGCCTGCGGAGATTAGTCAGATGGTCGCCCATCTTCTTAATGAGTTTCACCTCCTCATCTAGAAAGTGATTCTCCAGGAAGTCACAGAGATGGGGGTCTGCGCGGGCAGAACCCAGGGCATGCAGATCCAAAAGGCCCTGGTTGAAGTTCTTCTCCAGAAGCAGGGCGGCTTCCATGGCGTCCAGGGTTTTACCCCACTCATCTTGGGACGGCTTCTGCACGTCCAGGAAGAGGGCGCGTCCGCTGCTCTGGTTTTGCATCTTCAAGAGGCACTCTGCGCCCTCCCGCTTCTCCTCAGCCAACTCTCGGAAGAAGTGGCCCACGCCCTCCAGAGCCACATCGTCACGGTCGAAATAGAAGCCCAGAGAGAGGTAGGTGTAGGAGGCCCACAGATGCATGTTGACCAGGCGGTTGACGGCGGCCTCCACCTCGGTGGTATAATTCTGACGAATCTGGGAGCTCATGGTTGGTTGGTAATGAGGAGCTAAGTCTCCTCATTACCCACTGAGGTAATGAGGGTCTTCATATATGGCTTTTATGATCTCGAGGTATGATCCTTCTTTTTTTTTTTTTTTTTTTTTTTTAATTTTTTTTAACGTTTATTTATTTTTGAGACAGAGAGAGAGCATGAACAGGGGAGGGGCAGAGAGAGAGGGAGACACAGAATCTGAAACAGGCTCCAGGCTCTGAGCTGTCAGCCCAGGGCCCGACGCGGGGCTCGAACTCACGGACCGTGAGATCATGACCTGAGCTGAAGTCGGACGCTTAACCGACTGAGCCACCCAGGCGCCCCGAGGTATGATCCTTCTATCCCTACTTTCTTAAGAGTTTTTATCAAGAAAGGATGCTGTATTTTGTCAAATGCTTTCTCTGCATCTATTGAGAGGATCATATGGTTCTTGTCCTTTCTTCTATTGATGTGATGAATCACACTGATTGTTTTGCGGATATTGAACCAGCCCTGTATCCCAGGTATAAATCCCACTTGGTCCTGGTGAATAACCTTTTTTAATGTGTTGTTGGATCCAGTTGGCTAGTATCTTGTTGAAGATTTTTTGCATCCATGTTCATCAGGGAAGTTGGTCTATAGATGGTATAAAAACTCTTAATTTCGGGGCGCCTGGGTGGCTCAGTCGGTTAAGCGGCCAACTTCAGCTCAGGTCATGATCTCACAGTACGTGAGTTCGAGCCCCGTGTTGGGCTCTGTGCTCACAGCTCAGAGCCTGGAGCCTGTTTCAGATTCTGTGTCTCCCTCTCTCTGACCCTCCCCTGTTCATGCTCTCTCTCTGTCTCAAAAATAAATAAACGTTAAAAAAAAAAAAAAAAAAAACTCTTAATTTCATATTAGATTGGGGCGTGAATGGGTTAAAAATATTATTTTTATTTGTTGATTTTTTTCTTTTGTCTTCATTTCCTGATGACAGCCTTGTGAAATAACTTCAAAATTTTATTTCCTACTACAATTCAGATGTACAGGGTAAAAAACAGAAGTTGTTTTTTTGTTTTCCTCTTACACTGGACCTTTTATTCAGTGGAAGTATGACATTCTAGTCAATCCTGATATTCTAGGATTCTGTGATTTGTTTGTTCCAAATAAGAATTCATGGCTATGTAATAAATCATCATAAGGCTGTACCATAATGCATTTGTTACCCCCACTGATGTATATTGAAGTCTGGCCAATTTCCCACCAATAAAACAACACTGTAGGGCACAACACAATTGTGTGTTTGTTTGGGATTTTTTTTTTAAGATTTTACTTTTAAGTAATCTCCACACCTACCATGGAGCTTGAACTGACAACTCCGAGATCAAGAGTCACATGCTTTTCCAACTGAGCTAGCCAGGCACTCAATCACAATTTTTTTTAACCTAAAATTAATCTGCTCTCCCTCTGCTTTAGTGGGAAAGAAAATTATTAAATATCCAATCCAGGATAAGCTTTGTCTAAATGATCCATTCAGATTCATTAAGCCCGTATGAAGAGTCTCTGGAGTGAGTCAGATAGCAAAACAGAGTCTTATGCAAGGTAAGGTAATCATGGGGGTGATATCTCACCACCTTTGCCGTAGTCTGTTCATTAGAAGCAATTAAGAAATCCCATCCACAGTCAAGGGTAGATCATTAACAAAAAAGCGTGCATATGAGGAAGACGGGATAACGGGGTGTTTGCCACCTTAGAGTTTATCTGACATAGTTGGAAAGAAAGAAAGTTAAAAAGAAAGATAATATACTTGAAGAAAAAATGATAAATTCGAGGCACAAATTCAGGTGGCTGGAGTAAGTCCAAACATAACAGAAACCATGGCATGGATGAATTAAATTCAAATGATATAAGACAGAATGGGTAAAATAAAGACACGTTAGATGCCATTTATAAGAGATATATCCAAAAGAAAATGATGCAAGAAGATTAAAGATTGTGACATCGGTGGGGGGGGGGGGGAGGCGCCTGGGTGGCTCAGTCAGTTAAGGGTCTAACTCTTGACTTTGGCTCAAGTCATGATCTTGTGGGTTCCTGGGTTCAGCCCCATGGCGGGCTTCACGCTGACAATGCAGAGCCTGCTTGGGATTCTGTCTCTCTCCCTTTTCTCTCTGCCCTACCCTGCTTGTGATCTCTCGCTCTATCTCTCAAATAAATAAGTAAACTTAAAAAATATATGTTGACATCAGAAAATATACAACATTACAACAATATACTAACAATACTGGTATAAGGGAAAAGTGAATTCAAGGTAAAAAGCAAAGAAGGGGGGCGCCTGGGTGGCGCAGTCGGTTAAGCATCCGACTTCAGCCAGGTCACGATCTCGCGGTCCGTGAGTTCGAGCCCCGCGTCAGGCTCTGGGCTGATGGCTCAGAGCCTGGAGCCTGTTTCTGATTCTGTGTCTCCCTCTCTCTCTGCCCCTCCCCCCGTTCATGCTCTGTCTCTCTCTGTCTCAAAAATAAATAAACGTTAAAAAAAAAAAAAGCAAAGAAGGTAATGTGAAATATCTCATATTAATAAAAGTATAAAACGCAAGGAAGATATACTAGTTTTGAGCCTTTATGAACCAAACACAATTCAAAACACAGAAATCAGGCCAGTTTCACTAACGTCAATGCAATAAAATTAAAAGAAAATAACAGTCATTAAGAAATCCAAACATGTTGAAATTAAGAAATACTGTATTAAATGTATATACAGCCTTTAACCTGTAACCTAACTTTAAAAATGTTTTAATATGAAAAAGATCGGGATGCCTGGGTGGCTCAATCAGTTAAGCATTTGACTCTGGCTCAGGTCATGATCTCACAGTCTGTGAGTTCGAGCCCCAGGTCGAACCCTGCGTCGGGCTCTGTGCTGACAGCTCAGAGTCTGGAGCCTGTATCAGTTTCTGTGTCTCCCTCCCTGCCCCTCCCTTGCTCGTGCTCAGTCTCCCTCTCTCTCAAAAATAAACATTTAAAAAATGTTTTAATGTGAAAAAGATCATTTTAGAAAAGACAACACACCATAGAGACTATCTTTTTAGACCCCTGCTCCCCCTGTGCAAGCTACAATTATTTCTCTCCCCCCCCCATCTGCTAGGAGGAATACATCTGTAATTCTAGGGTCCCCTCCTCCACACTTTCTTTTACATTTCAAAGAACAATGATAGATCTATTTAGCTGTTAACCTATTTAATTCTCACACTAACCTGATGAGAGAAATCCAGCTTAGAGTGTGAAGTAACTTGCTGAGTACAAGTTGATGAAAACTTCAGCAAAGGCATCTAATTTGTCCAATGTCTCATCCTTTTACAGCCAGGATTTCAAACGTGAATGTGTAGAAACCTGTGCCCTTTTATGTGTGCAACATTGCAGTTTTGTATTCAGAGTTGTTTTCCCTAGCTTGGATCCTTATGGAAAAGTTTATCGAGATGCTCTAGTGGCGTCTGGGTGGCTCAGTTGATTGAGCCTCCAACTCTTGATTTCAGCTCAGGCCATGATCTCATGGTTTGTGGGATAGAGCCCCACATCAGGCTCCGTGCTGACAGCGTGGAACCGACTTGGGATTCTCTCTCCCTCTCTCTCTGCCTTTCCCCTGTAGACCCACACTCTCTCTTCCTCAAAATAAATAAATAAACTTAAAAAAAAGATCATCTATATACCAGTATATACCCCTTAAGTATATTCAACCAGTAAGAATTGATTTATAATATCTCAATCCTATTTTTTTTTTCTGTCCTGAATAGTGTTAGAAAGAGCATCACTTTTTGGCAGGCTTTAAACTTGAGAAAGTATTAAATTGGCCGGAGCTGGCAAAGTAAAAATATGCCCTGCTATGTGTCAGTCTAGGAGGACAGATACAGATAAAGTTAGCATAAATTTAACAAGGAATAATAATGTTCCCCCCAGAGACATGGTGCAGTGGTAAAGTATCAAAACAGCCCCCTATGCTGAGTGACTTGATGCTTGAAATCATAGACTAGAAACTTTGCTGTTTGAAATAACATCAAGAAGAATGAAATATCCCACTCTTTCTCAGAGAATCTAAGGCCCACAGAAGCAAAACTGATTTGCAGTCCAGGTGTGGAACTTCAGAGAAGAGGTTTCTGAAGACAATATTCCACCCTTACTTCAACTTCGCAATTTTCAAAGAAACAGGTGCCTGTTCAATTTTGCAGTCCAGATCTGACCTTGCCTCCTTTATATATGACCTTGCTTTGCTTTGATCCTATCAAAACACTACTTCATTTAAATTTCGCCTAAATGTCACTCTTCCCCCAAATCCTATAACTCATCTTCTCCTTTGTTTAGTGGGACATCCCATAGTTTCTCCATGTGCAGTGTCTCTCATTGCAACAAATGAGTGAATCTCACTTTGTTTGACTACAGGTTTGTCCCAGATGGTCTTTGGCTGATTGGGCCAGAACAATTACTACCACGGATGGCTAAGACCCTCCTGCTATGACTCGGACCTCCATTCAGTAAGAACATGCACATCTGAGACCATTTGAGTTACCCCTGCTCGAGGGCTCTCTGTCCTTGATTGCATGGATTTTGTGCTATATCTAGACTTTTATGATCTCTCTGTCGCTTCAGGGTCATGCTGATTTCTTGAGTAAGTAGGCAGGGCAACTTATCCTTGGGGTTAGGGTCCAAAACTCTGTGATACTTTTATTTTTGACCAGCTGTCAACCAACTTCTAATGGGTTGCCTACTAATGAATTTGCACTGCTCACTGACATAACTTCACAGAGGATGGTTTGGAGTTGTAGTGGCTACTCTGAAGAATTTTGACATAAATTATATTTTTCATTTTGGAGATGCCTTAGAATGAAAAGGGGAAAGAACCTCTTGTAAGGGGATTGTCTACCTTTTCTTTTTTCTTTGTTTCTTTGTTTCTTTGTTTTTTTCTTTCTTTGTTTCTTTACCTTTCTTTCTTTCTTTCTTTCTTTCTTTCTTTCTTTCTTTCGAGCCCAAGCTAGGGAGAGGGGCAGAGTGAGGGAGAGAGAGAGAATCTCAATCTCCATGCTCAGCATGGAGCCCAACACAGTGCTCCACTCTGGGATCATGACCTGAGCCAAAATCAAGAAGCTTAACCAAATGAGCCACCCAGGTACCCTGGGACTGTCTATCTTATCTGTCTAAAAGAGATTTCTTTTAAGGAAGACTCCCTCCTTCCATAAACATCCTTCATTTCCATTCCTATTCTTTGACTTGATAAAATTGCCAAGAGCCCAAGTTACTGTTTAAACCGGTTGTTAACGACTCATGTGTGTGTGTGTGTGTGTGTGTGTGTGTGTGTTGAAATGAGTTTTTCTAAATCTAAACTTTTTTCTCACCTTGCAACAGAAAGATTATTAGCCTTTCTCCAATGATAATTTTGTATTTGTCTAAAGCTTGTTCCCACTCACTTTTTCCCCCTTCTGTCCTATCCCTCTTCCCCTCACTTGAGAAATTTTAAAGGTGGATTGACTAGAAAAAAAATAATTCTGTTGCCATCTATGCAGTTTAGGAATACCTAGTCCATGTAAATAAACATCTCTAAAAGAAAGAAAAAGTAAACTGTGTTTTTTTTTTTCAACGTTTTTTTAATTTTTTTTTTTTTTTTATTTTTGGGACAGAGAGAGACAGAGCATGAACGGGGGAGGGGCAGAGAGAGAGGGAGACACAGAATTGGAAACAGGCTCCAGGCTCTGAGCCATCAGCCCAGAGCCCGACGCGGGGCTCGAACTCACGGACCGCGAGATCGTGACCTGGCTGAAGTCGGACGCTTAACCGACTGCGCCACCCAGGCGCCCCAAACTGTGTTTTATTGTATAAAATTAATGCTAACACTATATTTTAACCTTTATAGGACTAAAATTAAAATTCTCATGCTTTAATTTATATAAATTTTTATATTGACCTTATAAGTTAAGTAAGTTATCCTTTCTAATAATTGTTTAAGATTAAAAATATAAAATGGTTTTTATTTAAAAAAAATTTTAAAGATTTTTTTTTATTTAAATTCAAGTTAGTTAACATATGGTGTAGTCGTGGTTTCAGGAGCAGAATTTAGTGATTCATCACTTGCCTATAACACCCAGTGTGCATCCCAAAAAGTGCTCTCCTTAATGCCCATGATCCATTTAACTCATCCCCCCCACCTACCTCCCCTCCAGCAACCCTCAGTTTATTCTCTATATTTAAGAGTCTTTTATGGTTGCCTCCCACTCTCTTTTCATCTTATTTTTCTTTCTCTTCCCCTATGTTCATTTGTTGTGTTTCTTAAATTCCACATACGAGTGAAATCATATGATACTTGTCTTTCTCTGACTTACTTCGCTTAGCATAATACACTCTAGTTCCATCCACATTGTTGCAAATGGCAAGATTTCATTCTTTTTCATTGCCACGTAGTATTCCATTGTGTATATATACCACACCTTCTTTATCCATTCATCAGTCGATGGACATTTGGACTCTTTCCATAATTTGGCTATTGTTGATAGCGCTGCTATAAATATTGGGGTGTATGTGCCCTAAAGATTTTTTTTTTTAATTTTTAAGTAATCTCTATATCCAATATGAGGCTCAAACTCAAAGATCAAGAGTCACATACTCCACCAAATGAGCTAGCCAGGCATCCCTAGGTTTGTTTTATCAGCTTAAAATTTGTAAAGATTATCTAAAATGTGTGCTCAAAAATTAGGTGGATATTTCTTAGTTTACTGTCTTCTAGGCTTTTCTATGTCAGGACAAAACAAAAGTTGGCTACTTTGGTTAAAGGTAGTAATGTGTGGGGTGCCTGGGTGGCTCAGTTGGTTAAGTGTCTGACTTTGGCTCAGGTCATAATCTCACGATTCGTAGGTTTGAGCCCTGCATCAGGCTCTGTGCTGAATGCTCGCTCAGAACCTGGAGCTTTGTGCTAAATGCTTGCTCAGAGCCTGGAGCCTGCTTCAGATTCTCTCTCTGCCCCTCCTCTGCTCATGCTCTGTCTCACTCTGTCTCTCAAAAATAAATAAATGTAAAACAAAAAAAATAGTAATGTGTGGGGCTAGGGGACTCAGCTGGTTAAATGTTCAACTCTTGATTTTGGCTCAGTTCATGACCTCAGGGTTAGTGGGATCCAGCCCCACTAACTCAGCACAGAGCCCCACGCAGCGTTCAAATTCACGAACCCTAACATCATGACCTGAACTGAAGTTGAACACCTAACACACCAAGCCACTCAGGTACCCCTGTTTTTAATTTTTTGAGAAACCTCCATATTGTTCTGCTGCAGCAGTTTACATTGCCACCCACAGTGCACAAGTGTTCCCTCTTCTCCACATTCTCACCAATACTTGTTATTTCTTGTCTTTTCTCTCTCTTTTTTCCTTTTTATTTTTAAGTAAGCTCTGTGGCCGATGTGGGGTTTGAACTCACGACATGGAGATCAAGAGTCACATACTCCAATGACTGGGCCAGCCAGGCACCCCCATTTTTTAAAAATTAGTGCTTCAACAGCAACTTTTTTAAAATTTAATTTTTATTTTAATTTATTTTTTTAAGTAATCTCTACACCGAATGTGGGGTTTGAATTCATGACCCCAAGATAAAGTCTCACATGCTCTACTGACTGAGCCAGCCAGGCGCCCCTCTTGTCTTTTTGATAATGGTCATTCTAACAGGTGTGAGGTGATATCTTATTGTAATTTTGATATACATTTCTCTGATGATTAGTGACATTGAGCATCCTTTCATGTGTCTGTTGGCCATCTATGTGTCTTCCTTGGCAAAATGTCTATTCCGATCCTCTGCACATTTTTTAATCAGATTGCTTTTTTTTTGGCTATTGAGTTATATGACTTCTTTATATATTTTGAATATTAATCCCTTATCAGATAGATGATTTGCAAATATTTTCTCCCATTCAGTAGGTCACCATTTCATTTTGCTCATGGTTTTGTTTGCTGTGCAGAAGCTTTTCAGTTTGATGTAGTTCTACTTGTTTATTTTTTCTTTTGTTGCCTTTGATTTTGGTGTGAGATCCAAAAATCATTGCCAAGGCCAATTTCAAGGAGTTTACTGCCTTTGTTTTCTTTTTTTTCCTAGACATTTTATGGTTTTAGATTGTATATTCATGCCTTTAATCCAATTTGAGTTAATTTTTGTGTAGGATGGAAGATAGTAGGCTAGTAAAATTGTTCACAGTGGTTTCTTGTGAGCTTTTTTTTTTTTATGTTTATTTATTTATTTTTTTTTTTGAGAGAGAGAGAGAGTGCAAGCATGGGAGGGGCAGAGAGAGAGGGAGACAGAGAATCTGAAGCAGCCTCCAGGCTCTGAGCTGTCAGCACAGGGCCCGACGCGGGGCTCGAACCCACAAACTGTGAGATCATGACCTGGGCTGAAGTCGGTTGCTTAACCGACTGAGCCACCCAGGCGCCCCTTATGAGCTTTTTTTTTAATTTTTAAATTAAAAAAATTTTAATGCTTATTTTTGAGAAACAGAGCTTGAACGGGGGAGGGGCAGAGTGAGGGAGACACAGAATCTGAAGCAGGCTTCAGGTTTTGAGCTGTTGGCACAGAGCCTGACATGGGGCTTGAACCCCTGAACCAGGAGATCATGACCTGAGTCGAAGTTGGACACTTAACTGACTGGGCCACTCAAGTGCCCCTCTTATGAGCCTTTGTATTTGGTAAGTTACATTTCCATTTTCATTTGTCTCAAAATATTTTTTGATTTCTCCTTTTAGTTCTTAATAAAAGTTCTTTTATTTTTTAAAGTAATTTCTAACCCAATGTGGGGCTTGAACTCACAACCCTAAGAACAAGAGTTGAGTATTCCACTGATTGAGCCAGCCAGGCAGCCCATAAATAGGCCTTTTTTACAGGGATACTGGGGATGTGTTTCAGTCTGCTGTCTGTGTAATACCCTACGGGTGGCATCCTGTCAAGAACTGTCTTTGATTATTATAGTCCTGTGGGATCCAGGAATGCATGCCCTGTCCCCAACCACAGCCACCAGAGCTAGGTGATCAAGGAACATCCCCGTGTGGATTGCATGTGCCTGCCAGTTTTCACAGGTGCCTGGAAGAGCACACGGCTGGGGCATGACCAAAAGCACTATCAAGATAGAGAGAGAGCACAAAAATGGTGCCTGTCAGCACGTAAGTCCCCAGAGAGAGTCCCAACAGAATTCTGCCCCTCTGGCAGATGCTTTAAGATTAGCAAATGAATCTCCTTCACTTATAGTCTAGGTGCTTTTCACACTACTGCTTTAGTGTTTATCCTTGGGTCACGTGAGTTTGTGCGCAAGCCCTGTAAGAGAAGTATCTCAGTTCCATATATTTGAGTCTCCTGGATATGAACCCTGTTGGTTTTCAAAGCCAGACATATTGGGGATTTTTCTCTCTATTGCAGGTTTCAGGGTTTGGGGTGCCTGACGTAGGACATAAACTCCTTCTCCGAATCTCCAGGTTTGTGAGATCCGTCCCTACTGTGGGGGTTGAGGCTTTTGTCAAGACTGCCTCTCTTACTCCCTCTCAGTGTGGCCTTTTTACTATCTGTTGTAAAGAAGCTATTTAGCTAGTTTTCAAGTCCTTTTCAGGGGGAATTATTTCATATGTATCTGTAGACTTTGTGTGTCTATGGAAGAAGTGAGTTCAGGAACTTCCTGTGATGCCATCTTGCTACAATTTCTTTATTACAAATTGTTACATGGATGATTATTTTTCCTTTTTTTTCCAATCTTTTTTTTTAATTATAGTTGACATACAATGTTAAAACATGAGTTTCAGGTGTACAACATAGTGATTGGACAAGTCTATATACTATACTATGCTTACAACAAGTAAAGCTACCATCTGTCACCATATACAACACATTGCAATATTATTGACTGTATTCCCTATGCTCTCTTCATTCCGTAACCGGAAGCCTGTATCTCCCACTCCTCTTCACCCATTTTGCACATTCCCCCACCCTCTTTCTCTCTGGCAACCATTAGTTTGTTCTCTGTATTTGTAGGCTGTTTCTGCCTTTTTTGTTTGTTCATTTTGTTTTTTAGATTCCACATCTGAGTGAAATCATATGGTATTTGCCTTTCTCTATCTTACTTATTTCATGCAGTATAATACCCTCTAGGTCCATCCATGTTATTGCAAATAGCAAGGTCTCATTCTTTAAAACAAAACAAAACAAAACAAAACAAAACAAAAACAAGTAACCACCGCACACATTTTGTTTTGTATGTGGGAAACAAATTTAGTCACTAAAAATTTTTTAAAAATCTCATTCTTTTAATGGCTGAGCAGTATTTCATTGTATGTATACACACATCTATCAGCGGACACTAGGTTGCTTCCATATCTTGGCTATTGTAAACAAAGCTTCAATAAATATGGATATATTGTTTAAAACATTATTTTTATTTTTATTATTATTTTTTGGATATAGAATATATCTTTTTGACTTAAATATATTTTTGACTTAAAAAAGAGTCAAACTAGAATTTGGATTTTCTTTTCGGAAAATGACCAACTTAATATGTGCATAGATATCAGATGTTCTTTTTAATCACCAAAATATCCTACTAATTCTTTGGACTTCTGGAATGCTCTTGAATAATTTTGACCAAAAATACTTTACTTTTAATTTTTTTTTTTCAATGTTTATTTATTTTTGGGACAGAGAGAGACAGAGCATGAACGGGGGAGGGGCAGAGAGAGAGGGAGACACAGAATCGGAAACAGGCTCCAGGCTCCGAGCCATCAGCCCAGAGCCTGACGCGGGGCTGGAACTCACGGACCGCGAGATCGTGACCTGGCTGAAGTCGGACGCTTAACCGACTGCGCCACCCAGGCGCCCCTAACTTTACTTTTAAATTAAGTTCCCGGGCGCCTGGGTAGCTCAGTTGTTAAGCGTCCGACTTCAGCTCAGGTCATGATCTCACGGTACTTGAGTTCGAGTCCTGCGTCAGGCTCTGTGCTGACAGCTCAGAGCCTGGATCCTGCCACAGATTCTGTGTCTCCCTCTCTCTGCCCCTTCCCCAGTCATACTCTGTTTCTCTCTCTCACTCTCAAAAATAAATAAACAGTAAAAAAATTTTTTAACAATAAAAAAAATAAATTCCTAGCACTCGCTGTTCTTTATTGCTGTGGCTTTTAAGTATTTATAATAAGTATATCTTGAGTTTTAGGAATTATGACTTCTGTTCATATATTGCCACCTCTGATAATTCTTCTTGATCTTTTCTTTACCGTATTAAACTGTATATTCAGAATAGTAAAAATACTGGGGAACCTGGGTGACTAAGTGGGTTAAGCATCCAACTATTGATTTTGGCTCAGGTCATGATCTCATGATCTCATCACGGTCGAGAGATTGAGCCCCAAGTCAGGCTCCGAATTGAGCACAGAGTCTTAAGATTCTCTCTTCCTCTCCCTCTGCCTCCCCCCCCCCCCCCCACCAAAGGAATAGTAAAAATATTAAGATGTCTTTTGTGCTTAAAATATTTTGAGGGTTCTTGGAATGTCCATCAGGTAACACAAAAATTTGCTCCTTCACCTTACAAAAAGGAAGACAAACTGGAAATAATTTGGTTTGTTTTGTATTCTTCAAAATTTCCTTAAACTATGTGAAAGCTTTTTCCTGCACAAATAGCAAAGACTAATATTAATAATACAAACAAAAAACAAGAAAAAAGGGAAAAATCCATACTCTTTATATGTTTTATCCTTGTATGCTACCAATATTTTCTTTTTTTTTTTAACTGGAATTTTCTTTTTTCTGAGTTAAATTTAAATCCCAGTTAGCAGCACCTGGGTGGCTCAGTTGGTTAAATGTCCAGCTCTTGATTCCCGCTCAGGTCATGACCTCACGATTGGTAGATTCAAGCCCCGTGTCGGGCTCTGTGCTGGCAGTGCAGAGCCTGCTTGAGATTCTCTCTGCCTCTCTTTCTGCCCCTCCCTGCTCTCTTTCTCTCTCAAAATAAATTAAAAAATTTTTAAATAAAATGAAAAATGAAATAAATTCTAGTTAGTTAACATACAGCGTAATATTACTTTCAGGCATATTATATAATGGTTCAGCACTTCCCTACAACACCCCAGTGCTCATGACAACAAGTGCACTCCTTACTCCCCATCATCTGTTTAACCCCTCTACCCTCTCTCCCCCTGGTAACCATCAGTTTGTTCTCTATGGTTAATAGTCTATTTCTTGGTTTACCTCTCTTTTTTCCCCCTTTGCTCATTTGTTTTGTTTCCTAAACGCCACGTATGAGTGAAGTCATATGGTATTTGTCTTTTCTCTGAATGATTTATTTCACTTAGCATTTTACTCTCTAGCTCCATCCATGTTGTTGCAATGACAAGACTTTATTCTTTTCTTTGGCTGAATAATATTCGATTATATATATATATATTCCACATACTCTCAGTTTTCTATAATGTGTACATATTATTTTTATTTTTTAAGCTTATTTATTTATGTTATTTTGAGAGAGAGAGAGAGCGTGAGCAAGTAAGTGCAAGTGGGGGAGGGGCAGAGAGAGACAAGAAAAGAGAGAATCCCAAGCAGGCTCCACACTGTCAGCCTGGAGCCCAACACCTGGCTGGAACTAATGAACTGTGAGATCATGACCTGAACTGAAATCAAGAGTCAGACGCTTAACCAACTGAGCCACCCAGGCTTTATTTAAAAATTTTTTTTAATGTTTATTCTTTTTTGTTTGTTTGTTTGAGAGAAAGAGAGACAGACAGAGACAGAGCGTGACTGGGGGAGGGGCAGAGAGAGAGGGGACATAGAATCCGAAGTAGGCTCCAGGCTCTGAGCTGTCAGCACAGAGTCCGATGTGGGGCTTGAACTCGTGAACCTCCAGAGCATGACCTGAGCTGAAGTCAGACGCTTAACTGACTGAGCCCCCAGGTGCCCTGGGCTTTAATTTTTTAAGTTAATTTATTTCATATTATTTTTATTGTAAAAAGAAGTAATTTTAAGAGAGGTATGTATTACCTTTTCAATTAGAAAGTTAAAGAGACTATGAGTCAAACACATATTTAATTTAAATTGCTTTGTCTGAGTCTGTCTCGGTACGCCAACAGTTGGGAGACACCCAGTAAGAAAATGAGAGTTAATAGGGATAATTTTTGGACTGTGGAGGAATGACAGGAGCAAGGAAGCCCTGTGGGAATCTGCAGTTGTAAAGAGGACTCTGGGCTGTGGAAGGTAGAGGATGTTAGGAAAAACTCTTGGGAAACTTAATTTTTGACAGGCAAATGAATCAGAAAAAACTGCTTTGGATACACCACAGAGCAAGTGAATGATACAGTGCGTCTGGCATGCGAGGGAAGACAAGAAGAATGTCTGGAAGTTGGTGTGTAGGATAACTTACCCTGCTCTTTTACTGGGTGTGCTCACAGGGATGGCTAGGTTTTTCTTTATGAAGTGAAGAGTGAGCATTTTGGACTGGAATGTCAACAGATGATTTTGCCTTTACAGAAATCAGATTTCCACTTTTTTTTTTTTTAAGTAGGCTCTATGCCCCACGTTGCCACAACTCCAAGGTCAAGAGTCACATGCTCCACTGACTGAGGGACCCAGGAGCCCCTCAAATTTCCACTTTTATTTTGAATTTAGAAGAGTGATGTGCTTAACATCACTGAAGTCTCTGGGGCTTTTGAATGTACAATTTTTTATTCTAAAGGAAGCCTTTTGATCTCAGATAGTGGTATAATGTAGAGAAAAAGGGAGAGAAGCATGCATAAAAAAACATTAACACACATATGTATGTGTTTCTCTCCTCTAGCATAGAGGTAACTCCAGTCAACTTAGCAGCTGTGACACACATTCCTTAAAAGAAACCACTGATTCAATACTTGGAAATATGAACTGTATTAATAAAAATTATATATTTTTGGTGTTCAAGTTTCTTCTTCATTTAGCTGAGTTAACCACATTAATATCTGATAACAGTAGACTTCAGGAGATAAAAAAAAGAACCATATGAGGGGGCTCAGGGCTTACCACCCCAAAATTTGCCACTTTGGCATGTGGATTATTTTGAACTGAAGACAATCAAGGCCCAGCAGGCTCAGGAAGAACTTTTTTTCTTTAGTGTTTATTTATTTTTGAGAGAGAGAGAGAGAAAGTGAGAGAGTGAGCAAGGTGTAGGAGCAGAGAGAGAGAGAGACTCCCATGCAGCCTCTGCACTGTCAACACAGAACCCAAGATGGGGCTCAAACTCATGAACCATGAGATCATGACCTGAGCCGAAATCAAGGCACCCTTCTGCCTAAAATAATTTAGATAAGCAGCCTCTGAAAGAGCTCTTCAGCTGCCTCCGTTTTGATCTCAAACTTTCTGGTTGTGTTATCAAAAACTAACCTCCATGCTTCAGAGCCGAAATATAATGCAAAGACAGTAAACAAACAAATAAAATTTTAAAAAGGAGAGTAAAGAAGTGCCTGGGTGGCTCAGTTGGTTGAGCTTCCGACTCTTGATTTCAGCTCAGGTCATGATCCCAAGGGTAGTGAGATCGAGCCCAGCATATGGCTCCACACTGAGCATAGGGCCTGCTTGGGAGTCTCTCTCCCTCTCTCTCTTTCTCTCTCTCTCTCCCTCTGCTCCTCCCCCAGCTTGTGCTTTCTCTTTGTCTCTCAAAATAAAATAAGGTAAAATAAAATAAAACAACACAAAATAAAATAAAATGAAACAAAATAAAATAAAAAGGAACAAACTACTGATATATGTAACAACCTGGGGATAGATTTCCAGAGAATTATGGTTGAGTGAAAAAAATCAATCCCAAAAGGTTACAGACAATGTGATTCTTTTATATAATATTTTGAAATGACAAAATTTTAGAAAAGGAATGCTGCTTAGCAGTCCAGGGGTTAGGGTAGAAGGTGAGTAAATTATAAGAGAGTTGCACAAGGTCCTGGAACTGTTTATAGAGTCTGGACTATGGTTATGGGTATATGAACTTGCATATGTGGTAAAATTGTATAATGTACACAAAGTAAAATTGGGGAAATGTGAATAAGATCTTTGGATTACATTAATGTCAATTTCCTGGTTGTGATTTATACTAGTTTTACAAAATGTTACCACTGGGGGAAACCAGATAAAATGAGAGAACATAGAGAACATGAGATCTCTCTATGTTATTTCTTACAACTGCATGTGAATCTACAATTATCTCAATTAAAAATTCAAGTGAAGAAGAAAATTTGGTGGAATCGTTATCACAATTCTCCTTGTACAAAGCTTTTTGAAATTGGTTATTAAGTTAAAAAAATCTACTATTTCTTATATGGCAAACAAATTTATGTTGTATAATCAGCCTCTTAGCTTTTAATTCTTTATGTGATGTTAGATGTTCAATCAGTCATCTGAGCTCAGAGTTGTGAGTATAGGAAAATTTACAAAATAATCCTAGAACATTCTCTGTCAAAAAGATTAAGAAGTCAGTGAAGAAACTTTTCCAGTATAAGTAAAGGAGGGTGTAATTTTTAAAAATTAAAACCTATATTTTTTTCCTGACCAATTTAGATGTTTGCTTCTAGAGACTAATAGCCTGGCAGTTAGTAACCACTGTGAAATTCAGATCATATACTGCACTGAGTGAGTACAAGTGACACTGATTTTTTTGAAGTTATCAAAATGAGATAGTGTTTGAAGTTATGAGTATACTTCATCTATATATGTCACTCAGAGTTTGTAGTAAGAAAAGGACCAAGGACAAAATCTTGGAGAATAACACAGTTTAAACAGAGGAGTAGATCAGAATATCTTTTTTTTTTTTTTTTTCAGAGAGAGAGTAAGGGAGAGAGAGAGAGAGAGAGATTGAATCTTAAGTAGGCTCCATGCTTAGGGCAGAGCTCAAGGCTAGGCTTGACCCCACGATCCTGGGATCATTACCTGAGCCAAAAGCAAGAGTTGCTTGCTTAACCACGTGAGCCACCTGGGCGCTCCAGGATTTTTTTCTTTTTTAAGTTGGCTCCATGCCCAACATGTGACTCCAACTCAAGACCTAGATCAAGACCTAGAGATCAAGAGTAGCATGTTCTGCAGATTGAGCCAATCAGGTGCCCCAAGGACTTTCTTTATAAATTTCTGTTTGTCTGGATGTTTAGTAAAACTGTATCTATGAATTATTTGTGCACTTTAATATTACTTTAGAAATAAGAATATAGGACAAAATGAAATAATGAAACCTCACAAGTGGTGGACAGTATAAGGACATGGTTACTAGATCTGTTAGATTGTTAGATGACTCTGTGCTAGGCCTATCAGGCTGCTTGCCACACAACAGGCCACAATGAACTGTTTGCTAACTGAATAGCATTTGGCAACTTCCTAAGAGGACAGAGGCAGCCTTGTTCCCTGCCATGGCCCATGTGGAGGTATGCTGTCTTCCTGGAGTATCTTGCAGAAAAGCGATATATGGTCTACAGTCTCATCAGACTTGACAGTCACTATCTGCTTTTACTCTGTGTGGAGAAGGTCATCCATCCCTTGCAGAAGAAACCTAGGATGTATATCTTGAAGTGCTGGAC
The DNA here is from genome assembly GCF_007474595.2 of Lynx canadensis. Taxonomy (NCBI): domain Eukaryota; kingdom Metazoa; phylum Chordata; class Mammalia; order Carnivora; family Felidae; genus Lynx; species Lynx canadensis. The sequence continues at coordinate 138,573,041 of NC_044306.2, forward strand.
CAAAAGATGAAGTAGTTAGGAATACAAACAGCTTTATCACCAGTGTTTTCAATGGAAGGTTGGCAATGGGAAAGAAGAAGAATGATACGGCATGCAGAGACTTAGGTGCATAGAATTAATCATATCTTTGGATAATGAAAACTGGTATCTTGCCTAGGGATAGAGCATATCCCTAAAGGACTGAAGAACATGAATTTTCCTAGAAATATGCCGAACTGATCAAGAGGGCTTTAAGTGAAATATTGAAGGACAGGGGTAAAAATCCAGATAATGTTAAATCTATATATGACAGAAGGTACCTAAATTAACATTAAATAACAATGAACAGAAATCCAAAGTCTTTTTTTTTTAATTTTTAAAAAATGTTTTATTTATTCTTGAGAGAGACAGAGCATGAGTGAGGGAGGGGCACGGCCAGAGAGGTACACAGAATCCGAAGCAGACTCCAGGCTCTGAGCTGTCAGCACAGAGCCCGACGTGGGAATCAAACTCACGAGCCGTGAGATCGTGACCTGAGCCAAAGTCAGATGCTTAACCAACTGAGCCACCCAGGCACCCCAGAAGTCCAAAGTCTTAAAGTTATCAAAATGAGATGGTGTCTGAAGCTATGAGTGAGATGACACCACTCTATCCTCTTCTTGGGTACTTCTTGCAAATTACAATTGCTTAGCTGGTTATTGTGGTTTCAGGTTTGATGTCTTCCATAATCAATGAGGCAAAGCTCAGAATACAGAGATTGGAATGAAGGGGGCTGGCAAACTTCCCAAAAAGGGCCCTCAGGGTGGAAGTACTTAAGTATGACTGCCCTAGACCAAGGTCTATTCTCAGGCTTATAGGTATAGATTATGCCACTGGTACAATCAAACACATAAGATGCCATTGTAAAAACCCAAACACCAAGTTATTAATTTATTAATATAACATTTTAGGAACAATAAAAGGCTTCTTTTCCAGTGGCCTGAACATTTATGACTACCATAAAAGATAACACCTTCCCCATATAACTATCCTTGGTAACTAGGAGGCTGAATTATTAAGCAAAGTGTGATTGATCCAGAATAGGTCCAAGAAAAAGGTAAACATTAATCTTGAGGTAGGCAGGAAGAGGTAAAGTTTGATTAATTATTTGTAACCTTACAAAAGAGAACTTCTTGCCTGATAAAAATAACTATATTCACTAAGTTAGGAATTTCTGGCCAGAGGGCACTAGCTTATCACCGCCATGTTATTTTTATAGTGTATTTATTCAGTAGATTATTAGGCAGCCATTACAAGTTTAGCTATGGAGATTATACAACATAGGAAACATGGCATGAAGAAAGAAGGAAATGCAATCATATATTATACTCTAATTTCACTGTTTAAAAGCAAACAACATAAAAGGGAAAACTGACATAAATTAAAAGTGTCAAAATGCTCTGAATGGTTGTACTAGGAGGGTAGTCTTATGAGTAATCTGTATTTATTTCCATTGCTTTTCAAGTTGAAGAAGTTTTTGTAATGACTTAAAAAAAATACAGCTAGATTGTGTATAATGGCTACTGCTTTTCTCTTCCCAAGTCTCCCAAGAGTCTGCGTGGAGTCACTACATAATCATCCAGCCTCATGGCACTTTTTTTCCCCTTCTGACAGAACTGGTTATTGTACTATATTAGTGAAGTGATATAGCATTCGATGTATCTTTGCTCTTGGTCATGGTTGTTTGGATTACACAGTAACAGAAATCTACACAGATTTGTTCGTGTAAAACGTGAATCTAGTGGGGACCAGGAGCACTGTCTATAACCCAAGGGAGGAAGTTCAGCTGAGGACAGAAGTCAGTAACTGCTTTGTCATCAAGGACCAAGGCAGATACCATCTACAGCCTGTTAAGACCATGTGGCCTCTGGTCCCTGGTTCTTTCAACACGTCTGCTTCATTCTCTCTCTCCCCTTTCACACTCAAATCCATGTTCTTGTGTTCTCTGATCTATATGGCGCAAAAAAACTGCTCAGTCTTATAATCAAATTTCCCCCTAGTTCCAGCCCTCTGGCCAACCTCTCAGAGACCCAGTATTCCAATTTTCAATCCCAGGAGGGAAAATCCAATAGATCAGCTTGGGTCTGGTATCCACCCAGGACTTGGCTACAGCAATGGAAGTGGGGTCATGTAAATTTGGCTGCATACGCGCCACCCTTGGTATGGGGGAGAATTCAGAGAAGGGAGCCATGGCTTGGCAAACAACTCATAAGGTATTTACTACCTGAGTTTCTCATAAGTCCTGAGGATCCAGATGGAAAAACAGGAGTTGGTTGAATAGATGAGGAGGTAGATTGTAACTGGTTAAATGACCATACCCAGAGAAGATAATAAACCAGTGACGTCCTGCCAGAAGTTTCTGGAGAGAGTGACTTTCAGATCTTATAAGTAGATCTCCAGTAGCATCCAGTAAGTCTCTGTGGGGGCTCTGTCCTGATCAGCACTTTTTATTAAAGTCTTGGCTTCTCTGGGCCTAGTGAATTTGTGCTTCCACTTTCCCTAACGTCCTAAGTCCTCTCTGTTTCCACCCCATCTACACTCTCAGCTAATGACAGACATCTTAACTGGCTGAGAAAAAAGAAAGATTTAGAACTAATTATATGTTTATCACCAAACCTATCTACTGACCTACATTTGGCTCATAATTTTCTTTTCCTCTTATACATCAGATGAACTGTCTCTTCTCCATATTGTGCATCAGATCCCATTTCCTCTCATTTACTTAAGAACTTGCCTTCTGACAACACAAAGAAATGGAAAGGTATTCCATGCTCATGGATTAAAACAACAAATATTGTCAAAATGTCTATACTTCCCAAACCAATCTACAGATTTAATTCAATCCCTATCAAAATACCAAAGCATTTTTCACAGAACTAAAACTAACAATCTTCAAATTTGTGTAGAACCACAAAAGACCCAAAAAGATGGCCAAAGCTATCTTGAAAAAGAAAAGCATAACTGGAGGTACCACAATTCCTGACTTCAAGTTCAAGTACAAAGCTGTAGTAATCGAAACAGCATGGTAATGGAACAAAAACAGACACATAGATCAACAACACATAGATCAACAGAATGGAAAACCCAGAAATAAACCTACAAGTGTATGGTCAATTAATCTTTGACAAAGCAGTAAAGAATAGGTAATGGGAAAAAGTCTTTACAACAAATGGTGTTGGGAAAACTGGACAGCTACATGCAAACGAATGAAGCTGGACCACTTTCTGACACCATACACAAAAATAAGTTCAAAATGGATTAAAAACCTAAATGTGAGACATAAAACCAGGAAAGTCCTAGAAGAGAACACAGCCAGCAATGCCTCTGACATTGGCCATAGCAAATTTTTCTAGGTATGTCTCCTGAGTCAAGGGAAATAAAAGTAAAAATAAACTTTTGGGACTCCAGTAAAATAAAACAAAAAGCTTCTGCACAGTGAAGGAAACAATCAACAAAACTAAAAGACAACTTACTGAATGGGAGAAGATATTTGCAAATGACATATCAGATAAAAGGTTAGTATCCAAAATATATAAAGAACTGATAGCTGTTCAACACCCAAAAAACATGGCAGAAAAAATGAACAGACATTTCTCTAAAGAAGACATCCAGATGGCCAACAGACACATGAAAAGATGCTCAACATCACTCATCATCAGAAAATGCAAATCAAAACTACAATGAGATATCACCTCACACCTTTCAGAATGGCTAAAATCAAAAACATAAGAAAAAACAAGTGTTGGTGAGGATGTGGAAAAAAGGAACTCTTGTGCAGTTTGGTGGGAATGCAAACTGGTGCAATCTCTGTAGAAACAGTATGGAGGTTCCTCAAAGAATTAAAAATAGAACTACCCTACAATCCAGCAATTGCACTACTGGGTATTTACCCCAAAATACAAAAACACGAATTCAAAGGGATAAATGCACTCCCCTGTTTATAGCAGCATTATTCACAATAGCCAAATAATGGAAGCAGCCCAAATGTCCATCAATAGATGAATGGATAAAGAAGATGTGGTATACACACACACACACACACACACACACACACACACACACTGGAATATTTTTCAGCCATAAAAAGAATGAAATCTTGACATTTGCGATAGCATGGATGGAGTTGAGAGTATAATGCTAAGTAAAATAAAATAAGTCATTCAGAGAAGGACGAATATCATATGATTTCACTCATACATGGAATTTAGAAAAAAAAAAAACTAGCAAAGGGGAAAAAAAAGAGAGAGGGAGGAAAACCAAGAAACATTCTTAACTATAGAGAACAAAGTGATGGTTACCAAAGGGGAGGTGGGGGGGGCATGGGTGAAATAGGAGATGGGGATTAAGGAGTTCCAATGAGCACTGGGTGAGGTATAGAATTGTTGACTCACTATACTGCACACCTGAAGCTAACACAACACTGTATGTTAACTATACTGGAATAATAATAATAAAAAGAACTTGCCTTCTGCAATTTTCTCCCCACTGCTACCCCACATCACCAGTTTTTGTCTTTCTACTAGATCATTACCATCATCGTACAGTCATGGTGCAATACTAAAGAAAAATATCAGCCCCCACACATAGAGCTATATGTCACCTAGACTGACAGTTAGCTATAAAGTATCAGCAGACCAAAAAATTCTTTGTTCTAGTCCTTTTGAACAAATGTTATATCTGCTTTGAGGAATGTTTTAGTAACTTTACAAATAGCTTTCCAAATTTGTTAAACTTTGGTCAACTCAATAGAATATTATGCAATGTACTTGCTCCACCGGGGTCTTCCAAGATTTGAGTCTAGTTATTCATCTACAAGCAATGCAATGAGTCTTGAAGAAAATCAGCATTCCTCTGCAAAGCAACCATTTCAGGATAGGTCATTACAAGTTCTTTAGGCAAGAGGAGAGGCTAATCTCCAGACAGTAGATAGACCAGATTCCTGTTGCTGCTTAACAAATAACCACAAGTTTAGAGGCTTAACACAACACAAATTTATTATCTTACAGTTCTGGAGGTCTCATTGGGCTAAATTAAGGTATCAGCAGGACCGCATTCCTTCTAGAGGCATCAGGGGAGAATTTCTTTCCTTGCCTTTTCCAGCCTCTAGAGGCCACATGCATTCCTGGGCACATGCCTCTTCACCCTCCTTCCTTCCTTCATCCCCAAAGCCAGCAATATATCATCTTCAAATCTCTCTGACTTTGGCCCTCCTACCTCCCTCTTATAAGGACTCTTGTGATTACATTGCACCCTCCCAGATTGTCCAGGATAATTTCTCCATCCCAAGAGTCTCAAACACATGTCAACAATCCCTTTGCTATGTGAGGTAACACATTCACAGGTTTGGGGGATTAGGATATGGACATCTGTGGGGGGCTATTATGCTGCCTACCACATTAGAGGAAAATCTGTTTTTTTGCTGGCAAGGAAGCCTCCACAATATTTCGGGGTTCAAGGTCTTCAGTTTCAATTAAATTTGTCCAAATGTCCCCATCTAATGTTCAGTTCCATTCTTTCCTGACCAATACTTTAACATAAGATAACGTAAATTAATTCAATTTTCTTGGTAATTCATCCATCTTCATGGTCAGATTTTGGATTGTTGTTTTTCCCCCCAGAAATCTTGACCCTGTAGCTTTTTCAAGTAAGGATTATTCTTTTTTTCCCCCAGGGAAGGTAAGAAACTTTCTGGTTTCTTACCCAGATCTTGAAGTGGGAATTTCAAACCTTGAGTTTATCATTTTCCTTCTCTAAGTTCCCCAGTATAATTTGATATAGCCAACCCACTCCACAGTCCTAGTAGCCTTTATTCCCACTATGTTATCCTGTTTCAGCAATTTTTTAGTCATCCAAGGTGATAATAAATCAGCCATTTGCCACAATATGCTGTGAACTAAAAATGCTATTTTTACTGGCAATGGGGTCCTTTAAATCTAGTGGGATCTGAGAATCAATTCTGGTCCCTAAAGTGCTGTGCCTCTTGGAAACCATTTCTGTTACTAATAACTAAATGTAGTGAGGAGAGCAAAGCCATTGCAAGTATTCTGGCACAAAGAGATTTAATATAGGAACTGCAGGTTAGGTGAATGCAGCAAAAGCTGGAAGTGTGGAGGTCTGGGAGCCACAGTCAAAGGATTAGAGAACATTCACTTGACGGATTGAAGCATTGGAGCAGATGAAGAAACCAGAATTCATGGAGAAATAGAAGATGCCAGGACTTGTAGAGTACTCTAAGAAGCTGCCATTTATGGCCCCTTGACTACAAAGCAAGAGTTTGCACAGAAGTCTGAGAAGGCACTGTGTTTTGCTGCCATAAGTGCAAAGCACGTGCTCGTGGTGAGATCTGAGAAGCTGGAAACTGCCAGTTTCCTGGGAGAAGAGAAGTCTGTGAAGCTGCCACAGCCTCCTGAGAATGAAAGCTTCTTTTCTCTGCCTTTCCTATCTACTGTGAGTACCTCTCGCTGGCAAACTTTAACTCAGAACTATAGAGGGCAGGGGATTCTGGAAAATGTTTCTAGCTTCTTTGCAAAGCAGAGATGGTACAAGTGGGTGGTAGTAATGCAAAGTTGACAACCTACAATTCAGCATAGTTAGAATACTTTGAATTTTTAGAAATAAACTGGCAACTTAAACTGGCTTAAATTATAAAGGGAATTTATTAAGTCATGTGACTACGTCTAGAGGTAGAGATAACTGTAGGGGGAAATTGAGCTGGTAGCTCAAAGAATGTAACCAAGACCTGGTATGCCATCCCCTGAGTCTTGACAACTCTTCATTGCTCTTTGATTCCTATCTTCACGGGCATCTTTTTGTTGCATAATGGATGTCAGTGGTTCCCTCAGCTACATGCTTCTCGGTTTATGAATGAGCAGGGGGTAGGAGAGTATTTCTTCACTCAAACATCAAAAAGAAGTTCCTCAATGTAATTGGATGACTTAGGCTCTGTCCCCTCCCCAAACCAAACAATGTGACCAAGGGTGATGGTCACCCTTGGTCTTATTAGCCAACTCCAGAAAGGAAAACTGATGTCAGGGGGCTCCAACCTCAAATGTCTACTGCAGGAGCCAAAACATGGAGGACATGAACCAGTTAAACAGAATAAACCCCTCCTACTGTGGCCAGAGGGACTTTTCATTATGTGTCACTACTTTTAAAGTGTGAATTTTGAGCAACTGTACTGCGTCTGAGCACCTGAAAACTCTCAGCCTTGGTGTAAGGAAATGATTATTCTCCTGCAGCGTGTATGGAATAAGGAATATTGAATAACTCAGAGCCACTACAACAAAGGAAAAGATTCCAAAGAGTCCCAAGACAAAATGCATGTTCTTAAACTTTTTTTAAACAGGTTTTCAATAGTTCTTAGTTGAACCTTAATCTGAAAACCCCAATTTTTCTGATTATGTTCTTTTTCACTAAGTATTCTCTTGAACTGTAGCTTCTACAAAGTAGGACAATTTTAAAATTAGCAGCTAAAACAACTGTAAAAGTATGTTATGAAGCAAAACCTGATACTATTTGGCTTCTGCCTTGGTCCCTGGGAAAAAAAAGAAGTCTGAAGAATCCAAGACTCCAGAACTCAGTTCAAGTCAAAGTATTGTACTTATTGAGGCATCTGGTGGGCTCAGTCAGAATATGTGACTCTTGATCTCAAGGTAATGAGTTCAAGCCCCATGTTGGGTGTAGAGATTACTTAAAAAGAAAAAAAAAGAGTTAAAAAATATTGTACTTATTGTAATGCCTGAGGCAGGATTATGAAAAGGCTCTGGATAAAACCTAACTGCAGCACTTAACCAAAATTTTATTCTAGAGCTGCAGAATGAGGAAGAAAAAGAAGGAAAAAAGTACTGAATTTAATGAAAATGTTGGTCTTATTCTCTATTGCAAATGTTATCAGTAGTATTAATCTAATTCTTATTTTATTTTTAATGATCTCTTGTCATTAGAGCATGTTTTTCTTTCTTTTGATTTTTAAATTTTATTTTAAATCCAGTATAGTTAACACACAGTGTTAGTCAACAATTTTATACATTATTCAGTGCTCATCAAGATTAGTGTACTCTTAGTCCTCTTCACCTATATCACCTATTTCCCTAACCATCTCCTCTCTGGTAACCATCACTTTGTTCTCTATAGTTAAGTCTGGTTTTTAATTTGTCTTTTTTCCCTTTGTTCATTTTTTTCATATATTCCACATGAGTGAAATCATGTGGTATTTTTCTTTCTCTTATTTAGCTTAGCGTCATAGTCCCCAGCTCCATCCATGTTGCAAATGACAAGATTTCATCCTTTTTTATGACTAATATTCCAGTGTGTGTGTGTGCATGTGTGTGTGTATGTGTGTGTGTGTATGTACCACATCTTCTTTATCCATTCATCTGTTGATGGACACTTGGTCTGCTTCCTTATTTTGGCTATTGTAAATAATGCTGCAATAAACATAGGGGTGCCTTTATCTTTTCAAATTAGTTTTTTTCATAATCTTTGGGTAAATAGCAGTGGAATTACTGGATCATATGGTAAATAGAATTATTAGCTTTTTGAAGAACCTCCATACTGTTTCCCACAGGGGCTGCACTAGTTTGCATTTCCACCAACAGTGCACAAGGATTCCTTTTTCTCCACATCCTCACCATAACTGGTTGTTTCTTACATTTCATTGATTGATTTATATTTTAGAGAGAGAGTATACAAAGCGGGGAGAAGGGCAGAGATAGAGAATCTTAAGCAGGCTCCATGCTCAGCGTGGAGCTTGACATGGGGCTTGATTCCATGACCCTGTGATCATGACCTGAGGTGAAATCAAGAGTCAGACGTTCAAGTGACTGAGCCATCCAGATACCCCTCTTATGTTTTTCAGTTTAGCCATTCTGACAGGTGTGAGATGGTGTCTGTGTGGTTTTGATTTGCATTTCCCTGATGAGTGATGTTGAGAATCTTTTTCTTTTAAAGAAAATAAAGTCATATGACCACATAGAAATAACACCCTATTTGTAGATTTGCCTCTTGTCAGAAGAAATCAGTCATGAAAGGCCTCATGACAGTGGCCTTCTAATTCACCTTCCTGATACCCTACCTCAGTCCACTGTCCATACATCTGGAATAATCTGGATTATTCTGGCCACTTAACATTTAAGTCAGGTCATATCCTTCCCTGGCTCAAAACCTCCCATAGTTTCTTGTCACATTTAAAATAAAAGTAAAATGCTAGCCGCAGCTTACAAGGCCCTGGGTAACCTTGTTCCTGGATACTTTGTAAGTATGATCTATTACACTTTCTCTCCTTCACTCTATTCAGCTACACTGGCCTCTATCATTCATTGAAAGTGTCAAGCACACTCCTGTCTTTGCCTTGTACAGTCTTCCCTAACTATGTTTATGGCTTTCTCTTTTACTTGAGAGTTCTACTCAAAACTTACCTCCTTTAAGTCTTCTCAGAGTAACCTACCTGAAATAGTACATACTCTATCTCTGGCACCTTACTTATTATCTTCCTTCCAATCACTACCTATTGTATATTAGTCTGTTGTTTCTTTCTCCTACTAGAATGTCAGCTCCGTGAGATCAAAGTCTTTGCTGTTTTGGTCAGTTATATTCTCAGCACCAGAAATGTAACTGGTTTCATGTGTTGCATGGTTGAATGTGAATAAAACTAGGAATAACATCACTACTTATGTTTTTTTAAATGTTTATTTATTCATAGTTTATTCATAGAGAGAGACAGAGAGAGCGAGCAGGGGAGGGACAGGGAGAGTGCACAAGAGAGAGTTCCAAGCAGGCTCCACGTTGTCAGTACAGAGGCAGTTGTGGGGCTCGATTTCACAAACTGTAAGATCAAGACCTAACCCAAAATCAAGAGTTGGACGTTCAAACAACTGAGCCACCCAGGCGCCTCTCCGCTATTTATGTTCTAAGAAGCATTTAGATGAATCAAGACATATTTTGGAAGTAGGAGTTGGTTAATTGATTGGATGTGAGTGGTTTGGGTGATACCAACGACTCCCTGATATTTGCCAGGAGCACAGAGGTGGGTGGAGATGTCATTTAACGAGAAGACGAAGACTAAAGAAGCTGATTTGTAGGGAAGGTGGAGTTCAGTTTTGGACATCTAAAGCTTGAGATACCTGTGGCATATCCCAGTGGAGACATTATGTAGGCAGCTGAATATGTAGACCTGGAGTGAGATGTTTAAATTTCCTTATTGTTTGAATCCTTTTTGATCTAGGTTTTTTCCAATTGAGTCTGAGGGCACCCTATTGACCCTTCTGTGGTTAAGCATAACTCAAGATCCCACAACCAATTTGCTGAAAATCTGAAAATTCACAGTAGTGGAGCCTCTATTTTCTCTAAGTGAAGGGAGAGCTTCCTGACAACCAGGACTGATGATAAATGAGAATGTTCAGTTTGGGCAATTGGTTACTTCACCTAAAATCACAAGATAATTCTTCAACCAAATGCTTGAATCTTACTGAGGGTGTTCTGCAAGTGAGTAAATGTTTAACATGGTTGTAAAGAGGCTCAAGTACGTGTACCTTGTTTAGGAAATGGGTTCTTCCTGTTTTTTTTTTCTGGACAGTTTATTCTAGGTTGCTGAATGGAATGCATGTTCCACTTAAAATAAAAATATGAGCATAGGATTTGCTCACGCCATTTGTATTTAGCAGATTAAAACTGTGACTCCTCTATGTGTATCTTGTTCTGGATAAAAGTGATTCCGGTTTTATTTATTTATCTTGAGAGACAGAAAGAGAATAAGATGGGGATGGGAAAAGAGAGAGAGAGAGAGAGAGAGAGAGAGAGAATCTCAAGCAGGCTCTGAGCTGTCAGCACAGAGCCTGACGTGGGGCTTGAACTCACAAACCATGAGATCATGATCTGAGCTGAAGTCAGATGCGCAACCACCTGAGCCACCCAGGCACCCCATGATCTCACAGTTTAAACCCCACATCGGGCTCTCTGCTCTCAGTGTAGAGCCTTCTTCGGATCTTCTGTCTCCCTTTCTTTCTACCCCTCCTCTGCTTGCATGCATGCACTCTCTCAAAAATAAACAAACATAAAAAAAATAAAAAGAGTTGTACGCTTAGCCAACTGAGCAACCCAAGCACCCCTACAGTCTTTAGCTTCTTAAACACTACATTCTTGTGATGTGGAGTGAGTTTGTATTTTTCCTTTTTAGGGAATTTCATGCATCAGCAAGTGGTTTTATGCCTGAGATGAAGTGGGATGGTGGGCAGAGAAGACTTTTAAGTCACTGCAAGCACACTTAGTTTGCCTAAGAGGCTCTGAACCTAGCTAGTTGGAAATAATCCAGTATTTTGTCATTCAGTAATTCTACTAGCAACTGAGTCTGTTATGTGTGTGTGTATGTATGTGTAGGTAGGGAGGATACACCAAACACATTATCTTTGCTCTCGTGGAACTCATGGTCTAGTACAATTGCATATTTAGAAGACCTTAAGTAAGGCTAAAAGGCTGTGGGACTGGCTGATTAAATCTGCCTCAGGGAGTCTGGGAAGGTTTCACAGAAGTAGTAACATTTGACTGGGTTTTAAAAATAGGAATAGAGGGGCGCCTGGGTGGCGCAGTCGGTTAAGCGTCCGACTTCAGCCAGGTCATGATCTCGCGGTCCGTGAGTTCGAGCCCCGCGTCAGGCTCTGGGCTGATGGCTCGGAGCCTGGAGCCTGTTTCTGATTCTGTGTCTCCCTCTCTCTCTGACCCTCCCCCATTCATGCTCTGTCTCTCTCTGTCCCAAAAATAAATAAAAACGTGGAAAAAATGAAAAAAAAAATAGGAATAGAAGTTTACTAGGCAGATGAAGAACGTGAAGAGAACAAAGGATGAAGTAAAATGAGTTCTAAGAGGAATGTAAGTGAATGAAGGAGCACAGAATAGAGAGATCTGGGCCATAACTGATATGGCATTATCCAGACTTACATAGCATATGGTAAAGGTATTAGCTTTAAAATCACTCCTAGGTTTTCTGGAATTTTCAATACAATTTCCAGGAAGTCCAGAAGATACTGGACTACTTGTGAATTAAAATGAACCTTTTTGGAAAAGTCTTATTACTAAAAGGTGGGCATGTCTAAAGCTGTCTTAAAAGCCAAAGAATCTTCTGGGGAGCCTGGGTGGCCCAGTCAGTTGAGCATCCAACTCTTGATCCCAGCTCAGGTCCCAGGGTCTTGAGATTGAGCCCTCCATCAGGCTCCTTGCTGAGCATGGGGCCTGCTTGAGATTTTTCTCTCCCTCTGCCCCTCTCCCCTGCTTGAGCTATTTTTAAAAAAACAAAACAAAAAAATCAAAATACTCTCTTGAAGACAGAAAATATCCAGAGACCTCCTAGTTGTCTCTAAATTTAAGTATTTGGTTTGAGCTCAAGACCCACTTTCTCCTAGGCTATTATTTTGACAAGTGGAGACATACCTGAAGTCACTACCACTTGATCTAAGATACGTTCTTTGTATCGCCTGTGTATGATTTGCTTAATACAGTTAAGTATATATATAAATAAAATATAGGGGTGCCTGGGTGGCTCAGTCAGTTAAGCCTCAGACTTTGGCTCAGGTCATGATCTTGAGGTACGTGAGTTCCAGTTCGAGCCCTGTGGTGGGCTCTGTGTTGACAGCTGGGAGCCTGGAGCCTGCTTCCGATTCTGTGACTTCCTCTCCCTCTGCCACTACCCCTGCTCATGCGGGGTCTCAAAAATGAATAAACATTAAAACAACAACAACAACAACAACAAAAAGAGAATATAGGAGTATATAGCTTATTTATTTTGAGAGAGAGGAGAGAGTGTGCGTGTGAGGGGGAGGGAAGGAGGGAGAGAGAGAAGAGAATCTCTTAAGCCAGTTCCCTGCTGTGAGTGCAGAGCCTCACCCAGGGCTCAATCCTACCAACCTTGTGCTCATTACCTGAGCTGAAACCAAGAGTCAGAAGCTCAACCAGCTGAACCACCCAAGCATCCCAAGATTGTATTTTTAAGACATTTTCAGAATTTCATCTGTATTTTTGAATTTTAATTATTCTGTAAATTCGGCTAGCTTGATTAATAACAAAAAATAGGTATTTTTAAACATCTTGAGATTTTTGGATAGTGTCCAATTAATACACATTTATTTAATTACATGGTGGAAAAAATACTTATGTTTTCAGAGTTCTTTACTGTATTTTACACTACTCTGTCTCTCCAGAGCCTGGGCACATATGAAATCGGCAAATAATTACTGTTGACTAAAGAAGTACCTAAAAATTTAATTTTCTTCTAGTTGTATCGAGGAAGCTGCAAATCTGAAAGCCCAAATAAGCTAGTTTCCAGCCACCACATCTGGGATTTTTAATAGGTCTATTAAAGAACTTTACTGTTATCCTGCAAGAAACGCTTAGCGGTTCTTTTAAAAACCAGATCCCACAAGACAAGAAGCTCAGAAACCTTGTAAAGACTCACAGCATTTATATATTCTAATTAGTATAAGGACTAAAAAAACATTAAATGAAATGAACCCCTGGTTGACCTCACACACTTCCTAACTCCGTATTTTTCAAAGAATTGAGCTTTTAGGATCTTCAAATAAATCGAGCAAAACAATCCCTGATCTTTGAAATATGCCAGTTACCTGCTTCTTTTGACGAAAAATTTCAGGAGAAAAACAGGCAAGCAAAAATCTTACTTGTAAAGTAAACTTAAAAGAAAAAGGAGCCCTAATCCTCAGCGGCTTCAGTCGGCCCGCCTGAGGTCGGGAAGCTCAGCGGCGGCAGCCGGGGAAACCTCAATGTCACCCGGTCGCGGGCAACTACCGCTGGCGGAGGAGCTGCGGCAGTCCGTGCACGCGCGCCGCTTGGCGCACGGCGAGCGTCTCCAGGTGCCGCGGTGGACAGAGCCAGAGTCACGGGGCCACCAGCTCAAGGTAGCCTCCTTCCTCCGGCTAGGCACTACGAGACAGGAGCCGCCGGGTGTGCGCCTCCCCTCCCCCCCTCCCCTACGCCACAGGCGCACGGGGCACAGTCGCCTACTGGGAAGTGCTGCCACACCCCACCCCGACGCCGCGACTCCGGCTCGCAGCTGGGGGGGTGGGTGGGCCGACTCCAGGAACCGTCGGAAGGGCGGGGGCGAGGGAGCGGGCCCCTCTAGCTGCGCCTTCGAAACAGCGTTCCTTGTTCTCGATGGTCCCCGCGCGGCGGTCTTATGGAACGCAACTTCCGGTTCCTTTTAAAGGCCCCAAGCTGTGCGGCGCGGCGCGTGAGGGGAAGGTATAAAAGGGAACGAGAGGGCGGGACCGAAAAGGAAGAGGAAAAAAAGCTAGCGGTAGAGGGGGCGGGGAGGCGCAAAGGGCGCGCTCTCGCGTCACGTGACCGGGACGCGCCGTTCTTCCGTCGGCCATTTTAGGTGGTCCGCGGCGGCGCCATTAAAGCGAGGAGGAGGCAAGAGCGGCCGCCGCTGCTGCTTATTCTTTTTTAGTGCAGCTAGAGAGAGCGGGAGTGCGCGCTGCGCGAGTGTGGGAGGCGAGGGGGGCAGGCCAGGGAGAGGCGCAGGAGCCTTTGCAGCCGCGCGCGCCTTCTCTGTCTTGTTGTGTGCCTCGCGCGGTAGAGCGGGCGCGCGGCAGCGGCGGGGATTACTTTGCTGCTAGTTTCGGTTCGCGGCAGCGGCGGGTGTAGTCTCGGCGGCGGCGGAGGCAGTAAGCACTATGTCGGAGGAGCAGTTCGGCGGGGACGGGGCGGCGGCGGCGGCAACGGCGGCGGTAGGCGGCTCGGCAGGCGAGCAAGAGGGAGCCATGGTGGCGGCGGCGCAGGGGGCAGCGGCGGCGGCGGGAAGTGGAGCCGGGACCGGGGGCGGAACCGCGGCTGGAGGCACCGAAGGGGGCAGCGCCGAGTCGGAAGGGGCGAAGATCGATGCCAGTAAGAACGAGGAGGATGAAGGGTGAGTAAGGGGCGACCCGGGATAGTCAGGCCCAACTAGTCCCCCTCCCCCTCCTTATCCCCCCGCCATTAGGCCTCGTTCCCGCTCTCTGCCCGCCCTCCAGCCCTCCGTGCAGTCTTCTTGCACAGTTCTCTTCTTCTCTATGCGGGGTTCCCCGGGGCTTTCGTTTCCTTCTCCCCCTGCCTGCTTATCGCCCCCTCCCCCATCACACACGTTTCCACCTTTAGCCGTCACCATGCTGCTCCCTGGCCCGCCCTCCTTCCCTCCCTCGCCTTGGGTCTCCTCCCACTGATTTAGCCGCCAGGATTTTTTCCCGCCTGTCGAGGGGTACCTTTTTTCTTGCCCCACTGTCCCATTTTTTCCTTGTTTTATAAAGTCCCAACCATAAAGGTAGACTCGGAAGCTTTTATGCCGGGATCTAAGGTTTATTTGGTGCGTCCACTTTAGCATCCCCAGACGATACGATTCGTTTATAAGCGCATGCTTTGGGGAACGTGTAAGCTGCCCACTCAGCTCCTCCCGCCTCGGCTTCAGGCCGAATGTTTTCTTAGTGTTTTGGATAAGTTTGGTTTCAGTCTCTTCGATTTTCCACAATACGTTATGGAACTACAGCTTGAGTACATAGGCCCTACTTTTCAGCCTACGGAACATATTGGGCCTGGTGAGATTCCCTGAATCGCTTGTTGGTACGTTGGCTTTTGCTTTATGGGCTTTGGTTAAGTTCCTTGCCGGCGGGGCCTGCACTTGACTGGAGCTCTTTCTAGCTCGGCTAGCTGGCTGCCCTTCCCCCACCCCGCGGAGTTATTCTAACCGCGCACCCTTTTCGCGCCCTCAGCTATTGGATTCCCTAACTGTTCTTTCGGATCGTAACCTTACTTTTCATGTGCAGTTTCCATTTTTTTTTTTTTAACCCCATCCCCGTGGCCAGGATCCTTTTTTGGTCTCTCTTGATTTCTCCTTCCCGCTCTCTTACCCACTGTTAAAGGAGGCCTACCAGCCTTCTTTCATAAAAATGAACTCTTTATTGTGCTGTGGCATGATTTTTTTTTTTGCAGGTTTAAGTACTGACTTGCCTCCCTCCATTCGGAATAAGTTGTATATACTATTTAAAGCTGCATTTGATCTACTAGAGTGCAGCATTTGGGAGCGGAAGCATAATACAGGAGTTAGCAGGAGGGACTAAATCGGGGTTCTTGGTTAGGTTTTCTTACTCCCGTTACCGACCGCTGTTCTTGGGTTAACGCTTCCATTCCTTTTTGTAATGGGTTATGTGTGTCATTCTGTTGTTTTTTTTTTTTTTTTTTTCCTTCACTATAACAAGGAGAACGGTGTGGAAAGTAAAAGCAGTAAGATGTCGTTTTGATCCAGTATTAGAAAACATGATTTCCTTTATTGGGAAAGAACACGAGATTTGGAGGGTGGGAAAGAGAAGCACCTTAGAATGTCGAGTTTAATAATCTCAGCCTAGGCAGACTTGTCAGGCTGATTGTGCTGGCTTTGGGAGAATGGAGGTGGGATGGGAAACTAGCTTTTCTTAGTTAATTTTGAATTGCATATCGTTTAAGAAAGGACTATGTTAAATATTTGGAAACTTAAACCTTTAACATTTTGGTTTTTATTTCTGAATTCTGTTCTTTGGACAGAGGCACCAAAATGATTAATTGTATAACGTGCTGTTTGGGGCAGGCTTTAGCCCTGATTTTTCAAATCACAAAGCAGCTGCCTTTGTAGTTTCCTACTGTTGAACTGAAGTGTAAATGAATTAAAGTTTTTAGCCCTAACAATGTCAAAAACTAAAACTAGAATTTTGATTGGTTGCTGTACCGGTTGTTAATTCCCTAGCCATTCAAACTCCTCCCCACGACACTCTGAAGCAGCGACGGCACAGCGGGAAGAATGGTAAAACTTTTAAATTTTATTTCTGTATTATAAAGGTTTCAGTAGTCATAACATGCAGAGGCTGTGTATTGGTTAGTTGCCCATTGATCCCCAGGAAATTCTAGACATAGTACAGTAGGATATCTTGTGCCTGGGATATAAAACCTTTTTAGGCATCGTGCGTGATCTTTGGGCAAAATTAATGCCATTACATGGTTTTTGGTCTGTGGTAATGCATGTAATTGTGGTTTGGTTAAATAAAACTTAATATAATTAGTAATATTTTTATATTTGAACAAGAAAATATAGTACAGTAATTTTAAATTTGATTTCTTTTTTTAGGACAGATATTTTTGTTGGATGTCTAAGTTTAATGTTAAATGGGAAGGTTACTTGATACAAAATCTTGTGTGTTTAAAATGTCTTGCATGTTCTACTGAAATATTTTGGATATGTGAAAAGTAAAACAATTTTTAAAGTAGCGTGTGTATGTATTGTGCAAAAATTTATTTATCTCCAGCCATATTTGTAAGTAGAACTTGAATAACGATTGGATATGTACTAATCAGAGGCGGGCTGATGTGGCTTTTCACTACATTCAGCTCTTACCAGATTTTTTATTTTCAGTGTGATTTGGTTGGAATGTTAATTACAGTTGGTTGGTTCACATGTAGCTGAAATTGCATGACTTTTTCTTGGAAGGCTGGTAGATTATTGTTCTTTTTATCCCTCGTTTCCCCTCAATGTCCATCTTTCTGCTTTTAGGATTGATTATGTTTGAGTTTTCCAGGAGTTTGTATCCACCACCACTGGAGTTTAGAGGACCAATAATTTGTAGATAGTTGACTTAGAGCTGTACAAACTACATTCTATTTGAAGAATCCAATTGGGATAACATTTAAATTTTACACGAGCTTTACTTACTACTATATTCTCATCTACTGAAATCTGTCCAGTTTTACATTGCAGATAAAGCAGACTGAAATAGGCAAAAGGGAAAAGTAAAAAGACTGGGGTTAGTTTGACATACAAGATAAGATACTTTTGATGAAAATAATCCACTTGGCACTGTGATTGTTCATTTTCACTGTTAATTGTGTCAAATTAAGTAAGATTAAACTGTTACTCTTGACTTTTTTACTCTATTACATATTTTAAATCTTACATAAGCAGTTCAGTGATTAGAAAGGACCATAAACTTAGGTCTGAGATCATTGTTACGATTCTTGTAAGAATTACTCTTGCCCTGCTACCCAATAATGTAACTTTACAAGTTTTTTGAGCAACCTCTTAAGGAAAAATGGACAATTAAATATTGATAGTGAAAGTTTTAGATTATGACCTCTTTTAATTTTCTGCAAGTAGGATTTAACAGAGTTTCATTCTAAGTTAAGCAAGTTTACATTTAACAAATAATGTCTTTGTTTTAGAGTTTAGTATTTGACTTTTTAAAGTTACTGCCTGATCAGCCAGCCTCATCCTGTTTCAGATACTATTGTTTTTCTTTTTGGTTTGTGTACTTGCCCTCTCTCTGTTCCTTTCTGTCTCCCAGTTTGAGGGATATCGTGCAGCAGTTTCATAATAGTCTCAGGAGTGAGGATAAGACTGGCTCTACTAGATATAAAATCATCTGAATTTAGTTTCTTAAACACATTTGGTTTGCATTAGTTTTTATAATTTTAACTTGAATAAAGTGATTACATTTCAATCCTAAAAATATTTAAAAAAGGAGTTTGTTGTGGACTTAAAGTTTGTTTTTTTAAAGTTTTAATTTTGAGAGAGCGTGAGTGGGGGGATGAGCAGAGAGGGGGAGAGAGAATCCCAAGCAGGCTCTGAGCAGGCTCTGTCCTGTCAGCGTGGAGCCCCACGTGGGGCTTGATCCCACAGTGAGACCATGACCTGAGCCAAATTCAAGAGTCATACACTTAACTAAGCCACCCAGATACCCCAAAGATTTTTTTTTTTTAATGTTGAGTATAAGAATAAACAGTTGTTCTTAGGAGGGCATGCCTGTTACACTTCTTGTGGATGTTTCCACACTTAAGACCTTTAGAGTAATTATTTCTGTAATAAAATGGTTTTCTCAGTTCACCTTATTTTTATCTTTCCAACTCAACATTCCTAGTTTTTACTTTTAAGCAATTGCACTGGAATTTCCCATTTTGGTGTGGGCTCATGTTCTTTACTGGGCTTCAGTTCTTTTAGAGTAGGTAACAAAATTTTGTGTTGGTCAAAATATACACGTCATATAGTAAGCTACTGGAGGAGAGTTTAAGTTTCAAGATCAGTGGGAAACTATAATACT
Source organism: Lynx canadensis (assembly GCF_007474595.2). Classification (NCBI taxonomy): domain Eukaryota; kingdom Metazoa; phylum Chordata; class Mammalia; order Carnivora; family Felidae; genus Lynx; species Lynx canadensis. The sequence continues at coordinate 138,592,153 of NC_044306.2, forward strand.
GTGTTAGCTTTCAGACAGTTTTATAAGGTAGGTACATTGACTTGCCTGCATTGGACTGGACAGAAAGCAAAAATAGTTCCATTCGGTTATCAGCCAAAATACAGCAGTGCTTTTCTAATAACAGGGCAGTAGATCTAGTCCTATAACCATTAGCATATAAACTAAAGTGTGATTTTTTTGTTTGGGAATTTTGTGAATTTTACTGTCGGTTGACTGCTGTCTGATTTTTAAGAAATGGTCATACGTGTTTTTGTTTTAAATACTTGAGATTATTATCTATACCCTATTGCTTTTGGGGCATTCTGAACGTTGCTTTCTAAAACACTTTTAGAGCAATCTCATACCTAATTTACTGGCCTTTAATTCCGTCAATTTGGGTTTACTGTAAAAGTTGAGACCCTGAGTATATGGTCTGAATTTTAGTGTTCTTTGGGACCTTTGATAAGTTTCTAGTGTTAAAATTGCAGAAATTAATGCTCCCGAGTCTCAAGATGGTGAACATATAAAGGAGGAGTATTAAATTCTTTTCATTTCAAAATCTTTAATATGGAAAATACTAAAAATCCACTGACCTTTAGGGTTTGGAATTAGAGAAAATCATTGAGGATTTTCAGTGCTGCCTTTTGAGATAAATACTTGGCCTTAGGCCTGGGTTTTTCCCTCAAATCATGTGATCTATAAGTATATTTACTGTGTATTTTTTTTTTTTTTTTTTTTTTTTTTTTTTACTGTTTTCTGTTTGAGAGTGAGTGAAAGAGCGTGTGAGTGGAGGAAGGGCAGAGAATCCCAAGCAGGCCCCCATCTCACGATCTCGCAACTGCGAGCTCATGACCTGAGCCGCTGTCAAGAGTGGACGCTCAACCGACTAAGCCACCCAGGCGCCCCTTTACTGTGTATTTTTAATATTGTCTGGCTCTTCTGTTCCCTGTAAGGCTGCTCTAATATAAGAAAGTTTTGAATCCACTATTGGGATTTGTGGTTTATGGCCAATATGGAGAATTAGTTTTAGTCTTCAGGTGATAATGTGTTATGCTTGAAAGCATTTTAAAAGGAGTAGAATAATAACTTTTTTCCTATTCCACTCAAAGCTGTGCACTTCAAGTGTGTGTGCAGATTGACAAATGGAATGAAATATAACTCTGTTAGTCCAAGTTTTATTTGACTTTAGTTCTGCTTCAACATTTTAGTAGATAGGGCACTGAACTGGATGCTGGAAGCGTGGGATCTTTTTCTGTTACTTCACTTCAAACAGTGTGGTTTCAGGTAATATAACCTGTTTGTTACTTGGTTTGCTGATCTATGTGTTGGAAACAATGCTCATCACAGGAAGATTGACCACATAGCCTGCTTTCATAGCTTGTGTGTGTTTATCCGGTGCCTTAATAGTTGATACTGCCAGTGATTTACTCCTGTGGAGTAAAGGTAAGCATGTTTTAGTTTCTGGAGTATTAAATTGTATATTGGAGCTAGATATTCAAGACTATTTGGGGGTGGGGAGACTTTATTACTGGTAGTGTTTGGCCAATAATCAAGGTGATAGTTAAGTATTGGTCATGTCTTATAAACTGCTTATCTGGATTTGAAATACCACACAGTTCAAGCTAGGAAATTCTCCCTCTCCCCCTTTAGTCTTGTAAGAAACACAGATGAAAAATTACTAGCAAATATACTCAAAAAGCAACCAATAGGCATTGTCATGGAAGCAATCTTCTATAATTTTTCTTTTCTACTGTTAAAAAGTAATGTGATTTTAAAGCATTGCAAGAGTCTTAAAATTTCATCAAGAAAGGCAAAAATCATTTTCTGAGTTCAGTGTTGATGTCTAAATTGATTTCCAATGGAAAACTACAGAATTGTGAATGTGTAGTAATCTCAGTTAACCAGAACTTTAACCTCTAGGTTAAGGAAACCCCATTCCTTAACCTTCAGGTAGATGGGAGTTTACCTTTTAAAGCTGATCGAGAGATTATTTTAAAAGCAAAATTACAGGAAGTCATTCTTTCCTTGGAATGAAAGGAAAAAGGGGAGATTTTTGGGTTGAACATTTAAAAACTGTCATTTTATTAGTTATGTTTCAACTTAATTATCTTTTTTAGTCATATAAGTTCATTCTAAAGGATGAAGTAGCACTGAGACTTCATATACTAGGCTAGAGGAGTTAATCTTTAGTGACTTATTAAAAGTTTGTCAGTCTGTTTCCAAACGTATTTTTTATACAGATTGTAAAATGATTACCCTACCATATGGTGTCATCTGGTTGTAAAAAGTAACCCCTGCCCCCTGTTATAGGTAACTAGTTACTTAACTTTAAATGTATACTTTCTAAGGAAAAATACTGATTTTACTCATGTTGGTGGGATTTCATTATATTTTGTCATTTTAGGATTTTAAATGAATAATTTTAATGATAACACACTAGAAAATATAAATAAGAATTGGTGGCTTACTTGAGTAATATTCTGAAAGGTGACAGTGATTGGCCAGTCATGTTATGTACTTGACATTTCTGTTGTGTTTTTTAAACTGTCAGAACTTGTTATGAAACCACATACAGGAGTTGTTAGGAAGTGTTTGAAAATCACAGAATATTTTTTTTGACCCTATTTCAAAATTGGGAGTGTAATGGTGCTTATCATTTTACCTTGAAAAAGGTGTTTCAACTTCTTAGAAGAAGGACTTTAAATAAAGTAACTATTGACTTTGGAGTGTTAAACCTAGTGATCTCAGTACAGAGAATGTTTTTTGGGGTGTGAAAAACAGTATTAAATCAATATTTCTATCAGCCCTGTTGCATATGTATTACCTCTTTTATAATTTGAAATTAATTCCTTACTAAACTTGGTGTTTATGTGGAGTACAGACAAGTCCTCAAGATGATTTTTTAACTATATTTTGAGTTTTTTAGACAATCTAATTTCTAGTCTGTATTTTTTACATGGGATATTTAAACATCTCTGGATTACTTTAAGTATTTAATATTGAAAATAATCTTAGGATCCATTTATATGAAACCTCATTCTGGCCTTTTCCTGTTAATGTTGGCAACTTCATATAGCTCATGCAGACTTAAAAAAATTAAGCCTGTGAGTAAATGAAAACATTGCTTTATTAAGTTACTTTAAATTGTGCTCTGCCCCTTTTAAATAACAACTTTATATTGAATACTTGGGATGTTTCAGACTACGTTCTGTGCCCTTGAAGTGTACTTGCTCGTTTATTAATACTATTTTTTCCTTTTGTAGTTTTTTTTGTTTTGTTTTAATGTTTATATTTTTGAGAGAGAGCATGAGTGGGGGAGGGCAGAGAGAGAGGGAGACACAGAATCCAAAAGTAGGCTCCAGGCTCTGAGCTGTCAGCACAGAGCCTGACGTGGGGCTCAAACTCACAAACTGAGATTCCTGAGCCAAAGTTGGATGTTTAACCAACTGAGCCACCCAGGTGCCCCAATGCTATTTTTCTTTTTAAGTAAGCTCTACATGCGACATGGAGCTTGAACTCATAACCCTGAGGTCAAGATTGATTGGCATGCTGTGTGGACTGAGCCAGCCAGGTGCCCCTGTACTTGTTCATTTTATCCTTATTGAAGATTCATGAAATAAACTTTTAGTCCTCTCATTTACAGATGTGGAAACAGTCAGGGGTATTTGTTTTCCTGAGGGTCATACATACATTTAGTAAGTGGTGGGGGTAGTATATAAACTCAGGGGATTTGGCTTACTACCTCTAAATTTACTTACTCTAGAAGAGGATGTCCCGCTAAGCAGTCTTAAATTCCTAAATGACATTGCATAGCATTTGGAGAGTCATCTGCACTGAGTTGTATAACTTTATGTCTGTTATTTAATATTATAATATGGTGTAATATCAATATCTGTAAAAAGCAAGCTTTCAGTTGTTGAGTTGGTGTTTTTTTATATTTATTTACTTGTTTACTTATTATTTAAAGTTTATTTTGAGAGAGGAAGTATGAGGGAGAGGGAGAGAGAATCTCAAGCAGGCTGTCTGCTGTCAGCTCAGAGCCCAGCTCAGAGCTCAGCCTGGGTCAGTCTTACAAACCATGAAATCATGACCTGAGCCGAAATTGAGAGCTGGACGCTTGACTGATTGAGTAACCCAGGTGCCTCATTGAGTAGGTGTTTTAAATTGAATACTGTATTGCCTCTTGGGTGCTCAGTAATTTATAGATAGGAATACAAAATTAAATGATGAGTTAACATTCTGTACATGAAGGCCTGTTTTAATTAGGATTGTCAATTCACTTACAACTAAGGATCAAATTTTAAACTTGTAGGATTAGGGGCCCATTTTTGTTGCTATTTGAACAAGTCTTGTGACGTTTTAACTTGGCTGTTTAGGATTTTTCTGAAGTTCGGTCTATCTCATTGTAAGTGTTTGCACAGCTCTGTAGGAGTGACAGTAACCTGAAACTTAGTCTTGAACCAAGGCAGCAGAGATAATCTGGACTAACAGTAGGTGTGCTTTAAGCAAAATATAGAAAAGTAAAAGAGAATTTAAATTGTATCTTCTGCCATCTCATAATTTGAGGGAGAGCTTGTCAGAATGATAGTGTTCTGAGAGGCTAAAATAATTCCCATTTATCCAAAATTAAGATAATAGGCTCCTTCTTACTGTACTATTCTGGTGTGCCTATGAATGTGCTATATTTAACATGGAATGCATCTGGAACAGTTTGTGTTCATTGTAGTGTATTTACCTGTCTGGTTATCAGTTGTGCAGCAGCCTTCCTTGTTAGAGTAGGGAAAAAAAAAGTGCTTTGGGCTGCCAAAATGGTAATGCATTTGTCTCAAAGAAGAGTCACGTAGGCTCAGAGACTGTTTACTTTTTTTTACTTTACACAAAATTCGCAAAGTTCAAGTGCTGGCTACCTAGCCACCCTACAAACTGGTGGTGGGGGGCGGATTTAACAGCAACAGGTGATTAATCTGGCAAAAATGAATAACAGAACTTGTTAAAAGAAGTAAGAAATGAGATGCACTTAGTGTATTAATTGTTCTCTCATTTCAGAAGAGCCTTTGGGCATGCTAACAGTAGCTTAATATGAATTAGTGGTGACTGACCCATACAGTGTTAAATCATGATTACTGTATTTAAGAAGGCAGAAGTGTGTGTTGTAGAAAAAATACTCATCCCAAATAATGTAGAAATTGGAAGGCAGGCAGTGTTTTAAAGAAGGTGGAATATTTGGCTCATTCTCTAAAGGTGCTGGATAGCTGAAGTTTTACTGTGTGTTTCATTGTAGTTTTTGGGGAAATAATCCTCCTATGGAATATGTTTAAATTATAGTTGGCCAAAAATTTTGGGATTTGATTGTTGAGGAAAAACAACATCTTCAAGTGGCCTTTTAGCTTTAAGGTAGACACATTGAACAGCCCGAACTAACAATTGTATTAAAGGTGAGAAGTTTCTTTAGAGAGTTCTTTATTGGGCCAGTTGATGGGTTAGGATGCTTATCTATTTAAGAAAACTGACTTCCTATGCTGTGAAAAACATTTGGGGCTTCTGAATAGTAATGGAACATGCCTCAGTCTCATTCATAGGGTTATAATTTATTTTTTTGTAATTTTCTGTTTTTTTAATAATTTTTCTTTTTCTTTGTTTTTTTCCTCAGTGTGAGTTGGGGAGAGGGACAGAGGGGAAGAGAGACAGATAGAATCTTAAACAGGCTTCATGCTTCGCACTAAGCCCGACTTGGGGCTCTGTCCCATGAACCTGGGATCATGACCTGAGCTGAAATCAAGAATTGGACATTTAACTGAGCCACTCAGGCACCCCTTAAATAATTTTATTTTTTTAATAATTTTTTAAATTTGTTTTTTTAACGTATGTTTATTTATTTTGAGAGAGAGCATGCATAAACATGCAAGCAGAGGAGGCACAGAAAACGAGAATCCCAAGCAGGCTCCGTGCCAACAGCACAGAACCCAACTTGGGGGTTGATCTCACCATGAGATCTTGACCTGAGCTGGAATCAAGAGTCTGATGCTTAACCAACTGAGCCACCCAGGCGCCCCTTAAATAGTTTTAAATCAAGAACACTTATGTAAACTTTGCCTTGGAAATTAAAGTCAAACTTAGTTCTGTCTTAATATCAGAGGAACAGATGAGACAATACTCATGCCTTTCAACTTTAGCTTTTTATTTGTTTTATTTTATTTTTTAACATTTATTATGAGAGAGAGTACTTGAGCATGAGTGGGACAGGGGCAGAGCCAGAGGGAGAGAGAATCCCAAGCAGACAGGGGGCCCTATCACTTGAGATCCTGACCTGAGCTGAAATTAAGAGTTGGGTGCTTAACTGTCTGAGCCACCCAGGCACCCCTCAACTTTAGTTTTTTTAAAAAAGGCTTTTGTTATTTATTTATTCTCTTCAGGCTGAAATAATCTCAAATTGTTAAATTATTGATGGAAAATTTTTTAATCCCAGAAGGTGGTAATTCATTAAATTTCAAATTGAAGTTGTTTCTGTTCTAGAATTGCCATTGATACCTGAGCAAGAGGTCATTGCATTATAGTTTGTTATTTCTCATTTATAAAAATATATCAGTGTCCCTACCTTGAAAGGATAAATGTTGCTAATGAACTTTCATCTCTGAAGGAAGTGCTCTGGTTCTTTAGGTTAAAATTAAAAGTAAAGTGTTTAAGGCATAAATTTAAGTGACAAGGATTGGATTTTAAAAGATGCATTATTTTAATGAAAGAAAATGTATTGAGAAAACTTTTTTCCCGTGAAATTTGCAATAATTAAAAATTATCTGTATATTATGGGTGTTTTCTTATGTTCATTTGATTATAAATATAAAAAGGGTTAATAAAGGTTACTTCAAGCATGAAGATTTTATTAAAGGAAGTCCTAAAAGTTAAGCATATAAATGACCCAGCTTCGCATTATAATACATGTACTAGTTTGAAAACTTAATCTGAAATGGGAAACAAAGTATATACTTAAAGTCTTCTTGTGCACTGAAAGTTAAACTTTGTTGTAAGAAGTTAAAAACAAGTGTATGGTGAGAAAGTAAGATCAGTAACACCTCAGTTAATCTGGCATCTTTAGGGGAGAAGCTGAACAAGATCTCCTTCCAGGGACACAATTGGCCTCTTGTTGCAGGAATTGGCTTTAGTGGCAATGTCCTAAATGCCCACAAGATGGAGATGTTTCCTGCTTTAATTTCTACCTGGAGCCAAAAGTTAGTATCACTTCCCTATCCTCACCCCAATTACAAAGATGAGAAATTGTTGAGCAAGCATGATTTTATTCCCTTAAAAGTTTTAGCCTTCACATAACAAATTCTGACAGTTTACCCTTAAAAAATCTCCAGTCCTGTCTCTTTAAAGGGTAGGTGGTATGTGTAAGCTCTTTGGGGCGGGCTAGGGGGTGGCAAAGGGGGCAGATGTCAAAGGAATCAGAGCTGCCAAGTCTGAGCATTATGGCATTTTGCTGTAATAAAAATAATACTTCACCTGAGAAAAATTTTTTTGAGTATGTATTTTTGGTCTTAAAGTGTTTTGGTGGTTTCCACTTACCACCTGTCACTTTTAGCATCTTCAAGGTTTAAATATTTTATTGCTGGTTAACTGAGGTTCTACTGTAAATAAATCATATAAGTTAATTAGTGGATTGTGCTTCAGTGGGTAATTCTTGTTCACTAAATTGTTCACGTTATTTTTGTCTTTATTAAAGACTCTTAGCAATCCAAAAACTTAAAACTTAATTGTGAGACTTAGAATTTTCCATTTTATGTGCTAAGAGTTTTGTTAATGAGAGAGAATTACTGTTAAATAGAAAGGAGCTTCAGCATAGAAATATGCTGGTTGCTGTGATCAGTGGGGACTATGTAGCCTTTTTACAAGTTTAATGATTGGAAGGGAAATTTGAAGCTAAAATTCTGTGTTTTGCTTTTACCAATACTTAACCTGTAATTTAAGGAAGACTTAGATGTACAGTATTTTTACTTTGGGATTACATTTATCTTTTTGGCAAGTCAAAAGAATTGGCTGCTTGCTCACTATTTTTGTAATTAGGCAGATAGCAGCAGTAATAAGCAAAACCTAACAACTGGAATGGGGTGTTCTTGATACATGATTATGTAGGAAGGACATTATTTAATACACTGCCCAATAAATTGGTGCAGTTTGGGAAAGGTATTACTGTTGTGGAAAAGTTTATTTGTTTTTAGCATTTTAATATTACTTTTTGTCTTTACAGGAAAATGTTTATAGGAGGCCTTAGCTGGGACACTACAAAGAAAGATCTGAAGGACTACTTCTCCAAATTTGGTGAAGTTGTAGACTGCACTCTGAAGTTAGATCCTATCACAGGGCGATCAAGGGGTTTTGGCTTTGTGCTATTTAAAGAGTCGGAGAGTGTAGATAAGGTAGTGTGTTATGTGTTCTGATCAGTTAATAATATAAGATGTGGATAGTTTGATAACACTAATTCGCCCATTTGTGATTTCCCCTTTTGCGATATATGAAGCTAGAGCTATAGTTCTTAACCAATATATTTTATGAAGAGTCCTCTTTAATTGTTTACTGAGTACCTTCTGTATGCCAGGCTCTACTAAATTGAAAAAATTAACTTTAAGAATACTGAGACTTAAAGACACCTAATTAAAGGGATGATCTGTGACAAGTTCACAAAAGTATAGATTTTGAAATTTCTTGGGCTAAGGGGAAATAGCAATCACGTTGATGTTGCTGACAGTTAATGGAGAGTTGGTTTTCTAGTAATTAAATGTTTCCCCTCCTCCCCATTCTTAACTGGCATTTAGGTTTGAACAGTTCTATATTAGCTGATGTCACATCACCACAGTTTGACTTCTTTAATCATAAGCAAGTCAACATATACCTGGCATTAGCTATATTTATTTAACTATAATTATTAAGTTAATAATCTGAACTTAAATTAAGGTACATACTTAAAATGAAAAACTTCAATTTCCTAGGTCATGGATCAGAAAGAACATAAATTGAATGGGAAGGTGATTGATCCTAAAAGGGCCAAAGCCATGAAAACAAAAGAGCCTGTTAAAAAAATTTTTGTTGGTGGCCTTTCTCCAGATACACCTGAAGAGAAAATAAGGGAGTACTTTGGTGGTTTTGGTGAGGTATGTGATCATGTTTTGACCCAATTTTTTTCAAAATTAATGTGAATATAATTGTCACATTATATTTTCAAAGTTGTTTTGAAGTTTGCGCTGATTATGTGATTTGTTTTGAAAGCAGGATATTGTAAATACTTCCATTAGCACATCTTTGAAGGTTAGATGATTGTATTTTTTTCATATATTGAAGGTACAGAGTATGCAAAGATGTAACAGACGTTCTTACCTTGAGGAACTTACCAGATTAGAAGAAATAAAAATATAAACATGAGGAAGAAATCCAGGTTGGATTACCTGAGATAATAGAAGGAAATGGTTCAGTTGAAACTAGGAAAGAAATGAATTCTTAAGAATAAGGTGTAGTGCCTTCTCAATTTAAAAACGTACATGTGCAATTTTTATGAGTCTAATTACAGACTTCGAGAAACTGAAGTTCCTTTTGTGAAGTAATGGGTTAAAGCTAAGATGAGAAGTTTGTGGCCTTGCCTGCCAGATACAGCCTGCAGACACTTCTTTTGCTTGATTTTAAACAGAAGATGTTTTGTTAATATTTAGGTTGAGATATTTCCCACAAATACCTGAATATGTAGCATTTCTTACATATTTGCAAGAGCAAGCAACATTGGAATTGCCTTCTTATATGGGCAGCAGCCATCTAAGATGAGAGTAGTAGCCTCCCCCTTTGGTTAGTCATATGTGGTCCTCACCACTTCCCATTTTCTCCCAAATGCGGTCATCTTTATTCTGTTTTTCTTAAAATTGACTGTTGCGTTCTGTTCTTGGTTGGCATTTGAATATGTGACCCTTGAATGAGGTAGCAAATGTCAGTATCCTGGGAAGCTTATTTTTATAAATAGATTTGAAGACTTAGGTGGACTGGATATTTTTATTGGAAGAATTCTTTCAAAAGATTAGAATAAACAGGGAGAGAGACTGCAGAATAGAATTTGAGGGCCAAACATGTTTTTTTGTGCATTTTTCCCCACTAAACTTGTGCTTTTATTGTCAGTCACATGCAAACTAAGGTATTAAAACTTATTTTT